>NC_051854.1:8750000-10000000 GCF_905115235.1 Hermetia illucens | reverse complement strand
TAGCATAGCCAAGGTAAAACTTTACATGGCCGTAAGACAATTCGATATCGCAACGAAATTGATAAGAATCACTAGGCTGACCTTGACCAATGTGCAAGGCCAGATAAAAGCAGCAGTATCACTCTCGAGACCATTCAACAACGGTCTAAGATAAACGGATCCCCTATCATGTATCCTCTTTAACCTGGTTCTGTAAAAAGGGATCCGCAATAGTAACTTTAAAGCGAGAGGAACCGGCCTCTGCAAGTTTACCTAATTAGTCATCTAGAATGGCGATATTGACGTTATGGAAGAACAACCCAAAATCTACAATCTACCTTCATCGGAATCAAACAGACGCCGTGAGATCTTGGCTTGCACATTGATGAACGATATCTAGGGTTGAAAATTACCGTCGATATGTTCAATTCAGAATCTGTCGCAGAGCCGTTCGTCCTGTTACTCTCTGTAACGACGAGTGGCGGCCATTAAGGACAACGAACGTGGTTTAATTGAAAGCTTCGACTTCTTGTTACTCGCAAAAAAGTATCCGCCATAATAAAAATAGCCACGACGATGGAATCCGCGCGTGATTTTTGGCAGCCAACAGAGTCTATTTCAGTTTACAAAACCTATTCCATTCGAAGCATTTCACTATAGGGTCAATGCTCTTACTATACAAGGCAATGATCTTGCTAATCTTCATGCATTCCACGGAGACCTGGGTTCTTAGCAAGAAAAATTGCGAATTCTTAGCCGCGTTTGAAAAGGAACACCCTGCCTCACGATCATAGGCTAGGACGCCCGACAGCTCTTAGGGATATCGAATTGGTGGATCTTGGCTTGAAATAGGGATGTCTGGAGTTCCTTACTAAGGCAGGCTTACACCGGATATCGGTTGTTGCGCCGTGAATGGTGCTGATGATGATGAGAGCCACGCAAATCAGGGTTTGCATACTGGAGCTGGTATGCTCATCATCCGAAAGAGACACATTAATGTCTATACTTTGTAAGAAATTCGTAGAAACTGGAGTTGTAGCACAGAATATAAACCTAGAGAAAACTGCTATATTCTTCTCTGCTTTGGAAGCCTACCATGTCAATATAGTGGAGACATTCCTATTTATAATAATCAGCAGCGTCGCTAAAAAAGCCGAGAGAGGTAACAATTCTGCAGCGCATCCTTGAAGAAGATATTTGACAGCATGCCTTACAAAGTGGCCAGATATAAACGGCAGCGGCTTCTATATAGTCTGTTTCTTTAGTGTCTCACAACAAAGTTTATCACGAACAGCTTGTCTAAATTTGGATTGATTGCCTCATCTAGTAGGATTTACATCAGAAATACAGGTTGTGACAAGTGACACGAATTAGACCGATTCGAATGCTGTCAGTTACAGGGAGATATTCTGAATTGAGTTCTTTAAGTTGCTCAGATGGGTGCCCTCAACGAATGGTTAACTGGGGATCGATGCATCAACAAACGCCTTAAAACGTTAATTTTCAATTACAAGTAATGATTTCTTCGCGGATGCTGCCTTTTTTCAAAAAAGAAGTTTTTGACGCATTACATTAAATATCTACTTTCTTTTAAAAGTGCTAACACTTTCTTCGAGGGTAGAAGCAACTCACCAGACGCTTTTCCACTATGCCCTGGGAACAGCATGCCTGAATATAGTGGCCAAGAGTTACTCGATATTTTATATGTATATAAAGGCGACGCGGCATCTGAAGAGCTGCTTCCGCCCTGGACAAAGCCATTAGTCTTCATAATTTCTGACAAATGGGGTACTTTGCCCCTTTGCCAGTATCCAAAATAGTTGAATGTTTAATTCAGAATTTGTGGTAGAGTCGTTCATCGTCCTGTTACGCGACGCGAGGCGGCCATCGCGGTTTAATTGTTTGTTTTCTTGTTACTGGCAAGACAGTATGCACCATATTAAAGGCAGACTGAACTTTAAGCTCAATATCATAGTTTTCCTGCTCATAAAGTTCCTAACTTCTATCCAGAAAGTATTTTCTTCGTTGTATATTATTTTAAATCTCAACATGCCGTTAATGCACGAAGACTGCTTCCTTTGTTAAATGACCAATATCCGGTCAAGTTTGAGAAGCGCTGATTGTTTGTTTATCTTTCCATTGAACGGTCTCAGTTGTCAGCTGACAACCAATTGTTGAATCATTTCGAGATGGTGGGTGTTTACGAATTGGAATTCAACCGTCGTTCGCGCAATTCTCCGTCGCGGCTGGCAGTCATTCAGTTGTTTTCGAGTCGTCGCGTGGTTTGTAGTGAAGAAGTTCTGAATAAATTATCAAAGTGGAGCGTGGGTTGTGAAATAATCACATTCAGTGCGAAGTGCTTTCTGTCCGTCCTTGGCCTACATTAGATATGTCAAGGTTGATCCCCGCCTGCCCTTTAATCGAAAGTTTTAATTGCTCAGTTGATAATTGTAACCGCCGCTGCCTTTTTACGTTGTGAAGAAGCTCAACATTCGCTACGTTCCTATGAAAAGCGTCCTAGCTCCGCGCGCGACTATCATTTTCGGCAATTGACTCGGGAATTTGAGACACGCGACCGGGGTCTCAAGTGCCAATTACACCCCCTCAGCCGGCGTCCAGGCTAGTCGCTCGATTAAACCTTCATTGCCGCCTCTAATTCTTGACGGCAATAAATCAATTGTCCACGTAAAAAGTGTTTGGCTGCATTTAAGCTGTTTGTAATCGTTTGTGAATTTATGCGGTGTCCACGAGATTAACTCGTTATTGGCCGGGGTTTCTAGGTGGTCAGTGTTTGCGGTGAGGGGTTGAGGAGGTCGAGTAGTCACCGACATTCTCTAGGCAGTTCTTTGATGTGGCGCCAGAATGGCCAATGATTCAGAGACGCAAGGCAGGAGCAGGAGGCGTAAAGGGGTTGGTTGCCAGAGGCTGTCGATGCGGGCCTCTGATGCCATTGCCGAGAGGTTCTACAAGTAAGTAGCCAAGCAGTCGCTTGCAATTCAAATTTTCCGTCGCCACAATTAATTTACAATTCAATTTTCATTGGGGGTACGTGAATGGAGTGCGGTCAATTGTAGTAAAGTTCAAGTGCCATTGCACTGCTCTCCAGAGGTTGGTGTGCATTTGGAACGGTCATTGGATGCAGTGATGTCGTGTGGACCTGATTAGAGTTAAAATGGTTAACAGATTTGAAGTGGTTGATTAGATTAATCCAAACAAAACATTTTAGAGCCAGAATCTAAGGGAAATCTTTTAGCGTTTCAAATAACACTTGAAAAGTTAGTTACGTAACGGCTTAAGTTCAAGTTCAGGCGACACAGCAAAGCGGATTATCTAATTTAATGCAATTGTTTATGTTCGTCGCCCCTAATGACTTCCATATGGCATATTCGCTAAGTAGAACTGATAATCAGCTCCATTGAGTGTTGTGCAGGCCTTTGTTCACTTTCTGTTCATGCCATATTTTTATTGACTTTTACTTTCCATTGCTCAGAGCAATTTACACGCAACGGGAAATCGAACGTCCTCTCTAGCGAGTTTATTGAATATCGGGCATAAAATTTTAAAAGGCGGTTGGGCGGAAATCACAGCTGGTTACCGAAGTGAAACACTTCCCTCAAGCCACGTTCATTTAGCCCATTATGAGCAGCAGGGGTATCTGCATCACTGTCTAGTTATCTTCACCCGGAATGGTGACGTTTCATTGCCGCACAAAGGGGCTTCATATTTAAGTAAATCGCAATAAGCGTCAGAGTAAGGAAGGGTACCTTCCGATCAATATCTTAGCATTTTGTTGCGTTAATCAGTTACGAAAGAAAATCAGCTTCTCGTATCAATTATTCGCTTTGTTAGCCTAAATATGTGGGCCTGCATTCAGAGATATTTCACCCACACAGAATGTTTCCGCATTTGCCATACCACGACTTATCATCGCGAGCCATTAGAGCGGCCTTCAGCGTCCGGTGCCAACGTTCCAGCATATTGGACTGCGGATTGTATGCCGTTTGAAGCCAAGGAGCTTTCCTAACTGCGAAAAGAGTAGATTGGAATTGCATTCCCTGGTCCGTGATGATAACGGCTCGAACACCAAAGCGCGAAATCCACTCTCGGCAGAGGGCCTCGGGACCAACGAACACAGCTAAGGGTACATTTGTCTAAGGAAATGCGATCAGTGTTGCATCACCAAGCTGTTGTTTGACTGTCTCAAATGCAAGGACGGCTTCAGCAGACCACGCAACCTCGCGGTGGTCTTTAATTTTGAGCCCAGACAAGTAGGCATGGTGATGAGCGGCCTTGGACAAGAAACGAAGGTTGAAGTTTAACATGCCCAAGAACCTTCGTAAATCCTTCACCTTCCTTAGGTGCTGATGGGAAATGAGTTCGCGGCCGCCAAACGCAAATTTTGCGGAATAAGGCTGTTCAAACGGGATACAGGGTGAACTGACACTTCAACGCCGCTGTCGACCAGGAAGCAACGTCTGCTTAGGGGGTCGAATATTGTAAGGCGACGTGGTATTGCGCTTCGAGTAGCCTTCGCCGAGACACCCAGCGAATTTAGTTTTTTGTTGAACCAAACGTACATTTTGTGGTACATTTAGTTGCATTAACTCCGTATTTCCGATGGTATCAGCAAACCGTCGAGGCCAATGAGGGTCCCGGCGTGCGACCACTTGAATGCGCCCCTCGGGAAGCAGACCTCGACCGTTATTGTGATCGAGATCTATCTTCCGAACCGTGTCCCCGGGAAATTTCCGCGACCATGGGGCGCGTGTACACCTCGTGCACTTTGTCCGCTGTGACGGCCAACACCTCTAGCGATCCCGAGTTCGCCAAAAAATGGCGCGGGTGCTTTCCGGGAGTAGTTGAAGCAAGATGTACTTTAGCTCCGAACCAACTTTATCCCCATCCAATTGCTTCATTTTTCGAAGCAATTGGCCTGGGGCATAGTTGCCTAAAGACAGCTCATTCAGCAGGTGATTGAGCTGTGTCTCTTCACTTGCTGAAAGGCGTCTTATCAACTGCTCCTTCAAGCGGTGGTCTTCACGTCGAGACCGATTAAGGTGTGGTTATACCGGGTGGTGTCCGTTGTAACGGCCGCCAGCCCAAATTGTGGCTCCAATTAACGGAACCACGCCGCCGGATTGCACCGACAAAAGGGAGGCATCCGGACAGCAACTACCGACAGCGGTGAACAATTTGTATATGACGGCATCCGGACAGCAACTACCGACAGCGGTGAACAATTTGTATATGACGAAAGGTATTTCGGTGTGAACTTTGGCACTGGCTAATGTCGGCTGAGTTGGACTGGGTTTTTGGCAGTTTTGGTGTTAGATCGCACCTACTCTAGAAATTCCATCCACAACTGCAATCACTCGAACCATTTTTCAGCGCATGTTAATCGGCCGTTATCAGAACCTTGGCATTGGTCTAGCATGTAATTCATCCTGAAACGTCGGAATCACTCGCACAAACACCATTCACTTTCAATCGTCTTACCTCAGCAATCTAGAAAACTCCCACCGAAACCTGAGGTGTTCCTGCATAAGTGCAGAACGCAGGCGAAACGAGACATCGGACGGAGGAAAACACATCCATCCGTCAGTGAGTCACGGTCGCGGCAGTAACAACATACACGAAAGTTTTGGATTAAATCGTCAAATTTAGATCATCTATTTTCTATTTAAGAATTGCGGGGTCCTAAGTTCGTATCCACTTGATGCCGGACCAGACCAAATGTGGAGCAGCTTACTCCATTTTTTTTTAGAGGAAGCCCTAAATGAGGGGTCCGTTTACCAAAAAAAAAGAGCGAGTAAGTTGTGATTTTCGGCCGAGAAAGGAGAAACTACCAACGGTCTTGTTGGCTCTTTCACTTTTGGTGTCAACGTTGCCACCATGTACCATATCCTGCCTTCATTAATGCGCTACGCAAAATCTCGCGCCGCCTGCGCGATCTGGATGAAGGCAGTTTGTACGTTTCCGGTAGTTCTTGCCATGATGCCGATATCGTCATCGTAGACCAGTAGTTGGGTGAACCTGAAAAGGATGCATGTCGCATTGACATCAACATCGCGGATCATTTTTCCAGGGCAAAGTAAAAAGGACACAGGATAGAATTGTTGATGTCGAATGGTCTCGCACATTGGTAAGGGTCAGCCCACTCCGTTTTGTCAATTTCGGGATATCAAATTCTCTCACGGCCGTGTACAGTTTTACCCTGGTTATGCTATCATAGGCGGCCGTGAAGTCGACGAAAAGGTGGTGCAACTGATGTCCATATTCCAATAGTTTTCCCATCGATTGCCGCAGAGAGAAAATCTCTCTTGTTTCTGATTTGCCTGACGTGAAGCCTCTTTGGCACAGGCTCCGTCCCTAATTGGCTGTTGAAATCTCCGTGTGATTTTGATATCATACTTGGTACAGGCTCCGAAGGGTTCGCTGTACTGCCTCGCGAAAGTATCCTTCTCCGACTCCATAGTATCCCCTGTGGAAGGCGTGAACCCTACTGGGGCTTATATTTCGGAATTTGCTTCGCAAACGCAGAATGGATAGCTTTCCACTTCTGTTTTCAAAGCCGATGACAACAGGTTTTATTTTTTGGCTAACTAGGGCACCTACTTCGAGTACATGTTTGGATGACCGCCGTAATATATGGTGTAAAACAGGTCCCCATCCAGCGCGTCTCTTGCAAAGCTTATATTGGGACAGGGTATTGGTTAGTTTTTAAGCAGCATTCGATCTGTACAGGGAGTGGACATTCCATGTCGGATTCGTCTTTGTAAAATCCGTCCAGTCCGAGACTCTTTTCGTCGCTCCGTAATTTTGGTTTCCCATGCAGGGTTGTTAGCCCTACCTGACATCCAACATGGAAGACCAGTTAGCGCGACTGGTCTGCATGGGACTCACCGTCCTTATCCGTCTGCAGTTTTTCATCAAAAACAAACTCGCAGCGATCATCACGTGGAGGTGGAGATAGTGCTTGATAGTAGAGCTATTGGTGTTAGTTCAGGTTTCCCAAGTTTTATGTTCCATCATATCATACCATTTGAGTTCCTCACAAATCAACAGAATGAAATTTATTGGGATAAATTTTTATATGCAAATTGCGCTGAAACGGATCAGAATTGAGTTAGTTTTGCAGCAAATAACAATGCATGATGGAAAATGGGTCACATATGACAAGGTCTACGAAAGGCAGCTGTTTCAGAATTAAAAGCAAGAAACTGGGATGGAAACTTTTACATCTTAGTTAAACGATTGTCACCATGTATCGTAAACTCCTAGACATGAGTTTACGATACAGTTGGTAGAACAATTTTGGACGTTGGTCAACTGGAGTTTGAGTCTCTCCACACCACCAATTTGATTTAAAACCGGGTAAGGGAAGAGTAGAACAATATTCTTCCTCAAGTCAGTCTTGGTTTTTAGGGGTTTATATAAAAAAAAAACCTTATTAAAATTACTTACTCTCTGTCTGGCTGTCTTTATTTTATTTTGGTCGATGAAAGGGGTAAGGCTATCGCTGGCTCCTCCTAGCCGTTTATGTGGGACTTTTACCCTCTAAAACCACCTTCTTCTCTTTCCATTCTCCCCGCGGGACACCCACATGGTATTACTTCGCTGGGTTGGGTCGAAATGTATCTCGCATTGGTGTTAACATTCGTATTTCTCTTTCTTTCATTCTTCCGGCTGATTTCTTCCTGCCTAAGCTTTTAATGGATGGCTGCTTATCACTTATCCTCTCATTCCGCGGTAGCTCGTGCGTTTCAGTTCTTACGAGTTGCTGCGGAGGCAGGAAATTCCTTCTTTCACTAGAATATCAACCGGGGTCAGTCCTACTATCGCGTAGACTACTTCATCGGATTTTGTTTTGTAAACGCATCATGTTCGAAACGCATGTACCGATATGTATCTTATCTTTTTCTTATTTGTTGTATTTTTCAGTACATCTGCCCACACTGGGATACCTACAATAGGATCGAACTGATACCCTATAAATAAGGAGTCGGCGGCTAGGCCTTCGACCACCTATATTTGGTAGCATTCTCGCAATCAGTGCTCCGATTTTATATGCTTTGCTTGCTGTACACTCAGCATATGAGTTAAAGTTTAGCCTCTGGTGAATCATTACGTCTAAATACTTGAGCGCAGGCTTGGAATGTATTCTTAGGGTTCCAACTTTGATCTTCGTGATTGTGCACTTTCTCCGTAATAAGTACTATTTCTGTCTTATGTTCTGCGAGCAGTAGACAAGCATTCTCTAATCAGGAGGAGGATCATCGACTGCTTCATTTGCATAAAGTTCGACTTCTTCGCGGAGACGGAGACGTCACACCAATGTCGTCAAACCAATGGAAGCCACACCAGGGTCAGTACTACTAAGATGGACCCTTGTGGGATTCCACATGTCGTTTGATATAATTTCATTCCTTCATCTGGTTCGCAGCACAGAAGCCTATCGATTAGGAAGTCGGACACAATACGCACCAGATACTTCGGTCCGGCTGAGTTGATTACCGACTTTTGCTCCATCTTGCGGAATTGAAGGCATTCTTCACATCGAGTGTGATCAATGCACAACATTTGTACTCATCCAGTGCGGCCTTAGTTGTGTTAGCCACTGGGCTAACTGTATCCGCCCGTCCTCCCCTTTCAAAAACCGAACAGATTCTCAGAGAGAAAACCTTCAATTGGAAGCAATCTGTTATAGATTAGTCGTTTGCTAGTATTATTTAGAAAGCATATTGGTCTGTAGGACGAAGCTTCACCCAAAGGTTTGTTTGGCTTGGGAATTAGTATTAGTTTATGCCTCTTTCACTGTGCAGGAAATGCTTCTTCTTTAACACATGCCATAAATGCCTCGGCAAACATATCCGGCGCTACTTTCACTGCTGCCTTGAAAGCTTTGTTAGGGGTGCTATCCAAGCCAGGCGGTTTATTTTCAAAATCCAAATCTGCTCATGTTACATATTATCAAATGCATTCCTAACGTTTATTTCTACCTAGGCGAAATGGTACACATGCAACTAATGCTGAGGATTCTGTAGGGATTTTGTAATGAGGCAACACGGCTGCATACAAATTATAGCTTTTGCTGTTGTCTTAGCTATTAAAGAATTTTGACTCGGGAATTTGGTTCGGGTGTGTTGTGGAAGTGGAGTGGCACCAAAAACGTTCAAATTTCCACAAACTGACCTTCCGTCTAAACTCAAAATAACAAAGGGACCTCCTCTAATATTAAGGCCTGAGGATGCCGAGGGAGTGTGGGAAACCGAAAGGCTTTATGAACATGTGAGGAAAGAGCAGCAGAAATTGAGGATGTGATCCGTCATGGATCTTATCTCTCGATCGCTGCATTCGGCTCCGTGCGCGCGGATGAGCCGTTATTTTCTTTATTTATTTATTACTAATAGATTCGCGCGAGTTCCCGATGTTTCTTTGTTATTTTCAAGTTCTGGTGTGGACCCAAGCATCGGTTCAATGACACGTGAAGCTTTGTAAAATGACATGGAAGTGACTGAAGTGTTCATTGAAACTTTTTCTCTATTAGTCGACTTCGACCACTCAATATGGACCTTTGTCAATCGTCCAATCCATATAGTCATTCAAGCAGTCGATGATTTCATGAGGACCCGTACAAAACTTTATACAAGTCTACAAAAAATCAAATCACTGATAAAGACAGTGCGTAACTAGGTAGCACTGTTGGCAATGTTTTTATTTAACTTTGCGTCGTATTTTAAGCGATCGCTGTTTTTGCTCAGTCATTCCATTTGTCATGAAATGATATGGAGATTAGTGTATTTGCATGGATTCGGCAAAGCGAATTTAAATTGTGAACGCTGAACCTTGATGCATATTGCCCGTGGTGATTCAAATCACACTTTCCAACCTGAATAAGGTGTGACAGCAACCGTATCTGCCAGTATTGTCTGCATTCTCGTTATTTTGATTTAAATAAAGATGTTGCATTCTGGGCAGTTATTTTGAATATTGTATTGATTCGTGTTAGGTATGAATTGAGAGAAAAACATCACTAGGCGTGGCTGTTAAGTACTCGATGATAACTGACGTATGAAATTTCATGAGCACTGTCATTGAAACTCCATGCAAACTTAAGGCATTTGAGCTTTTCTGACAGATGAGACAGTACCAATAAGGTTGAATTCAAGGGTCTGATCAACTTTTAGATTGCGAACATCCCCGCATATTTCGGTGTTTTCCAATAATCTGCTTGTTAAAGTAGTCAATTTTATAGTAACATTATCTTTATGGTCTATTCCTCAAAAAACACTCGTTGGTGGTTCAAATAAAAAATTCTTAGATCATCATCGGGGTTGCTTCTCTGGATGCGATCACTTTCGTCTGGCAATCTAGCAGCTGAAGTAGTTTTAGTAAGACTTGCTTCAAAAGGTATGTGCTGGTAGAACTGCAAAAAATCTATTATAATAATCGTTGGTGCGATAATCCAATTGCATGTACCACAATAAGGTTGGAGTGCTAACCTGTAGGAAGCATAAATCTAACGCGATCAAGACTGCGATGTTATCAAGTTAAGAAGGAAGCAATTTTAGGTTTGCATCTGATGGTTGTAAAGTGTGAAAATTTGAACCTATAAGTGAGGTGATAGTTAATATTACTGGTAAACTTGCACTCTTCCCCTTCACTGACCGGTCGCAGGATAGTAGGTTCTATTCAATGGAATAATCCACAATGGAGTTATCGTCCTTTTTGTCCCACTTCCGTTTCTGATATTATCCATGGGTATCTGGCTCAGAATACTGTGAATTCGCTTAAATCGCACGAGGAGGGGGATTTCGGCCAATCCAGTCTTTCCCTGAAGCGGTCAGCAATGTAATTCTGGAGGGAACCCCAGCTGTAGGCGATAGGCTGAAATCTGCAAAGCGGATATATGTTGTATGTATGAGTGTATGTGGTTTAGCTCCCTGCGTGCTTCAGTTGCTTGGGTTTCCATCATAGGATCGTTCATTGCAAGGTTAAAGATTGCTTGTGTGCTCATTGCTCTTAGAATGGCTATATGGACCTGGATAAGGTGGCTCCATGTCATCGCAGAAAACCTTTCCTCCAGGAGGAAAGGTATATTAAGATTGCCTAGAAAGGAAATATTGTCTGAAAAACTATTGAAGCACGATTTGCATTGCTTGTTTTGCCGTCAAATGTTTATATATTTGACAGCTCCAGGGTCGTCAGTGGAGAAGCTATCCGGCCCTTCCATCTCTCTGAGTTTGTGCTTCTGCCAATGGAAGAAAAAGTTGAGTTGATGAATGAGTGGATGCGTTCTGTGAATGATGATCTACTCAGGAAGCCGGCAAAAGTCTGTTGAGGCAGGATGCCCATAGGGAGGGGTTCTCTCTCCTCTGTTATAGCTCCTGGTAATGGATACCTTGCTATTGCTACTGGAGGGCACAAAGGTCTTCACACAAGCATTTACGGTCGATCTAGCCATAATAATTATCGGCAAGTTTGCAACACCGCAAGCACGCACGATAAGCACTAGGAAGACTGGACTAGTTATGTTCAGTAGGAACGTGAGGTGGAGCACCTACACGCTACCCGCCTTAGCAGGGGCAGAACTCCAGCTAGTACAAACAGTAAAATATTTAGGAGTACATCTCGACTCTAAGTTAACGTGGACCGACCGCGCCACTCGAAGCTATTCGAAATTTCCCCCGAATCCATTTCGAGGTAAAACGGAAAGCAGCTAACTACGCAAATAGGTTTGATACTATTGGCACGTGAAAATTCTAGTAGGACTTCAAACGGGGCACTGCCCCTTAAATTACCACATGGAAGAAATCGGAGTGGTGGTCTCGACCATATGTAGCCAATGCGAGAAGGAAGAGGAGACGGCGCTGCACTTCATATGCAACTACCCGGCCTTCGTAGACCTCAGACGAAGATACCTTGGTAAGGTTTTCTTCAACGAAAAGCCTGTAAATTTTCTGTTTCTGGAGAATGTTCTCAGATTCGTCGCCGGCGAGAGGCCGATGAATAGGCGATCTCCGGGGATAGTATAATGGGCCTAGCAAAGGTCTGAGTGATTGGAGCTGCAGCTTCCCTCACTACACAAAATTAACTTACTAACTATTATAGTAGGCCCGAACGAATGGCGTCGGAGCATACCACGTGTTGGATGGATGCTCTTCAGAGAGAAATCGTGTAAGGTTAAGGGGAAACGAAGTCATAATATTGCCATAATATTGTTGACCCTATGCTCACATGGCGAGATAGAGTCTGTGCTTTACTGAATGAATTGTTTTCTTGATACGAGCCTTCTTCTGTAGTGTTGAGAAATCTTGAAAGTCGGCTTGCTGGGATGGAGAGTGTGGCGATCAATTTCATGTACTACTCCCTTATTTTAGCACAGAGAGAACATAGCCTTACCTTGATATTGGTGTTGCAATTCCATATTTTTGACAAGACAGCGCTGTTTATACCGAGTGACATCAGGTTCGGTGCCGTTGTCGGTTGAAATAGCTTTCCTGAATATACAAATTGTTCGACATTTTTGATGTTCTGCCCATTTGCATCTAGGAAGAGTGCGGACTCGACTTTGGACTTCAAATTACTTAGAGATTTTACCTCCGTATTGTGTGTGACAATTTGTGCCATATGTCACTTTGATAATATCTATTAGTTTCTCCGGAATGCCATTTCTACGTAGAGCATTTCAGCTACATTCCCTCTTGACTGCCAGTTGCCGGGCTACTGAAGTGCCTTAGTTCGAGCTGTGACAAACAATTTCTTTTTCAAAAACGCTATTTGAGAGTTTTGTTAAGTGGCATCATAGAAGTGATTTCCGTCAGGTCGCCATTCAAAAAAACTAACAAGGAGCCCAATTGTCGGCCTGCACAGAGATGGCCGCCTCCTAAATAGAGCTGATTTCCTTTTAAGTTTTGCGGGTGACATCGCTATAGTATGCAGCGACTTTCGAAACCTCAACAACGTGGCCTGAGAATTGAAAAAAGTAGTTTTAGGATTAAGTCTATGAATAACAATAATCGATAGCTCAATAAGCCACTTTGGATCTAGATCTTGTAGTGTGTTAGAGCAGTTTTTTTCAAGATATTAACGGTACATTAATAGAGAATCCGATAAGCATTGCGATCAAAAATAAAACAAAGCAAAACCATGTCAAGGAAACGAATTCAATGCGAAGAGAACAATTTGCCAACAAAGCCTATTTTAAAAGAAACCAATATATTCTAAAAAATAACTAATAAAGGCAGGGGAAGTATTGAGGCGAATATTGGAACCAAAAAGGAATGAAATTGAATATTATGTTGTAATCAATTGAGTTATTGAAGAACTATAATTACTTCAAGAGTTATCGAAGTTAAGCATTGTTGCGCGTGATTAGAACTTAGGTGGGGGTCGAATTGTGATCATTTTTTTTAGTAAATGGATTCAATTATTCGAGAATAGATTATTTTTGAATCTACTTTAGTTGTGGACGCCTGCATCCTTGAACCTTATTATTGATAAGGAAGTAGACCCTTTTGGGACGCCGTCGCTGCTTTCGGTGTGACAGGAAAGGGAAGATCTTCCTTCCTTTTCCTTTTTTCAACATATCCTCTCTATCCTTCCCATCTTCCTCTTTTCGAGGTTGGGTTGAGAATTCAAACTTTTCCATGATGATATCAATAAATTCCATTTTGAGGTGCCATCATTTTTGAGGAAAAGCAACCGCTACGAGTTTTCTCAACGGGATTGAAGAAGAGGGACCGCTCTGTTTTCGCTCCATAACCTAGAAAATTCAATCTTTACTAGCCATCGTACCGTTTACTATTCCTCTTAGCGAGAATAGTTTTTTCGGAGCTAATTTATTTACATAGATGAGCATTTAAGACTCTGTTCCAGTGCCCAAAGCATTTTCTTTCTGAAAGTTTCTTGCCAAGTTCAGATGTGAGTCTCTTCGATCTAATGTTAATGATTTTGCACGATAGTTTCCAACGGATTTGATTTGGCCCCTACATTATGATTTCTCCTGAACTGCTTGTTCCAAATATTCAAAGAAGATTTATCATTCCGTTTTCACCTTTTGAGTCCTCTCATTCTCGCCCCCTAACTTCTTCAGCGGTTAAACATTAACATCGATAATTTGTTCAACTTTTCTGCATTTACATATGAAACTAATTCTCTGTTTATTTGTTCCAGAATTCTTCAAGAATGCACTGACGCTCGCTTCAGCTGCTTATGTCTAGTTTGAATACTAATTTATGTACACCAAATAAAAAGATAAAAAATAGAAATTAAACCGGCTATAATTCATACGGAATCAGATGACACAAATGCAACTGCTATCGAGATTCTCTAAAATAAATGGAAATATTTAGCAGAGCAGTTGGTTACACAAGAGAACAAGGCAGCAGGAAGTTTACTCGAATGCTATCTTCCCGCAAATTAAACAGAAAATGTTTTGCCTCACCCAACCAAGGGAGTCAATAATAAAATTGAAAAATTATGTATAAACATATCAATTTAATTGTAAGCAATAGTTATGAGAATCTATAGACATGATAAGTTGCTTTGATTAACACTCGTATTCATTTGTCATTGCAAAAAGTGAAAAAATGGGAAATCAATTCCTTATCCTTATCGATCCCACGCTTCAATGATAAAGGCAGCAATAAATTTTCTTACAAAAGCGAGAAAAGCACTTCACCTACTTATGATCGGGGCTAATCTGAACATGCAGCGAATCATATCAACTAATGATGTCAGGAATTTTGATTGGTGTTGTTTTCTTTGTATTGCAAAAAATGAATTGAATGCGCCGAGGACAAAAGGCTGTCAGCAGCTGTCAGTATTCATGAATGGTTTACCGGATTAGTTCTGAGAGAATGAATGGAATGTGAGTTAAAAGATTAGCGGGCGATTAGCCGGCTTTGTTATACAAGCTCTAACGCGAAATACTAGAAGCAAAGCAGTGAAGGAAGACGGGGTTCGGGATTATTCTGTACAGAAGATATAAATTTGCAACATTAGGCGGTTGTCACAGCAAAGCTATAACTTTTCAAATGACATTTGTCAAAATAAAGTCTTCAGTATTTTCAATCCCAAAGGCTGATCAAAACAGCGATGACTAGGTATGCTAGATTATGAGATTTGACACCCTCTGGACTACATTTCAATCAAAAAAATTGGCGTATCCGTATAAGAACAGAGCCTAAAGAAGGGGTGGACTGCTAAATGTGTGATCTATTCACTGTCAGTTATGCCATATAATCAACTCAATGAGACGTATGTTTGAAGTTTGTTATCAGTTAAAGCGCAAGGGGTGCATGCCACTCTTCCATTTAGTTATTTGTTGTATCGAAGTTGTGCACTATTTCTCTGAGGTTAGCATTTAAGGTCTTTTGGCCAACAACACGCTCCTCTTTTTGTCAATCGTAAATAAGTTTGGGCCGCTTCCTGATTGCAGGCAATATTTCAAACAAAAAATCACCACGCCACAAAGTTGCTTCGTCAATCGATGAAATTTACTGATAAACCATTGCGTATTTCAGTTTTTATCACCGATGCCGTAAACAGTCATATTCTTCGGTTTACAAAATATTATCAGCAAATTGTCGTTGCATTGAGTTCGTTGTTCTTATGGACTATTTATTGTGTAACTTTTATCAGCTATTACTAATCGAAATTCAATGTTTCTGAACACCTGCAGAAATTCCCTGATTAGATTAGAGATGAATACATTTTCATCCTGCAATTAATTAATGTTACTATTTCCATCTGTCTACACTGAGATCATGCAATTTATTGATCTGGGAAGTCTCGATTGGAGTCCAGTTTTAGCAAAAGGCAGGAAACTGAGAGACTGTAATATTCCTCAAAGACCACCACCTACGTGGATAATATCGTCTTGCTCTCTCACTGAGTTATGAAATAATTGAGCATTCACTATTGAGTCCCAAATCTAGAAATGCAGTTATTTGAATGTCTCTCTCTGTACTGCCATATGAGTGTCCTGTATAAAAAGTGACCGCCATTGTCATGCGAAAGCTCCAAGCTTTCATCTAGATCGTTGGGAGTATTCTGACTTGACACAGTGGCAGTGGCTAGGTCGCAGATTGTGAAGGGCTTCATTTCTAGCTATGTCATATGATGTAATCCACTATCCCAGGATAGGGACGAGTGAATTATTTTAGAACTAGGGGCCGAGAAGATGTGTAGTCCAAGTCCAAAGCACATTTCCGGAAGGAATTTATGGCAATTAAGTGATGGTTAAACGAACTGGACAATAACCTCGCATCGCAAAGTACGGACTGACAAACCCAAATGAATCTGAAGTTGTTGCGCACTGTTCTTCTCTTGAGGCTCCCAGTCTCAGAAAATTTTTTGATGTCCTTAGTTCTGGTTGCAGGTTACTTACAAATGAATTGTTCAAATGATTGAAAACGAACGTTTCATCACTTTTAACTGCTTATCATCATTTACTTAATCGAATGCACGGTTTCATCCAGTGCAGGGGCAACTCATCAAGCACAACCGAGGTGGTATCGGGGTATTGTTTTCCCCCTTAAGTCATAAACATATGGGTATGAATTATATTGATGATGGCATTTTTCCACTGCTTCTGGTTTACAGACCTCTCTTTATAGGCCAACATCCAAATTTGGAGAAAAAAAATAGATAATTTGACGTTCCGTTCATCAGACGCTTGCGTCATGTCTGCCCTGGGAGCATCGCGATCGAAGTGGGTACCAATTATCCCATTAGTTCGGTCCGACATCAAATGTATGTCGGATTCAGGACTTCCTCATTTCCTAAGCAACAACTAAATTTACGTCCTTGCATCCTTTTCATTGCAGAGCATTACTTACTTTGTCCTTGTGGTGCTCACGCCAACTCCATTCTTAAAGGTCAAAAGGAAAATCGCTGAAAGCCAGAGACGAAGAAATTTTTCGCCATTTGGCTCTATCGAATGCTTAATATGGGTGCAATCTCGAGGCTTTTAAATTTCCATCCAGCGTATCAAGCCTCCGTTGTTTCGGCCTGCCTTTTGGTCGTTTACCATCCACTTCGATGTTCAGACCAATTTTGGCAAGTGAATTCTCGTTAGCGCGAATTGCGGGACCATACCATCGAAGATCCCTCTCTCGCAACTTTTCCGCGATCGGTGCAACCCCATAACGATCGCGGATATCCTCATTTCGGATGTGGTCAAAACGTATGACTGGAATAGTGGCAACGTAACATCTTCGTATCCATGACCGCAAGAAGCCGTTCATTGTCTTTTATAGTCGGCCAACACTCAGAATCGTAGAGAGCGACAGGACGGACGACATTGCGGTAAATTTTAGATTTGAGATGTTCGTTGATACTTCGATCACAAAGAACACCAGTTGTGGAACGCCACTTCATCCAGGTTGCATTAATGCGTGAAGCAATTTCATAACAGTTCTCCATTGTGCAAAATGATTATTGTGGAAAGTGATGATTCCCCTCACCTCTGAGCACAACTTAGGGAAAAAGCAAATAAGTCACTTAGGGCTAGGTGGTCCAATAATTCAAATTGTGTGAGACACCGCATTGTTTTAGTACAATAGCATGAGATGAGGAAAGAATTTTAAGCCTCGGTACGGCTAATCGGTGAGGTCTTCTGTTTTTGGGGTTGCACAGTTTGGCTTCGATATTTCACACGGAAGGGGTACTTCTTCTCAATTCATCAATGTTGGTTTTATTTTCTGGGTAGCCTCCCCATAGCCATTTTAGGCCGCCCACCAGAGATGAGCAAATACTAACCCATGCACGGTCAGAAAAGAAAAGTCAACACATATTTAAACATAAAAAGGTATGCCCAAAAAAATTGCTCTGTGTGATTAGTAGGCGTCAAGTTCAGAATTCGTTGAAGCACTTTCTTACTGTCAAGTTGAGGTATCCACTGAGAATGACAATCAATCATAAAAAGGTGCGTGAATATACAGAAAATTGCCGAGTTGTATGTATGTACCTCCAGCAACTTCGTTGTTGCAAAGAGAGCAGAAGGTTTACCAAAATTATGCCATCCTCAGTGAAACCGTGTGAGTTAGAATTAAAGACTGCATTCAAAGTCCTCCCTGCTTCTGGTAAAAGGTGACTAATAGGGATAGAAATTTGTGGGTTAGCAACCTGCAAATTTCGAAACCTTACCGCTTCCAAAACGTCAACGCCTCGGATATAGATTTACCTCACGCCGAAGACCTTTGGCTATCGAAAATGACCTACGACTGATTTCTGTATTGTACGCACGCTCCTCAACAACAGTATTGAAAATCCCGAGAATACTCACTTTCTTTAACTCGAGAGACAATTCTACCAATATAAGTTGGACGTTCTGGGTCTAAACGAAGTAAGATGGTGGGATTCTGGAGAGTACTCCTCTCCTTCTTAGCATACTAATGGCAATGTGCTTTTGTACTCTGGAAAGCCAAGCGGTAGTAGAGGCGAATCCTTTGTCGTGTTTCTGACGGCTACCACGAAACGCGCTCTCTTAGTCTGAGAGCAGATTTTTGACAGGATTCTGACTGCAAGATTGCAGTCCATGTTAAGGAACATCACAGTTATACATTGCTATGTACCGACAGAGACTTCCGATATAGTGGAGAATGACGCTTCGTACGAACAATTGCAAGCAGCAGTAGAGGCTTCACAAAGGTGACTTTGTGATTATGGTGGATGATTTCCTTAGACGCCTGCACTTTTTCTTTACTGTTCTACGCCAAGTGCTCTTGAGACGATAAATCCGTCGGCCATTTTGGGAGAATGGATTCCACTGCATGAGCAGCAATGCAATTGTCGCCCCTCCTTAATGTGTTTCAGATAGTATTAGCCAGCGTACTCCGATTATACAACACAGACAGTTGTTCACGAAGGCTTGGAGCTGTTGAGTAACACTGGGTTCACTTTCCATGTACTACCGCATATACAGCACAGAGAGCACATTAGTATAGAACAGTCTCAACTTGAACTTGATGTTGAAAAAACTGCATTTTTCAGTTGTTCGACAGGCAGGGGAAGCGTTAATATGTCGGGCAACATTCAGTTCGGTGCTACCATTGATAGAAATCACGCTTCCTAAATCTTAAATAAAAATACAAATTGATCGACGCCGCCGAGGCTCTGCCCATTAATGCAGAGAGGGAGAGTGCGATGATAGACTGAGAACCTCTGTTTTGTTGTTGTTTATCTTTAGTCCAATTCTATTTGCCTTTCTTTCCAAATCCAGAGGCATTTGGCCAAGCAGAGCAAACAGATCCGCATGGTCGAGGTGTTTGAGGAAACATGAAACAGTTTGAAAAACATCACCGAGAACAAAAAGACGGCAGACTCTACTTTGGACCTAGAAATAATCCGAGACTTTACAGCACAGGACATTTTTCGCCATCATATATCGCTCTGATAATAGCTATTAGTTTTCCCGGATTGCCCTTCCTGCCTAGAGCATTTCAAGTACATTCCCCATTCAGCGTATTGATGGCTCTCGTTTGCTTGGAGGAACAGTTCGTATTCGCATGTTAGGTTGACTAGCCATTTCATCCACAAGAGGAGGAACTTCTCAGGATGTGATCTGATTAAAAACCATGGTGAAGTGTTCTATCCACCTTGCTCGTCACAGAACCATCGAAAGATTTGCGACCACATGCAAGGTCTTTCGTGATATTCTGCGGCATCTTCCGCTTCAATGACTTGCACAATAATCACATCACGCCCGCCGTCACTCACAGCGATCAATAAAGCTTCCGTAGTGAGCCAGATCTTATGACTTTCGGGACGAGGCCAACGACAAGTGTAGCACCCGAGAAAAGAGTATTTTTTATGACAGCCCAACGATCGTCGATATTTTTAGGTGGGTTACCCAGTATATCCGCCGTCTATTCAGCAAGATAGCTCTCCCATTGTCGAGCAGCAGCTCCTGCAGGCGGACACAACCAGCAAGCGAACGTAAGCGACCATCAGATGGTGATCTCTTTTGACATCGATGTCAGCACCTCTCTTGTTATCTACATCCAGGGGATAACTCCTAAATCTATTGCTGATCGGGAAGTGGTCAATCTGATTGCTCGCTTGGTATTTGGTATCGGTCAGTTGAAACCCAACTGACCTTATTCAAAGGTATGTCCTCGAACAACATACCACCAAAGACGAGGCGGTGGAAGTTGTAGAAATTCACAAACCTCCCAATATTATCCTTATGATCGCTAAGACCTAATATCGCCATCATATGTTCGCGGTGTTTTTCTCGTCTAATTGCTCGTAGAAGGCATCCTTCTCCACTATATCGGAAATCTCCATTGGTGCATAGTAGTGTATAGTATGTTCCTTAGCTTGAATCAGAATCTTTCAGTCGGAATCCTATCAGAAACCGGTTCCCTGGTCAAGAGAGCATAATGGCTGTCACAAACAACCTGAAACCGGATTTACGTCTTCTATCATTTGGCTTTCCATAGTTCAAAAACTCATTGCTCTAAGTGTGGCAAGAGGAGAGGAGCACTCTCCAGAGTCCCACCATCTTTTTTCGCTAAAGCCTAAAATAGCTAGCTTATATGATTGGAAATCTCACTTGAGTTAGAGACAACCAGCATTCTGGGGACCCTCAAGACTGTTGTCGAGAAGGGTACCCACATTCCAGAAACCAATTGCAGTCCGTTTTCGATAGGCAAAGGTCGAAGCCATGAGGTCAATCTCAATTCGAGGCGTTGTTAACGTTTCGCAACAGTAAAGCAGTAAAATTTAGAAATTTGCAGGTCGCTAAGCCACAAATTTCTATTCCTTTTGCTCGCCTTTCACGACAAGCGGGGAAGACTTTAAGTGTATTCTTAAGCCCCAACTCACAGGGCACATGTACGTGTTTACTTCGGACTAATTTACTTACGTTTTGACGCCGCCTATGCGCCAAGAACCTTTGCCCATTTCTCAACAGGATCGGGTCGAATTAGGTGAACGCCCTAGCATTTCTCTGGTGCTTTAGATCTCTCCATACGATCGTTTTGTTTTAAACGACGTATGCATTTTTTTGGTCGTAGTGGAGTAACCCCAACCATACTTCGCTTATCTCTTTTTCTGATCTCAGTATTTTATTTTTGTTTCACTGAAGATACTACAAAGTACGTTGCCTCTAACCCTAACCCTTTATCTGGCCTTGGGACTAGCATGCTATGTAAATACCATTTCGGAGTATATTAGTCTCTTTAGTTTCAATAGGAAAGTGTAATTGCAGTCATCCATCTTTTTCAATTTCTATATGAGATTACTTTCGTGGAATCTATTAGACAATTCTGAGGAGCCTTTATTTTAGGCTGACGGACTGTGGATTTTATTTTTCGGAGAATATTGTTGCATGTTTAGCCCCTTTTTTAAGGTTTTGTTTGCAAAACAAAACCTTATTGAAACCGGTCCAATGTCTGTCTGTCTGTCTGTGTTTGTCACACACATTTTTCTCAGTTCTATATTCAAATGTATCACAGAAGAAGCAAACAAAACCTTTCATATCTGAAGCGCCTAGCTTCCGGTTTCCCGACTTGTTTTAAAATTCTTTGAATTTGCACCTTATCCAAATACATTGCAAATTATCATTCTTAGAGACTGGTTCCCATTTATGCACATCCTTCAGACACTACACACTTATGCCAGTGGTTTTTCCAGTTTTCGATGCATACCGATAGTCACTTCCAAGTATAGCCTTCAGAGTGCGCGTCGATTCATGTTGGATCATATTGGATATTTGGATCTCTTCAATTGACTCAAAAAGAATTCCCTGAAGCGGTCTTTTAAGTTTGGAGAACAGTCAGAAGTCGCACGGAGCTAAATCAAGCGAATATTGTTAATGTTCATTTTGGGAAGTTTGGTGGTATTCCTACAACTATGGGTAAAGTTAGGATAAGTCAAAGGTGTCACACTCAGTTGAAATTACGTCAATAGTAGGGCATACTTAATTCATATTCACTATGAACTATGTACAAGTGAAACCATCATGCACTTAAACATTCTTACATTAGAAATCTACAAAAACGTTCATACCTCAGTACCGAACTTTCGGTTTCCCACTTGTTTGCTATCGTTGCCAATTTGACTCATGCCACCGCATCCTTATAGGTTTTACAGATCTGAAATTTATAGTTTTGCCGCTCCAGGTGGATTTATGAGCATATCCTCCTGTTTGAATCTCGTCTTTGGGCTTGAATCTTAGATTCGAGCCTGAAGCTTCTGCGAGCTTGACAATGGAGGCCAAGATCATGTTATTTTTTGGAGGGGCGTACTCCCTTCACTCGACCTGAAGACATTTTCTACGCTTTCTTGTCTTGCAGTGAGAAAACGTAGCCTGGAGACTTCTGGATTTCCTTCTGGTGGCCAGTGGAGGTTTCTGAATTATTCTCCCCACATAATTGAGCGTTCGGTTATCAACACGTGCATGAAATAGCTTCAACAATTTCCAACTCAATGTTTCACAGAAATTATTTTCAATTAGATTGATCTATGTAATTCCGCAAGGCTTATTGCATGAATTAAGATAAAGACATCAAAGTGATTGCAGTGTAAGATAGCTAATTCTGGTTGTATAGAGGAACACATGACTGCATTCAATTGATCATCTATTTTTTCCTGAATTCCACGGTCGCGTTCCTCTCCAGCTTGTAGCAATTAAATGTCGCCAGAGCCCTATTAGATATGTATCTATTTGTATTCAAGTGCTGCGCAAATGTATCATTACCGGTAAAATAATTGCACATAAAAGTCAACACTAGTATTTATAGCCGAAGCTCTCCTAACAAACTACTCTGACGTTCTAATAAATAAAATTGCCAAGCAATTTACATCACGCTGATGTGGATTTCCTTTCTGACTCATCAATGAGGCTATTTCATCGGAATCGTATTGATTCAGCTTATTAATAGGTAATTAATGGCAGTGACAATTAATGCAAATCATCAAATCATGTAGTGCCACTGAGTTGTACTAGCCTCAGTTAATGAAAGGCATTTGTCCCTATTTACATAACCTTAATTGCTCCTTAATTGACTCTAGATCATTTCATGTATTTTTTATTCATTTTTTTCAGGATAGGGCTCGTTGTTGCATTGCATCCATGGAACACAATAATTGTGGTGCTACTGCTCGTTAGTGCATGCTGTGTGGGACTGATAAGATTCGAAATAGAAAAAGATCCATTGAAGTTATGGGTACCGCCAGGTGAGGTTATTAATTTTGTATTGTTCTATTTTACTTGCTCTTTTGTTTTGCAGTTTGAATCCGCAAGTATGAGAATACCTCAGAATTCGTTCTAGATAATAGCCATAGCTCTTGGCTTGTTACCTTTCCTAACTTTCGATCTCCTCTTATTACACTTAAATGAGCATTCGACATTTTTTTGTTGGTTGATTGGCTGGTTTACTCCGGTGACCTTGGCGACAATCCGTATCCAGAAAACGCTAGTAATGCTTAGATTTGGGAACATTTCCTATTCGACTGTGGCTACGGCCAGAGGATGATCGGACCTCCCTTCCTTATATATAAAAGTACAAATCAGTTCTGCTACATCCTCGTGGTAAGTGTGCAAAGCTCCATTTGAAATACAGAAATCTGACTAGTTGCAGTTCATGCTTTTTCTGACCCTGTTTACGGGTACGAAGAAATATACTTATGAGACTAAGAATGACATCGAAAAATGGTGTGGTATGGCGCACTAGATTGCACCTCTAAAATTTTCTGTCCTTGCACCAGGAGCTCAAAGGTGGCAGGGAGGAAGACGGAGCGACAACCCTGTCGACTGAACCAAAACCAAGTGGCCGAGGAGAACCTCCATAGTGGTGGCACCGGGAGACGTTATATCGCTTTGGTTTGCCGGCCGTGATGCAGTAGGCGAATGTTCCAAAGGCCTAGTTAGGGCGATCGAACTCGAGTTTGCACAGGGACTCATCTGAAGTGGCAATAGTCACGAAACCTTACGAGGGGTATACTGGTACCATGAGAACCGGGATAGCCCCTGAATTCGGGACTCAGCGTGGTGTTGCGTTTCAACACGGGTGCCGTACTTCTTAGTTCGGTAGAGATTTTGGTAGGTCTTGCATCCACCAGTATGAAAGCTGAGCCATGCACTCGGTATAGACTGGTATCGTCGTAGCTTGCTGCTTTGGGGCTCTGATTGTGGTCACATCTTGAGAAGATCGTGGGAGACAGTTACTCACGTTAAACCACCAAGACTTTCGTGTCCTTGTACCAAGCACAACAACTTACGTGTGGCCGCGGAAATTGGAGGCTGGTCCTTTATGTAGTTGGAGGCATTGCTCGATCATTTACCATTTATTCAGCCCCTTATAAATATCAGAAATCTTTTGAAGAAGTGTTTACGCGTTGTCCAATGAGACTCCAGAGAATCGAATCAGACACTGGGTACCTGATACGAAATCACATTACGAATGTCAAAGACCGCCTCCACTCCCCAAGTTGTCCACGGTAGTGTTAATTTCTTTTGTAAATATCATGGACTTTGTAGCTGATGGGTTTTCGGAACCAGCGAGGGTCTTCAACTGGAATGAGAGCATTTTACTGCAGGGAATCTTGCTCAGTGAATTTCATATTCTAAGAGTGAATGGTAGGCATAAGCCCATTTACTGATAAGCTTTCCCATGAATGGTATCCGATCCCTGAATGGTACCCGATTTCGAACTTTTCCTCCCCCAAATGATCTTTAACATTTGTTTGGAGCTGAGGTAGCGGAGTAATTGGAATTATCATTCAAACCTGGAGTTTTGTTGTCGTCAATCTTCATTGTTTCTCGTAGTTTTGTGAACGGGAGAAGGGTGACCTTTGTTCCCTCCTGCCATTCCTGTTCCTCCGCCTTTTTATCATCACCCTGGAAGTTTCGCTATTTCACCTTTACTGAAATGTGCTTGCCTTGGCGCTTGGTGGCAGGGCATACTTCCTTCTGTTGCCGTGAATCGATCGATCAATTCGTGTTGAGCGCTCTGCTTCAAAATATGCTGATGGTCCATATTCCTCTTTTCCTTATGTTACATAGCATACAATTTGGGTAGGCTGTGCGTAACCTGCTGATAGGTTTACAGTTTCACATTTGCTGCATGGTATGTACTTATTGTTCGTACTTCTATGGTACAAGCGGTCGTTATGTTGGCCCTTTTAGTGCTCCCTGCTCCCTAAATAGAACGATTTCGATTTCTAGGGCTCTTTGGATGATTTCAGTGGTTTAATGGTTCCCACTGCCAATCTTGCTCGTAAGCTAGACCTATTCCCCCTTCTGCCCGTTGTTGGCGTGTCAGATAAAATGCAGTTTGAGTTTTAAAAAGCAGATGTACTCTGTCCTTCTGATTCTCGGCAAATGTCCCATTTTCTTCTCCAGACAGGCAGAAGATATTACCTTGCTTTTGGCTCTCGCTTTTTATAGCCTGGATGCGTCTGTGGTTTATTCTATTCTTTCACAGAATTCCCTGAAGCTCTTTCCGTTGATTCCCTGATCGCGTTGCTATACTTTCATAGTGTACTGATGCCACCGCTCACATGTAAATGAGCCATGTTGGCATTCAGGTGTCTTGTCGATCTATTTCCGGGTTGCCCTTAATGTTGAATCTGCCCCTTCTCTGATCCAACGTAGGGTTCATCCGACACCCCCTAATTCTTGACCAAGCTACTCATCACAGTGTTCCCTAGAGTTATGTCTACCTCTTTCCTGGTGCTAGTCACGAATATAAGCGTGTTTGTTACATTATGTACTTCTAACTTGTTGCTTTCTCACATCTTATGGTGGGCATTGGCATCTCAGCCGAAGAGAAATGGCAGCGCCTTTCTGTCGCAAAACTTCCATCAGTCTAACGACTAAGTTCGGTGCGATCGGGGTGTCGTCTCTTGGGAATTATCCTGATGCCAGGACTGCCTCTCGAGTTCTTCCCCTGGTTTCCAGTGAGACTTGGACAGCCACGGGGTATCCAGTTAGAAACTCTAAAAGACATGATACAGGCTCTTGATTTTTCACAATAGGAACCCCAAATTACCTGCATGCTTCCTCCGTGCAGACAGCGAATCTGCCCTTGGAATAACCATGGTCCTTGGTCCAGCACTATTTTAATGTTGGAGATTGCCCTTGCAAGTATTATTCTCCTTCTTGGACATGGCGCTTTCCTTCAGATCGCTGTCCACCCTAAGCCCTAGAAGTTCCAGGTCTAAGTCTTCCAGCTTCTCCTTTTCATTGGGCAGCAGGTCTACTTCCTTGCTTGATCCTGTTTTTATTTCAGCCTCAATAGCCTCCGAGATTCCTCCCGAGACCTCGGTAGGTTTTCCACTCGATATCTCTTCCAAAATATCTTTTCTCGGCTTTTCCCTCTCCACGTGCGCAGGTATGCTGCTAAAGTTATAGTTAATATTGCAATTTGGACGTCTAATTACCTCCAGAGATCGGTCGTTTACCCCAATCATGAGGAGTTTATCTTTGCTCCTAACCTTGCTTTTGGAGACTTTCTATGAACGTGTATGGAGATCATCATTCTGAGCACTTAGGGGTCCTATAAGATCCTCCCTCTCTACTGCTGCGGCTTAAGAAAGAAACACGTTGTCACCAATTCTTCTCCCCAGTCTGGTAATTTAGGGATTATAGTCCTAAGTCATTCCGCAGTGCTCTCTGTCGCGCAGTCCATCAATGTATAACCTGATGGAAAGCGTACTCCGGTGAACACAAGCTTCGCACTCATCCTTTGCACATCTGCCTGACGATAAGGTGACGTGCTTTTGTTTGTACCTGCTTTTTGAGCAGTGGCTTTTGTTGGTTGTACTCCTCGCAGTAGGCAAATGTTGACTTTGGACCCACTGCTTGACGCTCTCACTTTTCATTTTTTGGGTGTAATCATCTGGTTCTCAATGTTTTGGAGATGTTTCCTCCGTTGGCCAGTTTGTATGTATGTATTCCCACGAATATGGGGGGTTAGAAGTTCCGCCGTGCCATAGCCCCTGGAACACTGTAAGGCTAGGCTTATTCACTGAAGCGACCAGGTATCAGTGAGACTTCGTTCGAATACAATCGATTCCTCCCCACTGCAAACTATCTAATGGGCACGATTCGCATAATATCCTTGATTGGGGGAAGTTCTTTTTCGGCTCCTCTCTAAGTCCGTTTTGTTAATAGTAGGATCAACTCGTACAGTTCGAGGCTACCACCATCCACTAACGGTCTTGGTTGACGAGGGGCTGGGCTCCTGGAGGGCCACATATCGACCCCGGGGAGAGATATGCCGCATCAGTTCATCCTGTAGTCCAATGCTCGACCCCAGAATGGCAAAACAAAACATTCAGGAATGAGACAGATTTCACTTCCCAAGCCTCTCTAAAAAAGGAAAGATTGTAATCACCCGAACTAACCAAGCTGTTCATATGTCCGCACCAACCTATTGGTCAGGCAAACCGCCACCTAGTATTGCACAACGGTTGAGGAATATCGTAGGAGAAAAGTTATGTTTGTTGATTCGATGACAGCAGCGAGGTATGTTTGTCTGTCCATTTCTTCGGAAATAGCTAAACCAATTATTAAGAAATTTGGTGAGAACGTGTAATCTGTGATTCCCTTTACATACTAGATGCCACTCGGTCATCATTTTGCACTGGGTTTAAGAGGAGTGGGGGGAGGCTTCTCCACACATGTGAATGGAAGTATACATTTTCACAGAATATGGTCGTGTGAGGTATCAAATGAAAGGGCTCAATCAGTATTTTTCAAAACTGATAATATTTCTGATACTGGGTGCAACCTGGGGAATGAGGGGTCACAAAGCATACCCCAAAAAGTGTAACAGGTATCGTTCTCTCCCGATTTTATTTGACTCTTTTTTCGAATCTTCATCTTCTATTTTGAATTTAAGTTTTCAACCGCGTTTTCGCTTCTAAGTTACATTTGCGCACAGCTAATACTACTGCTCGCACTGTTTATTCTGACCTCGATTTTGAAAGAAGTTCTGTTGCCCGTAGAAGTGGAGGCCAAAGCTCCAATCTAGCTACAGAGATAACAAAAAGAACAACAAACTTTGTGTTATCACTTTCTTGTATTAAACACTCTTCTTTGATTTTCGTTAATTTTTGCTGACTTTGATAAACAAACCTCGAACTTAGATAACAAAATAATCTACTTCATTTCAGACTCAAAATATCTCGAAACCACGCGTTACATCCTCAAACACATTGGCGTAGGTATCCGAATGCAGAACGTCCTGATTGTGGCGCCCAATGTCCTCGAGCCACGAATTTTAAAAAGGCTCGTGCGACTGCGAAATGAAGTTATTGCAACAAACGGGACGAACAGCACGGGATCCGTAGTTCAATGGGATGATGTCTGCATAAAGTAGTAATAAATTATGATTGCATATTCGATTAAATTTTCTTAGCCGGTATTCCATAGGATACCATACGTAGCGAATGCTGCCGTACCATTAAAGGATCGTAGACGACGGGCAATTACCAGTAACTCAACTACCTCAATCTTCAACGATGACGATTTCGCTGATATGTTCGGGGAGACCGAAAAAGAGGTGGAAACAAACTCTGACTTTGACCCAAGCATGGATGTGAATCCGGCGGTCTATTGCAAGTTTCTGAATAGTTTGAGGAAAGGATGTTATGAAAGGAATATCTTGGATATTTGGAAATATGATGAGGATTGGATTGGACGATTGTCTTTGGATGATGTGATTGGGTACCTGAAAAATACTACACATAGTCCGATAAGTGGACATGAGATGGACTACAGTGAAATGCTGGGTGGTGTGACGAAGAATATTTTCGGTCATATAACGGCCGCTAAAGCCTTACTGATGCAATGGCCTACCAAAGTCAACTATTCTGAAGCGGATTCAAAGAAAACTGGAAATTTAGCTGGAACAGAATCATGGGTGAGTAGGGGAATTTTTTTATTACTTGAAATAACAAACGCTTTTAATTGCTTGGCTCTAAGTTGTTTAAATATTTGAATAAGAATTTAATGTCTACAAAGGATATTTTTATCTACGCATATTAATTGAGCGATTTGAACCTTAATTACTTCTTAGTATTCTGAACATGTTTGCTTAAGGTAACATTAGACGGTCTAGCCTGGGAGGATGGCTTTTTGAAAACAATGAACCTTCTTCGAGACCAAATCGAAGACAACGAGACCAAAGTTTATTTTGAAGCTGCTAAAAGGTATTACTCTGCTTTCAGTTTTCGCTATAACTTATTTCACGCTTTCTTCCTCCCTAGCTTTGGAGATATCAGCGAGGCAACAATGTTTCAAGACACCGATAAGCTCATCATAGGAATCAGCGTCATGTTTATCTACATCCAAGTGGTGCTTTCAAAGTTCAGTTGGGTTGAATTGCGGGTAATAAAATGCAATTACTGGAATATTTGATTGTGACTAATTGTTTTTATCTACCTCGTGTTTGTATGCAGATATCACTTGGAAGTGTTGCATTGCTTTCGGTGGGTTTAGCTTTTATCTCGGCCTGTGGTATCTGCTCAATTTTGGGGATTTCTTATGGCCCTGTTCATGCATCACTGCCTTTCTTACTAATGGGCCTCGGAGTGGATGATCTGTTTGTTATGATGGCTTGCTGGCGTGAAGTGAAAGATAAGAACTTGTCGATTGAACAGCGTATTGCGTTGATGTTGAAACATGCTGGAGCTTCAATAACGGTGACGTCGTTTACAGACGTTATTGCATTTTTGGTGGGAGCTTTTACGGTGAGATTTTTATGAAATGTTTCGTTTTTGGGCGGCTGTGATAACGCGATCAGTACAAGCAAAAAATGTTGATTATGACTGTCGAGGACATTCAATTCATTTGATGCTCGTGACGTTTTTTGATTACTTTTGAAAAGATAATGGTTTAAAATAATTTTGAATTTTATTCTCTCACACAGATACTGCCGTCGTTACAATCGTTTTGCTTATATGCTGCTGTTGGCGTTTTCATGACTTACGTCTATGCCTTGACCTTCCTAATTGCATTTTTTACTCTCGACGAATATCGGATCAACGCCAGGCGAAATGGTGTTCTTCCTTGCATTGTTCATAGCGAGGAGAAAACCGAGATCTGTTGTGAATTGAATCTTATGCAAAAAGCAATAGATAAATTCTATCGGAAATTTGTCTTGACGAAACCTGGAAAGGTAGGACAGTTATTGCGGCTACCACCAAGTTCCATATAGTATATAATCTCCTCTTTAATTATAACTCTTCTCCAGGCGATAATAATAATGACTGTGATAGGCATTTCGGGTTACAGTCTCGAGGGCCTTTTAAAGTTAGAGCAAAAATTCGATAAAGATTGGTTTATTCCTAAGGGAACGTACCTGCAGGACTACATACACAATTTGAAGAAATATTTCCCGGATTCTGGTGAGTATTTATTCTTTCGCATGTAGCAAGCAGTTGTATTATGCATACATATATGTTAACGTTAGCCATATTCTGATATTTTGTATATTGTTTTGTTTGACAATAATTATTGTAATGAGGATCTTAGAGATAAGACCTGTTTATGCTGGCATGCTGCTATGTAGTCATTGAAGCAGATCCGCCAATTAGTTGTTTGAGGTCTTTATGGTCTACTGAATAAAATGGAAGATACCGAGTGAAATGCGTTACATGGTAAGAAAAGTTCTTAACCGAATTGGAAACAAAGCGAAGCCAGCTCACAAGCAAAGAGCGCTGACTCCCCAAAATGGAGAGAAAAGGGCGCTATACTCTGAATTATCGAGAAATATCTGTGCATCAATGGGAATAGGTGCAGTTGCCAATAGGCACCGTTAAGTGTGAATACCAGCTGTTCTACTGAGACAGAATGCTTTCCTTTTTCAGACAAAGCGGTTCAAACGAATAGAATTATGCAGACTAGTAGACTAAAAAACTGCACTATCTCAACATCCGATAAGGATCAGGTCTTTTCGGTTAAAATTTTCGACTAAATGTAGAAAAACAAAATTTAGTTGTTGCAGGCTGCACCCACTTTCCGATAACTTCCGAACTTCAGGGTATTTTTCGACGTGACCAAGGATTTCAGTGATAGTCCTGTTAATTTCATCTCGTTCTCATGCGATACTTCTGTACTGAACAGGTGCTTACTGCAGAGAATGAAAAACCTCGTGAATCGGATTGAGTGGAGTTCATTCGCTGATCTCAATCCTGGTATTACTCAGAGGCTGTAGTATGACTGGCATCTTTCAAGGAACTTCGTATCTTTTCGATGCACAGAATGGGAGACCATGAGGACCATTGAAATTGAGCTCTCTTTCATCTCAAAAAACTATATTTCGTCTATCCTAGTCCAAAACAAGTTGGGGTAGAAAATAACTCAGGATTTTCTTTTTTTTTTCATTCAGTGTTGGCAGTTTGCTCGGTAGAAGAAATGAATGCTCGAAATATTTTGAAACTTTCCCTCTCGTGTAATTTTCGTTCTGCTATATCCCTCAGGGGTCATCAGCAACCCTTATCCGGGAGCGGCCTCCCCGAGGTCCCCAAGCAAGTAGTTCAGACCGCCTAGCTAGCATTATTCTGCGTCCTAGGTAGTAGTTTTGAGAAAGTTTCTCGGTGAAGAGCGAACCGCTAATGATCGAGACCCGTTCGAATACACTCATAGTCTCCGAAGCCATCAAGGTGGTAGTTATAGTGTGTATTAGAAGCCAGCTCCTTTGGGACCCTTGTCCGGTAGTGTACATTGAACCAGTATTAGAAGACCGTGTTGTTCCGAGCGAATGCTGATCCATCCCTGAGTTCCGGGATCAGCTTAGCCTAGTTCACGCCTCGGAAAACTGCGCTCCTGATTATTGTGGCTTACTCCTGGAGGAACTTGTGGATCGCATTTCCTTCCACACACTGACATGGGGAGCAACAGAAGATGCACGAAAAAAGGAATAAATCGCACCTCCTGCTGAGAGCGTCGCAAGTGCCAAATGGACCACAAATAGCCCATTGCAGAGTGAACTGGGGAAAAAGCGAAAAGAGAGGGGGCGCATCTGAAGAACACTGCATCCAAATAGTTTCCATGGCTCAAAAGGAGAAGATGAAGAGGTACAAGAGGAAGCAACACACCACGCTGTTTGAAAACCGTCTGCCTCAAGTTAAGGCGGACACGAATGGTGGAGCACCAAAAGAAAGGTTACTAGTTTGCCAGTTCTGCTTATTCTGGTGGTTGCCGAGTAACATGCGAGGAAACTTTTTAGCAGCAGGAACAGCAGAATTGTTATTGATACGAGTTCGGGCAGTCTTCACCAAATGTTGCAGAACCTTAGGTGATAGACACACGTCCGCAACTTGCCGGCGATCTGACAGGATGCAGCCAGTTAGGTCACAAAGGGAATATTTGCAACGAAAAGGAGACTTGCGTTCTTTGCAGGGATCATGGCGATCTAAATCTGGTGAATTAGGAATTGGAAAGAGCTTTAATTTGCATCCTACATACACTGGAGTACAATCGTCCATGAGTACCCTACGAAGGTAAAAGCTGATCTAGTGCTTATCAGTGAACAGTATCGGAAGAAGGCCTAGTCAGTTTCATCAATTGGGATACCGAATTTTCTCATTGCCTTGTACAGTTTTACCCTGGCTATGCTACCGTAGGTGGTGTTAAAGTCGATGAAAACATGGTGCAACTTATGGAAATATTTCAACAGTTTTTCCATCGCTTGTCGCAGATTCTTGAGGTGGTTGTGAAGATCATTTGTCAATGCTGCTTCATATCCAGGACCTCTGTTGACTGCGGTTATTGCGGCATCCATTTTCCCCTTATAGGTGTTTCGGAGGACTTTGTTGTAGATGGCTTCAGTGTTCGCTCTCACCTGATTATTAGAAGGGATACTAGGCGCTGTTGTTATTCGTTATTTTTATGCCAATGAGGTAGTGATCCGGGTCTATATTGGCCCCCCTATATGTTCTTATATTTATCAATGTTGAGAGATGGCAGCGTTTAATTAACACGTGGTCAACTTGGTTGAAAGTTTGTGGATCGCTTTCCGCGCAAAGCAGATACTTCCAAAGACTAGTTCGTCCGACACTGCTAATTGAGTAGCTGATAAAATCTCCAAGTATGAACTTGGTGTCATACCTGGGACAAGTTTCGAGGGTTCGTTCTAATGCCTTCTCTGACTCTGCAGTCGCCCCTGTAGGACGTTATCCTTAATGAGGCTTATTTTTTTAAATTTGCTACGCAAACACAAAGTACATATTTGAAATAATAAAAACTTGTTGTTTCTTTTTCGTTGGTTTGAATATTTATTCTTGCAAATACCGATATTTCTGAAACCACTTGTTCCCTTCATCAGTGCTAACATGTTTTCTTATTTTTCATAAAACAAAAATCCGTAAAAATGACCAACTTTTCTTGCGCAGCAAGTGGGGTTAACCCCTTAATATGTCATAATTAACCAACACAAATTAGTGTTCTATTTACACAAAGAAAAACTCTTTTAATAATATACGCTTAGAATTTCGGTTATCATTCACTCGCAAAATCCATGACAAATGCAGTAATTCATAAACAAATAGGCATGTGGAACAGAGGACAATTAAAAACGGAAGATCACCATTATGAACCCTCGTTCTAATTTGTTTATCAACACCAATTAATTGATTGTCACGTCCTAATTAGGTTTCTAAAATCTTAATTGATTTCTGAGCGATTGACGTATCTTAATTGATATTTCAGTAAACAATCAGATTTAATCGAAACTAAACGATGATCAATAGAAAGATGTAATGAATAAAAAACCCCAAGCGGCTGGGATTTTCACTGAGTTGTAGGAAGTTTGAATCTGAAGAAATAATCTTTTGTAAATGACTAGAAATTGCAAATTTAATAGAAGTTGTATGTATTGTGCTTGGCAACCAGAGACTCCACCCACAAAATATCATTTTTTTTATATTCTTGCAACCGTTGCTGTAACTTTCGCGACTTGCAGCTTGGTTCTCAACCTGGTTGCTCGTCTGTGTTTGGTATAATGCAGATGATATGTTTCTGCGTATCAGCAGGGTTATATCCACTATCGCCGTTATGGCTGAATTTTAGCAATACAGGTTCCTCAAGATCAACATTAAGTTGATCTTTGTGTTAAAACAAGGCGATGGGCCAGCTCCAATACTGTTTAACATGCCACTGAAATATGTTATCCAGCATGCGTCAGTAGTCCCAAATTGCTCTTTGCTAATTAAATCATCCTTAATAGTGGTAATAGTTGTTAACGCGGACGGAATGAACGTATCGGCACTGTGAAAACTACCTACAATGGTGATATTTGACAAGAAATGCGTCTAAAAGCAAACGAAAGTAATATAAAAATTATGGCACAAAGTAAAAACAAAGGCGCTAATCAGGCAAAATGCACCTTAAATGACTATAACTATGAACAAGTCGATGCTTTCATATGGCATATGTAGATGCAACAATTACCAAGGACAATAACGAGACATGAAGACAATGAAGCGGCAATGAATGCCTTTGAACATAGAGTCTTCAGAAGAATCAGTGACCCAATGAAGGACAACAGGAAGGTGTATTGTTTATACCACGAACGAGTAGGCATTACCCGTACCCATATTGAGTGAATAGATGACAAAGGAAACCCCCAAATGCTAAAAAGGCCCGAAGTTTGTGAGGCCATGCATCGATCGCTTCACGCGAGGTATTAAACGGCATTTCTCGAGCTGCACGCACGATGCTGGCCTTCAAACCCTCCAAATTGGTGTAAGTTCGATCGCAGGCAGTCTCCTCTAACTTAGTCCAGAGGATTCAAATATGGGCTGCCTGTGGCCCATTTATCCGCGGTTATGAAATCAGGAACATGTGCCGCTAACCACTGCTGAATTATCTTGGCTTCACGAGCGGGGTCCGAGTCCTGCTGGAAGCACCATGGCTTTCCAGTGACTAGAGATTTCCTCAATGGCTCGACTACATCCTCTAACATCTTTTTGTACACGCTCGCATTGGTTTTGACGCCGGCCTCGCAGAAATGAGTATTAATATGAGACGCCTCACCATACCATGACATAAGTCGGATGGTGACGACGTTTCGCTCGCGGAGCATTTTCTTTGGCTTCATACCAATTGTGAGCAATCATTTTGTCGGTTGAATTTTTCCTGGATGGTAAACATTTTTTCATCAGAAAATAGAATTTTGCGCTATTTTTTACCGGGAAATCGTTGGTTTTGGCGTTAACATATGGCTAACGCACCGCCGGTACGCACCGAGACCGAAATCTTCTCGTAAAATACGACTTATACTTCGAGTTGAAGCGCCCATTTCTGACATTCGTTTCTGCTTGCGGAGAAGATTGTGACGGTCACGCTCACGCACAGCATGCACGACATTCGGGCGACGTACGGAGCGCGGCCTGTCAACCATATCAGCGTGCGCAGTGTTACCAGTTTCGGCGGCCTAACATTTCTTGCTATACGCATCGACTGACAGAACTTATGACTATACTATGTATAATTACAATAATCAACGGCGCAACATTCCAATTTGGATATAGGCCTTGAAGTGTGTTATGCGACTTTATTTCAAGAGGTGACTAGGAGGCAATGCCGTCAATTATTGCCCTGATTTGACACAGGTACACGTTCCCAACTGAGACAACTGGTATTCCTCATCCAGTTACGATACACATCCTCCTACTACCAGCGAGATTTGGACCGTGATCTTCTATTACGATAGCCTAGCGGTTTTATCACCAACCCATCCGCCACTCGTAGACATAAAACTCGGGGAAAATTATTTCACTTTCCTTATGAATCGTTTTGATAATTTGACTAATGTTTGTCCTTTTCCTGATTTAAAATTCTGAATTGCTTTATTCTGTATGATTTCCAGGATACGACGGATTCGTGTTCACCGGCCAATTGAACTACACCGAAAGCCTGTCAAAAATCTATTCACTAGTAGAGGATATGGAAGAAAGGGATCACATATTCTATGATGTAAAATCCTGGATTAAACCTTTCCACGCATTCGTCAAAAAGTATTGTCGCAAAGGTAAATCTTGTAGTATTTAGTAGTGGCGTTCAAACAGGGACTCACTGATATTATGCTTGAAATCTTTCTTTTAGACTTCACCACCGAGAAACTAAGTGACTACGAATGGCGTTTTTATTTATCGAAATTCCTTCATGGCCCATCTGGCGGAAAGTATCAAGCAAATTTTCGATTTAAAAGTGATTTGAAATGTGGAGAACCCGCGCCAAATATTACGGTAATTAGAATTTTGTGGTTTCACATAATTTTTGCGATTACACTATTTCGTTTAGATGGCTTGGATTGATTTCCAATTTGTTCAGTTTGATCGTCGTGATATTTACGTTCCGGCCATGCATCAAATTGAAGAAATGATTGGAATGAAGAACTTGACATCGGGTGATGGGTTTTCAGGAGTTTGGGCAAGGATATTTGCTAATTGGATAACTGACGAGGTAAGTGGAATTTTATTTTGGAATCAAACACAGAATATTAACGAACAGTTGGGTCATGGAAGTTCAGACGTTCTGAGAGATTCTATACAGGCGTTATATCCTGTAAAAAACTTACAAATTTTACACGATACATTTATTGTATTTCCCCCCATGTTTTGTTTGAAACAGATTACCTTGCTTGATATTCCCTCGGAAAAGTAAATACATGCTCAATCTGATTCCATTGTATTCCTAGCGCCATCAGCTCAATCTTCTTTTTACTATAGCTATGCCCGGCTGCCCCTTCTAAAGAATTCTTTTTAAAAAGGGGTGACTTCTGCTTGTCCATTTCCTAAACAGGAACTCCTCCCCGGGTTCTAGCAAATGAAACAACGCCTGACTAAGCCTTCTCTTTACTATCAGCATCAGACAAAATATCGTCCATGTTAGTGTCTCTGTGAATTATTTCTAATGCCTCCGAAAAACGTTCACGCTCGTCAATTGAAAGCGGCCATGAAATTTATGACGACAAAAAGGGTTCCAAAAATCACCCTAGTGCATTTTAATACTCAAATTCGCTCGTTAGGAGGATACAAAATCCTCTGCAGATCTTGGTCACGGATACCAATACTCACCATCAAATACATCAGTTTGATGTCACTAATAAACCCCACTTTATGCTTTCTTAATCACAGCATAATCTGCATCAATTTTTGCTGTATGCCCAACCAGCTGGACGTAAGTTTACTGGATTAATCATTGTCGCAACAATCCAATTGGATCAAGGCCTTCAAGTGTGTTAGAGCACTTCATTCAAGACCGTAACGACACGCTACAAGATTACGGAATTCTGTAGAAGGCAGCGGTCAGCGTTGCGCTCGCTCGTGATTATTACCTTGACTCAGGTACACATTCACACCTGATTTGACTGGTATCCGACATCCAGTCATCATACTTTGTATTCGTCAATACAATTTCTGTATAGTACCGCGAATTTCTAATCTGTCTTGAACCGATTCTCCAACTGCGGCAATCTCGAAATAGCAATATCCTTTGATCGGGTTAGATGAAACGAAGTTCTCGGATTTTGAATAAAAAGAATTCTGGCTGTATAATGGGCGTCAGCATCTTCTCGCGCCTTTCTTCGAAGTTATTTTTCACATTTTATTGCTTCCGGAATAAATGGTGCGGAAATGCACCTCTGAATACATCTATCAATACTACTTTCGTTCACTTAACCAGAAAGAATCCAATCTAATTCAGCAAAATTGGAGCCTCTTCAACACTCCTTCCAATACAATTTTTTTGAATATGTCGGCCGCTAGAATCGTATCGATCCGCCCCGGAACGAGCAAATCAGGATTAGCCAACTGCACGACATGCGCTCAACTTGCACACTTTATTCTTTTCCAAACAAGTACTAGTTAGTTTAAACAACTACACAAATGTACTCACAGAATACAATGATGGAAATCTCGGACAAATCGTTACCTCGACGCCTACCACTACCGTTCCAAAATCTACTTATCCTACGCCAGCTTGATTTTTCCGTTTCCTTAACCCGGTGACAAACCAGTTGGCGACAAGTTTTGTCAGTCGATGCGTATAGCGAGAAATGTTAGGCCGTAAAAACTGGTAACACTACGCACGGAGAGTGCCTAACCATACCCCACTTCCGTCTGACTTTCAGGTTCCGAATGTCAGTAGCGCGTGAACGACAACACGATGAAGTTCGGTAACTACAAAAAAAGAATCACGATTATTGCGTTGCACCAATGTGGGAATACGCCGAAAAAGATTCATAGTTGAAAAAGCTGCCGGTAAACGAACGGTTCGTTTTTAGGACATTAGCTCGATACCGCCAAACAGGCCGCGGGAGTGCCGCCCGCGCTCCGTACGTCGCCCGAATGTTGTGCATGCTGTGCGTGAGCGTGTTCGTCGCAATCCTCTCCGCAAGTAGAAACGAATGTGCTCGGAGATGGGCGTTCCAACTCGAGGTATCTCGATCTCGGTGCGTACCGGCGGTGCGTTAGTAATATCTTAACGCCAAAACTAAAGGAAATACGACGAAAAAATATCGCAAAATTCTATTCTAATTTTGATGAAAAAATGTTTACCTTCGAGGAAAAATTCAACCGACAAAATGATCGAGTATATGTTCACAATTATTATGAAACGAAAGAAAATGCTCCGTGAGTCCAACGTCGTCCCCATTCGACTTCTAACTGTGCACTGTGCCGGGCCGCTTGTTCAACTGGATTCGTAGCTACTTGTTGCTGCTGTTTGCCAGATTCGAAATGCAACACTGAATGATGCCGCTTCATGCCTCTTGCCATACGCTCCTTTTTCAAACAACTAAGACAGAGTCTTAACTTCTAAATCGATTTTGCTTATTGCTCTGGACTCCATTTGGAGAATTTTCCACAAGAATAAATTTTACGATTTGTATTACAAACGACACACTCAAAGACTGAACCGCTCCACTAGACGACTCAATCAGCTTATTCTGGCTGTGACCTTTGGTCGACTGTACTTTCTTATCTTCAAGGAATTTTAAAAGCACCATAAACATTGGAAATTCCCTTGGTTTCTGCAAAGACTGCTCGTAACATTTATTTATCTGCTTATTTGGTTTCTGAATTAATAAAAAAATTAAAACTGAATCTTACGTCTCCGTATCTACTCCCGAATTACCTAAAGTCTGAATGACCCCCTCAGCCGACTTACGACTCAGGAAATTGCTTTTGAATTCTGCTGTTTATCAACAATTAATTGCCCATGTGGTTTTATAATTCTCGCCCAGATGCCTAATACACTTTTTAGGTTTACTCCTTATATTAGATTTTGAATAGAACATCATTTCTGCGTTGGTTATGCTCTTGTTTTTGGCAATTACGTTACGATTGCACGACGCAATCCTTAAAAGAAAGCTACTTAAAATATATATGATTGCGATTTATCCCATGGGAGATCCCAGATAGGGAGAATGCGCTTATCCGTCAGACTGACAACTTTGGTTTCCTTGGTGTTTATCTTCAGTATAATTCTACTTAGGTCTCTTTCCAAATCATGTGTCATCCGGTGAGAGCAAACAGGTCATCAGCGTGGTCGAGGTGTTTGAGAAAAAAATATCATTCATTCAACTCCTCCACGTCCCCTAGACAAAGCAGCATTAAGAATTTTGCCGATAACAAGAAAAAATAATATCAGCGACAAGATGCCACCTTGGTGGGCTCCGCTTTGAACCTCAACTTCTCTGAGATTTTATCTGGGTGCAGCACGTGACATTTTGTGATATCATATGTTGCTCTGATAATAACTATTAAGTTTTTTATGAATGCCTCCTCTGCGTAAAGTACTCCAGATACACTCCTTGTTCATGCTATCGAATGCTTTCTCGAAATCGATGAAGAACAGGTGGACCGGAGATCTGAACTCCGCGAAGTTATGGCAAATCCTGTGTTCACAATCACAATGTCACTTTTAGAAAGCCTCTCCTGAACTGAACCCTCGCTACTGCTGTCGCGGAGTGCGCACATCCCAGAAAGTCATTTTTCGATAGGTTAGTCCCTATACGAGTCGTTGTTGACTTTTCGGTAGCAATAAAGTTTCAAAATTTGCAGGTTCATAAATTTCTATCCCTTTTAGTTGCTTTTTACGTCCCAACTCACACATATGTGATGGGAAATCATAGACCTAGGTTGCGGCCTTAATATTCTGTTCTATTGCTTTGTGTTCGGCCGCTAACTAAGCAGAGATCATAAACTTCTAAACGCAGGCTACATCAGGAAAAAAATATTTCGTGGCAATCTTAACAAAGGTTTCTTCACTACTACACCAATTCAGTCTTGAGCATGGATATGACGGTTCCGTTTCAGGACGCAGAGTTAGGATCGGATATTAGCAACGATACAACTTTTTACGATAATTTTTCTAAAGGAGGTGCAATCTGCATGTCATCCGATTTTTTCGTGTCTTTATATCTTCTTACTCACTAGCTCTGGACAACTTTTGATAAGTAAATTGTTGCCCATGCTCTTGTTTGACCAACGGTTGCACCAAAATTCCTAGACGTATTCAACATAATAGATTTTGGTTGTTCCGGAAATTTTCAATTGTCAAGTGGAGATTTTAACTTTTGATTAAAACGTTTCCATATTGAACCCGATTTTATCCACAACCTGACGGTCATGGTATCGCTTATAGATTTCGTCGTTATGTAGGCTACGGAATCGTCCATTCCCCTGGGGAGGGGGAAAAGTTCTTCGTAGAATTCTTATCTGAAGCGCGGCCAAGAGTTCGCAATTTTTCTTGCTAAGAACCTAAGTCTCTCGCATTTACCTCAGCGCCACGGATCACTTTTCCAGGGTCAGGTTGAAGAGGACGCATGATAGGGCATTCCCTTTTCTTAGACCGTTGTTGATGCCAAATGGTCTTAAGAGTGATCCTGCTGCTTTTATCTGGCCTCGCACATTGGTTAGGATCAGCTTAGTCAGTCTTACCAATTTCGTCGTGATACCGAATTCTCTCATGGTCGTGTACACTTTTACCCTGGCTATGTTATCATAGGCGGTTTTAAAATTGATGAAAAGATGGTGCAACTGATGTCCATATTGCAACAGTTCTGATCTGTTGCTGATTTGCCTGGAGTGAAGCCTCTTTGTTATGGGTCAATGATGTTTTGGGCGTATGGGGTTATCCGACCTAGCACGATAGAGAGAATATCTTATAAATGGTACTCGACAAGGTGATGCTTCTATAATTGCTGCACTGTGTGCCTTGACTTGCAACTAGTGGACTTAATGACAAGCACTTATTTGTCACAGGCGTCTCTCACCATGCTTTCGTTCTTTTGAATGGTGGAGTGAGATGCTTGGATAAATAAGACTCAAATATGGATACTAAGTAGGAATAGATTATTTGCAAAATTGTTGGATTGTTCGCGAAGCCAGTGTTCTTCTAGGATTTTTCACGTTTATATTGGGGTTCACATCTTTGTACTAGTTTCTTTTAGTAAATATCAATTAATTTTATGCTACAAAAGATTTCTTTTATTTCACTAGGTAATCGACGTAGAAGTAATTCGAAACATATTGCTCGCGCTACTTTGTGTTATGATTTGTACATTTGTGGTTATAATAGACATACAGACGTGTTTCTGGATATTCGTTTGCGTTCTTTTAACTCTGGTAATAGCATAATTGAAATTGATAGATCCTCGTTATTTATAAATTTGTCGTTTAAGGTAAATGTTTGTGGCTTCATGCAACGCTGGGGCCTAACCGTAGACCTGGTCTTCTGTATAGGTTTGGAGCTTGCAGCAGGTCTGTGTGTAGATTATGCTGCACACATAGGTCACACGTTCTTAACATACTCCGACGGAGATCGCAACAAGCGAGCGTTGGACACAGTGAATCATATTGCAGCTGCTGTCCTATATGGCGGCGGTTCAACGTTCTTATCCTTTAGTATGATGGCAGGATCAGAAGCATACACATTTCAGACATTTTTCAAGGTAATAGACATATAGAAGTTGCTTTAGGGTTTATCTACTTATTCGTATCTTGATATCAATGCCAATTTCAGATTTTCTTCTTGGTCATAGTATTCGGTCTATTTCACGGGGTTGTATTTTTACCAGTAATTTTAAGTTTAGTTGGTCCAGGGCCATATAAGAGTAAATCAATGGATGACGTACGAGGGGATGACTTTGGAGTGGAACTACAACCGATTAGTGCAAATGGCAAGGAGACTGTGACCCGGAGTAACATCACAAACGCACAAGACGCAATTGATGATTGTGAAATTGTTAAGCTAAGTACGTAGAGTTTTATTTAAATGATTGCTTAGAGGTAGGCTCGCGTGAAACTATTTTTTACAAAGTTATAGTTATACTGTATGTTTTTTAATATTTAATGCACTGCTCGATTAGTGAGTGATACTGTTTTGGAAGAGAATAAACTCTTTCTACTATTGCAGAAGTGTTAATTGGTGGTTTTTTTACTTACCCTACCCCTGAGTTATAAGAATTTGTTTCTGACAGCATTAGTAGAACTATCCTGATCGCATTGAAATCAAGGGCAAGTCTTGCGTGCAATTGAGTGGGTACAACACCTAGTTGTCAACATAAGTTCCTTTAAGTCGTGATTTTTCTGATGGTTACGGTCTTCTCTCTTAGATATTGAATTTAGGTAGGTAAGTTTTCAAAAATATTGGGAAGAGTGAGCTAACAATAAATAAGAGATGTATGCAGACAATAGTTTCTTCTTGCAGAGCTACTCTTTAGTGCTGGCGGAACTGCGCAGCTACTTTTCAGTTCCGCTCTCAAGGTCATTTAAGTTCTGGAGCTCGTTTCATCTTACTTCACGATCATTTCTGATTTTATTGGCAATATATAAGTAAATTTCGATGTGAATTCAAAGATGTTCTGAAAAGCCTCCACTCATACGTGATTTAGAGAAGTCGAATACTAGAGCCGGGATGACATGCAAGTTTAAGTCGGAAATAGGACGAGTAAAATGTTGGAAAAAAATTTGGCAATGTGAAGATACTCGGGTATCACGTCCCAATAGTGGTCAAACGGTACGACCAAAATTTTTATCATTTTCAAACTCCGAAGGATTGAAACAAAGATGATAATGCCACTGTTTTGACAGACACCAGGAGTTTTTCTGAAATATTTTATTTTTAAAAAATAGTATATTTTATAGCTGACGTAGGCGGAAAGTGACAATAAACTGTCTAGGTAAGTGTTCCGGATGGAATTCAAAAGCAACACAAATCAGAAAGGAGATCATTATTAAATATATAGTATGTGGATCGTTTAGCAGACAATAAAAATACCGAATTAAGACTTACGGGCGTAACTCCCGCGCGTTTCAGTATGAAGTATGATATGGTCATGTAATCCGCGCTGATGATAGTCATTCAATATCGGATTGACCGCTTTGGCCGCTTTGTCTCAGGATCCATTTCCTTTCCATCGTCTTCCTGTCCTTAAGCTTAAGAAGTTAGAAATCGAGAAACACATGGTTACTAGTGGTTGTTGGGGGAGAAAACAACAACAACAAACATCGTGGACTAAAACAGATATCCTATTTCTAAATAACAATCATACGAAAATGATTAGGGCTAGAGTAACGAGACTGCGACACTAGGTAGCCACAATGATGCCATTTAATGCGAAAATAGATGCTTTGTTTGTTAATGTGCGTTCATCGTGGAGTAGTATTTCAAGTTTAGTGGAAGTGTAGTTGCGGTGCAGCGTGCGTTCGATGATAATCACTGACGCGACAATGCAATTGGATCTGGGCCTTGAAGTGTGTTACACCACTTCATTCAAAGCCGTATCGGTACACTACAGGATTACATTACCCTTTAGGAAGCGATGTGTTCAGCATTGCGTTCGCCCGTGATTATTACCCTGATTTCACTCAGGAACTCAGTCACAGCTGCGTCGACTAGAAGCCGACGTCCAGCTATGATGCCCTTCCTACGACAGCCCAGCGCTCTACCCACGAAGATATCCGAGAATTAAATTGCAAATGTTATGAGAATTCCCCGATCGTCAAACCATGCTCAAAAAACGGAGAGTCGAGTGTTGTGAATTACGGGCGTCCGAAGTCTACCGGGACCGAGAATACTATCGAAAACGTGCGCGCAGCATTATTAGACGTTAATGGTAGCTGCTACCCATACATGTCCAACGAGTTTTTCTCTCTCCGTTGCATCCCAGTCGAATATCTCTGTTTGGAATATGGCTCCAACAAGACGGAGTGACTTCGCATAACACATTGCTACCAAAGTTTTAATCCTGCTGAAAGAAAAGTTTTCGAATTGGTTGATTTTCAGATGCACGGAGTTTCTTTTTCTTCTGGCCGTTTGAAGAGCAGCTGAAAGACGGGAGTGAAGTTTCAAAAATTCCAACGAAGGTTTTTCAAAACGTAATTGCAATTTTCAAAAAGGGTTCTCGTTAAATGCATAATTTTTCCTTTCTTCTTCCTTTCTTTTCGTTGCTGATTCGTTTCTCTATCTCAAAAAGTCTTTGAATAACGCGTTTTTCACGAGGACATTCACCGTTTATTCCACATAAGAGCTCACTGTAATAGATTCAACATCTTACACGCCGTTGATCGTGGACATAAATCACAATCGCGTTGCAAATATCAGGAGATAAATATATGGAGCATCGAAAATGCAGCACAGATTGAACTAACTAGCTACTAAAAAAGAATTCCATGAGAGAGCTGTGTCGAGGGTATGTCAGATGTCCTTTTTCTTCTGATAGCAGAACTTCGTTAAGATGCTTGTAAAATTCCACATAAATACAACTTCCGGAGGCATCAGTTACTGTGTGTGATTCCGTCGAAATGTTCAGATATCAGCTCTTGTAGTATGTATTCTTCGGGAGTTTTGTGTTGGATTCTACCTTCTTTGATTTGATAAAAGAACGCTCATAAATCAGGAACGGTTTCGCTGTTTTGTGCATCGACACTCGGCAGGTATGATTACGCGATTTGAGAAGTGATTGCTGAAGCCAACAAGGGTTTCTAGCTCTTCAAGTCGTTGGGAAACTTTTATTGGCACAACAAAGTTCCCTGAGAAGGTCATGAAAATGCAATGACTCAATAGAAGAAATTTTGATGAATCGGAGGAAGCTGGATCGACCATGGTCGAATTCACCGTTGAATGGTTTGGCCTGTCGGAGAAAATAGCTTTCGGATATACACGTTTTCATGAGGACTGTTACTTTTATATTCTTAAGTCGAGTGTGAAAGAGGTGAAAGACTATGTCACTCCACCAACCTTTGCAAAGATATGCAGGGAAAATGCTTGCATATATCGAAGACTATGACAAATAAGATTTGTCTCATACTAGAGTGCTTATGACTCAAATATGCCTCAAATAGATTCAGTACTTTGAGCCCAACAACTGCTGTTGTAAAAAATATCAAATAGTCCAGAAGAACTCGAGTTCAGTAAACATATAACATTAAATACAAAAGCTTGATCAGACCTAGCCTCTTTCACAGTCAACAGGTCAAAATACGCTGACCAAAAATGGTAGCTTAACTGACTTATTTAAATTCACTCCGAGGCATGCCCTCTCCGAAACACCGTACAATGATTTTTATTACAAAGAAATCTTTTTAAGTTTCAGCGTTCAAGCCCTTAAAATCAGTTCCCCAACCTTCTTGCTGTAAATGGTTACACCATTGTTTGAGACGTTTTGGAAAAATCTTCCACCAAATAGATTCGCATTATATTCTCACCAGGCCTAGACCGGATACCGGTTGTTGCGCCGTTGATGATGATGATTATATTCTCACCAGATTAAAAAAAATCACCTCAAACGCTTCTCAGACTTAGATAGTGGAGAAAGGTACCAGACTTGCGGAAGAGATCATCGTCAATCTTTTTAGCACAGATGCAGTATGCTAAGCGGTCAGCGTGGACGACGCTTTCGTGGGACAGAATTAGTGCTTTTAAAATTTAGCGAAATGTTGATTGAAACCCCTGACTTGGGTGCAATCTAATTGGAAATCGAATTGAGGATTTTAGAAAATTACCATCTTGATTGGCAGCCTTTTATTAACAGATGGTAGTGAAATTCTCTTTATTACTTCAAGGGGATGGCTCTCGCTTATATCACCACGTTTAGCACACGGGTCTGATGTGTTTTCTAGGCTCGCTACAGTAATTCGTCTTTGATGTCAACGTTTCTCTGTGAGGTTGCGGAGTCCGATGTCTACTTTGTAAGGCAAAATTTAAAATCGAAGAATGCGCCAGGGGATAGTCAGAATCCGGAACGATGCAAATAGTCACTACTCAACCAATTTCTCAATACACGGAATCGGTGCATAAGTCGATTGGCCTTTTCAGAATTATCTCACAGTTACTGCCATCTCCTGTACTTGTTCTGTAATAAACTTACTGCGCTTTATTCGCTTCTAGCATTTATAGGGATCATTTCCGCGATGACATTTTACCTCATCTGATGATGTCCTAAACGCGGTGCATGCTCTCAGTGCAATTGGGCGGTATGCCGGACTCACTCTCCTGTAGTTTACAGCGTTGTCCATTGCTCTCTCTCAGCTGCGTAGAACAGGATGGATTTCATCACTGTTGTGATAAGCAGCCTGCGACAGTATTTTTGTCTGTTCGGCATCATCTTTATTAAAGATGATCTAGTCTTTGCCGTCCACCAGGAACGTCTCCTTCACGAAAGTAGCAGTAGACCGGGCAACTATCTCAGATTTATATTTCCAGACGGCCTTTTAATTTCGGAAAAGATGGTTGCTGTGGGTGTATTATTCACACAATTTTCCTCACCCCCAGATTATTCTTCTCACCAATGAGGTATTGAAGGATGTTAGGTTGCAGATCGAGTCTAGTCTCCGCGCATTACTTAGCAGTGAACACTCACTGCACCGTTGATAACTCTCATTTGGGAGAAGTTCAGGTTACATCGGAGGCGCACGCAGGGTTGTTCAGAATTGGCGCATAAAGCCATAAAAATAGGATTGAAATTGGTATAACTACCAACCTACATCATCTTGGTTAACGGTTCGAAGATAATCACAAAAAGATCACGGGTACCCTACATGAGGAATATAAGAACTTCCGATTAAAAGGGAAGTTCTTCGCAACATTTTAAGTTCTAAGTAAACTTTGGCTCTTCGAAATCCATTCAAAACCCAACCACCTCTTCAATAAAATCTTTTTTGGCTCAGAGAGGCGTTGGAATGTCCGATCGCTGCGATAAATGTGAGGAAGTTCGTAGAAATGACCACACTATTTGCCACTAAAATCAGTTAATCCGGTGTCGGTCCTTATTATTTAAAGAAGATAAATGCCTCGCTGACCAATTTTGCCAGTTTGAATCTAACAACCTTCTCACTCAAGCAGATTCTTCCAACGGGGAAAATGCGACATATCTGAACCTCAAAGGGAATTAGAGATGACCTCCCTGAAAAAAATTGTTAACTTATCAAAAAGAATTAAAAATGAAGTTGCCGCTACCGGTTTAAGTACTCTTTGCCAACTGACTTTTCGGGACTGCTTCACGTGGATTCAGTCTCGTCTAGATGAGGTGAATTAACTCCAAAGAAAAACTCATCCATCAAGAAGTCTATCCCGGAAGTTTTCTTGAGCTAGTCTGATTTGCAATGGAAATTCCCGTGGGGGTTCTGGGCTTCCGTTTTGAAACCCGAAGCAATCTATGACAGCGGCATTGGCATCAGCAACAATTTGATTGATTGGATCGCCCCGTATTAAATATTTTGGAAACTGAAGCCTTGTTTCGTTTGAAACCTCTTCCCCTCATCTCTACTGAACGCTTTGAACTTCAGAAAGGGATGTGTTTGCTTTAGGCTAAAGAAATGTCAGTATAGAAAGTACTCTTATCTTGGAGGTTAATGCTATTATCTTCAGAGACTTTTGTCATGATAATATAGGCGACTGAAATGGCAACCACTCTCTCCATATTTGCGAGCCGTGAGTAAGCATTTGCGCATGTCGCAAATCGAAAATCTATCGCCCCATCTTACTTCATTGTTCCTAATGCTGGCCTGAATATCAAAATGAGAAACGACCCCAAGACCAACCAATTGCAATGGTTTGACACGTTAGGGTATGATTTAAGAATCTCCCGACTTGATTCGGACCAAGTCTATGAGGAGCCGACTCCGCTACCGAATGGGATCACTTTTGTGAAGTTGTATTGAGGTGCAAGCAGGCAGATCCGCACCGATGCTTCTGTTACTTCTTCGATGGTTAGATACGGGGTTTCCTAGTGCTCTAACACGATCTATAATGATTATGCCTATAGTTATGAGCAAAGGTTAGTGAAGCAGAGGACATCAACAACGCAATAAGACAATTTGCAGCATAGTAACGACTGTATGCAATTGAACACTTCGTCGTACAAAATCAGATAAGAAATATATGATTACAAACTTTTCTTCTGTTTATTATTATAACTTTATTTGGGTTTAATTCCATAAATTACTATAAATTCAATTACTTTCTTTAAATACATATACATTATATCACGAGATTGAAGTCATAGTATTTATCTTTTCTCCTTGTCTTTAAAGTACATTTTGTTTTGGAATAGAAAATTTATCTCTCCTACAAATGAGTATAAAAATGTTAAAATATAATAAATAGTGAAAAATCTCTTCAAGAGAACCAAACAAAAAGATGAAATCAATTATCGTTTAGCATAATAACGAGAAAAATAATTACTGCATAGCTCTGAGAGCCCGTGTAAGTTCAACATTTGGGAATTTCATGAAATCACCTTGAGTTGCTCGATGTGGCTTTCGTTCTAGATATTCGTTAAGGACCTCAGCGGCGAGTTGATTTGCCTTAATCTGGAATGTAAGGAGCTTGTAGCGGGCATGTGTTTTCACAAGGAGGCTTAGAACTTACCTTGATTTCTTCACGTAGCATTCGTTGTTTATTCTGGTGTTCTTGAATTAGTTTTATTGTGTTACCTTGTGGAGATTTTGGTGTCGGGAAGCTGGAACCGCGGGCCATTGACATAACCCAATCCTTGATTTTTGCAAAAGATAAACGCGTCGTCACGAAATGGATAAAAATGTAAAGTGAAAAATTACTTACATATTTGAGTTTAGCCAGTTCCTCCTCTAGTTCGGTGATGCGATTGTCTTTAGGTTGAGGCACATAGATTGGTTCCAGTTTAGCGAGAGTCTTTTGCATTTCGCTCGCTTGCAAGCGTAGTCGTTCCGCCCGTTCATCGTTGAAGGCTTTCTTGAGAAGATTAAGTTCCTGTGCGATATATGGAGATCCAGCTGTGATGTCTGTAAAGATCAAATTGTTCGACTTATTATCGATATTCTAATAGGGGTCGTTTTTTTCAGAAAGTGCTTCTTCATTAGCAAATTACTGCCGTGTACTGCGCATATCTGATAAAATAATAAAACAATTTTTCAGACTTACCAAACGCGGTTGAATTCTTCAAATCGCCCTTCTTGCTTCCAATTGTCTTCAGCTTCTCCCTCAAAGCGCCGCGTTCGTTCTCCAAGGAATCGATATCATTCTGCAAATGGTCCATTGTCTCCTCATATTCCTTTTCTTTCTTCTTAAGCAACGCGAGAGTTTCCTCATATTTCCTCTGCAGTTTCTCGGCATTCAACTCATGATCGTGTTGCAAAACAGACAATTTCTTCTCTGCCAGATCCTTACGAATTTGCATTTCAGACAGTTCATTCTGTTTCATCTTAGCTGCCATCTTCAGTTGACGGATTTCAGCTTCGCGATTTTCTAGAGTTGCCGTGAGAGTTTTGGTTTCTTCGAGTTGTTTTTTGATGAATTGAGCTCGCAGTACAATTGGAGCAACTGGTTTTTCTTGAGCTGCTGAAGCAGCTGACATTATTTCATATTCGTGATCGATGAGATATTGTGCCAACTGTGCCATGTCAGTATTGGCGTTGGTGAGAACTGTACGGAGATTTTGAGATGGACCGCGATCGTCTTGTTCATAGACGCGTTCACAAACGTTAGAGAGAATTTCCCAGAGTTGGGTGTGACCGATGGAGGCTTCAGTTTCTAGGAAAAAAAGCATGTGAAAATGTATTTAATGGAAAATTGCTATTAATACTGCACGGATTTTGAAAATGGCTATGATTTGCTTAGTATGTACAACTTTTGATGTCTTGGGTGGGCTTTTCGTCATTTTCTATGCACTTGGACAATAAAGGTGATTATAACCACCGAATTTGCATGGATAACATCGAAATCTAAATTCTCACAATGACGCAATACTGGCTTCGTATGTCTTCACATAGTTTTAGCGTGATACGCGCCAGACCCGATTACCAAAGGAAACACCATTAAATCTCTCACAATAAGGAGACTTCACAAGGCATTAACTGATTTTTGTTACGCCAAAGCGTAATAGCCCAGATATTGCCGACGCAAATGAATTGCTAAAAGGATATCATTCCAGATCAGATCCACATCTATATTAGGATTTGACACACGAGTCCGTATCCATAAGGTTTAAGAACCGTTCAGGGGTCGTCTGCGATCTTTTGGGGGGAGCTCACATCAATGTGCCTGAGTAAGTAGTTCTGACTCGCTAGCTGGCAGTATACCCACGTCCTACGTAGTAGTCTTGAGAAAGCCTCTCGGTGGTAGACGTCGCGACACACCGGAAGTCCTCAGAGTCGTTGATAGCTCTCTGCCGACGTCGATGGATTGATGTGAGCATAACGCTGCCAAGGTGGTATTTGTGACGGGACCCTTGTAGTGTGCATTACATCGGTATTAGTGGACCGCGTCACCCCGAGCAAGCGTTAATCCGTCCGTGAGCTCCGGGATCAGCTAAACGAAAGCCAGGCCTCAAGAAATTGGAGTAGGGACTTTGTCTACCAGGGGACTCCCGCTCCTCACTATTACGGCTCGCCCCCTTGCACACGACGCACTGTTAAGATTGCCATAGAGAACAAAAGCAAAAACTCACAAAATCGATGAAATAGCAGAGGAGGAAGAAGGTTTGCCTTTGTTTGGGCGGCAGTACGAAAAGAGAGAGAGGCAACAAGGGCTGAAACACTTGATGAGACACTGGGACGCCCAAATAAAGAGAAAGTCTTGCAAAGTGATGGGACTACCGGTGCGGGGACGGCAACTCTTGTGCCATGCAGTATTTCCGTTCCCAGAAAAGGCCCAGAGAAGAGAATGTCAGTAAATCGTAAAAAACGGGCTGATTGAACTGGAAGAACTCTTGTGAAGTTAAATGGCAACGGCTTTTGGATTTTTTATTTTAAATATCCAGTGTTACTTAGACTTATCCCCAAAGCATTTCGGTTTTATAGCAGGGAAACCCATGGTGTCTCTGCTATGGAGGTCGTGCGCGCCGTTCTTAGAGCTGAGGCACACAGTGCTCCACGTAGTACTTCATGTAAGAAATGCCTTCAATTCCGTAAAATGGTCAGATGTGTTAGGTATATTAGAAAATTCATCCACGTGCCGAGCTACCTTATGCGGATATTGAGGAATTATTTGATTAGCTCTGCTCTATGAGACGCTGGAGGCCCAGAGAAGGGTGAAGATCACGTGAGGGGTAGCACGAGGATTCACTCTAGAGAAGATCCCTGGAACACTTCCTACGGTAGTTTGTTAAGACTTCGACATACCAGAAAAGTAGCGCTTGGTCGGTTATGCAGATGATGTTGTGGCGCTTGTTGGTTTCAGCTCGGCGCTTGAAAAACCCGAAGTAGCCATCTTAACCAGAAAGTGAAATCCGTATCTTATAGTCTCATTTCGATCGACTATAGACTCAAGACATCAAAACCAACGGTTATGTACCTTGGGTTAATGCTCGACTCGAAGATGGGCATCTTCGAACAACTCAAGGCAGCAGCGGATAAGACTGGAATCTCAGCCTTAAGTCAACTAATGACGAATGCTGCGAGCCCTTATCTACCTCTCCTGACGTCTTTTTATGGGTCCAACGCTGTGGGTTCTGCTTTGCGGTGCGAAGTATGGGCTAATGCCCTTGGTGGTGTAAAAGCCTTGCCCAAGTAAAGAGACGGGGAGCTTTGCTGGCAGCGCGTCGGCATATCGAACTGTTTCAGAAGCGGCTGTGATGGTGACCGCGGGAGTGGTCCTTGTTTTCCTTATTGCTAAGGAACGTAAAGCTATCTACAGCCGCAAGGGCGAAGATTTAAGAGAGGATCGTTGCCCGTGATGGACACTAACGCACACTTATCGAGTTACAACTCTGTTGGGAAAATGAGCCAAAAGGCGGGCGGACTGTGCGGCTCATCGACAATTTACATCCGTGGCTGAGCCGAACGCATGGTGAGAACAATTACTTCCTTACTCAACTTTTAAGTGGACACGAAGGTTTTCGGTCTTTTTTCCACATTGGAACACGATCTCCTGTGTGTTCTGTAACGGATGGTGGACGACGACGGATGGATGGGAGCTAGCGAATCCCATCGATCGAAGTTGATGCAGATCCAAGGGGAGCTTTTCCAGAGAACGTTGTCAGAGAGGGGCTAAGAAGCGCTGGCGAATGGAATCGCGTTGCGAATTACGTTCGGGTTCATCTTGTTGTGAAGAAGATTGAGCTCGATCGATGGAAGGACCGGCAAGGGGCCCCTTGAACTAACAACTCCCTTCCTCTTCTCTCTGTAACATGAAGGCTTCCTACGCCAGGAGCGCGGGAGGGCTAGCCCGAAGTAATGATGGTATTTAGTTGGTAGTCCGACGGCGTACTGTTACAGGAGTCCAATACTCTGTGCGTAAATGCATTCACCTACCTTACCCACAAAGAAACTTTTGAAGAAAAAAAATGGAAATTACTAAAGGGCTCAGATCACCATTCAGTATACAAACAATAAAAGACAACTCATTCGGCGGCTGATGAAGACCCTTAGCAGTGACTGTTACAGTTAGAATTTTCTCATCATAATTGCGAATTGTTTTCCAGGTTGACTGTTAAGCAATCATAAAATTCACTTCCGCGGTTACTAGAAACGTAACTGAACGATGGTAATTCCTAGCTGCCAATCGTTCTCTCTTTACTACTTGTCTTAACTCAAATAACTTTGACATAAATTTGCATGTTCTCCATCTACAAAACGTCCAGCGGTGGATGCGGACTACTATGTTCAAATTTCTAATGCATCATCCAAACTCTGCCGTGGAGCAGATGAATCTGCCTCGTGACATCCAAGGTAGGGGCGTGGTTGACATGGCGGCATAACATCATCGCCAAGTCGACTCGCTGCGCGCTTATTTTTACAGCAAAGAGCAGGTGAGTCCCTGCATATGGCTGTCTGTAAGGCAGACTGTGGGCTGACTCCACTTAACTTGAAGGATCGATCTTTCAATCCTCTGAGTGGGGTGAAGTCGGACCAAGAGCGACTCGATGAATGGAAATCGAAGGCAATGCACGGTGAACACGTGAATTGCCTTTGGCAGCCATTTGTCGAACAGATGGCTGCGTGGTGGGGAGCTCTTTACTAAAACGGAGGGGAACATGTGCGCCATTCAGGACGGCGTGGTCGCCACCTGAGCTTATAAGAAGCTCGCCATGAAAGAAAGGGTGAAGAACGACCAGTGCAGATTGTGTGGTTTGGCGTAAGAGACGTTGGACCATCTCATTTCTGGCTGTACCGGTGCAATACATTACCAGGCATAATGCTGTATGTAAAGTGATTCATCAAAACCTTGCATACAAGCAGTACTTGACAGTTCTGCTGATCGCCATATTCCACATAACAAGCCTGACGTACTGTGATTTGACAAGACGGGCCGCTTAGCGTATATTATTGATGTTGCTATCTCCCATATTAGCAGCATCGAACGGAAATACGTGAAGAAGAAGGTGAACTATGAGCCATTCGCTCGAGAAATCAAAAAAATTTGGCGTCTCGAGCGGTTGGTTGCAGTTTTCATAGAATTGTCAGCTACGGGTATTGTATCTAAATCCTCCACGGCCTCCCTTGATGTCCTAGGACTTTCGCACAGTCTGGTTCAAACCATGTAGAAGTACACCATTCTGCATACGTGCTCGATGTTGCGGGGAGTTCTCGACGGATTCTCATTCACCTACCATCGGCCACCACCGTCCCTTTAGTTTTTAAGTAGGTAGGATCGTCCGAGCCTAAATGCTTGGCAATTAGTGCTAGTATTAGGTAAAATCCAGCATCTGCCAAGATTGTGACAACTCGGAAGAAGCCAAAAAAGTAAACAAATGAAAACACTCACCAGCATCAGCGGTCGTTGTATGAACAATCTGCTTAGCCGTTAAATGTAATACTTGCATTGCCTTCCCCAGTTGCTCTGCCGTTTGTTTCAAATTTTGTAGAGTTTTCATCGACAGACCACATTTGATGACATGAGCGTCCTGAAATTAAACATAAAAACGAGCATGTAAAACATTAGCAAATTATTTCACTTTAATAAATCCAACCTGTGGCAATCGTCTCTTAATCATTTTCAAATGTTGCCTAATACTTTCTGTATTCTGTACAATGTATTGCATCAAAAGTCCCGAATCACTAGTTTCATCGCCACCCTTTATTAGTGCTTGAATAGCCGAAGCATTCGTAGTAATTGCATCACATGCTGTAGTCATGCATGCTGTATTGTCCCTGATCATTTGCGTTTCGTTTAGCAGATCCTCGCCGGTAAACACAACTGAATGCATCGCGTTAAAGAAGGCAACACATTTCTCCAAATCTGTGAATTAAACATTGATAAGAATCGATCCTGATAGAATGCTAGATAACTCTTACTATCCGTTGACGAATTCTCGTCCAACTGGTTCGCCTTCAGCAACTCTATCACAGCATCAACAGTCTTCTCCTGCGCTACCATTTCCGGTAACGAACTTCCAGCTTTAAGCAACATATCTGGCTTGCAAGTATTCAGCCCATACAAAAATTGGTGCATGACAGATTGAAGGTTATGAATATGATGCAGAAGACGCGATTTGAATTCAAACTGCTGCACTGAATGTCCTTGTTGAACTGCATTTCGATCAATAGACGTTACAGCCGGGAACCGTTCACGAGCCTGGTTAACAATGATACCCGCCTTGAATACAATGCGTGAAATCAGTAGGATAACAAGGACCGCATCGTGATCGCCGCCTCTTTGCATGAAAGTATCAGGCATGTAAGCTGTGAGCATGCGAACATGCTCATTAACTTCATTCAAATCAATTTGACGCAATTGCAAATCAATTGCTCGGGTATACGCCTTCGATTCGGCAAACATTTGCTTGAAATCAATCGTGTCTGCAATCGTATCCTTTGCTGGTTTGCTCAACTCATCCTTTTGGTTGACTTTTTCGCGCAACTCAATTAATTGTTCATTTAATTTCTGAACTAGTTCACGGAATTTCAGAATAGTTTGATCACGATCAACAATAGTTTCCAGTGCGGCCTCTTTCTCGCGGATCATTTCACGTTTGGCTGCCTGCGCCATGTCCAATTCTTCGCGTAAGTCCATTTCTAGCTCATGATTGCTTTCGATTAGTTGCTCGTGAACATCTTCGAGAGCTTCAAGTTCGGCAACTTCTTCCTCAAGAAGTTTAACTTTATCTTCGAGCTCTAATTTTTTTTCAGCGAGTTGTTCGACCATCTCTTCAGCACCGAGAGCGGCGTCAACTTGTTCCTGGAGATCAACTACTTGGGCCTCGAGCTCGTCAACCTGTTGTTAGGGAGGAATTAAATTAAATGATTTCGATTTCTCAATGGATGAAACTCATTACCTTTGTTGACAATTTCTCCTTTGTTCTCTGCAATTCCATCACCTCTGATTTCTTAGTTTCCACTTCCTTTGTAAGTTTCTGAATTTCATGCTTCTCATGTGCGCTCAAGTCTCTAAGCCGAACTAAAGTCTCTCGAAGGCGAGTATTCTGCTGCTCCATCTGTTTAAATTCATAAACTGAAGGACCTTCAATTACCCCTGGGGCTGTACCATCTCCTCCACCGCCACCACCAACAGTTTTATTCTGCATTTCAGTACGCAGAATTTCCAAATCTAGCGTCAGCTCCTCTATTCGTTCCTTAGCACTTTCCAGCTCCAATTGCAACGTATCAGCTTTCTCTTCAGCCATTTCTTTGTCGAGGGTAATCAGTTCAACATTTTCTGACAACTCAGACATCTCTTCAGCATGACGGTCCCTTGCTTCGATTGCATCCTTAGTTTCCTGACGTGCACGTTGTAATTCGCGTTGTAATTGGGACTGGGCTTCCATGATTTTACTTTTGAATTCTTGGAGCTGCTCAAATTGAGTTTTCATTTTGTCGAATTCTCGAAGACGTTCTTTGTCTTCGGCTCGACGTTGTTTGAGGGTTTCCAGTTTCTCAGTAAGATCCCGAACTTGATTTTTGAGATCATCGATTTCTTGTTGTTGTTGCAAGGCGCTGATTTTATCTTCAGTTCCCATTCCTTGAGATGGTGTGGTTAGCGATTGACCCGGCGTGAATTGAGGGTTGAGCGTTTCTAGGAAGCCAGTCTGTAATTTAAGGATAACATTTTATCGATAATTGTGAAACGAAAGACTACAAGACTATATATATTTCTAACAGTTTTTATAAAAAGGAGGAAGGAAGGAGACGAAGGGTTGGTAAGGTCGATTAACGATTTGAGAGGAGCTAGGTGAAAGCAAAATCAACGGAAAACGGCAGCAGAAAGAAATTGGATGTAAAAACAAAAAATTTAAATCTGAAAGGATGGTGACAAACATAAATCTTTCAAAGCAGAGAAGACACCGCCAAACAAACCAATCAAGTCTCTAGGACTCTTTTTGCAATTGAAATTGGCGTGGAGTATTTTTCGAAGAGAAAAAGAACAAAATAAAGCGATCGCAAATATGCCTGATAGCCACGGGAAAAAAGGCTATTCTGCTGAAAATTCTTCTCGTGGTCCAGAAGCCAGAGAGAGCAGGAGTCCTATTTGAATGTGGGTCGGTTTCCGCGGGTGAATTGGGCGGATCCGCCTCTACATTGATCGTTCTCTTGTAATTCTGGCTTGAATTGAGTTCTTCAGCTATGTACAGACAATCAAGGTATTATGCTTTCTTAATTTTATTTTTTTGGGGTTCCCGTGGATGTTTTGGAAAAGTAGGATTTAGTCTGTTACGATCATCATGGTCAACAGTTTTATTGTAATGTGGGTCGATAAAAGTGATAAGACTTTCTACCCTCCTGAATTCTCTAGCAAAGTAGCAGCAAGCGCGTATCGATCCTAGCTTCTGAGGAGGAGCTGCTAGGAGCTGAGAGCTCTGCTCGTTGAACTTTTGCCTCAGCTCTGACTGTGAGATACCGCACTCTCCTCACGAGGGAGAATAGTAGATCTAGGATGTCTCTAAACTTCTCAATGTGTTCAATCGTTACAGGTAGCGATAAATGCGGAATCATGCGACGGTTTATTGTCATGTGTAGATTTGGAAATTTATTTTGGTTTCCTCATATTATTTCGATTGAATGGAAATAAAGTATACTACGTTGATTAGAGCTGCAGAAGTGTCTTGCTACTCGGATTATAACTAATGGCAAAAAGTTTAGGCAAAAAAAAAGAGAAGTTTATAGCGCGTCTATATCGAAAAGGCAAGCTGGTTTTGAGCCACTGACGCCATATACATACGTATATATACCTAGAAACCGGCTCTAGTCAGCTGCCTTTGAGTTCTAGTAATTCATCGGTATAGAGCCTTCCATTTCTATTAATTTGGTCTTAATATCGGATGTTTTTTTGATGGGATCATATCATCCAGAGAATTATTTCGTTTAAGAGCAAAAAACGCTGATCGTGATCTTGATAATGAGCAGGATATCCTCCAGTAGGCTGCAATTTGAGGCACTGCGCTAAGCAGAGATGAGAGCAGTGATTGAATGATCTGGGGTGTGTTCTAGAACCTATGTAAACTGGTCTGGAACTGCGAAAGGCTTCTCATCCTTCGACAGTTTAACATACGGCAAGTAGGGAACAAATTTTGCAAATTTAACGTGGTTATGAACTTTGCTATGCGGTGATGACAGTCGCCGACCATGTACTTTGCAATTACGCATCGGCTCCCAATGTCTGTAGCTGTTTGACTCAACGTGTAGAAGGTTTCCAATGGCGAGAGAATCTGACTGATAGGTCTCTTAGTGCCGACTATGATATTGTGTGTTATAGCTTCAAAGGATGGTTTGCCGTCACAGCATCGGGCTTTGTACGCACATGTGGTGTATTGTTGATTTTTATTCACATTTTGTTTAAAGATTGAGGGGTAGTAAGTCCGCATCCACTTGATATCGGACCGGACCAAATGGGAATACCCTTACTCCCTCTTTTTTTAGTCCACTCTTCGTTTAGGGCTTAGCACCCAGTCAAAACTTCAAAAATATTAGGCGAAGATGGCTTTACCATTTGGGTGCTAAGCTATTGTACCAATTGAAGTAGGCAGACAGCGTACATATTTCTTGTTGAAGGACACCTTTTCGACGTGTTTTCGCCTTACGTCTAAGAAATTCCTTACGTTGTCGGCCAAACACTCCAATTTTCTACATTTCATAAGAAGTTCTACAAGGGTTTTCATGTCCGTTGGAGAATACTTCCGTCCCTTGTTCTCGAGGAGGGTGATCCGACCCGAGTCTGGAAGGGACTCATTTGAAGTGCCTCTTTCCACGAAGCCTCACCGGAGTTTATATGGTACCATGGAAACCGGGGTGGCTCTCTGGGAGCATATATTCCAGGAGAATTGTTGGAAGATCTGCCCAGTTCTTTGCGATTGGCTCCCTTGTGGGAGTTTCACGGTGGTTGTAGTTGTGCCCATAACGCGAACACTCTCGGCAGGCTCAACCTGGACAACGCAGGCATCTTATTTTCTAGCAAAGCCAGGGAGGGGACAGGTGACCTCCTTCCTGAAACGTTTGAAAAGTTGGTTGTGGAGCACATGAGAGACTGACATTTTATCTTTTGCATCCTAACCGGCATGCTTATGAGCTGCGAAAACCCCGAAAAATCTTCTACATCAGCTGATATCGAGAATTCAAATCGCATTTGACAACAAAAGGGCATCTAACGTAGTCCCAACGTACATAGTACATGCGCTCAATAACCTCCTTGTGGATGTGTGAGACCATATACGGCATATAGGATCTGTCCCAAAAGTTTCCAGAATGACTTTTTTAATAAATCGTTTATCCAATATAAGTTTATAAATTATTCAAAACTTTTCAAACTTTTATCCCTCTGATTCGATACACCATTGCCAACGCTTCACCCAATCATTGAAGATGATAATTGGAATCTCCTTTATTGTGGTCGGCGTAGCTACCTTTACTGCCTCCAGTTCCTTTCAAAGTTCTTATAATCATTGAGAAAAGAGAGAAGTTCGTTGGAGACAGATCGGGGCATTACAGCGGCTGGAATAGCATTGCGACACTCATTTTGGCCCGCAACTCGGTTAGCACGTTATCATAATGCAACATCGAATTCTTGCAAATTTCTCTTCGGATCGAACCCTGTTGCATAACACTCTGATAAGTACTTCAGAGTATTGACTGAGACACAAATTGTGAAGTACACCTTTTCGGTCGAAGAACACAATGAGAATCTGGTTCGCGATCTCATTTGAGGTTTCCTTTTGTTACAAGACCCAGAATGATCGATGAGGGTTTGATTTCACCAATTCTAAGGCCTCTAGGTGGATTTTATAATTGTATATAGTCGTCCAAATTTGAAAAGAGCTGGTTATTAGTACGATGTGAAGCAAAGTTCCCTAAGAATGCGTATTTTAAATAGGCATGTTGAAAATTACAGAACATTATTCATTTTGCGCCCAAAGGAGAAATATGGCTTGTTCGGCAGGTATTCATGTTGAACTATTCACATACTTTTCGGGTAAGTGGGATGGAGCTACATTATGTTGTGTGATAGAAGTAACAAAGAACTATGCGGGTGGGTCGGTACACAGGTTTGGCGTTGGTTGAAATTCACTTGTAATGACCACTCCATTTTAGTTTAGTTAACTCTGCCATCGTCTGTGCCAAGCCATGGTTGAGAAAGGAGGAGGGAGGGATAGCTGTAGCCTGAATGGCTGAGTTACACCTAAGCGTTTCAGGTGAGTAGGGTGTCACGAATTACGTAGTCAGACCTGCAATATTGTTCTGTGAACTCTGGCACGTTTCGAACCAATTGAAGCAGCTATCACCGAGACCACCACGCATCCATATAAAACCTACTCCATGCGAAGAAACCCGGAACATTTGCTTCGGATTGGAAACAACGTTGGATCGGTAGCGAAACAAGCGATATGAATTCAATTCATTCAATTTTCAAAAGTGGCAAACCATCATGGTCACAAGGAGTTCGGAGTTGGATTTATAGTGAGCAAACAGCTCAAGCCGGCCGTCAGCGACTTCAAATCTATCAACGAAAGGTTGTGTGCGATTCACATCAGGACTCTTTTTTCAACCTCTGTCGCATCCACGTGCACGACCCGACCGATGTCAAAGAAGATGCAGTGAAAGACGAGTTTTATGCTGGAGACACTGTTTGATTCACTCTTAACAAACGATATCAATATACTGTTGGGGGATTTTAATGCGAAAATCAGAAACGAAAGCTGGCATCGGGGAACCACTGGAAGATACAGTCTCCATGAGGAATCCAATCATAACGATCAACGATTAATTGAAGCAGGACGATGCTTCAACTTAGCACTCAAATACGCTATTCGAGCAATGGATATTAACAACATGTCGCGAAAACTGACCGACGCAGAGGAACTTTTACATACTCTTGACACTGTTTGGAAAGAAGTTGGATTACGCATCAACGAGGACAAAACGAAAATAATGATGCAATCAAGAAGTAGGGCACGAGTTAATTAGAGCATCAACGTAAGGGACCTCAATATCGAATTTTTATATCTAGGGGTAGCAGCCTGTCAAAGGACGCCAAAGAGATTGACGAGGTCAAGCGAAAAATACAGCTAGCGAATAAGACTTTTTTCTCGGTCCGTCCCATAATGAAATTGAAGCATGTGGACAGAAACATGAAGCGTGCTATGCTATGGATGCGGAACCTGGACCCTAATCCAAATCTCTGAAAATTTGCTAAATAAATTCGAAAGGAAAGTGGATAAAGCAAATTTTTCACGGCCGGGATGGATGGCGCATTCAGTATAACCATGAGTTGTATAAAGAGACGTATACGATGAGCTAGAAGTCTTGAAATTTGTTGAACTGCAACGCCTTCAGTGGGCAGGGCATGTCCAACGAACGAGCTATTATTGCATGGCTAAAAAGGTTATGAACGGACGACGGTGTGTTGACGGAGCGAGATTACGAGGAAGCCCGAGAGAAACTACTTTGCTTCCAAAATTGGAGGACGCGTTCACGTGACTGAGATAATTGGAAGACAACGATCCAGGTGGTCAGGGCCCGACGTCGGGCTGTAGTGCCGATGATGATGGTAATTCTAGCTTAGTAGCAAAAATAAACAGATGACTTTTCAAGTTTAAAAAAAGGATAATGATACTTACCTCAATGAAGGAAGCTCGCTTAGAAGGAGGCATTGAATCTGGTGGGCTCATATTTGTTCTCTTCTCGGATGCACCACCATGACCAGGTGCTCGTTCGGTAGCTGGCGAAACCAGTTGACTTTTCGATCCTAACAGACTCTGTCGACTTCCAGTCAGGGAAAGTCGTGAGCTTCAAACAAAAATCAAATCCACATATTAGAAGAAGAAGTTTATAACGTTGCTACTGAAAAGCTGCATCATTTACAAAAGTAAAGAAACAAAACAGGAGCTGTTTGAAAAAACACAAGTAGTACAGGAGGCAATATTAGTTGATTTAATTGAAAGCCATTTGAAATTAAGAGCAGAGAGTATGAAACAATAAGAAGGAGCAAATCACGATGTTATTGAGTTATTCAAACCTGGAAGCAGACGATGACATGGTGGTAGCTGATGGTTTTCTCACTTGTTTAACCGGTGATTTACGCCTTACACTACATGAATGTATTATTTTTTTTAAATAGTCAGTAAATTGGGATCGTCCAGAATCCCAATCAATTCAAAGGGCAGCGTGCAATCAGAAAATTTTCAAGAAGAGAAAAAAACAGGAGTTATTTCTACATATTTAGCTTTACCTACGAATTAGGGATTAACTACGGCAACTAAAATGCGTTTCAGTCATTAAAACGTACCTAATTTTTCATGTTTTTTAGTTTCTATTGTTTTAAACAAAATAACACAATTGGGTCCAGGTCTTTTGTGAGGTTTTCTTTTAAATTAAAAAATCAAGTTTTGTTTGTAACACAAGCGCAAACGTCGTGAAAGACAAAAATCTCTAAAAACTTACGTTGTTGGTTTCGTGACACCCGGTAAAGAACGCACTGATTCCGCACTAAAACGATCGGATGTTTACATGATGATGAAGGATGCGAGCATGATTGATATGATTAGGAAGAAAATTAAATTATATAAAGGAAAAATAAATTGAAGATTTTGATAGATTCTCTTGAAGTTTGCAGTAAACATTTGTGGAGACGGAAATTTTGGAAGAAAATTTTGAATATTGTGTCAATTACTGTAATTGTGCTTGTTAGAATTGGAGTCGAAATTGTTTTGGGGTCGAAAACGAAAATCTGTGGAGAATGTATTGGGTGTAGGCATTAATTTTAAAGGATGGATAAGAGGAGCTGTATTGCCTTTAAATCGTATTAGAAACGAAATAAAAATAAAAAAAGTATCCAAGGACCAAGGACCAAGGACGAAGAAGAGGCTTCTGAAAATTTGGTCTCCGAAGGCCGAAAAATCCTTTTATACGCCAGGCGAACCTTCAATGTCATTTGCAAAATACATTGATTTGCCTACTACTCTACTTCAGGCAGGAGCATCTGAGTGTCCTCTACGAGAAGCAGCTGGATCCATAGATAATTTTTAAAGATTTGTCTTTCTCGTAATGGTGGAACCCACAGAACTATGAGGGAACGTACGAGTGAGCGACGGAGACCGATATATTTGTGTCTTTTATTTTGTATTGAATTATATGATTTACCAAAATATAATTTAAAATTAGTGCATACACCCAACAGAGGTACAAAAAAAAAAAAAAAAAAAATCGCGAATATATTCCACTTTTGTCGTCAAAAAATTCTGGAAAAATAAAATTTGCGTTCTTTTGAAATATGAAATGACTTCGATAGAAAGTGATCCTTTTCTGACGCAATCGAAAAGCAGTCCTGGACATTTATCAAGTCTTTTTGAGTTTTTTTAACAGAAATCTCGATAACCGGCGCCATATATATCTCTCAGAATAAATCCCAATATCGTGATGATTAGTTTGTTAAAAAAGTATCAAAGAAATGGGACACAAATCGCTAGTGTCCAGTTGTTTTCTACTTACCAATTTCAGAGTCTGAACAAATTTTGGTTTGTTATAAACACATTCATAGGAGAGAATTATTACGTTCATTTATTGGGTTAACTAGACAAAAAAATCCTTCACCATTTTATTTGATTAATATATGGGGGATAGTCTTACAAATCCGGAACCTTGAAAATACCCCAACCTGAACCGAAGGATATGCATGAACCCATCACCAATGCATTTGTGGGTTAGCTTTCAATATAACGCTTTCAGGCATATGCATGGCAACGTAACATTCTCATAAGGTGCACTTGAATAGTAATTTCAATTATTTAGAGGACGAGAACTTGCAGTAGATATTCAACTCCTTTCCTAGGCCAGCCATTCGAAACGATAAAACTGCATAAATTCATGTAGTTCCAATTTTATGATCATATGAGTAGAGCTAACATAAGAAGTGTCATTCCTAGTGTGCAGTATGGGGGGATCTGCGTTGAGAGAGGGAAATTTGTTTTTGAGTTTTCTTTAGTTTTTGTCTTATAAATATTTTGTCCCTAATTCTAAAATATGTGGCCTGCAATTTGAATCCAGTGGTAGCTTCATATATCCTGTAGATCCTTAGATATACGAGCTGCTATAGAAGATGAAGATCGATGGTCTAATGGGGTCCGTTTGCGCAGGCACATCATGTTAAAGGCAGCAACATCTCAGCTAACTTGTTGGTTTTCCTCCGGAAGGAAGGCATCAGCGTCTCCATAATTTAGAAGCCCTGAATTGGAGCAGGTCAAATTATCATGATCAGAGATACTTCTCGGATCACAGTTGGATATTTTCAATCTATACAGATGTTCCACTGGGGAAAGGTTAGTGAGGTTATCAAAACAATTAGCAGGTTCAAATTAGAATCAAAATTCGGGGCTCTGGAGAAAGGATTTGAAATTACGGTCTCCAACATCTGCTGCAATATTGGCAGCCATACGAGGAATGCCTGCAGAGGTATACGAAGACTAATACATTTTTCATAACGTAGTGATACCATTTTACAGTGTAAATCATCAAGGATCTCAAAATACGCATTTAAAGCATTGATAAATTTCCAATTTTTTTGAGGTTAGGAAACAAATGATAGTTGCTAGGTGTTAAATCTGGTGAATGAAGGCTTAATGAGAGGGGGTAGAAGGAGAGGGGAGGACTCCCGCGAGCCCAGAGTTTTTTCGGGCGCTCGAAATAGAAATTTCGGTTTTCCGCATAATAATCACCTCGGGCCCAGGTTTTCTCTCTACGGACCTGAGTGAATACGCTAGATGGGAGAACAATTCAAATTTCAGTTCGTTAATGTAATGATGGAGGGGCGCGCTGCCATGGTGAAACAAGATTTTTTTTTTGCTAGATGCGGTCGTTTTTTACACTGCATCCCTCAAATGTTGCATGACCCTTCGTAGTATTGGCCAGTGATAGTTTTACCCTCCTGAAGGTAACCAATGAAGATAATTTCTTTTGCTTCACAAAAAACAGTCGCCGTGACCTTAACCGTTTCTCTGTTTTTTTTTCTTCTATTTTTACGTACACAACTGACACGCCTTCTTCAATAAGCTTTCAAACATATACTACCAAAGCCATCAACCTGAAAGTTGGTATACCTCATGGCGTCATCTCGTAATTAAGTCGGACATTTTTTACTCCGCCCTCGTAAACGGACCAGGAAATAATCCTGACTGGATTACTGTTAGAACATTCAAAGTACGAGTATTAGCGATTATCTGACATTTAGGAAAATTCTGGCCAAGAAACTTAAAACTCCTTAAAAAGTCGGTAGGGCTCCTGATGGGACCTTGAAGCAAGGAGGACTATGAATCAGGACTGAGGGTTTAAAAGGCCTGTATAACATCACATACCTAAAATAGGACCTTCGTAGGAAATAGGGTCTCCTGCTGAAGATTGTCCTTTGGATGCATATTGGTGGTGGATGGCGCTGAGTAAGAAATACAATTGGACCAAGTTTCATGGGATCCAAATAGCCGCACATACAGAGGCTAGTGGGGCTCTGTTTTCCGCCCCGACATATGCGCTCCATGGACTTCTATATCTGACTTCCTGGAAAATTCATTTCAAATATGTTATATCGTGCCGTGCTGTCATACTCTGTGAGTCTGGATGTTGGGTAGTAAAGCCTTACGACCAAAGTGACATCCTAGACGAAATACCGCAGGCACATTGGATATTCCCTAACAGACTACGTCGTACACAAATCAAGAGGAATATCACGGTCGGGTTTCTAACCAGAACGAAGTGGAAGACCGGTGATGTGTTGCGATGTTACGATACAGTATTCTTTATTGACGAATATTCTCTATTGACGGTTGGTGACGCAGTGTTGAGACGCGCTGAACAGTTTGGGCGACAGACACTCTCCCCCTCTGGTTATCAGGTCACAGGAACATGGAGGGGAATGACTAAGCGACGAAATAACCAGGCGAGATTCCGCTCTTGACAGTCCCACGGTGGGCGCAGTTTACGTCTCACTGAGAGTAACGACGCAGGATTATGGCTGTTTGCAGGGGCCATTGGCCTATAGGAAACCATGGCGAAAGTTGCGGAGAGGGAGGAGACCTCTAAGGAGCATGCCGGGACGCTATGTCTACCAAATCGGTAATTTCGTGGTAAACCAGCAACTACTGAAACTTTTAAACACGACTAAATTTTGCTGTCCAAAGTCGAGCAGATATTCCATTTTTCATCACTAATATATAGGCGGGAATGCATACTCTCTGACATCACTAGTCGCTTCAGAACAGAAAGACCGTATCAGGGCAGCAACAGAAAAACAACATTAGGGGGAAATTTTATCAAAGAGAGAAAGATAATAAAGCATCAAAGCAGATATAGAGAATGCACTAGTCAATTTGGACTATGAAAACCGGCTGAAGGGTACGCTGGAGAATGGACCAAGCAGAAGACTCAGAGCCGAGCTTATGCGACAACTCGTGAAACAAGTGGACAGAGTTTTTACGGAATGCCAACCACTTTTGGGAACTAACAGACAGGTTTGGGTCTTTCAACCCAGCAATTCAAAGGACTCCCCAAAAACCCATAAATCATGCTTCCCATACATCAGGTTGCCAAATAGTTAGTGAAGGAATTCCAGAATATGGAAAAATTGTTTGAGACTAGATCGGTCAAGAATTCAAATGAGTTCTCCAGGGCTCCTGAATTGATTGGGGAAATCTAAGAAGATGAGGTTTTCGTGTCTCTCGACATCAAGGCTCTTTTTCCGAGTATCCCAGTCAAAGGAGCGATTGCTCATGTAGAGAACTGGCTTCTTCAACAAAGTGAGGATCCATAGGAAAGGCAAGGTAAAACAATATATGGAGCTAGTCCAAATCTGTATGGAGGAAAACAACTTTACTTCTAGGGGTTAGTATTATAAATAGTTAAAAAGACCCCTCTTTTCGTTCATTAGCGAAATCTTCATGGCCAACTTTGAAACAAAGACAGCATCGGCTGATCGGATGCCAAGGTTTTGGAAGAGGTGTGTAGATGATGTTTGCGGTATCATCTAGAAAAGTGTCGTGGAAAAATGGTCTGCTTTCTTAATACATTGCACTTCAGTATCGAGTTCACCGTGGAACAAAAATGTAAATTACCTTTTTTGAACCTGCTGTTAAGGAGGAAGCAGAAGAAATTAAATCTGGTGATCTAAAGGAAACTGACGTACACCAAATGAGGACTGGATGCAAACCCTTTCCATTTCCTCGGAGAGCGTGATGTGAAAGAAAAGGAGAATATTTGTGAGTTCGCCTGACTGAATGAATACACTAGCTGGACCATCAGCAGCTTGATCAGCAAACGAAAGAGGACGCTTCAACGCTCACTAAAGCTTTGGAATTCAACGAAATTTCTCTTTCGTTGAAACAAAAACTGACGAAACATGATTTGGATGTCGGTTTCAGCAGCAAGAACAACAACTAGCTTAAAACCTTTCTAGGATGGACCAGGGATCTAAAATAAGTAATCGGCAGGAAAGAGTGAATAAGGGTTTAATTAACGCATCAATTCAAGGTTCCAATCTGCCTTTGTTTCTGATTCTTTCGTGCTTAAGTCTTCGGATTGGATGCTCTTAAGCAACATCAAGGTTCCGTTCCCTTCAAAAGTGAATTTTTCTATCATAAATTTTTGACCCAAATCTTCGCCACCAACCATCCTCGAATCTATTTTTCCTATTGAGTAATTGGTTCTATGATATAGTATGACAGCTAAGAGAAAGTCGAAGAATGCGTGACAGGATATACTGAGGTCTTCGGCACCAACAGAAAACGGTTCTGGAGCAGCAGTCTTCGAATACAAACGGGAAGTGGACTTTTCCTTTTGGACAATATGCAGGCTGAAATGTATGCGATCGTAGGGCAGTAATCTACAGCGATAGTCAAGCTGGACTGAGAGCATGGAGCCCTTTGATGAACTCAAATATCGTTCTGGAATATAGAAACCGGGGGGTGATATTTCGTTAGATAAGGGAATCGAGTACAATGGATCACTAGGGCCTGAGTGCTCACAGGTTTTGGTCTCTCCTCCACCGCAAACACACACACCTGGTATCAGTACCGAATAGATCAGTTTGAAAGCATTTTACCTTTTGATGAAGTCTGAGAAGTCCTCCAGTGGCATTTTCGTTTCCGCGAACGACAGCTTTTTCATGCTTTTTTAGTTGCATCATTTTCCTTTGGTCATCCAGAAAGTTGCCTCACGATGAGGTCCAAACAGGACATTTTCAGTGATAACAGTCGTCTGAGGGAAACTATCAAGTAAGAGAACAGTGATAATGACTTGCGTGCTTTCAGCACAAGTGCCAACTTGCGAATTATTAAGGTCCTTTTTTTCGTTGTACACAAAATAGGAGGCACACCAGGTAGTTAAGCATCTTCTAAGCGGTTTGCTGATTGGTAAAGATGGGTTCAAATATTTTCGGTAATTTCATTGATGTCAAAATGGTACTGGCCATTACGTCTCCGTAATAATTAGATTTTTATGACGATATTTGTAGATATCAAGGATATTTACTTTTGCTTAGAAGTAGCACAAGCTAAAAATAGTCAAGGTCTTTCAAGGATAACGCAGTTAGCACAGATCCACTGGAACTATAAACTTGGATCCAAGCTACTAAAATTAGTCCTACCAATATAATTAACAAAATTTTCAACTACATGAATTTTTACGACTCCGACCGTCCCTTAATTATAAATTGGCTGACCTATCCTATCCAACAGACGTCATACAAGAGATAGAGGTAAGCAACTTTGCTTGCAAGGCGCTTGGTGGTAATCAAATGTTAATATATCGATTTAGATACTCATATGAAAATAGCAATCTTCCAGTCACTTAAATTTTTTTTTGAAATTTTGAATAAATCCCTCCGAAAACTTGAGCCAAACAATTGCAGGAATAGGAAGACGACTATAAATCAACGTAACAAACTAATTTTCAAAAAGGATAACTAAAACGTATGCATTTAAGCAAAAGATGTGATGGTGTACGAGATATATAGATACGAGTATATATAAAATATTTCAAGTTGATATAAAACACCAATAACATAGCAGTAAAATATTGATCATAGAATAGAACAGGATACAACAATAAAAGTTTTAAGGTTGTACGCAAACGAATCAGCTGTGAATATTGTAGGTATGTATATATATATATATAACGTTATCAATGCAATAGTGGCCCAACACAACTTATCTATGGCTTCAGATTAAACGAATTGCTCGTGCAATAGCTTGAAAGTAAAAACAAAACGAAGGAACTTCATATCTGCCTAAGAAAAGTCCTTTGGAACACAATCTACCAACCAGAAAATAGAGTGATTGCATAAGCAGTTCGCAAATCTAAGATCGAGCTTTATCAACTTTTAATCATTGCTTTAATCTGCAGGAAATCATTAAACAAACTTGCAACATTTATACTCAAGTATTCAACGTATGCTTTATACAGACATTCTCTTTGGATTAATTTACACATTATCTGAAGGTGGTGTTGTGGTCTCAAGTTTACTACATCTGAAACGGGGCACGGTTTCAGATCGTCGGGCCGAGCTTACCTTGGTTTTGGCCTATTTATTTGTATCTTCCGAATATTCCTAAGGATAAGATATAGAATTACACCAACACGTTTTGTATATTTTACGTTTGTTTCGCTAATGTTAGGTATGTGTGTAACAATACTATGGCTAAGAGTCCTAGACGAATGCTATTTAGCTTCTAACGCAGCTGACAATATATTTTGAATGACCTATTCATGGTTTGGGGAAAATGTAATGTTTACGCTGTTGCGGGTCGTAGTGGAAATGTGTTTGTTAGTTAGTCCTCATTTGAATATCTTCAATGATAATCGTAAAAACGGATATACACATATGAACACAGTATGAATTCGTAATAGTGAACATCATGGAAGTAAAGTGTTATGCAACCTAATAATAATCCGACGGATTCTCCCATTAACCTACCACCGGCCACTATCACCAGCGCCCTTTTATCTTTCAAGTAGGTAGCATCGTCCGAGCCGAAATGCTTGGCACTTAGCGCTAGGCATTGGGCGATATTGTGACAACTCGCATGAAATAAACGCCACCGTACAGGTCCCACGCCCAGTTGTGAAAGGAAAAGGGGTAGATGGCTTCAGACTGAATGGTTGTACGCCACCACAGCGTCTCAGATTGTAAGTGAGGAAAGTGCAGGAACTTTGCAGCCTTGCAGATTACTTCCTGACGGAAGCTATTGCCGCACCTGGCAGTTAGGTATAAAATACGAATCCATTAAAGGAGGAGAAGGAGAAACCTAAGGTCTGGTAAGGATAACCGGGCGGAGTCGTCTGACTTGGTCATTGGGTTCCGCTCCCGTAATGGACAGCACGGCATCGAAACCGATAATTGTGGGCCGGTGGATGCAACTGCAATTACTTGTGTATTGTGGTGTAGTTGCGGATATCAGATTGCACGATCAGAAGATTCGCTTTCGTGTTATTGGTTTTAGTGGCCGAAGAGATCGACCATGGACCGTCGGCGGGACTCATTACGACAGGATACTGATAGGCTAACTCAAACCAGCTCTGCCAAAGCCAGCAGATGGGTGAAAATTAAAATACAGAGGGTTTATCGGAACTAAGCCATTCCCAATGAGACACCCCTAGTTGAAATTCTGGACACATTCAAACAGAAACTTTCTGACGTTACGACGATATGGCGAATATTACTCCAGGCGTGTTCAGAATGCAACGCATGCAAGGAACAATTGGAGTTTTTTCAGATCTCTCAACAAATCCCAACAGAGCATCCAGACAGTACAGTTTTTGGTGACGGAAGCGAAAGAATATTGGGGTGGACTTTGGAGGTTATTTGGCAAGCATGTTAAGTGGATTACCGCTGAAGGCACCCACCATACTACTACGCCTGACATGAATTTAGCGGATATTACCGAAGAGGATGTTGGATGAGCCATAAACAGCTAGAACCGGAGCAGTCCTGGTCTGGATCGGGTGCAGAGTTTCTGTTATAAAAAAATTAACAATATATATGCACAGTAGGTTGGCACACAGTATAAATCAGGTCATTAGTCGGCGTGAGCAATTTCCACCTGCCTTACCCTAAAAAGGATACCGTGCAGGACCCCGCGTACACAAGCCCGATTACTTGCTTACCAACACTATAAATTCATAATGTTCATTACTAGTGGAAGAGTCAATGCACACCGTGAGATCAATAACATTCTGTCCGAAGAGCAGAATGGCTGCAGAGTTGGGTTAAAGGGTTGCAAAGAGCAAGCCAAACCAATCTTTTTAGTTGCTATATCGTTTATGCCAAGGCTTCTGATAGCACTCCACACACCTGACTAACAGATGTTCTACATCTGTATCGTATTCATCCGAAGCTAATAAAGTTTTTGTCGGCAGTTATGGAAGGATGGCTTGCCACCTTGTCAGTGTGTTCATCTGAGAGTACCAACATCTCAGAGCCCATCCGCATACGGAGGGGCATTTTCCAGCGAGATTCATAGAATCCTCTTTGGTTTTGCATGGCACTGAACCTTTCATGGCTACTGAATGATGCTAGAGGGCATAGTTTCGTAATAAAATATGACGCAGGTGCTAAGTGCGAGCTGACAAACTTGATGTACTTGACATCAAGCTGTTTACTGATACTAATGACCGTCTTAGGAATCTGTTGCGAATAGTAGACATGTTCACCCGTGATATTCGGATGGAATTTGGATTAGACAATTGTCGAATACTTGCTATCCGAGCCGCATAGGCATAGGATTGGTGGCCTCGACATCCAAGCTATGATCGACACAGACTTTTACAAATACCTAGGAATTCTGCAAGGAATCCATTCTCGAGTTGGTGATCTGAAGGATATTACCCTGTCCGAATTTCTGCGAAGTGCGAAGTTGGTGCTGTAATCGCACCTCCCGCGCATTGAATGTGTTCGCTACCCCTTCACTGGCTTATGAATTCGAAATATTGCCGTGGACAAAGACCGAACCGGATAAACTTGCCTCGTGACATCGGAGGCAGGAATGCGGTTGACGTTGCGACATAACATCACCGCCTTATTGTTACAGCAGAGACCAGGCGAGACCCTTACATGCGGCTGTTTGTAAGACAGGTTGCGGGCTGACTCCACTTAACTTGCAGAATCGATCTTTTAATCCTCAGAGGAGAGGGGGGAGGCAGACCAAGAGCGGATCGATGAATGGAAGTCGATAGCAATGCATCGTAAATACGTGAATTCCCTTTGGCAGTCATTTGTAGATTTGTATTTATCGAATAGATGGCTGTGTCTGGGAGCTCTTTGCTGAGGCGAAGGGATTTATGTGTGCCATTAAGGTCCGGTTTATCGATACTTCTGGTTACAGCATATATTGGGACCGGCAAGTTTTAACTGATTGCCATATACTACATAACAAGCCTGACGTACTGTTAGTTGACAAGACGGGTCGCTCCGCGTAAATTATTGATTTTATCTCCCATATTAGCAACATTGAAAGGAAATACGTGGAGAAGAAGTTGGAAAAGACTGCGACAGGCCATCGATTTACTTTGCTCTTGCAGAGATAGGTCCTCTTCCGATTTCTTTTGACCGTCATTCTCGTGCTCCGTAAAGTTACAAAGTGGTGTTTCCTTGTTGACAAAACAAAAGAAACTGGGGTCAAAACTGTGACTAAATGCGAAGTTCAAATAGTACAGTGGTTTTGCTTTCATGTCGAGTAATAGGGGAGGAGGTTGTTTCTGATTTTCCTTTTTTGTGCCCACGATGGTCATTTGGTGTTCCTTTAATTTCACTGCAAGGCCGTGAGATATGAAGAAATTATTGCGGGTTGCATTCCTTCCATTCAGCCCTACTGTTAGCAGCAAAATAACCCGCTCAGTTTGGTTTACCTTGAGAGCACAATTATGCTTTCAGCCAATGTAAATCACCATCTAGGGTATCGAGTCATCGTTGTTTCGGTCTGTTTTTTTTGTAGTTTCGCATTCTTGTGCGTTTTTGATTGAACCCCAAGTGATGCAATGAGTAAAGCGGAAAAAATACTGTTTGAGCACAAGAAAATTGGCTGCATTAAGGGAAAACTTCTACCTACCCAATAGTGTTCATAAAGTTTCAAAACGTTGTTAGAGATTGAAGTTACGTTGTTTTATGGGTATTTTTTCAATGGGGCATCCAGACGTCCCCAAGAATCGGCTTTGAGAGATCTTCTCCATTTTGAACACAAAGGCCAGAGGCAAGAGGCCAATTTCCGAATTGTCACCATGCTTTGATGTAAATATTTACTCTGAACTCTACACGTAAGAATATTTCAAATTTTCTTAATCCCAACAATTGCGTAAAACATTTCCACTACGACACCATGAAACTGCAAAACTGCATCTTAACCATAAAACTAAGCTGATCCGCTGCTGTTCATTAATTTTCTGTTTCAGCTGAACTCATTTTGCGTTCTAAACTATTTCGAAACAACTCATTCAGATATAAATTCTAAAGCATTTGAAAATCACAACTGAAAACATCCTTTTAAGTAGCTCAAATACACAGCTGGCAATAGAAAAAAAAACGAATTCTGAATGCTGAATAATAGCACACACTTATAGGAAAAATTAAGCCATGCCTTGCTCTCGATTATCGGCTATATTTTGAAAATACTCTATGAAAATGGGGTCAAAGGGGGTATCTACAATTTGAGGTTTATTGCTAAACGACATACCTGCTCAAGCGACTAGTCCTTGGCTTAGCCTCCTCCGCGGGCTCGGGGATCGGATTACCGGAATCATCAAGAAGAACGAGCTGGGCTGGTCGAACAAATATTCCGTAGTTATCGGGGCACTGAAAGGATTGGTAATTAAATGGTGAATTATTTACTGCACTGTTTAGAGTATTTTCTAGAGTTTTTAATAGTTTGACAGGCTCAAAGTCGCTTCTAAGTCGCGATAAAATCTTACGCCAGATTGGGCGAAACAGCTTCTGAAACGTACGTTTAAATTGTAAAAGTACATGGTGATAGTGCTCTTAGTCGTGCTCAGGTGTTTTGATGGCAAAAACGCTTTAAGGAGGGGCATGAAAGCGTGGAAGGCGAGGCACGGAGTGGGAGACCAGTCGAGGTGCGGACTGACTCGAATGCGCAACGTGTGTGCGCCCTAGCACTTCGAATGTTGGCCTCGGAACTGGGTATAAACCGTCAAACAGTCAGACAAATTTTAACAGGTGATTTCGGGATGAAAAAGTTGTGCGCGAAGATGGTTCCAAAGAACCTTTTTGAGGAGCAAAAGCAGCATCGACTGACTGTCGCAGAAGACTGTTTGGAACAAGTAGAAAACGATCCCAGCTCACAATAGTTGTCTCCGCTGGCCCCCCGCCCGAAAAAAGCTCGCCTGAACAAGTCGAAGATGAAAACGATGATTGTTGCCTTTTTTGTTAGCTGTGGAATCGTCCACAAAGAATTTATTCCACCGGAGCAAGCCGTAAATCAAGTCTACTATCGCCAAGTACTCGCCTTCGAAAAGGGAATTTGATGTTGGAGCTGAGTAAGTCTCTGGGTAAGGCGGCTAGAAATTTCCTCGGCAAAACATAGAAGGGGGAAAGGCACAAGGGCGGCCAAAAAATAGGAGTTTGAGATACAATGGCATTGATAAAGTCGCGATCAAGAACCGCAATCAGAAGACTCAGAAAGGGGTATCGAGGCACGCAGCTTACTAGCAGAAACAGCGCTCAGAACGCAGGTGTCCTTTAAATGCTGTTTTAGATGCCTTAAATTTGGGAATATAGCGGGGCGAAATGTACCGGTCACTCTGTTAAAGAAGTGTAGAAAATACGTGGAGAAAGTCATATATTCAAGAAGTGCAAGGCTGACTCTGAATAAATGCTTTATAAGGGAAAAGAGGCGCTAACTGTCAGCAGCAGCAGATGCCTTAGATGCAATGAAGAAATGAGGTTGATGCAAATCAATCTCAACGCAGCAAATACTCTCACAAGTCATCTAAGAGAAGAGAGTCGAGGTGGCCATAATCAGCGAACCTTATGGCGACAATAAGAGTGGAGCCTGAGTGAGAGTTATAAATGACAAGGCGGCAATATAGGCATGTCGAATTCAAGCCATCCAAGAAATAATGAAATTCCTAGAAGCTAAATTCGTCTGAGGAAAAATAGCTGGTATTTGTATATACAATTGCTATGCGCTACCAGCGCGGCGAGAGAACTTTTTGCGTTGAAGGATAGTGTGTTCATTCGTCTCGTCCACACCGCAGCTATCACCGGGGAGGGCTTTGCAAAAGGAAAAGTTTGAGACTATTCTCGCCTTGATGTCACCCGTGCCTCGTTCCATTCAGAACGAATGGTGTTACGTGTTAGTTACTCGACGTCATAAAAACGATAAGGAGGGGAAGTCAGAGCGCCGGTCGTTCTTACTCGTTTGACATCATCACCACCATTTCGTTGGAAGAATGTCCGCTATGCCCAGGAACCCAGATGGTGAGCACTTTTTCAGACGAGTTTTCCTCATTTTATCGTGGGCACGAGCAGACGGGGAATTGACTGGGGTTTTGTTAGTGATGGCTTTAATGGAATGATCAGAGTTCGTGATGATTAGGATTTTCTTCAGTTTAGCCGTACCTGATAGCTGGGACAAAGGCTAGTAGTTCAGTCGAGAGAACAGAGGTTTTAGTTGTCCCCAGCATAGAACAGAGTTGTTGTCTCTTTGAAAAAATCGCACATCCAGCGTTTACGGCGTCGGCCGGGGCATCAATAGCCAGAGTCTGAAACCTGAGAGCTTCACAATTTCAAACTTCGATTTCACATGTGGCAAGATCGCTCTGAAGGGGAAATCGTCATCCAAATAATGGTTTAATATGGAGAAGTGCTTCAACGGGACGGGGGTTACGTCTGCATTTGAGTTTTCTAAGATAGAGCAAAATTTGTTGAAACTGCCGTTAGTGTGTTTGAGGTGATGAAATTGTCTCTAATGAGGGCATAAAAGGAGGGGTTGATTATAGGGGCCTTGATAATCTGATAGTAAAGATCTCCTGTAAGAGGGAAGAGGTTGGTCCGCTAGCGCAAAGATGACATGTATTGGAGAAGGCCTCATGAGGCCAAGACAACGTCTCAGGAAAGCCGCCGTAAGAGATTCGATTTTTTTCTTAAGGTATTTGGGAGCGGTCTAAAAATCCCTCTAGATAGCTTGAGAGCTTCTCTAGAGTGAAGTCCCCTGCTGGCCCCGGAGGCAAAGAATTTGTGACCTTAGTCGCCTTCGTTTTAGGAAGTTACACTGATTTATGAAGAGATCTGTAGTCGAATAATGTTTTGTGCATTCTCCCGGGAATCCCGTGCGTCTATAATTAGGAAGCATATTAGAAAATTTTCACTTTGCTGGAGCATTTCTTGTGAAGGGAGGTCGTATAAATATTGAGAATTACTGGGCTAAAGACACACCCTTGGGGAATGCCGTTGTTTATCAGAACATGATGGCCCTGCATGGATGATGTCAGGTGTAAGATGCATGCCAGCCAAGACTCCTATGTGGAGCGACAGGCTCACTCTCTCGTAAACTTTGCTGCTGGATAAGGATAGGACAAGAACATGTTTTTTGTGGCCTTTTCTAAGGCTATGTGAAGTAGCAAGCTATTGAGATACGAGCAGATGGATCTGTATTTCCTGTAAGCAAAACATTTCTCTGGGAGCAGGCGGAGATCCTTCAGAGCTAGAACAAGCCTGGATTTGACCATGGCATTTGTTATCTTGGAGAGAAAGTTGAGGAAGGAGATCAGCCCAAAGTTGTTGAGTTCATTTTGAGATTTATCCTTCTTGGGGATCGGGACTAGTTTAAGCTCACGTCAACTGTCTGGTGCATTTTAGGATAGCCATACATCATTTAATGCATCCAGAACTACTCATGGCGATTGGTTCAGCCACTGGACATAGGTGTAGATAATCCCATCCGTGCCTGGCACAAAGCGCTTTTTGTGTTTAAAATAAATTTTAAAAGTAGAATAAGTTTCAATTCGAATCATATTTTCCGTATGAAATGCTTTAACTTCGGGTGGTGTTCATGCTGTTCACTTATATGTAGACATCCCTTACCGTAAAGTATGCTGTTCCCTTGATGGATCCATTGTTCTTTCCTTTGGGCTCGTCGAGAATCACTCCCACCCACTTGCCAACTGAGAATGTAGTCATCCCAATGTATGCGATTTTACCTCGGACGCCTTTTCCGGCGACCTCCACCCTTTGGCCGATTTTCATATTCTTTTCTGACATCTTGGCGATCTGAGTTTGTGCAAAAATTACTAAATCTGCAAAAGATACAAAATGGAAAATTAGATACAAAAAATAGTCAGGCGAACAGGTAGTCAAAAGGGGGTGAGGACGGTCCAATTCGACTGGAATGCTTGCGGTCTGTTAACCCTTAATATCATAATACAATTTTCGATAATTTAAATACGCATTTCCAACTAATTAGCTTTCGGCCATTCAAAGGTTCCCGGATATGCATGTGAAGAATAATGATTTGTGCCGGAAATCCATTCAAAATTGGCGAAATAAGAAAATAATTTGATGGCCAGGCCCATTCCAATTTGACGTGTCCACATTAGTAACGACCGAAAAATCGAAATTTCGAGTACTTCCCCCAGTAAATCTCACAGCCCTCAATGGTGCCGGTCCTACAAGTGCTTCTTACCTTAAATCTATAGAATTCACTGCGAATATCCAATTATTTTTCACTTTGTTTAACTTTTTATGCCGCTGACGTCTTGAAAACCTCGGGCAAGTGACAGATCCTACAATACAAATGGTAAATGTCAAAAGAATGATATCAGCACGAGTGAGGGAGACGACTCTATCTAAGACTGTCAGATCAGAAAACATATGATTTGCTAGCCCCCTGGTGTAGGGTAGTGATTTGAGTGGTGTCACGATTTCGGTGGTGAATATCGCGGCGTCCAGGGAAAATCTTTTTAACCAACCATTTCGCTTCCGGTACTGGCAAAGAAAGCAAAATTACTTTTCCAAACGCTTGTGTCAACGTTACAATGCCGAAAAATGTAGTGATTTTTACGCGAGTGTCGTCAGATCCAACTTGTTTTCGTGTTCAGTGTGTAGTGTGGTTGCAAAACGAAGGAATCATCGTCCAGAGTGGAGCTGGAGGGCCAAGGTATGTACACTTGAAAGTTTCCTATTCGGATTGCGGAGTTTCCGCCATGTCATGCATTGTCAAGCTTCTTCCGTCTTAGTTCGTACTTTGAAATAGAATTAAAGGAGTCAATTAAAAGCGAAGGCATTCGTTCGATTGACTCAATGTTGACTAAAACTCGAATAACCAAGATTTAATTATGAACTGAACTCAGTTCCTATCTGCACCAAATATTCAATTAGAACTAGATTGGCTAGATCAGGATCTTGTATGTATATATCGTTTGCATGCCGCAAAGTCGCCGATGAGTTCTATGGGAAAGGGATTAGGTAATGGCGTATTGGCTTCTACTAAGGATTTGGGAAACTGGGAGAACCGTGGCTCCAAGCTCTCAGTTGTTGTATGTTGTATTCTTTGAAAGAATTACCTAAGTGACTTCCTGCCTGCGGCATGTGCAAGATTTTGCGAATATTAGACGTCAAACACAGAGAGCGGGTAGGTCCCCTGTAGAGTGAAACTGTGGCGAAGCGATGCTGGGCAAAGCGACGCCCGGAAAGATAGCGCGCATCGACAAGGCCGGTGGAAAAGCGAAGTCCAGCCAGTCGAGCGGTGCAGAGTTATTTTTCAGGATTTATGTGAAACGAAATCATATTTACCCTTAACTGGTATCCCGGTAGGGTCCGTACACATTTCGTGCTCTAATATTTGAACCTTTTTGACTTATGCGCACGCTCATCTAAATGGTCTGTTTCGATGAGAGTCCAGCGTTCATCATCTTGGCACCAACACGGTCACAAAGACTGTCAACCAACCAAACTCCCCTAACAGGTTTGCCAGTCGTGAACACCGACTGAACGAGATAATATATGAAACCGGAGGAGCTAATCCGAATGCTAGCAGTCCGTAGAGATGTGGGCTGGAGTTCTTGGTTCTCATCTATTATCTCCCTATCAAGACACAAAGATTTAATCACGTGCCTTGAATCAGGAGCCAACAAAACAAAGGCCACCCGGGGTATACTATTCTAATAGACGTGAAGTCTCGAGCCGGACTGATACCGCCGAGGATTTCAATCCCAAGGGTAGGTAGGTAGGTATCAGTGGCCGCTCCGAGGAGCCCAATTAGCGCTTTGGTGCGCCGTTTTGATCCCACAAACTCCTAAGACCGTCACTGTTGTTATAGGAACAGGGAAGCAGAGTCCAGCTGGCTTGGATCTTCAAAGCCAGCCCGTAGCATTCACGAAGGAAAGCAGCTCTCCGACCCTGCAGCTAGAAATCTCACTGAGGTCCCCAAAGAATGGTTTACCCAGTGTTCGCAGCCTGACTCGAGCCAGAGCTGGGCAATCGCAGAGAAAGTGCATGAGGGTTTCCCTTCCTTCTCCGCAGTTTCGGCAATGCGAGTTGTAGGGTAAGCTTAGCCTAGCGGCATGGTCCCCTATGGGCCAGTGCCCCGTGCAGACCGCCGTAATCTTGAATGCATTTTCATGCGTCTGGCACAGGAGTTCTCGTGATCGGGCTATGTTATAAGCGGGCCAAATTCTCCCTGATTTGGCACAGCTTGTAAGCCTTCGCCATCTCAGGCCCGCAGCTGCTAGGTAGTGCGAGTAGACTCGGTCCCCGACAGCCGCCAGCGGAACACCGACTGTATTTCCCGAGGGACTGCCAAGAGCGGAGCCTTACCTGGCCAATCCGTCAGCCCGCTCATTCCCCTCTATGTTCCTATGCCCGGGAACCCAGAGGAGAGTGATCTTGAGCGTGCCGCCCAGATGGTTGAGCGTGTCTCTGCACTGCCCCACCAACCGGGAAGATGTCATCGTTGAATACAAGGCCTTGATGGCCGCTTGGCTGTCGGTCAATCCCAAAGGAGATAAAATACTTAACGGTCTGATAAGGGAGCGGATAAACTTACGAAAACTTAACGCTAGGGGAATGGACGGGGAAGGATCAGCTCTGAGCCGATCCGGACATCTACGGAACGAGGGGCCCGCGTTTTCCTTTCTTCTTCATAGGGGCCAGATGTTATGGTGGCCCTGTGGCGGTCCACCCCAATCTAATTGTCGCTTTAACATAATGGGGGAACCCTAAAAAATGGGAGGGCCGACGCTTCCTGGGAGAGGGTTACGGACCAATAAGAAGTCTAGAGCTTAAAACATTATAATAATTATCTCTTTTGTAGGTACTAAGGAATATAAAAAAATTATTTTCTAAAAATAAAACAGTAAATAACATGTTCAAATCCCTCCAGACAACAAAAAGCTTTCTTAGACTAGAAATTTGAAGGTGTTTGGTTAAAATATGTTTCAATCTGTAATTTTCTTCCTTCCATATACTTTGATTTCTTCTATTTAAATCTGTAACATTATTTAATATATATATGGATATATGTATAGTTAAAAAGCCAACGGATCCTCTTCCCGCCCAATCGGACCGAGGGTCGACCAACCTAAGAATGGGCTGAAGGCAATATCCAAGGCCCGCATCACAGGGATGATGAGTTTTAACGCAAAGGGTGTGCGACCATGCGAAAATGTATTGCTACATCCCGATTGTCGCAAACACTTCAGCCAATGACGCGGTGGTTCTACACTACAGAGACATGGATCTTGAATTGTAGACAGGCGGATCAAGACTGAAATCTATTAGGTCAGATTGTTACCGGACAGGGCTCTTGGGACTATAGCACAGGTTGCAAGGATAACTGCTTTTTGTATCTCCATGTCTGGTGGCGTGGGATAGTAATCCTCAATTTTTCGGCAGCTCTATTGTTCATGTTGTTGTTTGCAAGAACTACCCTTACCCGTCTATTGACAGATTCTAAATCCGAATTACTCGACTGTATCATACCGAAAGTATAAAGAAGGACGGGAATGGCGAAGGTGTTTATCGCCATGATTTTATTTTTCCTGTACAGCTCAGTTTTAAGGACAAGATCCAGACGCCATTCAAATTCTCCCAGCAACATAGATTTAATTATTGCCACAGCAGGTGTTGTTGCTTGCAATATGCCGAGGTATTTGTAGACGTCGTCCGAATCCATACCCTCAATTTGGATGTTATTTTAGCTGTATCCTTCGTTGCCGGTGTGTTTTCTCAGAACAATTGTTTTTATGCGACATTTCTCCAAATCCAACTGCATGCCAATGTCCCTGGATGGTGATGTCCAGCAAGGAGCGAACTTAGTTTTCGTAGTTGGCATACAATTTGATGTCGTCAATATACATTAAATGGTTTAATGTACATTTCGACAATATGCCATGTTTGACTTGGAATCCTTATTTGCTTTCATGCAAAAGATGGGGTAGTCGATTTAAAGCAAAATAAAAACACAGTGGGTTTAGAGAGTCGCTTTGCAAAATGCCACGCCTGATTGGTATCTCTCCTGATGTTCGTGAGGATACCAATAGCTTCATGCTCCAATTCTTCATCACTGTTCTGAGGAGAAGAACGATATTCGGGTTCATTTTATACAAGCGTAGCACTTGTAGTAACCACGAATGCGATATGGAGTCAAAGGCTGATTTATAAACGATGTAAGCTGCCAAGATATTTCGTTTTTGGTGGACAGCCTGCTTTACAGCTACCGTATCAATTATAAGCTGTTCTTTACAGCCTCGGGAGCCTTTTGCGCATCCTTTTTGCTCCTCAGCTATCGATTTATGAACATCAAGATGGTTTGAGATGTTCGCGCACAGAACTGAAGGGCAAGAGGCACCCTGCTCCTAGGGGATGAGAAAAGTGATCCCCTTAGTGAAAAATTCTGGAACTAATTTAGGATCGGCATTCATTTGATTAAAATGATTTGCCAATATCCTGTGAGTGCTCTTGAACCGCTTCAGCCAGAAGTTGTGAATCTTGTCAACTCCTGGCGCCTTCCAATTATCTGCCTTTTCAAGGGTTGCTTCTACGTCAGTTTCAGTTATGTCAGACATGGTAATTTCGAGGAGGGCCTCGCATGAACACAAGTGTGGGAGCCACGCAGTTTCTAAATTGCAACGGCTTGATTCGCTCCAAACACTTCTCCAGAACTCTTCTGCCTGAGCCTAATCGTGATTACTTTCCTTACCTGAGTTGGTGAGATTTTTATAGAATCCCCGTTGGTTTTGGAACAACAGGGTGTTGTCTGTCATTCGCTGAAAGCTTTTTTAATACCTACGGATGCGATTGAAGCATACTGCAAGTTTCTGCTTTAGCACTTCCGGGATTTCTTCGAATGGCATATCATTGAACAGATGGTAGTTTCCAATGATGTTCGCAACGCATCTGTGCACTCTGGGTGATAGATTTTCAAGAAGTGCTTGTGTGACAGGACCAATCTCCTTTCTCAACTTTTCGACTCTTTTGTTGAGTCGAAATACCCAGAACGGTAAAGTCCTCCTGCGCATACCTCTGTTATTCGCTCTAAAATGTTGATTCTGGCGACGAATAACCGTGGCAGCTGCAACGTAGATCAGGCTATGAACTGTAGCAGTAAGCTCGCTAGCCAAACGATCACCCAAAACTCGGTCAACGGCAGCAATGTTGTTAGTAGTTGTCGAAGTAAATTTTAGTTTTGGAATCTTTGGCCTAGCGTCTGGGAGAATCTCAGGATATCCTGTGAATGCGGTCAAAACCTCATTATAAATTGGGTCGACATCCCTAGTCATTAAGCTTCTCCTGATTACTGCGTTCATGGAGTGCCTTATAGGTGGAGTATTCGTGTTGCTCCTTTGTTCAGTCCGGTAAGTTGGTGACTCTAGACCGAGCTCAAGTGAAAATTCGTGGAAAAGTTGTTGCCTGGTTGGTAGGGCAACTCTATTATTTTTCACTATTACCCGATATTGAATGATTACTTTCTGTTCCCGAACATGACTTAGTTCCGGGAAGCGGGCTATGAACGCGTCATGGAGTTGGTGTCTGTACCCTGATGGATTCCGTTCCAAATCCGTGACACGGTAATAGGCGCGAACGATAAATTCGTTGAGTTGGTTCGTCCAAACCATACGACGCCTAGGTCTCTCGTCCCTGTTGGTTGACGGCATAACTGCCAAAACATCCAAGGGCGAAGAGCCGCTCTGGTGTTGTTGAGCGACCCTTAAACCTTTTGGGTACTGTCTTCTTGTCCCTGGGGTCCAATTTAAAGAATTTAAAAAAAGTCCCAAGTCTCCCACGAGTAATGGGGAACCAGTTCGCCCTGCAACAGAGCCCCGGTGTTTCAATGACCCATTCTTTTATTACTTATATTTCGAGTTGTCACAATCTCGGCAGATGCCGGATTTTACCTAATTCTAGCACTAAGTGCAAAGCATTTAGGCTCGGGCGATGCTAACTACTTAAAAGATAAAGGACCGCTAGTGATGGTGACCCGTAGTAGATTAGTACGAGATTCCGTCAAGAACTCCTCGAGCACGTATGCAGAATGGTGTACTTCTGCATGGTTTGAACTAGACTGTAAGAGTCCCAGGGCATCAAGGGAAGTCATGAAGGATTAAGATACAATACCTGTAGCCAGTGGCTCATAGTTCACTTTCTTCTCCACGTATTTTCGTTTAATGTTGCTATTGTGGGGACAGCAACATCAATAATATACGCGGAGCGATCCGTCTTGTGTTAACAAGTAGCACGTCACGCTTTTTGTGTGCTATATGGCGATCATAGCGCTAAGCCCGTCCCGTGATCAGTGCATGCTGCATGATTTTGGTGAATCACCTTACATATAGCATAATGCTGGTTTGTGCATTGCACTGGTGCTAAGAAAGGTAGGTAATCTCCGCAGTGAGGAAGGGTGGAAATTCCTCTGGCCGACTAATGACCTGGTTTAAGCTGTGTGCAAAGCGACCACGTGGTGAACCTTTTGCACCACAAGTTCTGCAACCGACTCAGAACTGCTTCACTGGCGAAGGACATAGTTCCGGTAAACCCTACGCACTTTATTCTCCATCCGCCTTCACCCGCGCGTATCTCAGTGGAGTCCTCAGCTCACCTCTCCCCCCATCGACTCTTGGTCACCAGCTCCTGCGATGATCTCAAGTCGAACACGTTTTCTGATAATGGCGGGAGTTGTGTCACTGCAATTAATAAAAAGGTATTGGTTTGCAGCTCGTTGCACAATCATGTGGGATAATTGTGGGAAACGCGCAACGAATCTCTGGTACAACAAGGCACGGTAAGATATTGTATCTGACTCTGCTGTTATTTCACAGCAGGCGCAGATGATAAAGAGGTTCATATCCTCAGTCCTCTTCATCCGCTTCCTACGCGAACCTGCTGATATGGTCGCCACAGATTGTGGCGAAACGACAGCAGGCAGAGTCATGCTCCTGGCCATCGTGGCGCCTAATCGCCGAACCGCCTCACTATTAGCAGTTTCGACGTCGTGCTGTCCATTATGGTAGCCCGACCCAGTTACCAAGTCAGACGACTCCTGCCTGTTATCCGTACCGGAGCTCAAATTTCTCCCTCTTCTCACTTTTGGGTTTGCATTTTACACCTAACTGCCAGGTGTCGTGATACCTTCCTCAGTGAGTAATCTGCAAGGCTGCAAAGTTCGTGCACTTTCCTCACCTACCCTCTGAGACGCTTCGGTGCAGTACCGCCATTCAGACTGAAACTATCTCTCCCTCCTCCTTTCACAACTAGGCTTGGGATCAACTACGCCGGTTATTATTATTTTTTCATTAATTTGAAACAAAAATGTCGCGAAATCTAAATTCTAACGCAATACGTCTATTTCTGGAAGGTAGGTTTGATTTTCAGAGCGATAATGACCTCGACAGAAATGAATTATGTGACGATGGAGTTATTAGTGATAGAGAAGGGACGAAGAATGTTTGTTGCTCGGAAAACGGTTTTATTATCCATGTTGATAGCATTTATAGTACAATTAGCTCTGGGGAAAAGACAAATTATACGCTTAGTCGGTTTAGGGTATTTTGGAGGAGAACATAACTATCCTTTTAACGGAAAAAATACTAAAAACAAGGGGTCGGTGGACCAAAAAAAGAATGGATTATCTTCGTATTGGCACTGTTGATGTGGGTGGCAAATTTTAGGCGTAATATTTTACGGTATATACCTTCCCGTTTTGTAGCAATGCAGCCCCCATAGCTGCGAAGAGTTTCTTAGCCTCACGGCAAATGCTTATCCCTTGATTAAGGCGTTCATCTTATCATGTAACGCTGATTGGAGTCACGTATTAGCAGTGCTCGCAGAAGGGGGCTCTAGTTGATCCGTCTACTTCCTTAACGAGGGATTGATTGGTGGGCTCGGACTTTTGCTTTTCGTTTTGTTTGTTTGAAATTTCACAATTGGCTGTCCTGTTCTCAACTTTATTGGGGGGAACAAATTGGTGTTAGTAGAGTTTTTTATTCCTTATCCTTATTTTAAATCCCTATGACCACTAAGCCCTCGAGACGGAAAACAAGCCTTTGGGTTCATGCTTCTTCCTTAATTCCCAATCAACTAGCTACCCTTGCTGATTACTGGTTATCTTTTGATGTCAAAATTTATTTTCTCCAAATATGATACTGATTTTGTTTTATTGCAAGAATCTTTCGTAGAATTGAGGTTTACGACCCTTGCAGGCATAATGAATGATTTTAGAAATAGTTTTTGTCCTTTCTCCTTCCACATATCTTATTTGCTGGACGATGTGGAGCTATCATTTGCAAATGGTATAGATATTTTCTATTATTGAATCGATCCATCGTTTTAGCGGTGGCGTAGGCCAGGGCGCCAGGTTGTTGGTAAGGATATCGAATTAGTGAACATCATTGCAATATCGGGATACATTTCTTCTCGACCGTTCTGAGCTAATCAGCGTTAGAAAGGTTCACTCCTGGAGAGAGCTTAATCACATTTCGGTGAACTAACTACGATGGCACTTAGCTGCTCTAAGATCAATAGCAGCGTTTAATTTTCGGTTGCTTTTGAAGGTACCAAGCTTCGAGCAAGCCATAGTGGGTTGTTCAAAATACCTCTTTCCTTGATCGGTCTGTATACTTTCTGGAGAATTTTCCGCCGATAAATTTAGTCGAATTTCGTGATGTTCATTGCCGGCCCTTGTTAGTAGGGCCTGTGTTCCTTATCGAAATTGTATTCACCAATCGTAATGCTCTGCCTCACGGATAGTTTTCGGGTTTGGGTCATATATTTAGTCTTTGACTAAAAGACGTCTGGTATCCACTGAGGCCATCTTCTTGAGGACAATTTGAAGAGCATGGTCGTGAGGCCAGTTTCTGAAGTCTAAGTGTTAACTGTTTACTCCTTGGTGGGTTATAGGGCATCTGTGATAATAGTGAAACTGAAGCTTAATCTGGAGTGTGGCAACTTGTTTTTGAATTTCACTTGGTCATCATTACTATTGATGGTGACAGTGAATGTCAGAATCGGACTAGATTTATGGGGATTCACAGCGTGTGACAGTATGGTCTGTTCGTAGGGAACGATTAGCGAAGACTGCACGCTAGATGTTGGCTGATTGCATCTCGATATCGGCAACCTAAAACTTCTAGCCTTTTCCATAAACACAAGAATATCGTACGATCCCTAGGTTAGTTTATCTTGTATTGGGACACAATGTATCTTACATTGCATTGTGGACAAACTGGTGCATTTCTTTTTGGGAGGCGGGTTTAAGAAAAATTACAGAACCAAATATAACATCATTGTACATATATATCTATATTTATAAAGTCTTTAACAATATGAATATTTCTCTATCAAAATGGAAGACATCATCCGCACTCTGTTTACTTTCAAAAATCTCCAATCGCTATCATCTCTTTTTCAGCAGCTTAAAAATAAAACTGCTAATGATAAGTACGTATGCAACAAAATATATCGTCTCTACTGCTTAAATTAGGTTGTAGTAACTATTATTGTCCTTTGGTTTTCCTTTCTCAATCATTTGTGCTATTTCCAACCTCATTTTGGGTCAACTCCATTTTTACACTCATCTTTTATTAATCTCTCATTTTTCCGGGCAAGGCGTTTTGCTAAAGGCGGGCAGAAAAGATCGGTCTTTATGATAGTTTTATCTTTATCTTCATAGATCCTTGCATTTGAGTCCCACTTAAGAAGCTCACAAATGAAACTTGCAATGTATCCAACTATAAATGTCACAAGGAATCCTATTAGTGAGTACCATTGATATGAAACACGATAGAGCCAGAAATAGCTGAAATATGAAGGTGGAAAAATAATTTGATTAGTGATTAATACAACATAAAATTGTTATACTAAGACGGACTAATCTAAATCATACCCACCTTGAATCGTCTGAATCAGAAGCTTTTGGTATGTACAGGAATGTTGAGTTAACTGATTTGCAGCCTTCATCTGAAAAGTCCAGCAGTTTCGGGGGTGGCCTGGGTCCACCGAAACCAATCCAAAATGCCATCGCAAGACCGGCAGCAAGTCCTGTTAATGCACCCTGCAAGAATTATGAAATAAATATGCATTAATTAACACTTTTCAAGATTTGTATCGGTAAGCTTCCAAAAAGTGACTGAACCCATACAATAACAAGGTACAACTCCTCGGGTACTAGTTCCAGGGAAAAGTTGGTTCGGAAGTACAAATTAAGTTTGTCCTTCGACGACTCTTGACATGGTGGAAAGACTTTATACGGGATATTTTCTGGAACATTAGGAATCCAAAACTAAGTGTGATTACGATCTGGATGAGTGGAAATGGGGGTTGAGATGTGGCTATGACCGGTGAACTCTAGCCACCAACTCTTTTCCGGTTTACCTAGAATTGTCTCGATGAAAAGAGCCCCTTAAAATTGAACTCAGTTCCAATCAGGAATCAATTCCACTTATGACATTGAAACCGAGTCCTCAATGGACGAACCGTCTCACTCACGGTCAAGTAACTCCCTCCAGGCAAAAAAGCGGTCTTGAGCAGATCATAAATCACCACCCTTTATGATGTAGTTCGAATAAGTAGGCGACAATTTTTACAAATGAATTTGATGCCACTACGATGCGCGAGACGATTGAGGGTCAGCCTTTTTATCTCGTTGCTCCGGTTTGTCATGGATGCTTGTGTTCATGTTTGTGCTGTGCTACTGTTGTTGGGTTACTATCTGCATAGTATTAAAAGTGTTGACAATGCAACTAAACTTGTTGAAAACTAAGACTTTGTGGATGCCCGATACTTCAGAAAGGAATGAACAGAACAAGAAAAATGATCCTTGCAGTGGATAATTTTGGAGTGGGGTGTATGTGATTCGAAATAAGGTGAAGTTCGTATATTCGCAGAAGGAAGAAGTTTGACATACCTTTGTCTTGATGACAACTGAACAAAGCTGGACTGTGAAAGACATTTAAAAAATTGTGTGGAAAGGTGGAGTCAATGTAGCTTTTAACTATCGTCCATTATGTAGAGAGTTTTCGTTTTTCTATAGGAGTTTGCTTATTTGGTTTCTGTGCTGACGTGCCTTCTTGGCTTTGTTGTATACGTGTACAAAGTAGTTCCATACACAAAAACATCGAACTTTTCTTGATAAACGGTTATTTTCAGGTGGCAAGTGGTCCATGAACTTCTAGGTAAAGATTATGAATCCGACAGTAGGTCTTCGTTGTCCCAAAAGAAGAGCTGTTTCCTACAAAAGCTTGCTTACTAAAATTCAGATTCCCTTTTGTTAGCCAGGCTCCTAGGAAAGTAAAACGTTGGACAAAATTTCGACTCATTGTTGCATATTTTCACCCACGATCGTTACTTTATTGATCGGTGCCGTGTTTCAATCATTCTATTCGAAACTGGGTAATACTTTTTGGTATAGATCTTGTTGCAGCCTACCATCCTTTCCAGTGCCTTGAAGTGAAGTGCTGAATTTCAGGCTCAGCATTCATACTAGTGGATGCGGGGCCTATCTACCCCCTATCCTATCTATCTCTGCCGCAACTAAGGGGTATGGCGCCCGAGTTGTACAGTGCAACTCCATGCTTGAGTCTACAAGGAGCTCTGCCCGCGATGTGGGCACAACCACAATGAAAATCCCACAAGGGGCCAACCGAAAATAACCGGGCCGAGAGCATACCCATTAGGAATTCTCTAAGAGTATATGTTTTACTCTCCTAGACACACATTTCACGTAGTCATATATGACCCGACCTTCCCCGTATTCGTTCGTGTGTGAGCAACGCTTCTACCAACAGTTCGTTAATGTACCATGTGCTCGTTGACTAGTTTTGCATTGTAAAAAAAAATTGCCACGACCTCGCTTTGAATATTTGTGCTGATAATAGGATTCCTTTTCTTCTTTCATAAAGTATCAAATTTTTGCTGATAAAAGTGGCTTAAAATTATGGAAGCTGGATTATAGCTCTGCTGTAAAACTTCCTTACCTTCTGATTGGGTCTTGTATTAAGCATCCCCAAAGAAAATAATCCTAACAAGGGGCCTCCGACTACTCCAAAAATGGTTAAGGCAGCTTGAAGGATACCACCGAGAAGTTGTGCTGCAGGTATAGCCAAAATAAGTTAACTGGACAAATACAGTCAAATCTCAACTTACCCAAGAACGCCATGCCAATACAAAGGAAACCATAAAGACAAGCCAGAATTTTTGAGGCTTTTGTATTCTGTTTTTCAGTAAAGGTTTGACCTTTAATTTTTTTGTACGTTGGCTAGAGTAGGTAGATTGATAAAGTTGTGATTAACATGTGTTCGCCTTTTGCGGTAGCTTCGCAACTTACCCTGACATAATCTTGTAATGTTACCGCCGCTAAGGAATTCAATGAAGCGGAGATTGTTGAAAGACTTGCTGCGAATATTCCGGACACTACTAATCCTGCCAGTCCAGCGATGTGTCCCATGAAATCGATGACAAACAGTGGGAAAACCTATTTGTTTACTGGTTAATGTATTTACTGAAACTATTGTGTAACTTAGTCATACCTGGTCCCTTAAAGTGATCCTGCCTTCTAATACCGGATCACAATCCTTGTACATGTAGTAGATCGCAAGTCCACTGAGTGATGTACTCAAACTTAGGAGGCTTAGAATAGGAAGATTGAGCCACAGTGTCTTTTGTGCTTCCTTGATATTTCTGGTGGTCTGCATGCGTTGTACCTGGACCTGATTTACACCGTACAAGGATAAATTGGTTACAGTACCGCCAATAATCAGAGCCCACCAGGTGTGACGTGTTGTTGGATCGGGATCAAAGCTGTAAAATTAAATTGAAACGTTGTTTCTATTCGTGGTTAATATTCGGAGTTTCGTGACTTACTTCAAGAACTCAATTCGTCCACCACGCTCAGCTTCGTGCCATATATCCCCAAGGCCATCTGCATGGATTGCTGCAACCACGATCACACTGAAGACTGCTATGAACATGAGTAATGATTGGAATAAATCGATGAAAACGACAGCTTTCATTCCACCAATTGTTGAGTAGAATGTACAGACGAAGCCTGAAAGTGTACGAGTTCAGTGTTTAGAATCTAAGAGAAGAGAGGTCATCTAGGTGGAAATGAATTTTGGGTTGGTCATGATTTGGAAATAGTTCTTTTAAGGAGATTTGCACGACTGAAAGGAAGAGTATATTTTCCTTTGTCCTTCCACACTTTGGTTTCGTATTTTTCTCCCGGATGAAGTAATTGTATTTAGTTTTTAAATGGCATTGTCTGCAGTGAAAAGAGTCACAGAGCTGGGAAGATATACGCCCCTGACACCATTAATACTATCGAATTATCATGGTAGATAGTCAAACTGCCATTGGCAGTTGGGAAGATGTCCTTAGTAGCTTTAGTAGTTGGGAGTTGACGAGCTGGGAGCGTTTGCTAATGGTTTCCATTTCATTTCTTAACATAGTTATCAGTCTAAAATACCTATATCCTTTGAAAGATGAAGGCCAATCTAGAGCTGACAAACCTGGGCAATAGTTTCAAGCATAATAGGTGAAATCACAAAGGACACTTGGAGGTAAAATTGAATAAATCAAATCGAGCTGGAAGCCTAGATGGGGCACCTCATGGAAAAATATTTTCGCTTTTCGGTTTTAAGTAAAGCGCCAAAAAAAGGTATGAGGAAGGATTATGGAAGAAGACAGTCCGCATATATGAGCGTGATAGCGGAATCAGTAAAGCTAGAGAACAACTAGGTTATGTGCGGGGTTATGAAGTAAGTAGTTTGAAAAGGAGTCCTTAGTATGAACCAAGGTTCAAGACAGATCCAGAAACTTCAGGAAGTACGGAGAGAAGTAGCATTTTCCAACGAACGGGAGTTATAAATGTGGATGTCATATGGTAGACGGAAATGGAGAGGGTTTCAGTTGATCTCAAATTTGACATGGCGTTACTTTATGAACCATATCAGAATCATGGTAACTCTATTCCCCCCTCTCCTGCTGGGGCGCCATTTTTGTTGTCCCTTAAGAAGTGAGATATGAAAACTGCTCCTTAAATTACAACATTTAGAACAATGGGGTGGTGGTTGTGGCTATATGTAGCCAATGCGAGGGGGAAGAAGAGACAGCTCTGCACGTCATATGTAGCTGCCCGGCTTTCTCAAGTCTCAGACGAAGGAAGATCACTCAATAAGGTTTTCTTCAACGAAGAATCTGCGTACTCTCTGCCTCTGGAGAATGTTCTTAGATTCACAAAAGCGTGCGAAAGCCACAAGCGGGAGGCCATTGAATAGGCGATTTCGGGGGATAGTACAATGGATCTAACAAAAGGCCTGAGCTTTTGGAGCTGCACTTCCCCTACTAAATTAAACTAAAATAGTATCGTTACTGGGGCGAGATATATCTTCACAATATGATTGTATAGGAAACACGTCATTTGCTCTCAGTAGTTAACTTTATAAGACCACAAACAGGGAGATGTACAACACGACAGGATGTTGTAATTGGGCCGTGAAGTGGGGGTAGCTATTTGATGAACACTATGGGGTAAATCCTCTTAAACCTTTTGCAGAGTTAGACATGCTCAAATTAGAAAACGTTACCATTTTCTGGTGGTGGTGGGGGGGGGGGTGTTAGTAGCTTTTTGATGAAGGAAATTGTCTGCCATGTGACTGAGGACTACACGAACAGTGACCATCAAATTATCTTCCTGGACATCGAAAATGAGGGAGGCGGCAACGGAACGCCTTCCACAATAAGAGAGCGAGGGTACTTGACTAGTTCGTCGGAATAAGAACAGGAGAAAATAGGAAGTAAGAAAAGGCGGGACAGTTCTCACAACTCGTACCTGAGGCATGCGGCGCCCCCGTGGTCGAGATGGCATTAGCCTTTCTTCTGTGTGCCTCTGGAAATTCAGAGTTTGGCGTCGTCCTGTTTCCAATAAAATTGGTGCAATAATATCAGGACTTTCGAAGTATGTAGTAAGCTACACCGAGTCACAAGCTGTAGAACTACTGGAAACTGCCTTTCAAGGTGAGCATGATCCTGTGGGGAATGGAATAGTTATGATGAGGATACGTGGGTAAAAATCACGTCAAGTGGTCTATCGACAGATCCTTTTGGAAACAGTCCTAAGTTCTGGTTGAACGGAAAGTTTTCTCAATATTTTTTATTGTCGAGGAGGAAATGCGAGCGGTATGCATATCTACCGGTTGACAAGGTTTCGCGATTAGATGCCGTTCCAAACAAACTCAACCTGGCACTTTCAATTCGTGCATGGAAATCCTAAAACCTACTCGGGGTGGCTTTATAAGGCCCAATATGCCTCTTTGAAACAAAGGCAAGGCGTTGGAGAGTGTGATATGCAATAGGTGGCTTCTTCCATCGAGAAAGCCAGAGCCTGTTCTACGGCTGATGTGGTAACAAGAGTCCTGGATTCAATTTGGGATGTGATAGCTTTCGGTAAGTGTTGCGCCATGATAATGCTGGACACCGTAAATGCTCTTAAATTGGCTCATTTAAATTAAATGTACTTCAGTAAAATTGGGTGTCCCTAGGTACCTAGTTCATCTAATCGAATATAATCTATGGGCGACGCTCTTATGGTAAAAGACGGTTCATCTGTGCTACGTAGCGGGTTCTTCAAAATTTTATATGGGATCACTTTTATGAAACATGATTTATACTGGAGCACTCAGTATTTGGGTACCAGAGGAAGCAAAGGTGATTGGTTTAGCAGACGACCTTAGGATGGTTGCACCCACAGAGTCTTACACAAATGAATCCTTAATATCATTAAGTGATCATTATGAATGGTCAAACTCTAAACGTGGCAGAAGAAAAGAGAGGGGCAAGCCTTATTGTCAACTGTAGGAAAAATAATACTGTCAGAAAGGGGGGGTGGGGGGTTGGTTATCAAGAAGTCATTTGGATTAAAAACTTGAGTCGATGCCCGACTGAGTTTTAGCAGGTACTTGAATTATATCTGAGGAAGCAGTAGGGGCTGGCATATGTTAGTAAGTGTGATACCATAACAAAGGCAGTCCACGGTCATAGTGATGCGATTTATCCTATTATATGCGACACCTGCAAGAGTGAGTTCGGCACACTTTCTAATAGCCTTGAGAGTGTGAGGTTCACTACGGATTTTCTAGCGAATCAGGAATACTAACTTTTCGCAAGAAACAGAACAAATTTATCTAATGTCTGACATCTGAGAAGATACTATGAAAGAACTAATTTGGAGAATGACTTACTAACTGCAACAAGCACTTAGAGAACGCAGGGGGTGGGAAATATTTGCATCGCTTTAAGCTGAATGAGCGATGATACACCGAAGAGTAGGTAACCTATTATGTTCTCAAATCAACGTTAGGCGTGGACTTAAGGTAGGAGGGAGCTGTTGAATGCCTCTTCTTTACTATTTCAAAAAAGTTTCATTTTCTTGTTGTCTGATCGTGTCTCCTATTGTATCCGAGAATCGAATGAAATGACTGTAGGCTATTCAAAGGTTCTAGCCATGTTTAGAAGGGTTGAACCAGCGTACACTCACCATGGTTGATTTCAAGCAGGGTGACGGCTTTGATCCTATACTTTGATTGATTGATTGATTCTCAAGAAATATGAGAAAAAGAGTTCGTCTCGTCACAAAAAAGTACGACAAACTTTCATGATAATAGACTTCCGATCCTACCTCTCAAGCCCTGGTCCATCATAAACTGGTAAATTTCTTTAGAGGTAAACTTCTAAGAAAACTGTCGAAACAATACATAAGGGCAAGGGATTCGCACTATATTCATGTGATTGTATGAATTAGAGGTCTATGCTACAACATTTTGAAAGTTCCACTAGGCAGTGTATTAGAGAACTCGGTTGACGCCGAGGGAGGAGTGTTAATAAGTTGCTATTATAGAACCGGGAGCATTTTGGAGCTGATGTAACTTAGAAGTCAGCTCCGAGGAAGGACTAAAACCTAATAATAAGGAAAGAGGTTTTTAAGAGAAAACCTTTGCTATGAATTCCTTGGAAGATCACGTTGAGAGATCGCATTGGGAGCAACAAACACTGAAGACAGTAATGTTAAGAGTTTGTATCGGGAGCAAGGAATTGGTGGACCTAGTCAGAATCCCAAAATACTGAAGGCAGCCTATTGGAAAGTTAAACCACGAAATGAGGCTACAGAACTGTCATATTCCATATTACCAACTAAAGATTGTAGTTTCGAGAGGTTGTGACAGAGTGTGTTTGAGTTCTTTCAGGTTTGGAAGAAAATAATTTTGTACAATGCATACTTACCCAGAATCAGAATAGCGTAGACTTTATTTAGTCCTGTAACAGCCTCAAGTGCAAGAGCAGGAGCATATAAAACAATGCCCATATACAAGATCATTTGCAATAAATAAACAGTAGAAGCAGTCAGTCTTGCTGTTGGACCAAATCGTCGTCCTAGGTACTGAAATTTATATCCATTTATATGTGTTTTCTCTATTATATAATTCAAAATATTGGTGGCAAGTTGGGAACCAGCAGGCCTAAGATATGCTCTAAATTATGACTTCAACATGCACCTAGAGTTGCTCAATGTTGAACGAGCTCATTTCCTTTCTGTGAAGGATGTGTTGACTGTATTGTAGTAGAGAATCTCCCTTGGACCTGCTGATAGACCCTTTGTTACCTATTTTAATCCACTGTAATTATCACTCACCTCATACACACTTGTCGTTCCCAATTTGAAAAATACTGGTAAGAAAATGTAAGCCGCTATTGGCATAGTCACTATATATGATAAATTAATGATAACAAATAGAGTTCCATATTGGTAGTTCTCCGCCGAGACTCCTAAAATCGTGACTGCCGACATGAAGCTGGTCATTAAACTTACACAAACCATCCATTTTGACATATTCTGGTTTGCTAGAAGGAACTCCTTTGTTGTCTTCTGCTTCCCGCCAGTGAATCGAAAATATATCCCTATTGCAGCAGAAATTCCTAGTACCAGTGAGAATACCACATAATCCCAAGGTGAAAACGTCGCCATGATCTGAAAGAGGATAAGAAAGAAAGGGTTGAATTGTAATAAGTCTTAGTAGTATTCTATATATATATATATATCTTCTCTTCATTCCTTTGTGGAGTTTAGGGCATCCACTTCATTTTCATTTAATTTTACACAGAATTTTGCTTTAGTTGTATGATTATTGCGGTGGTGAGCCTGCACTAACGGGCCAAAGTCCGTAACCCAACCAGGATTCGAAGTTGAGGCGCGTGATCGAGGGGCTGTCATTGAATCAACTCAGTCACCATACCATCACACTAATATTATAGTACATAATATAATTTTATCCTTATCATTTAATGGATTCTACATATGATAAGAACATCTTTATGTGCTTGACAATAAAATTCACAAATAGATCCAATTTGAATGGAATATGGATAAAAGCTAGTCTCCAGAGCAACTAAATACTCTCGTGTACACATGATATGACTTTCGACTACTCGCCAGGAAACCCAGAAATAAACATAATTCAGATATTGTGTTATAAACAGATTAAAGGTTGCTTATTTAAAATGTTATAAACATTGTCCAGACATTCGTCGTACAATTAACGCTGATGGGTTTTATAGCATGAATTGCAATTCAAGATATTTGATGAGTTTATCTGAAGATATAAAACGATTGTCTGGAAGATATCTACTTCAAAGACGTTTGATTCGTTTTATATGGGCTAGGGAAATTTGAGATATTTATATAAAGAATGTGGCGCATATACAGGTAATGCATATTTTGTAATTTGAAAGATTATTGTTTGAGATAATTTTTGACTTTTTGAGGGAGATCTGTGTGATATTTTTAAGGTTTTATCGAACCTTGTCTTATAATCACTATAATTTAATCGGAAAGTTTTCTTAACTAATTTTAAATACCTTACCCCTTACCTCATTGTCAAAATTATTTAATGTCCATAAAAGTACGTTTCCATTCTTCCTATATAATTATAACAAAGTAACAACTCGGAAATCGGAAACTGTTTCACTTAGAAGACCATTACACCTGCACATAGTCGTAATGTACGTTATTTATTATTTCTCAAAACCCATTCATACAATGAGTTTGTTGGGAAGGATACTGCACCGGGAATGGACAATTCGTGCCAGCATCCTATCAATATATCCATCTTGACGAGCATCTTTCCGGTTCATTCGTTTAAGAGTATAGAACATCCTTTCAGTATCGCTTTTCAGTTTCTGTAACGTCACATTTGTGTAAATGACAAGCTCAAAAAATTAAAAAAATATGTTGTTCCGCTTTGGCCTCCATCTAAGTAGTAAAAGCTTCTAACAACGCTTAACTAGAAGGATCACTTTTTGATGTACACATACACATTGTATGATGGTTTCATGCCCAGGTTAATGAGGAAGGTTTGTGGCAGCATATGTAAAACTATCCTCAGTCGAATTGATAGAGATCAGGGAAAGTGGTTGCACAGTTGGGATAACTTCATTAACTAAATTCTCCGTCAATGAGGTTGGCAGTAACATTCACCTATTTCTCCAGGTGGGGCTGTATGATGGGCCAATGGATGGCCATATTAAAAAGGAAGTCGTACAGAAACTTGATACAAGACTTTGGATTAGATTAGATTGACTTTGTGGCAATTATCTCGCAACTGCAACCGGTATTCCGCGAACCTTGCACGGATCAGGGGCAATAAAGTACTATCATAGTTATTTTCATCATCATCATCAATTTCATATCTATTGCTCATGGAAAAAGCAGCATCAAACAATTCGACAACGATAGACTCCAAAATAAGCCCATAGTACAGCGAGGGTGATATGACAAACAAAAGTTGGCTATCCTACTTGGCAAAATTCCTAAGACTTTGTAGCTCCACCCTTGAAAGCGATTCGTTATCCATAAAGAAGGCAGATATCGTCTTCGAAGCCTTGGAATTAAACAACGAAGTGGGCATTGCTAGCACAGCCTTAGGAACTCTTGAAAAGTGGGAGATTTGAGTGGAAAAGGCAATCACATGCTGGTCCAACAAATGTGGAAGAAGGAGAAACTCCCGGATGATTGGTGTATTCATTCACTCATCTTATCTTCTAGAAAAGTGGCAAATTGGTGTACGAAAATTATAAAGGCATCTCACTACTATGCACATCCAACAAGGTATTCACCAAAATGTCGGTGAAGAGTTTAGGCCGATGCGTTAAAAATGTGGTTGGAAAACACTAAGGCGGCTTTAGACCTAGATAATCTACAAGAAACCAAATATTCCTGGTTAAACAGGTCTTTGCGAATGTTGGAAGTATAATTTTGACGTTTACCAAATCTTTGTAGAATTCGAAAAAGCTTGCAACCGTGGTGATCGTGTAGTGCTGTTTAAAATTATGCTACAATTTGGAATCCTAGCAAAATTAGTTCGGTTAATAAAATCGACCATTGGTTTGAATTCAGAACACTGACTGATCAGTAGATCTATGACTAAAGGAGCCTTTGAAGGCTGTATTTGACTCAACAAGGCTCTATTACTCTGGGCATAAGTAAGAGTGATGTATTGATCCGGAAGGTTGGCAAGTGAAACCACGACTATGCGGAGGATTCCAAGCCAACAAGTCTCATCTCCTTTGTACTGGTAAATCAAGATCGCGTCTTGGATTGTTTCTAGATGGGTCGACGTTAAACAGATCTCAAGGCGGCATATTTGAAAGGAAGAGCGCAGAAATAGATGGGAACGATTAAGCGGACAATTAAATGAATATAATGGTTATATCCCTAGAATGACGATGTAAATAACAAGGCTATCCATGACGTTCCAAACAATTATGGATTAGGGAGCTGTTTTGCTCAATAGATATTATCTAAGCTAAGCACCAGAATGAGCTTGGGGTCAGTCGATTATCAAGAGAGTTACCAGGGAAGCGTCCGAAGGAGGAAGGACGATATCCTGAAGAAACTAAAGAAAATTATTGTTAGAGCAGTATTGTATCGGTCAAAATGGTGGTATTAGTTTTAGACCTGCCTTCCGTACGTCATTAGTAAAATGATGATGAAGGATAGCTTTGACAAGGTGCACTTGTATCCTGCGAGTTTAGGTGTCATTTTTCATCCAAGCAGAGAGGCATGGTGCTGATCAGTATGAAAGTCAGAATTTGAGCATATCTTGACTTAATAAACAAAGATTGGGGCTGTCAACTAGTGCAAAATATATCTTCGCGTAAGCTGAATTCAAAAATAAGCTGGAAACAAAACAAAACAAGGCCAACACTCAAGGCAAAATGCCTCTAAGCACGAGAAATCATCCTACGATCAAGAAGTAAAGTCTGTTTTGTTAAGAGCAGTTTGTTATGTTGAAACATTTGAGGCAGCACCTGCAGAAAGCGATCAAAGAAAGCAAAGCCAGACACCTCAAAAACCTCTGCAATAGAGCTGATGTAAATCCCTGGAGTATAGTTTACAGAGTCGGAAGAAATCACTACAACTCTGAGGTCAATAGTGAAGGTACTGTATCCAGGAAGATCGAAGTATGATCAAGGGATGTTGCCTAAAAACTGGAAGGAACAACGTTTGGTATCGATACCAAAAACAAACAAACAGCCTGGGGATATCTCATTTCCAACAATAAACATAAACCAAAAGAGGCTGGAAACCAGACCACCAGAAACAAGGAGGCAGTCAAATACTTGGGAGTACTGTTCGACGATAGATTAAAATATCAAGTGAATGTGAAATACGTTTGACCATGTTAGGCATCCCTCTCGTGAATGCCATGAAACATCGGTGGGCCCAAATACCCTAGCAAGATGTTGTTTCTTTGAGTTGTTAGTTCGGTCTTTTTCTATATCGCTGCGTCATTACCGACCAAGGAATTCAAAAAAAGGCTGTCACGGTCATACAAAATATGTAAGCTGAGGGTATTTTTCCATAGCCGGTTCGTTGTTGACTGAAGGGATGTTGTGAACCTACACTAGGAGATCAATAGGCCAAGACGGTATGAAACGATCAATGATCAAATGGCAGATGAGATAACTAAACGAAAGGCCGATGGACACATAAGCTAATTGCAAGAATTGATATGTAAATTGATCTTCACTAGCGAGACGGAGCTGCAACCAAAGATGTGTTATCTGTTTTCACTTATGGTCCGGTTGTGTGATGACCTGCGTTAGTGAAAAACTACAATACGATGAGCTAAATAAAGTACAGATAGCAGTATTTGCTAGCATTACGAGTGCTTTCTGAACAGAGACTTTTAATGTTACCCTTTTTTCCTTCCGATTGCACCAACCTGGATGCTGGGCAACTGAAGTTTATGAACACAACAATATCCTAAAACTACTGTCAGAGAACTGGGCTTCACCGCGAAAATTAGTAGGAAAATGTGAAAGACTAGGGAAATCATAGGAGGTTTCATACTGTTTTTTAGCGAAGGTCTACTTTTCGAGACGATTAACTTTCCGACTCAAGCTGGTGTTTCTAACTAGAGCTGTTGGTTATCCTGGCATCATGACAATTACTGAAACAGGATATAACTCATTATCAAAGCAGCTAACCTGTTGTAAAAGCCCTAGAGTTTATCGACTAATCTACCAAGGGCAAAATATGAATGTTGGGCTGGTCGAATTTGATAGCGCATAGCGTGGAACACAGGTGACAAAGGCTGGTTACCTATGTCACATCGAGGAAAATTTAGCCATTGTTCAACTTGTTAAAAACAAAAGATGTGCTTAAAATATATGTTGCCTGGAAGAGGCGCGTTGGAAAATTGCTCATATTTAACGACGTGGAATCCACACCACTGTATGTATCACTTGACACGTTGACAACCTATCGGATCTGAATGAAAATCAATTCAATTTATTGGCTGATGACTCTGAGGGTTCTGTCTACTTCAGGATAACATCAGGTAGGGTAGTAATATAGCGGCAGGCATGGTCCCAATGAATATGCTCGCATGTGACTTCAGAAGGGAGATAATCCCACTTATCTCATTAGGTGTAAAAATATTGGACAAGAGGGGACACGTGAGGGAAGGATTAGGAGGGTCCGGGCTGGTTTTTGTTGACTTAAAATACCACGTATAGATGTTCAAGCTCAGGCCTCTAAAATAGACGTGCGAAATGAGCCGGACGAGGCATTCTAAAGGAGCGCGTCCGCTGGGACCGAAACGACGTGACAGTTCTGCCAACGCCCACTGGGAACGACAGGACACGACAGATTTGCTAACGTGCACTAAGAACGACACGACAGCATGTTTCCTAGTGTTGATGCAAGATAAACATATTGAAGACACTACGTTTAGCATAGGAAAATGCCTCCGGCTACCTCACACAACCGGCAAAAAATGTCTGTGCAAGTTTCAAACATCAGACAGGCAAATGTCTGTTTCACACAAAATCTTTTTCTGCATCAGACAAATATCTGTGACATTTGTCAGACAAATGTCTGAGCCACAGTCATTTGTCTGAAACAGGCACAGACAGTCTGGAGCAGACGCTTGGCTGAAGAAAATATTTGTCTGACACAGACACAAAAATTTGTTTGTGAACCACACTTAGACATTTGCCTGACTGATATCTGTCTGATGTGTGATACAGATACATTTGTCTAATGTATGAAAAGATTTTGTGTGAAACAGACATTTGCTAACGCAAATATTCGTCTATCTGATGTCTGAAGCATGCACAGACATTTGTCTGTCTGTCGCCTGAGGCAGCCAGAGGCATTTTCCTATGCCAAACATAAGTAGATAATAGTGTTTTCAATATGTTTACCTTGCAAATACACTAGGCAATATTTTGTCCTGTCGTTCCCAGTTGGTGTTAGCAAAACTATCCTTTCGTGTCGTGTTGGTCCCAGTACCAGCTAGCTAAAAAAGATCCTTCATAGATTCTCGATCAGATAGTATGTCCTATCTAACGTCTTCTTTCACTCTTGCATAAGCGTAAACTCATCATTTGATACTTCGCTAAACTATTTATTATCCATTTAAGTCCATATAAGTTTCACATTACCCACTCTCCAATAGCATTGGAAGTCGTACAAGGGACCACAATCCAGTTAAGAAACCATAAAATATGCATCTTTTATTGATATTTTTCGATTGCACAATTTCATCTTCTGAAATTGTTTTCACAAAACTCAAATTCAATGTATCGTTGATTGATTGATTGGAAGCCATCGAAATTATTTGTTAATTAAACAATTGACTGACAATTGATTGTTACTGTAACGCGCATCCATATTGCATCCAAATCACAAGTCTTAATTGAGAAATACAAATTGAAATCAAATGTGAGATAATTCTATAATTGAGATGTTTGATAGACAGAATTAAGGTTTTAGATAGCCAAAGTCCAAGTAGAACATTTTTTATTTGAGAAAAGCGAATCGGAGAAAAAATTGAAGAATAAACATTACAAGCAAAAATGTCTCGACTTTGCAGATAATAAAATTTATTAAATGATTTTTTTACACAACTGATTAGAATTCGTAATTAAAAATGAAAATCTGTAATAAATGGTAGCAGTGGAAAGGTCTTCTTTGGAGATGATATTTTAAAGAAAACTTAAAACTGGAAATATAAAGTTGACGTTACCACTTTTTTTGAAATAGAACGTTTAGACAGATTGTCAGCCAAAGATTCCATTATCTTTTTTTTGGAAGCTATCTTCGTTCATATTTCGCAAAGGAAACTCCTGACATTACTGTAAATCATTATCTTTTCTATTTAGAATATTCAATTAGCTCTAAGTGAAGTTACTACCACGGGATCTCTGAGCATTCCTAACGAACTACGTGACACCGGTTTAAAAAGGAATTTTTCGGTGACTTTTTCAACCAGAAATGCGTAGAGGGCGGGTAGGAGAGGGGAGAGAGGAGAGTTATGGTGCCGTATTCTTTATCGACCGATCAAGGACGGTCTGCAGATGTGCACAGTGTAGCTGAGTCATATTGTCTTCAAGGCTACGACATTGTATGATTGCTGGTCTTAATCGTAACATAGTTATTCTGACCGACAGCAAAGCGGCCATGTACTCAGTGGCGATATCCTTCAATTGAAAGTCATCATCCCATGAGGTCATAGGGATTTAGAATTTGACAGCTACTGACTCCAGACGGCGAAGGCAGAAAGACCTGGTCCTCCGACAGCATAGCCCAATTATTAGAGCTTTTGGGTCACACGCATATAAACCCATACAGGATTATCGCGGTTTGTACGTATTGCAGACCCTGCTACCAGACTCGGTACACCCTACAATTCGCATTGTCAAATTTGCGATTGTCCAGCAGCGGACACTAAATAAAGAATTCTTCGGAGTTGTCAAAGAGAACTTTAGTCATAGGGTGGGAGAATTGCCATCGTTCGTGAATGATACTGGGTGGCTCTGAACAGCTAGGTGCTGACCACATTGCCTCCTAGTGTACCGTTACGGTCTTGAATGAAGTGCTCTAACACACTTCAAGGTCCTGATCCAACATGGATTGTTGCGCCAACGATTATTATTATTATTATTATATATAGAGCAGTGTGAACTCATTTTCTGTGATCAGAGCTCGACAACATTGTTATATTTAAACTGCAGTTCCAACAGGCACATAAGCGGTGCAACGCTCGAAGTCGTCAAGGAGAAATTCGGTGACTAGGTCATCTCGCGACGAGCGTTCACGAATTGACTGCCGTGATCATTCCACTTGACATCTTTCGGTTATTTTCTTTGGAATTACGTCTAGTCCTTAATTTACGTTAACAACCCAAGCTCCAGGTCAACATTCGACAGGCTATTGGGTGGTTGACGCATTCCATACATTACGTAATGGATGTAGCTACAATCGGGGTTGGCTCGTCTGGATCGGTTGCGCCATTTTGCTCTATCAAAGGCCTGGTGTGGTAAAGCTTTTAAATCATCATCTTTTAAATCACCATCTTATCAATTCATCGTTGTTTCGGTCTGCCTTTTCCCATCGGCTTCGATGTAAAGAGCAATCTTAGCAACTGAATTCCTGTCAGCGCGAATTACATGACCATACCATTGGAGACGCCTCTCTCGCAATTTTTCCACGATCGGTGCAATCCCATATCGATCGCGGATATCCTCACTTTGGATGTGATCATGGCATAGTTTAGTTTACTTTAGCGGGGGAAGCCGCAGCTCCAAGCAGTCAGATCTTTGTTAGGTACATTCTGCTGTCCCCGGAGATCCCCTATTCAACGGCCTCTCACTTACGGTGTTCGCAGACCTTCGCTAACCTGAGAGCATTTTCCAGAGACAGAGAATGCGTAGACTCTTCAAAAAAACCTTACCAAGGTACCCTGAGGCCGCCAGCTGCATACGAAGTGTGGGGCCGTCTCTTCATCCTGGTCATATTGGATGTATATGGTAGAGACCACTACTATTTTTTCCATGTGGTAGTTTAAGGGGCAGTGTTCCGTTAAAAGCCCTACCAGGGTTTTTATGTCCCGCTTCTTAAGGGACAACAAAAATACCGCCCTAGCGGCCTCGGGTTCCTTCACAAAGATTTTTGCCTGCCGGCTGAAGTTCAAATTTCTCCACGCGGCTGCATGAATCCTTGCAATTTCTCCCTGCAGAGTAAAATTGACAGTGGATTTCCGGATGCTTAATGTTGGTTCTGGCAAGCCAGTCTGTCAGCGTTTTCATTACCGGCGATGTTCAAGTGCTGTAGCACCCACATCAGCAATGATGACAACTCCACACCAACTGGCTTGACATGTCGGGGCTGTTTAGTGCTGATAATGGTGTTGTAGAGGGACTTCCTATCTAGGATGGGTACGCATGTATATCTTGCAATTTTAGTATCCCGCTAGCTTAGCTTCATGGAAGGCAGCCGTATTCTTCAGACGGTGGCATCGCCTACATGCATCAAATTGCTGCAACTTTCCTAAGACCATTGTCACCTATATGCAAATCAGTGTTTTGTGGGTCTTCCGAGGCGTGTCTGTTTCGGATGCTGGGTAACTAAAACCCCACTTTTTATCTTTTTATAAATTGGTTGATGGTCATTGGGGTATTCTACTATTCTACGCACTACTCAATTTGCGGCCTACAATGCCCGACTGTCGGAACAGATTCGAATGGGGTGACCCCTCCATTTTTGTCGCAAATATTTTTCCCTGCCAACGAAATGGCATATATCTGGTATATGATTCCCATTTTTCCGAGAGATCGAGCCAGTTCCACAATCGGATTTACTGAGAGCGCCCCTGTGCCCGATCCGTCTTTCATGACTGACCCGTCGGTAAAGATTATTAAATTTGTAGTGCAAAAAGACTCATGGCCATTTATCGACCATTCTTCTTTTTTGGTGATTACGACGGAGTATGTCCTTGCAAAGACGAATCTGGAAACTATATCACCGGCGAGCATCAGATCCACCTGATTTTTGCCGAAGAATTTATAGATGGACGCATGCCCGTATGATTGGTCGCCTTTCCAAGCGCCAATAGTATCAAGTCTATATATGTCGTTAGTTGTTTTCCGTTTCCCCTCCAAATGAATGGGGAGTAGCTTCGAGTACTGCGGTCGGTGTACTACTCATCGCTCTAATAATACTTAGGCAACTTAGCCTCTGAATCTGTGTTAGCAGCTTCCTGTTATTAGCAAAGTTCAGTCTCAGATACCAGATGATGTATCCAGATATCAAAATGGGTTTTATTATGGCTGTATACATCCAACGAACCCGTTTTGGTGTAGGCCCCCGGGTCTTACTTATCGCAGTCCTGCAGGACCAGGGCAACTGTGTTGCATGAGATGATATTAAGTTCACGGGTAGAAGGCTTATTACATACAAATTTTATAAGATCCGCTACGGAGGGTAATAGAGAAGATTACCGGTTTTGGCGTCCTTGCAATCCTAATTATTTCGGCGGTTGATTTGATCAGTGCAGGTTAATTTTGGTCGAGCCTCTGGGCATCCAATTGCAATTTTATTGTTTCCAGAAAGGTACAGCTTTGGTGTTTGGGAGGGTATCATTAGTCCCTTCCAAACTTCTGACTTTGTGATAAGAAATGATTAACGCAATAGATATGAAGTCGAATATTTATAGCGCTCCAGTCAGACCAGGATCGTATTTTTCATAGTCATAGTTTGAGATACGCTCGTCTATCCACTGATAATGACTTGATAACAAATAAGTGACCCTTGTTTTCGGGCAGTCTTTGCATCTGGGCTGTCAAGGCATCAGTTGATATCATTTCAAGAACTGCAAAGGTTTTGTCATTCGAAATGTATTAGCAACTCGAAGTGCACTAAAATGTGTCGCGCAATAAGACCGATGAATATACTCTTGCCACCCACATTTTTCTCGTTGGTTCAGGGGCTCTACTGTTGGGCATTATCCCAATAGTTTCGCTATCATTCCTCTGGTTTTGTCTTTTGGGTCATTATAATAAGATGGTTTTTGAAGCTTAATCGGTAACTTTATGTAGGCTCTATCGGTCTCCCTTCAGCTTGCGATAACTAATCAGCACTGTCTTATGCCCCGTCAACTGCAGCCTATGCGAAATCAGTCAAGTATTGATAAGTCTGGCCAGCGCTTCACATACTCTGAATACATATTCGAAGATCCAATACACAACCTTGTGGTGTGTGTATCTAATTTGTTATTCTACGCTAACAACGACTGGGCTTTAATCTTTGATATTGGCATATGTACCTTTTTCATCATCATCATCATCAACGGCGCAACAACTTGTACCTTTTTGCTGTTTAGAAAGGTGATCACTTTCGGTCACATCTTTGATATTTGTTTTCCTTCGGACTGTCACGTTCTCTTTTTGAAGTCTATTTCTTTTCAAAAGCATTAGGGTTATATCTTCTTCGCCAATGGACCTTACCACTTTGGCTTTGTTTTCCGGAGATAAGCGGTTTTGTTAGGTAGGGGTTACTACTCTAATATTTCGTCTCACTGCTACCACAGCTTGTCCCACGAAAAAATTTTACACTTTGAGGAGTTGCTTATATGGCAGAGCCGAGGACCTTTGGCCATTCATCCTGGCACTTGCAATACTTTTGCCCTATTGTTATTATCCTCACCCATATAATTTATGACAACAGTAAAAATGTAGTTTAGAAAACGCTGGTACGGGCTCTTAAGGAGTGGGGTGGTTGGAAGAACTGTCCTCAGGAGATCAAAGCTTGAGATGGGCTCTTGCGGCGTCGATGAAGTGGAGTACGCTATCTCCGCTCTGAATTCGCTGAAGAGTCAATTCTTTGATTTTGTTTCAATCAAGTTTTTAGACTACTTAATTGATTTGGGAGATTCTTATCATTGTTTCCACATTATAACTGAATGAATAACTAAGAGCACCTGGATAGTGCATAGCTAAATAGAAAACGAATCAGCAATATGAAAAAGCATCGAACTGTAATACTAACTCAATTAGAAGTCATAATTACTAGACTTAACTGACCATAAAAAAATATATTGAGGTAGATAACTGATAACGTTTACTACAACTGCCAGTCTATATACATTCATAAAGTGCTTTAAAAATCGTCAGCAATTCGTGAACCTCCTTATCATTCTAAAAATCTACTTAATTGACAACCGAAAGCCACTGAATGACGACCACTTTTTCGGCGCTTTGTAAATGCCTATTAAATACAATATATGTATAAACTAATTACTTCAAAGATATGATTAATAATGTGGTCAAATTTATCTCAACTGGTCCCAGAATTTAGGCACGTTTTCGGGAGGCGTCGTATGTTACTGCTTGTGGCCTCAAAAGATTGGTTAATTTTTTAGTAACTCATGATGTATTGTACTTTTGTAACAATGAAAACATCTACAATCTTTTAATAGAAATATTTTCAAAATAATCAGATGCTAATCTGTAATGTATTTTCCGGGCTCCTTCTGACCAGAGCAATTTGTTCTTTTCTTTCTTACTTTTTTTGATAAATTTATGATGGACGTAAGCTGGAGCAGATTACGGTTAATACGTCAGATTTTATGTATAGACTTTGCAGTTAAGCTGCTAACATGCTTTAAAAGGATGTAAACTGAGTGAAATCTAGTAAAAACCTGTTTACGGTATTAATATATGTTTTTTTTTATAGACCCCCATGTGGGCTTAGTTTATTGGCCTTGCTTACGCGCCTCAGTTATCGGTTTCTGGCAATATGCTTTAGTTCCCCCCAGGACGGTATAAATGTTTCTGGTAAAATAAAGATTCTTCTTCTTTTCCTTTACTCTAGTCGTCTTATGATTTTGTAGCTTTTGTGTGGGTAGGTAAACCTCCAGTCGGTATTGATCTGTGTCTGTGGGGGTTGTTTTGATAAGTAAGCAGTTTTTGATAATCTTTAGAGGTTTCCCTCGTATATAATATATATGTTCTTTTTTTAGGCATTTTATTTCTTTTTTTCCAAATGTCGCTCTGAGTAATTTAGCTATCATTATTTGGAATGTTTTTTTGATTTTTTAAACGTTAGAAAGGTGAAGAGAGTTGATTTGCTTGTATTACTACCCCCGAATGGATGTTTTTCTACTTTTTGTTAACCAACAGTTAATAGGATAAATTCCTATCCCGATTTGTAGTTTCGAAGAGCAAAGCTGTTGTTGTTTTTTCCTGGTCCTCAACAGGAGTTGAGGGCTGTCTTGTCGCTTCAACGTTCTGTTTTTCATAGTCGCTGCTGTCGTTTCCATTCTCTAATTCTTCTTTCTGTAGTGTACTGCGTAATCTTTCGCGGAGTTCTTATCATCCGAATACTTTAAGTGCAAATAATCGTAGTTCATTCATGGATCGAGCAAATTACAGAAGCAACCAGGTTATACAAAGTTATAGCCATAGACAGGGCAATGTCTTTTATCTTTCTTAAAAAAGAGAAGGGGGGGGGGACCTTTACTGAGAATGAGGAGGACAGGAAACATCTGCTACTCAGGACTTATTTCCTGGGGACCTATCCTACGGCAGAAGGCGATAACATTCTGCCTAAAACCGCATCAACAAGGGAAACAAGTCAGGAAACCGGAAGGTGGACGCTTCAAGTACGAAAGGTTTTGTGTATTTCTTAGTACGTAGCACGTAATATATCCATATATTATGTGAGAGTATCCACTTTCGGGTGATATTGACATTCATAGTCTTGAATTTTCAAAGAAGCAACAACTTTGACGTATTATAACTTTGTTGATAATAGTGCGATTTGCACCGAACTTGGTAACATCATGCTCTACATTATAGCCTATATCACTGCAAATTTTCGTGGTGCTAGGATGAACTTAAGGCCCCTCCCTTTTTCCTCCTTTTTCCAGCCAATTAGAAAAAAAAAGTAGTATATATTATATATTTTTCGGTTGGGTAGTTTCTGAGAATGGTCTCCTTAAAGAAATGATCACTTTCAACCCTCCGCACGCCCCACCTTTCTAACAAATGTCAAAACTAAGACCGGCTCCGAAAAGTACTAACTGACACCGTTAATTTGATACCCCACATGACTATATTTGATGAAAAAAATTGTATACCCCCCCTTTTGCATGTATCTGCCTCTAGTTGCATTTTGCCAAGAGAATTTCCTCTCATCTAAGATGCGTTGCCGTTCTTCACGAGCAACCGCCTGCCTTGGCTCGTCTTCCTTGCACGTGTATATGGCTTCACGCTCCTTAGCAAGAAGGGCAACGACAAAGCCGTCCCCTCGGCCTTGGCTAAGAACCCTAAGGAGGGTGCCGTCCCGAATTCAGATGGCAGCGGTACCTTATATGTCAGGGTGCCATGAAGCTGGGTCCTTGTTTCGATACTGCTCACTGATAAGCACTAAATCAACTTTAGTCTCCGCAGCGAACTGCACTAGCAACTCGTGAGCGGTTGTGCTCCATAACATATTGATTTGTAGAATGCGAATCATGTTGACCGCGTTCTAACTCTTTCCAGTTCAGCTCTGAAGACTGGATATCGTCCCGAGCTCCCAGTATGTGCAGCATTCTCATCAGGCACGCCACGGTCCCTCGCGTATTGCTCGGCAACTTTCACCACAGCGAATTTTTGGCCTCGGGAGTTCGCAGAGGTGATACCAATCCGGGGATTGGTTACCTCCGGACATTCGCGTTTGATGGCCACTTTTACCTCTTTTTTTTTCTGTGAGGCAGTCAAGGTCTCGGATTTCCAGAGAGCACTTGGGCTCCAAGCTGGAAACCAAAGCTTTCTCTTACAGAAGTCCCTTGATTGCTTCACAATGTAACTTTATTTGTTGTCATTGGGTCTAATTCGATTAGGACTCCACCACAGAGCTGGCGATCTAATCCTCCTTCGTCTCCCCACCTTTTTTTTGGTGCTCCGTCATTCGTGTCCGCTTTAATTCGCTCTACAACGCGCTGTCTGCGATCCGTTTAGCACTCGCGGTGTTCTCATTGGGAGCCGGCGTTGTTTCTGCTTCCCGCGGATTTTCTTTTACTCTCCATTCCTGCGTGTAGTACGGAATTCTGTCCAGGAGTTCCTTCAGCTCCATCAGCCAGTTACCTATTAATGGCCTGAAGGCGGACAAAAGTGGTCTCTATTCCGAAAGTGGGTAAAAATTATCCTTTTGAAATTAAATCTTTCCCACCAATTTGCTCAACATTGTTCGTACTCAAAACGGTGGAGAAGGTCGTAGACAACTATATTAAAACTGACGTTCTAAGGCGTAATCCACTACTTCAGTGTCAATACGCTTACCGGGCAGGATGGGCAACCGAAACTGCCCTGTATCAGCTGACGGATGTATTATGGGATGCCATAGAAACAGAAAAAAAAGGCACTGCGGGCGCTTTTGGATATCGAAGAAGCATTCGATAAAACATCGCACATGCACACACTCAACTCTGGAGTTCGTGAAAATACTATCCAGTGTTCTAAGAGAGTCCAACTTGGCCGACACTTCCTTATTAAGGCCTCTAGACAGCCTAGAAGTGTCCCTTTCATTTTCCGCTTCCTCACAGTATGCTCTAAAAGACTCTCGTTTCGAACGTTTTACGAGCCTGTTATATTCACGCGGTGAGTTATCGAAATTTAGCAAGTCTTCATCTTTATTACTTCTGCAAGTACGATTTAGAAGTTATCTGGTGGATTTCCTGAGTCTCTGCAGTTCTCGGTTCCACTATCGAATCGTTTTACGTTGGTCTCGTTTACGTTGGCCTCGGGAAATCGGACAAGTCTCTTCAAAACACTCTAAAAGTGTGCGATTCAGAGTTTACAATTGATCTGCTATCACCAAGAGAGTCCTTGGTAGCTTAGGGAGCTCAACTTTGTTGTGAAGAAGTTCACTGAACTTTGTCCAATCCGGCGTTCGGCTGTAATAGTCAGACTAAATTCTATGTAACGGTGATCTGAGAGTGAGACTTCATCTAGCACTCGTCAGTTAATCAGTTAATCAACCCTAACAACTTTGAAGTGCAGATTGTTAGGTCAATTACTTCACTTGTTCTTGGCCCCACCGAATGTAGGGGTGCACCCTTAGTTCGCGGTCATTAGACTAGCTGAAGTGATACAGCTTCTCTCCTCTAGGATTGCATTTGCTACTGCCCCAAAAACTATGCTGAGCGTTCGCATCACAACCTATCAAAAGTTCAAGGCCACTTGATTCTGCATACACTACCAGATCCCTTAGTTCTTGCGACGACGGAGGACATAAAGAATCATAGGGTAAGTAGGCAGAGGTAACTATGACGTTTCTCCTCTTATCATTAACCTGATATTGTAAGTTGGTCGCAACAAGGTCCTGCGAACAGAATTGTCTTAGCATGGTTGCCAATTTTGAAGAACGTATGCTCTCGGTATCAATGATCTTTCTTCGAAGAACAACCTAGTCCCCTTGACTGATCTAATACCACAAATTCTGTTAAAACGAACCCACGGCTCTTGAACCATAAATAAAGGACAGGCTTGCAAGCTTTGGCATGCTGCAGGTTAATTTGACTAACTCTTATGCCATAAGTGTAGTCTAATATGAAAACCACATTGGCGTGGCTGTGATATAGGACATAAACAAGCAACTGATTACCAGATATACAGACGGATCCCTCATAGCACAGGGAGCGGGTTATTGGTGCAAGAAAAATGTACTTGGAATGGGTGTGGGTGACCACACTGGTATATACGCCGTAGGCAGATGTGCCTCCTTCAATAGGAATGCCTTGAGAGGCTGAATACGCACGGCTCGTACAATGAGGCTGGATTCTTTAGGTTCCAGGCCATGTTGGGTTAGAAGGCAATAAGGCAGCGGACGAACTGGCCAGGAATAGGGCAGTAGCGCCAGCATGAACCAAAAGCCTTCTGTGGAATTGGAAACGGGTTTGTGAAAAATGAAGCTGAGGGAACTATACCGGGCGATCTTACCAAGAACGGAGCAGTTCAGAGTTTCTGTGGGGGGAACGAACCCAAGCGCACAAAGGACTGTTTAAACCTCACAAATGATCTCCGGATTATAGTGGGAGTATTCACTTGTTACTGCCGACTAAACTATCACCAGGGGAAGCTAGGGATATCTACGGGCCTTGCCTATGGGTTCTGTGCGGAGAGTGAGTGGGACAGGGTCCGGCACTTTTACAAAGTAGGTTGAGGCAACTGGGAGAATACTTAATACCAGATGCCAAGTTGAAATACTTGAAAGTTGGAAATATATTTAAATTCTTTCCTTAATAGAATAATAACAATAGCGATCATAGTTCATCTCCCGAATTTGTAGAATGCGTCGTTATCAGGTTTCAAGATTTCTTGGATTTAACCGAATTCATCGTTGCTACCAGTGCCCTGGTCAGCTGATGTCGATTGGATGAGTCCGGCTGCTTCTCTGAAATCCACGTATAAGAAGGGAATCATAAGGTTTTCAACGTCATATTCGTTTTCCTCAAGCTAAAATGGGAAGGATCGAGTCATGAAACGAAGGAAGCGCTATATTTCGACAGCTAGCTCTGTTCGCAATTTATCTTTGTGTTCGTCCTGTGCGCTCAGAAGAAAATGTTGGTGTGATGTCAATAAATACATCAGCCCGCTAATAATCTCAGCAACAGAATGTTTATCTAGTTAGCTCAAAGTAAATTTTACTTTACTTGCTAATTGTTGATTATTTTCTCATTTGTTGTTGCTTTAATAACAATTTGTTCCATGCCATGCCATGTTGCCATATAATTCCGACTTCTAATTAAACTGCATAAATTTGTCGCTTATTAACTCCAAGTAAGTTAATTCTAAACCTGTTTATCCGGGAAATTTCCAAGATACTTTGGAATTGATCTCCCCTCCTATTCTGAATATATGGATTTCTATAGTAATGTAAACATCGAGGCCCTTTTCATCAGCACACCGTATCTATTCTATTATAGATTCAAATGACACTTAATTCATTCATGAAAACGCATTTTGATCGGAAGTTTAAAACAAATAGTGACCGGCTTAGTATGGTAAGATGAAGATGTCGTTAAACTGCTACGCCTTCCATACGTTGGAAGTGTGCTAAGTCATTAAAAAAACAAATATCACTTGTTGCTGGATGGCATCAATTATATCGGCGGAAAAATTCACTGATTCAATAAAATTATCCGAGTCGGCACATAATTCAGCCCATTAATGACGGACTTAAGGGTCTGTTCACCGAGACTTCGACCCTTTCCAATTTTCTCTCAATGAATAAATTTAAATAATTTAGCATCAACCACCAATTTGATGCATGTGTAGCTGGCATTGAATATTAGAAAATCCCCAAAAAAATCTGGAAGGAATGTCGTAAATACGCTTCCATTTTTCGACCCAGTGATAACGACTCCCCCAAAATGTGTTGCGGAAAATTTCGCGAATCACTGCGTGGAGTAAGTAGTAATTTTATTTACAATTTGCGTTTCTATTGGAAGAGAGATACAACTCACTTAGATAGGAAGTGCACTTACACATGTCAGCCGCCAATTATAGAGTCAACGTTTCTCGAGGTTGAAGATATCGAAATTTGATAGCCTTCGCGTGTTTGACTCTAGAATGCTATAAAATCTTTGAGCTAATACTTACTATCCAATCAACTGAATCCAGCCACTGATGAAATCTTTATACGAACACTCAGGGATGCACACCAAAGCCGGGTGACCTATTGACCCAGCAAATTTCTATCCTCGCCTGGCACTTGAAACTTGCAAAGTGAAAACTCTGCTCACGCACTTCCTTCACACAACACGCCACATCTCAACTCTGGATCTTGCACAACTCGACAATTGGCAAGATTATGAATTGAAACCTTGAAATCATTCCGTATTTATCACCACCGAATCTTACGTTAGACGCTTGATTAAGTTTTATGATTAGGGCCCATAAATAATTGCGTCGAACTGATACAACCAAAAGTAGAATTCGTCTAAGAAAAGTAAGAGCCTCAAGAAACTAAGACAAAATCGTGAACAGCCAGAGGTGCAAAATGTTGAGTGTGATATTACATGACCGCTGATAACGTCCATGAATAGAAGGAAAGCTGAGAAACGTCTGAGTGGTCACTGTATAGTATGTCAATCAGCTGGGGATGGTATTTTCACTCCGGCTAGATACCGACATTGCTGCGAGCTGAAAGATTCATGGTGGACTAAGGACTGCGCTCGAAGAGAAGTCATTCATATGTTGTTTCATTAACATTTCCCAGAGTGTGGGCTTCTGCGCAATGGAAAATCTATTTCTAATTAAGAAAGAATTCTTACCGAGAATATTCCGAAAAGCTTGGTAGAAAGCTTTCTTAAGAAAATGTTTAACCGTAGCATGCAGTTGACTTCACTGATTATGTGGATTTCTTTAAAAAATGACTTAGTTTGACGTTTAGGATATTTAGTACATATGGAAATAATAGGGCAACATGTTGTATCAACGCATTTACTTCCGCGTCTGTCTCCACCCTTGTTAATCACCTGGAAGTGAACAGATGATAGTCTGAAGATGCCAGATCAGGGGAATGCAGGGAATAATTCAGAATATTTCATCCAAACGAATCCATGATTTTCTTCGTGGCTTTGGCCGAGTCAGACATAGCATTGTTGTGTACCTGGCATACTACGTGCATGCTCCCTCCTTTATTTTGAACAGTCTTTTTCAATATTTTTAGTGTCTCGTAATATCTTGTTCTGTTGGTGGTCTAACCCAAATTTCCATTGTCAAGTTTCTCCAGCTCATCTTGGGCCTTGGCCTTCAGGATATCCTTCCTCCAAGCGTCTCGATCCATTGCGATTCGCTGTCTTCGTCAATGAAATTAGACTAACGCTTTTGGGACTTTCTACCGGTCTGGGTCTTTCTGTTCTTCCTTCGAATATGTTTCTAGGTATCTTAAGGTATCCGAATGTGTCGTCCATACGTTGACCGTCGTCACCCATTGCCGCTTTCGAAACTTGATTATTTTGGAGTCTTCAGGGTCGTTAAATATTTGATACAACGTATGGTGGTATCGGATTCGCTATTATTACATTGTTATCCTGTTAACAGAAAGTCGCACTGCGTCCTTAAGGAACTATTGTGCCCCTTTGGCTGGTTATAGTATACCTATTAATCATAGTATCTCAAGCAAGCCTATAATTGTAAGGAATTTTAGTATATTTCCTGCTTCCAGATCTTTCAACTTTGTATCTGGAATTAAGTGTTCTCCCAGATGGCTCGATCTTCCTCGCACAAGTGGCGGAAACTGTCCCAGAACTGTATAGGGGTTTCATCACACTCCGCACAGAACCTGCAGGCAGTGTCCATACATATCCCTAGCTTCCCTAGGTGATAGTTTAGCCGACAGTGACCAGTGTGAATTCCCACTCTGATCCGGAGGTTCTTTTTGGTGAGGTTTAAACAATCCTTTGTGCGCATGGGTTCGTATCTCCCGTTCTGGCCTCTGAAAATACGTCCCTGCTCCCTTCTTGGCTAGCTTGTCCGCTGCCTCATTGCCTTTCAACGCAACATGACCTGGAACCCAGAGTATCCAGACCTTGTTGGACGAGCCAAGCGTATTCAGTCTCTCAAGGCATTCCCATATCAGTGTAGAGTTCATCTGGTTGAACCTAATTGCCCTGATCGCTACTTGGCTGTCGGTGAGAATGCCAATGTTCTGACCCTTGTAGTTCTTTTCGAGATTAAAGGAGCCACATCTGTCCATAGCGTATATTTCCGCTTGAAATATGCTAGAGTTCCTACCCCTTGGCTCCAAGTACATTTTACTTGGATCAATGACACCGCTCCCTCTGCTGTGAGTGGTCTGTAATAAGTTGCTGGTTTATGCCGTATATCACAGCTACGTTTTCCCAGTTTGCTTTGTTATTCCAACGTGGTTCAAACTTCTTATCAAAGTGAAACCACGTTGTCATGTTATCCCTTGTTATCAGTAATTCGGGATACCGCCTAGAAAGAATATCAATCTTTCTTCGGTTTAGGCGGCTCCCCGCCTCACTGATACTCATATTGCCCTCCTTGTCTGCATTTGTATGTGCAGATGGAGAGGGGTTAATCCCAGAAGTACCTCCAGGGTTGCCGTTGGGCATGTCCTCAAGCCAGTCTTTGGAGTTTGTGTACCTCCCTGACTTCTGTGCTGAGTTCGGTTTTTTTTGGCCCAGATCATGGTCTTATTGGGCCATGTAGTATCTTCAGGCTGCAATCCCATTTTTGCCTGCTGTGGACCTACAAGTCAACAGAACCATCGTGGTTTTCCGACAAGTGTTTCCGACAAGTGTCTTCCAGAGTAATTGCCAAATATTTGACATCTGTTTCTCGTTTCACCTCCATGTCATGTAACCTTATGATTGTCAGGTAATCGGAAAGCCAGGGTGTTTCCTACTCCCTTGCGACTCAGGGCATCTCGTATCTCTGTATGCGATGGGTTGTCGAATGCTCCTTCGATATCCAAAAACGCACACAGTGCTATTTCTTCTGTTTATATGGTATCCCGTAGTACATGCGTCAGCTGATACAGAGCAGTTTCAGTTAACCGTCCTGCCCAATAAGTGTATTGACACTGATGTAGTGGATTACGCTTTAGAACGTTTGTTCTAATATAGTTGTCTATGACCTTCTTCACCGTTTTGAGAACGAACGATGTAAGGCAAATTGATCTGAAAGATTTAGGGTGAAAAGCATCCTTTTTACCTGCTTTCGGAATAAATACCACTTTTGCTCGTCTCCATGCCCTTGGTATATATCTTAGGGCTATGCTGCCCCTTACCACAATCAGAAGAGACTCTAAGATGAATCCTAGGCCTCTCTGTATTAGTGCTGGTGATTTCAGTGGTTTAACAGTTTTGCTAGTTTCCAGTTGTCCTTTCTTCCCCTTTTATTCGTTGTTGAATGTTGTCGCCTGTCGCCGCGGGGTAGGTCTCTGGGAAATGAGTTCTGAGAAGTAGGTGTATCCTGTCCTCCTCATTCTTGGTAAATGTCCCATCTTCCTTCTTAAAACAGGGAGAGGATATTGCCCCGTCTTTGGCTACAGCCTTGTAAAGCTTGGTTGCTTCTGTGATTTGTTCGATCCCTTCACAGAATTCTCTGAATCTGTTCCGTTTTACTTCCCTGATCGCGTTGCTACACACAGTCAGTGCATTTTTGTCTATCAGTCCCCGGTTTGTTTTGCACGGTTGAAGAGATTTCGTGCCTCTGGCCAGGTTCCTGTTCCACCATGGTGCATTTCTTTAAGGCTTAACTTTCTTAGCTGGACAGTTTTTTACCACTGTTTCTAGCTCCAGTTGGTTTCTGATGTCAAAGGCAACAAACCGAACCTAATAACCGATGGATATTATTTATCCAGTTCCAAATAAATGGTTAGCAACCGGCCCGCTGCTTTCGTTATTTTACTAAATGATATTTTCCTTTCTCCTTCTCCCTTCCTTTAAAAAATAAACCCTTTCCTGGGGCTGGTTACCATAGAGAAATGCAAGCACATCTCTACGACATAAATCACTAGAGCTGCAGATTTTGGCGGGTCTGAATGATCAACTTTAGCTACTTTTCGTTTTTTGAATAGCCCTGCCCTTGTGATAGACAATCCGGATATTGTAGTTCCTGGTGTACCACGGTGCGGAAGTAATCGTTCTCAATATTTTAGACTGCATTCCTTTAAGGATTTCGATGTTGGATGTATGAATAGATCCCCAACGTTGTGCACCATAAGTCCAGATTGGCTTTATCGCTGCTTTATATATCAGCATCCTGAATTCCAAGGGTAGCTTGGAAAATTTCTTGAGTAGCCAGTGCAGGTTTTTGAATCTTAGGTTGGTCTGAGTTTTTTAGCCTCAATATGGTTTTTCCAATTAAGCCTTCTGTCTACGTGTATTTCTAGGTATTTTACCTCCTTAGACTGAAGAATGGATACGCGGTTAAACTTAACTTTGGGCCATGTTCGTTTCTTCAATGTCAAAGTGGCATGACTACATTTCATTTACTTTGATTCTTCAGCGGGCCAACCATTACTCAACCTCTTTCATGTGATTGTCGGGGTCGCTACACTAGGATTTGAATGTGTGCAGGACATCGCCGCATTGTCAGCGAAAGTAGAAGTAAATTGGGGCTCGTTTGTGGGTAAATCTGCAGTATTTATCAAATAAAGCAGAGAACCGAGGACACTATCTTGAGGTACTCCCGTTTTGATGTTACATTCTCGTGATGATATTTAATAACAAATTTCCTGCCAGTCAGATACCACTCGAGAAATTTATGACTATTCGTAGGCGGCTTTTAATTAATTTTATAGATGAGACCTTCATGCCAGATCTTGTCAAATACTTGTGCAACGTGAAGGCATATGGTCGAGCAGATCTTTCTACCTTCCAAAGCACAACTTATCTCGGAGGAGGATCTTTATCTTCCTTCGGGATCATCGTTATCTGCGACAATTTCCAGCATTCCGGAAAGAAGCCAAGGCGTAAGACACCATTAAATTGTTTGTCAGTTGAATGAATGCAGATCTCAGTAGTTTTTGGATCTTTTTGTCCGTAATAAGGTCGAAACCAGGAGCCTTTTTGGGATCAATGCGGTCTTGCGAGAATCTTAAGACTTGAAAGAATTTTCAATCGGTTGGTATGCACCTGTGGGATTGAAAGTGATAATTCTTCTTCCGTTATATGTGGGTTTGGTTGGAAAACGCGTTTTGTTGAGCAAAGATTGAACTTTTTCAGCATCACTCTTCACCCATCTGTCGGATTGGTGATTAGCGCGAATTGGCCTTTTGAGCTTCTTCGCCGCTCTCCAAATGAAATAATTCATGGTGGGGAAAAGGTGTTAGATTTTCGAGGAAACACTTCAGATCTTTATGTTTCTTCTTTGTCAACGCTTTTTGTATGTCCTTTTTAGCCGCTGCCAGATTCTTTTTCGAGTTTGGTGATTTAAACTGTTGTCATTCACGCCTCAGCTGCGGTTTTTCCTTATAAGCTGGTCTATTATTTTTGAACACTTTGGATGATTATCTGCTTTTGCATACAAATCAATCAACATTTAAATTAACATTCGGATTCGATATATTGATAGTTGGCATTCAGATACTTCCTTATTCAGTGTGATTCAAAAACATTATTGGATGGAATAAATAATAATTGCATCTCAATATGCATTCTAGAAAGTAGCCTACAAAAAATAGAATGAAATTGATAAGGACGAATCATTAGAACCAACCACATTATTCTCCGACCTTGACTATCCGACACTTTGCATGGAATTTCTCAGATTAGGATAGTTGTATTATGAACATTTTAATAATTATCTACAAATATTTTGATTGAGGACAATTTAATTGGGCCCATTGTTCAGTTATCATTCGGATGAAACGTGCGGCAAACTTTCCAACGACACGAATCTTAGGAGCGCCATTGACTGATAGCAAGATAACAATCTGCGAAAGTTTTTTCATTCAATTAGACGTAATAATTGAAATGTTCATTGAGTTGAAAATTTAATTGGCATATACATATGTGGATAAATAAGGTTAATTGAGATTAGGATTTATCTAGATTGATTTTTCTCTTTTGAATTTATTCTGAGACGTTGGGATTTAGGCGCTGGGACGAGGATGACGATGATCCCACCCGAAAAGTCTCTAGGGGCAATATCTACGGTAGGAAAAAAAAGATGAGCCAGACCCTGTCTGAGATGGAACGATGGCGTAGGCCAGAACGACAAGCAGGTTTTAGGGATATCGAATTAATGGACCTCGGTGCAAAACCGGAATGTCTGGACTTCCTTATTAAGGCAGGCCTAAAGCAGACACCGGTTGTTGCGCCGTTGATGATGATGATTAACGTAACCTGGATGAAGTGGCATTCCACAACTGGTGTTCTTTGTGATCGACATTTTAGCGGACGTCTCAATTCTAAAATTAATTATTTTATTAATGTCGTCCGTCCTGTCGCTTTCTATAGTTCTGAGTATTGGCCGACTATAAAAGGCAATGAACGGCGTCTTGTGATAATGGAGACAAAGATGTTGCGTTGTACTAGTGGCGTGACACGTTTTGATGACATCCGAAATGAGGATATCCGCGATCGATATGGGGTTGCATCGATCATGGAAAAACTGTGAGAGAGGCGTCTTCGATGGCATGGTCACGTAATTCGAGCTAACGAGAATTCACTTGCCAAGATTGGTCTGAACATCGAAGTCGATGGTAAGCGACCCAAAGGCAGGCCGAAACAACGGTGGCTTGATACGCTGGATGAGGATTTAAAAGCCTCAACATTACATCCAGATCAGACATTTGATCAAATAAAATGTCGAAACCGATCACGACGAGCCGATCCCCCTTGTGTACGGGAAAAAGGCTGAAGAAAAAGAAGAAGATATGAAGAGCGATGAGTGCATGACAGTTCCGTCTCACATAGTTAAAAATTCCATTGCCCTCTATTTTTTAGAAAACGATATAAATAAATCATTTGATCGGAAGTCCTGTATTGATAATAGTCAACCTCATACGCTCCACACTATTAAACTCAGAGCAATTATTAGCAAATGACTTTAATCTACAACAGATACAAAACAGGGGTGGGAAGAAGTCGATTCTTCATGAATGGAATTTGAATATTTTATTCATTATTCTCGTTTATTACGAGGTCAGTATCTTATTTGTATGGTTTAGGATGGGTAAATTCGCACGAAATTGATAAGTTTGAATTGCTATAACTTTGACACTAATAGTCGGATTTTCATAAAATTTTGCATGCATATACACGAGACAGGATGAACTTAAGGGGTTTTTTTCAGTCAATTTTTAAAAGTTAGTAATAATAGTAATAATAGTATATTAGTAAGTTTATTTGAGCAGATATCGGAATGGGACATTTTTCGAGGCTTAAATTTCACATAAGTGTGTTAAAAAGGGCTGAGGAGAAGTAGATTCGTCATAAATACGACTCTAATATTTCACGGAAATGTCAATTATTCTCGTTAATTATGACGTCAGCATTTTATTTATTCCTACGTTGCATGTCATTGGATATGTCTGAATTTCAAATCTCAATTTGTTTTTGTTCTTTCCTCTCTCGTCCAGGGCCTTAAGGACCATTTTTGGGTCCCGTGTTGTGTAGATATTATGGTTTAGCGATGCCAACCTCTCTGAATATAATGCGGCTGCCAGGCTAAGGGGTGATGATTCAGAGAATTTCTTTTTCGATCAACATGACTATATTTTACTGAATGGATCGCTTTTCCTAATCTTCACTCCTCCTTTTTTGGGTTTTGATTTCTCTACTTTTTGTGATGGATTAGGAACTTGATTTCAGTCGCACCTTTGGACTTGTCTCGCTTCTATATGTTTATAATACAATATATACAACCCTTTGATGTTGATGCAAGTCTCATTCAAATTCAAATAGAAAAAAAAAATTACAAAGGGGCTTGAAGACCTATCTTACAAACGAAGATGGGATTGACAGAAATACCTACTGCAAAAATGTATTTGGAGGACGTAATTACCACGTGTCCTTAGTTTTTAATGGAGCTCGGGTGTAAGTAATTCAATGCGGTGTATTATCGTGGAGACTGAACCGTACTATAAGGATGTAATGAGCTTCCGGCCAGCTTCTAATTCCTTATACGTAAGACTCAACTGTTAGGGTTGAACTCTTGTACTTTTCAATATTTCCACAAAAGCGATATAGGTTTTTTTCGTGAAAGGATTCTATTCGCTTGAGATTTGGAGGATGGACAAGTAAGATCTTCAGGTCAGGTTATAAAAATTAGTCGCAAAGAGGAATATAATGGGAGAAAAGGTTGGTTTCAAGGCTGTCGATTATAAATCCTCGCGAGATGAGCGGACACTAAAATACTAAAAAAAGCTTAGCTTAGGCTTAAAACTATAAAAGGAATAGGAATCTAAGAGGCTAAACTGTAGTTTGTTGTACCACTGACATAGTCACGGAATCGGGGAGTGAAAATAGATTTCGAACTTCGCGAAGTGCGCTCCGAAAATGCTTGTGTTAACTTGTGCCTGTATGAAACTATGCTTTAGATGATGTCAGAGATCGATAGTTTACTTATTGTCAGGAGAGTTTAAAAGGGGTATACATATTGAGGAAGGTTCTGCTTTGTTGTAGATAAAGGGAATTCGAAAAGGAAGGAAAAGGGATCAAATTAATTTGCATTGAAATTTTTCAAAGCCACTCGCGGTTGCTTCTAACGAGATAGTTGAAGGGTATTCAGAAAGGAGGAGGAATTTATCGTTGAAGGCTGCACAGATGTCTTTGGTCTTGAATGGAGCTTAGATATGAAAAACAGTGTCCGCCACCAAAAGAAAATAGAGCGGTTGAGGTTAAACCCTCACCCATGATAATAGACCAAGGGGAGTATGTCGACATTTAATACCAATTCCTTAACAGAGGAAGTTAGAGTGTCTAAGGTCGATTACAGGGAGACAAAGTCTGTCAAGGAGGATACAGAGTGGAAAGAGCTAAGGATTATCGGCGTAAAACAAGCAAGGGCAAGTGAGAGGGAGAAAAAGATTGTTGATCGTTGACTACTACTCAACAGTGGTAGTATCCAACTATCAAACGAAAGAGGGCTGAAATTGGACGGGAAGAGATTATGATCGTCACTGTTGTATAACCGAATAGTGAGGGATTCTTTCCACATGTCTGAAAAATTACACCTTTTGAGGCTTTTGACTGAAAGTATGCAGAATGGGAGGGAAATGGATTTGTTCGTTTTTAACAGAAGGAGGATGGTAGATTACGGTGATCGGGCCCAGCATTGGCGTCACTAATGTCAGTAAGGTGTTCGATTAAGGGAGAAATGAGGAGGAATATTGTAGAAGAAACAGGGTTTGCTCCATTTATGGGGTAAGAGAAGACGAAAAAGGAGAAAAGTTATACATAGAGAGAAAATAATTAAAAAGAACCTGCGAACTTGATTAAACCTGGAGAGGGCTGGGTAGACGTAGTTATTAATGACTTTATCCGAGATCGCAAAGCTTTATGAAGAGCAAAATCCGCGTGGTTTCCTTAAGGGTTATATTTTTTTCTTCCTGAGAACTTCAGACGAAGCTTTCTCTTAGCACTGAATGTATGCTTATGTGAGAATATCTACTCTCATGTGAAAAGTCTTGAATTTGCAAAGAAGCGACAACTTTGACCTATTATAACTTTGTTAGTAATAGTGCGGTTTCCACCAAACTTGGCGGGATTATACTCTATGTTATACTCTACATGGTAGGATTAGGGGGTAGGGTAGTAATATACTTTTATTAACTTTATTTGAACAGATATCGGTATGTAGGTATTTCGAAGCCTAGGTAATATAGAGTGGGAGCCTCTTGATTTTTTTTTCAGACTTTTCGGTTCAGTAGTTTCTTAGAATGGGTCGGTTAAAGAAATGAGCACTTCCGACCCCCCGTACTTTCCACCTTTCCAACAAACATCACCTTCGAAAAGCACTAACCGATGTCTTTCATTTGATACCCCATATGGCAATAATTTGTGAAAAAAATGTACACCCCCTTTTGCATGTATAGAAGACGTAGAATGATGTAATTCACTGTATGCATGAACGTTCTCAGTCCCCACCTTTTTACCAAATTTGGTGTGAATCGCTACAACCGTGTCCAAGAAAAATGCGTGTGACAGACGGACGGACAGACAGACAGACAGTAAACCAGTACAGACAGTAATTGTTTTACTCAAAACGTCAAAAACCGATTTGTGTTGGTCGGAGAAATACACAGTATCATCCAGTCGTAAGGGGAAGAGGAGGACGAACAGTTGTCTTCGACACGGAAGCGGATTTTAATATAGCCCCCAACGCTTTCTACAGTTGCCTTATTTGATAGGTAAATTTCAAACTCAAAATCTTACCATCCTGCTGGGGTTCAGAAGTGTAGATCATCTGGTGCTTGGAAGTCAGGGCAGATGAATTCTGTCCTAAATTAATAATTGAATCATTTGTGATAGTCGATGAGGTAGGCGGAGCACAGAAATCTGCTTGTAGTTTATTCATTTCGAAAATTCGCTGCGGCTATGACAAAGTTTTGTTGATGTCGTCTAGGTCGTGGGGATACGTGGCGTTAAAAGAAACCATTACATATCTGGGGTACAGCCATTCGCTAGCTTCGAATGTAAGAAAGGCACTGGATATGGGTGATCTTTGTTACTGGGTAGTGCTACTATTGCCGGGTGAAAATTGTGCCTCATTAATCAAATACAGTTGCTGAACATTGCTTGGTTTTGCAGAGACCTTTGGATTGGTAGCGGCATTTGGGCTCTCCCCGAAACAGTGCACTGCAGATAAAGGCGAAGGATTGGACACTTTAAGTGTAGCACCAGCATTAACAGTAACTTTCGCCGTAAATGGCAAGGAAAGTGAGGCGCCTCAGTGGCCAGGAAAACGCTATTTCCGAGGAAGTATTCGGGAGTGCAAGCGTTGCAATGGAGGTGGTGATATTGGTAGAAAATTTAACGCAGATGCCAAGAAAAGTGGCCAAACGATCGAGACATTTAGTGTGGGAGGACTTTCAGAGTATGTCAATGGGTACTTTGGTAGAGCTACATTTTTCCAAGGTGAAATTTAACCCTGCTTTTGTGGTTGACAACAATCAATTGGGGCTAGTCGTTTGGCCACCCTTAAACACTTCCATGACATTTCTCTCTCTCTACGGCATCATCGTTGTAGCTTTTTTTCCTTAAATGCTTTCCAAACTATTAAATAATCAATTATTATACCAAGTACACTGCAGACTACAGAAGTAAACCACTTATTTTACTCAGTAAAAAGTTTTTATTTTTCTCTATAATTTTTCTTTTCTAAAATTCTGATTACGCACATCAATAATACCTAATAGAATAAGATAAACACAAAAAATATATTGGATTCATTTCAATTAAGCATATCAGCAATAGAACCGACATGATAATTTGTTGCTTTTATTTACCACAATGTTTTTAATTTTTTTACTTTTTTTTGGCTTATATACAATTGAAATATAATTTCTTCAAAAAATATAAAATTTCATATTTTGTTTTTGTATTAATTTGGATTATTTATATTCGTATATATATAAAAAAAAAATTAAAACGAAGGCCTTTTTTTCTACGAAAAAAATCGGCAGTGGTGTTTTGGTAATTGAAAAAGATAAATGTTTTTCAATGCAGTTCGAAGTTGTGATCACTGTGTTCTTAGATGAAAGATAGAATTTTATGTACAAATGAAAAGCTGGTTAGGAGCAATTATAAAACACATGATTTTTGATTTATAGTTTATGAACTAGTTTTGTGCACGGACCACCTTGTAATTTAACATTATTTTTTATTCATTTTTACTCAAGAAAAAATATAGAAAATGATAAGACAGACAATATATTTTTTTTAAAAATAATAATTAAAAAAAAAATAATAATAATAAATTACTTTTATGAGATTCGTATTAATTGCAGTGTGTTTATATATACATATAAATAAGAGTATAAATGTATGTATATGTATGATAATATTTGCAATATATGTACACTACAAAATTACAACGATGAAGTTAAGAGTTATTTGTAGGATTTATGTATGAAATTGATTCGCTTACGGCAAATTTCTAATTGAATTAGCAAAATTCCTAAAAATTAATAAATATTGCATGTCGCATGCGGAAGTTTCGATTTAAAACAAACTTTTTCAAGAGGTTAACCTTAGTCTGCCCTCTTTATTTTGAATATAAATATGAAATACGTGCGCGTATTTGCCACTAAAGTATGCTGTATGTATGCTTGAAATTCTGGCAGTGTGTCGGATTTAGTAGGCTTTGTTTAAACAAACTTCATTTTTTTCTCTAAATTTACGTAATATTAGTTGGTGAATTGGAAGGTGCTTCCATTCAATCTGATGTAGTTTTAATACTTTTCAATTTGGCAAATGAAAATCGTAATAATTAAGGTGCAATTTTTCGTTACTAAATTCATATATGGTATTCGACTTTTTCATCTATATTTCTCAAATTGTTTTGAAAAATTTAATAATTCTTATAATTTTAATGTTTATTGATCATTTATGTTGTTAGGGCTGCTCATGGTTTTTAAACTGATTGGATAATAGTTGGATATCCAAAAATCAATTGTGATATTTTGAGGAAATATATTTTCCAGTCAAATGAGTGGTTGTTGAAACTTCGAAATATTTTTTTTAAATATTTTTCTGTCAAAATTAGAGAATTTTCTTTGAAAATCTGTACGGGGAATGAATTTTGAATGAGATATTTGTCCGGATGGCTTAGTGGTTAGAGCACTAAGCTAGCGGAATGTAAAGCTGCGGTTTAAATCTCACTGGTGGCAGCGGATTTTGTATTGGGACTGGATGCCGAATACTAGTTAATTCAGCTGTGAATGAGTACCTGAATCAAATCAGGATAATAATCTTGAACCATACTGACCCCATTGCGTCCTAGTGTACTGTTACGGTTTTTAAATAAGCTGCCTTAATACGCTTTAAGGTCTAGATCTAGACATTTGGATTGTTGGGCCACCAATAATTATTATTATATAACGTGATTTGTACTAAATTTTATTAATACTACGAATCGAAAACCGAATAGAAAAAATAATAAACTCAAAAATAAAGTTAATTCTTCGATTAAATTATAAAATTAAATAAAATTAAAATTAATAAAATTGTCGAAAATTTATGCAAAAATAATAATTTAGAAGACGAAAATTTTGATGTGTAATTTTTTCAACTTTCCAAAAATATCTAATTCTCGTCATTCTCCTATTGTTTGCCCCATTTTTCCTATATTTATTATTTAATTAATTGATTAAATTTATATTTATTAATGCTAAAAGCAAGATGCATTAAGGAATTAAAGAAATTTTATAATTAAATGTTTGGCACGAAATATGTATATTGAAACCAATTTTGTCCTTATCACCCAATTTGTCGGAAAACAGCGGCAAAGGACTCAGCCGAAGATTATAAGCTAGATAATCTTTGAATTTTAAGTATTTAGTGGTTCGATTGGTAAAGAATTTCGTTCAAAAAGTTTTTTACTCGCTAGTTTTTGATTCGATGTACAAATTTGTAGAATAATTTGGGTCGTTTTGTTTTGTCGAAATTTTTTTCTAGAAAATCTTATTCATAAAAAGATATTTCGAAGTAAAATGATCATTCAACAATGGATCGATTACGTATTTTATTGTTTATATTTCCTCCACTTTCATCAAAATTGCATTGAAAATTTCCTTATTATCTACACAAAAAATGTAATAAATTCGTTCAACTGTTATAAATTCATGTAAAATAATCTTAAAATTATTGAAATTATCAATATCGGTGGTTATTACGAATGGCGATTGATTTGACTGTTCGGTTTTTATTTTTTCGAAAAAAATATGGCAATTTCAAAGTTATCATAACTTAACATGAGCAGCCCTTGAAATAGTTTCAATTTTATATCAATTTATTATTGATTCAACTAAAAACTAAAGACTAAATGTTTCTTACAAATATCTTTTTAGTTAGTTTTTGTTTTTCATTTTATTTAACTCTTTACTATTAGTGGAAGTGCATTAAATTTGAATTGTTTGTTCGAATGGAATGGTTTAATGGTGGTGAAGTTCAGATAGAAACCAATGAAGATTAGTAGTTGACTGTCAAATGTCACAGCAACAGTGACTGATTTTTGGTGAGAACTCAAATTATAATATATTTCACTGAACTTCTTTGACTTCCTTCGATATTTTCAACAATAACCCAGATCAACAGGATTTGCTTTTGGATAATCCTTAGTGTTGCAAATTCCACATCTTAGAAGAGTTTTCTAATTTGAAGTTACTGAACTCCATACCACCTACCAAAAATTTCAGCCCCGTCCACCCGAACGATTCTGCACCGTTCATAGTCTGTGTCGCTTAAGCTGGATCACATTCCTTTAGCCTACGGTACAGACTTTGTTATTCAATATTTTGTGTCGAAATTCAACTAAACAAGTGACTGTCAGCTGAGATATTCCTCAATCATCTGAAATTGTCAAGGTGCCCGGATGGCTTAGTGATTACGCACTAGGCTGCTGAGAGAGAGGGTTGAGGAGGGGACAGGGTGGCAGAGGGATTTGTATTATGACAGATACGTATCGACTCCGCTTTGAATGAGTACCTGAGGTAATAAACACGGATGGACGCAATGCTGACCACATTGTCTCCTAATGTACCGTTACGGTCTTGAACGAAGTGCTCCAACAAGTTTCAAACTGTTGCGCCATCGATTCTGAATATTTCCCCCAAAATGTCAGCTTCGACCTTGTTTGAGAATATTTAGGATGCTTTTTTAGAAATTGTAAATTTCATGATTGTATAAACCACATTTGGAGGTTTTATCTTAATATTTCATCTACAAAAAAATTTCCCAGGACACTCAAATTTAATGCACTTCCCTATTTTTCTACTTCCATTCTCTGTTGCTTTAAATTAGTTTCAAATTCGTTTCACGATCTTTCTCAAAGATAGAGAGAGACAAGTTGAAAGTACAATATTCTTAAATCTTAAAAACAAATTCTTATTTTATTGCAAAATAAATATGCAATTTATAGTTATTTTGGTTTTATTCTATTGTTGTTACTATTGTATTTTTACATTGTTTCCAAAAATAGACCTGTTTTTTTCGAGACAGAACAAGTACCACAATAGCCACCACAATGAGCAGATACTGATGTGTATGGAAAATGGAGCTGAAAAAGAAAAACAAAAGTTAAAATTTAGATATTTCAAAATTAATCCTGAAATAAATTCAGTATCCTGGATTTTTCCAGAAGAAAATATCAGTCCTTTTCCTGTTTGGTTGATTTTACAAGGTAACTTTCAAACCATTAGTTGCACTCTAAACCCTAAACGTCTGTTGCACTGCCACCCTAAACGTCATTGCCCAAGCTTAGATTGTTGATAATGGCTTGGAACTAAACTCGCCCCTACAGCTTCGAAACTTACAATTGAAGAGCCGATAATCTACTGCGATATCTTTAACAATGTGGTCACATTAAGCAGAGGAACAAAAATAAAATCCTTGGGATGTAAGTTTGTCTGCCCTGGTATACGGTATATGCTACTGTTTGGATACGTCCCTGCCAAACTGTCAACGTTAAAGGGTAGTTCGTTACTATAGGGAGGTCCTTGGAAAGTTCGACGAATTAGACAATCGCTTCGAACATATTCACAGCAACCGTAGTAAAGTACCGCTGGTGCAGGGAATGTAAAATTATCTGACTATCATTGACAGATTCCTCTGACGATCTCTGATAGTGCCTCTGACCAATGCTCAAACGGCTGCAATCGCTAAAGGCTTCATGGACCAATGGATTAGCAACTTCAAAACTCCTGTTCGTACATAATTCTTACCGACATCACGTCACTCCAAATCCAACGTCATGATAGGACGTTTCCATTGTAATGTCAGCGAGTCTTCTGTGTTTTTATCAGCTAAGTCTGTCTCCTTACTGCACTATTAGGTCTCAGTACAGTATGGTAAAGCCATTCCCATCGCAGGGATTCTTTTTCTTAGAGTCAGTTCAGGCAAACACAGCAACTTTCAACAACAGTCTGCCACTATTTTTGAGAGCCATCAGGCCTGGCATTTAGGCACACTTTCCTCTGTGCATAACGGCCTACAAAGCTATTCTTACCTCGGGTCAACGCTATCAGCCGATGGAGAACTGCGTTATGAAATTGCTTCACGCATTAACGCAACATAAATGAAGTGGCGTTCCACAACTGATGTCCTTTGTGATCGACGTATCAACGAACGTTTCAAATCTAAAATTTACCGCAATGTCGTCCGTCCAGTCGCTCTCTATGGTTCTGAGTGTTGGCTGACCATAAAACACAATGAACGGCGTCTTGCGGTAATGGAGACGAAGATGCTACGTTGGACTAGTGGCGTCACACGTTTAGATCACATCCGAAATGAGGATATCCGTGATCGTTATGGGGTTGCACCGATCGTGGAAAAATTGCGAGAGAGGCGTCTTCGAAGGTATGGTCACGCAATTCGTGCAAACGAGAATTCACTTGCCAAGATTGGTCTGAACATCGAAGTCGATGGTAAACGACCAAAAGGCAGACCTAAGCAACGGTGGTTTGATACGCTGGATGGGGATTTGAAAGCCTCGAGATTGCACCCAGATCAGGCATTCGATAGAGCCAAATGGCGAAGCCGATCACGACGAGCCGACCCCGCTTTTGAACGGGACAAAGGCTGAAGAAAAAGAGAAAAAGAAGAAGATTGCGCCCCACGAAATACCTTATATTGGCCTTCACCGCGGAGGCTGTGCGTACGCATTGCGGTTCAGCCTGGGAAACATGGTTTTTGAAAAAAAGTTTAAGAAATTATCGTCTTTTCCTGGCCTTGTCAACTAGCGGTTTCTTAGCCGCCAAATATACATTGTGTCCTAATACGATTTATCTGACAGATTAGTAGGCATTGTGTGAATATGTCCTTACAAACTGTGAACTGGTAAACAACCACTCTAGAAAAGGAAAACGTTGCAAACGTGGCTGGTACTTAGATAGGACACCACTTGACAACAGCCAGAATAAAACCGCTTGCGGTATGAAGTGGAGGAGAGGTACTACTACGAAAAAAAATTATAGAAGTGAGGTGACTGTTGAGCTCGCAAATAAAAAAAAGTAATTTTTGGATATAACAAGAGAAGGACCCTATATTTGCGAATGGAGCAACTAGATTCGTCGATGGCCCGAGCCTGTTTTCATTATTATTTTTTTTTTTGGAATATGCTAAGGCTATTCGACTGTTGGAAGAATTGATTGAAGTTCCTTATACTTTAGGGCGGCCTATTGGTGTGTCTATTCTATGCCACCAAATTTCTTTCTCAACTGGGCCTACCCTCGACTTCTTGAGTGAAGTGAAGGGGCTTTCCCCAAGTATTGAAAAGGGATGCTACAGCATTTAGAAAGTGTCCATTGGAGATTGATTGGGGGGTCAGAAAATAAATTTAAAGATATTAAGATTACGAAATTTAGTGGCTGTGGAGAAAGGTTTTTTTAGTACAGAGGAGTGGGTGCGCTACGTTATTTAATTTGACCTGCAGGCATCAGCTAAATTTATTGATTCCTACTAACCAAATCCTAGAAAAATAGGATGGTGATTGCCTTCAACATCATTTCTGTTATTGCGAATCCATTCCTAACATAAAATTGGACCTACCTCTTCAGCAAACATAACTCTGCTATGATCTCCAGATGTATCCCATTTCGTTGTCGGTCGTATCCTGAATCCAGTATTTTTCAAATTAATCGAAAAGTATCCTTGCGGACATTGACCATTCGTATTATAGCAATCACCCGCTGAGCCAAAAGGCTGTGGATTGCCATGGGTTCTGGCAAATCTATAATTTTCCGTATCCACTTCTAATGAATGAATATTAATTTTAATTTTTTCAAATTGCGTTCGCCCATGCCTGATAGTTTCATCAACAAATTCATTATCCCGAGAATTGGTGGGACATTTTGATAGATCGATCGTTCGTTTATTGTAGTACAGGGAGAAGTTCTCCTGATCTTGCTCGCGCAAAGTTAAATATTCTTCAGGACTAGACGTATTCATATTGTGACAGTAGATGTGCACAGGTTTTCGATTGATGAACATGATATAGTCGCCATCTTTGTGGGCGTTTTGATATCTCTTCACATGTTTACAGGAAAGTGGACACTCTACTGGAGGTTTGCATTTTTCTCGTTTTGTCTCCCAACCGCGACGACAGGATCGGGATTCGCTTGTGCAAGGGATTGTGATTCGTTTCCATCCTAGGCAGCTACACTGTAATTCGGGAGAGAAAAAAAAACTGGATTAGTGGATGAATGGAAAGGGATGAATAAAAACTGGACGCTAATTGTTGGCTATAGGAAGACTGAATAGAAACTGTTTTTTCTCGTAAATACTGTATTTCGAGAACCAGTTGTTTCGTCAATAGGTGTATGGTGATTGATGGAGTTGTCGGGAGTAATTTGTTTCTGAAATGAGCTACATGTTTTCCAAGGGAATAACTGGTTCCCGAACTGCAGGATTTGTGAAACCAAAACTCGCTTCGCCAAAAAACATTACTTGAGTATTTATGATGCTTACATTAGTTTCTTTCCGACACGGACATCTTTGCCGATCGGCTGGCTTATTATTGATATCACAGTATTCGTTTGATATGGTTCGACCTTTCGCCGTCTTACACTGAACTGTTCGCGTTGTAAATTCGCCGCTGCACTTATTCGGACACGGGTTCCATTTGCCAGGTTCCCATTTGCATGTCTTCTTGCAGGTTTTCTGCGGCCGTTTAGGTACCTTTTTGCGTATACCTTGCTCGCGACAGTAGGAGTCATCAACCTTTTCACGATTTAGGGTACGATCAGGTCTCTGCGATTTGTAGACTCGGTGACAATGAAACTGACGCGTCCTGATCCCATTGCCGCATGCAACTGAACACTGTAAATTTAAAATTGTATTACTTCAATCCTTGAGAATGTTAAAAGGTACTTACGGGAGACCAGCTCGGAAAGTATTTAAAAAAACAGCATTTTTCAGTATCTTTTGGTCTCAGATCCGGTCGACAATTATATGGATTGTTATCATGGCAGTATACCGATCGGGTTTTCACACACTTGTCGTTGCACCCACTCCATTCACCCGTTCGCCAAGAGTGGCCTCCTCCCATTGGTGTGTAGCCCTGAGTATCACATTCAAATTATTAAACCTTCAAAATAAGTCGCGTAATATATACTTACCGGAGAATTCATCACATCCGTGTAGTGATACCGTCTTTCCTTGTGGCCTCTAACTCGGTGTGTGAAACTCTACGAGATTGTTTGAATGATATCAATGAGAATTTGATTGGATATGATTAGGGGTTGCAGAGATCTATTTCTTCTTGTTCGGAAGTGGTTATTAGTGTCACACATGTACTTACGTTAATAAATTTTCATATGCAATATAATAATCGGAAATAAATCGATTTACTTTTAGTTTAAGATTTTAGCAAATTAGCCATTGGATATTATTTCAAGTAAGGATCGCAATTATATTCTGCAGATTTCTCTATGTTAGAATAGTTAGAATAATTAAAGACCTGGGCAACGGGACAATTCTCAAGCCCTCCAAAACTCTATCGCCTTAGAAATCAGTAAGTGTCCAGGAAGTAAAAAAAGTTGAAGGACTTCTTATAAATGTTTATGATAAGTGGAACCCTCGGTCCAAACTAGTATATGGTCAGTATATTTCGATGGCTGGGTAGTGAAGGGGACGACTTGATCCTGCAACAGTGTTAGTTTGAGCATTCTAGGATGTGTGAATAGGGAAATAGCTATTGAAAATCACTAGCTCCCATAACAGTTCACAGCATTTCATGAAAAATCCAAAAAACGGTCTCCATCTTTCAAAAAGGAAGTAAGAATATTTACCACGAGTAATCCGGTCTACCTATTATTACTGGGAAAACTTTGCGCTTTGCCAACTTTTTAGGAACCCTTTTCATTTTAGCATCTAATAAACTTAGTGCTTTATTTCAAAATACGATAATAGGGAGGTTTTCCGTTTCCAAAGCTGCTTCAATCTATTGAGACAGCCAAACTTTTCTATTGGTAGAGCTAAACTTTTCCACAAACTTTATCGAAAGCAACCTTAGAAAAGGTTTAAAAGTCTTTTTCTCTTTCGTTGAGAATGCAGGAAGTCCTGAGTCCGCATCCATTTGATGACGAATCGGACCACTTGGGAAGCAATTTACTCCCTCTCTTGCGGTCCATTGACCCTTCTTTTTGAGTTAAACACCCAAGTTTTTTTTAGAAAACTTGACTGACGGTTATGTCCAGGGCATTCTAAAAGTCGTTGTAAAGACGAAAGGATTTTCAAAAAAAAAAAAAAGAAAACCGTCAAAATCCTGATAAAAAGATAAGGAAAGTGAGAGCCTACCTTGGTTACGTTTTCACATTTCTGTCAGTAGCAAAATAGAAAAATTGCATCCATTTCACTTTCTTGGCAAAGTCTGAAGGGCAAATCATGGTAGCATCTAATTTTAAAAGTGGCCAAAGGTGAAAATGATGCTATCCTTTCGCTTCCTATAATTCTGTTTGGAAAACTGGTTCTAGTTTTTTTCTTCCATGAGAGTGGGAGATGTTACCGAAACGTTAGATAGGTCGCTTATCCTGACCAGTGATTTACTGATGATCTACTCGACTTTTTGAAGATTTGGTTGTGGTAGGGACGCAAAGAAGAGGGTTAAGTGGGCGATCCAAATTTATGCCGATGGCAAATATATATATAAGGAACATGAAGTGATTAGAAGGAGCAGAACAGAGCTCTTTTCTTATAAGCAAAGTGGCGAATTGTGAAAATGCCACAGTTTGTATCTGTTGTGAAATTTACAAGAGGGTGGCTTTATTCATTTAGGGGCTGCATGGTCTGAAGTGAATCGTGAAATCTAGAAGGTATGGCCCCAAACTAATAAAATGGCCGTCGTTTATCCTTTCGACGATTTATCGAACGGCATCTGCCAGAAGACATTTTTCAGATTTAATCTCTTGATGAAAATTGTTGGAGGAAACCCTAATGAGGAGCAATAGGTAAGCAGCTTTGACGGACTATCCCCTGGACCACCAAGACAGAGCTGTACCTCACATGGGCACGCATGGTGTGTGCTCAGTGTTTGTAGATTTCGCAAAAGGATGTCTTTATCTATTACGAGCCACAAGCACAGTCACGAACCGATAGAACGGTTATTGAATTATTCTTTGACAATTCATTTGAGTGGTATCGAACAGAAGGAATCCGTGATAAATCTTGTTGAGCCGACAGCGAATAGTGGCAATGATAAGCATTCTCCACAGTGACGCATTTACCTTACGGTTTCAGGTTTCATTACGGGGAGACCATGTGCTTGGTGACTATCAGGTGACTCCAAGTGCAGTTCTCAATGGGGAGACTCTAAAATTCCCTTGCTTTCAATTTTGCTAGTTATAACCTTTCTGGCAAAATCTGTAGCCAAACAACTTCCTGTCAAAACAGTGATCCTACCTAAGACTCTTACACCGAAATGTGAGAGCATAAGGTCGAATATTATCGCTCGATTTTTTGGCGACAACACCAGTAGTAGCACCGACAGTTGCGCAACGCGTGCTGTCAATATATATGCTAGCAAAGAGTCGGGAAATCAAATGTTCATGTCGTCAACTCTGCTCTACCGCACCGAAAATTTACTATCTATTGGCTTGGTATTGTTGCAGTATTATCTGCATCTACCCCTCAAGACAAATAATCAGTTCCCTGTTTGAGACAGGTAAAGGGTCTTCTTGTAAGGTAGTGTTTGAAATGCAAACATTGGATTGATTCAAATGTCTTAATAGGTTCAGTTAAGGCTATGATGACATAAAGACGTTAGAGCGATAGGTCTACTAGTTATTTGAGGGCTTCCTACCGCGTAGGGTTTTTGGATTAAACCAGCGATATAATAGCGGCTTACGGAAGTGAATCGTCGTTCACTCACAACAAAAGGTGCCTGATTTCCTCAACTAGCCCCTCTATCCGTGACCAAGTTTTCTGCAATTCAACCAACTGATACTGCCTATTTTCTGTTGGTATTGGTTAGCATTTGGGGGGGGGGGGGCGTCAAAATGAGCAAAGAAGTAACAATTAACAAACATGAGTTATCCGAAAAATCAGAAAAAGTAGCGAAAGTTGGCCAAAACATGCTGTGAGAGAAGTTGGGGCTTGCGCTCTGTTTCTTGTTCGGTGTTCGAGGCCGATCTGGTTTCTGTCATTCTAATTTATTGTGGCTTCTCAGAATTTTATTGATTTAAAGATCCGCTCTGGTGCGAGATTAAAAACCCGGTCCACGTACCTGTGCATGGCAGGAGAAATGCAAGCGTATGACGGCGGGACACTTCAATGAAAGTGCTGGTAAACCTGCAATGTTAAATTTTACTGCCTTCAGGTACTCTGCCCTTGTGGTTGAGCCCAGCCAACAACCTAGATAGGGTTTAGGCTTTTGGTCATTTTCAACTTCACTAGGCATTACAAATATCGCTGGAGATTGTCACTAGTCGGGAGTAGGACAATTGTGCACCCAATCTGGATAGCCCTTTTGGCCATCTTCAACTTCATTAGGCATTATAGAGAACGCTGTGGGTTATCATTAGTCGGGCGTAGAACATATAGTAGCTTAGATGGAGAATAAAGCCCGAATGAACATAAATGTTAATCATTTTCAATTACCTTAGTTAACATATCAGGTGAGCTTCCATTTTTCAAAGTTTCGATTACCTTGAACTTTATTTAAGGGTTTTATTTGATCTTGACCACTGACACTCATCTACGAGCTGACGATGCTTCCCACAATATTTCGAAGCGTTAATTTCATAAATCAAATCAATCAAATCACTGGTGGGAAACTCACCTATAAAATGAAATCCGTCAAAATTTCTAGCCGGTAGGCAAAACCATCTATCAGTAGGGTACTATCAGTTCCAATGATCCGAAGAGGATGTAGATCGACGGGTAAACGTGGGGTTGGATAGCGGTGCCATACCAGATTTGCCCAGAAGAGGTTATATTTTAAGTGTTGGTCTTTAATCAGACTCTTTTGATCCGCAACTTTTTATGCAAAACTGAGTAAGCGCGAAGGCAGGAAGAGTTGGAGATGCCACTCCTTCAGCCTTGGCAAAGTGATCTTAATATCGGCTATCAAGATTGTGGTTGCGGTTAAATGTGGGAGTTTCTCATGATGAACTAGAGAAATCGCATCAAATTATTTTTTCAATTTTTGATGAAATTGCATCCGTTGACAGCCGCCCTTTTTACTTTTTCACATGGGATTTAAGCACGAAAATATAATGACTCTTGGAGGAGGTTGAAAAACGTGACTTCAGTGTCGTCCAAGACAGGGGAACCTCGTTAGACTTTGTCTGACTTTTGCCCTGCGAGAGTGGAAATCAGGTGTCAGTTGTTCCCTTTTACATATTCGCGAACACGCTTTTATTACGGCTTATATTGAACCAATCGTTTTTTGGATCTTGAGCCGCCTAGGGCGAGTTTTTTAAACCCATCGGGGATCAATATTTCGGAATTTGTCCTGAATAGAGGGATTTGTGCATCATACTTTTTCCTCAATTCGCTTAGTGCTTTCCTTAGTAGTAGAATGTAACGATATTTAAGGGAAGCCAGAAACGCTAAGACCATAACCCACTATGATAAACGATATCTAGCTGACAAAACTAATGTGATTGATAAACGTTTTTTGGGGAACCATTGAGAGATTGCTTGTTTCAATTATGGGAGCGGTTGGTTTTTCTGACGAATTCGGGGTCAGCATCTGTGTGAATTTGCGCAATACTTTGATTCCAAAGAAGATGCGGTGAGGTGATTTTTAAAAAATTCAGGAAGAATCGAATTTCAACCAAGACAGGGACAAGGCATTGCAAATAGGTAGAAGATGCGAGTTTAATAAGAGAATTTTGAAGGCTTTGTATAGTGGCGTTTACATCCAAAAGAGGTGCAAGTAACTAAAAACTCGCTATTTCAAATATTTAACTGTCAACCTTAACAAAGAACTCCCAGATTGCTTGATCGAACTCGCTAGGACCGCTGCCAATTTATATGTGAACATTTTTTTTCTGGGTAAAGCAGTCAAGGAGTCGGTTTGTCTGGATGGGGCTTGTTACCTCGTTTTTGGTCTGAAATTTTATCCTGTTAGAGTTCAGAGGTTTTCGCATCACTGGGATTAAGGTCAGGTCGTTGCTATCCGTAGGCATAGTTTTGAGGAACCAGTCATAGATGGGAAATATTTGGTCAATGATGAATGCCATTCCTTCCTTGAGAATGTATGATTTCTGAGGAATCATGAATTGGTCGAAATGCGCCAAATACACTATTGAATTCGGACAATGTTTGGGCTTTTGAGAAGTCCGCACCCCCAGTTAAGAATACGCCACTATCTTACTATAGAATGCCTCAATCGTCAGCCTTCGCAGGTCAGTGGAATAATGAGAAGTGGAGAAGTTTCGGGGGATTGGCTATAAAGGCTGCGAAGTCTAAGAATAGGCATAGCTGCTAGATGTTGAAGTTCATAGTTACCAACAACATGTTTGTAATGAGAGTTATCTCACAGGAAGTGGTGGGTTCTATTTCGGTGAGTATTCAGTATTGAGTAACGAACACGGCCTGGCCTGTAGTTTAATTGGAGAGAAAGAACGAAAGGCCTTCTACTTAAATTGTCAGTTTGCCTGGGATATCGAAAAATATATCTCCTCCTTAGGGAGGTAGCATAGGATCACTGGGCACCGGGATTAGGGCAGCATACTTGATAGTGTGCTAATAATCGAGTGGGCCAAGGAGTGCTTCCTTTTGGTACTGCTGGAAAACTTATATACACGGAAAGCTGACTAGGATGAGTGGGCAAATCACAGTTATACCAACTTGGTTATGGTATGCTGTATCATGCCAAACATAGTGCTGATATTATATTTCATTTGGGTATACGTAGAGTGGTGGCAAAAATAGCAAATATTCTGACTATTCCTTTAGCTTACATTGATGTGTAAGGTGCGGGATTTAAGGCTTCCTTTCTTCCTATCAGATTGGATTGGAGCTTCCATCATGATAAACTCATCCCCGCGATCCTACCACATGGAGGGTAAATACGGAAAACCATGCGCTTTCTGGTATCGACTATGCATAGAGCCTGGTTATTGCGTGCACCTTTTTGATGCTACTAAAGACATCCTTGAGGGATGGTTTAAATCGTGTCTATCGCCTGGCTCTAGCTAGAGCTAAGCAAACGCAACTTCGGCAATGCGTTCCCCTTGCAGACATCTTTCGTACGATCTTTTACGATTGGGTCTTGTTATTATATATTCAGTCCCAATTCTTCTTGACTTGACATATCTGAAAGCAGCGATTGCTAAATAGACTCCCCTCTTGATAGTCGCCAGCTGGATACTTTACTGTACCCACCGAAGTACTGCCAAGAGGAGATTCCCACTTAGCCAGCTCGTTAATCTGCTCATTCACTTCTATGTTCTTATGACCGGGAACCCCAGAGCAGGGTGGCTTTGAGTGACTCGCCTAGACTTTTCAACGCATCCCTGCAATGCCCTACCAGTCTGGAGGATGTTACCATTAATTGTCGCTTAGTGGTCAGAGTGACTATGTTACGATAGATTCGTTTTCGGTGAAGTGTGCATCGTCATTCTGAACAAGTTGGCAGAGAATCCTTGATACCCTTGGCAATTTTAAGAAAGGGGGGGAGAGGGGGGGCGAGGGTTTAACACTACACATTGGACGGCGTTGTTAGATATGCAAGTGGCAGATTCAGGGCTTGCGTTATCTCGGTTGGTTTCTAGTGCGGTTCTCAAATGCAAATGGATTTAGAGGTTAGAGTACTGGCAGTCCTGAATGTTGCACCAACCTGATTTTTACTCAGCGGACTCATTTTTATAGCACCTCACAATCTGAAGTTCCAGGGACCTATGGAAATTATATCTGTAAAAGATAGATTATAGTATAATCACTTCGCGGATTTTTGAATAATAGTCCTCAGCTCCCTAAGTTTGAGGTAATTTTTGGGGTACGCTCTCTCTTCGCTATTCGTCATCATCATCAACAGCGCAACAACCGGTGTCCGGTCTAGGCATGACATAATAAAGAAGTCCTGACACCTCGGGGTCAACCGGGTCTTTCACTGGCAGATTATCCTTTTGGAACATTAGCGATCTGACTGATGCTTACGACAGAAATTTCCAGCGCTTCATAATGAATTGACAGTGGTCCATTGGCGTCAGATACTGGCTATCATTTCCGGCTATCGCATATGGGATGTGTGGAAAAAGAACCTTTCACCACAATAGAGTTTTTATGGCCTTGACAAGGCCTTCGCACCTACTTTTATTCAGCCCGGCAGATGTTTTGGCAAACGCCATGCAATTGGTCATTGTTGGAGTTGTGGAACAACCGCTGGATTGTACTGTACTTGGTTTCAACAAGTTCCGAGGGATTCTCAGTTATCAAAGAGTAGTTGCTCCTTCGTGTTTTCCTAATTATTGTATAGGAATAAAATTCACTTCTTTACCTGAGGCATGTCATTGGAGGGGCTTAACGTTTTATTTCAAAAAGGAGACAAAAATACTTCTATATATCTGCAGCGCATTAGTAGTACCACAAATAGCTTTCCCTTCATTAAAAGGGAGAGGAGGAAATTTGGGCTCAAAAGGAGAGGGACCGGCTATCTGTTGTTGAAAAAGGTTCGGATGAAGGCTTTCTGTATGAGGAAAAGAGAATTGAGAATATTTTCATGAGAAATGAAGTCCTGGGAGACGTCAATAAATATCTATTTTGGTAATCAAATTTAAGAAAACTTTGTTAATATGTTATAGAAATCTTAAATCCTTGAAAAAGGTTTTCTTTTAATAAATTAGGACATGCTCAAAGATTTTTTTTTATTTGTTTGTGTCCAGGGCTCTCTTGTTTAAAAGAATAATTATCCTTTTTGCCTATTTGGTGAATTCTATATACAAAAGTACATGTGTGCTCTAACCTTTCCTAATCATAATAGATATTTTGCTAAGTGATCAATTAGTATCAATCTAAAAGCATTTAGTTAAGAATTGTTAGTCGTTAAAAGCTGAGTCAAAATTCTGAGTTTCGTTTTTTGGAAAATTTATAAATTTTTGACTCTTTTAAATACAAGAAAGTTAGCTAGTAGAACTCCTAGCGGAGAGAAGCTACTTCAGTAACACGACCCCAATTTGACATTGAATTTTTGAATGGTTCATGAACGAAGTTATCTATCTTTTCTTCAAAAATACAAATTAAAAATAATAATACGACAATGGATTTTGATGAATTGACCTTTAACCCAACCTGGCCCAAAAAAATCCATTGAAGGTTTGTTAAAAATTATGCGATATGTAAATGTTATGTAAAAAGATACCCACGATGAATTTAGTATATTTTTAATATTTTTCATTGATTTTTTTTATCTTTTCCGAGCTTTTATTTTTTATTTTCGTTTTGTCTGATATCCTTTTCGAGGGAAATGCTATAAACCGTCAATTTAGCCGATATTGGGAGCATGTTTTCATACATTTTGCACATTCATTTTGCATTCTATATTCAAAGATATTTACAAGAAATATATTTATAGTGGGGAGAGATAAAATAAAAAAATATAAAATTTAGAAGCGAACCATAAACTAACCTGCTCTTGGCATGGTGGCATGGTACAATTTGTTTTGAGTGGTTTAAGCATTGGATAACCAGCACACATATGCTTATCTACAATTTGATTATTTTGCATACAAAAAATAGCAGTTGTGCGTTGGCCAATTCCACACGTGACTGAGCACTAAATAATATATTTTGAATAGAATCAATTTCTTTTTGATAACTTTATGTTGTTTTTTGGTTTTTTACATATGAATCAAAATTTATTTTATTCTATTTTATATTTGCTGGTTTCTAATAAAATTTCAAGAAAATAATATCAACAATAATAAAATGAAATAGAACAAGGATTAGATAACAACAACAGGAAAACACCTTTAAAATAAAAATAAAATAGAATTGGATGTTTAAAAAGAAAATAACCGGAAAATAGTTATGAAAGAGAGACGAATGAATAGGGTGTTTTGTGTTTCCAGGGAAAATTGACATGGATGATGTGTGGTGGGGAATGGCACAGAGGAACTGTCAGCTTATCTGGCTGAAATTTATAATTATTTTTGAAACTTTCTGGATTTAATAACTTAATAGTGTTATATTCTTAATAACTCCTTTAAAAATACCAAATTTCTTCTAAGACCCTCTCGTTTCAAAAACAATTATGAAATAAAATTACACAGAACCAAAAAAATAAATCTTTGAAATTGAGGTGAAGCGTGATATTGCTTAACAACGATAAAAAGAGGAACTTGAAAATATAAGCATTTTGATATTAGTTTTCTTAAGTAATTTACCGGTGTTTGTTCTCCATATGCCCAAGATGGACACGGTTCTCGATTACATGGTTGAATTTTGTGATCGTTTGGTTCACGCAGATGTGAGCATTCTGATTTATCTACTTCGATGCCATTGGGATGTGATAGACAAATTAATGAGCGAGTTTGTTGACCCGTTCCGCAGGTTTGAGTACACTGGAAGCAGAGAAAATATATTTTCCATGTAGCAATCTTGATATCTTAGGTGTGAAATATCTGGTCAATAATTGGCATCCGATAAATCCCTAGAATTTTATAGGAAACTCCTATTGGTTTATGTTTATTTTTTAATTTTTCTATTCATTTTTAATAATTAATTTGTTATATATATTTTCGTTTATTTTCCTACATTTCTTGATTTAAAATTATTTATTTTGTTTTATTTCTTTATGTTCATTCATTTATAGTTAATTCACCTTTTATTCAGTGCTTCCTATTTGGAGGATAGTTGCTTAATGTTATATTTCTAAATCTTTACCTGGGACCATTCCGTAAAGCTCCATATTGCACAGGATCCTGTACATTCTTCATAATCAGAACGTGATATTGATTCGTGACAATATGAAATATCCACCATGATTGATGTATTATTGGTGATATATCTTTTTATGCAGTTATATTTGATACTTCGCATTCCGGTCATACCGCAAGATGCTGAACATTTCGAGACGCTTGTGATATTTCGTCTGCAAAAAATTAAAACAAAAGTCATAAGTGGGTTTAGGTATTAAATATAATACTGAGTCCTGAAGCTAAAAATATTGAAGATAAAGTGATTTGACTTTTGTTAAATCTATTTTCACTTATCTTTTCGGATTAAGTGCGGTGAAAGTTAGAAGCTAAGCACTTCATGGAGAATTTTGCAAAATTCAGAGTATTCAAATGAGAAATGAAACGTTTGCCGACTCCTTTAACAATGGTAAAATTAGCACCAAATTTTCCAGTACCGTGGCTTACATAATGCGCTATATTTCCGCAAAATTCGATGCTACCAGAATTAATTAAATCTCTAAAACAAAGGAGCCTACTGCTATTAACTTTATGTGCCTATTTATTAGAATGGGATGTTGAGATAGTCCTTACTTGGCTATGTGCTAACAGATATCAAAAATGAAACTTTTCTCGGTTATTACTAATTTATCCTAAGAGAAAAAAGGGCATTTTTAGGAGGCCTCAGAAATTGAAGAGAAATTGTCAGATCTCCGATCAGTCTTCTCTGCAGTAAATGCTCTTCCCATTATCGAGGAGAAGACGCCACTGTCTCGGTAGTGTAATTATGTTAGAGATGGACTGTCTCCAGTGGCTAGCTTTATGATTATGCGATTACTACCAGCAGATGGAGAAAGAGTGAAGACTGGTAGGTAGAAGGATCCTAAGCATGCCAAATAATACAAATCTGGGCCTACAGAGAAGAAGTATGCAAAAGTATCCTAATTAATGGCAATCTCAAAAAAGAAGGAGGAGTCAATGGTCACTTTTCTCCCAGAGATATCCTACCTACGTAAAGAGTGTACCAATTTCTCCAGCTCAAAGGGGCTCACAGATAAAAGATTTTGAGACATGACATGGATCAAAAATGGCTTCCATCAGAAGATAACCGCGAAAGGCTTTACCCACACCCAGTAATATAACGTCCACTTTTATTCCTACATAATAAAGTAAAAATCATGTAAAGAGATATCTGCTTGTGAAGCTCAAGCTCATATGAACGTCGGAATTAGATTGGGCTAATCTTGCAGTCACATTCATTAAAAACCAACCCCGGGCCTCCTTAGCACTGACCTTATGGGACTAAGAATTACTTTACAGCGTGAGTTTGTCTTTTGCTGTCACCTTGATTCCAGCAGCCCGTTTTGTATCTGTACAATTGCGGAAGCAACTGCAAGCCAGTTTTCCTTCAGTTTGAGCAATTCTTCAACTATTCCCTCCGAACTCATGTTCGTCTTCGATGCACGTTCAGAATTTTTTCGGTCATGAATTTCGGGTAAAGAAAAATAAAATGTCCTGGTTCTTCTCGTATGCTATCGCATTCAGGACCAGGATCCCTTTTGTCGGAGTTTCATGATGGCTGCGATGGTGTCCACATCGCGGGAAAAGCTTTTTTTTGGGCTCAAGCGCGCAAGCGGGTACTCCTTGGTTGCAGTATAGGCTTTAGGTAGGCCTCGCGTCTACCGGTATTAATCCTGAGTCTGTAGGTAGTATAAACCGTTATCGCTATGCCAGTCACAGCGGGGTTCTGACTGTAAATCAATCTGTGTCCGAAGAAGATCGTGGGGTTAGGTCCAGACGGTCGATACTGACGTAAAATCATCAGGACTTAATCCATCGGTATTTAGTAGTCGACTTAAAGACATGGGTATTTCCATGGACTTCTACTTTGATCATGTTTTTCTTGCTTGCATCTAGAACTTCACGCCTTGACAGTTTGGATGTTGGACCTAGTCCTCACTGTCAGTTTCAAGGCTTTGTTAAGAATACTACTCAAGAGGTTAGATATTTTCTTTTATTTGTAGTTAAGTCTGAAATTAATAGACCAGTAGCTTACTCCAAACTACAATTTAGTACTGATGAAGGGAGTAAGTTGCTCCCGAAATATATATATATACTACTCAAGCTTTGGAACATATTTCCCAATTGCTAGAATACTCTGAGCTTCTGGAGAAGTTTTTTTGGTCGAAAGTATGCGGCATTGTAAGTTCACTGTTCTATGAGCATTTGGGCTGCCTAATAGGGAGCGGTCACCTTTTGACTGATATGCATGATCGGCTTATTTTCTCTCTACTCCGAAAAGCTCCTATTCCATATATCGTGCATTGCTTCCGTCTGTCTTTCGCTGTGTGGCTGAAGCCTTAGGCCAACGGATAACACATTTATACTTCCTCCTATTAGTAGTTTGGGTTCCCCTCCACTGATAGACGAAATGTCGAACGTCCTTGTTTGTGGTGATGTTATCTATATCTTTGCACTCTAGAGTGATCCCCGGCATGCTATATCCTTATATTTGTCTACTATGTTAACGAATTTGTCCGCAGTTATGTCATTGGATTTCTTCGATATTTTTATGCAGCTAGCATTTTCCTCAAATTGATAAGTTCTGGACCTGTCCTGACCCTTCTGATATGATTCTTTACTACACTTGGCTTCTGAACTTTTGTAACCAGGCACTGTGCCTGTGTATACTTTGCCAATAGTTTCCGCTGCTTTCGTTACCTGTTCAATTTTCTTTGGGTTTGGTGCCCTGCTTATTCGATCAACTGTGCAGAGGGTCTCTTCTGCTATGTATTGCTAATGGACACTAATTTGTGTTACTGATCTTTCTGGCTTTGCGGCTTACCTAATGCGTCTCATAGTGTATTCTAGGGACTTAAATGAGCCTACCAGAGAGAGAGAGAGAAACTAGGGACTTTGTAGTAAAAAGCATCAAATAGTCATACGATGAAACACAGGGTGGCCAGCCAAATGGACAAATAGAATGCTTATCTGGCTCTGAAAATATTTGAGATATTAAACGTACTGATCTTAATAAGTTTCTGCGATAAGCTTACCTTTAAAGGAGGCAAACCCTCCGTGAACTATAAGTTCAGTAAATAGGTAATGTCTCTGTAATAGACGGTCCCTAATTATGGGCGGGCTACCTGCACCCATCAGTATAGCAGGATGATGCGCCTAACATGGTGTCAATTATCACTAAAGAATATGAGTTAAGTGATACTAGCGGGGAACAGTGTATGTATTACCCTTAATCACCACCGTGCCAGGTAGGCGAGCAGATGGGCAGACAAAACGAGAGCCTAAATCTTTGTGTAGATAAACCTTGAAGAATCTTTCAAAATACAAAACATTGAAGATATAGAAAATCTGGGTAGAGCTATCTGTCCCATCATCGACCATCAGTACCATCTCTGGCACATCGACTATACATAGATAAACCTCAGTGGAAGCGATAGGGTATTATGGTCACCGACAGGGAAACATGGGCTCGACTAAAAGCTGGACCAAAATCCGGTGGTTGACGTTAGTTCAACAGAAAAGAATCTCTGTGATCTAGACGATACCATCTTTTGACATATAGCGGATTAGAGGTAGTGAAGCTACATAATCTATTTCTGACCGTTAGGTTGTTTTGGAAGATGGGGGTCGTTCAGTCCGTCGTTTTGCTTGCTGGGTAATCAAGGCACTCGCAGGATTGTCGAAGTCCAACCTAGACACATCTTGTGATTATGATGGACATACTCACAGGAAGCTATGGCCTACACCTATCGAAACCGGGGAAATCCAAGGACATTATCTACAGATTTTACCAGGTTAATATTGAACCCTCCATACACATTCTAGGGCAATGTCCAGCTTTCATGGGCAGCGGAAAATTACACCTGGGAGTCTGCCAAAACCCAGGCGAGTTGCAGAAGTACTTAGGGTGACATCCTAATATTCCTGTGCGTCGTAGGATATAATGTGTTATAGTAGTTATAAGTATATAGTAAAAATTGAAGTGGTACAATAGACCGAAGCACATCCCCGTCAATAATAACAATACTCGTTGGATCTCATGACCGATGGTCGCACTGGCTGCTTTGCCTGCATGAACCTTTGCGAGTGTGCTAATTTTGTTGATAATTGTAACCTATCTACGGGGAAGTATTTAGATGTGGGTTAGTTTTAGTGGCCTTGCTCTCGGTCAGCGTTTTCTGAATCGTCCAACTGTTCAGCATGAATTTTTTTGAAGCTGATCGAATCGTTAGATGGTTCTTCAACTTAGACAATTTGAGGTAGAATCATTTGTAGACTGCTGAAGTCAGGGGGAGAATTCTATCCATTTTATAAAATTACTTTCTACTCACATGAGTTCACAATCCTCATTGCACGCCATATCCAAGGCTCCAACTGGCTTTTTACTTGATTCACAGTAACTTGATGACACTTGCTGCGATGCATCAACTTTAACGCAAACCGGTGTCCTATGCCTGTCGAAATCCAACCATAAATAATCTTTTTGTCAATTTGTTTGAAACTATCCTTACTTGCTTCCCTGACAAAGTGCACTGCAAGGACCCCATTCGGGTAACTTCCACTGATAGACTTCTGGCTTTGGATAGTAAATGTCATGATGATGCCTTGCATGGTGGTGTCTCTCCGCATTCACTATTGGCGTTGTGTAAGTGTACGTCAGAAGAATTTCATCACCATTGTCTTGCTCTGGTGGCAGTGACAGTAGCTGGATTGAATTTTAAAAATAATTTTGAATAATTTAAGGAAACGAAAGTGATTTGAATGGGGAAATTTACTTCGACTTTAAGATCCTTTTTGAGTATTCTCGAATAAGTTGTATTAACACGTTCGACAGTGCTGTTGGCGCCACTGTATTCAAAGGTCACTCCGGCGTACGGGAAGGTTTTTTTGTAGGTATTTATGACATTATGGCCGTTTAGAAGATACTCTCCTTGATCATCCAGTAATACTATTTTTTTTTTTTAAAAGAGAAGAATAATTTTGGAAATATTATATAAATCAAAAATATATCTTTCACAACATTGAATATATAATAGAATCAATTTAACAAAACTTGGTCAAATATAAACTTAAAATAATACTAAAAAAGTCGGGCAAATTTTCAGTCCAGTCGTGTTGTAACCCTGAGAAAATTACAGCCTTTAGGATCAGAGCTTCATGGAAAACAGATAAGCCTGATCATAAACACTGCTATTCTTCCAGGATTATGATTTTGATGCTGATATACAAATTTTTGTACTTTTTTTTGGCAGCGGATCCAAAATATTTTGTAAAAATTTTGACACTCCAAACTATACATAAATTATGCGAATTTTCTTTCTATTTTTATTTGATGGATGCAATTCGGTCGATATATAATGATAACATTGAAATTCCACAACAATTACCTATATAATTTGAAAGTGGTGCGCCAACTTGTCGAATGTCAATGTTAGCTGATCCTGCAAAATAGGGTAGAAGATAGAAAGGTTGCTAGATTGGTAGAATGGTGTCAAACTTACCTTTTGGAATTGTGAGTATATTAAAATGGAATGGTTTCTTTGTGGTATCGCTTCCCGATTCAATATGCGATCTGTAAATGTTTCCTGTTACCTCGTTACATGTATCGTTATTTCCTTGGCATACACCACACCTGTCTGAAGTCAAAAAAAATCCATTTGATAATTATAGAAAACCCCGGTTTCGACTAAGCTATATTTAAATTTTTTTTTTGTGTTTTTCAAATTAATTTTATTTCTTCTTAACTTCCAAACGAATATTCTATTCCAATTATCTCATTGCTCCTTTCAAAAATTTCCCTCCAGATATTTTAATAATAAAAATTATTTATTTTATTAATTGTTGAAATGAGAAGAGGATGGGCGCGTGGTTGATATAAAAAGATTGTTCTTTTTCTCAACCTAGGAAATGTTCCTATGATCGCCTGCGAGCTGCGCAGACAGGAAATTGTCTGAGATTCACCCCCAGAACATCTACTGACGGGACAGTGCCATGAAACTATTGTGACCAACGTGCTTGGAACTACTTCCTCCAATCACTCTTCTTCAGTCTTTGTTCCGTTCACAAGCGGGATCGGCTCCTCGTGATCGGTTCCGTTATTTTATTTTATCAAATGCCCGATCTGGGTGCAATTTCGAGGCTTTTAAATCCCCATTCAGCGTATCAGGCCACGGTTTTTTCGGCCTGGCTTTTGGTCATTTATCATCGACTTCGATGTTCAGACCAATTTTGGCAAGTGAATTCTCGTTGGCACGGATTGCGTGACATTACCATCCACAACGCCTCTCTCGCACTTTTTCCACACTCGATGCAACCCCATAACGATCGGGGATATCCTCATTTCGGATGTGATCAAAACGTGTCGCGTCACTATTCCAATACAACATCTTCGTTTCCCTTACCGCTAGACGTGGTTCATTGTTTTTATAGTCGGCCAACACTTAGAACCATAGAGAGCGTCAGAACGGACGACATTGTGGTAAATTTTAGATTTGAGACGATCGTTGATACGTCGGTCACAAAGAACACCAGTTGTGTAACGCCACTTCATCCAGGTTGCGTTAATACGTGGAGCAATTTCATAGTGGAGTTTTTCATTGGCTCATAGCATTGATCCGAGGTATTTACATCGCTCAGTTCTGGGCAGGTCACTGCCGCTGACAGTAATTGTGCCTGTTTCATGGGGATCGGTCGTCAAAAATTCAGTTTTGTTTAGATTCAATCTGAGACTATGCTACATGAGGCGATCATTCCATTTTTGGGCAAGTTGCTCGAGATCATTTTATGGCAGTGAAACGTGGACCATGGAATAGGCCGAAGTGAAATCAGTGAACCCCTTTAAACGTCGAGTTGTTGGACCTGATCCGAGGAGATGGAAAAAGTGCCATGTGCAGTTGTATACTATCTATGACGAGTTAGAGGACTCTATCTGTATATTAGTTTATGATGAATTTACTACATGAACTCTATGGAGTTTTCTCAGGCGACTTTGAAAAGAAAGAATATCATCTCGACAGGCGCGAAGCATATGGGGGGATTCGATTGATAAAGACAGCAAGCGAGTAACCAAGGCGCGGCAATAGTGCAACCAACCTTAAAATCTGTCAAAGAAAAAGAGTTTGGAGAGCAAATAAGAGCAAATAAAAAGAAAATGCATCCTGAATTGATGAGCGCTGGGGTGTCGTAGCAGAAGGCGGCGGTTAAAATTTCACTGCTGGCAGAGAGATTTGTTATCGTGGCTGTATGTCGGATACTAGTCGACTCAGCTGTGAATGAGTACCTGAGTCAAATCAGTGTAATAATCTCGGGTGAGCGTAATGCTGACCACATTGCCTCCTTCAGTGCACTCTAGTGTACCGTTACAGTTTTGAATGAAGTGCTCTAACAGACGTCAAGGCCCTGATCCAATATGGATTGTTGCGCCAACGAGTATTGTTATTAACCTGAACTTGCAAGGTAAAATTCAATTCGGAGCTAACGGCCTGGGCTCGGAGAGAATGTCAACCAAATCAGCCGCTTTAAGTTCGTTGCTTGGCTCCTGCTTGAGTCCTGCCATTGCAGATTAGAAGGGACTATTTCGCTTCTCCCAAATTGTGCGATGTGTGGTGTGAGGAAACCTATTTGAGCGGCGTGGTCGCTTATTGGCCAACGCCCCAGGGCTTATAGTCATGGTTTGGAATATATATACTGATAAGTGCAGTAAGTTTTTGTTAAGTAGTCTGATTTCCAATTTTTTCTCGAGTGGGAAAGAAGAAAAGCAAAGATTCCATTTCAGGCGAGTCCCGCTAGATCAAGTTAAAATATGAGACTTGACCTGCGTCGCTGGCTCGTCGACTGGAATATCTTTGGCTACATCCTTGCGTCTCAGAACTAACTCCAACAGTCCTCCTGCATTATATTTTTTGTATCTACCGGTGAAGCGAATAGTGTGGAAATCTTTTGTTATGTGACCATTCTTTCGTATCGTCCCGATTGGGACTTGTGTTGAATCCTCCAGTATGACTGACGTTTTTGTGGTATAAAATAAGTCGTGGCAGACCCTGCTTCAGATGGGGCGATGGTGTAGGTCAGGACGTCTGACAGCTTTTAGGGATATCGAATTGGTGAACCTCGGCCCAAAACCGGGATATTTGGAGTTTCTTACTAAGACAGGCCTAGACCGAATACCGGCTGTTGCGCCGTTGATGATGATGATAACCATTTAGAGCAGTTGGTCCTTGGTTTGTATGCAGTAGATCTAGAATATTACTGTCTTCATAAAGCATGGTAGTCAATATCCAGCTTGTAAATCGCGCTTGCAAAAGCAATAAAAATGAAGGCTGGCTAAATTTCCGGAAGACATTGCGTGAATATAAGAGGAACGTAAAACGTTCGAAACGAGAATCTTTTAGAGCATACTGTGAGGAACTGGAAGGTAAAAGGGAGCCTCCCAGGCTGTGCAGAGTACTTAACAAGGATGAGTCGGCCAAGTTAGACTCTCTTAGAAAACCGGCACTTGCACGAACTCCAGGGTAGAGACGATATAGACTCTCTTGGAAGTATACCACCCAGGAGAACAGGTGTCAAACGTGAGAAGAGGTGAATTGGCGGTTTTAGCAAATGCTTCAACACGAAAGTGTTGCAAGGGGAAATGGGACACTGCTAGAGCGGTTGTTACCAATGAAAAGGCGAGAGCTACTATACTATCATTTGGACACTTCAAAGCACCTGGCTTGGATGGCATCTACCCAGCGATGCTAAAGGGGAGTCAAGAGCATTTAGAGCAACTCCTAAGAAATATTTTTCAAGGATGTCTTGCTCTGGGCTATGTTCCTTCCTCTTGGCAGAAGGTGAAGATAGTCTTCATACCAAAGCCTGGGAAAGATGGCTATTCAAATCCAAAGAACTTCAGGCAAATTAGCTTAACATCATTTTCGCTGAAATGTCTGGAGACACTGGTTGAGCGTCACATTCGCGAGAAGGCGCTAAGGCCGCACCCACTAAATGAAAACCAACATGCTTATCAACGTGGAAAGTGTTGTGAGTTTGCTCTTCATTCTTTGGTTTCAAAGATAGAGGATGCAACTTTGAAGGGTGAGTACGCGATGGGGATGTTCATGGACATTGAAGGAGCTTTTGACTGTGTGCCCTTCCAAAAGCTCTGTGATGCCGCCAGAGAGCATGATGTTGACGAAACTCTAGTAAAGTGGATCTAGGCTATGCTAACGCAGAGATTGTTGTGTGTTGAAGTGCGACGAAAGGCTGCTCTCAAGGAGGTGTGCTCTCGCCACTTCTGTGGAGTATGCTGATCGGCTCACTACTATGCGAATTGCAAAATCTGTTTGAACGTGTTCAAGTTTATGAGGATGACGTGGCTATCCTGGCTGTTGGGCGAAATCTTGGAACGATGTGTAGAAATACACATACTGTCAGGATATACTGATGGCAACGGCCTTTCAGGCTGAAGTGTATGCGATCCTAAGGGCGGCAACCTGGTTGATTGATGAGCGTTGAAGGGCAGGAACAACGTATTCTGTAGCAATAGTCAAGCTGCATTGATCACTTCAAAAATGGTCCAGGAATTCAGAAACCGATTAAGCTCTGTTTCTAGATTCAATACGGTGGAATTACTCTGGGTACCTGGTCATTGTGGTGTAGAGGGAAATGAAATCTCGGATGCCTTAGTAAAAGAGGCTTCAACTTTTCCCACGCCCGGACCGGAACCAGCAATTGGGGTGTCAGTAGCATTGGCTGATGCTGCTATCAAAAACTGGGAACAAGCTTCTCATAATGATGGGTGGCGAAGCCTTAATGCTGCTAGATACACCAAACTTTTCCTGTTAGAATCAAGCAAAGATATTGCAACGTTTATCCTGTCGAAAAGCAGGAAGACTTGCAGAAGTATGGTGGACTTTCTGACAGGCCATAATTCAAGATGATACGTGTCTACCCTGTAATGAGGAAGCGGAATCCACGGAGCGTTTGCTAAGTGAACGCCCCGCCTATGGGCGCATCAGACATCAGATTTTTGGTCCTGATGTGCTCCTACTGTAGCCGGTAGTATCACATCCACTAACGGAAATCCTGCGATGCATAAACGAATCGAGGAATATTCCGTTAGACGGGAGAATCGAGTACAATGGACCGTCAAGGTCTGAGTGCTCAGAGGCTTTGCCTGTATGGCAGGCTCCTTGTTGGAAACGACAAGGATGCTACATTTAGAAAGGTTTTAATAACAGGGGAGACGAGGATTGATTTGAATTTAAATAGTTGACAAAAATTAGTTCAAATCTTAATTCACGGAAAGCCTTGCCTTTTTTGCTATAAAGTAATGGGGGATTTGCGTAACGATCGCTCAGTAAGACGTCTATAAAGAGAGATTCATTCTCTGCCTTCAACACAATTTCGAAGTTTAGCTCGATGATCTTGATAACATGCAGAGCTGTCAATTTTGCTAGTCCTTGGGGTCATCTTTTGACATGTATCTAGACGTTTATCTTCATCTAAAGGTATAATGTTAACTCACTTCATATTGGATTTTCCCAGTAAATATGGGTGCTCCTAAAAGGATCAAAATTTTGGTTTAACCTTTTAGTATTATTTACAGTAAATGTTTGAATCTTTATTGTTTTTGACAATTTGAATGTACTCCTTCCTTTTGGTGTTTGTATCTTATTTTCTTATCTTATCTCCTTTATCATGACATGGAATACCTAAATATATATAGGATTACTTTTGTTATGTCCTTTTTCTACTGATTCGTGATTAAGCTTTACTATTTATAATACTTATATCTAAATATTTAAAGAAGATGTTAGTTACCAAGTTGTGTTGTTGAATTCAATTCATTATCACATCCTGCGGGCCGACAAATTCCATTGACACATTTATTAAAGCTATCGAAGGTACAAGTGGTTCCATCACGAACCTGCACTTAAGAAAATATCCCCAGAAGAAAGAAAAAAGTTATAGTAGAAATATGTACACTAAATTTAGTTTCAGGTTAGATTATATACAATTTAATAAGTAAATAAAATAAAAATAAATCAAATACAGCAAAGGGTATACAATTTAGTAAAATTATGCGAGAAATAATAATTAAAAGGGAGAATACAATAAATTAATAATTAATAAAAACAAAAATAAATAGCAGTCGAGCCGACCCCGCTTGTGAACGGGACAAAGGCTGAAGAAAAAGAAGAAGAAAAATAATAAATAATAGCAGTAAAGATATAAAATTGTAAATAGAAAAAAGGAGTAAAATAGTAAAGATCCTTAAAGTTAGTCACATCTTCACCTTATCAGCTAACTGAAAATAGTTTGATGACTTCTCAACTCGGCAAAACAGCTTACACTCATCCCTTGGTGAAACTAAATTTTTAAAAAGAATTTTTTTTATTATTTTTTAATCTCCCCGTGATTCCAAACATAAATATCTACAATTTTAAAATTAAATTAAAGAAAAAGCGTAACACTTACTTCCATATTTAGGCACCCATTTCACATTCCTATCTATTCCACGTATACCAAAATTGTTTCCATTTAATTCAGAGCACTGTTGCTCCCTGAAATCAGGTTCGTCAATTGAACAATCTTGCACATTACATGATTGATATCTTCTACGTATTCCAACACAATATTTTCCACCATTTGCCGGAACAGGATTATTACATTCACGTTGTGATTCCTGTATACCACCTCCACATGTTCGGCTACATTGACTGAATCTTTGGAAGAAAATAATATTAAAATAAGTTAGAGTCGTATTTTTTGGAGAGAATGGGGTATGACTTCATTGTGACTGAAAACCAACAAAGATATCCTTGGTAACTCTGGAATGCTTTGATTAGCTTAAATGCCCTCAATTATCTGAAGTAGGCTGATGGCTGATGGGGTGATGTCCAGGATAACAGGATCGACGAAGAGGCGTAGATTCTCTCCGTAAACCATCTCCGCTGGGCTGGCCGCGAATTCCTCTCGCTGGGATGTACGGAGGCCGAGGAGGACGAAATGCAATCGCCGCGACCACGACGGATCGTCGCGAACCATTACAGCGTCCGGTGCCAACGTTCCAGCATACCATTGGACTGTGAATGGTATACACTAGTCCTATGCCGTTTAAAGCCAAGGAGCTTTCCTAACTTCGCGAAAAGGGTAGATTCGAATTGCATTCCCTGGTCCGTGATGATGACGGCTGGAACACCAAAGCGCGGAATCCATTCTCAACAGAAGGCCTCGGCACATGATTGCGCCGTAATGTCAGACAGAGGTATTGTTTCAGGCCACCGTATAAACCCGCCGATGATTGTGAGGCAATACTTGAATCCGTGCGAATCTCGCAAAAGACCTGTGATGTCGAGATGGATGGTGTGAAAGCGCTTAGTTGAGCGAGGGAAAACACTTATTTCTTTTCGAGCGTGTTTGTTGATCTTGCACTTCTGGCATGCGATGCACTGTCTGACCCAAGAATTTACGTCCTTGTTCATGGACGGCCAGAAATATTTTTTAATGACTAACCGGTTCGTAGACCTGGTGCGTGGGTGCGCAAGATCGTGAATCGCGTGGAATAATTCCCTGCGAAAATCGGCCAGAATGGATGGCCTGGGTCCCTTATTTGAGGTCTCTTAGAGTAAGTAAGAGTTTGAGCCGAAAATAGGAAACTCCTTAAATTTATATTTTGTAGCGAAGTACGCGGCGAGTAGTTCCCGATCGTCGGCGCTGTAGTTGCATTGAGTTAGGTTGAGTTGCTTTGAAAAGAAGCTCAACGGTTGCCAGATTTGACTCGCCTATTGATGCGCCCACGGCAGTATCTGAGACATCGCCCAACACAGCTAGGGGTGCATCTGGCTGAGGAAATGCCAACAGTGTTGCCTTAACAAGCTGTTGTTTGACAATGCATGGACGGCCTCAGCAGACTATGCGACCTCGCGGCAGTCTTTGGTTTTGGGCCCAGACAAGTAGGCGTTCAGGATCGCTTGATGATGAGCGACCCTGGCCAAGAAACGACAATAGAAATTTAACATGCCGAAGAACCTTCGCCTGGTTGGTAGTGGAAAACTCTTAATCGCCTCAACCAGATTAGGTCGGATACCGTCAGGGGTAACTAAGTGGCCAAGAAATTTCAATCTAGATTTTTCAACGTTAAGACAAGTCCGGCCTCAAGGAGACGTTGAAAAATGCACTCGAGATGCTCTAAGCGTTCAGATTCGGAAGCGGACCAAAACATCATCCATATTTACGAAACAAAGGTTTAAGTTTCGTAAAACAGAGTGGATCACTCTCTGGAAAAGCCTGCGCACCGTTGCACAAGCTGAAACTCATCCTAGTGAAATCGAAGAGTCCGAAAGGTGTGCAAATAGCCGTCTTCACAATGTCTTCGGGGGCTTCTTGGGTGAAACAGGACGCACCTTTGAGAAGATTGGAGAGCCGGTGGTATTGATATGGTGCTGCACATCGTGGTTCACCGGCTTGGATAAATTACTTTCCGTCGTAATGTTGTGAAACTTTCGGAGAAGTGCGCGACGTCTGTAACGAGGTTGTGGGGGTCTATTAATGTCTTGTTCTGCAAGTCAACCAGCAGCCCATAGTGACACAGGAAGTCTGCGTCTAATATGGGGATGCTGATATCCGCTAAAAAGAAGCGGCATGAAAACGTTCAGCGTAATCCGAGACTCACGTCCACCTGCTTATAGCCATAGGTGTTGATGGGAGATGAGTTCGCGGCCACTAAACGGAGGTTTTGCGGAATAAGGGTGTTTGGACGGGGTACAGGGAGAACCGCCAGCTCAGCGCCCGTGTCGACCAAGAAACAATGTCTGCTTAGGGGATCGGAGATTGTAAGGCGACCTGGTTCGCGCCTCCAATGTGCCGCCACACTATTCTTTCAGATACCGGGCGGAGTGTGAAAATGGTGATAAGAGAATCAGAAATAGAGCATGAGAAAAACTGAGGTAGGGGGGGGGGGGGGGGGGGATAGAAGCTCAGCAGATGAGTGGGAAGTGGAGTAGAGTGGTTGGGCAAGAAAAAAGAACAGAGGAAAAAAGTGCTTTTTTTACACCTTTCCTCTCTGTTCTTCTTTCTTTCCCACCCTTCTTCTCCACTTTCCACTTATCTTTTTTTCTCTCTCTTTTTCAGGACAGGGATTAAAAGAAGGGAAAGGGGGATAAGGTGAAAATGCCAATAAAAATAGACTTAAAGTAGAGAAGGGTGCTGGGAAAGTGGAGATGGAGATGAAGATCAGTTAGCTTGATGATCCTCCAAGTAGTAGACAAGGTATGTTAGGGTAGAATTTTGAACAAGGAAGCCTTTTGTTTTAGTGAACCCTGTGTGGCGTATTGGCTTACAGATGATGAATTTAGGCAAGCTAGGACCTCTAAAAATAAGCGCCTACTCCCGGGGTCTTATTATCATATCCAGAGAAATCCCTGAAACCAATGCCCTACAGGATAGCTTCTGTTCAATCAGTTCCCTGAGTCGATCGGGTAATTTAGAGCCCACTACTCAAGACTTTAACGAACGGTAAAAGCAATTTTGATGGTAATGGATTCCTTCATCAATGGTTGGCCAAAAAAATTTAAATGCCAGTTGGAAAATGCGAAGTCAAATTGGAATTGGAAGGGTAGAAGCATTATTGACGGGAAGTGGGGTAGCAGGTGCTGAAACGCCAACCGTCTCAAAAAAGCGTCATAGATTTATATCTCTTATCCAAAAAAAATGTTTCCACCAAGAAATTATATATTATTTTATAATACTTACGGACTCCATTTTCCCCATCCTCCGTTTATTTTACTAATATTCGCAGATTTGTCTACACAAACTCCTTTCTGGCACCAACGTCTGTCACCATCACAAGGTGTACCATCGGCCCATGGTAAATTACTGGATCGGCAGTTATTTTGACTATCTTTTTCAAAACACCAAAGGCGTCCGCACTCTTTCTGAAAGAAAATCTAAGAGGATGAATAGAGCCGAGATTTTCATAATGACAGCGTTTTGTTATATGTACAAATGAGTGCTCAATGATGTGATTAGTTGTGTTATTTGGTAATTTGATTGCAGAGTTTCTTTCACTTCACTTCTTTTAGTAAGTAGTTACTCTTATCTTAGAAAATAATTGTAATCATTATCTGATGAAACTTTTATGTTTAACTGAATAAGATGGCGTCTGAATACGAGAGATGAAGATTTGTGCTACAGGCTTTTGGGATATCTCTTCTTCGGCGTATATCCAGGCGGTCCTAGAAAGCCAGCTTAGCTTCCCTTACAAACGCTTAGGTTAGTGATTTTTTATAGTCGCTTCCTTTGAAATGAAAATCGATTTTTCCCCTGTACCAAGCCCAGTTGAATCATTCAGTGTCGTGGTTTGTAAAATATTCGATAGACTAAGATTTGATCCCTAGATCTGTAGATCCCGTTCGTCTACAACCTTTGTCCAGTTCAGAGGCCAGGTCGGTTTGTCGGGGTCAGTAGTATTACTTTATTCGGTCATGTGCCCGATCTGTATGGAGTAGAAATTCTCTCAAATCACTATATAGCATATCAAGCCGTCGTTGTTTCGTCCGTCCTTTTGGTCGTCTCCCATCGACTTCGATGTTCAGACCAATTTTGGAAAGGGGGGGGGGGGTTATCAGCGCGGTTGTGACATGACGGACAGCACTGTGGAACATTTTGAATTTGAGACGGTTCTGTCGATTATGAGAACGTCATTTGGGGAACGCCACTTCATCCATATTGTTCTGGGCAAGTCACTGCCGGAATCGGAACCCCAGTACCGGCCGCTTTTGGGAGTGGACAGGCAGGCTCTCGGCCGTCGATATCCCTCGACTGCAGTGCTTCGGTGGTGTATTACTTGGCCACCGCTGCATCGAATATTACAAGCAGCCTGGAGAAAGAGGCATTTAAAGGGAGTACATCACTCCTGAGAACGCCTGTTCAAAATACGCTGAAAGATGTCCCACAAACAAGTCATTAATTAGCCCATAGTGGGGGGACTACACCTGGTCGGAACATGTCGTATGTTTGATCCCTTTAGGGCGATCCTACGATCTCCTCCGAAATCAACGTTGCTGAAGGAAGGAAATTAGGGAGGCTCCGGCAAGGCTAATAAATACGGAAGTGCTCAGTAGGAAAACCAAGCAGAGCAGTAGTGTCAGAATACGGACGAATCATCGTTTGCCCTACTCGGAGGAAAAATAAAAGAGCTGTCCGAATTCATAAAGGACAAACACAATGTGCACCAGGCCATTAAAAAAATGGTCCGAGCCATGCGAGTACTGTACAGTAGTGCCAAGGACGAAAAAAATGCCTCGAAGAAACCAAACATCACCCAGGCAACAAAACCCCCTCAAAATCCAAAGAGCGGTAAGCTTGAAAAGAGGAGTAGAGAGGGAGCGAACGATTTTTTCGGATCCTCGCAGGACGCGAAAAGCCAAAGAGGCCTCTCACCGGCAAAGGGGAAGGTAAGCAAAGTTACCAAAATCCTTGACACTGCGGCGCCGGCTCCAATCGATCCAAGGTAGGTAAAGCCACAAAAAGGAACCAAGGCAGCATGGTCCAAGGTTCGTGGAAAGAAAAATGCTATACATAAAAGAAGGTTACGCCTCGAGTTAGTTATCATCTCCAAAAAAGGTGATATGACTTATGCCAATATCCTCAGGAAGGTCGAAACCGATCATGAGCTGATGGACTTCGGAGAAAACGTCAGCCCGAATCAGAGGCTCCCAGAAAGGAGATTTGATGTTGGAGCTGAAGAAGTCTCCCGGCAAAACGCCAAGGTAGAGAAGTCTTTAGGAGTACGTACGGGCCAGAAAGCAGGAGATTGTTATACAATGTAAGGACATTGATGAAATCACGACCGAGGAGGATATCGGCGACACCTTAGAAAAGCAGTTTGGACCACTTGGCTTGCAAGATTGCGCAATCGGGGGGAAGCAGCGTTCAACCTGCTGGCGGCTGGTACAGTAAAAATAGGTTGGGTCGTTTGCTGACTTAGGGAATAGGTGACCCTTAATCGCTGCTTTCGATGCCTCGAATTTGGACATATAGCGGCGAAATGCACCGGTGTCTGTGACAGGTCAAAAAGTGGTAGAAAATGTGGGAGAGAAGGTTATATGTTCAGGAAGTGCAAGGCTGAGCCTCAATGTATGCTCTGCAAGGGGAAAAGGGAGTCCACTGTCGGCGCGATACAGCCAGCAGCAGATGTCGGGAGTTTAGGAGAGAGAGAGAAATGAGGTTGATACAAATCAACCTCAACCACTGTGAGGCAGTGCAAGATCTTCTCTCGCAGACCATCTATGAGAAGGGAATCGAAGCTGCGATAATCAGCCAGCCTTATTGCAATAATAAGAGCGGTAACTGGATTGCAGATGTAACTGGCAAGGCGGCAATATGGGGGTGTGGAAATCAAGCTATTCAAGAAGTGATAGAGTTTCCAGAAGTTGTATTCGTCAGGGCAAAAATAGCTGCTATGCTCCACCAAGCTTGACGATAGCAGAATTCGAAGGAATGCTAGGTATGCTAATCTTATATGTAAGAAATCGAAACCTCAAGATCACAGCGGGTGATTTTAACCCGTGGACGGTGGATTGGGGCAGTCGCACTACCAACGCCAGGGCCCGTATCCTACTCGAGGCTATCGCGGAGCTAGACTTGGTGCTTGCAAATACGGGAAATGTTTCCACTTTTCGTGGGACAGGGTCGGGCTCAATAGTCGATCTGACGTATGTGAGGAGAATGGCATGGTTTGTCAGTGAGCATTATACTCATAGCGACAACCAGGCAATTTTTCTCCAGATCGAATACGGGCTGCGTGGTGATGTACGTTCCCGCGGAACTGGAAACCAGGACTTGTCCATGAAAAAGTTTGAAGAGGACACATTGATAGAGATGCTATTGGGAGGCCACAATCCCGATGGTGCCGCTACAGAAAAGGTAGAGCAAATGATAGGACGCATAACGAGAGCATGCAACGCTGCTATGCCGAAGCGACGAGTTCTCGCAAAAAGGCGCTCAAACTATTGGTGGAATGAGAGATTGCGGTGTTAGGGGATGCATGTTTTCGAGCTAGAAGGATCTGCCAACGATCTAGAGGAAGACCGGACTTCGACGAGAAACGGCAAGTATGGGTGAAAACTAGTTTTTCTTCCGAAACCGAGTAAGCACCTAGGACACCCATCATCATACCGCCCGATTTGCCTTATCGACACGGTAGGAACGATGCTGGAAAGGGCCATCTACAATAGAAGATCCGAGCCGACTGGACTCTGCTTCCCTGCTCTCATAACAACACTCACAGTCTTAGGAGTTTGTGGTGCATCAAAACGGCGCACCAAAGCGCTAATTGGGCTCCTCGGAGCGGCCACTGATACCTACCTACCTACCCTACAATAGACTGCTCACTATCATTGAATATAAGGATGAACTATCGGAGCGACAAGCCCACTCAACGATCGACACCGTAGACTTTGTTTTGAAGCTAGTTCGGGACGCTATGTCGTCTAGAAACGTGACGTTGAACATCAGAAATGCGTTCAATTCCGCTACTTCGGAGTGTAAAGAGCTCACTGGTTCAAACGGGTGTTCCTAGTTATTTGACTAAGCTCCTTGACAGTTACCTTTCGGAGAGGACACTTTGGTACGACACGGGATCCAAGCAGTAGAGCGTCATTGCAGGAGTACCACAAGGCTCTGTGTTTGATCTTCTTCTGTGGAGTGTGCTTGTCCTTCCCGTGCCAAGGGAAGCCACAGTAATCGGTTTTGCAGATGATCTAGCTGTGGTTGTCTTCGCGAAACAACTTGAAGACGTTGAAGTGTACGCTAACGAAATCATTAGCACCATAGAAGCGTGGCTGGAGGTGGTTCAGCTTAACCATGCAGAACAAAAGACGGAGGCGGTCTGGATTACCAACCGTGGGGACTCCGTACTGTACGGTGGACTCCGCCATTAAAAGTATACAGGAGGAACTTGGAAAAGCGAACTGCGGAAGGAGGACGCGAAGAACGAAAGGTGTGGTCGCTCAAAGCGTAGTCCACCACGCGCAGTAATGCTTTGCGGCGGTTCCACGGGGAGTGGATGAGAATCCCACACGCTGCTGCTACCTGGCGCGGTAGTATCTTTGTAAGATTTCCACCTCCATCCATTAAAAGTGACCACTGGCAGTGATGGTATCTATTTTATTGGGATAGATGATGTTCTTATTGGATCTTTACTTTCCCGGGGGGGTCTATATTGTTGCTATGGGTCTACGTGCTGTGCCGAAGTAAAATCTCAGTGGAAGTTGGCGAAAGTAGGGTCCGCTAAGGTGGCTTCATGTCAACGATATTATTCTTTCTCGTTATTAGTGACGTGCTCAGTTCTGCTTTGTCTTGTGGGCGTGAAGGGCTTCAAATCGCAATTTTCCTATCTGCATAAATGTGGAAAACACCGAAGGTACTGATTAACAGTACAAGATCCGCCTTCGCTACTTTGGCCAAAATTTCTAAATGCAACTATCTTAGCACCAACATCGAATTAAGCCTCTTCCGTGCTAATGTCCCTTCTGTGTTGTTATATGGGGGTAGCATATGGAATGGGATCTCTACTATTACTTGAAAGTTTTGCAATATAAGTTACTATCTCAGAATGCACCACAAGTGGGTCACCCTAGAATTACGTAGCATAGAACAGTAGAGGAGTCCAAGCTTTTCGGAAGTCCTGGAGAGGAGCTGCAATATATTTCATAAACCATCCTCGGAGTTCACTGGGTGATATAACCAGCAAAGGAGTTGTCGGTTTTCCTTAATATGTCTTCTTTTTTTGAGAATTCTTGGTGTTTGGCATTTGCACTTGTCATGCTACTAGGACTTCAGAAAACTTAGATTCTTCCAGCTTATTATCAGCCCTTGTCTGGTGCACGCTTTTCTTTAACTGGTGCTACCTAAATCTTATTATAGTAACATTGTTGGTTTTGTCATTGGATGCGTAGCTGGCTTTAATGTAATTATAAATAGGGTTTAGTGGGGGATGTTTCGACGTTGGCTAGGTATCTCCTTCCCCTATCTCTAAGTGTCATGTATCGAGGAAATCTCAGATAGGTTTTCCCGACTACATTTTGTTAATGGTCTTGCATGTTCGTTATTTCGCGGAAAGAAAATAAAATTGGGTAGTGTTTTCCTTTATTCTTCCTTCCTTAATGATTGCGTATAGACAAGTGTGGCACCTGCAGCCTTTGGTAGTCTATTTTCCTTCTTTTTCATTGGATGTTCAAAGACAGTACATCTCTCGGTGAACATTTCTCAGCCTCTTTAATTTGAGTATATTGGAGCTATCAGGTTTGCTTTCCGGCATAAGAGAGTTTTTCGGTGATATTTATTCTCTCTTTCTCCATTTATCCTCCAAAGTATCTTCTACTGTAATTCGAGCCAGAATGGTTTGGACCAGTGTCTGCGATTTCAGTGGAGCAAATGGTCTTTTTTGTGACTCCATTAAAAGAGTGAAACAATTTTGGACATTTTGGATGTCTTTTGTTTACTAAACGAATTCAAAATTCATCACAAACTTTTCAGCAACCTTCAGATAAATTAATTGGGTCGGAAATATTTTGAGGACTGCCACGCTTGTTCAGCGACTTGATTAGCTTCTCAAGTTGAGATTCATCCAGTTGGTTATATATGACTTCTCTTTACGATTATTATTAATTGGTGAAGATAAATAGAAAATTTTTTTTTGGAAATTTAATAAATAATAAAAAAATAAAAGAATTAAAAAAAAACAAAGCTTGGATTACAAGTAGCTCCATGAGTTGAAGGATGCATGTTTGCTAACATTGTAAATAGTTACACTGCAAATTTCCCTTTCTATTTCAAACCACAAAATGCATAAGCAAGGCAAAGCAAAATCAATAAAAATATGCAATACTAACCTCATTCGCTAGATAAAGCTCACAATACTGTGAACCACTCCCGTGTATCAATTCGCATTGTTCATTTAATGTATACATCTCACCGGGCAGCTTCTTATTTCGACTTTTTATAGGATGTTGTGGTGTATCTTTCATACAATCGATTTCATCTTTTCTGTGGTAATATCAGGTGAAATATGAAAACATAAAGAGATAGATACAAATAAGTAGAATATAAAAATTGTATTCATAAATTTAAAATTAGCGGTTAGATGTGGAATAATAGATATTGGGTTAGATAATTTGTTTATGCTGTAGTTATGTGCAGGCTGGAAATATGAAGATTTGGAGCCTGATTCAATCTAGTGCACGGGGCAAGGATAATTTTCATATATTGTCGTCTTTTTATTTCTATGCAGGAGCTGGTGACAACTCGTGCGATTGTTTTTTCTAGAAAATTTCTTCTTCATTGGTCTCGTAAAATATTTCCTGTAAAAAAGGGGTCAGTAGAAGCTTTTCCTACACTTTTGGAAAAGCATTTGAAAGCGTTATTATTACTGAAACATCCACCCATAATTGACGGTGCGATGGTCGAGTTCGTGGAGCGTCAACCTTTCGACCTTGTTACCCCAAGTTTGAACTTCGGTTCGTCATGAATGTTTCTGTTCCTCTTTGTCTTGCTCTATTGCTGAAGGGATATCACTCGCACAGAATTAAGTGTGATGATAATGAAATCGATGCATAGTTTCATCGAAAATCAAAACAGGAAAGTAAAACCCATGCGAAGAAAGAGACTATACGAATGTCCTATAATCTGCAACGGAGTCAACGAAAGTCCATATACAATCAGCGTCTCGTAGGTTTTCATTCCTATTCAGCTTTTCGGAGTCTGAAAATCCAAACAAGAATGGAAACAAGTCGGGAAACCGGAAGCTAGACGCTTCAGGTATGAAAGGTTTTGTTTATTTCTTTTATAAAGAGATTTGGGTGTGCATTTGTCCCATTAGCATGTAGCACGTAAAATATGCATATATTATGTGAAAATAGCCACTTTCAAGTGATATTGACATTCACAGTCTCGAATTTGCAGCTTTGACTTAGTATTACTTTGTTAGTAATAGTGCGATTTTCACGAAATTTGGCAGGATCATGCTCTATGCTGTAGCCTATATTGTTGCAAAATTTTGTGATTCTAGGGTGAACTTAAGGGGGGTTTTCCTGTCAATTACTAAAAATTATAGTAATGTACTATTATTAACTTTATTTGAACAGGTATCGGTATGGAGGGTATTTCGGAGCCTAGGGACCATATAGTGACAGCCCCCTGATTTCTTTCAAATTTTTCGGTTGGGTAGTTTCTGAGAATGGGTTCGTTAAAGAAATGACCACTTTCAACCCCCCGCACCCCCCACCTTTTCAACAAATGTCAAAACTAAGACTGGCTTCGAAAAGTACTAACTGAGACCTTTAATTTGATACCCCACATGGCTATATTTGATGAAAAAAAAATTTACACCCTCCCTTTGCATGTATGAGGACCCCCCCTTAAATTCGACGTAAAAGGATGTAACTCACTATATGCGTGAGCGTTCGCAGTTCCCACCTTTCTACCGAATTTGGTGCCAATCGCTACAACCGTCTCTGAGAAAAATGCGTGTGACGGACAGACAGACAGACAGACAGACAGACAGACAGACAGACGGACAGACAGACAGACAGTAAACCGATTTTAATAAGGTTTTGTTTTACAAACAAAACCTTAAAAATAGGTAGGAGACCGCCCATCGTGACGGTACCCTTCTCTCCTTAGAGTGATCAGATCGGCATTCAAACCAACCGCACTTGGGTATGCCAAATCGTTTAAAGTCGTTCTTGAGTCTTTTGAGCGTACTCCTTGGCCTGGGGCAATTCCGAGTATTATTACATGCCGAGCCTCTCTGATGCTTTCTTCAGCCATTAATAGTAATTAGTAGAACCTGGCGAGTGAGCATTATTATTGCTTTTGCAAGGTTAGGATTCGGAAAAGTCCGCACCAGGAAAGTTTTTTTTTAAGGAAGAAGGAACAGGGGAATTTACTCCGCACCTTTCAAAGACAAGATAATCACAGTTACGGGACGGTGATTAGATCAGGAAACAGTACTCGAGACTATTTGTCACGAGGGAGGTGAAGAAAGTTAAAAAGGGTTGGATGGAGTGAAAATTAGGGGAACGAAGTATAATGTTCGACAATTTTGTAACTCGATTGGTGACTTCGAAAGTGGCTCCTAGGTCTTGAGAATAGTTGGGATTTGATAAGGAGTATTCGTCAAGAAAGTAGGAGAAGGAAGTGGATGAAGACTTGAACGTATAAGACAGAGGGTGACACCTTCTGACGTTTAGCGCTAAACCATTATCAGAGGACCAGTGAACCAGAGTATCTTGATTTGGTTGTAGAGTGACACAGCCCATAGCAGATAATATTGCCGAAAAAGCTTAAGGTTGCCGGCGCAGAGCAAACGGGGATAAGTAAAGAAGGGGAAGGTCGCTAATAAAAACTAAAAATAATAAATGAGGCAGAATAGAGCCCTGTGGGTCCCCAGAGGAGGGGTGAAAAGAACGGGATGTGCAACAAACAAAAGATACATGGCAGGTTCGGTTGAATTTAATGAGATGCTCCTCGCAACGCAACTCTACTGTGTGCATTTTCGGAGAAAATGTATTCTTACTAATGAATGCTGAAAATTAGTGACCATTCTTAACGATTTTGCACCGCTGGGTTGCATGAGTTCTTGCAATGACTAGATTTGCGGCCCTTTTTTTCCATTCGAACTTCGATTTGTTATGGTTAGGTGGGATGAAAAACATTGTATGTAGTTTACCCACAGCGATCAGAAGACCAAAATTCCTTTAGATTGAAAGCCATTGATACTGATACTGGATGCCATTTCATCATGAGGAGTAGAAAGGACTTCGTTTCGTGGAGTTTTTAGGATTAGGGCTGTGAAATCGTTACCCAGTAGTTCTACTCGTTTGGTATTACAGCATCTGCTTAAAGATTCCTACTGCAAATGTAAGCCAATGATGTGGACAATAGGAAGAAAATAAGTTTTTAGTAGGTTTGAAAGGATGATCCAGCTTTGCATCCTTTCAAATTTACTATTGAGGGTACAAGGAAGATGACTTGGGAAGGTACAAGAAAGATGACTGGGAAAATTAAGTGATAATTTCCACAGTGTGTCTACCAAAGGTTGTTCATAGTAGTAGCAGTGTCGATCCAACTTCCAAGCGTTGGCCTCTCGATCTAGTTGTCCTGAGTTCGAATCTCAGTCGTCGGAATGATTGTGCTCGTCTTGCTGGAGTACATTTGTACAGCATTAGATGTGGAGCACAGTCTTACTCCATGGATGCCCTATATTTCACGATGAGTGAACGGGAGATAGACAAACAATTGGGAACCCGCCCTTAAGCGTCCAGTCGAAGTTAGTCAGTACTTCTGACACTAGACTCTAACCGGTAATACTTGTTAAGACTCCAATCCGTAGTTACAAGTAAGCATTTTCTGCCAGGCAGTAAATTGTCCCCAGCCAAAACAGCGCGTTCGAGCGAACCGCTACTGAGTAAATTGCTTCATGGCAAACTACAATTTTCAGTTGGAATCAAGTCCGGAAAAAAGAGCTGGGGATTCTGTGGTTTCGGGTAATCCAAAATGGTAGCGGTCCTCTGACGCTCTCATCTTGACAACCCCAACTACAGCTAAGACGGTTCGACTGGTGAGCCCTCATTTGCAGCCAAGACTATAGAAGTCAATGGATGCATCTTGTAAGATGATACAAAAAAATCAGGTTACGAAGTAACCGCGCGAACAGCTCAAGAGGTAGCTGCTTTCAACTGCCAGGACTTTATCATCACAAGGTCTCAAGTTTTGCTTTTAGTCGGCAATTGTTTATCATAAAATATTAAGGCCAAACTTATGCGAATGAGTGGCGGTGTTGCTCCTTTCTGAACGATGTGGGAGAGTGTGTGCCACTAGAGTAATCGTCCTGCCATTGTAACACAAGTGATTTCTCTGGTTTCCAGAGGAGGAATAAAATAATGTTTAGGTTCAGGAATAACTACAATAACTTGATATTCAGAACGCCCTCAACGCGACCACCTGGAGTGTGGATGTTGCCAGGTAGCAGAGCAGGAGAGTTTATAAGTGGTACTCCTCTGACTATCGATGTTCCCGAAGCTTCTGTTAGCTTTTGGTGTTAACAAGAAGCGGGCGGTCCGCACTCCTTCCGGCTTGAGACCATCACATTACAAGTGTTAGCTATAAACGCTCGTGAAGGGGATGTGTAATGCACAGCATTTTTCTCTAAAAAATAGAAGATTTGCTGCATTAAAAAACGTCAGATTCATTGTTGCATACACCTCGTCAAAGAATCAAGAGTTTTTTCCGGGAAAGCTAGTGCTTGGACTATTACAATGTCTAGTAAGGACCGAACTGCAGATCTTCAAATTGGGTGATGATTTTCTTCAATGTGGTCGGCATAGTGACCGGAATGAAGTTGGTATCAAACGATATCGTACTCTCGGAGCAGAGGCGCATTGAATGGAATTATCTCCAGTCACTTCATTTTGAAATCCGTGGAAGACAGATTGGGCGACGTAAGCTTTTTAAGTGGGTATCGAATGATGTCACACTCTAGGATAGATAGATTTGACGATTTCAGAATCGTGCTGAGCCCTTGATTGACGATTCCTAAGAGGCTCATCAAATCCACTCTTGTAATTGAAGAAAAAAACCCAGATGATTGCAATTAGCACGGCTATGAGGAAGCTGTCCTTTTTGTACGCCAAAGAAGGGTAAAGCAAAATAGTGCATCTCGGATGTGGCAAAACAGAGGACAATGTTGGAGGAGGCTAAAATTTCTCCACAAAGCAGCAACAACGGGAAACACATATTTTTTCATGAAAAGTTCCAAACCAAAAATAAAATTAACTCCGATCATTTTGATTATAGAGTGACGCGACATGAAGTATGTTTTCAAAGACACTTGAAGTTGGAGGCCCCCCATTTGACTTGAAGTAATTATTGACTTTCTTATGACAGAAACAAAAGACTGATATTATCAGCAATCCAGAAATAGAACCATATACTCCAACTACAATTAAAACCTATCTTTGGCCAACAGCAATAATTGGCCCTATGAAGGCTCAATTATTACGAAACATGAATATTTATGCTTGCATATGAGCCTAAGAAGTGTACGTACGTCTACACTTCCCTAATCGCAACATGCGTTGATATACCATGCGTTTAGTTTAGAGTAAGTGATAATAATCGTTCAAGTGTCAACTTCAATTGACTTAGAATGGTAGCAAAAGAACGTAATAGAGAGTTTGAGTAGCGCCACTAAGTACAAATTTGTACAATGTGATGTCAGAGAATGAATATAATTTATGATGGAGCCATATTATACTCTTGTATTATTGGATTTTATAGTTTTGTGGGCATAAAATAATTTTATGGGGTTAGCATTAAACCTTTTGTAGATGGAAAAGTTTTACTTGTATTTTCTTTAAGTTTGTTAAAATGATAAAAATACTTATTAATATTGATATTAATTCATAATGAATTAATAATCATACCGAAAAAATGGGATTCAAAAAAATATCTCAAGGATAAATAAATTAATATATTCTTTAGTAATATTATTAATAATAATCAATAATCATCAGTATTAATTGATTACATTCTATTATTATATATGTTATACTATTTTTTTCAAATATATTATCTTTTTTGTTTATAGAATTATTATTTTAATTTATTTATCCTGTATTGTTTCAGCTATTATATTTTTTTGAATTAATCTTTTTTTGTTAGAGTGACGTGTAATAGCAGTGATTATAGATAAAAATAATATAGTTTATAAATATAACGCATTCATTTGTTCTAACAAACATCATAAATAAATAGAATGAGAAGTAAAATATGTTTACTTTATAATAATCAAATTATATCATATTATATACCAAATGAATTGTTTTATATTTTTAAAAGGTTTATTTATAAATTATATATTCTTAGGCTGTTAATTATATTTTGATGATCACTTTTGATTGATAAAATATGGTCGATTATATTATTTATATGTAATTCTTTAGTGCTAATTCTCTAATTGTTTAAAAGATTCATATTTTAAAATCATTCTCTAAAATTCCCACTGATTCTAAACCATAGCAGGGTTAAAATGAAAGACATCTACACAATCAGAATTCATACTGTAGTCCAGCTCAGTGGTTTAAGCAAGATTTAAAGTTGGTTGATTTAAATTTTAATTACCCTGCGTAAAGCGAATAAAAGATGGTTCAACACATCACTAAGCATATGGTGGACGCTTGTATACAAAGTTGGCGTTTAATTCCTAACAACTTTGTTTATTGTGCGACTTATGCGTTCACCCCTTGAATATAGTTTGTAAGTATTGATGTAATTGGTGTTCATCAAATTCTACTAAAGAAAACCATCTTAATTTTCTTCTCAGAGAAGATAGTTTTATTCTAATTTTTTCATATCTTTTCACTGATCAAAACTTCTTTCCTTGCCCTCTCAAGTGAACCTTCAATATAAATGTCATTAAGATTTTATTACGGAAATCATAAAAGTCGTAAAACAACTACAAATGTTGTTTTGATTAAGCGTTTGCATGTCAGTAAATTAAGATCATGTCTCATGAATGGTGTAAGATAATATTTAAGTATAATAGCTTACATTGTTGTAAATTGAAAGATTGATTGACGGAAATTTATATTAATTTCTCTTGTTTTTGACAAATTTCAGGTCAAGGTGGGTCATCTATATGTATAATGAATTATCTGATCACTACTATCAATTGTGAAAAAAACTCGGGACCGAAGGGCTTCTGACAGGTATGACAATGTTTCTATTTTTATTGTTTTAACCATATCAACGAAGCTTGCGTTCAGGTAGTACGAGCAGCTGCTTTTTAATGAATATGTTAAGTGATAGAATAGCAATATAAGCCACACGGCCGGTCTAATGAGGCCAAACTAAGGTGCAATTTAGCAAAATTAATGAATTTAGTGGACAGGATAATTTCTATTTTACTTATCTATAATACTTGTGTATCCATGATAGTATTTTCCAATACTTTTTTGGCATCCTTTTTGTTTCTCTATATAAAAATTCAGGGAAAATGATGGCAATGACCAATCGTAGTAGTAAGCCTGATTGTTGAGGATCAAAAGGATCTGTCAACCATATATTCTTCACATACTGGACTTTTTAGCACTTGCATCAGTTGGTGTTTTAGTCGTCTCCGGTGGTTCGGGTCGACCACGTCTCTCGATCCTTAGGTTGGTTTGTTTGGAGTTGAGAGGTTTTCAAATCTCTACTGTGTCAAACGATCGTTGTCCATCCATGTTTTTACGATACATTTATATGTACATTCAAGTGGAGAGCTCAAGTCCACTAGCTTCTAAGAACTCACATGTAGGAGATTACGTGGTTGCCGTATATAGGGCTTAGTATGCTTCGATATAATTTGGGATTGTGTCCACATGGTATCCAATAAGATCGCTTGGAACATTTGTTTTTTTTTGTCTGGGAACATTTGTTTTTCAGTCCGTGATGCTTCCATTATTAAAGATTTTCCAAAGTACTGAACTGACGTCACTTCGGCGACGCCACTAATAGCATTATAATACTCGTCCTTACTATTAGCGTTATTTCGTTTGTTTCGGAGACTAAATGCTCGTATCTGATTTCTGTTTATGCTTTCGCCAAGTGATACAATTCTTTTATTATTGAATTTTCATTGGCTTCGTAGGTAGGTTTTCTTAGCGTATCGCTTAAGTTCCTCTTTTCTGATTCTTACTCTTGTCCGTCTATCAGTTACCACTTGCCTAGATGGCATCCTTCGTGGAAAAACTTTTCCGCCAGCTCCACTGCTCATTTTTCCACTTTCTCCTTCATTCCTTTCTTCATTGGAACATTTTTTCACCCAAGTGCACCTTCAGGAAGTGAAGAAATGGTAATCTTGAGACGCAAAATCAGGGGAAGGTAATTTAAAGTGCCCTATCAAAACGAGTGCAGGAGTTACTTCGTCGAATTGGGGATGTGAACACCACGGAATTTCTGTGGAACGAGTGAGCTCCATTTGTTGCATATTTCGCCTCTTTTCAATTTCTTTTAAGATTTTGCAGTATATTTCCGCATTGGCGATATCCCCCTGAATTAAATATTCAATCCAAATTATGCCTTTATGGTCTCGACACAGAACACGAATACATGATTTTTTTGGCTCACATTACAGTTTTGATTTTTTTTTATCGGAGACGATCAAGGAGACTGTCCACAGGATGAGCCAATCATGTTTCCAGAGGGTGGCCTTTGCCGTTTATATATTTATGTGGCAGTTAGTCGCTTGCTTGAATGGTTGTAGCACATGCTGCCACGTGTTCACACACTAATGACCTAGATCACATACACGACACTTACGCCAAAGTAAATGCGCGAATTTTTTTCACCCGCAAGTGATCGAGGAATGTCGAACATAAGCAATGTTTTTCTTCCATCAGACAAATTTAAACATTGCCCCGAGAAACAAATCTCCTGTGTGTAGTTTTCTTGGATGTGACGCTACCGTTGAGATTGTTTTTTAGTTTCAAGGTGTAGCCCTATAAACAGTTTTAACCACATTAGAAATCTCATTTCGCATTTTCCTTTCACAACGATATACCGGATGACGGCGCACTTTGCGCAAAAGATGATCCTGGGTCAAGGATTTTTAATATACTAATCTGCAATCGGTGCCATTTTGAAGGAGAGAGAAACCATCCCTTAAGACCGAGCGCCCAACATACTTACTTTCTGGACGTATGTTGTATTTTGGTAAGCTCATCTTTCTGTCATTAAAATTTTGATTTCCTGAAAGAGCGAACCGAAAAAGTTACGAGCCGTTGGGAGGTCCCTGTTTCTTCTCTCTGGAAGCATAGCATGATATATACCAGGCATTAATCATCTTCAAGGTGAGTGTGTTGTCAGTAATAAATCTGACAATTCTCTGCTTCTTCGCTCTTTGTCGTTGATAAAGATTGTGTTTCATTTGTAGTCGTTAATTTCGCTTCCGACCCATTGAGTTTTTGGGACTGCGAGAATGTTGACTGGCATTCGAAAGTTCGAAAGATTAGTTTTGTTTCCATTCCTAAGGTTCGGCTCCCCCACAATCACGGTTTCTTGGGCAATGTTGCTTTTGGGGGGAGGAACTGTCCACGTGCCGTCCAAACTTAAAACTTGGGGTGTCATATTTTTTGCTTTGTGGCGCAAAAACTTGCTTCTATCTTTCTCAACCTACTATTTCGATGATGAAATATTTAGTGCTCACGTTCAGTGGCAGTAAATTTGTTTGTCGCTTTGGTGCGTTTTTCTGCCTTGAAGCGCGCTTCACTCCTGTTATTTCAAAAATAAGATATCCACTAGTCATTGCAGATAATAAAGCTCGTGGTTTAATCTACAGTCGACATTCCACAGGATTTGTGCCTGGCTCTGTATTAGAGCAGTGTGTCGCTCCGCCATCCTTACGATCATTTGATTCCGATTGATATTACCACCCCGTTGAAAGTAGAGCGAAGGTCACCAGGGACTTTCCTAGCTCAGGCATATGGGCGCTACTTAATAGGATACTTCGGCTGAATTGCTTTCCTAATCTTTGGAAAATATCAATGAATACAATAATTTTGAAGCTAGGGAAAGTCCATGTGTTTTTCCATCAACCTATGAACCCAAATTATTCAAAAAAGTGCATCAAAATAGGGCGCAAGTCCGATGACAAAGATAAATAGAGTATATATCTTCTAATCCGAAGAAGCAATGTTTTGCAGGTCTATGTTTCCAGATGCCTATCTTAAAAAATATACGGTAGGTCTGAAGGGTTCTAAGAATATTAAGAAATAGTCGTCTTACTTGGATTATAAGTTGAACAAGAAATATTCGCCGGGAGTGCTCTCATGATAATCGACGGGGTGACAGTAAAAATTGAACCCAGGCTTTAGAGCGTCTGATATCTTAGCGGCATACTAAAAAAAATGTTGAAAGTTTTATTCTTGCCTGGGATCAACACTCTGATTTGAAATTCAGATACTTAGTCTTAGCTGGGCCAACTGATATCTGTTATCTGCAATAGGAATCTGTTTGTCTCCGGTGGGATCGAGAGGGATCCTTCCCTCCACAAAGTTAGCTAAAGGGATGTCCCCTCATGGTCAATAAAAAATTGTGCCATTAATTATATACGGTCAATATGATGAGTCTCACTCAACTCACTCAGAAAGAACTCCTCGATTGTGACATCTGCCTTGGTACCAAGGGCAAAGCTAAATATCCTAAAAGGGTGGGGAGTAGGTAAACAAAGTAAATTTTGTCAGGATTCATAGAAAAAACTGATACCAAGCTATAGAAACATGGTGATAGTCAGTAGCTCTGTAGTAACTAGTGGAGTCCTTTACAATGTGTCACAGGAGGAAAAATCTACCTTTGCTACTTCGACAATGCTTGTGTCAAGAAAAGGCTAAGGAAGAAAAGGGGAATCCTCCAGCGAATCAGTAAGCGTCTAAAATACAAAGAAGCGCTCTGGTCATTCCTGGTATCAGACCTTAAGATTTTGTAGGTGGAAAGCCAGTATCTCAAGGTTGGGGGTGAACAAACGAGTCCAAGGAAGTCCAAGGTATCTGAGTTGACGGACAGTTATCATATCAAAAGGCAAAGGAAAAGTAGGTAAAGATGAAAATTTCCCCAGAGGTCATCTCCAGCAAAGATAACTTGTCGTATGCGGAAAGATTGGAAACCTCAACGCCGATCAAAATCTAAATCAATCAAAGAACTTAGAAGAGTGTCTCATTTCATTCGATGCCCTCTATAAGACAATGAATCGTAATGTTCCCATTTTATCGCGGCCATTTCTTTCTTAATTTATCTGACCATAATGATCCGCTTCTTTTCGTTCATATCATTTCACACAGCAGGGGAAGATATATAATATTTGTGAAATGACATAGTTAGTTGCAGAGTCAGAGAAGAGTCATTCCATTCGATCGTTTTATTTGTCCTTAATATCCAAGTTTAAGATTTGATGAAGATTTTTGAAGAACTTGGGATATTGCTACTTCTCCTTCTTTTTCTTTAACCTTTGTCCCGTTCACACGGGATGCAATCTGATCTGGATGCAATCGCGAGGCTTTTAAATCCCCATCTAGTGTATGAAGCCACCGTCATTTGGACCGTCTTCGATGTTGATGTGAGTGAATTCTTGTTAGCGCGAATTAAGTGGCCACAATCGGTGCAACCCCATATCGATCAGGGATATCCTCATTTCGGATGTGAACAAAACGTGTCATGTCACTAGTCCAACGCAACATCTTCGTCTCCATTACCGCACAACGCCGTTCATTGTCTTTTATAGTCGGCTAATTTTCAGAACCATAGGGAGCGACAGGACGGTCGAGATGTTCGTTGATACGTCGATCACAAAGAACACCAGTTGGGATGTTGCCACTTATATCGCTGAATACTTTATTCTTGATACGGTCCGGAAAAACAGGAATGAAGTGCTTGAAATTACGAATGTTATGAGACGAAGAAACCTTTCAGGATTGTGTAAGTTGAAGGAAGATGAAAAACTGGCTTCTGTGAAACAAGGAGTCGCTCCTAAAAATTGCTAAGCAATACAGAAGCTGATCCGTGAGCAAAAACAAGTGCAATGGATGTTATAAGAGAATTGCTGCCTCCAACAAGCAGCTAGCTAATATCCAGAGGATGAGTCGCACTCTTAGACTATTCTTCGTTTTTCTTAACCATTGTTCTGTTCGATAACTGAGTCAGCTTTGATTTAATGTGGTTTGCGTTCTGAGTGGCGTTAAGGTGTCCTCAAATCTCTGTTGAACGTATCAAGCTATTGCTGTTTTGGTCAGCGTCAGTGGTTTCCATTGGGCTGGGCGTTGAGGTAAAGCCAGTTTCCACAAGCGCTAACAGCATCGAAATATCGAACCTTTGAAACTTGGATACGTTAGATTGCATGTCTCAACAGAAGGATCTAACAGAATTTTCGATGGACATCCTTGAAAGGTCATCGATGAAAACAGGAACGGATCCTATTGTTTTCCCAGACGGACAGATGAGGAGATGTGAGACGAATGAATCCTGCTGTATGTTATTTCAAGGCAGGGTGTGCGAAACCAGCATAATGTAAAGAAAACTTGGCTATTATCAAAAGGTTATGCTGGAAGACGCTCTGAATATTATGATCTTCCATGCTCTCTTGTCTCACATTCAATTTAATATTGAAGACAACACCCTTGACCCTCCTGCTTCAACAACATCTCATTTTCTAAGTACGATATTACTCATATCGATTGAAATGTTTATCTAATTTAATCAAATCAACTTCATATGCTAATAAATCTTACATTTGAAAGACATTTTACACCTTTTCAGGTGACAATTTACCACTCTTAGTCTATACTTGACCCACATATCAAAATTCTGAATATCTTTTCTTTCCAACCTAGCCCAGCTGCACTGTTTCAATCTGATTTGATTTTATTGTCTATAAATCATGCATTTTAGTACTTAGCGATTATAGAGAGAATAGAAGCTTGTCTTATTAGTAAATATGAATGTAAATCATGAACTTACTCTAAAAATTCGGTGACATAATGTCTTGAGCAATCTGACCATGACCAAGGATGTATATCATCGCCCATAGTACTGGACATTATGTTCAGCATTCGCTTGCCTTTCTTTCGAAAATTGTCACATTTCGAGTCGTCATCGTGTGGCATGTTCAATCTGGAATGTAACGAGGGAAAATTAGTTCACAACTATTTTCCATGCTATGAAAAAAAAGATGAAATTTCAGCGTTATCCGGTTCATTTGAGCGCAGAATTTGAATTAGATGTTGAACAATGGCGCGTAAATTTTGATTGATCGATTACACGTGCCTTGTGAGGATATACGGTGTTAATTGGATTATTTCGCAGTCGTTATGGAAATTTGGTAACCCATTAAAGCGTCTACGGTTGGTCCACAATTCTGGACAAGTTACAAAAAAAATCTAGCGCAACATCCGTGTGAATCCGGCATCTATGCAACTTAGATAAGACCTTGGCATGGTCCAATGATCCCGGTCATCCAACCATGGTAGATTGGATTCAATTTCCAAAAGGAAATTGAGTCGTCTTCCGCTGAATCTGATTACGCTTTCAGTCCTCACTAGATTTAAGTATCTCCAAATTTAATATAAACCAATTTGTCTTCAACTTACATGTGTCCAAGTTCGTGGGCTATTGTAAAGGCGGCTGGTAATCCATTGTCTTGTACAATCGAACAGGAATGTCGTTTGCACATTGTTCCCAATTCAGCCAAGCCTAAAGTATCACATTTTGTTTCGGTTGTATTTCGGCAGATTTGTTCTCTATAATAGATTTTGGTCGTTATTGAAAGTAAGCGTGGGCGCATAATTAAGATACAATAACTATCTATAGATATTGGTGATGATGTGGGAACTTACCTAGTTAGTAAAATTGCAGTGTCGTAATGTTCAGGTCGTCGCTGCATGAATGAGCAGAAACGTTTTAATAAATGGGCAGCATAAACACCTGAAAAATAGAAGAAAAGCAGATAAGTTGGATCCTTCTCTGTCTTTGTAGGTGATTCTTTCAGCTCGGTACGCACTATCTGCATAAAATAACCGAGATGGTAGGAAAAAAAAGTGGAGCATTTTCCATCTATCGTTACTTTCGGTCACGCTGTTCCCAGGGCAGAGGTGAGGCAGCGTCTAATGAGTTGCCTCTGCCCTGGACGAAACCGTCAGTCAACTTTTTGCCTTTTTTTGTAAACTTGGGTTTAATTCGAAAACGTCTGTGCTGTTTCTTTTTCGTTGGTGTGGGTATTTATTCTTGCAAATACCGATATTTCGGGAACCACTTGTTCCCTTCATCAGTGCAAACAAGATACCGATATTTCGGGAACCACTTGTTCCCTTCATCAGTGCAAACAAGTTCTTGTTCGCATTGATGAAGGGAACAAGTGGTTCCCGAAATATCGGTATTTGCAAGAATAAATACCCACACCAACGAAAAAGAAACAACAAGTTTTTATTACTTCAATTAATTAATCGTTGGAAACACCGCATAATTTCACTCTGAGTACTTCTTTGTTTCCTTTCTCTTTTTGATGCTGGTCAGACAATTCACGGGATCAGGTGTATCCGTAATGATTACTACTTTCCTGCCAGATTGCAACTAGTTCCGCCATGAGGAGAGAAAGGTTTCTGTTTTTAATTTGATTTTGGTGTTTTTATCATATTATTCAGAACTGCTGCACAGCCAACCGTTGGAAACTTCCGCTTCTGTGACAAAAATCTTGAAGTTGGCTTCCTCTAACTTCCTCAAGATTGAAGAAAGGTCTGATTTAGTAACCAGGTTGCCTGAACGCATAAGGATTTGGAGATTCCAATCGGCTTTTTTGCCTTGCACAAGGTTATCCTCAATGTCATCTCGTGGTGTCGATTCTGTGAGGTCTAGGTACTTTCTGGGATGATGCACAGGGGCATCAATGGGTGAAATAAATGATAAAGGAATACTCTGAGACTTTCTCTGGAATTGAGTCCCCAACTGCGCCCTGAAGTACTGTTTAAAAACCTTAACACCTTCCTAACTTTGCTAGTGAAGAATTAAAGTGGTCCTTTATTCTAAGAGAGGCCGTGGTTACTCTTCACATAAATGTGATGAATTTTCTGGATATTAGTGGGGTCTTCTTAATTCTGAAAACGTCTGTGTGATTTTTCGGAACCGTTTTGACTTATCACGGATTGGATTGGTCTTACTTGGCCTTGAATTTCAAACGTTTCAAGCATTATATGGTTGTACATTTTCTCATTTTTTGAGATGAGGATCTATATATCTATGGAGAGAATCTAATTAAATGTTGCCCCCAGAATAAGGAGGTAGTATACGCTTAAAGTTTTAGCCCCAGGAAAAGTCTGATAGACCAAGCTGTAATGCAGAATCTGGGAGTGCAAACGAAGGTTCTCAGACCCTATAGGTGGAGCAATTCATCAGGCCGATAAAGAATTTAAAAGAAACTGAGAAACTGGAAGCCCGACACTTCAAATATGAAAGGTTTTTTGAAGTTTCTATGTAACAGTGTTAAAGTGCGTAGTATTTCAATTTGTACATAGTTCGTAGCGTATCTGCATTGACTATGTTCAGCTAGTCACCTCAATTTGATACTGACATTTCTTGTCTTAGGTTGTAGTAATTCAACTTTGACCTGTTATAACTTTGTTAGCAATAGTAGCATTTCCACCAAAACTTCCACGATCATCACTGATACTATCACCTATATTGTAATATTTTATGAATGTTGGAAAAACCTAAGGGGGGTCTGCAGTAATTTTCCAAAATATAATAATATACTATCATCGACATTATTTGAACGGATATCGAGATGGAGAGTATTTTTAGGCTGCGATACCATAACGAGGAACCACCACGAATTTGTTCACTACAAAACCTTGGAAATTCACATATTAAGGAAGTTTATGCGGAGAGTGATTGGAAGAAATTGCATTGAACCCTTTTAATGGGTAAGAAAACGACAGTTGGGAACAGGGGGGCAAAATTTAAGGGAACAATGTGTGATGATGCTTCTAAAGCTGGAGTCGAAGAGTATTAAGTAAGCTTGGGCAGAGTCAAAGTTAGGGGGGGTATATATTATTAAGCCTGACATTCTGGGAGTAAAATTAGTGACATCACCTTTGTTACCTTTCGTTTCGTTTTTTCAAAATACAACTTCATTCTGAAAAACAGTTCTATATAAATCATTCAAAGTATTGTCTATCGCTAGTTTCAACTGTTTCCCTTTTTTCTTGCACGATAAAAGTTTTCGTCTCTTGAGGCTGTCCACGAATCAAGCCATTTTTCGATGTATTCATAAGAGCGGAACTGTTTATCAGCCAGATCACGTGCCATCGTACGGAATAGATAATGATCGGACGGCGCAATATCTGGGTAATATAGCGGGTGGGGCAGGGTTTCCCATTTCAGCGTTTCTTTGTAGTTTTTAAAGGGTTTGGTAACATGAGGCCGAGCGTTACTATGCAGTAGAATCACTTTTTCGTGCCTCTGCTCGTATTGTGGCCGTTCTTCGCACAGTGCTCGGTTCAGTTCCATCAACTGAAGTTGGTACCGTTCGCCAGTGAGAGTTTCGTTCAGTTTTAACAGGTCATAATAGATAACATCGACCTGGTCTTACCAAATACACAGCGTAACCTTCGTAGCGTGTGAAATCGGCCGAGTCGACGACCTGGAAGTATGACCGAACAGTCCCAATGACTTTTTTTTCTTTGAGTTGCTGTAATGAATTCATTTGTTATTATCCGTCACGATGCAACGAAAAAAACCCTTCCTTTTTTGTCGCTGGAGCAGTTGTTTACAGGCGAAAAACGACGATCAACGTCACTTAGTTTCAAATCATAAGGAATTCAAGTTCCTTGCTTTTGAGTCATTTCCAATTCTTGCAATCGCTTGGAAATGGCTGGGCGGGTAAGTCCTAATACCGAAGTAAGATGGTCTTGCAATTGGCACGGATCCTCATCGAGCCACCCCTCCAATTTCGCGTCTTCGAAGGTTTTTGGCATTCTTTCATGTGGACAGTTGTCAACATCGAAATCACCGTCTTTAAAGCAACGGAACCAGTCACGGCACGTTGTTTGGAGCATTTCTATAATTTTTTTTTAACTGTCGATGCTTCAGCCACCGTTCTCTTTAAATGCATTAAGAAAAGTAACACTTCCCGCAAATGACAATTATTTGGTTCAAAATCAGACATTTCCACACAACTACCAAACCAAATCGAAGTCGATGGTAAGCGACCAAAAGGTCGGCCGAGACAACAGTGACTTGATACGCAAGATGGAGATTTCGAAGCCTTGCAATTGCATCCAGATCTGGCTTTTGATGGAACCAAATGGCGAAACTGATCACGACGAGCTAACCCTGCTTGTGAACGGGACAAAGGCTGAAGAAAAAGAGTCTCCACTTTTTGTATATGTCCAAATCGACCAGCACTTACTGCTGTAGCCATCTATTGACGAAAACTTAGTTTCGCGCTTAATATCTTGGCGTACGTTGGACTTTCTGTCTTTCTTGCATTCTACCTTTGTGTTTCCATTCGCCATTAATTAAGGGGAATCTTTTCTCTTTGTATTTGGCCAAGGTGATTAGAAGAGTGCCTACAGGATAGCCTAGACGATAAGGTCTTATTTAAAAATGTTCTGGTATCCGTAACTTTGAATGTTATCTGAAGGCCTTCATCCTGATTGGGAAGTTTATTCTTTGAAAATCTATCTTCCTCAGATTATTTACGGTTGGGTCCCTTATGAAGATTTTTTGATGATTATTTTTGACGTGTGTATTTGACCAATGAGGTATCTGGTGGATGTAATGATCAGAATCGCCCCCCCCCTAAATTTTGAAGCCATAATTCTCAAATGTAGAAGTGGGCATCTGCACGGTGGATCCTAATTGGGATCAGAGATCCACCTTAAGATTTTTAACTGTACCTTGATTTGATTGCCGAATTGTATTGCCGCAGTTTGCAGCAATCGTTTCAGTTTATCTTTACACATTTTGATTAACACTTTTCTTGCCATTTTTCAAACAAAAACTCGCAAAATGTCCTCTCTCTTTGCATGGTCTTGTGTAAAACAAAATCTTATTAAAATAAAACTTTTCTGGAGAAAGGTTCCAAAATACATCCCAATTTATGTCTTCTTAAAGTTACCGAAAATCCCCTTCCTTTTAGTTGCTCTTTTGGAGAAAGGCAAACAATAATATTGGTCACGATACTGGAAAGTTTGGTGGAAATCCTATTATAATTAAGAATGTTATAGTAGGTCGTGATTTTCGTGTGGATTTACTGAAGCTTATGAAAGTGGAGTATTCAAAGCTTCTCACGTAAGAAAAAGCCGAAATCTTCTATATTTTAATTGTTAAACCAACTTATTGCTACGATGGTCACTGTGGTTAATTTTCATTGTTTCAGGGCTTCCTATTATGACCATGCAGAAGTCTGTACGAGGCAAATGTGGCTTGTACGTTTGTAACTTTTGAAGTTCTCAAGTTACGCCAATTTGAACAATGTCGTCTAGCACTGGAATTTTCCTGTTTCATTGTTGCTTTCTTCTGATTGGAAGCAAAGAGCTCCATTTTGAAGTTCATCCGCCATTGGGATCTTTTCATTTTTGGATTCCTTCAGTTCCATTTCGGCTTTAAGAAGATTTTCTTATGGGCTTTATGGAAAAGTCGAGCGAAGGATCAATTTTAAAACAAATATAACAACAATCAACCACCAATCCCCAATTCAAGACGCTATAAAACTTTCAAGTGTTGATTTGATGACTTGGGCTTAGTTTTTGTAGGACTACAATGTTAGTGTCATGAGCCGTAAAGCGGAACATTGCAGAGGGTCGGAGATCCAAGGGTCCTTGGGCGTCGTGGCAGAGGGGACGGGGAAGCAACGTTCACCACGAGACTACAATTATTCGGCCCATGTGATGTCTTCGGAATTCGGAAATCACCCTGCTTCAGATACTCAAAGGTTCTATTTCATGTTCCAGACGCAGATTGGAGGGATAATTTAACTTAATCTCATTCAGGGTTTTTCTGAGAGCTAATGGCATTGAGAAAGTGGTATGGCTCTCTTGGAGGCTAAAGGATTCAATGTTGCGCATGGGTAACTGCAGCCATTAAAGACTTTGACGTATCAAGTTTACCCCACATTGGGCACTAAAATGCCTGCATTTAAGATATCGTGCCAAATACCCTCATATCACACATTTTCCAAGAATGATTCCAAAGAGTCTCCATTTTTTGTGTTGTTGTATTCGTATGCAATTTTAGAAATTGGCCAACGTCGAAAAGGCGCTCTTGGGATGAATTGCAAGATATCGGTGGAGATGTAATACTGAATTTGTGGAGAATCATTCGCTGGTTAGGAGTAGAGTGCACCAAACTCTGCCATATGGTATGCTTCCCTAAGTCCACAGTAGGGAAACGATGCTCCTACTTTAGGTTTGGTTTTCTAATCGTCTGAAGGTTGAATGTCCTTTCTTAGCAAACTTAAATTCCAAACTTGACAGACTTTTAGGTGTTATGCTTCAGTTAGTTTCTTCACGGGGGCATACACTTACTTCGACGTCTTCTCGGACCATCAGGAAGTCCTTTTTTCTGTCCTTGCGATTTTGGTGAATAAATTGACTACTTTAATCTTTTGATTGCTTAATTTGCCTTCGGACCTCTATCTGTCTCTCGATATCACGCTTATTAGCATTTAATTGCAACTATGTAAATCCAAACAGTGTATATGCAAATTTAGTGAGAAAAGATCATAGCCTGATTTTTCCGGTGGACGAGTCAAATCTGATCAAAATTCAGACCCATTGAGATAATTTTTGATAAAAATATTGGATTACCTCAACGACAAATTAATTTTCGCTTACACACTCAGGATATGATTTGAATATTAATTAAAATTAAAAAAACGTGAACTGTTCGTTTTGAAAACTGTCCGTCTCAGAACTAGGTGCCATTTCCATTTCTTCTTGATTACAAAGCCACGCAAAAATATACCGACCTTGGTTGAAACGAAAAGAAAGATAAAAATAAAACAAATGACCGGCATTAACATGATAAAAAGCTGGTGGTGTGAATTAATTATGATTGAGATAAAATTCATCCTCAAGCCTATGTAACACTGAATGAAATTTATGTAAATGAAATTCAGTTGGGCATATGGTGAGCACTTCATAGACAGGCGCACCTTCAGCAAACTTAAGTGGTTAAGCCTGGACCTAGGTAGGTCTGTCCAAATAGCTCTTACTGCGCTTTCTGATGGAGCGTTAACCAGACTTGTAAGGGCGTACCGCCATTATTAAACATAAACACTATAGTTTTATCACTTTTCACAAGGTCAGGAGAGCGTTTTTTTTTCGAGTGGCCTGCACGCTTCATGAATGAAAATTAGGAATAGGAACTTGGTGGTTGCTAATGAATATAAATGGTAGTTGCTGAACTTTTTTGAAAACTAGTAACTCTGTTCCATTAGTTATCTGTAAAGAAAGAATATGATGGCGTTTTAATGAGGTACAAGGTGCTGGAGAGTATTTTATGTGTTCCGATTAATGTCGCGATAATAAGATTTTACCCAACCTTTTCGCGGATGCTAAGCCAGGTGGGAACATTTTCAAGATTATTATCTGGAATTCTTTCATTTGGTTGCTTTTTTCCTACAGCGTCCACTCTTGTTTTTTCTTACATAAGTGGACTCTATCACTTTGAAATATCGGCCAGGAAGTGATCTTGGATTACTTTTTGTGTGGTTGTGCCATTAGGATTGATGTCGTAATTCAAATTTGGTGGTCTATTTTGGTGCGACTTCTGGGAGAAGAGAAGTATCTACGTCTCTATTTACGAAAAATGAAGCGGATTGCATTCATCAGCTCACCAACCGGGGAAACGTGCATTCCTTGCACTAGAGGAAACGAATGAGTATTTTGAACGAAAAATAACACTCTCTCCTTCGAAAGTACAGGTCTCTTGTTAATCAGACAATTCTTTTGACATGGAAGTCGATCCAGGCTAAAACAGAATATTGTGAACTTGTAGCCGAAATGAGGATACTAGAAATTCTTTAAAGTCCTTTCAGTGGAGCATAGAGTCCTTATTAATGAAAATCTCTTACAAAGCGCTCATGTTTTCCCCACGAATGACGTTTAGGTCCAAATTTGGCCTTTTCCAGCGATCTTTCCCCACTAATCACGTTGTGACAACTAATCGAAAGTTCGATCTGGTAACATGGCAATCTGAGTTACTATCTGCCAGTCCCTTTCCAGGTTATTTTTTGCTATTGACCTTGTTGTAGAAGTTTGATGTCAACTGGGGGATGGAAAATTCTTTGAATTCAGTAGGGAGTGGGCAACTTGTGTAGACCAATATTTTTTCTTTCAGCGGACGCTAATGGAAATATCCCCTCGCCCACTTTTGCCCCATTCATAGGTGGGGGAGTTTTCTCTTTGTAGCACTTTGAAGAAGTTTCTAATAACTGAGCACGAAGTTAACAAAATCGCTTCTCTTTCTCCCTTTTGCCGATTGTTTGTTAGTTCCTTATCTAATCAAGATGCTTCTGCGTCCTAAGGTTGGACCAACAAATCTTTCCTGACGATGCATGCCCCCGGTTTTTCCTATTCGTTCTTGATATATGGGTAAAAGCATCCCTGTTCCGCTTTTGCTTCTCTAATTACTCGTTTTCCAAAATAACTGACACTTGTTTGCATTAATTCTTCTGACGACCACAACTATGCGTTTCAACAATCCTTATCATCTATTATCTACAGTATGCCTCGTCTTTATCTGAAAAGCATGACCCGGCTTTTCGGTTCCGCAATATTTAGCATAGTTTATGGTTTCTAAGCAAATTTTGCTTCCTTCCTTTAAAGAAGTGGAGGGTGACAGGGCCAATTCTTCCTGATAGATTTAAAGTGCTTGTTGATGCCCCTAATATTACTCCTTCGTCCACAATCCAAGGTGCTTAAGCGTTCGGGAGGCTGAGATGCATTTATGGTTGCCTTTAAATTGGCAATCCCATTACTTCCAAAAAGCTATGAAATATCTACATAATATTCCAAAAGCACTTCAAAATTTAGCCTAATGTCAAGCATATATGGTTATCCAACAGTGCATTCCAGGTTCGTTGTGTTTGGATGTATTCCAGATTCCCTGGATGTGGTTTTCAACAACATCGTAAATGATATTTAGCTAGAGTGGATCCAGGATCGACCTCTCAGGCACCCCGTCCTAGGCACAATAGTATTTTGTCCTTTCGTATTGGGGTACAATTTAATTCGATCCGTTTTTGTTGCTTGAAAAACACATTCATTTGAAATGTGTAATTCTGAAGCCAAGAATGGATCGAACTATCATAATTTTTGACATCCCGTTTTGAAGTGAAACCTATTTCAGTCAAAGCGTTTTGCGTAGATCGAAACTGATGGTACTCGAAATAAGTAAGGTCCACCTTGGCACCATTGATGTTCGGGTTCATTCTTGATGTCCCCGGTTGATTTGGCTTTACATACGACCTTCGGCGTTTCGGGCTGTCATATGGAATTCATTTTTCGTCTCCGGTTATGATTCGATGCTGAAAAGGATGTCTTTTGTACCGTCCAAGCAACATTTCGGATATGAAAAATCGTCGGTGGATATCTATCGGTTTTAGCTCGAATAGGACCTAATTTTCTTGCCCTTGGATGTATTCCATTTGTTGGCTAGCTTCCAAAGTTTTGTGAGCTCTTTTGCGTTTGATACGAATATTGGTGGAGTACTGTTTCTAATTCTTTGACTCCGAACTTTTTAGGTTGAGTTAAATTCTCCTTGTTTCCAAATGATCACTTTTAAATCGTCGAAACCGTTCTCCGCAAGATGTATCCAATGATATCAATTCATCATTAAACTTCCACTAACATTCGGCGGACTTCGACTGCACTTTTCTTCCAATTAGCTTCCTGTTGGTGAATTGGCTAGTCACTACGTTCCTCAATTAGCGCAGCGCGCAGTATTCATTGTGATCACCAACCATTTGATGAGTCGTTTTCCGGGTTGAAGGCTTCCAACATGATCATTACATGGGACTTTCGACCACCAGAGCCATTTCACTGTCACCGTATCCAAAAGCAATATTGGATAACATGATGAGATCCAGATTGTTTGTTTCCTTTTAATAATAAAACCAGAAGTTGTTGTTTCCATTTTTGCATGGTACATATAAGTATGTATGTCTGGTCCAATGGCTGTGGCAGCTTTCATTGCTTTTCTCAAAATACCATCCAATCCCGTCTCTTTCTTGTCGTTTGTTTTCATGTACATTTCGAGAAATTTGTCTTGGCCGATACGAGGTATCTTGATCGCTGTGATTGCTTCAATCACTGTGTCCAACCTTTGCAGGAACAGTGCCTTCACTATTCATCTGGGTCTCCCCTCTGACCAGCACTTTCAACGATAAAACCATAAGTTAAGTAATTGTAGTTAACTATACTCTCTTCTCGACTGGAATATCTCTGTAGTTCCGCATGACCTAAGAAAACGAGCTCCACCTTCTCAATTGGCAATTCCCCATTTCCTACCATTACCTAAAGATTTGAAAGCCGCGAGGCTCCATTCTGATCAGGCCTTAAACCGAACAAAATGGCACAATTGATCAAGACGAGTTGACCTCGCTTCTGAACGGGACAAAGACTGAAGAAAAAGAAGGCTTGGAAATGTTTGATGACTTCGGAACATAAAGCCTATTTCAAGAATAGTTACACATTTGTTTCCGTAACACTACGGTAGGCACTTTACTACCAAACTTTTCTAGGGTTATACTTGCATTGGATGTTTTTTGATCTCTTGAAGGAATCAGAGGCCAGAATAGATTGGGTAGAGCTTATTAACAGATGGCGTTGCCTAAATTGCAGCCAAAAAAGAAGAACCATCTTTTTACTTCAAGCAGAGACCAATATTGATCATCAGGTTTCGTAGAGAAGATTTTGATTTTGCAGCTATTTCTGCATTATCCTAAACTTGTCTATAGAATCTCAGTCTTCTATCATTTGTTTTCACCACTGATTGGTATTTTCACTAAATATTCATATAATCTTGCTTAAGAGCGCGCACCTTGCCAAGTAACTTTGGTTAAGCAAAATGCACCGAAAGTCTCCCCGTAATACGTGCTAAAATTCAGCATAGGCTTTGTCAAAATTTATTGGTCTGGGGCAGCGGACCAAAGGATTAGCGAACGATTATAATTGATGCTGAAGCCAGGAGATCTTTTATTTGAAATTAATTTTCCAAAAGAAGGTGGTTGAGAATCCTTAGGCGCTGTCGGATAATGTTCCATTCGGAGTTGTATAACACAGATCAGCTTTCAAAGATAGACGTGTGCATGCTAGTGTGGTAGCCAAGAGCAATAGAAACTCAATAAGAATGGAGTCATGACTCTGTTCTCATGATGATAACACAGCCAGGGCAGAAGTAATTCATCAGACGCTGCCTCACCTCTGCCTGCAGCTTCGTGAGCGAAGTGGTTACAAAGTCGACTTTTGTATGAAATATAAATAGGACAAAAATCGCCATGTAATATACATAATAAGGCAGGCTTAAGCCGGCCGGAGCAACACTAGATTCTGGTTTGGAAATCGAGGGGGTCCTAAGTCCACCATCCAATTGATGGCGGGCCGGACCAGTTGGAAAGCAGCATACTTCCAGGCTTTTGACCAACGGCCCCTCATTCTTGGGCACTCATCCAAGCTGCAAAAAGTATATGACTTGCGGTTTCATCCAGGGCAGGAGCAACTCATCAGATGTTGTCTCACCTTCATTATTCGCTTAATTTAGTTAATTTAAGGTAATAAAAAAATCAAGTGGAGACGAGGTAAAAAAGATGAAAAGACTTTTTCTCCAATTGAAGATGCAATTGTATTAGCCTCAAATTTGCTACTTTGAGGATAGCTCAAGGAATGTCATGTCGTTGCGAATACCTAGACGTATCCGTATATGATCAGCGTAAATCACAACTATGAGGTGGCATTTGTATATTTAGAGTGTCGTAAACTCAAATGCCGGCAAAGTCAAGTGTATCAGAGCATCATTAATAGAATCTCTTATTTCGGCTCCTCTCAGTGAGAATTGAAATGCCATTCAGGAGATGGATTTTTACTCTCTGTTGATTAGGAATTGGTGTTTATAGTGTCCGTCACTTTTATGCCATATCCTGGATCCCTCTGGAGTTGACTGAAGTTTTTCTCCAGTTGTCCTCCTTTTCTGTCCCTACTATTCAATATTTTTCACCATGAAGTTGTCGCTTCCTTGCTTCATGGTTAAAGGGAAAATTTTATATTTACCATTTATTTGTCACTCAAATTCAAATTTGAAACCACAATTTCTGCCAAAAAAAAATCATGAAGGCTTTATTTTGATGGAATATCTAATTCAGGGGGATAATTATAGATCTCGCACGGCCAAAGCCACGCATTTCCCTGGCATGGCGCCTTGAGATCACTATCTGCTCACTTTCCTGAGAAGAAGTGAAACGGGATATGGGGAAGTTGGTGAAGGAGCAGATCAAAAAATATAGGCCTCACCTCACCGCCTTCATCCGCATTGATGTTGACTACATTGAAAAATAAAAAATGTTGCCTATGGGCATTTTTTTTATGTCTACACAAATTGAGTAGACTTGCTTTCTGGAGGTAATTTCAATATATCTTTTGGTTAACACCACCTTAGGCCCTTAAACTCTTAACTCCTGTAAAAGCAGTTCTTTACATTTTTTTGGGGATTGTTGAGCTATCGCTAGTTTAATGGGCAACTGAATGATCGGGACTAAAATTAGCTAGTAGAAATTCAGGATGAATGAATGCTGGTAAGTTTTTGAAAAGGTTCTTCCGATGAGTGATTAGCAAAAAGAGGGAGTGATGGTAGGAAAGGCTATATCCAGATATTGAGAAACTGTTTGGAGACTAAATTTGAAAGTACACAAGTGCTTAGCCTCTCGTAAGGCCACAGGGCAGATGTTGTGTGGATGTATGCACTGTACTGTTCAATGTGTGCATGTGTGATGCAGGGGTAGAAATGCATGGGTAGTATCCGGTTTAGGTCTAACCTCGAGAAGTGATTGCAGGGGAGGATATTTGGTTCCCCAATTAGTAGTAAGGAACACCATTTTCTTTCATATTTTATCTTTTTTTATTTCCTTTTATTTTTGCATCTAAATCATCACATTGCATCGATATGAAAATTTGGATTGATCTATCTAAAGATCTCTCCATGTTCTGAAGTCAATTTGTTTTTCCAAGAAAGTTTTAATGTTTTACTATGAAACATCGTAAATTGATTGAACCCACATTGGGCGCATATTTGTAAAATGCAGAAATTGTCATCCCTTTACGGTCTGAAGTTATTAAACATTTTCCATAGCAAAATTAGATATATCTCTTTATGGATTGGAGCTAATCAGGATCGCAGATAACATGTATACAGAGGTTGAGCGGGCTCTCTGCCACCTAACGTGACGACTAAGTGGTTGGTTTGATACATTACATGTGCACTATTCCTGGTTTGGATAAAAATGTGAAAAAATTGCCTACTGCTTTTTACGAGCAGATATTCTAAACATGGGATTTGGATTAGATGTCCAGAAGTTCGGGCCGCCGGAAATTATTTGCTGTTCCTATTCATTGTGGTCAATCCGGCATTTGACAAGAGCTTCTCCTAGAGGGCCCACATTGGGCGCATATTTTAAAAAGTTGAAAACGTTTCACTTCAAAAGCAATTGTTCTCTCTTCTACAGATCGTGGGTCTGCAATACTTCACAATACCACAGCCTCTGTTAAATCCTGACTTCCTGTTTTTGTCCTACCTCATCCTTTTTTGCTCGTATCCCTCTCATTCTAAGGCTAGATTCCTTCTTTCAGTAACAAATTTTCCAGCGAACGTCCAATATGCTGGGAGCCCTATCTGTGGTTACCAGTTTAAAACCTTCACATCCTCGCGCTAGTCAGAATTAATTTATACAAATATTTACACATTTCTGGTCTGTTTCAGCGTAAAGCGGATCTTAGGATTACATGGATCATTGACTCGGTTAATTATCCAGCTATTCATCAAGCCCCTCATTTTTACCACACCACCGGTTCCCTTTCAAACTCTTACTATTGTTTCGAGATCCGGTTATTGTCACTATTTATTGCTCCCTCTCTTATCTAACGTTGGAGAAACAATAACAATAACAGAAAGATCAAGTACCGCGAATCATAATCCTGTTCCTCACGATCGACCGAGAACGCAGCACGATGGTATCGGCATCTGAGGAAAAAGGTGTCAAAGTCGTGAGTGGAAACAATTAAAAATTTATTATCACCGAGACAACATGGCGAAGTAACCCAAGTTACGCCAAACCACGCCGAGTTATATGTCGCACGACCGCCGCTGCCGCCATAACATTCAAACCTCAGGTACGACAATGGCAGAAGTAAGACTGCTCCATCCGAAGGAAATCAAAAAAAAAAACCCAGAAAATAATCTGCACATTGTGCACTTGAGGAGTTCATTGTCGAGGCCGTTTGTTATAGTTCGCGGTTTTCAAAACGTGATCCATAAGTGAGATTAGCTCACCCGCTTGCTATCTTAGCTGTTTTGTGATGGAGCAATGCCTCAATCTCGAAGAAGTTAGACATTGCAGTACTTGACGGAGTGTGTAGGCTTTTTGTTTATATGGCGCGAATGGTTTGTTTATATCGCACGCTTGAAGGAATACTGGATTGAGTGACGTGAAATGGATCGGTGAACTTTGTTTTATGGGGCTGAGAATAAAGAAGGAAACGTCGGGATGTAATGGAATGGAAAACCGATTAGTTATGGAAAAGCTACTGCACTCGTATTACATCCAGTTGTTTGAGGTTTCAGTTCTTTTTTGCGATATAAGTCGCCACGAAGTGGGCACATTTATGGTCTTTAGAGATCCTGAGATAGTCACGGTTTAAAGTGCGAGCTAGTTAGATTTGTTGAGGCGTAAGCAACTGACTTTTCCGTCTTTTTTTCGGAATCAAAGATGGTTTGATGTAACGACTCTCAAATTTGATATTTCCAAATAAGAGAGACTAAGGGTCGAGAAGAGTCAGCCCTTTAACCTTTTACTTGTCCAAGATACAACGCTCGCTGGCTGCCAGCTTTTCAGTGTTTTTCCTTTATGGGACAGGTTCCGCGCAACAGGGCTCACTGAAACCGAGAGATTCCAGCACCATTCGCCTTGCGGTTAATTCCATCTTAAACACGAAAACAAATGACAAAAAAAGGTAGTATTGTACCCCCTCTGTACCAGGCAATCATGCCACCTTCATCATCCTCACATTCAATTGAAATAAGTGCCGATAATTTTAATGTTTATTTATGCACATCTTGAGACACTAAGTGCCATGATTATAAGATGCTTTTTAATGCACTCAAACCTCAACAAAGAACGGGAAATCCTACTATACATGGATAGTGGGATTTTGCAGAAAAAAAAAAGTGCCGCCATCGAGACAGAGGAGCATTCATTGGTCCAAAACACACGACAGGTAATAAAAGAATTGCAGAATTGAATTAACCGCCATGGGTGATCCTCGGGTTGAGTATAATATGTAATGCTTTTGCCTGGAGACTGAGTCTCTCATTAAATTGTGCCGACGTCATTGAAATCATTGAACTCGATGTTCAGGTGAGGTGACAGTACGATTTAAAATGAATTCTTTAGGTTTATGGCTAGATATGAGACTGCGTGTGAGTACAGAATGTGCAATAAAGTTGCAGCTTGATATTGTCAGATATTTTTGCAGGCAACCCATCCAGTATCATCTCATTCACCTTGAATTTGTTACCTTTCTTAGGATAATATCAGTACCTTCGGCACATTCGTGAATATCGGGCACAGACTTGGTTCAACTTAGTCTCTAAATGAAAGTAGCAGGATGTTTTCGGTAACTGATTGTTCGGTGCATTGGAACTCCAGACATTCCGGTTTTGCGCCGATGTCCACCAATTCGTCCTGACCTACGCCATCGCTCCATCTCAGGCAGGGTTTGCCTCATCTTCTTTTTCCACCATATATATTGCCCTTATGGGTTTTTCGGGTGGGATCATCCTCATCCATACAGATTAAGTGACCCGCCCACCGTAACCTATTGAGCCGGATTTTATCCACAACCTGACGGTTATAGTATCGTTCATAGATTTCGTCGTTATGTAGGCTACGGAATTGTCCATCCTCATGTGGGGGGCCAAAAATTCTTCGGAGGATTCTTCTCTCGAGCACGGCCAAGAGTTCGCAATTTTTCTTCCTAGGAACCCAAGTTTGCGAGGAATACATGAGGACTGGCAAGATCATAGTCTTGTACAGTAAGAGCTTTGACCCTATGGTGAGACGTTTCAAGCGGAACAGTTTTTGTAAGCTGGAATAGGCTCTGTTGGCTGCCAGTAACCGTGCTCGGATTTAATCGTCGTAGCTGTTATCTCGCGCCGCCTACTCGATCTGGATGAAGGCAGTAGTTGGGTGGACTTAAAGAGCATCGTACACCTTGCAGTTACCTCAGCATCACGGATCACTTTTTCCTGGGCCAGACTAAAGAGGACGCATGATAGGGCATCGTCTTGTCGTACACCGTTGTTGATGTCGAATGGTATTGACAGTATCCTGCTGCTTTTATCTGGCGTCGCACATTGGTCATGGTCAGGCTAATCAATCTTATCAATTTCGTCAGGATACCTCACTTTCTCATAGGGATTCAAATTCTCATTAGATTTTTCGCTTTTTGTATTTACTGAAATATCTTCGATAACTCAATGAATACAAGGATTAGCGGCATTGAGAATAGATTGAAATTGGTCTCAGCAGTTCATGTTCTATTGCTCGCTCTGAAGGTAATTCGGAAAGAACTTGGTCAGCGTGCAGGCTTGGCACCCGTACGCAACGTGGTCGGAAGGCGGAAGTGGCAGTGGATAGGTCGCACAGTAACGAGGGGCGATAATTCCATTGTTAGCTACGCAATGCCGTGGAATCTACTCTTCCTAGATTGCCGACGAGTGGGCCGCAGCAAGAGTATTTGACGCAGAACAGTAGAGTAGGAGTGATGGCGTCTCGGGAAGTCCTGGAGGGAGTAGAAGGGCATTTGAGGTAACCGCGACCGATGGCGCGTAGGTGTGGTTAAATCGCTATACCCTACCAAGCATATATATCTCTAGAGTTCTCAGCAGTTTAGTACTTCTGTGTTTGAGGTTCAGTTTTGATTCGGGGAGAATGTTTTAGTAGTTGCTTTTTCTTCGACTGGATAAGTCCACATCTGTTCGGTGCACTCCGCAGTTTTTATCTGATTGTGGGTATTTTCTTGTGTTCCCACCGGGTTAAAATCCCAGGATGATACGTCTGCTACAGTCGGAGCTAGACCAGGCGCATCTGTTATTCATACCCATTTAAAACAACGCCCTCCTGTTCTGCACCCGGCCCCACGGAACCGCTTTTTATGTAATACTTAGCGTGATTGATTTGTCTTTAGGCGTCCTTCCCACCAGACTTCTCAAATGTTCTTTGTCCTTGCCTCTTCAGTCGCTCGTTGTGTATCTTCATTAATGCACATAATTATATTTTCCGATCTTTCGTTCGTTAAACGGGTCATATCTTCTTTCACCTTTCTATTCACCGACTCTTCGATGATTGATGTACAAGATTCCGGAAGCTTTGTATGGTACAATAAATTTAGTTCTTGTATGACTTTCTCGACTGGGATCATCTCTGCGACCACCAGCACTCATTTGATTTGATTCTAAAAGTGCTGCCTTAACCAATCCACCTGCTCTTGCATTTGCGAGTTTGTAACCTATTCACGCCTATTTCAGGCAATCCACCTTTAATTCGACTCCAGTTGGTGGAGATGAATGTGCTTTTGGTGTCGGCCGTTAGGACTTCTCTTGTCGGTTTCAACACCCGCTCCGACGGTACGACAGGCAATGGACTACAGCATGTTCTAGATGACTTTCTCCATCATCTCATTGTATACAACAAGCAGATTGGGCGGTTGGATCTTCTGTCTCTAGAGTGCCTTACTGGGTTTATGAAGGGACACCAGCGTTTGATTTTCTTAAGGACGAGAAATTTCCTGTTTTTAGGCACGCTTCAAAGTGTTGGTGGATTAGTTGGGCCTAGTTTCACTTGCCAGCTTGAAATAATTGCTGGGATTGACGCTTAAACATGGGACCTTATTAGCTCTATCGATCGTTTCCCTCTTGGAAACTCTACGTATCACGCACTCATTGGATTGTACTACCATTTCCTTTCGGTCTTTTTATGATGAGGAAACCATCTGGCGACAATTCCTTCGAGAAAGCGTGAACAGGTTCTGATCTTTGGCTTTACAGCTTTGTCGTAAACGCCACCAAAGAGTCTTGAATATGTCCGCTGCACATCAAGGAAGTCAAAACTCAATTTAGACTACTTTGAAATTACGTCTAGGGAGAGGATGAACTTTTGTGCAACAACCTTTAACTATCGAATAAAGACGAAGATTGGTTGTTGGGATATGCTCGTGCTTCTCGCCGTCTGGATCGAGGATTCTAAGAACGCTCCACTTTGAGCGAGAAGCATTGTTTGGACGCTTTGAGTGTGGGCGAACTTAAATGGTGGGAAGCTGGAGAACACTCTCATAGAGCCCTCAGCTTTTGTATTCTGGTAATGTTATGGGTAGTAGATGTGAATTTAGAGTTGAATTGGTGTTCGCAGCCAGCCTAAAATGCAATCTCTTCATTTGGGAATCAGTTTTAGGTAGGATGTCCCCAAATGTCAAAATTAAGACCTCCTTCGGAAACATAGAGGCCTGTCATGGCCATATTCCGTAAAATAAATATTCACGCTCTTCTGCACATTTAAGGGCCAATAGATGTAATCATCTCCATTGAAAGCCAAATGTCTGTAATGTCTATAACAGACAGAGAAGATGTTGTGATTTGATTTTGCCCAAAGTTCACCTTCCAAGGGTTCCAACCGAACGTAGAGGACTTGGGAATTTTTCAATGGCTATTGCTGGACACCATTGGGGGACGCAGCACTATCTGCGCAGCGTAAATGAAAGCTTATTCGCAGCCGTTGAGCGAGATCAATGGTTTTGCGAGGAACACAATCTTTTAGAGCGTTTCGCTGCTTTGGTTATTTGGTAAACGGGATGGGATATATCAAAGAAAAGATGGGGGTTACATCATCTGTTTCCAAAGATCAGTTTTGCTCCACTATCTTAGGTCAATGGCTCGGAGAAAATAACTGCACTTGGTTTTGGCCGGTACATTGAGGGTCGAAACGAAAATCCCAGAAATGCCAATACGAGAAAGAAGGTGTGTTCATGTGAAAGTGGATTTATAGGCTGAGTAGGGCTCGTCTCTCCCCCCTTGCAAAACAATGTTGAAAGACGGTGACAATATTCAAAAGGAGTCGGGCATTTAGTTCTTTTGTTTGTCCCAATGTTTTCCATTTCTAGAAAAAAATCCAAATTCTTTGTGCCATATATACGGTATTTCAGGAACTTGTTCCCTTCTTCATTGCAAGATCTAGGTCCTTCCTTTGGATTGAATGTTTGGAAATGATTATATATTATATATTTGGAAGTTGAACCAATGGTAATGTTGTAAGAGCGGATAACCGTACCTACAAGGACAATGCATATTTCGAGGTGTTGTTTTACTAAAAGGTAAGCGAGGATCACTGAGTACTATGGATGCCACTAATATTTGATGTCTCAATTTCCAAGCAAACACTTCAGACGGGAGATTACCCCGGAAGGGAATTTATTTGATTGTGCAATTTCGGGACGAAACTTTTAGGTTTGCAGATTGAATGAAGATGAACACGAGCTGATGATTTGATTACTGAATATGGACTAAGAAATTGGATTACGATTAAGAATTGGAGCCTAGAGCTCAAGATGCCTGCTCATAACGGGAGATCTTAGGGCATTCACTGAATGATTTCTGGCTCACCCTTTACTTCTTAGTTTTAATAATAATAATAATAGTCGTTGGCGCAACAATCCATATTGGATCAGGGCCTTGAAGTGGTGAAGTGAAATTAAGGTAGATGTGCAATTTTTATCTCCATCTTGGGAGAGAGTGAGGGATTTGTGGAGGGGTAGGCAAGATCCCGCTTCTTCAAACCTAACGCAAACCCTTGGAAGTCACCCTCACCCCCTTAACAAGTCATTGCTCTATAAAATGTTTTTTTAATATTATCATGGAAAAGTTAAGAATTTTCAAACCTATTCCTTGAGAGGAGGATCGGCAAGAAATGGAGATGAAAGAGGAAGGTTTCTTCTTTCTAGTCCCGTCCAAGGATCCTCTCCCTTAAAAAGCCGTGGCACCTCAAACGCGGTCTTGTAAAGGTTTTATGTGAAACAAAACCGCATTAGAATTGGTTCCTTGTCTGTCTTTCACATCTCATTTATTCATAAACGGCTGGACTGATTGTCACGAAATGTGTGTGGTCTGTGAATCCATTTACATATAGCAAGTGGCGCCATTTTGCGTAAAGTTTAAGAAGGACTCCCCATACATGCGAAAGGGGGGTGAAAAATTTTATTTCACAGAATATAGCCATGCGGGATACCATATAAAAGGGCTCAATTAGTACTTTTCGAAACTGGTCCCGTAGTTGGTATCCCTTGAAATGTAGTTAAGTGAGAGCTCACAATATGACCCTCAAAAAGTGTAACAGGTCTCGTTCTGAGAATCTATTCAACCGAAAAGTCTCGAAAAAATCACACGAAATTTAAGCCTCAAAATACATCCCGTTTCGAAGTCGGCACAAATAAAGTTAATAATAGTATAGTAGTACTTGTAACTTTTTAAAAAGCAGAGGCGAGACTTTTTCTTCCTCTTAGGTATCCTCTTAACCTTCTCGACCTATGGGTGTAGGTTGACAAACTCAAATTAACCATGATAATATCAAGGGCGGGGAGTAACTGCCGCGATTTTTCAATGGGACTTGAGAGAAGTAGCCCCCAGCATCTCCCTTCATACCGTAACTATGCGCTAATAGAGTTCAAAATTAAACCCTATCATACATGAAAATAGACCCACTTTGAGGCGTCATGGCTTTTTAAGGTGGAGTCAGTGCAACAATTCTTTATCGGGATCCCCTTCGAGGATTTAACTTTCATCGAAAATAACTGAATGTTTAGTTATGATCCAAAGATATCAGGCAATTTTACTCAACACACTGTGAGTTGCATTTGAATAGCCCCGATCATGCGGATATAAAATCCAGACCGTAGTTAAATAATTCCATCCACAAACAGAAAGTACTGAATGCAAGATCTTGACAATATTGTGCTACACAGGCATGTGTGTAGCCCTCTTGCATGATCACTCCATCAGTTTATCACTTTTTCTCATTAATTCCATACTCTGTGTGTAGGATTCAGTCTTCATGCATGCATAAATGAAGTGATCCTCATCGCAGTTGCGGTACCAAACTTGTAACAAGATCAACCTCGAGTACCCCAGCTAAGACCCGGGCAAATGAATGCTAGAGATCATACGATCCTATACTGTCGATTCATTTATCTTTGATCACGCTACAGGTAGCAAGTTATGCTGGACACTTTATCCGATAGAATGAAATATGTTTAATGATCATCATAGATTCTGTTATCTTTTCGATTTCTATAAGGACATGATCCACATCTGATCGGTATAGGATCGACTTAGTGGGCTTTCGTACCATGTAATTATATCTCTAAGTTGTGTATGCATTTCAATTAAGGTGTAGGCATCTATGATGGATTCAGCCGAGATTTTAATGAGTTGCATTAGAGATTGTATCTTTAGATGCTTTCATAAGGTTTAACTCTGTCGAGTAAATAAATTCTGGCTCCAGACAGGCTTCAATTTTCTAATGAACACAATCCATTGGTACATTCGTAGCTTGGAATCAAGCCCCAAGTACGGGGCCCACATGATAATGCTGCGATGCGTATTTTAACAAGTTGATTTGTTATTCTGAGCAGCATGTTCTTTGAATTATTCCGAGGTCGGGTCTGAAATCACTTTTCTTTCGAGCTGCGGAGATAACTTCCTACATGTGAGGTGAAACATGATGGCAGGGTAGATGTTCATCAGTGGTACATATGCTGAGGGACTGCAAGTCTAGATACATGTTTTAATGGTTCGCTTGGGCTTTTTGTAATACTGATGACAACTTCATGATAATTCACGCAGTTTTGTTACAATAGGGATTGGTATGCATATGTCGACAGCTTATCTTACCAGAGGGAGGACATGTTGCCGTTAGAAAATACGCCTATCTTAAAAGAGGGAGGTATGACAACTAATCAGAGTGTCGCAAGGTAATAAAATTTGCATTGAAATGAAAGCTTGTCATACAGTCGGCTCTTAGCAATGTCCTTGAACTCTTCCGAGGACTATATTGTTAGTAAAACTTTTATAGCTAACGTGGGCCAAATTGGTTGGGTCTAATTGCGGCCCAGTCGAAAAAGTAGTTTATCTTATGCAATAACTGGCTAGTCAGGGTGAACTTTTGTGATACAGTAGCGGTGTCACTTGGCGCTTCATTCGTCTTCTTTTCCTTCAGCCTTTGTCCCGTTCAAAAGCGGGGTCGGCTCGTCATGATTGGATTGGCCATTTGGCTCTATCGAATGTCTGATCTGGGTGCAATCTTAAGGGTTTTAACTTCCTATCCAGCGTATCAAGCCCCCGTTGTTTCGGTCGACCTTTTGGTCGTTTACCATCGACTTCGATGTTCAGACCATCTTGGCAAGTGAATTCTCGTTAGCACGAATTGCGTGATCATACCATCGAAGACGCCTCTCTCGCAACTTTTCCACGATCGGTGCAACCCCATAACGATCGCGGATATCCGAATTTCGGATGTGATCAAAACGTGTCACGCCACTAGTCCAACATAACATCTTTGTCTCCATTACCGCAAGACGCCGTTCATTGTCTTTTATAGTCGGCCAACACTCAGAACTATAGAGGGCGACAGCACGGACGACATTGCGGTAAATTCTAGATTTAAACTTGGCGCTACATTCATAATGCTATATATCTATTTGTAAAAGATGGTTCTGAAAAAGGAAGGAAGGAAAGTAAACTTTGAGCTCTGCGAAGGGCACGTTGAAAATGTCTGCTTTACGTGTGTTATAAGATGCAGGACTACACATTATGTCTTCAGCAGCGGAGAAGTTCATCAGAACCGAGGAAACTTTAAAAAATGGCATAGATCCAGATAGGATCTACGTTGTTGTAGGAAGGAAAGCTTCAGAAAGCGGAGGCGGGAGGGGTAGTCCACACGAGGGAAGCTTTTCTTAAAGAAGAGGGAACGGGGGAATTTGCGTTGCACATTTTCAAGGTCAAGCCAATCACATTTACGGGAGGGTGACCAGATCACGGAGCAGTAGGGGTATTCCTCACGCGGGAGAGCTAAGGAGGGTTGGATGGAGTCAACACCAGAGGAGGAGCGAAGTATAAAGCCTGACAATTTTGCTGCTCGATTGGTGACTTCAAAGCAATGGGCGTCGAAGCGGAGCTTATTGTCGAAAGTGATTCCGAGGTCTTGAGTGGAATTTAAGCAGGATAAGAAATGTCCGTTAAGAGAATACGAGAAAAAAGTGGGTGAGGATGTGAGGAGTGACACTTTCTGACGTTTAGTGCTAAACCATCAGTCGAGGGCCAACGAATCAGAGTGTCCAGGTTAGATTGAAGCGAAACACAGTCCATAGGCGGCGATATAGCTGAAAACAGCTTAAGGTCGTTTGCATTGAACAAACAGGGACAAGTAAGGACGAGGGAAGGTCGTGAATAAAAAAATAAAAAAAAACAAAGGGCTCAGAACAGATCCCTGTGGGACGCCAGAGGAGGGGACAAGGAGCGGGAAGTGCAGCCGTCAAAAGAGATTTGGCAGGATCGGTTGGAAAGATAAGAGGCAACTCATAAAACAAGTGGGTGTGGGAACGCTTAGAGATGAGAGTTTGGATAGAAGTATCTTGTAATTTACAGTGTCGAAGGTTTCAGCGAAATTGTATGTATTTCTTGCCGTGAATTTAGACATTTGTCGACAAAGTTGGTAAAGTCAAGCAGGTTGGAGGCAGTAGACCTACGCTTAACGAAGCCATGTTGCTCTTTCACTATGTGGTGGCGAAAGTGGGCGGACAACCAGTCGCTGACATATCTTGCCAGGATTTTGGAACAGGAGGGGAGGAGGGAAATGAGACGGTAATTGTCGCCAAGCGTACGATCGCCACTTTTGTGTATGGGGATGATGAGAGCCTCTTTCCACAAGCCGGGAAAATGATTCTCTTCGAGGCTTTTGTTGAAAATAGGGATAGGGAAACAGAGATAGACTTAACTAGTTTGAGCAAAAAGAGGTTTGGAAGACCATCGCAGCCAGGTCCGAGATTGGCATGAAGTTTGCCAATGGGGTGCTCGACAAGGAGAGGGGGTAAGAAGGGGAATGGTAGGCGATGCGAGGCAGGCTGCATCCACTATAGGGAGAGATTCGGAGGAAGGAGGGGAAACATAGACTGAGGAAAAGTAGCGGCGAAGTAAATTAGAAGATAGTTGGCGGGAGTTAGCTGAGGAGTCAGAGAATTTAATGGACGGAGGGGATAACTGGGCAGGGCAGCGGGAGTTGCGAATGTGGGACCAAAAAGGTTTGTGGTTTCCGCGCTTTAGTGAGTCTTCAACACTGGTCAAATATTCATTTCTAGACTTACGTATTAGGGGTTTGACCGAGGAACGTTGAGATTTGATAAAAACTAAGTCGGCATAGTTTCTAGAAGACAGGAGCTTCTTCCTCGCGGTGTGTTTTTGATGTAGTTTTTTGTGAACTTCAGTGGTGAACCAGACGGCGTAAGAGCGCAAGTACTCAGGAGAGGCGGGGACGTAACAAGGAAGAAGACCAGATAAAATGGTATAGAAGGTGTTGAGTGCTTTGTCACACGTAAATGAAGAGAGGAGGGGAACCCAGTTGATCACCGCCAGAGGAGAGTTCAGACCTTCGACGAAAATTGAACTTGGTAGGATTGCGAGCGACAGCAGAGTGGAGTCGGGATATCTGTGCATCGAACTCGGGAGCAGGATGATGAGCGTCAAGGGCAACATAAGACGGGCTGAAGGGATTGGGATAGGCAACGGGGATGGGAAGGTTAGAGAGGACAACATTTAAAGAAAATTAGTGGAGTGATTCGAGAATCTACTCTAATTCGTCGTGGGATGTTTTCATTTCCTTGAGCGAACAGAAGCACGACTACATGCTATTAGCCCACATAGGCAACTTCTCATGAAAATAACATTGTAACAATCCCAATTACTTGAGCATTCTAGATCATTTCATTTAAGTACATTGCGTTTAATCCGCTGGGCACGTTCAAGTGATTTCAATTATAAAATTCATCCACGCATGTACCACAAGAGCAACTTCATCAACCCCACATTGTTCTTATCGAAAAGAATCCACGAACAATTTAATAAAGTCAAGATGAAAGCACTTAAGCCGTTCAGGGGGTACAGGCTTTGTGGACCAGTTCACTTTTATCAGTATCTTGGCTGCACATTGCGGTCTAATTTAAATTAAGTGCACTTGAAATTCAAAATGATTTACTTAGAACGAAAGAGAAATCTGCTACGTTTATTTGAAGTGAGTTCTACGGAATTAGACAAGTATGCCGACCACTTGATGGGTGTTTCGCAACAATAATGATGAAAGAAAGATTAATTTTTAATTCTGTTCAGGAGAGCGGAGCGCAACCTGTCCGCATTCAAACTTGTTTTAAATTATGCCGGCTACAAGCGACGTGAGGTCCGCACTTGCAGATGGTAGTTAACTTGCAGGAAGTCCATGACCACCCGAAAAAAGTACAAAACTCAACTTACCTTTGTCAATATATTGAATACTGAGGTCGTCCTTAAGCAACATTATGTTAATAACAGCTACGTTTATTGAATTTCCAATACTTGCGTCCGAATAAATATTCGAAACCTGGAAAAGTAAACGTTCAAGATTGGTACATGGTCACCAGATAAATGCTAACATAAATCACTTTCTTACAATTTGCATTAATGTTAAAATATACGATTTGATTTCTTTCCCATGGAATTCTTGCATTTTCCGATCGACGGCAATCAGTACCTCCAACGTGAACGGGTGCTCGTTATAGATATCTCTCTTTCGACGCGTATGATGGTCATGGTATCTTTCATCCGTGGAAATGTCCATACCGCCATCGATTTCATTGTTATCCGTACTTTCCGTACTTGTACCTGTTTCTGTAAGAGAAGAAAACCAGATCAAGATTATTATGGAATTTCTCAGGTCTTGTGTGATTATGGTTTTCTTATTTCTTGTGAAAAATTATACGAGAAAAATCAAGAAAATTAAAATAATGAATAAAATAAGATGGGGACAGGTTTGAAAGGTTTTGTGGTTCTCTTATATAACAAAGCTTATTATTGCAGGTTGTCTTTTGGATGTCATAATATTCATTTTAATGTAATACAATACTGTTGAGCGGAAATAAGAGAAAACCAGTAATTATTCCGTTTTCCCATCAGATAGATTTTCGAGGAAAAAAACGCGACTTATTCTGAGAGTAATATATTTACCTGTCCCTCTACTATGGGCCAATAAATTCGATCAAAAAGGGTAAACTTGTTGGTTGGCAACAATCCTTGCTTATATTTCCAAACCAAGTCGATTTTCACCTCTTAGTTAGTAATCTTGGATGGCTACTAACCAGCATGGCCGTGGAATAACAAGGTCAGTGACGATAGCGGCCTGTTATAAACTACGTTTTATATTTGGAAAAGGATTAGGTTAAGGGTTATACGTGAGCTGACAGCTGTGGAATTCTGTTGCTTCTTTTAGTCGTATGTCACAGCTCCCTGCATCCCAGAAAATAGTTTTGGCAGGGCTATAAATAGATAAAAGCTAGGACAAAGTGGTGCAGGCGTAGTTGAGACCAATTCCTGAATAGGGTCTGTTCCTCATTTTGAGGACAAGCTCTCAGAAAGATTTGTGCGAACCCAACTGCACAACAACAACAGTATGAATTACAACGAGACAACCAGTAATGGCTAAAATTTTTAGAAGGGCCGGCAGCATACTGCGTTACCGGTTCTCACAACATATGTAAATGGGGTGGGGTGGGGCTCCCACTCAAAAGCTGCTGACTTCCACTATACCAAAATAATAAAATAATATCCGTTTCAGTCTGAATGGCTGTACGCCACCGCAGTGTCTCCTAGGGTAGGTGGGGAAAGTGCAGGCACTTTGCAGTCTTGCAGACTACTCACTGAGGAAGTTAGCCCCACACCTGGCAGTTAGGTATAAAATGCAAATCCATATATGAGAAGAAGAAAGAATTTAAGGTCCGGTACGGATAACCGGTGGGAGTCATCTGACTTGATGACTGGGTCGGGCTCCCGTAATGGACAGCACGGCGGCGGAACCGCTACTCATGGAACTTTTCGACGTCTAGGCGCCACAACGACCAGGAGCATTGCTCCGCCTGCTGCAACTGTTTCGCCACAATCTGTAGCGACCACTTCAGCAGGTTCGCGTAGGCAGCGGATCAAGTGGACTGAAGAAATTAAATTCTTCATTATCCCCTCCTACTACGAAATAACGGTGGGGGCGGGTACAACATCTTACTGCCCCTTGTTGCACCAGAGATTCGTCGAGTGTTTCCTGCAATTCACGCACGTGACTGTGCAGCGAGTCGCAGACCAGTATCGCTTTATAACTTCTCCACCAGCTGAGCTTTCCGCTAAGGTTCGGGTCAAATTCTAAAGAGCGTGTTATTAGTTTGAGTGACCAAAGAGATCCACCATGGAAAATTCGTCTGGAACGCCAGCAGACGGGTGAGAAATAAAGTGCAGAGGGTTTACCGGAACTATGCCACCCCCAGTGAGACACCTGTAGTTGAAATTCTGGACACACTAAAGCAGAAATTTTCTATCATATGCAGTCGGTTACGACAATATGGCGAAAGTTATTCCATACATGTCCAGAATGCAACATACGCGAGGAACTAGCGGAATTTTTTCACATCTCTCAACGAATCCCAACATAGCGTCCAGACAGTGCAGTTTCCGGTGACAGAAGCGAAAGAGTATTGGGGTGGACTTTGGAAGTTTCCCGCCCAGCATGCTGAGTGGATCACCACAGAAGACATCCGCCATGCCTATACGCCTGGCATGAATTTTGTGGATGTTACCGAAGAGGAAGTTCGACGAGCCGTAAGCAGCTCGAAGAACTGAAGGGACCCAGGTTTGGATCGGGTGCAGAATTTCTGGTATAAGAAATTTACCAGCGTACACAGTCTGTTGTCACACAGCATAAATGAGATCATGAGTCGGCCGGAGGAATTTCCACCCTTCCTCACTGCGGGGATTACCTACCTTATCCCTAAGAAGGACACGGTGCAGGACCCCGCAGACACAAGACCGATTACTCGTACCTCGAGACTAACAACATTCTGTCCGAGGAGCAAATCCGTGTACGGAGGGGCATCTTGCCGGGGATTCGTTGAGTCCCCTTAGTTTTGCTTGGCACTTTCATCGGTACTGAATGATGCTAGAGGGCATAGTTGTGCAATAAAGTATGGGCTACGTGCTAAGTGTGAACTGATATATTTGATGTACTTAGATGACATCAAGTTGTATGCTGCACTGACGACCATCTTAGAAGACTGCGGCAAATAATCGACATGTTCAGTCGTGATATTCGGATGGAGTTTGGATTAGACATGTTGAGAATCCAATTCATCGGAGGCAGGGGCGTGGTTTACGTGACGGCACAACATCACCGCCAAGTCGATTCGCTACACACTTATTTTTATAGCAAAGAACAGGCGAGTCCCGTGCATGCGGCTGTCTGTAAAGCAGACTGTGGGCTGACTCCACATAACTTGAAGGATCGGTCTTTCAATCATCTGAGTGGGGTGAAGTCGGACCAAGAGTGGATCGATGAATGGAAGTCCCAAGGCAATGCACGGTAAACACGTGTCGATTTGCATTTGTCGAACAGATGGTTGTGTACTGGGGAGCTCTTTGCTGACACGGAGGGGTTCATGAGTGCCATTCAGGACGGCTTGGTCGCCACCTGAGCTCATAAAAAGCTCATCATGAAAGAACGGGTGGAGAACGACCAGTGCAGAATGTGTTGTTCGGCGTTAGAGACGTTGGACCATCTCATTTCTGGCTGTACCGTTGCAATAAATTACCAGGCATAATGCTATATGTAAAGTGATCCAATAAAACCTTGCATACAAGCATGGGCTGTTCACGGGAACATGTTCGGTTTACCGATATGAGCCGCAAGCAGTACTTCTGCTTACAGCATGTATTGGGAACCGCAAGTTCAGACTGATCGCTATACTCTACATAATAAGCCTGTCGTACTGTTAGTTGACAAGACGGGTCGCTCTGCGTATATAATTGATGTTACTATCCCCATAACAGCAACATCGAACGGAAATACGTGGAGAAGAAGGTGAACTATGAGCCACTGGCTCGGGAAATCAAAGTGTAGTTCCCATAATATTGTCAGCTATAGGTATTCTAGCTAAACCCCTCACGACTTCCCTTGATGTCCTGGGACTTTCGCCCAGTCTGGTTCAAACGATGCATCCATACGTGCTCGATGTTGCGGGGAGTTCTCGACGAATTCTCCCATTGACCAACACCGGCCACTACCACCAGGGCCCCTTTAGTTTTTAAGTAGGTAGGATCCTCCGAGCCTAACTAGTAGTAGTAGTCATTTTTCTTCTGATACCGTTAGGGGATGTGAGGCCTCTGGTTTTACAGTAGATGAAACCGAATAAATGTCTATAAGTAATAGCCCTTTAGTTCGGAGCTTAGTCTGAAACTTGTTCTTCAACTCCTTTAGAGAGTGTTAATGGATAGTGTTGATAACATTGATGAGAGGTGGGGCAACGACCTTTGGAGATCTAGACCTTAGTGCTTTTTTGGCTTCAGCATGGACTAGTTCATTTAGCGGGTATGAAATGTATGCTGGACACCAAAAGATTTTGACCACAGAGAAAAAGAGATTGGAAATAAATACATGGATTTTATTTGTGAGGTAATGTGATGGTGCATGCACAGAGTCCGAAATTGTGGCATCTTTGGTACTGCTTATCCTCAGGGTCCTAATAGTGGTTTGATATATTGGGAAATGTGAAAATTCAGCCTTTCCTGGGCCTACCATGGCACGGCCAGATTCATTTTGTGTAATGGAAGCGTTGAAAGCTAGGACCGAGAAGCCTTGCATCATCAGGAGGTTCGCGGCTCTCTGATATCCAGCCGCAATCTAGGGCCTGCTGCCAGTGCTATCTGCGTCATAGGAGATGATGATCTGGAGATTTTCCGAGATCTTTGGGATGGAATTTGGGATTATGATGACGAAAAAATTTTGGAAGCGTTTATGGAGGGTTAGGATTGTCTTTCATTAGTTGGAAGGTTTCCAGATTTATTTTTTTTACCTTAGAAGTTCTTTGCCAGCAATTGCCGTCCTTCTTTGGCTAGAGCGAAAACCTGACGTGAAAGGGGGAGTCGAGACATCTCCTCATGTTGCACTCAGTTACATAGTTATGTTTATTTTCAAAATGCAGAGGAAGATTTATGGTAGAGTTGGCAGCATATTCGATGATAGGTCTTACAAGGGATCTATAAAGTTTAATAGCTTTTTTTAGGCGGAAGCCCCCAAGAATTTTTAGAACGATACTCTTTTTTTTATTTCTCTACAGAGAAAGTTTATGGATTTACCGTGCGTCAGTATGTGGCCGTTTTTCTTGATTTTAAGATGAGCTATTCTACTTCTTTTGAAGGTTATGGATTCAAAATTTTCAACGATGGGTGGAAGCCCTAGTTTATAACATTCGGCAACGAATCAATTGATCTTGCTTTGTAAATGTTTGGAAATCTGGTTCCAGCTCTTATCCGCGCTATGATGACGAAATCAGTCGCGTACTGGAACACTTCAACGTTCTCAAAACATTTGTTGTCTAAAGATACTGTGCAGATGTTGAAAAGTGTAGGGCTTAGAACACATCCTTGTGGGATGCCATTTTTGATTTTAACCCGATCTGATCCAAGCTGGAGTCGTCTCTTGGTTATTATCTTACTGATCCAAAGGATAAATTTGGGTGGGAAATTGAAACTGGCCATAATGTTACCAAAGGTCACTATATCCACTTTATCATACGCATTTTTGATGTCAAGGGCAGCTGCTACGATTTAGAAGAATTTTGTTTTTGGCAACTGGGGTATGCAGCAGGATATCATTAATACAGGAGGAGATGGACTTGCCAGCAGAGTAAGCATTGCAGTTTGGTAGCTTATTAGCATATCGCGTAGTAAAGTGCAGGATAACCACTGATAAAATAACTTTATTTTAGGGGGAGAGAGTCCTGATTCCGAGTCCACTTATTGACTGGCCGGATCAATTCGTGAGGTCGTGTATCCCACTTTTTTGGCTCACAGATCTCTCGTTTTGGGCCAAGCTCCCATTTTTTGAAAAAGGACCAATGGTAAAATCCTGATGTCTTGAATGTACCCATGATTTATTTTATCTTTCTTTTTTATTTGATTGAGGGAGAATATTAAGCATGCAAGGAAACTTTATTTAAGTCCTGAAAATTATGTTCTGTTCAGGGGTGTCGCTTGCTGCTAAGGGGTTTACAATATTTCTAGATCTTGTCTTTTGATGCCACGCTTTACAGATTTTTTGAAGTGCGCCGTTAGTTCTAGCTGAAGAAAACATTAATGGTTGGGGTCAGTTTAAAGTTCTTTCCATATTCGCCACTAGAGATTTGATGAATCTACAGAGAAGTGTCGTCTAATAGACTGGCTGACGCGTTCCATTCAAATAAATTTCAATATCTAAGCTCCTTCGGATCTAATAAATGTGTCCTTTCTGCGAATAGAATATTCATTGAGTGCGAATTACATATATCTCTATAGGTTATTATCAACAAAGAAACCAACGCGTGGAGCCAAGAACCAGTTTTCTCAGGCTAAAGAACAGTTTCCTTAGGGAGTCCATCAATTACCCCTCAACTTAATTCTTCCCAACGTCTAGAACGTCAAAATTGGGTGGCATTCTCGGCACATGTTTATTGACCGGTGCTTTTCTTATTTTGAATAGGTTTGCTTTACTTACAACTTATCAGTTGTATACCTGCCACCCCCCCCCCCCCCCCGGTAATTATTATTTCCTAGTCAATAATCCCACTTAAAGTCGTGCCAGCTTTATTACTAAAGCCCCAGCTTTTTGTTCTAGTTTATTGTTTAATTTCTTTTAGCCAAGCTTTAAAAGGTGAGCACTGAATCAAACCCGCGATTTGTAGTAATTTGTCAATAGGAGAGCAATATTAATTTTTTATAACTTTGTTAATAATGACAAGATTTACACCAAAATTTCTAATTTCACCATTCGGAATATGGAATAGGAATAGGGGCTGTCTAAAGTTAACCTAATTAATAAATATACACGATTTTATGGTTTCTACCCCGTCAACAATCGATTCAACAATTTTCGAATGCGTGTGGCAGACACAAAACCTTAAAAACCATTGAAAGAAAAAGAAAAACTGTTCAGAGACAGTTAAAGATTTTATATGTAATATAAACCTGATAATATACCGTATATTTTGTTTGCGCCACCATATTAGGGAAATGGTTCCGTTAAATCTGGAGCTAACAACGGAGCCATATACAAAAGAAGACGTATATCTTAGCACGGATTCAACTTGAGCCGGATCAGATACAAATACAAGTACTATGTATCTCAGATCCTGATAAAGATATTAAAACTCATATCTAAAGATCCTCTTGATCTGTAAAATTGCTCTCTTCTGTACAGATGATCGTAATATATATAACGTCCATTAAGTTTTTCATTATAATTAATTCCTACATGCCTAGAAGAGATTTTCACGATCGTAGAAGATAATAACGTGATCAGAAATTGAAATGAATTCTTACAAACAGTTTGGTCTGGCAGGTGAACAAGATGTTGGTTTTAGTATCTTTTTAATGAGGTTTGTGTTATACAGTAGCAGGAAAAAGATTTTTACCGGTGAGTAGTGTGAGGAATGTGGGTTGAAGGCTATTTTTGAATAGTATGAGTTCGAGGTAGAGCGAATATACATTTTAGGTGGTAGGAACCATGATTTAGCGTTTCGAAGTGCAACAAAATGACAAAATTTCGGTTACAGATCATACGCTATTTTTCAGCAAATACGCTGGACGGTGAACTCCCCCTTGAGCCACGGTTGATTTCAATTTGAAACCATTTAATTTTGAAGATATAGCCCTTAGGGTTTGTAGTGGCCGTGGCTTCGCGACGGGAGCGGAATCTCATCCGCCAATTACCCTAATGTTCCCCGCAGGCTGCACATTATTGAATGCATTCGGGCGAATTGATTTTGACACTCGCATGTTGCTGCGAGTGCAACAGAGTTCAAGGCGAGCATAGCGGCATGAGGATCGGTTCGTGGGTGAACAGCTGGACTGGCCGGTGAGATAGGAGAAAGGTTGGGGTTGGCTCCTGAAACAGCCGCGAAGATGGGAGGGAACGATCGAAGAACTTCACTGGAGCATCTTATGGTATAGGACAGCCCCTGTCCTGACTCTTGAAGCCGATCTTTCTGACATCGACACAGCCAGGAGCATAAAGGGATACGTTGGAGCAGAGCAAGTTGCTGATTATTTTAAAGGCACCGATTTAGTTGTTATCCCAGCGGGCGTGCCACGTAAATCTGGAATGATTCCAGATGATTTGTTCAACACCAATGCTGGTATCGTTCGCGATTTGACTTCTGCCTTTGCGGACAATTTTCCAAAGGCTTTATTTGCGATTATTACAAATCCTGTGAAATCGTGTGCACTAATTGCCACAGAAGTTCTAAAATCCAAAGGAAAGTACTATTCCCGTCGTTTCTTCGGTGTTTCAACTTTGGATATTGTCCGTGTTCGTAAATTCATTTCTGATTTATGTAAAGTTGATGTGAATATCGTTGATATTTCGGTGATCGGTGGACATTCTGGTGTTACAATTATGTCGGTGATATCACAATACAAACCGAAAGTGTGGTTTCCGCAGCCCGATGTTGAGAAAATCACAGTGAGCATCCAAGAAGGTGGCACAGAAGGTATGAAGGTCAATGCTGGAGCGAGAAGAGGGCTGAAGCGATTTTGATCTGCGCCCGTTCCGCGGAACAGCGAGTGATTTAAGAGAGTTCGGTAGTGCAGGAAGCGTGATTCATTGCTACTCGTACTCAGCGCGACGACACCAGCCCTAGAAGCAACCACGAACTCTCAAAGTGATTTTGAAAGGGAAATTCGAACTTTTTTTTGTTTGGGGTGGATGATACTCTCTCCCCCTCCCTCCCTCTCTCTTCTTCTTCTTTTTCCTTGCAAAACCTTATTGGGGATATCCTCTGAAATAATGGTCTGAAGATGTCAAGGAAGAGGGAACCTCAGGAGCCGCGCCTTACTCACGATCTGAGGCAGAACAAACCATGATCGGGATTGTGATCTGTCGTGGATCTTCTCTCTCGAATGCGGCACTCGGGCCCGGAGACTTACAGCTCCACGCAGGCAGTCGAACCATTTTTTGTATTTTTCAGTTTTAGCTCGCGTTATGGTTTTTTTTGGTAGGTCTTCGCGAATTTTGAAATCCAGTCCGGACCGACGCATCGGTATAGACACGTTAATTTTGTATTAATGCAAGAACGTGTCGATCGAGCACTTTTATGGAGCTTCAGTCGTTGCTGGCGGACCCTCACGGTCAATTTCGCCAACTTTTTAGGTTTCTTGGATAGCTCTATCCTCTAGGTCGTTCTCGGCCATGTGTAGAATGATCGTCTGGTCCTTCTATTTCCCATAAGTTCATTGCAGTTTCCAAAGAAGCTAAGCATTTCTTTATCGCCCCTGTTTTTTGGTGATTAGTTACTCTGTCGAACACTTTTCGTTTACACATCTGGTCGGAATGGTTGGCTTAAGGTAGCCCTACAGACACGATAGTCAGACTTCGATATACTTCTATCTTCTTTTCGACGTCTGCTAATCATAACGATTAACACGATCCATGTCTTCGCAATGTTCGCGAAACTGTATCTATGGAGCTTCTGCATTGCTTTTTTCGAAAATTTTTTTTTGGGGTAGGTAGGTCAACGCATTTACACAGACAGTGTTGGACTCCCGATTCGGTACGTCGTCGGACTACCAACTAAACACCTCCCCATCGTCAGAGAGCTAGCCTGGAACCGTTTGTCACATTACTTCGGGCTAGTCTCCGAACTCTCCCGCCTTGCGGAACATTCAAATCAGGAAGTTCCTTTCACCAACGGGAGGGGAGAGGACGAAGGGAACTGTTAGTTCAAGGAACCCCTTGCCATCCCGCTACTCCACCGGTCGAGGTCTATCTTCTTAGCAACGAGAAGGGCCCGAACGTAATGGGCAACACGGTTTCACACGTCAGCAGTCCTCAGCATCTCTTCCACAATGTTGTCTGGAGAGAGATCCCCTGTGTTTAAATAGAGCTGCTGACGAACCCCATCCCACCTTCCACAAGAAAACAAAATGGGATAGGCGTCGTCCACAACTCCATTGCAAAACACACAATCCGGAGATTCCGCCTTTCTAATCTTGTGCAGGTAAGACTAAAAACTTCCATGCCCAATTGAGTAAGAAAGTTGGCAGTCTCACCATGCTTCCGATTCAACCACACACATAAGTTGCCGATAAGCCGCGCAGTCCATCTGCCTCTAGTTTCATTTTGCCAAGAGAGCTCCCACTCGTCTAGAGTCCGCTGTTGTTCCTCGCGAGCAACGACCTCCCTTGGCGCATCTCCCTTGCGTTTGTATATGGCTTGACGCTCCTTAGCAAGAAGGTCAACGGCGATCACTCCCATGATCACCTTCACGGCCGGTTCGGAGACAGTGTGGTACGCAGACGCCACCCACATAGCTCCCCGCCTCTGTACTGACGCTAGACGTTTACGATATACCTCCTTGCTAAGAGCGTCAACCCATACCTCTGCGCCGTAGAGCAGAACAAACTGCGTTGAACTCATCAGGAGACGTCGCCTGCTAGACATAGGACCCCCAATGTTTGCTATTAGCCTATTTAACGCCGAAACTCCAGCTGCAGCCTTGTTTGCTGCTGTTTTGATTTACTCAAAAAAGCTCATCTTTGAGTCAAGAATCAACCCGAGGTACTTTACTGTTGATGTGGACTCGATTATCGACTCGCCGAATGATATGGGACGCAGGGTGGGAATCCTCTTTTTAGTCAGGATGACTACTTCGGTTTTTTCCAGTACAAGGTTAAAACCATGAGTAGTCATCCATCCGCTTACCCGTCGCCTGTTCGACAGTGCGTCCAGCAACAACAATTCTGGCATGTCGAGTTTAAGTAGGTAGTGTTCCAGAGGTGGGATGGAGTGAGGGGGATGGATCCCTGCGCTACCCCCGACGTGACCACCATCCTCCTTGACCCTCTAGTGTTTCATAGAGCAGGGAGCGGTTCCTCAGATAGTCCCTCAATGTCCGTAAGAGATAGTTCGGGACGTTGAAAGTATTGTCTAGTGTGCCTAGAATGTCTTTCCATCTTACGGAATTAAAGACGTTTCTGACGTTAAGGAGCACCACCCGAACATCGAACATTAGAAACCTCTTTCGTAAGACATCCACAAAAGGGACAGCAATAAACACTTTTAATAGGTCTTGGATTTAGTTGAATGAATGTTCTGTCTATACTGCGAAATCCTTATCACTGGGGCTCAGACTTAAATAATTGATCCTTGAAAGAGACAACATTTTCCATTGTGACTAAACCACAATTAAAAGTGTCCCAAAGCCTTTCATTACCATTGTATTCTCAGCACTAAGAGTATCTCCAGAAACTCCATAACCAGTCGCAGTTTACCTTCATGCGCACATGTTCATATGTTTGATCGCTCTATGCCAACAAGTGCCTTTCCGATTTTGGCGTAAACTACAAATTTCAACTATTTATGGCCACGTACACTATCTTCTGTAATAATTATAAAACAAGTGAGTTACTATCATACTTTACTGCCCGTACAATGTTCACAGACAGCAAAAAAAATTTATGTACAGAACATCCATGTTCCGGCAAAGTACGTGATAATTAGATAAAGCAAGGTCAGAGTGGATGTCTGCTGGGAGATTTTATAGTCTTCCAAAGATTGAAGATCTTTTTCTTATAGAACGGAGGGGGAGTTTCAAGTAGGTTGGATATTAATGATTCCAAATTATAGTGCTAAAGTTTTGATTTACTCCTGGCAATAACTCCGAGCGTTTTCCTTGGAGTAGAAGTTCAGATAAATCGTGATCGAAAATAGATTCCAAAAAAATGCTCCCACAATAACTCATCCCATTTTAGAGTGATTATCCGATGAAATTCACACTTTCGAATTGATCTGGGTCTTCTTTTACTTTTACCTGTGCGCATCACGCCTCCACGAACTCATCTATCTCTTCATCTTGCAGAGTCTTCAAGATGTTGGTTCCAAGTACCAAATTTGAAATTTGGGTTAATTATTTTCGTGCTCCCCTATCTACGATAATTTATTTCTCAGCACTGCAATTTCATGGGGAACTTGTAATAGCTAGAAACACTTAAGTGAAAGTAAAAATTAATGTTCTTCCCTGATACTTGGCTGTATTGGTGCTTGTGGTGATGTTAATGGTTGGGTTGCATAATTCTGACGATGGAAAAAATCATCATAAATCATTCATGCAGTTTACTTGAAAAATGAGACATGGGTTTTTCAGCTGATCGTATCGGTAGTGATGTATTTTCTTAGTCTTTTAAGAATGTGGAATTGAAAATTTCTGATTAGAAAGTCACTCATGTTTTCTGTAAATTGGCAGTGAAGTGGCTTTGCAGGAAAGGGTCACAGTGATCAAAACTAGACCGCTTGGATAATGAGATTGTTGGGCCACCTATGAGCTTACAAGCCTTCAAGTCCGTCGTGATTGTTGACGTGGCTTCGAAACTTATAATCTCCAATACTTAGTACCTCAAAATTGAGGCTCTAAAAATCAGAAATTGGCCGATTACGAAGGTCAATGAAACATAAGAAGTTAACCAGAACGTAACACCAGAGATGAAGCTCAAAAAGTTCGGAACTCAGCAGTTGGCTCATTCGGCAGCCTTTCGCAAGCCTTGCTAGGTTTCGGACTGACTCCCCTGGAAGTAAAAAAATTTCACCCAAGACCGATTTCTACACCGTATGTTACCAAGGAATAAGACCATTCTAATTGTTGGTCTCAAATATGAAAGCGCATGTTAAAATTCCTAAACTTTTCCGAATATTCAAGATAGCGCCCAATGTGGGATCCATTGGGAAGGTTTTTTAAGAATTTCATATTTACATTCATCACAGATGGCACTTAACGTGGTGCCTTTTGGAAATGGACTGTGCTGCCTTCAAATTTTGTATTGTAGTGCCACGAGAGCAATCGATTAGACCTTCGCCTTTTCCAGCCACCAAGCTTTGGTTTCAGGAGCCTTTTTGATCATTCCAAGAGCCAGTCCTTCTACTCCTCCACTTCCTATCATATTTGCAATATTTTTTTAGAAAGTTCAGGTTAGGTCAACTTCCAGAGTTCGGATATAGGGGTTTTCACATCGATTATTTATCCATTAATTTGAGTGCGTCAAGCTGGCGAGCGTCCGCAGCTTCGATACGGTGTGAAATTCTGGGAATTTCAACGTAGTCTCCACGTAACAAAAAGAAGTTTGTTGTTGTGACGCCCTGACCTACGCCATCACTCTGTCTCAGGCAGGGTCTGTTTCGTTTTGTTTTTCTACCATAGACTTTCCGGGCTGGATCATCCTCATCCATACAAATTAGGTGACTCGCCCACCGCAACTTATTGAGCCGGATTTTATCCACAACCAGAAGTTCGTGGTATCGCCTATGGATTTCGTCGTTATGTAGGCTACGTAATCGTCCATCCTCATGTAAGGGGCCTAAAATTGTTCGGATGATTCTCCTCTCGAACGCGGCCAAGTGTTCGAAATTTTTCTTGCTAAGAACCCAAGTGTCCGAGGAATATCTATTTATATGTACTTCGTCTTGCCTTCATTAATGTGCAACCCGACACTTCGCGCCGCCTACTCGATCTGGATGAAGGTAGACTGTATATCTGGGGTTGTTCTCCCCATGATGTTAATATCGTCAGCGTAGACCAGTAGTTGGGTGGACTTAAAAAGGATGGTGCCTCTCGTATTGATCTTTGACCGTTGTTGATGTTGAATGGTCTCGAGAGTGATCCTGCTGCTTTTAGCTGGCCTCGCACATTGGTCAGGATCAGCCTAGTCAGTCTTATCAATTTCGATGGGATACCGAATTCTCTTAGGCTATGCTGTCATAGGCGACTTTAAAGTCAATAAAAGGATGGTGTTATTGATGGCCATATTTTATTAGTTTGTAGCGACACATCGGGGGCATGAGCCACGATCGCACTGCAGTGGTGAATTCGCCTTCGCCAACGCACTGTACTACCTCCGCCGCACTGCACCGTAGAAGGCGCGGCTTGGCATGAGGCCGACGTGAAAACGTTCCTTTTTCTGGACTAGACCACTGTGCAGAAACCGGTGAAAAGTTCAACTGAAAATTCCGTGGAATCCCCGAACGATGTGCTAGCGTCCGTTTTCACGAGCAGCACAGTGTCCATGCACAAAATAAATATTTCTGCCCGCATTAGAAAAAATCCTCCCAAATTGCCAGTCCAAATAGAGAATGAAAGACTAAAAGTTTTTCCATCGCTTGTCGCAGAGAGAAAATCTGATCTGGAGTGAAGCCTCTTTGGTATGGGCCAGTGATGTTTTGGGCGTATGAGGCTATCCGGCCTAGCAAGATAGCGGAGAATATCTTATAGATGGTACTCAGCAACGTGATATCTCTACAATTACTGCACTGCGTGATATCCCTCTTTTTATCTATGGAACAGATAATGCTTCGTGGTCAGTCGTTATGCATTGTTTGTCTGTCCCGCATCTTCAGCTGAAGGGTATACCGCATCGCCAAATTTGCATGTGATCGCGAACCTTTCGATGATACTCTGAGGGACGTTAACTGTCGGCTCCTTATCCACGATTCGAGCAGCTGAAGACGTGAAAGCAACTCTTCACTGCGATTCTGAACCGGCCACCATCCGGTGAAGTTCCGCCTCCTGTCGATGAAATGGTCATCCTAACATACGGATTTTGGCTTTTGCGTCAAGCAGAAGGCAGATTGGCCATCAATGCACTTAAGCTGAGTAAGGTTTAAAAGAGGGGCGAAAACGGCTCCGGTTTCTTACCAAGGCAGAGGCAACTCTTGAGACGCTGCCTCACCTCTGCCCTGGGAGCAGCGTGACTGAAGCGGCTCGCAGATGTTATGCGCTAGCTTTTATAATTCGCAAAATACGACAAGGGTGCGAATTATATTCTACGCAAATCCGCCTACAGTTCAGACCAAAAGTTTGGTCGGAGCTAAACAATTTCTTTTTTTTTGGGATTCCTCCATTTGGTCCGGTCTGGCATCAAGTCGATGCAGATTTAGGAGTCCCATATCCCTAAAAAAGGAAAATGAGTAAAGCTATTAAGTTTGTCGGTCTCCTCGATGAGTTATTTATCGCTGCTCTCTAGAGCTGCTACTTCCACTCGTACGTAAATCCTGGAAATCCAAAACCGTCCCCAGAAAGCGGAAAAAGGGGAGGTCCTTAAGATTCCAAAGAAGGGCTCCCCTGTTGAGTGCGGTAACTGAAGGGGTAACTGCGTGCTTCCTGCCATCATAGAGAAAGTATCTAAAATAATTCTGGAGCACCTGCTTTCCGCTCTGGATATCTTTTGATTAATCAACACCCTAAAGATCATTCTGGAAGAGTGTGTGGAATTTAGATCTTCGCTTCACCTGCTTCTCATCGATGCCGAGAAGGCTTTCGACAGCGTGAACAGGGGTCTATCTGAAGTGCTTTACGCAGGATGGGGCTTCCAGGGAAACTAATAGCTATTATCAGAGCGGCATATCATGTCACAAAATGTCACATACTTCATCGTGGTAAAATCTCAAGGGAATTTGCGGTCGAGAGCGAGTTGCATCCTGTTACCGATATTATTTCTGCTTTCTACCGGTGACGTTCTTCGTGCCGTCTTGTCCGGTGAGCAAGGAGGATGTCTGTAGACCATGACATTTTTCGTCAAACACCTCGACTACTCTTATGACATCTGCTTACTCTCTCACTGGGTCATGGAGCTTCACCAAATGGCCTTGGATTTGGAAAGACAGGCAAGTAGAGTTCCACTGAAGGTAAACACCAACAAAACCAACGTTCTCAGTCTGACGGGTCATAGTACCCTCTCTATTTGCGTTAATGAGCGGAGTATTGAATACATTAGTCAATTCGTATATCTAGCAACATGGTTCTACCGACGGTGGTATCGATCTGGATGTCGTTTGATACGTTAACAGGCCCAGAAAGTGGAAGTGGTATTGGGTTAGTTATATATTGAGGAAGGGCGGCAATTCCTTTGTTGGTTACTCCATACAGTGGAAACTACTCTCGTAGTACTCCTATGAGTGGATCGCCCCAAGGCAGAGAATAGTAGGAGGGGAGGTCAAGCTACTCGGGAAGCTGAGGTGCAGTTGAAGTGCATTTCGGCGTGTCTTGATATTTACAACTACCATATGGTCATCAGCAAAACCGATCACCGTTCCCTATTACCTTACACAAGGAATGGGAACTTAATCCTATATTAACCTCGAAAGAATAGGTCCTAATACTGAATATTGGAGAAACCCTACTTCCTCGTGAACATAACTTTCGATTAAGTGGATCAAGTAGCTGGTTGGCTGATTTGAAAATATTTAGTTTTCTAGCCTCTCTACTGCATAATACTTTGATGACTATCACTCCTAAAACTCTTCTTCTTTTTCTTCAGCCTTTGTCCCGTTCACAAGCGGAGTCGGCTCATTATCACTTCTAAAACTATGAACTTTTTATATTGCAACAGTTGTAGGATCGTACCTTTTGCCATCTCGCTTTTGTTCATAATACCTTTAAGCCATCGCTGGGAGATGTTGGAGTAGGTGGTATGCATTATTCATTGGAAAGCCAGGATAATTTACAAGAGGTGGAAAATTTCAAAGCCTACCGTTGGCTCCCAAGAGGTGGTGACCTGGAACGTTAACTTCTTTAGGCTGAAACCACCTTCTCCTCATTCCACTTTTCCTGCGGGAATGTTTTATGGTAATTTCCGTGCGGCTGGATTAGAATTTATTTGCCGTTCATGTTCAGGTTGTTATTCGTTGTTCACGCTGTTGTCTCCTCTTCTTTTTTCGACTGATTCCTTCCTACCTAAGCCTCTTATAGATGACTGTCATTGCCTTTTCAACTTCGATCTAAGTTCCCTTCGACTTCAGCATGAGCGCCATGATGCCTTCGGATATTAAGTGCGTCAACAGATTCGGCATACCTTTGATCGTAAGGACGTTGACGTTCATTTATGTCATCATCATCATCATGATTATCCAGTAAGTACAACATGTTCATAATGCACTTCGGCGTTATCCAGTATCCATTTTCTTACGGTTGCTTTTCTCTTCCAGTGGATTTTCCAACTTTGGCACTGTATATAGTACGATTGAGTTAACCGGTCTTAAGATAAAGAGACAATGGTGCGGCCTTGGTTCACCTATATTTGGTAGGATTCTCGCTATCATGGATCCGGTGTTATATGCCTCGGTTGCTGCACAGTCCCCATGTAATTAGAAATTTAACCTCTGGCCTATCATTACACCTTGAGAGCAAGTTATGAATGTATAGTTCGTATTCCAACCTTGACGTTAACAGATGTGTCCTTTTTCTACTCAAAGATAAGTACTAATTCCGTTTTAGGTCGTGCAAGTAATAAACCAGAAGTCTCCAGCGAAACTGCTTCATTTACGGAAATCTCGACCTTTTCGAGGGGGTGTGAAACCACTGTGCGTGAACCTAATCGGGGTCACATAAGTAGGGAGATCTAGCGTCAGTACTACATTATGCATATTTATCAACAAAAAAGGGGGTCTAGAACCGACTCCTATGGGACGACGCATGTTCTTCGATATCATTTTAATTCACTGTCTGAATCGCAGTACAAAAGTAATGATATGTATGTTCGGCTCGCCTAATTTGATTAGGACCACCAGAATTCTGGTCCATCCTTCCTTATCGGAGGAAACATAGATGACCAGCTTTGCAAACAACATGGAGCCTGGTTGTCATAAACTTTCATCTGGAGCAAAGCCCATTAATCAAACCCACGCTCCATCGCCAATAGTTTTCGGCAATATCTTTCAGCTCAGGTTTCCTCTAGGACTTCCAGACGAGCCTAAATATAACAAATTAATCCATAGAAACATCCTCAGGCCAAATTTTATAGAAGCAGCCATTCACCTCCTAACTACGATTCTAGGCAACCTTCGACTAGGAGCGGTGTATCTTTCAGTTTTATTTTGGATTAGTCCATGATTAAATTTGAACGTTCCAGACACTGATCAACAAGCCAAAACATGATGTCAACTAGTCAATGAAATTTTGAAATATAAATTAGATCACCCAACCACGAATATTGATCAATTGAAATGTATCTGGAATCTGTCTCTTGAGCAAGATACTCCATTCTACATATTTGGGCTATGTATACTCGTACATGGAAATATTGTGCGGAACCATTGACCATACAGCCTAACTCCTCTGTTACTGTTGGCATGTCCATTTGCTTACTTAGAAATTGATGGTCAATGGTAAACTTGTTGGGCTAAGCATATTTTCAACTACCGCTCACAGAAACCATCCAAGAAATACATATCTCGGTCCAGTACAAAAGAAGACACTTCATCTGATACTAACAAAAAGCCACTTAAACATTTTTTTTATACATGACGAGTGGTGACACTAATCTCTCTCAAGTGTTGTGCAAACTACTCGTAGTGATACTACCGGGACCGTGAAGGTTCCGCGCAATAGTGTAATTATTATGGGTAACTGTTTGACATCTTGAAGCTATTAATGGACCTTCTTAATGCCCTCATCGAGAGGGAACCTAAAGACGAGGTTACGTAAAGGCCAAGCTAAAAGGATTTCGTAATATCTAGATCGTGTAGTGAATTGATGTGCGAGTGATTGTACGATGGTTTGCCAGATTGGTTTCGTTGTAGGTGAGCTCGCCCTGGGAATGCCTTCTTAGGCAATGTGTTCTTTTGTACTTCGACATGGTATGAATTGAATGTAAATCAATTGATTGATGTCTATTAGGAGACATATCTGTCTGGAGCGCTAGTTTAGATGATATTGCCGTTTATTTCGATGGCAGAGCCTGGTCTAGACTAGACATGAGAGTAGACAAGCCAAAGCTATTTGTATCTGAGTTTGACTTAAGTAGACATTACTAATCAATTTTTTCCACAAAGCAGACCTGGATTGGCGAATCGTCGATGTAAAATCGAATCAACAGACACACCGAGACAATCTTCGAATCGATGTTCGGGGATTGGTGATCTTGTTCGCTGTCCCAACGTAAGGAATTTGCGTGGGAAGTTTCCGGTCTGTTGCGCTCCTAATTGGCTCAGGCAATATCTGAGATTGTCCCCGGGAGCTGAAGACACAGACAATCTCAAGTCTAAATTTTATTTTCACTGTATCAAGCAGAACTAATCTCTATAGCAGCAGAAGCAGCGTATAGCTTCCATCGTAACAAACAGATGAGGTTGCGAAGAGGATAGATTCCACGTCAAGGAGGAAAGCCATTTTCCTGGGATGGTTTTTCAAATGTAATGCATAAAGTACTGGATCCAATTATCTTTACTTTCGAATATTGTCTTTGCCCATCAGGAATTCATACATAAGAAAGTTGACATGTCTCGTCCTACTATCAATACTATCTCCTAGCGCTGTTAGAACTGTTTGCCTTACTCAGCAGTTCTTCTTCTTTACCAGTGGCTGAAAAAAACCAGATCTGCCCTTTGTCTGCAAAATGGTTTACCTCCAGTCTTCTGTTTGTACTTCTAACGGCCCATGAACCACCCTGCTAGAAAACTATCTGAAAAAACGTACATTAAGCCATTACAATGGACCTAATGAAACCTAAGCTTCGAAGAAAATTAAGTATTTTGGAGAACCACGAGTCTGCCAGGCAAAAATGGGAAGATATATAAAAAAAAAACCCTGTCAGACGGGTTTTTTGGGTGGTTTCGGGTAGGAAGCTGAAATTCATTCACGCACAACCGGCACTTTGTGGCAGACAGGTTACTGGTTAAAATACCCCCTGGTGCGTCTGGGACACGAAACTAGAAAATTTTGACACATTACCTCAGGTTCTGGTCTATTCTGTGTAGGAGCAAACTCCTGGCATCCCTCCTATCCATCTCCCCCTTTTTCGTCGTCGCTTTGCGGCATAGCCTCAATTATGGTGTCCGGAGACTTTTGACACCTTGTTATCGAAAGGTGATGACGGTTGCGAACCCACCTTCTGCAGAAGAAAAAAGTGTGACAGGTACCACCCACCACAGTCTTGCAACAAATACAGTCGGGTGACAACATCAGTCAGCAAAGCGCAAAGTTCTAGTCGCAGCCTTGTCTGCGGTGTTGCGAATCTGCGTACTCAATTTCTTGCCTATCATGATGCCGAGATATTTTACGATCGGCTTCGACTAGAGAATGGTTTCACTGAAAAGGGGGGGGGGACTGTGGGAACCTTCTCCGTGGTCAGGACAACGACTTCGGTTTTCTTCAGAGAAAGCAAGAATCCATGTTCAGCCATCCATCTGGTAACTTGTCCATTGCCATTCCCAGTATGCGTTGAGCTTCCTCTACCATGCATGCCGCATCATCATCCGTATCCGACCAGATGCGATTCATCAGGCATCGCAAATCGTAAAAGACTATAGACCCTGAGCCGCTCCCAATGTGACCTTCACTTTGCGCTGTCTTTCCCGGTTGTCATAGAGCAAGGCACGTTCCTTTAAATAGCCCCTTAATATCCGTAGCCTGGGATATGGAAACGTGTTTCCAGTGCCTCAAGCATATGGTATCACTTCGAAGAATTGAAGTCGTTTCTTATGTTTAGGTTCCCAAGCAACACCACTTGCCAACAGTGACGACAGTGTGTCTCAATGAGTTTCACTGCTTGATTCCTCCATGGCATCATTTGTGACTCGCCCGTAATACGTATTACGTCAGACTGTCTCAGCTGGTTAAACTTCTCAAGCAGCTTTCCTACTGTGTTTAACATACTGACAGGATGGTATGCTAACGATGCCTGAGTCTCGACTTTGCCTATGCTAATCAGCGCAAGTCCCGCAACCTTCCGACGGGAAGGAAAAATACCCGTTGTCAAACATGCGTTGAATGTGCTGAGCAGCAAGTTGGGCTTGTATTTATACACGAACTTCAGCACTTTGCAGGGAATATGTCCGGTCTTGGTACTTGTTAAGGTTTTGTGTAAAACGGGGGGTGGGTCCCCATACATGCAAAAGGGGGTTTAAACTTTTTTCTATAAAATATAGTTACATGGGATATCAAATGAAAGATCTCGGTCTGTACTTTCCAATATCTTAGTCGGACTAGAGCCCAGGTCCTCTACATGGGCGAGTTTATTTAATGGGTATCCCGCTTACACCGGACACCATAGAACTTTTAAAGACTTAAAAAGGGTGCCAAAAGCAAGAACATGAATTCTGCCCCCTAGAAGGGGGAACCTTCTCCGTGGTCAGGACAACGACTTCGGTTTTCTTCAGAGAAAGCAAGAATCCATGTTCAGCCATCCATCTGGTAACTTGTCCATTGCCATTCCCAGTATGCGTTGAGCTTCCTCTACCATGCATGCCGCATCATCATCCGTATCCGACCAGATGCGATTCATCAGGCATCGCAAATCGTAAAAGACTATAGACCCTGAGCCGCTCCCAATGTGACCTTCACTTTGCGCTGTCTTTCCCGGTTGTCATAGAGCAAGGCACGTTCCTTTAAATAGCCCCTTAATATCCGTAGCCTGGGATATGGAAACGTGTTTCCAGTGCCTCAAGCATATGGTATCACTTCGAAGAATTGAAGTCGTTTCTTATGTTTAGGTTCCCAAGCAACACCACTTGCCAACAGTGACGACAGTGTGTCTCAATGAGTTTCACTGCTTGATTCCTCCATGGCATCATTTGTGACTCGCCCGTAATACGTATTACGTCAGACTGTCTCAGCTGGTTAAACTTCTCAAGCAGCTTTCCTACTGTGTTTAACATACTGACAGGATGGTATGCTAACGATGCCTGAGTCTCGACTTTGCCTATGCTAATCAGCGCAAGTCCCGCAACCTTCCGACGGGAAGGAAAAATACCCGTTGTCAAACATGCGTTGAATGTGCTGAGCAGCAAGTTGGGCTTGTATTTATACACGAACTTCAGCACTTTGCAGGGAATATGTCCGGTCTTGGTACTTGTTAAGGTTTTGTGTAAAACGGGGGGTGGGTCCCCATACATGCAAAAGGGGGTTTAAACTTTTTTCTATAAAATATAGTTACATGGGATATCAAATGAAAGATCTCGGTCTGTACTTTCCAATATCTTAGTCGGACTAGAGCCCAGGTCCTCTACATGGGCGAGTTTATTTAATGGGTATCCCGCTTACACCGGACACCATAGAACTTTTAAAGACTTAAAAAGGGTGCCAAAAGCAAGAACATGAATTCTGCCCCCTAGAAGGTGCGATGGCGTCGTTTGTTTGAGTAATTTACAAGTATGGAGAGAGTCTGTAATGATAGTAACCTTCTCCTCCTACAAATCTGGTGCAATGGGGTGGTTCTCGTCAACGCCAAGCATCTTCTCAGGATACCAGCAGATATTGAGTTGAGCTCGTTTTCAAAATATTGTGGCGGATTCATAGTGTGGGGAAGCCTTACCACAGATCTCCAGAGATTGATGGCCTTACGGGGTGTGAGGGTCCAAGAAAAGTCAGTTGGAGAATTAATCAACCTGCCTTCCTTTGGCGTTGAAGTGGTCTCTGATCGACCAAGTCCTCGTTATCTCACTGCCTAAAAGGTGATGGATTTGACATGGGGAAGTCAGTCCTTCTGCGCATTTGTTATTGTAGTCTATTTTTATTTCTATTGATGTTCTAATGAATTATGCCGCAGGAATTCTGTGTCAATTTTTGTAATATTCGCGGGAAAAGGGGGAACTTTTTCTCGGTATATGTGCACTTGGCTACCCGTAAACTGTGCCTTTTTGTATTAAGTGAAATTAAGGTCAGCTCATATGCTGACATTAACCAGTACCACGCCCTGGTTACCACTTAGTGGCTTTTTTCTCTCTAAAAAGAGAGATTGCTATTTATGTTCGTAATGATGCACGCTTCCTTGTAGTCCCTAATCTAAATTTCGCTAATCTGGAGCTCACCTACGCCTGGATTAGAATTAATCTCTCGAAGCACATCATATTCCGCTGTTTTTTAGATCGCAGCTCTAACTCATCTGATGCCGAAGCTGCACGTTATTTTGACACACTCTCTTCTAACATTGACAATTTGACCTAATAATTCCCCCTGTCTGTGGCTCAGATTTTCAGGTACCGCAAGTCTGGTGGGAAGACATCGGCTTGGAAAATTGTTCATATCCAGCCCATACCTAACAAAAGAAAAGATTTGTGATCCCTCTAACTACCGATGCTATTAACTTCAATTCTATCAAAAGTTTTTGAAAAATCTATCAACTCTAAATTAATACCGTATTTTAACTCCAACCACCTTATCTGCGACAAACAATACGGATTTTGTTCTATAGGCTCCATCGGTGACTTGATGGCACTTCTCAGGGAATCATTGGCTTCATAATCAGGGTGGAGCCAAAGTTGTTACGATTGATGTTTCGAAGGCTTTTGACAGAGTATAGCACCCGCCCTTCTAGGCAAACTTTGCGCATTTGGTCCTGATGACAAGCTCGTCAAATGGATTGAAAGCTTCCTCAATGGCCGTTCCATTCGAGTTGTATTGACGGTGTTGAATCAGAACTTCATACCAAAAATGCCGGGGTACCTCAAAGTACTGTTCTATCACCAACCCTCTTCCTCATCTGCATTCATGATCTCTTAAAAAGCACTTTTAATCCGATCCACAGCTTTGCTCATGACAGCACCCTTGACTTCGCGTATACGTTTGGTTCGCTGGCTGGCTCTCGTCGTAGTACAATGCGTGTCAACGGGGAGCGCATGTTTGAGTCAATGAATGAGGACATATGGCCACCACCAATTGAGCCCTTTGAGCACAGATGAAATGTTATCTTTCTGTCCTCTATCGTCTGTCCTGTGCCAAACGCAACATCTCAACCTCTTCCCCATTCCAATCCCTAACTTCCTTCCTCCTCGCCAAGGCTATGCTATAGCTTTGTCGCATCAAAGGCTTTGACATCATAAAAAAATAGGGCGGTAACCGGTCAAAAGTTCTGGGCCCTTAAGTGTTTTTGGGATACCATTCGAATAATAGACCAGTTCTCAGAAGAACTCAACCTGCACCAGATGAGGTTAATCCCTTGTAGCAGTGCAGAGAATGTTTTCGGCGCCAAGGAGCGTACATGATGATAAGTAAGATTATTCGTACCAAGAGCGGAGGCACGTGTTAGCAATGCAGCTGTCAGAGAGAAGGGCTGAGAAACAGTGGGATATATTGGGATATCCGGAAGAGAGGGGAAAGTGGCTGTACTGTCCAGGCAAAAAGTCATGATAGTCAAGGATTTTCTTGGGATTCCAACATTGACACTTGTCACTGAGGTAACCACGAAAATTCTTCATGGATTTCCCGAGGGACTTGACATCTTTCGTCACAGATAAGTCAAATCAAATTTCACGCCAACGCTTCCACTTCCACTTCCACCCAATTTGGGATGCTGGATCTAATCCTAAATCGCCTATGCGCGATTTGTTTCCTTTTAAAGTACAATTTAAGTCAGTTGGGTCTGTACGAAGGAATGGCTGTCTAGTAAGAAGGAAAACTCAGAAGCGATCATCTACGGAGCTGTGATTATCTCCTTAACAAAGGAGGTCAATAGCAGCATTGGCGAACTCTAAGCCTCAAAGTGAGAATGTTTCAAAGGAGCAATCTGGATATTTCCAAGTCAAACAATTTACGCCTGAGTGGAAAAGAAAACTTTCATTTTCAAAACCCGTGAGCCTTTAAAACGTTCAGCTGATCATAAACCTTTGGATTATGGTCAATTCTCTCTCCGTCGGCCTAGTGAATCACGCACCTCCATCCACACTTACCTCCAGCAACATCGAGCTTAGCATAACACATCCAAGAAAGAGTTTGACTATTTAAAGCCCCTAATGCGCTCTTAATCCGAAAATAACTCATTTTGCATTAGTTTTGCTTACGCACGAACATATCTAAATGGTGTAGGCCCCAAAAACCGATCTTTTAATGCATGCGGCTAATACATGGATTTATGATTGGTTTATATGAGCGCTTGTTGCCTTTTTCACTTTATTTATTTATTCAAAACTAGAACGAACTGACGGAGCAATGAAACAACTAAAATAGCTAACAATCTACATAGAAACTGTTGTTGCTCGCGTGTTATTGCTCCACTGAGATGCTTAGGTCTGAGGGTATGACATGGCGTGGAAATCCTCCTGTAAACTTTTGAAAATTCGTTTTTAATGGCATGTCGAAGCACAGAACGAATTAAAGTTGATTAGAATTTGAAATGCAAATAAATATCTGAGAGTTAAGAGCTGAGCCGTTTTTTGCTTGGAGGGGTTGAAAAGAGGGAGTCTAGACGCTTGAAAAGTCGTTGTCCCAGTTTTTTTCCGGGAAGTGAGCCAGTGTCGGCTTGGGTTAGAGGGGCTCAAAAACATCCGAATGGGGGTGTAGCACGTTTTTGATTTTGAGTGTCAATAGTTTCTGCGTTGTGTTTAATGAAGGATGTTCGTGAAAAAGCACATCACGTATTCATTACTTGTGTCTCGGCTCCTTTTGATGAGATCGTTGTCTTCCTATGCGTCCTGAGATCACACGCTTCAAACCGCCCAAAAACGTGTCTTGTCATTTTTGCACTACATCACCTTATGCTGACATCACGTTTAAATTAAAATAATTACACCAGAGTCAAGATCACGCGATCAGCATCACAAGTCGATCTTCATCTTCAAACTTCACCTTCTTGCGGATACTTTCTTGATGATTCGAACTCATCTTTCATCTTTTTTTTTGGACCCGGTGCTAGTTCAATGTCATGCTATACCAAATGCAAATGCTTGTCTCCTACACCTTTTCGTGTAAGCCGTGAATTTGGCAAACATTTTTATATTAAGATCGTGAGGAGGGTGATCCTCGTGGAGATGTGCATTGTGATGTCTTCTTTTTGTGTTGTTTCGATAAGCTTGTGGGAATAGGAAGTTTGCCGACCGCAAGATTGAAGATGTTCTTAAATTCGACAATGATTTAGTGATTTAGTGGTTTAGATTTTGTCGTTGTTCTGTTTGTGATGTTTAATGCTATTTTTCTGCTTTTGGTCTTTGATGCTAATTTTTTGCAGAGTTAACAGTCCGCGAAAGACAAACGACGTTTCCAAGATAGTTGTTTTAGCAATGATCTCAGCTCAGAGAAGTGTTTTATATACCAATTCGGATTTGCGGTCTAATTTGAATGTAAATTTTGGGAGAAGCGTGTTAGAATATGACTGACATTTATGGAGATTGGTGTGCATTTGAGATTAGCAAGTTTGTGGGAATTTTTGCACCTCCCACCGGGGACACATTTAGAGTTATATCCATAAACCTGGGGGATATGCATTAGATATTTTCCTGCTGAATATAAATGGTTTCTTAATATTTTGATGCCAATTTGGTAGATCTACCACCTGTGAACTAAGTGGTCTCAAAAGTGTCAATCCTTGTTCCTTTATCACTCAGATAGCGACCAATAAGTCCCTAATGTCAATTGAAAGTACAACACCTGCAAATATATCAATTTCTCTACAAAACCAAAAATCAAATTTCACTTTCTTCCAAGACCGAATCTATAATCCGTGCCGAAAAAGGCATGGTCCATTGTGTACCCGTTGCTAAACAACTATTGACAGTGAAACAACACTCGATTGCATTAATCATCACAAAAGTATGTTTGCAAAAACCACTTTTCTCAACGTCTAAAATCACATTGCAACAAAAAAAAGATGAAAAATTAAAATACTAGTTGACAATCATATTCATTCACCTCTCCGGTGGCCACTCGTGTTGCTCTTTGTGTCTTGTGGTGCTTTGTCTATTGGCCCCCAAACAGCGAGTGAGAGTGTCCCGCACAACTTTTCTTATTAATGAATCCGAGCCCCAAAGAGATGAAATCAATCAGTCAATCAATCAATCAATCAAGCAAACGAATTCGAAATATTTCAAGCCTTGTGACATGATTAAATGAGCAAAGAGAGGTTCATGACCAAAAAACCGAGTTAGGCAGAAAGATACGATGATTGCTTGGTTTTTGGGTTTGTGCTGCTTTTTTTGTGTTGGGTCCTTTCTAAGTTTTTAGCATCGACTGAGTCATCATCATCATTATCACCATCGTCATCATCATCATTATCGTCATTGTCTAATGTGTTTGATGCTAAGTAATGAATGAGTGATTCAAATGATTCAGAGCTTCAGGCGTTTTAAGTAGTGTTACAAATGATGATGATGATTGCGTTGGTGTTCGAATTGGTAATTATTTTATTAGAGATAATAGATTGGGAAAAGGTAACCGTATCTTTGGAGAGGTCAATGGGAAGGCTGGGTGAACCTAAAACTCTTCAGAAGACAGTGACTCATTTTAATATGAGCTTCCGTTAGCTGCAATTATTCTAATATAGGTTTCTCGGTGCTATGCACTCCTCTTTATGTTGTGGGTTATAATTTGAGGGTAATTTTAGTAAAGGTAATGAATTTGAAAAATGGGGAGCTGAGCCTGAACATATGTATTCAACACTGAATCCCCAACGTGAGCTTCGACCCAAAAACCTCGTTTTATCAGACGCGAGTGAAATTTTTGACCCGTCGACTTGCAGGAAGGATGTAATCTTCATTCTTGGGCTGGCGGTTCTCTTGGCTGCAAGTAATGTATGAGTGATTTAAATCATTCAGAACTTGAAGCAATTTAAGTCTTGCAAGTGATGATGATGGCTGCGTTGGTGTTTAGATAGACAATTATGTTATTCGAGATAATAGATTGGGAAAAGTTGACCGTATTTTCTGAGAGGCCAATGGGAGGATTTAGCGAACTCAAAACCACTCGATTTTACCCTGAGCTTTCATTAGCTGCAATTAGTCTAATGTAGGTCAAAGTTTCTTGGATGCTTAAATGTAGTCTGGGACTCATTTTGATGCTGCCAGCTAAATCATTTAGACTACTTCATCTACTAACTTTTCTCTCATTCGATATGGGGGTCAGCTCATCTGAATCCGGTCTGTAAGTTGACTCGGTCGTAAGTTTAGCTCGGGGAGAAATCGAGAGGTTTTTAAATCATAATGAAGGCTATCAAGGCATTGCTCGGTCGCCCTTTCGTGGCTTCCAAGACTGAGTCAGCCAATGGATAGTCATGTTAGTCTTAATTAGCGAGGGGAGTGGAACCCTAGCATTTTTGGTCCTGAACACAAATTAGCAAATAAGATCCTCATCTCAGGTGCGGGCGAAAAAACGCCGGTTCCTTCAATGAATTTGGCTTATCGCTAGCCGTTCCGAGATTGGCGTGATCCACAATGAAGATACGATCCTTTTAGCTCCTTTGGATTGAAAAGCTCTTATATGCACCCTAAAATGCTTTTTACTAGGTAGATTCCAAAAGAGGTTTGCCTATGCAATGAAGTTTTGTCATAGCACGTCAACCACACTTAATTGTCATTGTTTTCTCCTTCTAGCAATATGCTTCCTCTCCCCTACGACTTTCTGAGAAGTTTGCATTCTTCTTTCACTGTTCTGCCACAAGTGCTTCTGGGGCCACCCACTTGCCGGCCATACTGGAATGATAGATTACTTTGCAAAAAAGGTTTCGCTCCTTCTCCTGACTACGCTTTTTCGCGTTGGGGAATATCCATGGATATCTGAGCTGCACGACAGCGAATTTCTTAGTTTGACATTGTCTGAGGTTTGGATACCGCGATGGCAATATTGCGGATATGAGTAGATAATTTGGAGCTTCCGAGTGACAGTGGCGGTCTATGTGCTTCTTCCATGAAACAGTACAGAGAAAACATTGGCACGTATCAACCTCAACTTGCTGTTGGTGTTGGGATATTGGATTTCCGCCTGGATATACAAAACACTTGACACCCTCGATGTTCTTCTTATTAATGCAAATGTCAATAGTGCGATGATCCGTCAGATTGAGAACCTAGGCTTTGTTCCTGTTTATCTTCAATTCGACCATGCTTACCCTCTTTTCCAAACCTAAAGTCATCTGGCCAAGGTCCATGGCCCAGTGGGAGGGCAGGCAAATGTCGTCAGTGTTGTCGAGATATTTAGGAAAGATAACATAGCCCATTGAATCTCTCCACGTTCTCCAGCGTACGAACGACATCATCGATAGCATGATGGAATCCTGCTGGATTTCGCTTTTGGGTTATGGAACACTCCTTTAAAAGTGGACTGTTCTAAAAATCTCTTCCAGTCCTTTTATTAACCGTTGTCTTTTCTCTAAACGTTGTGTTAGCTGTGATTGTCTTCCAAGTCACGAGGAAGAGCTCTTTGCATTTGGCTTAGAATTTCACTCACTCCCAACCTAGGTACGGAATAGTTATTGAATCGGCCTCTCATCTACTAACAGAAGTGTCAAGCATACTCTTGCCATAGGTAGATATTTTCGTTTTCAGTCGAAATTGTAATGACAATAATGGTCAAAGACAATTCAGAGTGGCCGAAGACAGCCAAAAGGGGAGAGCAACTTAAAAAAAAAATGATGGCGAAATCGACCGTGAAGATCCGCCCGCAAATATTGAAGTTCCATTGAGACGTGCTTGCACGCCTCTGTGCTAGCCAGGCGAATGTGGAGGGCCTACAACACCTGCAAATATATCCATTGTTGTCATCACAAATGGCACCCAACATGGCCTGGCTCGACGCAACCCGAAGGCTGCTTAGTGACAGGGTTAGAACGACACGCGGTCAACCCTTCGACGTAGTTTGCATCGACCTCAAGAACGTTTTCGACACAATACCAAATCCTATCATATCCAGGGTTATTTAAAAGTTCGACGACAAGTCGCGCCAGTTGTTCATGTCCAATGTGGGCAACATTCGTGCATCCCGGAAGTTCTTGGATGGCCGAATTGATCATCTGCAGGGAATTAAAATTATGCATCTGGGGCTATACATTTATAGCCAGTCTGATATGCGAAAACCATTTAAGAATAAAAAGGACGCACTTAATCCTCCCAAAAGATTGAACAAGGTTGATAGAGAAATTCGCCTGGCGGTGAGAAAGGCTTTACATTTACATGCGCACTTCTACAATCTTGCCCTACACGCGCCAACCAAATGCAACAGAGAAGGAGACAATGCAACATCTCCCAACAAAACTGAAGCAGCTAGCGTCTTGCGATCGAGATTAGTGCCATAGAATCGCCGGTCTAATCCTGCTCTGTGTCGATAAGTCGAAGAACTGGAACAGTCCTCTGGGAATGATTTCCAACAAAACATGAACAATAATAGTTTCCCATTGCTGCATAGATTATCCCCCGACTTAAAGAACATCGAACGTTTTTGTGACGGCACTCCATTTGCGATGGAACCTGACATGCAGAAGCATGAATTCCAGCCCAGTGCGACCCCGTTAGTGCTGCGCTGTCTGTTTTAAAAATGAGCCAGTGTGCTACATAATCCAGACTGTCCGGTAACATATTGGTAGAAATTATGTCATAAGGCAGGTGGCAATTGTCGCCCGCAGGAATGGCTGGACCATGAAAGAGAAACCCCACATGCGAGCAGCAGATCCTATTTAAACCTGATCTTGTGCTGATCGAAAACAAGCAGGTCGTCGTATTGGATGTGGATATTCACTGAGAAGGCCCCATCTCCTTGGAATCGTTCATGAAGACAGTATATGTATGTAATCGGCACCGGTCTTTATTGTTGATCTCCGCGAAGACCTTTTTCTGGGAATCGTCCGAATTGTCATTACGAAATTCAACTTTGGTACTGAAGATGCACGATCATCATGGTTGCTATAGGTCTCCGTAGGTTCAGATTAGATGCAAATCGGGTGAATTCAAAGGATTGGTGTCCGCAATCTGAGCGAATGTTACTATATCTGACAGTTGGAGGAATGGGCCTTTAGAAAATGACTTGTAGCGTCATGCAACACGGTTTTTGGTATTGGCTCCAGATTCCATGGGGGTGGGGGATTGACACTATTTATGATTTTACATAGTCCCTTTTTCAGTTAATTCTCTATTCACAGGACTTTTTGTTGAGTCCGAATTTTTCCCCAAATGTTATTAATTTTTGCGGCTCTAGTTCTTGCGCCATTTTTACACATTTACAATAACCTAGACACCAAGTTCGGTCTGACCAAACTTAAGGAAAAAGACAAACTTAAGGAAAATCTCCTGTGCTGTTAAATGGGTTGAACCTGCCACAAAAGACTAGGACTTCAAAGTTTTTCGGATAATGCTACTTCAGGGGAACTGGGCATATAAGAACCGGACAACCAGTTCTTAATATGAGTGAAAAATCTGACTCTCAACTCCTTAAGAAATCGAGGAATGCTTCACCATTCGTTCTCATTTCATTGAGGTCTCCCGTCGTCCATTCATGCGTCCTTTAATCTGAGATCATATGTAGGGCTCGTTCGAGAATTTCAGCTATAGCTTTACTTCATCTAGTGAGTTAACTAGGACTTATTCTAACGGAAACCAGAATGGTAGAATTCCTTTGTGGTCGACTGAGGCTTGACGAGCAGATGTCCTGTCCTCCAGTCAAATCCTCAAATCCTGGCCTCGATCAGCCGGGGTCAAACCTTGGAAACATTTTCGTATCTACCTATTCCTCCAAATATTTTCCGTCAGAATTTCCTAATAAAAGTTTAGGTTTATTGGTTGGCGTTATTGAATATTATCGTATCCCCAAGAGACAGGATTAGCCACATGAATGCAAAGATAAAGCTTATAAATGACGTTACCATGGTTACTTTCTAAACTAAATTACTCGCAACTGAGTCAGTGTTGCTAATCCAAAATGAGTTTTTGGGCCTCATTTCATGCTCGACCACTGTCAAACTGACATATGGGGTATCCTCATAGTCTTCTTCACTTGTAGATTCCGCTTCATATTAAAAGGTCTCCTCTTCGATTATATGGAAAACCTCATTCCAAGCCAGTGCAAAAACATCCTCTCAAAAATTAGACACTAACAGATATTAATCACTACGACCTGCTGCGGTAATTCAATTCACTCTTATGTAATCTGCAATCTATTTTGACTTGAACAGACAAGATAATTTATCTAACATTCATTATTATTCCTAGATTTTTCCAACTAGTCTTCCTACGTCTTCTTTGCATCTGTTAATCCACCATATACTCACACACTGTCCCGTGAAGGCCTGAAATGATCTTACCTAGTCACGACATTAATCTAATCTCATCCAATCTAGTCTAATTCATATGCGATTGTTGGTCTGCAGATTTGAACATTCAATTCATCTGATGATCACGAGTCATGTCCTAAATGTATTCATTTCACTTTGATCATTATGTAATTAATTGAAAATCAATTCATTCTATTATATTGCAAGTTTGCATGCAAATAGATACTTTTAGGTTGCCTAGCTAATTCAGAGACACTGAGTTCAGCGATCTCCAAGAAAGTATCTTTTGTGGGTGGTTGGATGGTTGGATACAAAAAGTCAGATAATCATTTTTTGGTCATTTGATGCTTTGTGTGGTGCAAAAGAACAGAAATATGTTGTCGGATTATGCTAGCAGAGGGGTTCTAAAAGATAGGCATGACCAAATTTGCAAATTTTCTGTGATAATCCGTTATTGAAAATATATTTTTGTGATACCCACTCGGAATTAGGACAATTCTCAGAATGACCAAACAGGAGTTAGTCATGCACAAGACAATGGTTGAGGCTGGCATACCAAGCAGGAAATGCCAGACCAGGTTCCTGAAGCAACATCGGAAGACCTTCGGTTCCTAGAAGAACCACGGGGAGACCTTATGGTAAGTTTTTGAAAGAACCACGGGGAGACCTTAATTATTGCTATATGTGAGTGATGTATTCGGCTCAATTGAATATCTTCCATGGGTGAAACAAATTGAATTCAAGGAATTGTGAGTGGTAACTAAACAGCCAACCGAAGGTTCCCTGCTTTATCTAGATAAAATGCTTTCCTTCGAGGAAAACCCTCTTTTTTTCTAAAATCTGTCTTCCCACAATCTTGAAAAATCAGCAAAAAAACCATTGGTTCAAATCGCACAATTTAATCTTAACAACTGCAAAAAGATATTGGTTAAAAAGGGTCATACCATGGTGCTACCAAGCACATAGTCTTGTACTTGATCGTGTGATGGTTTGCAATATGTCTATGCCTACTACTTTAATGTCCTCTCACATGTTCACTAAATTGATCTCAACTTCACACAGAAAGTATCTGCGATGCTTAAAGATACAAAGAAACACGTTTTCAACCGGTTTCCGCATATCACCTGAACACTTTGGTGACTATTTTTTTGTGCTTTTTTACTCTTTTCTTGGTGTTTTTTTTTTTAACTCAACTCAGCCGTAAATCTCATGAAAGACACGAGCAAGCATAATCTTTTTTACCTTGTAACTGCTCATTTGCCGCCGTACTGTCTACTAAAATGTGACTTGTTAAATATTGGTCGGTATTTTGTTTTAAAGATTGCACCTAGTCATTTGAGACCTTTTTTTTCGGAAAGTTTTCTCTTTTTAGTGAGCCATGGTCTTTTAACAGTTTTACGTGTAATTTCACTGAAGGTGTAAGATAAATGACAGTTGGAAATGCAAGATGAACTTGGGAATGAGAAAGATACACATTTACCGGTACTTATTATATGGTCGTTAGCAAGTTTTTGGTAATAGGTTTAAAGTAATTTATGGCTACTATTATTTAAGCGAGAGAAAACCGGAGGAAGGTATGCAATGGTGAATTCCTGTGGGAGAATATGTATGTGACGGTTAAAAAACAGTTTCGACCACTTTGTAAAATCGAGGAAGATCGATGGTCAGCTAGCTCCAGATATCTAGTTTGTGCCAGGGACGAAAAAATCTAGAATTACCATTGCGAAAATACGTCAAACTCTTTCAAAAGATTTCCTTGTGATAAGCTACAAACCAAAAGACTGAAACAAACGAATAAGGATAAGGCCACCTGGCGGAGTAGTTATATTAAGTTTATCGTAGATAGTATACTGTTCAGGCTAAACCGTAATGACAGCTTGTTCCAGAAATGAGGCAGGTCAGCCTGAGGGTTCTATGGACTTGTCTCCTTTGTGTTTTACTAATTCAGTTTTCCTTCATATCTTACTATAAATAGCAGAGAAGCATGGGTTCGAAAAAACTCCAAACTCTTTTCGAACAAGCCAGGGTCTTCACTGGACTGGAGGGAGGTGTCTTGTGCCGTCTCAGTCACCTAAAATCAGCCTTCTCAAGCCTCGTGTTTTGTGAGAATGTAATTTTGCTGAGCTTGTGTAAATTTGTGGCGAATATAAGCTCATAAAAGTTTCTGACAAAGTCCGTTCCGCCTGAACTAATCAAGAATAAGATTAATTTCCACTAGACCACACAAGCCATACCAAGGTGGCGCCTCGCAAGACCCAGGACGAGAGCAACAGAAAACTTTAGAAGGAGAAGCCTAGCGGCATATGTAAGGGATACTTCTCCCAAATGAGAAATTTAGAGAAACAAATAAAAACGCTCCAAGCATATTTTAATGAGTCTTTGGACAACAGCTCCAGAAAGACAAGAACAAATGGTCTCAGCGTTCGTGAAGGAGGACCTGCAAAGGAGAACGTGCAGGCCTGGGGAAAGGGAGTTTCAACAAGTGGGAAAGACAGATAGACTTTGGCAGCATATTTTCCGAAAGGTTAAGGTTAGCATTAGACGAGGGAATATTCTTTTTCTTCCTCACACTCAGATCATAGGAGGAATGCCAGTTAGAATACGTCATTGCGGGTGTCACTTACGAGCGAATTCGTTAGTTATATTTCTATCGGTTGTTTTATTTTCAAGAGGTATTCGATCTCTAAAGTTATGAAATGAGATATAACCGTTTCCAAAAACAAGGTGAAGGGTGATACGTTGAGGTTCTCAGCATAGGGAAGGCACATCTTGAACTTCCCAATTGCGAGATGATGTTTGGCACATTAAGAGGCCCTGGAAAGAAGAGCTAATGTTGGAGTTCAAGAAATCTGAGGATATAACGGCGGGCAAATCTTTGAGCTAAATTGTCCTCAGGACACACAGCCGACGTAAGGGCAGGCAGGGAAGGATATAGATGAGATCGTCAACGAAGGATGTGGTTCGCGATGCCTTGGAAAGGCAATCCGACTTTAGCAGACTCTCAGAGTCACAGGTAAAAACGCTAAGGAAAACTTACGTTTGAACACAAATGGACATCATCAGCCTGTCGTTTTCGTTACATTACAAAGATATCTACCAGTTCGAATGGCAGGTCGAACCAATACAGAAAATGCGTAGCAAATTGTCATTTCATCAAGGATTGTTGAACTAAGCAAATTGCTTTTTTGCAAGGAGAAGGAGGGGGTGAACTAGCAGCTCCGCGGATTACGGAAGGGCCCTCAATACAAAAGGCAACCGCTCCCCAGTATGCAGTTCAATTACTGATAGAACAATGGAATCGCAAGTTTTGAAGCTGCATGCTTTCAGGCAAGAGGGCTTCGCAAGAGGTTTAGGGAATGACCCAGTAGTGACGATTAAGAGAAAAACGCAGATAACTGCAGGGTCACTTAAGCGAGGCTATTCGGAGAAGCAAAAAATCTGCCACAAACAGTTGTGCGATCATGTCGATATAAATCGTTGGGGTGGGGCATATAGCGTGATAATGAAAAGGTTTAAAAGATCACCTCAGTTGGCTTCCTCCCCCTTTTGAAAAATACTGTTTCCAGTTTGTTTCCTGGTGGTCCGGCTCAACGAGTGCGTAATACCTCTAATCACAGAGGAGAAGTTGCGGAAAATATGTGGTAGGTTCAGCAGCAAGAAGGTCTAGATTTGGCTGGTGGCACTCGTCACAGAGCAGTGGAACAGTGGAAAAAACAAAATTTGATGTTGCTTTTCAAACCCAATAAGCCACCTGGAGATCGAACATTATTACTGGGCCGTATTAGCATTGGATGGCAAATATTTATTTAACACCACCCCCTGGAACCGAATTAAAGGACCATTGGCTGACATAGATGTTCTTGGATAGTTGGCGACTTTGGTTGAGATGTCCCTGACATAGAAGACTCTCTGAAATGGGAAGGACTAGGGGGCCCAAAAAGAACGTCTTCACTGTAGAATATCATGTATTATGGGGTACTGGCTCTTCCCGTCGCTAAGGAAGCAACGATTATCGGCTTTGCGAATAACTTGGCGGTAGTTGTTACAGCTATCCAGATGATATAGAGGCCTCTGGGAAGTAGACTGTAAAAGTGGTAAAGTTGGGGCTACAAAGAATCGCGCGAACCTTAGCGAATGAAAAGACGGAAACAGTCTTAATAACGAACCGTAGAAAACTGAACACCGAGAAAGCGAACACCGTTGTATCCAGGGGTAGCTAGTGACAGCGCGGCATTTGCAAACATTTTGCCAAATATTGACAAGCCGAAACACTGCTGAAGGTGACTTCTAGCTGAAGTGTTTTCCGCGTTTCTTGTGTGACGCTTACGAACTCTTATAGAAGGAAACGGGTCAATTCAGTTTACTGGCTGATGGTTTTGAGGAATTGCAGCATTTTTTCCGCCATATCAGTTAAGGCAGTATTAATAGTAGCCGACATGATCACAGTCGACATTCTGGTGAAAAAATAAGTGTGCTGTACCATGCAAGACGTATGGAAAAGCATACAAAATTTAGGAATGCACTCAGAATCATATGATCTCTGGCAACCCAGAGAGAGAGAGAGTCGCTGAATTCCCAGGCTTATTCCCAATATTAGGGCATAGCTTAAGCGGAAACACTGGAAGAACAACGGTCACATTAACCAGTTCATCACGGTACATGGCGGCTGCTACAGGCATGCAGGATCTGCACCGCCTTCGGTTGGGTTGGATAATTTATCGAATTGTGTTGGATGTGGTGACATAGCGGGGGATCTAGAGCATGTCAGGTTTCACTACTCAAGGTTTGCGATGGGGAAAAAAAATCTGAATCTGACAGATGTTGAGGTCGAACGAGACGAGGCTTACGATTTCCTCCGCAATGGTAAAATTACAGAATGTGCTGCTAAACGAGGTAAAAACCTGGGAAGCATAAAGCTGCAAAAGCACGAGTGCCGTAAGTTCAAACTCGCCTCGCAAAACTAAATGGTGGCCGCGTGGGATTTAAATCCTTTGAAGCACTTACGTTCGCGAGCCGAAACAGACGTGTAGGTTTTTTCTAAGATGGTTAAACAAATCTTTGACAAAGGCGGAAAAGGAGGAGGGAGACGAGAAAGCTGATTAGGGAGTTGGTATAACATACACCACACTTACTTAGCAGGGTCTCAAGGAAACGCTAAGTACAAGCCTGCTCAACAGAAGTAGCTCTATTTCGAGACCTTAACAGATGCCAAGAATATTGGAAGATAAACTTCAAAGAGGTTTTTTGAGATGGAGTCGAAATGTTCCCAAATTACCATCTGCCGCGTCAACTACATCGTTATTTCGGTCAACTTTTGGGCCATTTCCTACCAACCTGGAGTTTCAGGACGATTTTAACGAGCGAGTTATCTATCATCAAATGTTTTTCTCCTAACTTCTCGATGATGTATTCAACATCACGAATGTCTTCCAGATATTCTTCTCCGGTAATGATCCAATGCAACGTTTTCGTCTCCACAAGACGCCATCCATTATCATCCGTGGCTGCTCTGTATGGGAAATAATAGCTAGATTGAATTAAATTTGAAGTGTTAGTTGATGCGCCGATCGCAGGGGTTCTGCTGATACGTGAAGAAATTGCATGGCGAAGCTCACAAGTATTGAGTATTGATTCAGGTTATTTGAATCATGTAGTTCCAGAAAAGTATCTGATGGTGATTGTTCCGATACCGTGTTGACTACTCTTCTGCATGAGCCATGTACGTTGGACGAGTCATTCGAGATCAGTATCCCACACGCTGATGTCGAGAAAAATCAGAAGAGAGGAGAAACGGTAAGGTATTTGCCCTCGGGAACTTGCCATACTTCAAAATCCACTGGTTTGAGGGCAAATAAACGGTTGGAAAAACAAGTTGGCCCCTCATACAACAGGTACTCAGATACTCAGTAATTAAGGCATGCCCTACTGGAAGACGTCAAAAGCCTCCACAATCAAATTTAAAATTAACATGGACAGAATATCTTGAAGAAGCTGGAAGAACTGCAGGAGTTTTCTATTGTGAGCCCCGAAAGTCATATGGTACCCAGAGGTGGCAATAAGATTGCCTGTAACAATATAGTTCAACGGCCGTTTCTGCCGAGAAATCTTCCTTAATCGATGGTTCCGATCCTCCAAATTGGAAACAATGACGCCTTTAGCCGAAGTGACTACCGAGTCAACGACTTCAGCAAACTTCATGAATGGTGTTCAAGTCTATCGCGACAAATAAACGGGGTCGCAAGGTACTTTCGGTTGAGCAGGACTGAAGTGGGGTCCTATTCGTACTGGAGCTAAAATAGACAGAGGATGCGATAATCAGGTGTCAGCAGGCTCAACTCTTCAGGACGCAACTGGAGGAGCACAACCGGCTATCAACGCCTTCGTGGAGAAGCAATAGGATTTTTGCGTGGGAACGATGGATTCAAAAGGGTTCAAAAATTTTAGCAAAATCACACTTATCCAGTCTGGTGATCAGGCAAGCTCACGAAAAGAATCAGCATTGCAAGATTAGAGTCACAATGTCTCTCGTATGGGACAAATTCCACTTTGCAGTAAAGAGTGAAGAAATGGACAAGATAGTATGTATGCGAAGTGCGTCAAAATGCAAGGGAAGGCGGTAATGCCGAAGATGGTTCATTTTCCTTCCGTACGTGTCAGACCAGCTACAATGTTTGAAATTTTGGAATGAACCTGTGTGGGCTATTTCAGGAGCGTCAGAAAACGTCAAACCTACGGACACCAAAAGCAATGAAGGTATACGTCGTCGTCTATGTCTGCATGGAGGGGCCCATTCAGGATTATGCATGAACCTGACAACTAATGTCTGTTTGATGGCCTTTCAAAAGTTCGTCAATCGGAGAGGCCAACTTAAAACAATTCGATGTGATGACGGCATGAATTTGGTGGAAAGTGCAAAGGTGATTCAGAGAGCGTGTAAAGAACGGATTAGTTAGTAACGAAGCACGATCCTCCTTGATTCAGTCATTTTGGAGAGTTATTTGGGGCTGTAAGGAGTCTGAAGTGGTACATTCAGTCAATTTTCTCTATGTCAAATCTATCTAATGAAGGCTTTTATACCGCTCTATATGGTGGGTAATATTGAGCAGCAGGCCGTAGTGTCCCTGGGTGGACAGGAATTATCAATTATAGGTATTAACTGCTGTCCATTTCCCTTTCCGTTTTAGTGGCGACTCCAGCGTTAGATCGCTTGAATCCCGTATGTCATTGTGCCACTTCTATTTAAGCAAGGGTTACAAATCTTGCACTCTTTAATATGATAATCGAGAGTGCAATTTATGCCAGGATTGATATTTTTAGCTAATCTCTGGAATAGTATACGCCTCCTATTCACTCCTCTGTGGAATGCAATGCATCCAAGCAGCTTCAATTTTTTTTTTGTATTTTTCACCGAGACTGGGCTTCCTTTTCACAATTGTGATACTTTATGCTGGTGAAGCGATAATCCTACAGCAGCGGGAGAGCACAAAGATAAAAACGAACATCCGTGACGAATTGGGATTCAAATCTGAATAACGAAACCGGGAGACTGACGCCCAATGAATTAGACCATTGCATCATCACCGCAAATCTTAGATAACCACAGGACACGCACAACCCTGATATTTAACGAACTAATCGACAAAAGGAAAATTAAGGATGTGCCTGACTTATTTGTTTTCTCAAAAGTAGTCTTGGGTTTTTTGATGGTTCCCCTATGGGAAAGCAAGTTAAATTCCTCCACCAAAATCCCCAAGCCTGAAACACTTCCTGGTCGTCTCCCGACGAAACGCTGCTCAACAGACTGTAGCGAGACACATGTCTTTTGGTCGCTAATTTTCCTGTGTCGCCATTATAAGATAAAACCGTAGTCACCGCAATTTCACTTCGCTTCAAGATCAATCTAAAGTCTTGGCACGAATCTAATTAAACATTGCGTCTAGGGTGTTCTGCATATGAATACCGCTTAAAACGTGCGGATTTCAATTAATGTTTTATTAATGTTCATACGTAAATTGTCCATAGAACATTGGCTTCTGGATTGCTTACGTAAATAGATATTATTATTATCTCGAATGTCAAGGAAGTAACCAACATATGCTGACCTATTTGCGGGATCTTCGCAGATTATTCCAATTATGCTTTACAGCATTATGGGCTGTGCTGACTAGCCAAAAAATGGAGATCATTAACCCCCAATTGATTGATATTTTCTAAAGTAAACTATGTAGCTCTCAAGTGTGCGTACGTTGGGAGCTAATAATTGAGCTTCTAATGACTCATCTCCAAGAAAGATTGGCTAAAATTGAGCTAGCAAGTTAGATCTTCCTTAATCATCCTAGAAATTGGATCACGCTTCCGCCGCATCTCATATCGAATCGATTATCTCATTTTTTCGCGAACATCATATCTGGCTCCTATTAGGCAAAAAAACCAGATACTTTTCGGTGACATCGCACTACCCCCCAAAACGTTATTCACTATACGTTTGGCATGATTGATCACCATGGTCAATCGGAAGTTCGCATGATGGGTTCCATAGATGCTATCGATCGCGTTCAATCTATTTTTGGGGAACGTTTGCCGGCCGCGTGTCGTATTTGTATATCTTCCACACATAAATTTTCTGGAGCATGTCTATCTGAGCATAGAAATCAATTCCAAGCGATCACCAATAGGAGCTCAATTCTAACGCGGATACGTTCTTACATTTTGGGAGCGAATGATAATTACCAGCTACCAAGCGTGGAGCTAATCCAAACGATCTTGTCATTTGGCACGATCACCGGGGGTCAATGGCTAACTGCCGCTGCGGCTAATGGTTAACCGCCTAACGCGGCTAACGTTCGTATTCCGCGATATTCACTATTTACATAGATCGAATTAGATCAAAAGAAATCAAAAGTATCCAGCAGGAGGGATGGATGTATGTTAGGTGAACCGAAATGGGATCAGTTTATAGCATTAACGGCTTGGGACTTTTGAAGGGAGTAGCGATCTTCAAAGAAATCGCTTGGGTTCCGGAAAATTACCCTGGTTTTTGGAGATCTCCAATCTGGACCATATCGATCATTGAAACAATCGAAAGAAACATCAAAGCCCCACCTGAAATGCGGCGTGTCATGCCGGGAAAGTCACTGACACTATATAATCCAGCCGGTATACCACCTGTCATAAATAAACCTCAAAAAATCTCCGATCACTTGCTGATCCTCCCGCGTGATTTCATGATTACTCACTCATAACACCGTTTGGAACATAATTTTTCTGGCAATTTTTTTTGAAGGCGTTCCAAACAAAAAACGAAACAATCTTTTTTTTTCGCAATCTGAAAACGTGCTTCTCTTACGAAATTGAAATAATATATTCGCTTCTTAGACTTTTTTTTCCGCCATGATTTCTACTTAGTTTTTGTGCAGTACCCAAATTTCAAATTTGAAATTTCACCGAGTGGTTTCCTGGGAACATTACGTAGGGGGAATTTCAAATTAAATCACGGTTCTTTAAATAAATTTCAAAGTCTCTATGTAATTGGTGTACATAATCCATTGACCTAGTAGAATACTTTTTTGAGAATTGTTAGAAACTTTATTTTTAGCGATGTGCGTGGGAAATGATTTGCTGGAGTCGTTGAAATTGAGAATAGTCGTTATGCACACGTTTTGTAGCCCGGGGCGGCTTGTTGCAATTGGAAATTGATAGAAACTGTGTATCTATCAAGCTGGTTGTGATTCAGGGAGTGCTGTGGGTATACCTGATCTGAGAAGATGATGCTGAGTAATGCATCAGAGTTGGTGCTGAATAATGCATCAGAGTTGGTATAATAACTTGTTTGGTTCACACTTTACCTAATACTGCTCTATTAGGAAGGTAGGAGACAATAACTCAGCAGACGATTTCTTTTTCTATTTCAAAATGTTCCTATCTTCGTCAATCTAAACTGAATAAAATACTTTCTCTCTGGCCCGCTCCTTTAACTATTTTTCATTTTAGTTCTCCTGAGAAAAGCCCTCATTTTCAATGTATTTGGGACACAACTTCAGAGTTGATACTTGGTAGAACTTGGTGTGAAAATAATCTTAATAACCAGACCAGATCTTGAGGAAGGGCACATTAAAATTTTGGTAGGTGTTCTTCTGGAGCAGGGTCCCTAAATTATCATCTTCAAAAAGTCGGGATGGTAGGCTCAGTTATCTGTAACTAACACGAGGAAGAGAAAGAGCCTACTTTGCTGGTCATAAGCAGTTGGCCGACTTTCTCAGACTTAAGTCGAAGATGTCTCGAGAGGGTGCACATGAGTTGACGAATAAAAGTCTCTGTCTTTGGGAGACGTATTCAGACTTCGTAAATGACAGGGTAAATCAGGATTGAAAACTTAGTGTAGTGTAGCCTGAAATTGGCTCGGAACTAAAGTTTCTCTCGTTTCTCTCACCTAATCCAATCCCCATCGATTTGAGTTGGAGTCGAGATTTCAATCCATGACTTTATTTTCCAGGTTCTGGCTTGATTTTGGTGGACATATCTAGTGGATTAATCCCAAGATATTCTGTTGGATAAAAATACAAGATTTCTGGACATCACTGTAATCTTATTCACTTGGGGCTCCGTGAATTTCAGTAAAATCTTTGATATCGTAGTCTATTAAGGAGTATCTGGCTAGTGTCGAGGTCGCATCTCCAAGCCCTCTTGGTCTTATATTAGCTACATCTGCAATCTCGCCTAGCCTTCTCCTACTTTCATCAAGTCTGCTGACTCGCTGTAGTTATGGTGTGAATTACTTTTCATCCGTATGTTAGTCCTCTTTTCCTTCTTTCTCCCTCCTTAGACTTAGTGCAGTCTGCCTTGCATCTTCTGCAGTATCTCTGCTTATCCCTTCCTTAGTCAAGTGCCTAGGTAGCCTTGATGCCAATGTTTATCCCAGCCCTGACAACTACCCTCGTTCTTTGACTGCTCCCATGTGGAGTCGCAAAATCTCCCATCGGGCGTGTCTTTTCATGTAAATAAAGGACAGTTGGCGAATGCATGCATGTCAAGACGTTCGTGTAGCAAAACGCCCACCCGAGAATGAACAATGCAAATAGGAAGGACACCTTAAATACTCGTAGAATTGAACATGAAATAAGAGAGGTGTAGGGCTGTGGAAAATAAGTACTGGTGGTTTTTGAGAGCGAGATCCTTCACTATACAGTGATCACCGTGCCTCAGTATTAGGAATCTTAGCTACTGCACTGTCAGTTGTACTTTACTCAGTGGGAAGTGTATATCGGGGGGAAATCGAAAAGAGGAGACTTTAACGTCCATTCATTCGGGCGAAGTAAAGTGCAGTGAAGGTCGTAGAGTGTAATGGCCATTCACAAGAATATAATGGCCTTAATAAAAGGCAACAGGTTGTTCTTCGGCAAGGACCAAGATGAAAGGGAAAGAGAAAACAAAGAAATATATGAGGAAGATAACGATGTGAAGGGTAATTGGAGCGACATCCTTTAAACGTTTACGAACTCATCAATTTAGGCGAAAATGGAACTAGCATCAGACGATCAAAGAAAGGAGACCATATGCTGTAGGTCAAGAAATTCAACGATGTAACCGCGGACAAATTTTCAAACCGAATTGAAAAGTCCTTAAGATAGGAGGCAGACATAAGAGTAGACTAGTAGACAGGAGATGAGCCTAGACATGGATGAAGTGTCCACGAAAAAACGAAATTCGTGAGACGAAGACCCGAGAAAAAGAGTCTAATTTTATCGGATTTCAGTAATCACCGGTGAAAACGGTACGAAAACTCTGCAGCGGGGCAAAAACTGCTGTCATTGGTCTACCAGTGGATGCAGCATTCATAACGTTGGCAATAGGGAAAGTACAAATAGGCTATGCTAGGTGCCCACTTAGGGAGTAAGTGGCACTGAAATGATACTGTAGGAGAATTAGTTTGAGGCATATAGCGAAGAAGATATGGGCGTAAGGATTGCGGAACTAACAAAAATCATACGAAAGAAGTAGGGTATGAACTATTGGAACATTGTTATAGGCAGCATTAGATGCCCTGAATACAGAAGAGTCTTCAACGGAAATCGCTAAGGAAGTTGATACAAATCAACTGTGAGTCGCCGCAGAACATACTCTCTCGAGAGACTTTGCTGCGGTTATAATTAGTAAGTACTATCGGAATTTCGATTTAGACAAAGACAAAAACCAAACAGCCGTGGGCCCGGGCTTTCAGCAAGTAGTGAAACACCTGGAACCAAATTTCAGGGCAAAATTGAAAGCACATCTGTCTATCTGCCACATGCACTTTCCTCTCGTTTTGCTAAAAGTCAAACAATTAATTTTCCTTCCTTTAACAAAGTTTTCGAAGGGATATTCGGACCCTATTCATAAAAGCTGTGATCATACATTCGCTGAGAATTGCCGTCCTGTTTCCCTGCTCTCATTCTGTTAGAAAGTGCTTTAGAGATATGTCAATGACTAGTTCCGGCCACCTTATGGGAAACCCTACTGGGATTCTTCAACTTGGTGATAAATTTTCTGAAATCTCTGTAAGGAGGGTATGTCATCAGCATAGATTTCTCTAGAGTCTTTAACTCTTTTGATCACGTGATGCTTTTGTCGAAAGCAGCATCTCCCTGTCATTCATTAAATGACTCGTTTCCTACCGACATATTCGTTCCTGCGTTAATTTTGATGGTTGCATATTCCGCTTCTTTTTCCCTTCCTATGGTGTACAGCAAAGTCCCATTCTGGGTCCTCTAGACTCTAGTAGGATCTTTAGTTTGAAGCCTAGGTTAAGCTTTCTGGGGATGAAATGCGCAAACTAAATTAACCTATGATCAAAAAAGCGCCACTCGGACGATTGTTGACTCCCATGCCAAAGGCGGGTTATTCGCTTCAAAAATCATATTCTTTGGATGATGTTTTTGCACGAAATTCAGGTCTTTTAGGACAAGCAAGGTTGGGACAGGTGTCACACGCAAAATTTATACCACAATGTGACAATGTCCTTACCTATGTACGCGATATCGAATGGTACAGTTTATCTCTATATTCTCTTATGCCCATGAAGATCTAGTGATCCAGACAGCTTACGGGCAATAGATAGCATCATCATCCCAATCGAGGACTGCCTTAGCTTTGACATTCTCGCTAATTCTTAAAAATATGCTGACGTTTAACAGAAGAACCTCGCGCAAATCATTTCGACTGGAGGAATGCATCTCTGTTTCAGTTCACGCCCCTCCACTTTATTATAAAGAACTCATCAGCAGGTATGCACGTTGCATATTGGAACTGAATTTTAAAGACAGGTTTGATCATCATCCTGTGTAAGTACAAATTGTTAATCCTTCCGACTAATATAACTTCGCATCTTTCGGCTCCTTACTTTCCATTCACAGCTGGGCTCAATTTTCCATGAAAATACTCACACGCTCTTTCTTCATATTTTTACCCAGCACTTCACGAATTGGATTACTTTTACGCGTCGGCTGACTATATATGATCGAGAAATTGAGGTCCTTGGTAATTCATTTCAATCAAAGGTTTTTTTTTAATTCCAGATTCCCGAAAGTATAGTTGACATTTTCCGGTATTGTGACCTAAATATTCCTTCCATGAATTATCAAAATTACCACCTACCTACTATGCTAGGAGGAAGTCATATATGTGATGTGAACTTAAGACGCTTTAAACCTTAAACAAAATTAGCTTCGTCCACTTTAGCCCTGAAGTAGGTGGCTCTCACCTTAAATATAATGCTGTAGGTATGTCTGAATTCGTATAAGGCAACAAACGAAACTTGGGAACCGCTCTTTGGTCATGTTACTCTCAGGGCTAAGATGAAGTAGCGCCTGAAGAGTGACTCCTGTTCTTGACGAAACTGTCAGTTATCTTTTTTAAACACTCTCTATCTATCTATCTACTTTTCAGAAGATGTTGTAGATCCTAATTTGACCCATTGCAGTAACCAATTAATCTAATACATTTGTGAGTGAGTTGGCCTAGCCGCACTGGAATGTCATATTGAATGCAAATGTGTCAAAGCCAATCGCCTTGAATGCTGCCAGATGAGTAATCTTCAAGAAACACACCAGGATAACGTACTCCCTAAATTTTTCTTGCTTTTCCGTGATTTTTTCACGAAAGAGTGCGGCTTGAAATAGTCCCAGTTAGTTCGGAAAATGTCAGAAGAATATGCTCTTCCGCCCCTAACCATGCTGTCTGTGTATGAAAGCATTACATAAAGAGGAGCGGCTACTTTTGCGTTCCTCTGCGAAGTATAATCATGGTATTCCTGGCTCTCCTATGAAAACTACTGCGACCTACAGGTCAGTTTTCGAGGGGTATGTAGCATATGTTAGAAGGCGAAATTGGAAGTGGATAAGTTACAAGCTGAGAAGAGGCAATAATTCTATTCTTAGAAGTTTAATGCAGTGGGATCGACTAGCTGGAGGCAACAATGAATTGGAGGCATTGTTGAGACGTCATGTTCTACATTGAAATCCATATAAATTATATAATTACCAAGTGCATCCTGTTCAGCTTATAGATCTGCTTTTGAAATTTGTTTATGACGATTCATAAGGAGCATTTCTTGGCTTCATCACTGTAGTCTATGAACCTCGTCTTAATATGTGTCTGCTTAGTTAGGCATTAATTTACCACAATAATCTTCGCTTGCTCGGCCAGCCTTAGAGAATGATGAGGCTCAGGGTTAAAGCGCGTAGGGGAGATGTACATTACTGTGATCCCACTCTAAAGGAAAGTACTGGGTTATGCTAAGTGCACGCTTAATATTCATACCATAACACGATGCGAGGACTAGCTAACATTTTTGTCGTTTAATGGTGTTAGCATTTTGTTGAAAGGAAGCTTAATTCCTCTCCGAGTTCCAAGGGCTCTCTATCACTATTTGGGGTGTCAATTACAGCCAGCACGAAATTACCACAGGTGGGATAAAGGCAGACAACCAGTCCGAAAGGAAGCTTTGCAAAATCTGCTCCTAGGCGGCTAGGCCGGCTGTCATGCTACCAGGTCAAACCTCTGGTCAGGTGCTGACTGATATACTTAGGTCGTTTTATTTGTAACAGAAGTATGTCTGCTCCAAAGAGGTTTACGCCATTAAGCGAAAATGTTATTGGTTGAATCAGAGCTTCCAGTGCGTCATTCCTTCTAGTCACAGGGAATAGCCATGAAGTTGCTATTAGGGTGAAGCTGTTGATTCTATCATCGAATTAAAAAAGCAGGAGTGTTCAGCTATGCTATCTGTCCGCAATGTCAGGAAGAATCATCAAAAGATGTTCTTGTATCACAAATCCTGACAAGTGGTACAGACAGGGAAATCTCTGAATAATTACATCAGGTAATGGTATTGATCAGCCTAGTGCGGTCTGACTGCCTTGAAACATGTCATTATTGGTTCTTAAAGGCAGGTCTGCTAATGCAAAAAGAATTCTGTCAAGCATCACACTTCTTTCATGTGTTTGAAGGAGACTTTTGGCATCAGACCTTATCTGACAAAAAGGAAGTGTCTCCTTATTGCTGATCTGTCCAGAGTCGCCTTTTGGTTCTCGTTGAAACTGCAGTTCTCCCAAAAGAATTTTGGCACATTTTGCATAAATGAGGGGCTTTGTGCGTCTCAGTGGATGCTGACTCACGACTCTTTCAATCATATAAAGAACCAGCTTCTCCTGGCTAATTTATAATTGCCTTTCCTGGCTGAATTATAAGCAAAAGAAAACAGGGTCAATATTTTCATATATAAATTTCCCATGCCCAACTGTGGGTTAAACTCAAGTCAAATTCCTGATTCGGCCGTATAGAGTCACTACTGCTTCTGAATCATTCCTCTTTTGACTTTTATGGCATCGATCACCTTCCTATTTAGGAAAACTGCTGGGGTCTACATTCTACCTGTCAATGACACCAAACTGTTCCTCTGAAGACAATATTTGCTACCAACTTCATCGAAGGCATTCCAGTCACCAAAGCCAAACCTGACTCACTCCATATTTTCGCATTCCTCTTAAATAACATAACATTTACCTGTTTCACAAAACCTCCCTTCATTACGGATAACAAACTGGCTATTTCCTTCTTTTCTGCCTCCCAGAAACTCCCATTCATCCATATTACCATAAGAAAGATCCCAAAGATTTGTATGCATATTCCTCAAGTCCATCGTGAAATTCAACACTGCCGAAAGAGTCACGTGCAACGAATGATTTATTGTCTTCGTTGTTGCAATTCTTAACAATCTTCACGACATATTGAATTTCTTTTCTTGAATGTTACATTGGCCTTCCGACTAGAGGATTCGTTAGTGGAATTAAGTTGGTCAAACGCCAAAGGGGCCACACTACATAGTACCGTATTACACGTACGCCGATCGGGGCTGAAAAAGATTGGCATCAATGTGGACAACCTTTATCGTAATTTTTCAATCGATCGGTGCGTCATGCCTCCGGCCGAAAAGATATGTTTTAAAAGGTCCTAAGATAAAAGGCAACAGCACCCAGGAGTAGTTTGCCATATAGATCAAGAGGAATGACTCAAGATTAAAGGGTAGCATACATTGGTTGTGGTGGTCAGATACTGGATTTTCATAGGCAAGATTTCCGAACAAGAACTTGCAGGAGGTAAGCGAACCTAAATTTGGCGCGAATTGCTGATCCTACCGAGCAAAAGACCAATAAAATTGGATCCTTCAGGATCACATTTTTGAAAATCAGCCACACCACGCTTGGGTTGACACTTGCTTCCTTACCTCCGATCTTTTGAAGTGCATTCCTTCTATACATCGCCCCCTCACCATATTTTCTGGTCAAGCGATAGTCTCTACCTTGCATCCAAAAAACGTGACTCCACTTATTTTTTGCATCGTCTCCATCTTTTTTGCGGAAGTTTTTCCTTCAGTCAAAATATGCTAATTATCGAGTGTGCTATGTTACTTCGATTCTTCATTGACTTCGCTTTAAGATACATCTCCGTGACAAACGTTTGTCGTTTTAACAAAAATAAGTAACAAAATCAGAAATTGAAAGACGCCATGGAGTCAACCCGATCATGGTGAAGCGAAGGAGAGAGTCTGGAGCGTGTAACTTTTGGTACGATGCGCGAATGTTATTAACCTCAATTCCTTATCTAACATGTGCCCCGGCTTAAGATGACGAAGTTTGGTCTTGGAGTGTTGCGATGATGGTTGTATGCATTGTGTTGATCTTTTCAACGGAGACTACTCGTACTCTGGTACATTCTATTGTCTTATTTTGACGGTGAATTATCATGTTGCATGGGACGAGAGATATAGGAAACTATGGTTGCCAGGGAGTGGCGTGACATCTGTTTGACGACAGATACAGCACGGCGGCAGTAGACAAGATTTGTTCAGGTTCAATAGATTCAAGCAAATAGAAAAAACTTGTGTATAGGTAATCCAGGGGATAGAGTGAAAGATTTGAGATAGGGACTAGTGTAGATGCAGAAGAATTAACACTTACTGTCACTGCAGGCGGTGTTGATTAATTGAATTTGGCCATAGAGGGAGAGTTGATTGAAATGAGAACATTTCCTGTTGAACTACTTGTGGAGTTGTGCAAAGCTATGGGGAATGACTATTCAGTTAAAGCCGAAGTCCCAAAACATTCAAACTACTACTCGGGGAAATGCTCGGTGACATGGGACGAAGGTTAAGCACAGATTTCCCTATCACAAAATGAAATGCACTACCTAACCCACATTGGGCGCCGAATCGACGAAACATGTCTACTTTACAATGTTAGCAAGAGGCTCATAACGAATTAATATTTGGGCTATAGCTTACTGCTTTGGGCCAAAGTAGAATTCAGCGATAACGACATTTTGAAGAATGTGGAAGTTAGGGATTTGAATGGTTGCTGCATCAGTGAAAAGATATTCTCCGCAATGGGCGCCCAATGAAAAGTGAAGCTTCAAAAATGGAGGAATCAAATAAATATTGCACTAGGTAAACGACCGAACAGCGTTTAAAGCATTATAATAGTTATTTGGACTAGATACTCTCATTCTTTTCAAATAAGATGGTAGGGGTAGGTATAAGTGGCCGCTCCGAGGAGCCCATTTACGCTGTGGTGCGCCGTTTTGATGCCACAAACTTTTGAAACCGTGACTGTTGTTATGATAGCAGGGAGGCAGAGTCTAGCCGGCTCAGATCTTCAGAGCCAGCTCGTAGCATTCACGAAGGAAAGTAGCTCTCCCACCCTGCAGCTAGAGCTCTCCAAAGAATGGTTTACCCAGTGTCCGTAAATAGTCTTGGAAATTCGCAAGGACAATTAGTCAACTAAATCATGAAATGAAATCGTGGGAAAAGTCAATCTACTGTGGACAAACGGAACTAGAGTTACACCAGGAGATGCCTAGGTTCAGTGGGAACATACCACGATAATTTAATGGATTTTCTGTCGACACATTTAATATTTTTTGCCTTTCGCCCAAAGCTTATTGTTTACTATAGTGATGTCGGTTTTACCCCCCTTCTAGGGTGTTTAGTTTGGGACGGTTTAAATGCAAAATTATGGGTTGTTACGCTTTTCTTCATCAGGATGCGTTACGACGGAACTAATTCTGCACGTTGTGCGTTTATAAAGCAGAATCCACATATGTGTACTAGTTCTATACAGAACCCCCGAATAGGAATAACATTAATTGACGTGAGCGTCGCTTTTGACCAGCTTTGTGTCTCACTTTAAATTTCTATTGAGGACCACTTTATTGTAGGATATGGAAAATGAAGGACCTGCTGTTTAAAGGGAAATAGAAGATGGAAATCTACAGGAAATCAAACAGGCTATGGCTAATACATCGGACCACGCTCATCAGCATGAGATTGCCTGTTTGAACTTCATGATCCATCGAATGTTAACACTCCCCTTATCCTCCGACGATTGTCAAATTTACTCCTGATCAACTGCCCAAAGGGAGACCAGCATTGAAGTTGAACAAAGTTTACTTTCAGTGGTAGCGAAAGTGGTGGTACACGGTTTGAATATCGTTTTCTGTGGCATAAATAGCCAAATTAAAAGCACCAGGAACCCAATCCCTGGAGAATTAACTTCCTAAAAAAATCCATAATCCAGGGTGGAGGAACCGATGCGTCCACCAGATGAATTGCAGTGACTTTTTACTGTGTTTAACCTTCTTCACTTTTGGAAATGAATATCGGACAGTCGTATGAAAAAATTAGGGGCAATCACTTAAATTCTATTAATTGGACTCCCAGAGACACGAAGGCAGTTCCTCGCACACTTGTGAGTCGCTCAACAATATCAGAGTCGTTCTTCGCCCTTGGGCGAACCAATTTCCTAAGAGGTTCCTGATCAAAGGAGCAATTCAAACACTCCATCTGTAAAACGCTCCATGAACCAAGTAGTCAGGAAAAACTTAGTAACTGGGAATGTTCATCTAATTCAGGATAAGGCTTTGTCCGCATTCCTCTTTGCATTTACAGAATCTGCTAAGATTCTCCCAGAAACTAGGTCAAAGATCCCAAAATTAAAATTTACTTCGCCAATTAACCACGTCATTGCTGCCATTGACAGCCTTTTGGGTGATCGTTTGACTAGCGAGATTACTGTGACTGAGGTTCTTTGCTTGATCTACGTTGCTGCTGCGTCGGTTGTTCGTTTCTACAATCAGTATCTTGGAGCGAATCACAAAGCTATACCCAAAAAACATTGCCGCAAAACGATTCAAAACCACTCATAGGATACTGGCAAATAATTCTCATCCAGTGATTACCGATTGAATGTTTCGTAGTTGGATCGGCTAGCCTCTTGCCAACAAATAATTCACTGACTCTTTGCGACAAGCGGGGAACTTATCCTTTTATAACACGTTTTACGATGAGCCCCTTGGCTTTAATTTCTGCAGTGTCAGGCCAATAAAAAAGGACAATTTCCCTTAAGAATTTCCTCCCAACCCCGAGATTTCCATACCAGCGCTTTTCCTGGGGAGCCGTAACTTCTGGATTAGGTCTTCCGCCATGTGAAAGCTCTGGTTTCCTTGATCTACCAAGCAGCGGGCAGGCATGACCATCCTTTGCCCTGATATTCATTACAGTGGTGAGACCACTGTACTGGAGTAAGTCAAAGGGGACGAATTTTCGGCGTGGTACCTTGGTGATGCCTTCTTCCACATAAACTTTCCGCCGCTGATCCTTGTCGGGATGCAGCACTGTTTCGTATTTCAGCTTAAGGTAATCATCCCGTTTCCCGTATTTATGGGAGGCACAAAGGATGGACAAGCAGTAATTGTAAGTTCGTGGTAATTTTCAGTTCGTACTGTACCTAATTCCCTTCCTTTTGGATCATTCCCCATGCTTTCGAACGTGCACAAAAGCTGGTTGAATCACTTCTAATGATACCGACTGCTAGTAAGATTTATTGTTGCCCCAATCGACTACACCCCGTCGGCTATCCAGGCAAAGTGATCTTCGAAAGCAATTCAGTTTGCAATTCTCTACAAATATAACAGTACAGTTGGCATTGCACGGGCAGCATCCATAAATCTGTAAATATAACATCTTAACCGTCCATCTAATTGGCCATAGTAGCAGCAATAACATAACATAACAACAATAGCCGTCCAAATGAAATATAAAAAAAATTTTAGATTTACCATTACAGCATAGCTCCAGGTTTTTATTAGTTGAATTTATAGGTTGCTAAAAGTTGAGGGCTTAAAAAGTTCTGGAGTTTCATGGGATGTTTTAGTAGCCTTTGGGAGAAGGAACTACCATGAATTGATGTGCCAATCTCTCAAATTCTGTACATTATTGTGGGATACACCTTCTTTTTCTTCAGCCTTTGTCCCGTTCACAAGCGGGGTCGGCTCGTCGTTATCGGTTTCGCCATTTGGCTCTATCGAATGCCTGATCTGGGTGCAATCTCTAGACTTTTAAATTCCCATCCAGCGTATCAAGCCACCATTGTTTCGGCAGGTCTTTTGGTCGTTTACCATCGACTTCGATGTTCAAACCAATCTTGGCAAGTGAATTCTCGTTAGCACGAATTGCGTAACCATACCATCGAAAACGTCTCTCTCGCAATTTTTCCACACTTGATGCAACCCCATAACGATCGGGGATATCCTCATTTCGGATGTGATCAAAACGTGCCACGCCACTAGTCCAACGCAATATCTTCATCTCCATTACCACAAGACGCCGTTCATTGTCTTTTATAGTCGGCCAACACTCAGAACCATATAGGACGACATTGCGGTGAATTTTAGATTTGAGACGTTATGAAATTATGCCCTACGGGGGGAAGGCAACCACAAAATACATTTTCGCTTGATACTCTGCTTAACCCCAGCTGAAACGAAATGTTGTCCCTCCCCTACTTTGACACATCTGCCTGTTTCTTATTGAGCAAGAGATGTTTGTATCTTTAAAGAAATCAAACATTTAAAGTTGCAGATAAATACGGAGGTGACTAAATGGTATAGACGATTCGCTGTATATTTAGTTGAGAGTGGTGTGTAAGGAATATGTATCTTGATTTCTATTTAATTCATGAGGTTTAGTCTGACAACTTAATAGTAGGTAGGCGCATTGCTCTCAGTGATTCTCGCTAGAGATCTTTAAGAAAGATACCAACTGTCATTTAACTTTAATCCACTAATTGCTCACATAATTGTTTCTTTTGATTTAAAATTCAAATTCCTTTTTAAAACGATTAATCCATTAATCAGTAACATATGACTTGTTACTAACATGCTTAACATTGTTTTTCTAATGGCTGAGTCTAGAATTTTCCTTTCCATGAATGTACCTTATGTAAAAGCGATCTTTTAGATTTCTTCTAATTTGTTTACTATATTGCACAAACCAGTATGAGATAACGGAAACAGAAATTCATATATTGTAATAATTGAATAGAATAGATAGCTAAACAACAGGCATGTAGTTTCTATTTTAAAATGTAGTCAGAATATTGATTATGATGAAATATGTAGTTTCTCGCGAGACTTTTGCTCAGCGAAACATGAGCCATTAAGGAATTAACTTATTAAGCATAAAATTGACACTTGACCCTTGGTATTTACATATATTGTAGTATCAACATAGAAACAAATTCCAAGATATTTTCCCCATGTTGTCTAAACATTCTTTTTCACTTGATGTCACAAGTCCCCTAGGGCTTCAAACTTTTTCGTAGACCGAAAATACAACAACAACAATAAAATTAAATTGACTGGGTAATTTCGGAAGGGGGGATCTATTTTCATCTCATTCGCAGATTTCATCCCTTCTCCTTGATCAGATAACTATTCCAGAAAGATAGATATCAAATAAGATAATTTTCTTCTGTAACGAACATATATAATGTTTAGATGATTCTCTATTTCAAGAAAATTTTTCTGACCTAGACTAATATCTTGCTTCCTGATGGGCACAGCCAAATCAATTTTCCCTGCCCTAAATAAAAAGAAATACTTTCGCTTCTATAATACAAACGTTATTCAATTGAAAAACTCGTTTGCCTCTCTATAAACATCCAAAACATTTATGCAACCAAGAATTTCCTGGCACCCCCGGAGAAGTATCTCAGATCTCTTTTCTATTGTAGAATATAAAAAGTGAGACTTAAACAATTTACCCGGTTGCAATTACCTCACAATCAAACTCTAATATCTGCTCCCTACTGAGCAATCGGAAATCCACCAAAAGAGAAAACCATTTGAAAATCTGAAATTCAACTCACGTAATCTGAAATTTCAAGTTCAATATCTTTCTTTGAAGAAAATAAAATGGAGCACAGAATCACACAAATTCAGAAAAGAAATATTAAATAGGTTGGAATGCTCAAGGCCGACTAGATTAATTTTTCTTAAGGAAGCAGAAAAGTATTCAACAGAAAATAAATAAGAAAAGTGTGGAAAGTGTTTTAAAAATTGGTTTAGAAAAAAGATAAATGTGCAATATCAATAAAATCAATGATTAATGAACAATTGGTGGATGAAATGGATTAGAATTGCTGATGGAGTCATGGGAACTTCTTTCCTGGTGGAATTTTAGGTGCTTCAAAAAATAAACTGAATATGAAGACGGTGGTTGATGTTTAAGGTTTAAAGAGATAAACGATTCCTCATAATAATAGATTATTAGAAGATTTCGGAAGAAATAATCAAATTGCAGATTACTGAAATACAATTAATACTAAGTTTACAAGTGCGCTCGTAAATAATCTGGAATATAGAATACTAGATTATTAAGCTGCTTTTAAGTATGTTCATAAATATTTCAGAATCTGGTGATTATCTTAAATTTGCTCATAGATACTTCAGTTTTATGTGGCTCCCAAGTAGGTTTTGCCCGGCTAAGTAATTACTCCCCCATTAAGCTGCGGTTCGAAAGTATGTACATTCAAAGTATTCTATGCTTTATATAGGAACCAACTAAAAGGGGTAGCAATTTTTGAATTAGCAGCCAGAGAACATCGCCTTGGGTATGGATGGATCTCGCAGGCACAACTATCAAAAACTATTTGAAGTAATTAAGACTTGTCTTTTCTTTTGGCTAGTAATAATTATTAACCTTGCAACTACCGATATTTCGGGAACCACTTGTTTCCTTCATCAGTGCTAGAATTTATTTCAAATAATTTAATCGCTAGAAACACCAAGAGATTACGCTTAGATAAACATCGAAAACTGTTTTAGATTTGTTTCTGGAATTAGTGGACGCTCGTTGACAGCGATGTCGAGGAGACCGAGCGAAAATTCCATCGGTATAAGCTTGACATTTTGGACCTAAGTGAAGTGGTTTAGTGGGACTGCAGACCAGAGACTGTGCTTTTATAGTCTGGAAAGTCTTGTGATAGCGCATGCGAATTCAATGTCAGATTGTTGCCTATGGTTACCGTAAGGTGCACTCTTCTGATTTAGGAATCGGTTTTTGATCATATCTATCACAATTGTATATTGCTCTGCACAAACGGATATTTTCGATAGAGTAGAAAAGGATCCTTTAGATAAGCAGCTGCTCGCATTTAAAGGAAGGCTTTCTAGGGAATTGCCATTGTTGATCTGATTGGTAAAGTGGATTCTGACAACATTATGTGAAGGGGGGCACGGGAGAAGAAGCGGAAAGGAAACCCCAACCCAACCCCTCAATCCCATCCTGAAAACGAACCATTTCTGCAGTTCGGTTGTCGTCCAGCAAGCGACCGAAACTTTGAGCTTGTTGATGAGCCCGTTGTGTCTCAATCTCTGGCGCAGTTGAAATTGTTGGCGATATCCCAAAGGTAATCACGGATCCTGAAAAACGACGGAAATGTAGAGGTGAATCAATGGTTGTAAAGAGATGTTCACCGTGAGTGCAGTGCACTTGTTCTGTTCATTATTGTTCACGTCAATGGCCAACATAATCGTTTCTCAAGTGACTACACTGATGACATCTGCTAGCATTCACATCATGTCATGGACCTCAACAAATGGTTCTAGATTTGGAGGAGGAGGCAAACGAAATTAGACTGAAGAAACAGAAACGAAAAAATAACACGGAGTTTCTCAGGCTAGCCGTCAATGCGCTGTTTCCATTTATATTATGAGGCAGAACGTTGAGCAATTCGTACAGTTTCTATATCTAGGAAGCGTTGCCTCGGCTGATGGCGGTACCAGGAACTATCGTTCGACAATTTAAAGGCTAAATCCGCTATTTAGTCCAACACCAACATCAAGTTGAGACAGCTTCGCGTCAATATTCTCTCTAGAGTACCACTGTTTCTTCAAATTTCCACTCATTTCTGGTTTGGGTCATCAGAATACGCTGATTTGAGACTATATCCACTGAAGAACTTCGTCGGTGTGCGGACTAGATACCAATGGAGGTGTTGATGAGAAGATGGTAGTAGGCATGGTAAGTGACAGTAAATTGACGAAAGAAGATAACTGCAGTGCGAATTATGCGGACCCACTATGGCAGTATGGCGGACCGACACGTAGGTCGCCCTAGAGCTATATGGCGCATACCAGAGATGAAGGAAGTCGAAATTCCCGGAAAGTCATTGGGCTGCTGAAGGTTAGTGATGAATAGCGATTGTGCAAATTTGTAGTTGAGACGCTATTCCTCATATAAGGGTTTATGGCAATAATATTGATGGCAAGAGAGATTCTCTCACATGGGAAACGCGCCTCGGGTTTTAATGTCAATAACTTGAAAGACTATTTTTTTGGGAAAGAAACTGAGGTTTGCCTTACCAAAAGACGCTTATGAACAGGGCAAAAGCTGAAGAATGGAAGACCACAGAATATGATTAAATGATACCTTCCGAAAAGTTAATGCTTCAAGGAGCAAGGTGAACTTCTCTCTAGTTGCTTCTAGTTAGCTCTGAATTATTTGAACAGGAAACGTGGGATGACACCAGTGATACCATTCAACTGACTCTTACGTCTTCTGGTTCCCCACAATTTATGGCCTCTTTGGTATCTGCATTCGTTTTCCTTTTTTCATCGAAATTTCTGACGAACGAACTGCATTTTTGTTTGCGAACCATACTAGAATAACCTGGAAGAATATTGCGTCATTGTCCTCATTTCTTAAACTTGATCAATAGTGGATCCGATAGATACAAACGAACTTCCAGTGTACCGTGAAAGAGCAAAAGGATTATTGGAAGCAGTTGTACCTTCCCGGAAATATATCGGCTCGACTTTTGTTTAGGATTCATGTTTTCCATTTGTTATTTTCAACCCAATTTCCCTTTCTCCTAGAGTTTATTTAGTATAAATAATGGAGCCGGAACTCTCTGAGAACAAGCAATCATTCATACCCTGTGAGTGAGGTGCATTCCAAAGGATCACCATTTACACGTACACCAATTGATAAGACCCCAAATTCTTCAACTCTCCATCCACTTGAGCATGGTCCCTGACTTTGAGACTGATTCTACAGGGAGCAGCTTCTTTCATGTTTTGGAAAGGCTCCAAGGCCGAAAAGCTCCAATTCTAATAATAACTTTGGGAAGGACTTCCATTTTCGTAATACGATTTCTTACCATTCAATACAAAAGGCGATCACCTTTATCCAAGAGTGTCCATTATAAATTTTAGGATCTTTTATATTCTTCTCTGAGTTCATATGTCATTTTATTCACCCGTTTGGCATATGGATTCTGCACGAACCCAGTTCTAGTGAAATTTGATGGAAGTATAGAAACTGTCACTGTGTGATAGCTGAGATGTTTGAGGGTCAACCTCTTCTTGTATTGTATGTAGTTCAAAAAGCCTTAATAATTTTAGCTGTGTGAGGACGGACGTTGCTGTTCAACAAACACATTCTCTCTGTCAGTATTTCCCTCCATCAATTTTGGCTTACTCCCTTCAGTTTTTTATGAGTCTCACAGCATTTGTCCGCATTAACCGTCTTCCGCTGAGGTGGAAACTCGATTTTCGCTGAGGCTTTAATTTCTTTTGCAGACGAAGGACTGGTATGCCGCCACTGTGATGAATGTCTTGTTGTCTCAGGAATGTAATACGCCTAGATTAGGCCTCCAGAATACCTGGCTCTGGGTTCACTTTCTGCCAACAGTTACATTGTTTCTTAAGATCGATCCACACGCATCAACAAATTATCAGGGATTATTTCGCGGATAGAAAGCTATGGTACTGATCTAGGACTAGTTGAATTTTTAATAACCAGGAGGGGAGCTTCGAGGATCGAAACTGTTCTCATTACTCCGCGGCAAAATGTACGACCATTCGCGCCAAGCCAGACTTATTCGGTATGCCAAAATCATCGTGGATTTAGTAGTGTAGTACGTCTTGCAGACGTGGATTGAGCATGTAAGACACCGTCCAGGTTGATCAAGGAATGGTCGAAACTGATGGAACAAGACTGTTACTATGCTAGTCAGGAGCCTTGAGTTGAAGCAAGTTTTAAGGCTTCGTGCAAAAGAGCATGTGTTAGAATCCAAGTATTACATGAAATATCTCAGTATTATCCCAGACCACCGGTGAAACTTTGAGGACTTTTCCACTTAAGCAAACTGGAGACAGTTGCAAAATCCCTAGTTGCCATGATACCTAACATCAGAAAACAAACCCATCGGTTCTACTATACACACATTGCCCTTAAAATTGACACTTACAAGTGGTAGCTACCGGTAGCATGCCAATTTGAACAAGCAAAAAATTGTTACAAGGGAAAGCGAAGGCACGAAGAGAAATCGGAGTATGAAAAAATCTACCCTTGGATTCTGCGCAGGCATAGAGATGTCCATTACCAGTTAAAGCAGTTTACGATCGAGCCATGGTGGATACCAACGTTATTTCTATTGTCTTGGATATGCTCTGAATGTCTTCGTGTGTCTGGAGTGGGAAGGTACAGAAGTTGGAACGATCCTGGAATTCAGTAAGTGGGACCATAAGCTGTATTTGGGAAGAGCGTCAATGAATAGAGAGCTTACGGAGAAGTGACAGACAGGAAGCAATTCCACCTTATGAGTGAGCCGATAGGGCTGTACTCCCTTCACGATGGAGGTTTTGCTTGAGTCATTATCCTTTTTGCTTGGTTGAGATAAGACAACTTTAAGTATAAGGTAAAGTCTTTCGACACAAATTACAACGGGGAAACCATATAAACCGAACGGAGTATTCAAAACCCAAGGCGTTTTTACTGAAAGACCGGAACAATTGGTGTTAACAAATTTTGACGGTAAATTTCCGGGAGTCAATTCTGTAATGATATGATTGTCAAGTAAAATATGGAGCTTAGAGTTGAAAACAATTGCCTGTACTAGCTGAAAGCAGGGTTAATATTCAGCATTATCTCTATTTTGACAGAAAGGATGTTATAGTTGGAAAAGATACAAGGATACGAATCTTTGATTATTAGCGAAAGATCAGCCTATTACTTTTGCGATAGACAACTAACATTGCATAAATGGGAAGGGGATATCAAGGTATGACTGTATCTTTCCGAAATATCAAGGACCTTCAGAGATAATGGTAGCGGTCAGTAACATTTTTCATTGTTGCAACGTAGTCTTCTGTGTCTTATTCTTTTTATCTCTCTTTGTTATATAAGTGAACCCAAAAACCACTCCAATCAGAGACGTTTAGGCTTTAGTCTCTTTCTAATGATAATAGTGCAATGCGAAAGCTTCATCACACAAAACGATAGTGAAACTGTTCATGAACCTGATTCTAACCACTGATGACAAAACTTTAAAACCCATTTATTGAAAATCAGACTTACCTTTCATATGCTCCTCAATTGGGCAACCACTTCCAGATAGTTTATTATTAACACCATCTGCGGTGCCAGCAACCTTACTCTTTTTTGGCTCCCGTCGGATCTTGTGCAAGATATCTGAATCTTCGTTGGTGTAATTCTCAACGGGTTCAATGAAAAATGATCCATCTGTCGTCCGTATGTGGCCACTCTATAAAAGAAAAGCATAAAGATACCAGAAAAAGATATTTAATTGTTTGCTATTCGGTTCATAATTGAAAGTTATTAAAGTTGTCCTGAATAGAAATGTAATAAAGTAATAAAGATGAGAGAATTCATTATGTATGTCATGTAGACACTTTATATTCAATATAAGGCTCATATCTATGTTTCCCGTGTCTAGACAAAACTATGATTCATTTAGTAAGATTAATCAGCTTTGCGTTCAATTCCTTCATTAAATAATCCACAATTCAATTGAAATTGTTGAATGGTATAGCTGTGAAATGTTACACTACGATTTTATTGCAACATTGACAAATAATTTATTAATTTGACGCCTTGAAAATTAAAAAAAGAAAATCTTTTGGCAGACGCCCGGAAACATGTTATTAGGGAAACTAATTTATAACTATCATTCGAGGAACATTTACTAATTGGGTTCAATATGTTTAGCACCGGGTGCCAATGCGGGACTTTGGGGCGTTGAAGATCAAGATTATTTGGCATTAATTCAAGTTAATTCCCTACGTCACACATTTTACGACTATTGGCTCATAGTCTAATATGTTTAATTTCAGACTAAAAAAATGTGTGAAAAAAAAATGTATCTATAACATCAAACATAAGAAATATCTGAAGATATCAATTAAATCCGGAAGAGTAATGGATTACAGGCGTTATTATTGGTTTCAAGGGATCGGGATACTTCCTAGTGCATAAAAGACTCTTTCTTTGTTTAATAAAAGTCGAATTTGACCCTCAACTCCCACAACTAATCCTTGAAATTTTAATTGCTTCCAAATGGTAATACTCCTCCCTATCAAATAAATGTCATAACAATTTCAACAACATTTCATGTGACTGAACATAAATTTATAAATAAATATTGGATTTCGAAATAAGATTTTCTCAGAAAAGCGCTTAGCCGCATATCAGACATAAGACTTCCATTCCATTCTGTCGGTCTGAGGAAGTCAAGAATAACAAAAAAGACAGAACCAATTCAAGGCTACCCTACAATTGACGAAATTGTAAAATCAATTAGTTGAAATCCAATAGCTATCATCAAATTTGATGAAGTATGTACCATTGGATCTCAATGGGACCCATTCATTTTCTTGTCTTCTTTTCAACGTCTGATCTTGAGATTCTTCCAATTCACTTGTATCTTTTAGATCTTCTGCAGATACCATTTGGATATTTGTTTTACCATTTGTTTGCTCTAGCTTCAATCTAATTGTTGAAGTTTATTTACATCTATTTTGATTGAAACATGTTCAATTGTGCTGGGAATCTTTTCAACGGCTCCAAGAGGGAATCAATCGCTTGTTTTGTGAATGTAAGAATGGGTATAGATTGTTCCAAGGATTTTTTCTTTCTTGGTTTAATTTATTTTCAAATTTAGATTACTTTGGGTTCTATGATCAGCACTTTAAGAAAGATAAGATACAAACATCCATTACTTTTGTCCTGTCAGCGGAAGCCCTAAATTTACGCGTTATAGTACATAAACCAATCAATTCAATTTTTCATTGGATTAAGAAAGATTGTGTTTTGCTGATGGGTTTTTTTTGCTTAGTAGTTCAAGTACTAAGCCATGGCTAATTTATCTTAGAAACAGTCAACTAAACTTTAGTTGAAATTTCAAGATAGTTAAAGTGATAAAGGTAAACTTTTTCCGAAATAAGGGTTAATTAATGCGACCGTTTTTTACGTGGTCTATAAAAATGGAGTTAAATTCTTTATGCTAACTCAAATTGATCGATTGATATTTTGTTCCTTCAATAATGGCAGCGTAAAAGACAAGGAAATCGAGTGTCAAGGGAACACTAGAAAAGTTGTCTTAAAACTAATAGATGGGTTGACAGTGAAACCCATGGTGTTTTACGTAGGCACCTGTCGTGAGACTTAATCCTACGGTCCTTTTCAGGCGCGGATTGATTTTCTGACCACAATCAGAGCCCCGCTGAGACAAGCAACAGCGGTACCAGTCTATACCAAGTCAAGTGCATGGCTTAGCATTCATACTGGTGGATGCAAGAATTACCTAAATCTCCACCGAACTATGGAGAACGGCACCCGTGTTGATACGCAATACCACGTCGAGGCCCGAAGGTCTCTTCTCGCTTGAGCATAACCACAACCACCATGAAACTTCCACTAGGGGAGCCAACAGCAAATAACCGAGCTGTCCTCACATACAACAGGAGTGTACCCGAAGTATGTGAGTCCAGGGGCTTTCCCGGTTCCCATGCTACCAGTATACCCCTGGTAAGGTTTCGTGACCAATTTGCCACTTCAGATGAGTCCCCGTGCAGACTCGGGCCCTATTTGACCAAGTTCTATAGGTTAAGGTGGGTTTCTAGACCGGTCAACATAGTCAGTGGTAACCTGGAGATCCTAAGACAAGCACTTGGGAGCATTTTCCGGCTACTCTCATCGTCTGGTCATGCGTGCTCTACCCTCGAAACAATAGAAGGTTCAATACGCTTTGCGTTGGAATTAAAGAGATAGCAGAAACTCCCTACAACTCTTATAGACTGACACAAAGCAGTGTGGTTGATCTTCTGACTATGGAGAACGTTGCCGGCAGACTCGTACTGAAGGAGTTGAATTTTTGGCAAGAAAAAACGCCGAAAAGAGGGGCTGATCTTTTCGGTTTGCTTCATCTTTGCATGATATTCACAAGATGGTCGCTAGTTTCCGGATTGTAAGCATAAATCCAAGTCTGATCTCCAGTAATAATCCGTTTCATTACCGGTTGGTAGTCAGAAGACGTCGCTTCATAGATCTTAATGCGTCGATATGTTTCGAAGAAATTGAGTTGCTTTGGCGCTAGTCGAGACTTTACAAATTTCAGGCCCAAAATATCTTTCAAAATGGTATTGGGAGATTCTATCTGTGGTAGAAACAGAAGACAAGGCAGGCCCTGCTTGAGATGGAGCGATGGTGTAAGTCAGGATGCCAGACAGCTTTTAGGGATATCGAATTGGCGGACCTCGGCGCAAAACCGGGTGGGAATTCCTTATTAAGGCAAACCTAGACCGGATACCGGTTGTTGCGCCATTGATGATGATAATGATTGAGAGATTCTAGCGAAATACTAACAACATCAACAAGGTTTCTAGCATCCACTGATAAGCATAATTTCTTCGATTTTTTTGACATGTTCTTCATGGGTAGTGGTTGATGGTTGTCTGGAACGCTCTTTGTTGTACACGACTTTCTTTGAACTGTTTATATCACTTGTAAATATTACTTTGTGACAAAGTATGGTCCCCGAACGTTTTTTTTATCATCGCGAGCGTTTTTGCACACGAAATTTCATTCCGCAGACAGTGCTTTACCCAATGTAATTAGACATTGCAAAAATTGCCGAAAGCACTGTTAACGTCTCTTAAAACAAAAAGTAATGAATGTTTTGACAGGAAGTTTGTCACAGATGCCTGTCACAGCGCTGCCAAACTTACAAAAACAAATTTTGGTTTGCGGCTTACCCGCGCGACCGTGACGCCTACTGGCATAGAAAGAAATAATTTTAAAATTGTATTTTGTCTGAATTTTGGCGTGGCATCCTGCAGTGTATCTAAAATAAGGTAAGATGGCTAGCAGGTCTGTTCTCCAACTTAGAAAAAATGTCTTTTGATGCCTTTTTCCCTAGAGGATCGCAGAGCTGAGCTTTTATAGGAACTTTCGGCATTTCCAAATCGCAAGAGGTTATTTATTTTCGTTAAACTTGCTTACTTTGGGCCACTTTCGTCACCCAGCAAGAATCCAAGACGTTCAAAGTACTATGATAAGTAAGATACGAAGGTCGTTAGCCCACAGCATCGAAGGGGGAGTTTGGGCAAACCTGGTTTTTAATGGCTGCTTGATTTTCTTATAGAAATTGTCAGGTGAGGGTTGACAGCAGAAATCCGATAGAAGCCCTTTTTTATAAACTTAATGTGCTTATTTAAATGCAATATCGGACCTACTTCTCATTGTGGCGTCCATAATGTCAGTACACTCAGACCGAGTGACTATTCTACTTAAGCCTGTAGCAATTAGCTAACTTTTAGAGGGTAGATGACTTTGGTAGGAAAGAAAGGTGTTAAACAAGTTCTAATTTCAGGCAAGTGTGTGCCAGTAATTAACACCACCACAGCTCTCCCCTGATAATTGTTGATTGCAAGGAAAACACGTGTCCTTGATTTGACACCAGCCGTAGGTTTGTAGTTTATTCTTATTGAACTGCTGGTAGTGTACGAAATTAATGAAGTCTTGCCTGAGAACAAATTTCGTCCGGTTTGCAGCTGCAGGTTGCTGACCGGCTTTCAGGATGTCTCTCGATAGAGGTTACTAATAGACACACTGTTTTACCTTGGGACGTGCTTAGCTGAACTTCAGATATTGACGCCACTGGTTGAACCTCTTGGTTACGGTTGTTGGTACTGTTGGTTTTGCCTGGTAGCCTTGGAAACGTCTCTTTTTATATGATCCTAGGTTTTTGGAATACAGGTAAAAGTTTACTTCGGCGCCTGTGTCTATAGACAATGGTATCTTCGTATTTGGGTCGTACATAGAGGGCTGTCCTGAAGGGGATGAAGCGGGGCCATTTGCATTCTCCGAAGACCAATTACACGGTTTTCTGGAGATTTTTGCAGCTGCACTGTGTACGCGACCTGGACCGAGCACATTGGCATTTCCATCTGAATGGTGTGATTGTGGCATCAATTTTCTCGGAGATGGCAAGGAGCTGCGAAAGCTCTTTTGATGGGCTCAAGGGTAAAGTGCTTTGATCGGTCACTATAGAAGGCCGCTGTGAAACGGACGAAACATCATCTGAAACGTGTCATCGATGAAATTTCACTCACCTTTGAGGAGATATTCACCTTATTAGCGCAGATTGAGGCCTGTCTCGAATCTCGACCTTTCCAGTCTGTAACTGACGACCCTACTGATCTTGCTGTGTTAATTTCGGCGCATTTTTTGATCGATGCGGTAATATGCACAATTCCAGGACCTTCGTAGATGCACCCACCGATCCCACACCTCCCTCGTTGGCAATTACAGTACTCAATGCAAGGGCATTTTTGGCGAAGTTGGAGTGCAGAATATCTACAGAACTACAGCTCCGTGCAAAGTGGCGTACGGCAGGCATCAATGTGCAGATCGGTGATTTGTACCTACTACGCACCGAATAATTACCATTTTGCAAGTGGCCCCACGCCTCCGGCAATAAAGTCTTGCCTGGAGAGGACGGTCTTGTGCAAGTGGTGAGATGGCGCACTGCTTCATCAACTTTCCTTCGCGCTATCGTCAAAATTAACGTGCTTCCGACAAAAAAATGACACGTGCTCGGAAATAATAGGACGGATTAGGCTCTTGTCCTAATATTTAGGAAATATGGTTTCATAATTGCAAATCAGCTCATCTTTGCACTTAAATTGATTGCACGGGATGGTTTTGCGCCAAGGTCCACCAATTTCAAAAGCTGCCTGGCGAAGTGGCCTACGCCATCGATCCGTCTTAGGCAGGGTATGCCTCGTCTTCTTTTTCTACTGTAGATATTGACCTTGTAGACTTTTCGGTGCCTAGTAGTGGTCAAAAATGAAAAATCTAGGGTCAAATGGGACGCGCAACTCAAACGTAGTACTGAAGTTATTATAAAATAAAATATAATATTTTTCAAGAATTGGAAGGTGAGGGGGTAACTGAGATATTGTTGCCAACATACACTTGTCAACAATTTTTCATAATCGAGCTCTAAAGTCAATGGACTGGGCCGTTTGCGTAAATCCGGCGCGGAGCACTACCCGGGGTCAACTTAAAAAATAACTAACAAATTTCGCAATTTTTTAAAAGCTTCAAATAAAAGTGCAAGGTCGTGAATAGAATCAATCATTTTCTTAATGATCTTTTCAGCTGACTTAAAAATAGATACATTTTAATGCCACTGTCAGACGGATATATTTGATTTTATTTATCACAGTGATGACAGATGCGTAAAGAGTTTAGGAAAGAAATAACAAATTTATATAGTCTAAGTATCCATGACTATTTTGTTTCGCGCTATTTCGTCACTCGAAACTGTCGTCAAAAAATAAATTATGAATTATTGTCAAATATCTTATGCCAAAATGTAAAAGAATGGATAAGTTCTCTTCTCAAGACCACTGGTAGTCGTACAATTTCAAAAATGTTAATTCAAAATTATCTCATTCAATTGAAAACCATTTCAACGCAACCATCGAAAATCTCTCAATTTGCTTTGTAATATTGATTTAAATTTAGATCTACTTCGTTTTTAATTTCATAATATACTAGGCTTCCTGTTGAGGTATTATGCAATATGTGCTTCAAACCAATTTCAGCATGTCTAGTATCATTAATCCAAAAATAAATCTAGTACAATAAAATTGAATTTAATTTGAAAATGCAGAAATATTTTCAGCTAGGGTTCGTTGGTTTTGAATTATTAATTTAAAATTAAACGATTTGAAAATGATACCGCTTTCTATCTTTGGCCTGAAGTTGAATTAAGGATCTTTTTATTACTCTTTTTGAGCATTTTTATTTTGTTTATTCATTATCACTTGTTTTGCAATGTTTATAAAAATATAACACTTGCAAGCTGCGATTATGCATTTTCCTAGAATTTATTTTTGAGTAAATTGTCTATAATAAATTATTTTCAGTTGCTACTAAAACAATCTCCAATTTTTTTCGGATAATATCTATCTGATCTACTTTCATTTAAAACAAAATAACAAATCAGAAGAATTTCTAGTTCTCAATCAGACTTGTTTATAATTAAATAATTTGGAGTGGATACAATAAAATCAATTTTATAGAAACAATAAACGAAAGAATCTCAATTTATGCTATATATAGATATATAACCATGGAAATTTGTATAAATTATTTAGAAAAACAACAAAAAGTCATATTTTACGATCAGTTTATAATTCATTTGTAATAAAACCATTTTAAATGTATTAGAATGGATTAATAAATGTAACATATTTAATGCTTTGTATATACTATTTAAAATATGGTATAAACATTGTAAGTACTTAATAATGTTAATGTTAATATTATTATAAACAGGTTCAGATACAAATCTTTCATTTGAATCCATAAGGGTTCAAAAGAATATTGTTAGTTTTCAAAAGTTTTTTAATCATCAATGGCTTTCCAATTTTAGAGTGAGGTTGTTGACTTCGTGAGGAAATGTTATTAATTTTCCCCCATGAGGAAATGGTACTAATTTTCTATCCATTGTATGGAGAACCTATAATCTTTTCTGCAGAATATTCAATGTAAACATTCTTGTGACCTAATTTTGCTTCTTTTATTAAAGCAAAAAGAAATTTCCTCATTGCTTAGCCATTATTTTTCAGCCATTCTATTTTTTTTTTTTTCTATTTTCCCTAATTACTTTTGAGTGTATCAGGCCTGAAATGCTGAAAATTTTCGATAATTTTTGTTGTTGTTTAAGATGAGGAAAAGAGATTTTTGATTAATATTTAGATACAATCTGGTTGAAAAGACCTGTCATAAGAGAATCTATTGCATACCATCCGAAATGTTTAATTTTTTTTGTGTTTTGTCTAGTTTTCTTTTGTGCCGTTTGGAATTTCTCAATTTATTCTTTTGTTTTGAGTTTAATTGATTGCTGTTCTGTGTTGAACGATTTATGTGGAGGTCATTGCTACTTGCCTCAAATTTGGAAATAATTCGAGCAGCGTGGGCGAAATACATTAGCTTGATAGGTATAATTAGGGTGTCATGCTTTGTCATGGTTTTTGAATGAAAATGAAGCTATGTATGTGCTTGCAACTCAGACTTTACCTTCTACAAATGGTTTTGGGGTATACACATCAATGAAATTTAGAGAAATTTCACATAGGGTATTTTCTTTTCAAATCAAGTCGAAGTGACGGCACGATGAACGAGTTGGTTCAGCATCAGTAGCACGAACTCATTGCTCCGATTTAGAGTCCCGCCGTGCTCCACCTACTCGACGAGAGCGATCAAATCCAAGTCTGCAAAGGACTCATCTAAGGCGGCTCTTACCACGTAGCTCCGCCGGAGGTTATCTGGTATCATGGGAACCGGAATGGCCTGCTGAAAGAAATTCCTAGGGTGTGTGTTTCCGGCCCGGTTATTTGCGATTGGCTGTCTTGCGTGAGTTTCATGGTTATGACCATATCGCGAGCAACACTCTTTATGGGTTGAACGGGTGGAGTTGCGTCTTACAACTCGAGAGTTTAGCCTCTCTGGACGTTCGTGCTCCGCTGCTTTTGGCTTATTACTTGCACAACAATAAATGCGAATGCAAAAATGATAATACCAAAAATAGAAAAGAAGAGAATAGTCGACAAATGGCTCCTAGTCTTTAGGGATTGAGAACCTATCAATTTTCTTCGATGGGTCAGTCATGGAAAACGGAGCGTCCTCAGAAAATCTGACTACGAGACTGGATCGACCTTCCGGAAAAATTACGACCATATTCCCGTGGAGATATATACCATTTTATTGCCAGCAAAAATATGTCCTGATAGGAATGACGGTATCGCACCTTCAGTTTCAAATAAAACCTTTAGCCTGGTTGGTGGCCGCACAAACCAGAGCGTACATTCTTTCCAGACTACTCGTGGTACCAAACCTGGACTCAAATAAAAAGCAGAAAGAACAGACGATAGAAGAATAGGTGATAATGCCATATCATCGAAGAATGAGCCAATCCAACCAAGAGACAGTAGCCGTCGAGGGCATTACAGTTGATGCCAGCCGTAGCACCAAACGATTGTTGAAGAAATTAGCTGCAAATGCCTGGCAGACGAGTAGAAGGCGAAGCCTATCGCTCTTAAACGTAATCGATTCCAAGACAAAGTCAAGCAAAAAGCGGAGCAGAGTGTGCAAGGGCTCGGACGCTTAGCAACTTCTGCCAACAGCTAAGCAGCGACAGCCAGCCAGATGCACTGACGTGTGGCGTTGGCGGATGGCAATTACGATAGCGGAAACTAGCCCCGGAGCTGTGGATAAATGTTGATGCCACGCTCTCGGAGGTGGCCATCGAGCATCTTCTGGACGACAAAAGGGAATTCAAGGGATTCCCTGCTTCGATTCCTCTCAGGTGGTCCGTAGATTCCAAATTTTAGCATGCAAAGACCAAGATTCCAGGGACTTTTTCGGTTCGTGCGCCGCTAAGATCAGCGATATCTGAGATGGCATAAAGCTCAAAGTCTTACCTCTACAACTAGAAGACATCGATGTCGCACTAATTCTGGAGCCCTGGATTTTACGCGACCGAACGGTTAAATGATTCCAAAGCAAATGTATAATTTGTTTCAGCACAAGCGACGCTGATCGGGACAGACCTAGAGTATGTATCCTCGCGAGGAGGAGTCTACATGCTTTTCTATGTCCGGACCTGAGTTTCAGTGATCTAGTTGTGGTCAAATTATAGCAGCTGAAGGCGAAAGACGTGTATATTTCCTCGCCTCAAGAAGCTAACCATTAAATCTTCAACGTCTGCTATAGGCTATGCAAAAACTGTCTGAAGAAGTATAAGTTGGCCATCAAGACTGCCAAGAGGCGGTCCTAGTTGGACTTCAGTCACAACATTGAAAGCACCAACGAATCTCCGTGGCTCAATAAGATTCTGTCCAAGGAACACAGGAATCCATTCTTTCTCAAAAAGTCGGAAATTTCCTGGACAGAATCTCCTGGTGAAATCCTAGAGCTGCTGGTTTACACGCACTTCTTCGCCTGTGGGGAGGACTATGCCTTGCTTGGAGGATATGCAGTGGCCCTGGTCGTGCGAGATTATCAAATCGGTAATTACCAAGGTTAAAATCTGGTGGGCTATAAACAGCTTCTCCGCATATAAATTTCCGGGTCCCGATGGCTTAAGTCCAGTCTCGATAAAAAAGCAGCAAAAAAGGGTTGTGCCGTGGATTATCGTGATTTACCGGAGCTATCTCTTCGGGATACGTACCACAGTCTTGGAGAAATGCATGAGTGGTTTTCTTGCCGAAAGCAGCAATGAGTCCGCGAGGACTTTTGATCGACAGCCGTCCTGGACATCCACTTGAGAAGGATTAGGGAGAGAATGCCTTTCTCTAAGTCCCAGCGCGCCTACTTCGAAGGGAAATCCACAGAAACCGACCTCGAGGAGAAAATTGGCGTGGTTGGACGGTCACTGCAGCCTTCGTGGATATAGGGGTAACAACAACGCCATCAAGGAAGCTTTGACTATTATTTGATACTAAGAATCATGATAACCCAGTCGAATCTGGGAGGAAGCCATTTGGCTAGAGCTGTGAACAGAAGCACACCCCAGGGTGGCGCGACCCTTCCGATGCTCTGGTTGATAGTGATGTACAAAATTTTATGGATATGGTTTCCCTCCATTATAAGTGGTATCATGGAAGGATCGTTGGGAAAGCTATGCCTATGGGCCGCAAGATGCGGACTCGGCATAAGCCCAACCAAAAGAGGACTGATGCTATTCACCACCAAGGCAAGGTGTACTCTGCAATTGCATTGCCGAAGCTACGGAGGAGAGGGGGAAACCCTCAGGCACTTCCTTTGTGATTGCCCAGCTCTAGCTAGAGCCAGCCGGCGATACTAGGTAAACCTTTTTTTGAGGCCCTCAGAGAGATCTCTAGCTGCAGAGTGGGAGAGCGGCTTTCCTTCGTGAATGCTTCAGGCTGGCTGGACTCTTCCTCGTTGCTCTTATATCAGCAGTCATGATCTTAGGGGTTTGTGGCATCAAAATGGCCCACCACAGCGCTAATCGGTATCATTGGAGCTGCCACTGATACCTACCTAGCTATATATTTCCGCAAGAAGCCTATATTGGTTTTCATAAATTCTTGCCTGAATAACGACGCAATCCTTCTCGGAAACAAGCAAAGATCGTTCCAGCATTTACAAAACTTCCTCAGAGTCTTTTGAAATATGGATGTAGTATTCAAAGCAGTTGTATGACCCCACATTGACCACTCATCAAAACATTCATAAATTATTTAACATATTCACATTAAAATAATAAAAAGAGACACTTACCATTCCATTACACAAGGACACCGAGACAGCAGACTTATCATCACCAATCACCTGACCTTTATAGTAGCATCCATGCAACTGGACATGATCACGATGATCATCTTCATGTTTCTCTGTACGATTCCACCATACATGTGTGACCTATGCACAAAGATATAATAAAAGAAAGATTATCTTTTTTTCTAAACATTCATGACACATTCATCTTAATCATAATCAAATCCGTTACTTTATTGTTAATTTTCTACACATGAAAAGCGATAAAAATTAAAACGCGGAAGGAAATTTTCCGGTAGTTGTTGAAATCAACAAGTTAACCAGTGAATTTTAACAGAATGATGTCAGGTCGTAAAATTGAGGACATATTATGTATACAAATATTGTTATCATTCAAGAATTACAACCATAACCACATGGATATAGGCTTGGATGTACATATGTAGCTCTGCCAAGTATACACTCATTCGTCCCCATAATGGCAAAACTAAATGTTTGTATTTACATTTATGTATGCCGATTTTATTGTTTCCAATGTTTATTTTCATGTCAACTGATTGCATGGACATGAAAATAAACTTGGCGACCGGTGGTCAGTGGATGATGCAAGCTTGGATTTAACCATTGAATACTCAGTTTGTGATTAAGACAATTGGATTAATTACATTGATAACGGCAGGAGTGCTATTACTAGCTATTAGGGTTATATTCATCGAACGGATACCCTTTGTCGAAGCTCTTTAAAGTGAGCTCATGTTCGAAATTCGAAAATATGCAGTTGTCTGATAGCTGCCACTTTAGTTGTCATTCGGACAGAGACATGGCCTGAAAGAAATTCATCTGACACAAATTACTTGGGAAGTCAGTCCATTCATTGACGTTTTTAAGATTAACGCAAGGGTTTTCACCAAATGTCTGAATACCAATATCAACTTAAGCTTACTCTGCAATAATGTTGTCTCTGTGATGCTATTGGGGCTAGTACATGGAAAGTGACCATCACTTTTATCGGTAACCTTCTTGTCTCCTCTGCATTATCGGAGCCCGACTTAATTTCGAAGGACGAATTACGTCAGCGAACGGGTCAGATACCTGTAGACGTGTTGATGAGAAGGCGGTAGTGGCAATGGATAGGTCACATGTTAAGAATTAGAAACAACTCCCCTTCACTATCCAAGAGTGTCCAACAAGTGGGCATAGAACAATTATGGAAGAGTGCAAGCTTCTCGGGAAGACTTGAAGGGAGCTGAAGTATATCTCAGCGTGCCGTCGAGGGCTCTTGTAGAATCTGGTACAAACCATGTAGTAGAGGATTGTAGGGCATTCTCGGCGAATGATACCTATCTACCTACGGTCGTCACTATCAAAGATCTTCTGTTCCTATTGAAATAGGTGGGTTCGTAGAGCAAAACTGCTTTGCACTTAAAACTAGTAATAGGTAAACTCTAGCATCAACTGAGATCACGATATTTCTCCTTCTTTAGCCCCTATTCAGAAGCGATGTCGGCTCATCTTCAGATGGCGCTTGTCCGGTCATATTCCTAATCTGGAAAATTGGAAAGGCTCTCAAATCAGCATTTAGTGTATCAAGCCATCCTTGCTTCAGTCGGTTCCACTTTGATGCTTATTAGATGTCCATATAATCGAAGACTCCCCTCTTGCAAGTTTTACGCGATCGTATTATGCCACTGGTCAATCGCACGGATTACCGCAAGGGGTCATTCATGGTCTTTGATAGTCGGCCAGCGCTAAGATTCGTATAGAACCACAGGGTGGACGGTAGTGACAAATAAAAATATTAATCAAGAGGATTTCCACTTCGCCCTGGGGACTATTGTTTCCTTTCAATGGTTATAGTGTGTTTATCACAGATGTGGTATGCCTTACAGCCAACGAACTTTTTTGAAGCCACCTGTTTTTAAGTGCTTTAGCCTTACTCTTCTATTAGATTCAGGTGCATTTTTCGGCTCTGCATGGATGCCGGACATTACTCCTGGATATATATGAAGTTTTCGCTGTTCCTAACCTCACAGAAACCGTAGATAATCCGCTTAGATGTGCTGTTCCTATGTGACAGATAAGGCTTCGCTGATTTGCGATTTGTATTCCTACCATGATCTTAAGATTCTTCTTGCTTTGATTTATTCATTTCTACGAGCACTTTGGTTCGTATGTTCTCATAAACATCCAGGACTGTTCCATTCCTGATTGGCTAACCTAGTATAGTCGGCTAAACTATTCTTCCTCCGTCCTTCTTCGGTAGGTCATCTGTTTCTTCATTCCCCCCTATATCTAAATATGGCTCGAAATTCAACATATGCAGTTGGATTTGAGTGCCTTCCCCCGAACTGTCGATTACAATTTGCTGCTTTCTTTGGTTCCTTTACGGGTTGAAGTAGGCATACTTGCCTATAGCATATATTTCCGCAAAAATTTGCTAGCGTACCTACCTATTGGCTCAAAACATTTTTTCTTTGGACCAAAAATACCAGCACCTGCTCCTTGAATGCACCAGTTTATTACTTACTAGTTTAAGTAGTAAAGTTTTGTGGAACTCCTTGTTGAATGGAACTTTATTGTCCCTGCGTTTAGTGGGTTTTGGATAGCAGATGGAAAAAATGTTAATCTTTGATTTAAGCTTGGGCTAGCTGCGACTCACTCAAACCGTCGAACATCTAAAAAATTGCTCTCTTCGTTCGAATTTGTCAGTTTGTCAGTGAGGAGAAAGGAGGATCAGTGCAACCATGTTATTGGGTATGTTCTCATGTCTCCATTGATACTAAAGTAAACAAGGTTTGGTATTTGTGAAGCTCCTTCACTATTGTGTTGAGATTAATTCCATCCGCGCCCATTACTGCGTGTAGGCATTCATTGGTCGAACTATTGCGAATATATCTGCCGCAGTGTCTTGCTTTTTGATTATTGAATTGGTACGTATTGGTGCCTTCATTACTTTCTTCTTTAGCATTGGGAGTGTCAACAAGGCCAAGGCGTCCCTGACTTCAGTACGAAGAAGGACATTATGAATTTCCGCATGCGATGTGCTGTCGATGGCAGCTTCGAATTCACAGAGAACTATTTCTTATGTATACACCTATTGACGGATGTACAGCTGATACAGGATACTTCCAGTTGACTTTCCTACATTTTGGCATGATTTTAAAGGATCACACCTTAGAACGTTAGTTCTGATGTAGTTGTTCAAGGCTATGAATGATGTTAGAGAAATTGGTCTAGGAAGTTTAGGGTGAAAAGGGTCCCTTTTGCTAGCTTTCAGAATAAAGGCAACTTTCGTTCGCCTCCATGCCGTTGGGGTACTATATACTCGAACTATACTATTCCTTGCCAGAAAGGGTTTAGAATAGCTTGTTGCCCTCTTTGGACCAGTTGTAGGAAGTCATCTGTTCCGGGTGGCTTCAGTGATTTGAAGGTTCCTACGTCTTTTCTAGCTTCTAAGCAAAGCCAACTTTTTTCCCCACATTTTTTGTTCCTTCCTCCTTCTAATATCAGGGTATGAAAGAGTAAGGTATTCTGTTCCACTATTAGAGAGGGCCCCTGAAAGTATGAATTGTAGATTGCGTGCATTCTGCTCTTCTCGTTCTCCGCTCTTCTCCTTTTTAGACAGACTGAAGGCATTGCTTTGTCTGTTAATTGCCTTTAATATCTCAAAGTTCCCTTCAAAAGTAGGCATGGTATCTGAAAAAAGCTCAGCTACAACATCTCATCTTCTTCGAAAGCCTAAAACAAATATTTAAAGGAAGTCACATTAGGAAAATTCGGGGATTTATAGTGAATTCCAATTGAATCAGTGCAGGGGATGAAAAATGTCTTTGTGTGGGCCTGTTCGACTCGGCTCCTTTGATGGTTTCTTGTCCGATTTTCTCATTGTTATAAAATTCACCTGGGGACCTGATTCTCTTATTACCTTGAAGTTTTTGGCCGAGGTTCATACTAGTACTATTTTACGTTTTTATTTTTTTAAACGCTATTTACTTTCAATTTTTTTTACAAAAGAACCTCATCCTTTTCAAAATTTTATAACTATTGCCCCACCGGTGCTTCCACTGTTCGTTGGCGGGTCCCCTTGGTTTTTTACTTGACACCTTCAATATAGTTGTATAAATTGTTGTCTTTTCATGCGTGGAAATTAGTGAAATTGCACAGAGTCAGGCCTGGCGAGTAGGGGGAGTGGAACCATGCCCTGTTGTGGTGGAAAGACCAGTCTATTTACTCCCAAAAATTGGTCCTTTTTTAAGGACACTGTTGCACAATCTTCTTAAAATGTTCAAATAAAAGGTTTGACTGGCGAGCTAAACTGGGGAAACGAACTCTGAATAAACTACGCCCTTGATGTCAAGAAAGCGAATCAGCAATGTTATGATGTTTCTTTTGACTTGATATTTTTTTGAACGGGCTGACGATGGCTGCTTCCATTGCTTTGTGTCTGGGTTATAACCATACCACCAACAGTTATGACCTGTGACAGAATCTGCATCAGTTTAAGGCTGTCATTTCAACTTGTTGTTTCTGTTTTGATTGCCAGTCATAATCTGAGAAACAACCCTGGCAGTAACGCTTTTCATTCCCAATTCGTCCATTAAAATTCAGTGGACTGAGCCCCTAGATAACCTACTACTCACTGACAGTGACTCGACGGTCTGTGAGTACAAGCTTTCGAGTTTCTGCAACATTTTCGTCGATTCGGACAGTTAATGGACGTCCAGAACGAGGTTTGTTGTCAATCAACAATCCAGCTGCATGTTGCTCACTCACACTTGCCAAGTAGACAAGCATGAAACAGCGCCAACAAATCCAATCACACAAGCCAGGTCCGAAACACAGACATCGTCGAACTGCGTTCCGCTATACACGTCTAGCGGAAGAAAAGCGTGCTACGCAAGGTCGGCCCAAAGCAATGCTATTCGGGTTATTATTGGGTACCCCTTCGTAACATATTAATTTGAATGTCCACTTGAATTGGTTGATTCATGCAAATATACAGATTGCAGTCCATTTTACTTATTTCGATTATCAGAAGTTTGTCCATTGCAGAACTTTATTAATGGACCAGGATTGGTCAAAAAGCCGCTTTGAGCTATCTTTTGTCAATATTAATGGGCGATCTAAACTACATGTCTGCGAACATAAGCCGCGAAGATCAGTATCACCTAAGTGCAGATCTACAGAACATGCGCGCTTAGATGTCATATCACATCTCATGTCTTAGTCTCCGGACGAAGTTGACTTTAAATCCTAAAAACATCTAGCGAGCGTATATGTTAGATAAGATAACGTCAACAAGACTGTATGCAGGAGATTCAATTCGTAGCGCATTGTTCGAAATTTCATGGTGGAGAAAAATCGTTGCGCATCTTCGACCGTCGACGGTGATAACGGGAGAAAAATTCCACGCATAAGTGCGCAGGGCATTGGTGGGCTCCCACGCGGTTGCGGATATGTGGCAGTGCATCGCTTTTTCTGGCCTGACACATGGGATGGGGAAACATACATAAGAAAACCATCTAAGCCCCATTGACATACCGACTCGCCAATACATTAACCACATGGGTCACGGCCAGCTAGCTACCTCGTCCCTACCCCTAAAATCCGTAATGGCATTCCGTGCGCCTTTTGCCGCTGGATTTGCTCCTCTTGTATAATCTTCTTGGTTAACGTCAAACAATGAAAAGAAAATAGTGATTCGCATGGCTAGGTACACGGGGCGGAATTTTTATGACCTGTAGGATATCCTTCCCCCCTAGTTTCAGATGTCGCCTTGCGGTGTTTTCCCTTCTTAGACACCTCATGGCTTTTCTACATTGGAAACGCACGTTCATCGATTGAAGTCCTGGCGGACTTAAGGATATCGGAATTCCTAGTTTACTCACTATAAAACTAAGGGATTCGTTTGCTGTACATATAGAAGTAGGTCTCTGGTTTATTGCTTTGCACAACTATTTCAACAGCGAGTAATGACAAGAGGAATCTAAACTAAGTCCAATGTGCTATCCTCTCAGAACTAGGTCTCTGCAAATATTGAATAATTGATATCTGTGCGTTGTGCGCATTTTCCTTACCACTAAGCGTGGCAACGGATTATGGATGAGTTGGAGATCAACAAGCGCAATTAATCCTCGAATTTTGGTTTGCCATGGTTGAAATAATTTGCTAACGTTGCAACCCTCTAGTCCTTCATGCGAAACTTCGCGGAAACTAAAATTGCAAACTGGCGTCCTTATAGCAGCTTTCAAATGATTCCTAGTTAACTGCAGTTTGACTGTGAAATCATTGAAATTTAAAAGTCCAAATAATCAAAGAATTTAGGCTCAACTCAATACAAATGAGAAACTGTGCACGGGAGGCAGTCCAGTTCGAAGAATAGTGAAAACCCATTAGCTTCTTCCACCTGAAAATAAAGACATGATGATGTGAGTTCAGAATAAAAGGAAACAAGACGAAAACAAGGGAAGACACCTCTTGAAGACTTGGAGTGGAACGTTTTAGAAACGATTGGTAAAGCTTTCATTACGTAATGTGTTTTGCGGGAAAATGGCCTCATTGAAGCACAAAAATGTCCACCCTTCTGTGATATGGTATGCCATAAGCTATCTCGACCTTCAGCAATGTGGCAAAGAATCCTTGTTTCTTTAAAGAGTGCGGCCTAGGTAAATATATGACTAGAGCTATGGCTTAAGGAAAAAATATGCGGTGATTATTTTGGAAAAAAGCTTCGTGGCACCCGATGTCCTTCCTATCTGGCTGTACACGACTGAAGTTTTCGTTCAAAATTCCAGAGCCTCATTTTTTTGTGACTTATCATTTTGAGGTTGTATGGTGGTTGCCAGAAATGCCTATATGGTGCGTAACGCCTCATCATTGTCGATTTCCAACAATCTGCTTCGGTTGTTTCCGCGATTTTTCTAGAAGCTTGTACTCTTCCTCCACTGTCCTACTTGCTGTTTTTCTAAAGCAACCCAACCCACTCGACGACCATCTTGCCCTAGGAATTTGCATTGCATGGCATAACCCGCAATGGAGTTGTCCCCATTCCTGTATATATGACCTATCTATTGTCGGTTTAGCTTCCTTATCAACCCGTACGCCGACCCAGTTCTTCATTAGTTGTTTTGTCTTAGGCCTGAAAACCTCGGTGAGGCGAAATAGAGGTGAATTGATGGAGCTTTTGACTAGCAGTAGGGTGACTTCCAGGTACTACTCCCATGTATCATAGTAGCACAAAGAGAACATTGACGTGGAATAGTGTCAACTTGACGTTAGTGTTAAGATAGCTGCATAATTCCTCTTATTGAAAGGAAGGTCTCTTCCTCTGAGCAACAACTGAGTGATCGAAGTTCATCTTAGTTCATGTCATCAGACTTCCATTGTGACAAACCCACCGTTGGACCAATAACCACAAAATTTGCGAAACCTTTTTTCAATAAACCTTCAAAGCATCTTTTTGTCTATTTGTATAATTGGCAGTATAAACTAGTACAAATATATCCGCAATTACTTAGCTACCAGCCCAGTAGTAGAACATTTATATTAACAAGTGTTATATGACTTTCATTATCACAAATCCACCTCGTTGGGTTAAAAAAATCGCGAGACTTAAATAACAATTCATTCACTGAACGCCGAAGACAGCGTGTCGTCAGTCTTGAAACGCATGTTTTTCATGTTTAGACAGTAAATTTGCTTACATAGGCGGTCCCATATCGAATTTGCATAATATTCATAAAATTCAGTCACATCCTCACTTTTTCGATAAATTCGCGAAAATCGAAAATGCCCCGGTGGTCATTTCTCGAACTACCGGCACAGCAATAAATAAAAGGAAATCAATAATATAATGGCTAACAGCTCACTCGTCGCACAAGTCATAACAGGTATTAATTGATAAATAAATATTTGAAAATATAATAAAAAAAAAATCAATCTTTTTTTGCTATTGCAGAACTATTTGAACTTTCGACAGCTCGTTACAAGTTGTCCGATAAATGTGAGGAGAAAATTAGATGGGTTGGTGTTAATTTGGGGTGGGATTGATGAAGGTCAGGCATTAAGGTGCTTACCTGGAGCTGGTTGGGGGTAAATGCAGCATCTTGATACAAGATTAGGTGCATTCGCTTTCCAAATGCTTCGATCATATACTCAGGATGAGGATCCCAAATACGACTCGATCGATTTCGGAAATTCCCGGTGATTTGTTGGATTTGAGGATAATTGACTGAAAAGAGAAAGTAAAAGTGAATTATTCCGTTAGTAAAAGGATATGATTTGAAATCATAAATATATGTGTGAATTATAAAATTTATGTAAAATTTTTATCTTAGTCTGAGATTTTTTTATTCGGTTTTTGTCATGATTCATTTCCAGCTTTGCAAGTCTATCGGATCTTCCCCATAAAATTAGCGGATTCTTTCCAAAAAACAAAGCGATCTCAAAGTACTCAATTAAACTTATAATGAAACATATCCTGCCTCGATATTCCGGAGATGAAAAAAATTGCCATTTGTTATAATTTGCGTAGGATGGTATTTTAAGGTCCCTCTGAACGTGAAAGTAATGTTTGTCCATGCATTGGGCTGCTAATCTTATGTATTGCCTCCTTCCTGTATTCCATCAGAGAGTCAAACTGCTGGAACCAGTCTTCGAATTATGCACTTCGCAAAGGTTTCTTTTACTGATGTGTGCAGAAACAAGGACTGCACATCTTAGGATACTAAGCGTGACCTTCTGATACTGTCCTATCTTCCGTAGTCCTTCTGTAACCTCTTAGGGGTTTTTAACAGTGTACTTCTTGCTGGTGTCTGTTTCTTGCATTATTGAATTCGGGCCTGCAGTGATATACCTCATCCCATTATCCAAGTTTTTAAAAAAATGTATAGATTAGTTGTGATTTCGTGCAAGGCAGAGAATATTCATCAGACGCTTCCTCGCCTCTGCCTTGGAAGCAGCGTGACCGACGTGGTTACCGAGTTTATTTGTAGTGAGTATTCTTTTGAAGCTCCTTTAGGTCCTTTGATGAAAGTTTACAGAGGGTCGTTTCGTAGATCACAATAATTTTGTTCCTGTGCTTTACCATTTTTTTTTCTCACAAATACACTCTAAACTTGTCCGCCGGCCATCCGCGATGGTTTTACGGAGAATTGTGCAATAAAGTTTATGGTCAAGGAAGAAAACGGATCTTTTAATATATTGGGAACACGGTTCCCTAAAATGGTATGCTTTGAATATCACGAACGATAGCTTGCACGCGAAGTTCGTGGAAACATTTCAGTTTTATAAGGACCTATCGAGTTTCGTTTAGTCGATGGCCGATGGCAAAACCTAATTTGCCAATGATGACCTAGAGCTATCCCGAAATATTGAAAAGTAGCCCTACACGCTGGACTTTAATTACGCAAACTTGCATTATACAAAAGCAAAACACACCCCTTTCGTACATTGTATCAAATTCTTCGTAAGCAAGCAAAATCAGAATTATCTGTCAGTTCAGGTCAATTGTCAAAAAGTTGCATGTATTAGATGCACGATGTTTGCATTTGATGATAGTTTATAAAATTGCTGTCTAGTCTAAGCCCTACCTTTGTGAAAAGTTCGCATCCTTAACTGTCCCTCTCTTTCCAAGGTTTCCAATTTAACTATAGAATTTTATTTATTTTAAGCCAGAATTTCACTTATTTGTCTGAAATTGTAATACTCCCTTAATTACTTACCCTAATTACCTGGAATTCCTCTAGTTTATTCTATACCTCTTCGCGGAATTCCAAAGAAGGCTGCACTTCTTCTCTACTCTGGCAAACCACCTGTAGATCGTGTGTTTCTATTGCATAGTATAACCGACAATGAAATTGTCGCCCTGTTTTAAAGTGCTTTATGATGAACCCGGCTATAGCTACCTGCCTCATACCCCGATATAGTTTTCGTTCTGCGCCGGACCAGAGTATCTCGGTGATACGGCCGAAACAGAATTTCTTCACGTCCTTAGGACAACATGGCATACAGAACGTAACCGACAACAAGAAAAAATAATATCGGTGAAAGAATGCATTTATTGGTGGACCCGTCTCTGGACTTCGAATTCTTCAGAAAAAAGAGGGATCGCGCCGAAAACTATGAACAAGGATCGTAAAGTTTCAAATACAATACTAGTTGTAGCCCTGACGACTTCTCAACACATAAAAGCATCTCCAGAGGTGTATAGGAGTCTTCTGTAAAGTTGACACCTTGACACTGTCTTCTTTGGGAGCGAAATTCGTGATCACATTGTCGGGGGATTGGTCTGAACTTCAATGTTGAATATGGGTTAGGGGGTTTAGGTGCCAGGAAAATTGCTGAAATTAGTTGGAATCCTGGCGGGTTTAACCCAAAACTTAAAAGATGATCTGAAGGGTACGTGCCGTACTATAATATTTTCTACAACCTACTTAAGAGAATTTACCGAATGTCGGATCCCGGGTTGGGTGCCATTTGTGGTTTTTGAGAAAGCTGTGCCTTCATAATTGACCATAGTAAATTTGGATAACCAATATTGGCCAACGTAAATGCTGACGATCTCCCTCTCATTTCGTCATCGTGAACTCTAGGACGACCTAGACTAAACCTTTTTTCATCCATCTTAAATTTACCGCGCACGTGCGTCAAATGGCGATTACTTTCTGTTAGTCTAATGCCTTTTTGTGTTCAAAACTGAACAACTGCGCACATCGAAAAGTCAATCATGTCGGTTACAAAATCCTAAAAACAATGAGATGGTACACCAAATTTTTGGATAACGTGTCGTTACCGAATAGGTACCTTAAGAGCCTTATGAGACTGTGGTCTGCAGTTGGATCCATTTGAAGTTGCCAACGGTAACGAAAACCGATCGGAGATATCTGGTACCATGCGATCCAGGACAGCCAACTAAATGTCGTTTTTTGTTGGAACTCTAAATGCTCGATTTTGCGGGTGCGGCATGACTCCTTGAAACAAGAGAAAGGTTAAGCTTTCCAACCAGTAGCCTTTATTTCGTCAGAGAAAGAAGCCTCGCATCTACCGGTATGAATACAGGTCCTCCATTTCATTTAGGTAGTCTCTGAATAGAATTGGGAATTGATCCCCCAATGGTAAGTTCTCACGTTAAGCCATTCGACTTTTTCTATAGACATCAGATTATCTAGTCGATAGAGTGAACCCAAAATTATATGAGGTTGTTCTGGCCACTTTGTTTCTTTCGACATTTTAGTTTTGAATATCATCCATTTTTCCCATTGACAATTTTAAAAACAGATTCATCTTTGAGAATATCCTTAAATCCTTCCGGTTGATGTTAATAAACGTGGTACATTTGGGTTGCCTAAGGAATATGAGCGCAATTTATTGATTTTTGTGTGAGTCACTCAAACATGTTTTGGCCAGCAAGCTTGCAAGGGAGGAAAGAATATTTGACGAAACACTTAACTGGCGACAGTTTTAGCACATTTTTGAATATAGACTGATTTTCATCGAGAGCATTTTATGATGCTTTCAAGAGAAAATGAAAGAAACAATCAATCTTTATTTATGGCTGGATGGTGTGGTGTTATCACTACAAGTGCTTTGTGGTCATGTTGATCATGCCACAGGGATTCGAACTAGAAAGATGTAAAAGAACGATGAATTCGTAGTAGGTTTTTCCGCTGTGGTCTTCACTAACTATTTCACAATGGATGACGGGGTCGGAGTAAGTTGTACATTCTCTGCGAGCCCTTTAGCTTCCCGAACTGGGAAGCTAAGACAGCATGCAATTCAGCGTGAGAAGATACCGGCTATGATAGTGTTAGAGTACACAACTATAACATCTGACCTAGCGTCCCAGTGTCATATTGAACTCGAAGGTCTAGTGATCTCCTTAGAGATTGTATAATTTGTTTTTCCGACCAAGGAACCATAGCCAGCCAAACAGGGTTCACTTGGTAAAATAGGCCAAAAAGGGTTCACTTGATTAAAACATGACTGCTGCGCGGGTCGAAATCTCGATAAATTGCATAAAGAGTTGAACTTTCTCCTACTTCCTCTCGATAGTAAACACCACCAACTTAATTGATCCTGACCATCAAGTCCAGTGTTTTACAAATTCTGAGTGAACACATCACATAGTGTTATACATTTACGTTCAAGGAATTTATGGTTGTTAGATGGCACATAAATGTTTCGAAGAGCAGGTACACCAATCAGTGTACCATGGTAAAAATTTATTATGGTTCGCATATTATGGCGCCCAATGCGGGTCATTCTAACGGGTCCAACTCATAAATTCAAAGTAGTCGGCATTTTTAGAATAGCAAGGAGGCACCCTCCCCCTTCTGCGTAATCTACTCATATACATACATACTAAGGTACTCAGGGACTAACAAGCTGAAAATTGTCTTCTTAGAGAATGCATCCTATAGGATACACAAGCCATTCTCAAAGATAATTTTTAAGTATCTTCACAGACAAGTGACAGCTTTTTAACTAAATGGAATACTATCCTTACCTGATACCGAGTCATTCTTCTTCGATTCATACAATAAATCGATTGTATGTAACGATAAGTTATGGAACTTTTTCGGCCTGATATATTCCTCTCGAAGATACTCTTCCTCAATGGAATTGTTGTTTATATCTGAAATGGAAAGAAAAACAGTAAGAGCAACTGAATACGTGAGAACAAACTAGCCTAAAAAAAAACTAATCTAATCTAATATCAGTTTTCCAAAGGGTCAAAAATTCGAAACTTAATTCTTATTCTGAAGTTCCATTGAATTTGATATTCTTGAATTCTTTAATATTTCCATATAAGATTAAATGTTATGCATACCTAGTTCTAGTGCGAATACGATACATTCGATGCACGTGGGCATAACATTCAATATTCTTTGACCTTCCATTTCAGCCCTTCATGTAATTTCAAAATCTCATCAAATTTCCATCACCTCACCTCATAGACTATGTAAACCTCTCCCAGTAACATGATAAGCCTAGGATCATCAAACCGCATATGATGACGACAAATGATGCTGTAGAATTCGTTAGATACCATATCACACCACACACTTCAGTATACCTCGTTCAGATAACTATCTCTAAGTCACAAAAGATATTCAAATAGAATTCTATGAAATTCAGATACGCGTTGCACGCTCTCCACCATATCTCCGTCGAAGGATCATATAAATTTATATTTAGTCATCGGATCATATCTTATCAGCGCGCTCATAATGCTCTCCTTGTATTTTATTCAAATTCAAATTGTTGACGGTGTTTCGTTAGTTAAACGAAAATTTAGCGGAAAGAAACGCTAAATCATTCACACACATGACCTAGTCGTATATGCAGATAGAATGCATGTGAAATTTGAAGCTTTTTTTCATGAGAATTGTTTTTCTCTTGTGTTTTTTTCTGATAAAGTCTCGTCCTAGAGACTAAACATACTAAACAAATATTAGTGTTTGTCTAATAAATAAGTCAATCTAGTTTAATGCAGAGCATATGATTTTGTTTTACCAATTTTCGCGGTGTCAGTGTTGCAGGTTTAGCAAGAAAGATATGTTTTTCTTCTGAAGAAAAGCTCATTCCAAGAAGTTTAGGTAAATGGATACTAGTTGCCTTTTACTTCCAATGAACTTTGCTTTTAGGTAAACTATTAACAAGGAGTTCTCATTACTGGCAGTTGGTTGGCCCATCATCCTTAGAGCCTTGGTGAGGAGAGGCATTGAAAAGGGGCCTGTCAATTGCAAGAGACATTTCAAGACCTTTCGCTTCGCTGCCTTCAGTTTCTTCGCAGCCAGCCCCTGACCCAAGGAACGAGCTCACTATCGAAAGACTAACATATCCGTCAAATAATGGTTCTTTCAGCAGAACACCCAAAAATTAGACGGGAGTTCAAGGTCTCTGCGAGATCCGTCCAGTTACACGTGATGAGAAGGTCAAGCTAAGCTCGTTGGTACTGCAAAGGAACAAACATCTATGTATCCAAAACCCTTATGCATTGACATGAACTTAACAAAGATGAATGTCCTTCAAGAATGTCATTCAAGTATATTACATTGCTTCATCGCAATAATACTGAAAAATAAGTTCATCCTTAGTTGAGAGAACTTTTCAAAGGTGGGAGAAAGAGAAAATGCAAAAACTCCACCCAATTTTTTAACTACTCCCAGACTGAAGGATGCAAAGTCGTTCCATTTCATAACACCTACTTTCGCAGATAACTGAGCTTCATAGATGAAACATTCAGGAAGACCAACAAGTTGACGACAAGGGTATATTCCAGCCCTGACTTCTAGTACTAAAAACAAGGACACAAATGATCAAAAAAAGAAACTATTTCGCTATTGCTTTCGAAAATAGATAAGAACCCGGAAGCACATTACTTTTCTCAAAGGAAAGCAAGTTAATCTCCAAGTACTATAGCTGCCGCTGCAGTATCCAGAAATTCTTCAGTCCGCAACAACTATAAAAACCAAAGCTTTAGTAGACAAAAGGAACTAAACTTAAGAAGCTAACGGGGCCACAATTGAACCCACTTTAAAATGCAATGTTGTAAGTGAGGTTTTCGAAATAATTAATAAAGGCCAAAACATTAACCATCCAACTATGCATTTAGGTCATTAAAGAAAAAAGTAAAACATCTTCTTGAAACTAGATAAATCCCTTTTGAATCGGTTTTAAAGACGCAACACACCCTCGGTGCTGTCTTTTGTGTGTTTCATATGTAGTACCTTTCTCCAAGTTGGGGTGGCTTAGAGCAAGAATTTCCACATGTATACCAGAACTACCTAAGATTTGAAATAATCCTTAACAGCACCATACCCGTCGCTTTATCTGAGCATACTGCGGTAATACCAGTCCTTACCAATGAGTTTATTACAATGCCAAATGGAATGCGTTAAGCAGCTCCAGAGACAGTACCACACCAAATTTGCAGGTACCCTCTCCAAAATGTATCCCACAGTACTTAGAAAGCTTTCCTGGAGACTTTTCACAGGCACACATCAGGCAGTAGTACCCGCACCCTGCAGCTCCCATCATCTGGGAAATGTCCTCTTTGACATGCACGTTTAGGACAACTCCATGAGCCTGTCTGGTCTTGACTTTACCGCGAGCTTAAGGGCTTTATTTGGTAAGTCGTCCAGGCCTGCAGTCTTGCTGTCCGCTATTCTGCCGCAAATTTTTAGAAGCTTACCTCTGATTGCTGTGCTAACTGCCGTTTTATTGCAGTTATACAGTATCTCTATATGGGTCTACGCTTGCCTCTGAGCAGATTGTCATGACATATTTTACTATTTCTTCTTGACCGAAACTACCTGCCGCCGTCGGAACGGCTTGTCTGGCTCGGTGGCAAGCCGAATGAAAGTCAGCTCACTATTCTATCATTGCTGGAGTTTCAATTCTTTTTGCAGGTCACCCTGAAGTTTCTTTGGTTTCTGTTTAGGCTGTGTGCTATTGCTACTTGCCAGTATGCTTTCTCTCCCACAACTTCTTTGCCGAGGCAACCGGTTAATCGTGTTGGTGGGTATTTTTGAGAAGTCTCCAAACTGACATCTTTATAGAACCTAATTTCGTAAGGAGTGCTTCCTTAGACGACAAACAAATGATCCAATGTGACATTCTCTCCGGTAAAAAAATTGTGCGCTATCAGAATTTCCCAAACTCTAAATGACTGCCACTCTAAGTTCATGCAACTTGAATTGTTTCTTGAAGGGTAGGCTCCACCTCTAGATATAATTTCATCGAGATCCTCCATTTAATATGGATGGATACCCAAGTGAGTTTCTTGGTTGTGAAATCTATCAACTTCGTACGTTGGCTCTTTCCAGTTTGGACCATAGGATGCCCGTTGTGTTATTCCTATCCTGCTCGCGTTTTTTTGACTCGAATTAAACTTCATCTTTTAAAATATTTGTGTGTATGTCAGCTTATCCCTCCTGGAGGAAAAAATCAAGGAGGAGAGATAAAAGTTCTCGGAAAATCGTCGGGGAATTGAAGCACCGACAGAGATGGCACGTTGTTGTGATTGTGACACTATGCCTAAAATAAGAGCTTAAGTATGGCGTCACTTGATTGTCTGTGCCACTATCGTAGTAGCTATTTTCGGTTTTCTTTTAAATGTATTTTTTCCTCCTACCGTCTGTTGTAAGGGACCCATTCTCCATGTCGTCTATTGCTTAATGCACGTTGTGCTTGTCTTTGATGAGCACGGACATTTCAACTGATTTCATTCCAAGCTATGTAAAAGGTCGTTTTTCTGGATCAGAGCTCTGTTTTCTACAAAGCTTAGCTGAATAACTCCTGTTTTCTCACTCATTTGCCCTTCAAGATATTTATGGAGCTTTCCTGGAACTGACCCTTTTGGTATTGGGGTATATCTCAAAATTGACAAACTTCCCTTTTGCGCGACCATCTGCTGGTCCTAATCCTATCTACTGTGGACGCCTCGGCGAGAATAATATCTAAGAAATCCTCTGGAAGGACCGAACCCCCAAGAATCGTACCTGTTAGATAGTAGCGGTATTTGGCTAACCGATACTCGGCCACCTTATTGGTTAGTTTGACCATACCGTGTCAGTGGGTGCTTTGGTACGGTCAATTCCTTAAACGAAGAAGAACAAGAACAAGTATGATTGAAAACTCGGGCACCAAGCAGGGCTACATATCCGCAGCTTTTATAATCAGAATACAGTCTCGAAGGGAAGAAACTAAATGGTCAGGGAATAATACCAAATACAATATTCGTAGCAAAAGATGGCAAAGAAAACGCACAATCAAAGCATCGCGGTACTGATTTTTACTGAGCAGGCTCAACATTCAGACCAGTGTACGTGAGGTCTATCTAACTCCTCTATCGTAACCAGATGATATTATGCTCTAGTTGTACAGCGCAAGTTCTAGCTGCAACTCATAATCGTCCCGAGAACATATTTCCCAGGAATTCTCCTGGAAAATATGGAGGAATTTCTTATCTTTCGCGCAGTTAGATATCATATTGGCTAACGATGGTCAGGTTAATACTTACCGGAAAGGGGACCCGGTTCGGTTGTGGATCTGACTTTTGTTAGTCATTCACTAGCTCCCGATATGTAATGTAACGTCAGTGAACAGTACACCCATAGTAATCACCAGGCAATACTCTTTGACTTGAAGAGCAAGTTAAGCGGTTGGAAATCTGCTCGTCCACAAATGAGGAGAACGTCAGGTTGGTTTGCGAAAGCAATTGACGAGCAAACTTTCATAACATAGATGTGTGGTTGGACCAGGACACTATACAAGGTACACCGACGGGCGGGCATGCGACTCCTCGATGCCGAGACGTAATACTTTCCCCAGTAGAAGACCCAACTGCTGGTGGAAGAGTGAATTGTCAGATCTTCGGTCGGTGCCATTGGCTCAGAAAGCAATGGGTAGGATTGACCAGGAGGTAAAACTGTGAGCTTACAAGGAAACCCGAAGAAACCTGAAACTGGTTATATAGCGAAGCAAGAGGGACTGCTTCAAGCAACTCTGCGCAGACGCGGATATAGACCCATGGGTTGTGATGGGGCGATTTGGAGGTCAGACAGCTCCACAAATTACATTTCCTATATGCCTCCTACTGAAAATCGTTCAGGGTTTGTTCCCTCCGGAGAACACAAGGGGCTACAGTCTACATACATCTTTGGATGTGGCTGTAATACCCCCAGTAACGAAGGGAGAAGTACTGGAGGTTTGCGATAGGCTGGGAGGCAACAAAGCGCCCGGTCTCGATGACATATCAAACAAAGCCCTTAAGCTGACGGTCAAGTCGAGACCAGACATATTCGTAGAGTTGTTTGAAGCATGTTTGGCGGATGAGATCTTTTCTGAGACATGGAAAAAACAAATGTTGGTGTTGTTGCCTAAACCTGGTAAGCTTCTTGGTGGACACTTTGGGCAAAATGTTGGACAGACTAATCTACAACAGGTTGCCCCCGGCTGTAGAAAATCGGCTTCCATACGGCCAGATCAACGGTCGACACCATCAAACTGGTCATTGCTATAGCTGAAAATTCAATGCACGGAACGGGTGGCACTAGCAAGTATTGTGCTGTAATTACCCTTGATGTGTAAAATGCATTCAACTCGGCCAGTTGGAACCTTATAAAGAGGGCATTGGCGGCGATTGGTGTACTTAACTGCGCTAGTCGACAGCTACTTAACAGATAGAAGGCTCTGGTACGGCACAGGCAGTGGAACCAAAAAATACATTGTCTCCGCGGGTGTTCTACAGGACTCTATGCTGGGACCACTACTGTGAAAAATCATGTATATGATGTCCTCAACGTCCCAGGGGGGGGGGGGGGGGACCACAATAGTGGGTTAAGCCGATGACGTGACGGTGATTGTTGTTGCAAAGGATCTGGCGGATGTGCAATTGTATCCATCCGAAGCAATCACTGTAATAAAGAAGTGACTGAAAGATGCAGGTCTAGCACTCGCGGAGGATAAAACAGAAGTGGTGCATATCACGAAGCGGCATAAGGAAACCACTGCCCGTCTCAGAATGGGGAAGCATATCATCACTTCAAAGTCAGCAATTAAATACTTTGGAGTGTGCTAGATGCGAGGCTAAATTTCGAGCAGCACTTACGAAATGTTTGCACCAAGGCGTCCAATGTTAGCATGACCCTGGCAAGGATGATACCAAATGTTGGAGGCCCGTGATACACTCGTAGACTGCTTATAGCTAGAGTGGTGAGTTCTGTACTGCTTTACGCAGCGCCAATTTCGTTAACTGTATTACATACCGAATGCAATGCTCAAAAGATGAGCGCGGTGTATAGACAGACGGCCCTAAGAGTGTGCTGTGGTTATAGAACCATCTCGGACAAAGCGGCCTATACAGTAGCGGAAATGATGTCGATCGACATTTTGGTCGATGAGATGGCACGTTTCTATGATGGACCCGATTTTTCCTCGGATCGGCAAATGAAAAACGCCGAAAGGGAAGAATCCTTGCGCAGGTGGCAGCAGGTGGGAACAGGCAAAAAAGGGTTGATGGAACCACAGATTGATTCCCAGCATCAAGGTGTGGACGCATGGTGAGATAAACTATGATTTCACGTATAATAGTTTCGCACGGGACATGGCGGTTACCGTCAATACTTCTATAGCTTTAAACTGGACAGCTCACCCAACTGTCCCAGCTGCGACGGTATTTCGGAGGACCCGGAACATGTTTTCTTCCATTGTCCTCGATTCGCTGAGGAATGGCAGAGTCTAGAGAAGACTTGGGAAGAACGCTAGTACCGGAAAATATGATTGGAAAAATGCTTGCATGCCAGGACAGCTGGAATGCAGTGATCGAAATGGCAGGGCCGATTCAGTGCAGATTAAGAGAGACAGAGGAAGTGAGAAAGGCGCAGTTGCGAATGCAATCGATGGGCGAAGGGAGAGGCTAGAGCCATGTCCATCCTGCGATGAAATACTTTGTGGTGGTTCCGCGGGGTGGAGTTAGGGAGTGGTTTTAGTGGGTAAAAATCCGACACGCTGGAACATCTATACCAGAGTCTTTGAAAGATTTCCACCTCCGAAAAAAAGACAGACAGACCGTAAACCGATTTTAATAATGTTATGTTTTACACAAAATCTTAGAAATGAAGTTTCTGGAGTGATATCGGGAAAAATCCTAATGAGATTCCAGAAGGCATCAGCAAGGTAATGGAAGCCAAAATGGTAGAAGGCAGGGAGAAGATAGGCCTGCTGCCGAAGTGAAACTGAAAGATATCAAAATTAAATAAAAAATATTAAAGCCATTTGGGAAAAAACTATAAAAATGTCCGGTTTGTCAAAAAGGAGTAAAGAGGAGCCGCTTGTTTGATCAACTGAAGGAAGTAGTTATTCCTTATGGTTAGGCAATCTATTAAAAGCCCTGATTTCTATCCAACTGGTAACATTAGTCAACATCAATAAAATCTTCCGCTGCGTCCAATATATGTACGTAACACTCCTCACAACAGCATACTGCCGTCTAGATAGCGCCAACCTCCGACTCAGAATCAAGCAATGATAAGACACAGTCACGTTCACATACGAAGCCGGGGAGTTCCGCAACCATTCTCTGTATCAATGCCCACTTGTTATCTAACAATAACCTGTGGAGTCTGAGCGTTGGGAAAAATCTAAGCGCCACATGCCCCCATCACATTAGCATCTCGTCTGTGCTGATAAATAAATTACTTTTATTGCCTTTGCGGCTTGGATGCAGTATGAAATGGACCAGAGGGCGCGTTATGCGATAACATCCCGAGCTATTATAAAATAGCGGATTTGATTTTTATTGTGTTAGATTTCAAATATAATTGGAGCCGGACACGAGAGGAGAGCTTTATAGATGCCGGCTAGATGTAGATTTAAACTGCTTTTATAAAGTAAACAGGATTTTTGGATGAATAAAGAAGACCTTTGATGAGACTGAGTCTTAACAATCTAAACTAACAGTCAATTAAGTTACAAACCACACAGGGTTATGGGACCAAAATTACACAGCGAGCAAATCAATTTAAAGTTAGAAAATCTAAGCGAAAGTATCTCATTTGACTCATATGACACTACCTGGATACAAATATGGAATCCCAACTTTGAGATCGTGCCCAAACCTTCTGCACAGGATTGGCAATATATCATTGGCATGAAATTGCACTGAACACAAACGGTTCTAAATTGGGTTAACAATCTAACAATCGAGTATCTAAATTCGCACCTAAACTGCTCACACCTTGCTTTTATGGTCTAAAATTTATTGTAATCCTCCCATATGTAACCCCCGTGCAATAACTCAAGTGCTAGAAGTCAACGTTCATATTTACATATATTTTGTATCTTTTCATGGAGTGTAATGCCTTCTAGGTAATCCATTAGATAGTGTAACACAATATGGTAATAATTTCTCATCAAATTCTATTCACTCGTGAACACCGTGCTATATGTTATGCTGTGGTGCATTTCTTTTCCATGAAGTTTAAGGGGGTGTATTTTATGCCTTCTGTCTTGGCTACACATAAAAAAATCACAACAATTAATCCATTATTCATAGAATTTACAGTAATTTCGTTTTTGTGTTTCCAGTGATTTTGAAATTTTGCGTAAATTACAAAAGATATAAATCTTTCCAGGAATCGGTCCGTTACAAAATGACACTAGAATTTATTTAACTTTTATGTACATGATCATCACCAACATGAAGCGATGTGGGTGTTCCATTACTATTTTTGCACACTATAGATTTTACACATACATGCATGTGCGTCGGGGTATATTGAATGAAAATCTGATGTCTGATTTATATTACGTCGGTGGGTGGATTCGAAAATAAATACGTTACACAGAAGATGAACTAAAAATTTCAGATTTACGGTAATAGTGATCCTTTTGAGATTTGAACGGATGTTATTGACTCATGATGTGTCCATTTATTTATTTTTTATCTATGATTAATTTAGTTTGTGGATAGTTCAAAGAGAATTTTTCAAATTTGAATTTTGGGGGAAAGCAACGGAAATTAACTTCAAAGATAATTGGTGATGTTGCGAGAATTATCACAACATTTATCTTATTTATGAAATACGAAATATATATGTGATTGCAGACTACTCCTGATGGAGCAACAGTATTGATGTGATATGTACCATTTGTTTCCATATTTTTTTCGGAAATTCAGGCTACCATCTTTAAGATCTGTGTTAGATCTTTTACAGGCAATCCACACCCCTGCCTTGATTAGAAGAATTACTTTTGAATATCCTTTATACCCGGCTATTCTCGCAATAAATCCCTTTCATAACTAGTCATATATCTTGACGAAGTGTTAGCTACTTGATCACAGCTCCCAAAACCGAGAAATAGGAAGTCGAATTATCTCCAGGAGGATCTAATTCTAAGATCCCACCCTTGGAGTTCAACTGTGTTGTGGAGTAACACAGAAAGTAAATTAGAAATTTACCTTAGATTGCTAAAAAACGGCTTTCCTAGCTTTACCTGGCTTTTGATAGAGCTGGGTAGTCCCGCAGGAACTGTGCATGAGGGCGAGATACGCTGCTTCAATAGTTTATATCGACTAGTAAAATATGCCAAGTCTATCGGGATGACCCCCTATCGGCGAGTTCCCTATGTAGAACGCGTGATCCTGTGCCGGGTTTTGCTCTAGGAGGCCCAAATCTTTCTCGATTTATCACAGGAGTCCTATCTAGATTCGTCAACCCACAAGTGGTTTGAGTAAATTTTGTCCTAGGCTGCAACCAGTGGTGTTCACACTTTGTCTACCGAGGAGCTACCCGCAGTGGAATTTCGTGTTCGATTCATATTTCCGCTCCAAATGCATATATTCGGGAACCCAGAAGAGAGAAACTATCCAGACCTCATCCCTGTACCAACTCATCAGACTGGAACATGCAACTGGTGACTGGAAGTGGTTTAGCCGCGGCAGTAGCTAGACACCTCAGCCACTAACAATCTTCTCAAATGTACCTTTGTCCGGAATAAACTGGTGTGTTGGGCAACTTGACTTATGGCGTGGAAAGAAGTATGTCTATTGAGCAACCTCTTATAGTTCTAGTAGTGTCCATGCTTGCTCAAAGCTTACGAAGGCCGACATGCGATAGAGGCGCAACCAAAGGAGATGAAACCTCTTTGCACATAACATTCATCCTTTCCCGAACGTCTTTTTGCAAGACATTCTGCAAACTTACTTAACTCACAAATCTTAAAATCTGCAATTTGGCTTCGTATTCAAAATCACTTAAGATAGATGTTGAAAAATGCAGTCCTTATCCCTTCAGCCATGGAAAGTAGAATCTAGGTATCTTAGTAGTGAATAGTATTAGATCGGTTCAGGCTAGATTTATTTGAAGCAGCATTTCGCAGCCCGCAAGCATACTTTTCTCAAGGTGCCATCCAAAAACTCACCGATAACGTAGTGAATCATTGGCAGCACGTCTTCGGCATAGGGTACCGTCAGTACGAGGCACCTACACTCCCCTGCGTATAGATTCCTTACGATTTTCATGTTCATCCCACACACAACACACTTTTTCCTATATCCCTGATACCAGTATTAATGCGTCATCAGGATACGCTACAATTTCCATGGGGCTCCTCTGCTCCTCCCCGCGTCTAATTTTCTTAAGATTTCATGCATAGTTTGGGTGTGTTTGCCTCGCGGAGACGGTTGCATTACTTTGTTCTCCAACATGGACGCTATTCGTTGCGTAAGACACTTGTCTAGCACCTCTGTATGGCCCAAGCACTAACATTGTTAAATGCTCCTTCTATATCCAAGGACGCAACTAAGCTGTACTTCTCGACTATATCACCCGTTTGTGCATACTCATAATCTCGTATAGAGTAAAGTTTTACCCTTGAAACTGAGAATTGGAAAGAAGCAAGCTATAAATAATTAACCTTTTGCCTGGGTCTCCATCGTTTTCAAGGAGGTAAGACTGATTAACCTAAAGTTCACTGCGGTCTCATAGTCACGTCTACTTTTCTTCAGTATGAACACGAATCGTACGTATCTCCGTATGTAATGTCTGAGCAAAATATTCGTACAACTCCGACTCATTAGCCAAGGAACAATCCTTCCTTGTAGTTGCTGGAGCATGATAGGTATTGTGCCGCAGGTTCTTCAAACTTACTAATACTTTGTAACTCACGCTGGGCGCCATTTATAAAAACATGAATGCTCGATACTAGTTAGATGATCATACCAAGTTGACTGTTCTTAACCAAATAAGAATATATGTACTTATTTTTACCAATTGATATAGATCCACCCCGGCAACTCGGGCTTTTCGACAAACTACCCTTAAATATCCACATTCACTACAAAACTACTGCACTAAACAGCAGTAAGGTATTAGACGGAAACAGTTTTTATTGAAGCGAACTTAGTTTTGACAAGGACAATCTAAGGAACCGTCACATTTTATGGCTGAGTCAGGCTCTTAAAATAAAGACCAGAAGGTTTAAAACTGGTTGGAACTACAATAAACAGAAGCATTACTGGAGGTTTTGAGGCTGTTTTATTAAAACTCCTCCGGCTACTTTGCTCGGTTTTTGCGCGGAAGTGCTAGCAATATGACTAGGGCCTCATATAAGATGTACAAGACAAGGGGCAAGAGGGAAACCATCGCCCATCGATTTCTTCTTAATGGCTCCACTGCTGTTATCGGTTGTGATTTTCGACCCTAAATATGAGATTTTTTCAACGGTCTCAAAGTTGTAGTCTCCTATCTTTATTGTTTTCGTTTGACCAGCGCGATTCGACGTTGTTCGTTCTTTGCTTTTTGGCGCTGTCGTTGCTACTATCTACTTCGTCTTGCCTTCATTCGGGTTGTTCTTCCCATAATGTCAATATCGTCAGCATAGATCAGTAGCTGGGTGGACTTAAAGAGGATCGCAGCCCTTGCATTTATCTCAACATCACTTATCACTTTCTCCAGGGCCAGGTTAAAGAGGAATGATAGGAAATCCCCTTGTCTTAGACCGTTGTTGATGTTGAATGGTCTTGAGAGTGATGTTGCTGCTTTTATCTGGCCTCGCACATTGGTCAGGGTCAGCCTAGTCAGTCCTATTAATTTCGTCGGGATACCGAATTCCGTCATGACTGCGTACAGTTTTACCCTGGTTATGCTATCATAGGCGGCTTTAAAGTCGATGAATAGATGGTGCAACTGTTGTCCATATTCGAACAGTTTTTTCATCGCTTGCCGCAGAGAGAAAATCTGATCCGTTACTGATTTGCCTGAAGTGAAGCCTCTTTGGTATGGGCCAATGATGTTCTGAGCGTATGGAGTTATCCGACCTAGCAAGATAGCGGAGAATATCTTATAGATGGTACTCAGCAACGTGATACCTCTATAATTGCTGCACTGTGTGATATCTCCCTTTTTATGTATGAGACAGATAATGCCTCGTTGTCAGTCGTCAGGCATTGATTCGCTGTCCCACACTTTGAGCATTAGTTGATGAACTACTTGGTGTATTTGCCTTCCTATTTGCCCAATTCGGCTGTAATTCCATCGGCTCCTGGCGATTTATGGCTTTAGGCCGGTGGATTGCACGTACTGTCTCTTCTATACTTGGTGATGGCAGCATTTGTCCGTCGTCTTCAGTTGACGGGACCTCTAACTCGCCGATATTTTGGTTGTTGAGCAATTCATCAAAATACTCAACTCATCGCTCCATTCTGTCGGAAATCAGATTTGCCGCTTTGTCTCGGCAGGATGAGCACCGAAGCCTTATCATCTGCTGATTTGTTGGTCAAACTTCCGCCACTGATACGCTATGCTATATTCCATATGACAGAAGAAGAAGAAGAAATATTGTCAAGCATTTGCTGAATATACCAACGAATAGATTAGTCTAATGATGAGCTTCAGGTTCAATCCCTGCTATCAGGTATTGGTATTCCCTTGCCTTTCATTCCTAGACGGAAAGGAGGACTTTAGATCGTTCTTCTTGTCTGATGATTTGGAACTGAAGTATGCGTAATAATGGTGATACCCACTTTAATTATTATATGATCGGCATTACCGGCAGGTTGAAAAGAAGGTGAAATTAGTCTCGACCTGGGGCCTGGACACCACTTCCTGAAATGTTAAAGATGAAGTTTTCTTTTGCTACGAAAAAAACTATAATAGATCCTAAAATCTCATTTTGGGAGAGCTTAAATAAAATATAAAATGAGAAAATCGCGGACTGTTAACAAGAATTATGGGAAGTTCGTTATTAGAGATTCAGAGATACCGGGGCTATCATCGGTGTAAGATCTTACGCTGAAGAAGGGATCAAATGGTTCCTGAAATTTGGTGTATGTATTTAAATTTAAAAACTTTAGCATAATTTGGAGAAATCTTCCAATGTAAGTTAAGAAATGGGCAAACAAACATAATCCAAACTTATGTGTGCGATGAGAATGTTAACAGTTGTTATGTTCAATTTTTGACTTCCACATTGGGCGCTGTCCAGATTTGCTGGTCCTACGATCTTCCTCTTGGCCACTGGTATTCATTACGACTATTCCAAGCAGGAGGTTTGACAGGCTTTTGAGTTATTATGATTAAGGGGCAAGTACCTATCACTAAATAAAAGGAAATAAGCCGAAAATCAGAAGTTAGGCGCTTCAGGCATGGCATATTTTGTTTATTTTTTATATTAGAATATTTGAATGGACACCTCACAGTGTACATGCATCTAAATACTGTGTCTGACACCCCTCCCCCCTTAATTTCAACGTACAATGATGTCACTCACTGCATGCGTGGGGTTCACAGACCACGCACGCTCGAAACCGGGACTGTCAGTCAATCGTCTGCAGACGTTTACGAAGGTGGGTCTAGACCAACCTCCATGTGACATAATGCAATGCCGAACGATGAGACTTCTCAACATCTAGGAGATGCACAGTCGGAGCTAACATACCCTAGCTTCTTGTTGAAAATCATCCAGGGGTTATTGCCCCAGCAAGATAAGGGTATTGACAGCTTCCAGTTTATTGAGAATGCGACGGAAATTCTGGCAGGCAGCAGAGACGCGGTGCTGGAGATCTGCGGTACAATAGACGGCAGTAATGACCCGCATCTGGGTGGCGTATCAAATAAGCTTTGCCGTGTAATCCAGACTGGACATGTTCCCTGAGATGTTCGAAACGGGCATATTCGAGTGGATATTTCGTGTAGTATAAACGCGGCAGAAGATAGTACTTCTGCCTAAGGTTGGTGAACTTCTAGATGAATAATCTTCCTAAAGACTCATATGCCTTCTAGACGTTATGGGAAAAATGCTAGAGCGGGAACTCTACAATCGACTGCTCTTAGTCGTTGAGAGCCAAGGTGACCTTGTAGATCGACGGTATGGGTTCTGTAAAGCCAGGTCAATCATTGATACCATCAAAGGGTAGCATGGTATTGACCCTAAACGTAAGGAATGCATTCAATTCGTCTTATTGGATCCTTATACGAAAGTCGCTGACGAAGATTGTTCCCGCCTATCTCGTTGCTATTGTTGATAGCTACTTACGAGAACAGGGGTAGTCGGATGACATCGATGATGGACCAAAGGAATGCGTTGTTTCTGCAGCGATCAATAGTGGCCCCACTGCCGTGAATCATCATGAACACCAATATACTTAATCTTCCGGGTTTGAAAGAGGCCACGGTAGTTGGTTAAGCCAACGCTGGTTGTAATCACAAAGCAACTGAATTGTACTTATGTTGAGCAATCAGTGCTGTTAAGTCTGAACTAGAGAATGTTAGTTTGATACTTGCAGAAGAAAATGGGAAGCGATCCTCATCATCAAGCGCCGTAAATTAATTTACGGCCGCATTCAAATCGACAATCATGTCATCAGTTCCAAGTTAGTCATCGAATACTTGGGAGTGCTGATAGACGCGGAGCTCATTGCTAGTATTGCTATAGCAAGAATGATGGCGAACATTGGAGAACCATTTTAGCTAGGGCAGCGCCCAGTCTGGGAGAAAGGCACTGCAGATCTCATTTAACGCTAATAACTGAGTGCAGTCTACAAAAGGACAGCAGTAAGGACACAATGATCATTATAGTCAGTTTCACGGGGCAGTTATGATATCACCAATGCCGGTACAGTTCTAAACTGAACACCTCAGGCAATCCCAAAGGACTCAGATTATATTATCTTCCACCGTTCAGGATTTGTGGATGAAAGGAGGATGCTGGAGAAACCTCTAGAAATGCTGGTACCAGGTTGTAGTGAGTGAAGAACCCACATAGTTTATTTTGAAATTGGCACTCTCGACCCAGAAGAAGACACGTTGAAGAAGGCTGGTGCCCGAAGCACGGTATATGCTGGTAAATTTTAGCTATGGACGGAAGATCCCTTTCCAATTTTTACGTCATCCATTGACCCTTGACTAAAAAATAACTCCGAACTTTAACTATGATGATTATTTATTCGCCTAGCAGAGCCCCACTTGGGATGATACCTTTTCTGTCTTCGGTGTTCGTTAAAAAGGAACGATAATGAAAAAGATATCTTCAACTTCGGAAGATACCATATACAATCAAATACACAAAAAAGGGGGTCATATCTGTCCGCTGGCATATGCGCCATCTATTCATCAACTCCTGACCATAATTAAATTTATTTTAATCAGTCGTACATCTTCAGATTCACTTATTAGAATGTAGTAGAAATCAATTTGTATTTATTAAACCAAATGGCTAATAACTAATTAATTATTCACCTCTAAGCTCCATAATTACACATTGAACATTGTGTATAGCATCAATTTAAAATCCTGAATAGATGAGGCGTCTTAGCCAGCAAAAAGCTATCTAATGATCTCCTCTTTTGATCCATCACTTCGCCGGCCGTTTTCCCCTCGACACGTTCGTTTCACCATTAATCGGAACTCAGATACCGAGTTCAACTCAGGTGGGATTAGTGCTTCAATAGGAATCTATTCGGCCCCAACTTTTTCCTCTCGTGCATATGCTGTATCCGATAAATGGGGCGCGAGGAAAAAAGTACCATCAGATACTCGCACTATTCGCAAAAAGATTAAGATTTCGCTTGCATCCACTTTTTTGAGAACCTGAGCAAAAAGATACTTATATGTTAACAAATTGTATATCCAAGATCAAAAAGCATTGCGGCTCGTTTTTCATCTCCATATCCATTTGATACCATCGGATAGGAAAAGATACTGATATTGCCTCTATGATATCTCTAGCGTGGACTGAAGAGTTTCTAGATTGAATGGACAATAGCTTCGGAGTTAAGAAGTTAGTTATGTGAATGAATCTGAAATTGATACAAAACGAGTTTCGAGGCTTTAGATTTTTTGTTATGCCGACGCGTTTTCCGACAATTTGGATAATTTATTAGGTAACCGATTGTACTAAAGGAACCATCGACGAATTACGTATGCTAATAGATTGAAATTTACAATTTAATGTTGATGAAAAATGTTGGTTGGGAGCTGATTTATATGGGAGACGTGAGAAGTATCTGTGGTTGGTTTTAAGCAAATGAAGTTATGAATTATGACTGAAAGATTCGCTTTTAGCCTTGGTATGCTCGTCTGGAGATTCGGAATAGAAATGAGCGGAAGTTGAGGAATATTTTCTGTTTTAAGCTCCTGTAATTTATGCTTCAGTCAATTTAGCATTCTATCGGTTTCGAGGTGATTAATCGATCGTGATGACAAGTCTTAATCACAGCATCGAAGTGATATTGGCCCTTGGACTGAGAAGAAATACTACTTCGTCGGAATTCGAATCTTTTTGTTTAGGATGACAACAAAACTATCTGAAGAGAAGGCAGGAACGATAAATAGAGTGATCTCCATGAATGAATCCCAACTCCATATTAATTTGGCAACCGTCTGTGCAGTTAAGTATGGAATTCAGTACGGTTTGCCTTCGGAATATTGTAGTGAACGGAAAAGAGTGAAAGTGGAGAGTAGAAAAATAATTGTAGAAGCTGTGGGAGGTCGAAATTTGGCTGGGACTCAAGCGTTGAATTTGCATATCCAGAACCACTTCCAGAGATCTTCTGCCACTTGGCTTCAATTCAATTTCAATCCTTAACCATGCGATAAAAATTATCTTAAATTGTTGATACTTCAAAACTTTATGTTTATATTAAGTGCAGAGAAAACCAATTATATTCCCATCAAAAAAGATTTTGAAATTTATTTTCACACCCCACGATAAGCATTCGTGAACAATCTGAAAAATTTTATTATAATTGAGCGTAACGTTCCTTCACGCTTGCCATGGGTACATTCCTCAGTGAACTTTAAGGAGCTGGAAATTCTTAATACAAAATGGATATAAAGTTGTTGTAAATTGTTTTATTTATGACTTTTCATGAAAAATAACATTCGAGCTGGATCAGACGAGCCTCATCAGCAGTTATTCTTGTAAAGCCTGCGATAATATTCCGATAATAATTTTAATCCAATTAATATTTTGTAAACAAACAATTATCCCCTGCTCAGTTAAAATTCCATCCTTGATATATTTATTTCCTTCATAAAATTTGAATAGAACCAATTCCCATTGGAAACGTCGAATTATGTAACCAACTCGCAGACTTAGAATAATATTAGAGACGTGGCTGGTGGAAATTTCTAAGTGAGCATAGCCAGACGTCCTGCATGCGCTACTGATTTTCTTTTCTTTCTGATTCATCTGAGAAAATTTTTTATTTCTCATTTCGTTTGGAAAGAAAAATCGTGAATATATACATACGCGCACTGGCAGGAGGCCAATCTGTAATTTGCAAGTGGAAAAAAAGAATTGAAAAACGATTCTAGGAGCGATTGTAAAAGTTCTGTTTTGCGTAAAAGAATTCGCCGGCTTTATAGTGGCACGTGCTGCAAGTTATGTAAATTTTTGGAAGATGATTTCGTTTTTAAGATTGTTAGCCTTTCTTTTGCTATTTTTGCGGGAATCAAGTCCTTATTGATTGAAAGTTTGGGGCTAATTGCTTGTGAGCAGATAGGAAGGGAGAAGGGGTAAGTAGCTTTCTCCAACCCACCTCATTTCCCAGCGGGCACTTCTTTTGAAAATTTTACCGCGAGCTTGAGCATTAAGGGCTGGTAAGAAGGGAAAAGAGAGGTCTTCCGCCTTCAGCTCCGTTGAAAGATCAGTCAGTCCCTTAAAAAGGTGTGGTAGCTTAAAATTGGCCTACTTTCAAAGTAACCCCCCTTTCAATGCGCCTTAATTTGATAAAGTTGGAGTGACCGCTTTGGTTGTTCAACAGGGCTGGAGAGGAGGGACTTCCTAACTTTCCCTTCCATATGTTTTTTGCTTCCTTCGGGGCTGGGGTTGACAATTCAACGTTTACCAAATTGAAATTTTTGCTGCGCTTATTATTCACTGATTTTATGAAAATTTCCAATAGCGACAACAATTGGACAGCTCTCCTCAGGAACAACATCCTGACGAAACTGAAGCTGTATGGGAGCCTTTTATGATACCAAAAAGTGATCTGTGCTCATCTCTCAACAACATTTTAAGGAATTCTTCCAAGTAGTCAAAATTCCGCAGCGATTGTTTCAAGAAGCTTATACCCATCTGGATAGCTGAGTGGTTAGAGCACAAGGCTGTCGTACGGAAGGTCGCGGTTCAAATCTCACTGATGGGAGTGGGGTTTGTATTGTGATTTGACGTCGGATATCAGTCGACTCAGCTGTGAATGAGTACCTGAGTCAAATCAGGGTAATAATCTCGGGCGATCGCTATGCTGAGCCACATTGCCTCCTACAGTCTACTGTCTTGAATGAAGTGCTCTAACACACTTCAAGGCCCTGATCCAATATGGATTGTTGCGTCAACGATTATTATTATTGTACCCATAGGTGGATTTACTAATTTCAATCTAATTGCTTTTGGGTTTAGAAAAATAGTCAATATGAAAGAAGCTGAAAATGAAAACCAACAACCGCAATTTCATGGGAATATCATCCAACATCAATGAGCCGAAAACGCAATGGATATAGGGTTCAACCTTCGTGGAAAGAAGGGAAAAAAGGAATGTTTTCGATAGTATGGTCACGCAACTAGCGGTGACAAAAATTCTGTGCTAAAATTGGCTGTGGATTGAAGTCAATGGAAAAAGACTCAAAGGACGATCGAAACAATGGCACGCTAGATGATAATATCAGAACGTTTCATCTCCGTTCGGACTACGACTACAGCTATGAAATGTGGCGAATGCGATCCAAATGGCCGTCCCCGCTACCGAACGGGAGGCTTGATCTGATGGTACGGGAATGGGAGTAACCCTCTAGAAATGAAATTTTCCGAGAAAGCTCTTTCAGCCTGGTCGTTTGCATTTGGTCTACCTACGTAGACTACTACTGCACTATCGTATCGTATGGGAGTGCTCTTTGAGCTGGTCGTGAGTTGTGTTTTCTTTCAATAAGTTGTCGCCCATCGAAGGTTTTAGAAAGACCTCGTCTCCACTGGTCCGTCTCTTCTTTCAGCGAAATCCTACTGCAATTGCATTCATACACCCTCTTAAAGACTTCGGTTGTACGAGTTAGGTGTATTGTTTTTTTGTTACTATCAAATCTGTAGACCGAATAATAATCGAGTCTCTCGACCAAATTCGGGCCGAGCCTTTAGAGTAAATACTCTTTTCTGGGTAAATTCTCTACCTTTGCTATAGGCCGATAACGGCATAAATAAATAAATTGGGACTTTGAGTTCCACAGAGTTTCCCTGAACCGGTACAATATTTTTGGGTCAGTGATTCTTATTTTTCTTTCCATGGAAACAAAAATGTATGAATTCCTTCAAAAGTAAGAAACGCCGAATTTAATATGCTCAGAATTGCTTGAAGGTTTTCCTTTTGAAAAGCTGGTTTCAATGTCCAAATTCCTTTTATATATTTATTTATAAACATAACAAAAATTATCAAGAAGAGCAAAATACAGTTTGCTTATTCGTTATTACTTAAGATATTTTTTAACATCAGAAAAAATAATAAATTCTTCTTGATTCATAAAGCAGAGGCGACTCATTCGCAAATTCACGTCATATAAACTTTAATACGCGGGATCGTGTGATCACGCCGGCGGTTGGAGCAGAAGAGAAATGCGGTCCCTCTGTCTTCAAACAACGGGACTCCCTCACCACTGGCTCTCCACTCTCGTCGCGAGTTCTAGAAAAGCTGCAGAGAGCGGCGGCGCCATCATCCACCCGCTTGTATCAACAACATTCGATTCAATTAGTACGCTTTTATTCTTTTGACTAAAATCTGAAAATGGTGGTACCTCAACATCTACGTCAGGTTGAGGTTGTTCCTCCCCAATATAATCTCTGTACTGTTATGTGAGAGCAACCCATAGAAAGTAATTGCTACCGTCATTCGAAGACTGTAAGCGTATTCTGGCTTGGCACAATCTCGAATGATATCATGGGTCGGGGTACGAGTCAGTGGACATGTTGATTAAAAGTCACAAGTGATAATTGATGGGTCGCACCTTAAGAAAGGACGAAAACTCAATTGTTGGCTACGCTCCAATAGAATGCACCATCGCAGATGGCTTCATAAGTTATCTTGTTTCTGTCGTTTTTCTTTGCATTCATTTCTCATTAGTTTGCATTGAGAAAATCATTAATGAAAGTCCCACTGAGATACTCGGCACGACGTACATGCGCAATAGTTTTCTTCCACCATACACGTTCAAACCGGCAGATGAGCAGTGTCTGACATGCTCCATACTGAACACTAGCTGCTGGATCGTATGAATAGAACTTTATATGGAGTACACAAAAAAAAACACCAACATTTTTTTATTTTGTTGGACATACTACGTTTAATGCTGATCATTATATGGATGAGTTGATTCTATTGACGTTGTTGCCATTAGTGGGAGTCCATCACTCAATGTAATTGGCATGAAGAAGCTAGGATTGCTTTGCAGAGTTTCATCGTTTTATCTGATGTGAGAATTTATGCTACTGGAATTTTCCGAACATTTCAAAACCAATCTATACCCTTATTTAATAGTCGAAAATTGGAATTGGTCTTGCGTTTTGCTGCCCCTAAACCCTTAGAAAATGTAGATAAAATCTTACTCAAGTTTATTTTCTTTGAACTCCTTTTAATTGATTAATTTTCTTTCATTTGCAGGTGAGCGAACTTATAAGCGTTTACATCTTATTTACAAGTAAGTCTGGTAGTCAACCCGGGTTTTTTAGGACACTTGGAAATGGCTTTTTCTAAGCAAACGTGGTGAGTTAATGCCCATCGCCGGAATACATACAATTTATAGATGTTTAGATAGAATTGGTAGTTCTTATTTTTAAGTTTTTCTCTAAAACAAAACCTTACTAAAATCGGTTTACAGTCTATATATCTATCTGTCACATTCACCTTTCTCCAAAACACCTGCACCGTTTCAAACGAAATTTGTGGGCATATGGGAACTATGAGATTCCGCTCACACAGTCAGTGACATCAATTTATGTGGACTTTGAAGGACGCTCCCCATATTTGCAGACTCTTACTCACTAAAATTACTTCCTTCTCCTTCGCTTACCCCGCGGGACTGCCATGCCGATATAACGTTGCGGGGCAGGATCAGTTACGAACTGCGGCTTGTGTCGTTATTTTTACTACTTTCCTCCGAAGCTCTTCCTTCTTTAGCAAATCTGTTTGCTTACTGGTACACGGTTATGTGATGTGCTCTCCGTGTTCATTGCAGTTGGGTTAGAAGCAGTTACTAACTCAGGTCTCTAATCCGTTATATGCTTACCGAAAAGTCCTATGTGGGCCATAGCACGTCACCTAAGCGTCATTGCTGTACGTGGGAGGGCCACGGCATACCTCTAGGTTGCCTTTAGCCAGGGTGGTGACCTCAATCATGCTCTATGCGACTCCAGTTTGGAGGGAGGCATTGCAGATGTCAGTTAACACTAACAAACTGAGTGCAGTATACAGGAGGACAGCCTTGAGGGTATACTCTGCCTTCAGGACTGTCTCAGACGATGCAGCATTCGTCATCTCTGGAATGATGCCGATTGATATCTTGGCAGATGAGATGGCGAATATATACAATGCGAAGCCAACCTCTCCCTTATTGCAGACGAAGAACACTGAGAGGGAGAGATCCATAAATAGATGATAAGAGCGGTGGGAACGCTCGGGAAAGGGTTGGTGGACTCACAGGCTCATTCCTGTCATCAAGGAGTGGTTGGAGAGACTACACGGTGAGATTAATTATAATCTCACCCAGTTTCTCACGGGACATGGAGGATATCTTCAATACCGACACAGGTTTAAATTGGAGACCTCATCTGGCTGTCCGAATTGTGATGGAGTCCCAGAGGACCCAGAGCATGTATTCTTCCACTGCCCGAGATTTGTGGAAGAAAGGAGGAATCTAGAGGAGACTCTAGGAGAGGTGCTGGTACCAGAAAATCTGGTGCCGAAAATGGGATGCGGTCAACTCCATGATCGCATCTATTCAAGATAAATTGCGAAATGCAGAGGAAAGGAGAAAAGCGCGGTCACGTGCGCCGCGTGTAGAAGAAATGGGATTAAGCTAGAGTGAAATGACTCCGCTTCGTGATGTAATACCTTATGGTGGTTCCGCGGGGCAGGGAGGGAGTCGGGGGTGGTTTTAATGGGTAAAAATCCCACACGCTGGTGTATCCAGACCAGTGTCTTTTGAAGATTTCCACCTCCTCAAAAAAAAGCGTCATTGCTGTCAGTTCCAACTGGCTCACCAATTTTCTTCCAACACCTTCAATCCTTCTCTACTATTCTACGTTTCGCAGTTTCAAGGCGCCACATTCGTCAGGCACTCTGGCATAACATACATTGGGCTTTTCGCTCTTCCTTAATGTGTGACTGATCTCTGATCAGCCAAATTGAATCCTTTTGCAAATCCAGAGCCATCTAGTCGAGGTTTTTACGGAGAAGTGATATTTCCTGGTAGGCTTCGAGCACAACTATATTTCCAAAGAGTATTGCCCGAAAATTGATTCGTATTTATTGTAATGCTGCAATCGTGGTTAAAGTAGTATTCTACGCTTAAAAAAAGATTCGACCAAAATGCCAAAATGATAGAGAAATGCTATTAGAGACAAGAGTGGTATGTCAGGGAGCTGAGAATGGGCAGAGATAGGTTGATTTTCAGGGAGTGCTATCCAAACATGTAAATCTTGTTTACGAATTGAACAAAGTTTGGAAGGAAAACTTTTTCAATTTCATATCGAAAGTGTCTCCTAGCAATTAGCAGACAATACCGCCAATAAAGAGTTCCTCTAGGTTAGACATCGTAGAAATATTGCATCAGATATCAAAGCGAATTGCAGCGAATTAATCTCACTAGCTCCTAGTAATGCAGAATTTGTATTTCTTGTGGAAACGTCCCAGAAATGTGTAGTTTGCACCACTGGAATTTCACTGGTGCCAGCTCCGTCGTAAACCGTTGGATATAAAGTGGAGGCAGGATTATATCCTATGATAAGACTGCGCGGCAGGTATCATCATCAGTTTTTCACCAAGGTCTACCAATTTAATATCCTTATTAGTTGCCTGGCGTCCTGACCTATGCCATCGCTGAAGTTCTGGTTTGGTAGATGAGTATCATGTTATCTCGGTGAGAAGGACTTTCGATGCGATGTCGGAATTACTGTGGACTGAGCTGTATACAATTAACATTATTCTTCAGTGCACCGATAGGTAGTATATTTGAACCAGTGACATAGTAATTGATGAAGCCATAAGGGACCAATAAGGAGGTTTCATCAGTACACCAGAGTTCAGATAATTCAGTGAGAATGGCAGAAGGTGCACAAATATTTTTAGGGAAGCTAAATTTTCGGTGTTTTCTTTCCCTTCGAATGTCTGAAGAATGTGCCTTGTTTGATTAAGACTCTTGCGAACGGTGATCAGGTAGTATAAGACAAGTATTACTCTGGACAGCATAAATCGTTTCAAGCAGAACTTAGGACGTTATTTGATAGATGAATACAGAGTGGATTTGCTGAATCATTAGAAGTGACTCGAACAACCTAGTTCCGACTGTCTACATGGACTAAGAATAGTTTAAAAGCAAAGAGTTAAGGTTCTCATGGTTCGAGGCTTAGAGGCATATTCTTTCAAATACCATCATATCTTCATTGGTGATGAAAAAAGGATTTAGTGCGATAAAATCAAGCGTAGAAAATTTTACAGCAACTCCAGATAACCATCAATATCTGCAGCGGAAACAAATATGTTAGAAGTCGAGGTCATACTGTGTATTGGGGGATCAACTTCTATGATCTAATATAAGTAGCTCGAACTAGCGATTTTCAGATAAATATCTTTGATTGGGACACTCTAATATATATTGCTTCGGGGAATATTCCAAGTAAATATTAAAGCAGAGAAGAAATCCTACTTGGATAAGGACAGGAGGCATGATCCACACAGCATTAAAGATTGGTAAAATTGAAGATTTACCGAGGGTGAAAATAGCAGCAAAATAAGTCCCACAGTGCCCGCTGAAGTTAGATGGCAGCTTGCCTCAATAATCTTGGATAGATCCTGACTTAGATCCGTCTTACAAGGTCATAATTTGTGGAACCGGTAAACAAAAAAGAACAAACAGGGGTTTCTAGTTTGGACGTTCTCCACTTCCATCTGCGTCCACCAGAGACGCGAATAAAAATATAAATATTGTAGATAACTCAATTTATGTCATATAAAAAACAACACGTCAATTAGAAATTCTAGAGACGCAATCTATTATAACTAAGCCTCTATTTACTCTGCATCTACTGTTTTATTTTCATATCAGCATTAATATTTTAATATTCAAAATAAATAAGGGTGGCATTAAAATGCCGCAGTAGAATCGGCGACAAAAGGCATTAACAATTTTTCTTGAGTCGCATATGGGCGTCCATGATAATTTTTTTCGATGGGTTTTCATTTAATTTATATTATAATATTTGTTGAAACTACTCCTTCTTGGAACAGTTTGCTGTTACCTGAATTTTGGTAGGAGGAAAATACAACCCCGAAAGTAAGCATTCTAAACTGGAAGACTTAGTTCCATTATTGCGAAGTAAACAGAGCTTGACTTTGGACAAACATCACGGTGATGAGGGTCTTAAGATTGTAGTGCCTGAGTATGTGTGGAATATTTATCGAAGGAGTTTGATGATCCCTGGAAAAAATCGAGTTCCAGAAAAGCGCAAAATGATGGCATACAGTGGTGGATGGTTGTGAGGGTGTTTTTAATAATTTTGTCCAGAAAATATTATAATAGCTTAACTTCACAAAAAGTTTTAGATATGGAGAGGGGTTTTCGCCTATGACTCACTTGCCTAATATAGTACTAATTAGAGACTATCTTACCTATAATATTTGGCACCCAGTGTAACAAATACAATTTCCACTTTCAAAAACCAGCTGAAATTTCCCCTTCGCCTGAAGATGGCAAGCATTTCGTGTGCATTCACAGTCCAATACTATCTCTTTGTAACACGCGCGGAAGTTTGTTAGCTAATTTTTCAAAATTGAATGCAAGAACTGTAGAGTTTTCCCTTTTGACTAACCTGTTCAAGTCTTAATGGGTGCTTGTAATCCTTCCATCCCTTCTTTTGAAGAGGCTGAATTGAACGCGACGGTTGAGGGAAGATTAGTTAGAAATAATTTTCGAATTCTAACTGCTCAGGCCCCCACACCTGAATGCAATTTCAGCGAAGTATCCTGCAACAAGCACAGGTTGAAGACAGCGAAAAGGGCTCTTGATGTGAGTTCTGATTCCAGCGTGAAACTAGTTTGATAAACGTAGACGCCACTAGTATTCCGCCTCCGCTTCTATTCTTGTATTGAATAGGATTACGTGGAGCCGCAGAGCTGATAGTTCAGAGCTGGTAAGGTTCATGATTCTAGTGCGATCGCGGTTTACTGTCTGCCCCTCGAGGATACTGATGGTGACGAGGAGGTAGACGTTGAGACGTTTACACTCTCAGGATACACCGATTTCACATTAGGAATACGCGATATTGACCTTCTACAACCGACTTAGGAATTTAGTTCTTGCAGCTTGATTAAACGAAAACCATCTCAGCTGGGGGTTAGGCCTGGAGGTCCTGTCTAACGACTGTTCGAAAAAGACTGAATATCACTTTCGGCAGTAAGTGGGGTCAAGGGAAGTCCGACCTTGAGGGCCCAATGGAAAGGCACAACCATTTAACACCAGACGATATGGTGTCGTTTGAACTCGGTTTATGCCGAGGAGTTTAGCTATGTTAATTCTGTGAAAATCGCTCACATGAACTCTGTCCGTACCGCTGCCTAACGAAAGAGTGAACGTCGAACTGAAATCGCAGAGTCTATACGAATGGTGGACGTTCTCAACGGCCTCAGCTTGCTCATTTGACAAATGAATGATGAATGACCCCTGTTCTGTGATGATTAGGCCATGTTGCAGCTCTGGGACTTGTGATTCCTTTATCAGGTCGATATATGGAGCATCGAACTCTTTGCTTGCCTGAGGTTTGACGATTACTCACGATTCGTCCGCTAGAAAGGCTAGCGTATCTTTTGGTTTTAGCAACAAAGTGTTACTAGGGTCGGCGAGCATTGCTTTCTTACTTCGGAATGTAGCGGAGTTAGAAATAATGGCGGAGTAGTTCCTTCAACGGGACAGCATTTCAAAATGTAGGAGCAGTTGAAGCTGAATATACTCTAAAATCGGCGGAGTTCAACGCAAGTTTCTAGTTTCAAACAAATTTTTGGTGGCTTTGATCTTTTGTGATGGAAGGCCTATACTTTCTGCTGAGACATTGTGGTCGAGGTATAAAAATAAATAATAAAAAGGCATTTACATGGGCTGATACGTAGCTTCACTTGCAGCGCAAAGTTGTGAACGTTGACCATGTTTGTCTAAAGGGACCTCAACGTCGTCCAAGTATTATTCAATCTAGCGAATGGTTAGCTCAGCATTATCATGGGGCGCTGGAGAAACAGACCTTTGTTACGTTGACCCGTCGATGATCGAGTAAGTTCAAAGAGGGCAAATTGTTTTGTAGTGTCTGTCTTCGTAATGTATTTCTTTGCTATAGGGACTTAGTGAAAAGCGTTGAGAAGAAAGATTACGGAAGGTATTTTGCTTAATCATGGCGTATATTGATATGTTGTATTGCGGGCATTCAAACGCTTGCAGTCCCCGATAACTTGGTATGTGCCATCTGCTTTTGAGGCGAAGTGGAGTGGGTTACCTTTTTAATTCAAACAGGGTCAAATGATGTCCTCATGCCTAAAGTTGCAAAATTGCTCTTTGACAGCTTGGAAAGAAGCCCGGTCAATTACGTGAATCTGGCTGGTGTAGTGGCATCGGCGAGCATTGCTTTGGTACTTCTGTATGTAGCGCGATGTCGGGATGTCTTTTTAATTGGAGCAGGGTCGTATGATAGGTTTCCTTTGTAAGTCACCAAATTGCCCTTTCGCAGCTTTGAAACGGGGGCTGGGAGGCTTGATTGAAGAATCAATTTTGTGGATCTCGCGATACGATGACAAAAATTGCACTGTCCTTGATTTATAGTAGCTGGGACGAGTAATAGTGTCGGAACTCTCCCAATGATTTGATAACTCTCCAAATGATGTAAATTCTATATATCATTGGTGATTCAATGTGGCTGTGCGAAGCAACTCCCGTTATGTTACCGCCCACCTTCTTGCCTTGGGCATTGATTAGATGGTCGTGCGGTTTGGAGACCCAACCAAATATTCCCAGTTATAACTCTGATGGAGTATGAGTAGAACCAATATGCAACTTACATTAGAGTCACCAATTTGGGATAAAGTCGCCTAAGTTAAATAAAACAACTAAATAAATAATAAAGCACTGGTCTGGGGAGTCGACAGTAGGAAACACGTCCGAGCGCTTTACAGAGTGAAGTTCACGAGTTGATACAAGGACCCCTCGGTTTCCGTATCTCGTCAGAAGTAGGCAGAGCAAATTCCGAGATGCGTTTGCTATTTGTAAAATGGCATGGCGTGCACTTGGGATAAGCGCAAGGGTAAAAAGGAAATTGATTTGTGGAGTACCACACATCTCCTTAACTCGGTTGTTGTCAAAAACTTCGACAGATTGGTATCATATCTGATACTTTTCCCAAATTTAACCATTTCTAATGTGGGAGCTATGAGTCTCCATTCTGACTTGACATTTCATGGTCTAATTGCATTGAGCTGCCACTTCTTCCTTTTTATTTAATTTAATTTGTCGATTTCAATCCAGAGCATTCGCGAAATTGTCGTATTCTAGGCCACCATCATACAAAGAAAGAGGGACCCGATAGTGACAGCGGGCACTGAGATGCGAAGGAGTGTATTCTATACTTTAAGAGTGATGGACAGATTAAAGGATAATGTACCACATGTAGACCCTGCTTGGGCATTAAAAACGCAATGGGGGCCCCCTCGATGAGGCTGGTCTCTTTAGAGGCAAAGTATCGGAAACTTTACCTGTGAGTGTTATTTAGTCTTCATTTTCCTTGTGGTGTTTATTTTTCATGTTAAAAATTAGGCCCAGAAAGAAATAGAATAGTAGGACTGGTCACTAGCTTCACCTTATGGGCGGCTATTATCGTATGCAGCAGGTAGGATGTTAGTTTCCTTCAAGTTGCATTTCTTCTGGGCAATAAAATCCTTTTCTATTTAAGGGCAGCTTCGCTAACAAGAATTCAAGTTCTGCTCAAGAACTCTAAAATAGAAGTACTAAAGAAAATCGAATCTTTAGGACGCATTGAAGCAGAATACCTTGGTTGATGATTTATTTCAATATCTAGAGAGATTAAGACATTGTGGAGTAGCTTTTTATCAAAATGAATCAGCTTGACGAGTTGACGCCTGTAGGCATTAAAGGACACGATCGACAAGAAATCTGTCGCGCTGAATATTCTTGCAATCCAGTTCTGGGGGAGCGCTTACAGCAATTTTAGATTCTTCTAGTATCTGCGGTTTCATGATATTCAAATAATTTTGTTTCTTTATTTTCTTGCGCTGAGATAGTGAAGGTACATGACCCTTTCCATCAGTTGCATCGTACCGTTTCCTTTTATCCCGACCACACGATATAAAACGTTAATGTTCTTTAAATATTTATTTTTGAATGATGATGATAACTTCCCTTCAAATTGTATCTAAAACATACCATCCAGTTAATCTATTTTAAAACAGGAATTATCATTTCTTTCTTATAGTTAGAATCGCAACGCTATGTACATCCTCATGCTGACATGCAATTATATGCATTTTGCTTAACTGATTATTGATTGACAGGCAATCGAAGAATGTGTATTGCGCGATGTTGTAGAACTACTGAACCAAATCTTCTCATCTCATCTTCTCATTCTGAACATGTTACATACTATCTAATGGTTCTTTCATTTGGGAATTTAAAACAGTGACTTAATATTATGATAAAATTTGATTTTCAGGGCTTTGTACGGAGAAATATTACAAAAAAGTTTATTAGTAGGTGCCATAATACTCGAAGAAGATATCGGAAGAAATTAGAGCAGGACACTAGATATGAGTAGAGAAGATTGCCTACATGACGTTTTTAGGTCAATATCCAAAATATCAAGCAACTCCTATGAAATAAGTCCCCATTACTATCTCTTGACAGATAAATGAGCCACTTTAATTGCTCCAAGATTATCATATCTGTATTTGCCAATCTCCCTTGCTCCCCTAAGAAATCAAATCTTTGAAATACAACCAATTCCAATTGTTTTATTTTGACTAACAAGTCCTAAATTAGAATTCCCACCAAATAACATCATATACGGAAATACAAATAATTAGTATAATCGATTGAGGTATAATAAAGCCTCAAACGAAGACCCACTCAACAAAAAAGATCATAAATTGTTTAAATTTACCAAACAATACAGATAGCGACAAAAGTAGAAAGCCCAAATATATACACGAGTAAAAAAGTAAAATCCGCGCGCTCTAATGAATATTCAAATAATATTCATAAAATGTCGAGATAACATCCGAAAAGGCATATGATGCTCGGTTTGCCTCGAATGTGGATGACCTGCCGGTTTTCTTGGCGCGTTTTTTCTCCGCTTCCATACAAAAAAAAACCTCCAAAATTAAAGTATAATATTACCCCCGTGTAAAAACCCTGACGATGATTAGTTTCAAATGATAACTCGTGGTTGTACGTTGACGGTACCATGTACATAGGCTCCATCAGCTCCTCTATCTCTTATCACTATTATGTAATGCAATATGTTAAGCATATTAACTAGAAACGGCCGTGATCATTTTCTTGTTTATTTTCGCTAGCATGAGTTGAGTTTAGCCGGTGATAAGGCTGCCTGACAAGCTGGACCAGCTTGTCTCCAGCATCATACGTTCAACCCCCGTTCTGGAACCGAAATAAGCTATTTGCACAGTTGAATCAATACAATCATGCATAGAAAGCTTTGAGCGGGGTAATTGTTTGAAGAGGGGAATCGTGATGATGCGGGGATAATTGCAGGCGATTAAGTAATTTGCGTAAGATATAACCGGGATAGATTGTGGGTCAGTAGAATGAGATTTGTTGATTCATTCAGTGTTATATTGAATTTGAGGAATATACGGAAAGTGCGAATATTTTTGCGAACTAGCATGGAGCAGCCACAAGCTGGCTGCACAAAATTGTTACTTACATAAAACCAGTTTTCGGGTCGCTCAAGTCAGTAACAAATTTCGAATGAAAAATCAAGATAGGGTTCGGATTAGATTACAAGAAATGAAGCGATTCAAAAGCAGAAATGGCAGTAGACAGGGCACAGACTAGTGGGACCAACAATTCGATGGCTTGTAGAGCTTTGTAATAGAACCGCTTCCTCTCCCAGAGTTGTCCGGTTATTGGGCTTGGTAGGGGGCAAACAGAAGTTATCGTAAAAATCGAGGAGCTGGAGGAAAGACTTTGTGGGCAATGGAGTGCAAAACCGTCTTCCAGATCAACAAAAATGTAGCTTGCCAGTCCTGGAAGTTGGGGTTAAAGAAGGTATTCAAAGTAGTTTACTTATCGTACATTGGAGCATGTTTATGGTAGAATACGCAATACGAGTCATCGCTCACCATGACTTAGCTTTTTTGTTTAGGGATTGAGGGGTCCTAAGTCCGCATCCACTGGATTTCGGACTGGATCAAATGGAGAGAAATTTACTCCTGCTTTTTGGGCTTATTACCTAAAGTTCAAAGATAAGAACAGGGACGAAGACCGCTTACGGTTTCGTACCAAAGCAGAAGCAACTCATCAGGTACTGCTTCACCTCTGTCCGGTCCGACATCAAGTCGATGCGGACTTAGGACTCCACAATCCTTAAACAAAAACTATCCAGCTCCGGCCAAGCTTTGGTCTGAAAGTGTAGGCGGATTTACGTTCAATATAATTGACACCCGTATTATGTTTCGCGGATTTCAAAGAGGAGCGTATTACACCTGCCAACTGTTTCTGTCACACTGCTCCCAGGGCAGAGGTGAAGCAGCATCTGATAGGTTGTCTTTGCCCTGGCCGTTTTTGTTTCTCTTCTAATGACTTTTAGTTAACTCACAAAATATAGGAAAGCCAAGGCAAAAGCTATCCCGTAATATGAGAAATAATTTTATGCGTCAACCGCTACCTCCAGGACTTACCCTGTCCACATAATCCTGTCTTTTCTGATGTGGCAATAAAAGTACTGCAGAGCCTCGGAGCTATCAGACAGTAAGTTGCATTTAACTTCTTTCGTCTCTGTCAGTTTGCAATTGCTTTGGGTTTTTGTCAGCCATGGCTATCTGGCACTTGCCAGCCAGGACTTCCCCAATCTTCTTGCTTCCACATCCTCTGACTCGTCGAGACTCTACAGTCGATTTCAGACCTTGGTCCTTAGAGTGTGCGGAATTCGTCAGCAGAATTTACCCAGCACTTTCGGGGTTCTTTCACCGGGTTTCGCCCCCCCTGTTCTCCTTTTGATAGGTATAGGTATCCGAGTATCGTCCATGCGTTGACTGATTATTTTGATTATTTTAGAGACTTGAGGGTTTTTAAATATTTGATATAACTGATCCTTGTATCTAACTCGCTGACTCGTTATTCTCCACGGAACCTTCCTTTCGAAGGTATTGACCAATTTTTCGGAACTTCGTGTTAGGGTCCGTGTTTCACACCCGTAGTGTCTAGGTCTTGTGCGTCATAATTTTCGTTAATACGTAGCCCAACTCGGTGTGCTACTGTTTTGCCGAGGTATAACTATAGAAATTTCCTTTGTTGATGTGAAAGAACGCGTCGTGATGTCTGCATATGAGATGACTTGGTAGGGCTTCTAAAGCAGTTTGCTCTGTAAGTTGAAGTTTGAAGTTTGTCTTCGCTGCTTGCTCCGTAGAAATTAATAGCTATTTTCAGAGCCACATATGCTAGCGAAAAATGTTACGTGCTGCAAAGAGGTCAAATCTCAGAGGACTTTGAAGTCCAAAGCCGAGTCCGCCAGGGTTGCATCCTGTCACCGATATTATTTCTTCTTGCTATCATTTAAGTTCTTCATGCCGCCTTGTCCGGAGGAATTCAATGGGTGATGATGTCTTGCCTCAAACACCACGACTACGCTGTTTACTTTCTCATCGGGTGGTGCCAAATGGCTCTGGTTTTGGAAAGAGAGGGAAGTAGAATTGACCTGAAGATAAACACGAACAAAACCGGGGTTCGTAGTCTGACGGGTCTGAAGGATGCAATTCGGGAGAGGCTTTTTAAAAGTGATACTGTGATCGCGATAAAGCCGGATCTGACAACATCTGCGATGCGGAAACATGATCATCGTGACCGTAACGATGATAGTGGGAGGTTTGTGGATTCCTTCCGCTTCCTGTAGGGTCGCGCATCCATGGACGTGTTGATTAGTAGGCGAAAGCGGGAATGGATAAGTCCAACGTTAAGGAAGAGTGAACTGCATTGCAGGGTATGCCATGCAATGGAATGTACTATCCCAGGATAACCATCGAGTAGGTTTCACTGGAAGTAAGTAGCATGGAACCATAATAAAGGAGTACAAGCTTTTAAGAAAATCGCGAGATTGTCAAATTATGAAAAATCAGCAGCAATGACGAGTAAGTGTGGTTGCCGCACTATTTACCACTTTCATGATTATGACACAAGCGAGTGCTAATCCGTTCGTGAGTTCCGGAATCAGCTAAGTGGAGGGTAGGTCTGGGGGGATTGGGGTAAAGGCCAATTCGCCTAAGGTACATCCGCTCGCGGCTATAATGTTCTCTCTCTTCCACGGGATTCCCCGGTACAATTTTCATGGCGAAAAATTTATAAAACTCAGGAGGTAGTAGGAATGGAGAAAGAGTTGACCTCCCTTTGGGCGCAGGGGTAACATTTGTCTTCATTGAATACTTTTAGAAATATTTGACAGTAGAGCTCTTTTGTTGAATCATTTTCCCCTTTTAGAAAGGAAGTGTTGCTAGATTAACTATTGTTCCTCCAGAGAATTTAGATTTTTATCTACTTCGAAACTGTTCCATGCTTTTCGACCTTGTTGACCATCCTCTGCTTCTTGCTAAACTCACAACAGAAGTTTGTTTATAAAGAGATGGCGCACTTGATTGCGCTGTCTTTTTCTTAATTGTTCGTGTTTGATAGGAGCGAAGGGATAAACTTAAGCACAATACCTGAGTACTTAAAAACTCTTTACGTATTCTCTCTGAATGTTTATTGCCCACTGTTCAGGATTACCATTTTAGCAGTGAAGTATTCGCAAATTGGTGGATTCAAGCCTTTTCGGGTAGAAGGATCAGTGCTCTGTTTTTTAGGCTAAAGTGTACTGCGCACTCATCTTGCCCCTCGTGATCCAGAAAGAAAAGAGCTTAAAAGGCGTAGCTTCCCTAGAGTGGCCGTTCCAGTTGTAGTCGCACCGTGGTCGCGGGTATATGAGTTGGGGAGAGGGACAGCTGTTGCTGACTTTTGCGGAAATAAAATATTTCAAGAGGATCTTTGCGCCTAATTAGCACATCAAGTAACACCAAATTTCATGAAGTGGGAGGTATGGACAATGTGGTAACCGATTCTGTCTAGAACGTTTGCCAATGACCCGGACCGAAACGACGGCGAGAATACTTCAGAAATCATGGCGCCGCCTCTAAAGTTTTCCATCGTCAATTGCCTGTCAATAACGGCGCCAATTTTAACTGTATTTAAATATCTGATGTGTTGCATACCACGATATCACACACTAAGCAAATTTTGCAGTGTCTAAGTTACTGCCGACAAAGTGTTATTCCTTTTATGGTTACGTTATCAGGCTAACCTTTCTCAATCTGTTGCGATAGGAGACCTTCAACAACCATATAAGAGACGCAAATTGGTCAGAAGAGTGGCCCTGGTTCCAGCTAGGTTGCACTCTCAATCATCCTGAAGTGTCAGAAACTGATCTATCCTTACTAGAACGACTCTTGTCGGCTAGGACCTTTCCTTTCCAAAGGTGTCGTTACATTGTACTACATGATCGTTAATATGTTGGAGTACTCCTAATTTTGTTTTCTAACAAAACCTCCGGTACAATTTATGTACCTCCACCGTTTTAATCTCAATAAATTACTTCCATTTTCCTCCTCTCTTCACAGTATAATATCGCAAAGCGGTAAGGTCTCATACATATTTAGGTTGACACGGCTCAATCAGTTTTGTAGAATGACATGTAATAGGTATTATCCCAGAATGTCGTACTATACAGTTGAAAACGAGAGGCTGAGAAATGTCATGATTTAAGTGCATGTCGCGCCAGCAGGGACATAGCAAAGTATCCTAGCGCACAACGCCAATATAAAACTTCGAATACCCGATAAATTAATGACTTTTGCGTCAAAAATATTTTGCAAGCCCCAAAAGTAATAATTTTCACACATGTCGCAGCTAATCCCATTAAACTCTCATCGGGAATTTTTATCTTAACATCCACAATATTTATAGCCATCTAATGTCCACTTCCGATAATTTATTAATTTATTTTTTCTTATCCGAAATACAGCAAGTACGCATGAATATCGCGAAAAGAAAAACGATGGTATGGAAGCAATTCAATATCATGGCCTAAATGACAAACATAATTATTACCAAGCCATCTATGAAGTAACCCGGAAAGGCTCATATTTAGATTACATAGTTTAATTACCTAAACGACAGATACTCTGCGCCATCTGGTCGAGCGCATTGATCTTCAATTCTAAAATTGTATCTTTACTAGCCACGAAACTGTTCAATCTCAATTTCACCTAAAGATTATTCATCTTATTTCAGTTTCATCTTACATTTCGCTTTGAATCAATGCCAAATGATACACTGAGATAAATATCTTTTTATTTTTTTTTTCTACTCGCAAATGTGTTTTGTTTTTAATTCTTTTTTATAAATCTTTCTTTTTTTTTTGCAAAATGCTTGCGTTTGATACATGCCATCGATCCGTTTCTATTTACTAAAAATATATTCATGTGTTTTGCGTGGAAATGGAGTCAAGTTAGATAAAGTAGAAATTAAAATTGAACTGACAACTACAATTTACAGGACTATGTTGTAAAAATAGATATGCATGCATAGGCCTAAAAATAGGGAGATGAATTACAGTTTGAGGCGTAAAAGTAGGCTACAATGTCAGCCTATAAACCTGAAAACTGCTAGGATTTCTATAATATTTTGCGTAAATATTTTATTGCAGCCCAAATATATTTTGGGTTCTGTAAGCAGAGAGCGTGGGGCTACGACCTATATCCTTCCTTGGTTATTGTGTCATTTCAAAAATAATAATAATTTTTTTTTAATTATTGACCTTAGGTCCCCGACTATCACCCATAGAGAAGGAGTTAGATGGTGAATTCGCAGGATAGTCTGTTAGGTATAAAAGGAAGATTATAGTTAGTCGTATCGCCTGGTATGCACAGATGTCAGGACACTTTCAAATCAAAATGGATTTGAAAGATTGGATTTGGTTTATCCAGGGCTGAAAATTCTAGGATTCTAGGATTTGGAAAATATAGCAATGGTCACACAACAATTATTCAATTCCCTACAAATTGCGGCTTTCTAACTGGTGACCACGATCCTAGAATACTGGATACTGGACTGAATCCACGATTCGGAAAAGGCTAAAGAAGCGGAAGACTCCTTTGAACAAGACGGAATATTGAAGAAAAATGTTCTATTCCCAAGTGTGCCCAAGATCTTTTCTTCACTCCGGTCGCTCCTTCTAGAAACAGGAGGATGTCTAGGTGAGTGTTTTTCTAAACATTGTTAGATGCATTCAGAGAAGCTTCTGCGTGAGAGATTCTGGTCCCAACTAGGAGGGGTGGATCCAAATAGAGAAGAAAATTTTGTCTAAAAGGATACTACGAAAGTCTAGCAGAAAACAGAGGCCTCGAAATAAAAATCAAAGAATCCTTGTAACTTCGGTGAAAAGACGGGTTCCTAAGATCCCAAAAAATGGCCGATTATTAGTTTGTCCTTGAATGGGTTTCCTCGCCGTTTTTAGGGATACACTAGTGGTGTTTGTCTTGATAGTGCGAGAAGTACTTCGACTACTGCCTTGTTCAGAAATTTTTCCTTTCTATTACTTTTTTGTTTGGTTTACATCCTTTATGTTGCTTTTTTCTTTTCTTGGTACTCAAACCAAATGGAACCCTTGTCTCAGAATACACAATTATATCGATTGAAGGATCCCTTCCATTGCTATGGGTACAGTATACATAGGCCTTACTAAAAATTTGCTTTTCTTGTGTACCTTTCCCACTTTTATTTTCGGGAAGATTGTCAAGAAATACGATGACATAGCCAAGGGTTAGCGATTCGACCATTCAAATTCGTCTGAAACAATGTATATTTTGGTGGTCTCGTTCAATATACGTTTGAATTCCTCTGTGCTAAGTGTGAGAGGGTTGGGAAGATCTTTTGGAATTCATAGGTCAGATTCGGAAGCCCCAATTGAGGGTGGACAAATTTACGATTACATTCTTCATCCCTCCTTTGCTTCTAATTCAATAAGTCGCGGCATATGTAGCCAAGAGTTATCGTGGTAAGACTAAGACTCCTTAGGCACCCTTTCAATAGCATCAGAATTATGAAGAGGCGTCAGGTGAGGATGTGATGTGCACGGTCGGATGTATCTTTTTATTATCCATGGACTTTTGAAAATGATATGAGAGGTGACGAAACAACAAAGGACCTTCAGCAGCTAATGCAACTGGCTTACTGATTTTGGGGTATTGTTGAGTCAATTTTAATATAAACATTTCCCAAGAAATGGGAGGATGAGGTTTCGCTGATTTTAACTAAATCGAGAGATACTTTGGAGGATATTGCCCCATTTTTGACGAATTAGCTGAGGATCAATTTTGACGGCCGCTTTTGGTCAAGTATTTATACTAGCGTCTACCAGTTTAGGAGTAAATTCTGAGGGTTCTAGCCCACGTAGCTCAGTCTTATATTTGATTGGTTTTCATTTGATTTTTGCCCTAATTCTGTGGTAGAAATAACATAGTTTAATGTTTTGATTTTCACTTGGAATGCTCAAAAATATCCCTGATTTCATTCGGTGAAATTGAGGTGGTCTAATTTTTGTTTGAAATCAAAAATGCAATGTGCATACTAAATGCTACTTTATGGTTTGCGCAAATTATGCTTTTGAGTTTGCATGTAATAATAATGTTGAAAATAGTCAATAAAATCAAGAATTCTTCACTGAACACGTACATGAAACAAGCTTTTGGCCAATAAAAACTCTTCCAACCAATCCCCCAGGAACAATTCCTGCATTTATTGTCTAACTTATACGCAACCCACTGTCCTAAAATCTTATATTTTCATGATTTTATGCTGGCGTTTTCTGTTTTCAAATCTTTTTGCACATTGCCTATTTTCAGCGCCCATGTTCATGTATTCGTTCCAACATCTCCACTAGACAGTGTTCAGGAAGTCTGAACAGATTTCGCAAAAGTATTTTCGGAGCACGATAGATGTAAAATTTATGGGCGGCATGTAAAATACATTTGCAAGGAGATTTCAGTATTTTGACCCAACTTATGTTTTAGCATTGAAAACTAAGGAAGATTATTAGGCCAGCATTTTTGGCGTGGTCAGTCGTGTCGGTAAATTTTGTTGAGTCTGTTTCTAATTTTTCCACAACATTGGACGAACGGGAGGCGTTTTCAAGTAAATCAATTCGGAAAAGGGGGTGTACAAAATGAATTCGGACAAGGGGGTGCACAGAATGAATTTGGGATAGCACGTTTACAAAACATGAATGTTTCTGGGAGTAAAGTGCTCAATTACTGTTTACTGGATAAGCACGTCGTGGCTTCTCAAATCATCACCCCATTAAAATCTTATTTTCGGAACACGAGACTGTGAACGCCTGGTGTGAAATACACTCATGGATCCGTCTCTTTAAACTTGAAAAAGTTCACCACATGATTGTCAGCTCTTTCACGATATCTATTAACATATCAAGATATTAGCGCCTGCTCACTTTTTGGGCCCTACAATTTAAAAACAATTTGATCACTCAAACCCTTCTCCTTTTCGGAATAGGTTACCAGGGAATCAAATTGAATTAACAGACTCTTAAGTCTACACCCTGGTATCAACGGGTGACAGAGAGCATAAGCAGTTACTTATCCCTAGTCCACAATTTACGGTATCTCCCGGGGACCAAAATCACAAATCTATTGCGTCAGGTCCGCAACCTTTTGTCAGTGCCGCTTCTCTTCTTTTTCAAGAGAGGGATGAAGGGGATAGTCTGATTGCTCTACCAATCAACCGAGATCGAAAGAATGAAAATTCTAAGCGCTTGAAATCGGCAAATGAACAAAACCGCAGCACAATGACCTTTTCCCCATATCCCTCCTGTGTACATTGGGAAGTACCTTCCTTTAAAAGTAGTGGAAACTCGGGAAACCTTAAAAAGTGTTGGCCATTCACCTCACGAAATAGGCGGTCGTGTAATCGTGCGCCGTGATCTGTACTGAGCTCCGGCGTATACTGGTATCATCGCAGATTTACAGAAAACGCTACTAAATGTACCAGCCCATGCACTTTATCGTGATGCAACCAAAAAAGTTTGTTCGCTGAAGGACGAGGCGACATCTACCCGAAGCATAGTATCACATGACCATTCAATCTACGACCCCTTTAGTAGGCGCAATTTTTAGTGGTCACGGCTTGAAGGTCTCAGTCTTCTACGTCGCCAGATCCAGCGATTTGATTCCGCAACATTTAAAATTAGTAGCAGGAGACTTTACGCCTATCCACACACAGGCAAGTAGAGGTGAGTCTTGGCTTAGTCTTTCCTATTCACTCCTTAGTGGAGTATAGAGCCTCCACACAGTTTGTTGTTATTTATTCTCCTCGATTTTTAAATACAAGACAAACACAGCCGATTGGGATTTGTTGTTTGCAAAGGACTTTTTCATGACGCTTGATTTTAGCGGACATTAGTATCCCCATACAGAGCGCAGGCTTTCTGTGTCGCTATGGGCTGTTGGTAGACATGAAATGTAGGTCACTGATAGATCCCACAACCTCTCTTACGTCATCAAGGAAAATTTCAACCTGACACGTATTAGCACACTCCTCCGAAAATCCGGCAATATTGCTACCGAATGTAGTATCTCTCAGCCAGTTAGCAAGATGTTCAATATCACATCAATACTACTTGCTCCCGCAGCGCCCGCAGCGCAGGCTTTCTGTGTCGCTATGGGCTGTTGGTAGACATGAAACGTAGGTCACTGATAGATCCCACAACCTCTCTTACGTCATCAAGGAAAATTTCAACCTGACACGTATTAGCACACTCCTCCAAAAATCCGGCAATATTACTACCGAATGTAGTATCTCTCAGCCAGTTAGCAAGATGTTCAATATCACATCAATACTACTTGCTCCCCAATCTTTTCGAAGGTGAGCCCTTTACCATCCTACAAGCTCGCTGTTTCGCGGAAAGTGTTTAAAAATTCCTAGGCAGGGCATATGTGGACCTCCTAATGGTTGTTGAAACCTCCATTACTTTTGGTCTCTAAACTTAATGACCATCTTGTGGAGACTACAGACGCCTGAATACGCAGACGATTCCGCGTCGGTACTGCACTGATCCAAGATTTCGCGTTTCCGTTGACTTGTTTTTTCGACCTTGTATCTCTCCAAGGCATACCACAAAATCTATAGAGATATATCCAAAGACAAAAATTTTCACATCTTCCGTACACTTCGAGTTCCCACGGATGACTTTTGGTTTCCAAAGATTCATCCACTTTACAATACGAAACTTGGACTTCTGTTTCGTCTACTTGGGAGATGTTCTGGTCGCCTCCTCGCCCGAGTCCGAGCATTTCTCATATCTGCTGCTGCTGATTTCTTTAGCCGGGAGTGAAACTTCTAGGCCATTTCGTCACTCCTGACAGTGTACAGCCCGATCCAAATAATCTACAAGCGATCGGGAGCTTTTCGCTCCCTAAAACAGTGAAAGATCCCCACAAGGTGCTTCGGCATGGTAAACTACTACCTTCGTTTCCATCCTAAAGTCCCTCTCCATAGTCCATCCGCCAACTCCCTGTTTGGGCCTAAAACCAAGGAATCGCGGGAGGTTATCTTGTCTCCAGAAGCCATCCAATAGTTTGAGACCACCAAGCAATAACTGGCAGACGCCACACTTCTGGCATTCCCCGAACACGGCTAGACCCCCTCTTTGGTACCTGTAATAACGCAGTACCTGCCACTCTTCACTAAAAGGTGAACCAAAGTTGACAGCCGTTGCGTTTCCTCCCGAAGTAATTGAATCCGGCTCATCCGTGCATCTGAGCATCGAATATGAAGGCAAGCCATTTATTTTGTTGATGTACTGCAATCATCTTACATTTGCGTTACGGAAAAAAACCGTTAAAATGTCCACTCGCCAACTTAGCCACCTAGCTTTCATAAGTTAGTTAACTTGGGACATTCAACATATGTCCGATAAAGGCAAATTTGTCACTGACACTTTGTATCGGATTTCAGAGATCAATATACCAGCCGCAGTCGATTTTTCGGCAATCGATGTGTCCCGGACGGATGACGTGACTGTTCAAAACCTTCAGTCGGACTCCGGTCGTTTCCGTATGGAAATATTTCGTTCAGTGGACGACCTCCCGGCATCCGCTAGTCGCTAACAACTACTTCTGTGCATCTATGAACAAGGACAATAATTATTGGGCCAGAGGCATGTTAAGAACTAAGTAGGTGTATTCTCTAAGTCAACAGAGCGCTTCCATTCCATACATTCGACATTATGTGAGACTCTCATGGCTACCTGGCTGTTACCTCATCACCATTGAGCGGTTTACGCGATGGCTTGAAGCAATACCAGAGGGACATTACCACACCGTCAGTGGAGTGGATTTCGCGCTTTGGTGTCCCAGCTGTGATAGTTACACGACAAGCCGGTCTGATCGCAGGTTTTACTTGGCCTCCAAACCACCGCCCGTGAAGAGTTTATTGCTAGCCCTGCTGATTTGCTGTTCGAGGAGAACATACGGACAGTCTTGGACTGGATTATGGCGCCTGCAGCGGAATTAGGTACTTGTCTAGAACGATTGATCCAGCCACCAGAAAGTAGGGGTCAGTTTCTCCTTGAAATTAGATGCGTCCTTCAGGACCAATTCAAGATCGCAATTGTTAACGTTTGTCTATGCTTAGGCCACCTATTGGTTGAACGGATGTATATCCAGTGCAGGAGAGCACAGTCCAGCGGAGACGAAACAGAGGCAAATAATTTAAGGTCGTCTGCGTAAAGCAGACATGAACAAGTGAGAATGGAGACAAGGTCATTGATAAAAAACAGGAAGAGGAGGGGGCCAAGTACAGTACTGGCGAATAGCAGAGGAGGGAGAGAAGGAACGAGATTAGTAACCATGAAAAGAAATTTTGCAGGAACGGTATGAGAGATACGAGGAAACCCAGGAGATGTTGAGTAATGAGAATTTAGGGAGGAGAATATTATGGTCGACAGTATCAAAGGCTTTGGGGAAATCAGTATAAATAGCATGTACCTCCTGTCGTGAATCAAAGCATTTGGCAACGAAGTTGGTAAAGATCAAAAGGGTTGAAGCCGTAGATCTATGTTTCACGAAACCCTGTTACTCTTTGATAATGAGGTGACTGAAGTGCGCGGTCAACCAGTCGTTGACGTATCTTTCCAAGAGGAGAGAATATAGATGGGGCGGTAGTTCACAGCGAGAGAAGGGTGTCCGCTCTTGAGAATAGGCATCATAAGGGCCTCTTCCTTATAGACTTTTGCTGTAGATTACACACAGGGGAAGGGGAAATGTGTTTTCTATAGTTAAGAAGGGAGAGGTTAGGAAGCCCATCGGGGCACTGTTAGGTTTAAAGGTTTAGCAGGTAGGTTCATTGAGTCGGGATGATTGTAGGCAACGTATTTTTTAAGCCAAACGAACGAGCTTTGATGCTACAAAATGGCACACGCTGAAGCTGCGTGGAAAAATTTAAAATTGGTTGTTAATATGTGGAATTTGGTTGCCATAATGCTCCCTTTTGCAAGCTGAACCTCCGATCCCTGCTGATCTCGGTTGAGTAAGAGACTTCTGCATCCACAGTTATCAGAACTGCTTACTATGGAGATGGTAGAACTTACACTAAAAAGAGAGCAAAGTATTTCCGAAGGGTACTTGCTGATTACAATTTTAGACGAAGCTGGCCACAGAGCCTATTACAAATTTATGACGCAAGATTCCATTCAAGAATAAAGGCAACCCTTACCTTACCCGGGTTGGTAGTGAAACCAAATTATGTACTCTAAAAACAAAATGCTCAAAGCAAACCTTCAGGACAACGAACGTAGTGTAGCCATATGAAAGAAAAATTCAAAGATAATCAACTTATGCTGGATCTGCAAAGGCTCGCCTGCTCCTCTCCTACCAAACAGCAACAATTATAGACACGGTGAATATTAACCTGCCCAACGATAAAGAAGCATTGGCTTTCTTTTCCACGGGCCGAAACCACTTACTTCGAAAACTGTTGAACAGCTTGTGGCCTTCTTTCGTCATGGGAGTAAGCCAGTCAATTTTGGAAGTAGGACAATTGCTAAGGATACCCTTCAATAAGGCAAAAATTACTGATCGCTGATACGGTAACAGTGAAGACCTAAACGAGTTCAGCAGTTTTAAACAAGATCAAAGAACAGGTGACCTGCAGCTGAGAATCGCTTAACAAAGTTAGCATACCGCAATCGTATTAACAACATCTTGCAAATAGTCGAGGCCTCATTGCGCCATCTTTTCTTAACTGGCATTAAGGGCATATCAGCCTACTCAAGCACCAAAAATTTTCGAGGAAAAAAGCTTATCCTTGGAAAAATCAAACAGATTGAAAATTATTTGAAGTTTTGTTAACCCCCCAGAGGGGATAACGTTCAAATACAGAAGAGGTTCAATCACCTTAAGCAAACACTGAGTGTCATGTTTAAATCTAGCTTTATAAGAAGCTAACGAGAGGCAATTTTCATTCCAAAAATGTGTTATCCTAAATTATATCGACCAATAAGCTATTATCAACCAGGAATGTCGTCCAAGTCCTCGGGGTTTTCGTAGTAAATGGAATGTGAAGTGTGGCACCCATTCTCTTAGATGACTGTAGTAGTCTCGAACATAATTGAAAACTAGTGTTAAAAAATGGTTTTCCGTTTACTGGTTCAAAGTGTAAACGCAAAATATGCAAGACTGGACTAACACTTCATTATTAATGGTGAGATTTCCACCAAACTTTCCAGTTCCATGCTTCCATGCTTCAATTATATACTTCTATGGAAAGTCTGGATATGAAAACTTTTCTAAAAAGAAGTTTATACCCCCATTTTGCAGAAGGTATTGAACATTTTCCAAAAAGTCAACTTGTTGTAATTATTCACTTTCAGCTTTGTTAGTTTTCCGCACCAATGAAGCAAAGGCATCATTTAAATGAAGTATAAATGTCCACTGGGGACAAGCGTAGCACAATTTCAAAGTCAATCGCTGCGAATATTTTGCAACTAAACCGTGAGGAAGTCGCTCTCAATAAAACGAATAAATAGAATCTGCTTTCCTCCTAGATAAATATTGTGACACATTTTCTGAAAGCACATCCCCGCTAGCATCACTTTATCTTTGAAACGCATCCACTTTCCCCAATAATTTAGCGGAAAATGAAAATTTGGCGCCAACAGTTTGAAATGCATACACCATTCCGTACATTGGCGTACAAAGAGTCATTTCATACTAATTTTATTATATTACAAAAATCTTTATGAATTTTCCCTTATAAATTGAAATAATGCATGTGTAGAGTGGAAAGTTATCATGATTTTCATCAAAATAATCATCTCCTATAAATATTTACATTTTTCCTATAAAATGAAAAAAACTAGGAGCCGCAAACAAAGGCTTTTGTCTCTGGAAATGAATCAGAAGTCACCGTGTCCTTTCGCGGAAAATAATTTGAAATACGACTGTGAGTGAAGTAAGATAAGTTGCAAGTTTATAGGCCAATTAATTTGCAATCACGTCACCGTTATTGGTTTATTGATTGCTCCAAGGAGATACCCTCGATTCGATAGTGAGTAACATCAACTAATGCATCTATATCAAGACATTTGTATGACCATCTAGTAGTCGTTGCTCAGACAATGAACAGACATCACAATTTCTCTGTTAATCGGTTATTCCGCATTGTAATAAAGATTGCGTATAAATACGGACAAAGGTGAATGAAATGTTAATGCGAACATTATCTGGCCTGATAGTGACCTTTAATTTGAAGAGCGCATTTTCAATTAATGCACCAGACAACGATTAAGACTTCATTGTTTGGATAAGACGCGAAATGTGTTTATTGCAGAATTTGGAATAATGCTGTGCTAATTGTAGACAATATTTAGCACCTCCGAATGACGAATTTTCAGAAAATTTCAAGGACCTTGATTCATTCTGTTGATGTTTACAGTTCTGCGAGTCAAACAAAGAGAACAAAGAGCTTCCTGCAGTGAGCGATAAAGGATCAAGGTTACATCGATAAAAACAGATGCTGTCGAAGTGGACGGCTTCTTTGGCGTACATGGAAGACGAGGTCAACATGTATAAAGAAACACATGGAAGCTAATAAGTGCTATAAGGAGCCTTTGTCGGTTATTATCCTCCTACAGTAAAAGTTAGAAAAATATAGTAGTCCTGAGTATTTCCAAAATTAGTTAAAATCGTCCATCCAAATTCAACGTCCAAGTTGTAGGAATACCGTCTAGATCTCCCAGAGTCTATGATAGAAGGAACCAAAGCTAAACAATCAGACGCAAAATCTGGGAACATTCTCCAGAAACAGAGAATGCGAAGACTCTTCGCTGAAGAAAACCTTACCAAGGTATCTTCTTCTGAGGTCTGAGGACGCCGGGCAGCTCCATACGAAGTGAAGCGTCGTCTCCTCCTCCTCCTCGCATTGGCTGCTTATGGCCGAGATCACCACTCCATGGTAGTTTAAGGGGCAGTGTCCCGTTATAAGGCCTACTAGGGTTTCCTTGACCCACTTCTCAAGGGACAACGAAAATGCCACTTTAGCGGCCTCGGGTTCCTTCACATAGATTTTTTCCTGCCGGTAGAAGTTCAAATTTCGCCATTCGCCGGCGTGAATCCTTGCCTTTTCACACTTCAGAGAAGATTTGATAGTAGATGGCCGGATGCCGAAAGTTACTTTTTGCCTCACCATTGTGGATTCAGAACCTTGGCAAGCCAGTCTGTCAGCTTCCTCAATAAGCTGACTATATATTTATCTTGTATAATACCCAAAACGGCATTTGAAAGTAGATCAGACAAATGAAGACCAGTAGGATGTGCTGGCTAGATTCGGTCAAACAAAACAGTGCATCACCGCATGAACGAAGCGATCGGAATATTGAGACAACTGAAGAAGTAGCGTTCGAAAGGTCAGGGCCTGAAATGGACTGACATCCGCAATGAATCACACAGTTATCATCTGATACGTTTGAAACTACTGACTATCACCTGTAAAGAGTTGCTAGATCTTCCATCAGGCGCGACCCCAGGTGTCGGATAGGACCATACTTATCGATGTGCAAATTATGCGCCCATGTACTACCTTTTCACACTGTGCATGGGTAAGTATTTGCTCTAGTGCGTTGGTCAAACTGGGTGCGGAAAGGATACTCAACACATAAAATCATCATGGAAGACAAGAGGGGTGCAGGGGCTAAGAACTCTCGTACCGAGAGTTTCTTGGAGTAAGTAGGCAGGATCTTCGACTGTAATTCCTTGATGATGGACAATTTGGCCACCGTCGCTTATAATGCTATAAGTGATTTAGGTTTGGATAAGGAAGTGTTCAAACGTAGTACCACCTCTCCGAGAGCGCCAGTAACATAACAGAAGAAAGATGAGATAAAAGCAGATCGATGGACGACAAAAATGGGTGACAACATCTATCACTCAAGTACTCCAGGATCAAGAAAAAGACTCAATCAGTAGAGCTCGTTAACACTGAGATTTCCGCTAATCCCGAAGATCGTAAAAGATAAGGTATAGGAAAGGTCAATATATGCCAAGAATGAAGGAGCGTATAAAAGCAGGAACTCCGTCGGTGCTACTAGTGAACAAAGTTGTGATTCGGAGGAATTATCCTTCATTCAGCTTGCTTATTTGAGTTGTCCAAGTTTAAAAAGGGTCAGCACATCGTGCACCAAGCCTTAAAGGATAGGATAACAGCTATGAGAGTCCTCTGTAAGATATCGTAGGAGGAAAAAAGAACGTCTAAGGAGTATCTAAAAACCTAGCAGTCTCACATTCGACCCAAGACGCACCTAGCCGTATTGTCATCGAATCACAGCCAGGCATAAGTCGGGATCCTCTAGGTAATCAATAGGAGCCTAAGTAAAGAAGGCATATAAGCAGTTCCGAAAACTACAATTAAAAGTTCGAAAGGAGGCCAAAGTTCGAACGTCGGCTAGCGTAGCAAAAGCCAAAGGAAGCGAGGGCAATGTATAGACTAAGGTAACCAACAAAAACGCCGATTATTATCTCCAGCAAGGAAAATTTGTCGTATGCGAAATGCTCTAAAAGGTCAAAGCTAATCCCAACCTAGAAGAGCTGAACGAAAATGTCAACAGAATGCAAAGAACCCGGAAAAGTGATCTCATGTTCGAATTGAAATGATCCATGGTATGGGAAACTGATAGCTCCCGCACCCAAGTTAGAAACTGACTTGGCGAGAATGTTGCAGTGTGTGCTCAAAAACTTGGGATCTACATTCAGGGTAAGAATCTCGAACCAAGGGAACATCTGCACTGCCTTGAAGAAACAATTCAAGTTAGAGGAACTTGCGGAGGAGTCTATTGTGATTTGTGAGGTATTCAAACAGCCATACTGCGTTTACCAGTGGAGTCAGCGCGAAATTTAGAAAGGCCCTGATTGCATTGAGAAAATCATTTTAGGGACGCTCAGAATTTACTTGAGCAGACCACCTCCGAATCAAATAGAAATTACTATCATAAGGAACCTTATAGAAACCGTCATCGGTGACATATGGGTTGCAGGTTCGACTGGTGCAGCAATGATGTATACGTGCATAGAGAGTTCTGGTCAGAAATTGCGAGCGACGCGCATCTCACGAAACCACGCCTGCATTTAAATTGGGAATCATTCCATGTCGGTTGCCAAACATTGGGAGTGGTAAGAGACGTAATGCTTATTTGTAAGAAACACGACCAATATGCTTGCGACAAAGCATCCACTGCAAGTATGCCCTTGGCAAGAATGATTCGAATCTAGGAGGGCCACAGTTTACTGCTTGGTTACTTATAGCCGGGATCATGAGCTAGACCTTGCTCTATGCAGCCCCAGTTTTGGGGGCGGCGTTCCACATCTCATTTAATGCTAATAAATTAAGTGCAGAAGGACACCCCTAAGGGTGTGTTCTGCTTTTAGGACTGTTTCCCATCATGCAGGATTCATTATCTCAGGAATGATGTCGATTGACACCTTGGCAGATGAAATAACGAACATATACAGCGCAGCTAACCCCTCCTTTTTTGCAGATAAATTAGATAAAATAGATGCCCAGAACGTTAGAAATGGTTGGGAAAAGGTTAGTGGTAGCACAAGCTGATCCCTGTCATTAAGGAGTGATTGATGGTACACGGTTTCTCACGAGGCTAGGGTGATATCACCAGCACCTGGAGACCTCACCAGATTGCCCAAACTGCGATGTAGCCCTAGAGGATTCAGAATGCATATTCTGCCGCTGTCTAAGAAGAAGAAAGGGAGAATCTAGAGGAAACTCTAAGGGAGGTGCTGGTACCAGAAAATCTGGTGCAGAGAACGCTAGCATGTGAGGAGGATTCAGATAAGAGGGTATAAAACAGATAAATTAAGCTAAATGAGGAAACTCTGCAACATGATGAAGAAAATAGCTACTGGCTATCAAAATAAGATGAGTGTAGTAACCATGCTGATAAGTGCGAGATGATATTCTATAATAAATGCAATAACTTCAGGTGCTACCAAAGCATTTTTCCCCCTGTCAGTCATTCGTTTATACCAAAAAGTTTCCATGTAAAAAATAAAGAAACCATTTTCAGTTCAGTTTGATCATGTTGATGATATTTACCTTACTTTGTTTCAGAATGACGGAGAACTATCATCAGGCGGGCTTGGAGGGAAGATGTTGGCAAAGAAATCCACGAGAAAAAGCAGGTTGATCGTCGGACGCCCATGGAACTGGCATGCTAACTTAAGGTTAGTGTTGAAATATTAATTGCCTCTCCAATTGCTTCCACCTTAAACTTCATATGTCACCTTACCAAATCGGACAAGAAAGGTGGCATCCTCCTGGATAAAATATAAATATACTACCGCAAATAACTGAGCTATACTCACATACAACGGAAGTGCACTCGAAGTATGAGAGTCCAGGAGCTATCCCGGTTCCCATGGTACCAGTATACTCTTGGTAAGGTTTCGTCGCCAATTACCACTTCAGATGAGTCCCCGTGCAGGCTGGGGTCTGATCGCCCTAATTAGACCTTTGAAGCATTCGCCTACTGCATCACGGCCGGCAAACCAAAGTGAGCACAGCGTCTCCCGGTGCCACCACCATAGGTGGTTCTCCTCGGCCACTTGGTTTTGGTTCAGCCGACAGGGTTACCACCCCGTTTTCCTCACCGCCACTTCTGAGCACCACCTCTCCGGTGGTGGTGGAATGCGAAACTGAAAATTTTGGAAGGGAAATTTCAAATACCCGGAGACGCAGGATTCCCAAGAACTAAAGCTGTTTGGGTGCTTGAGTTGTGTCAGGCGATTTAAATATCACAGTTAGTTACAGGCTAAAATTTGGGATGACATATTCGCAGCTTTTGATAGTTTGAGCTTAGAAACTCTTTTCGCGTTGCGAATGCCATGGGTAAGGGTAGACACAGGAACATTTTTTAAAATGTAGTAGAGTGAAAAAGTGTTGAAAAATCGGACAGAAAACCAGCAATTCCAATGATTTTAGGAAAATATGCTACTGTGTTGCCAATTTTTTAATACTGTCCTTTTGGTCCTTAACAATTGCCTACCATTAGGGCTTATTGAAGGATTAGCATTCCTATCAAATTCGTCAATTGACAGCGAACCTTGATTTGATAGCTTTCTTTATAGAGTGGCTCATTATCTATATAGCCCAACTTGTCAGGGCCCTGTGGTGTGACCTTCAAGCACTAGAGGTTCAAGAACTACCGGTCAATACCTCTAAATTATGATTCCATTCCATTTCACCAGACTACCTCCGACGAAATATTTATACCTTGTGTGGGCTTTGGAGCTAATTTTGAATGGGGTCTTCAATATATCTCATTTCTATTTATTTGGCCCCAATTTGGTCAACCAGGTTCGACCAATCATCAACTATTTCGTGGCCACCATACATTTTTTTAGACCGCTCCTGCCGATCATAAGCATCTAATTGCATCACTACCAATTTCCAGAAGTTGAAACACAAATAAATAAAGCCTCTATTGACCTTAATAGAACTAAATTTGATTTTTATGAATATCTAACACAAATATTTTTTATTAAATTCCTGAAATATTCAGCACCAATGAAACATGCGTGCGTTGATATACACAAAATAATATTTCTCTGATTTTATTATGACAATTTTGACGCCCAGAGGTTGATGGCTTATTCGTTGGAGAATGTCTCTTATGGTCTCCTGAAATTGGTACTAGTTTCGCGCTCGAAAGACAATAGCATTTCTTGGGTCCATGTGTGATGTCTTTTATTCAAACTCATTTTGTGTCATTCATTTAACTTCAATTGTAGACTAAAACACAATCTGAATACCAGACAAAAAGTTTGGAAAAAAATCAAGACGTTAATTAAAACATCATACATATCTCCGAAAGTGTGTTGTATGTTTTTTCAGGCGTTCTGTTCAATTGGCTTTGGCACATCCATTTTTTCCTCGTGTTTGGCCTTTTGCTTTTTAGTATTTTAGTAATCAATCAAACGTTTGATTTCTATACGTTTAGACCACACACTTCACTTATGCTACCCAAGGGGGGATGGAAAAAACTACGACCATCTAATAAGAAGAAAATCTGTTGGATAACATTCTTAAAAGCCTAACATCAACAGCCCACCAAAAAAAAAATGGTAAAAGTAAAAAAAAAGATCGAAAATGGCCTTTTCCTTAATGTAATTTGAATTAGCTCCAATTCAATTTTATTTTCCAACGAAAATCGATGTATACCGAAGCTATCTTTTAAGTTTTTGGCACGTGCCAAATTCAATCTAAGAATAAAGCAGACAACATGTGCAAGAAAAAAAGTGCTTTGAACTGATGATGGCGGGATGGCAAGGAGGTTCGGGAACGTTGGTTTTTTCGGCCTAGCTAACCCTGGTGTTTCTCAGTTTAATTTTTGGTTGCTAGGAAGACTTAGTTTTGGTATTTTGGGGCCGATGTTCTTAGATTTATAAGCAAAAGGGATTAGCAGGATTAGGCCCATTTTTTAATGAAGTCAGCGTATTTTGATCATGAAATCTTTGTTCAGCTCGTGGAGCATCAATCAATTTGATCAACTATAATCAGAGTATAGTTGCCGAAACGAAGGCGCTTCAAATGTGATGAAAAGACCATTGCTCGATTCAAATGTTCCTCTAGATTCTGTTTTCTGCGATTCTCTGCAGGATTCACTCTGGGATGTAATACTTTTCGAACATCCTTTCTATCATAGTCACTCTTTGTAATCTGATGATTTCCCAATAAAGACTAATTTTGGCAAAACTTCTAAAGGCAGTGATCGACGGTTTCGTCCTTCTAAAAGAACAAGTGGAAAATCTTGAAAAGATATTTCTTCTCAGCTCAGTTAATCTCGTCATAAAATCAGTTTACTTTTGGAGACTAATTGAAACCATAGTACCTACACCTTCACGTTTAGTATCCCCAATAGAACCGACCATCCAGTTGTCCGTCGTATAGTTAAAGACGAAGCAATAGCATTCAGTGATTACATGACACTTCTTCTTTCTTCTTTTTCTTCAGCCTTTGTCCCGTTCACAAGCGGGGTCGGCTCGTCGTGATCGGCTTCGCCATTTGGCTCTATCGAATGCCTGATCTGAGTGCAATCTCGAGGCTTTCAAATCCCCATCCAGCGTATCAAGCCACCGTTGCTTAGGTCTGCCTTTTGGTCGTTTACCATCGATTACATGACACTAAATTATGAAAAAAATTGAAAACGCACATCCAAGCTGAGTTTCAATGGAATTCAAACCTTGGTTGAACCATGATCCCCAAGGTCAGTCTTCGCTTCAAAGTCTTTCAGTAGCTTGATGGGTTTCATTGCAGCTCATTGCAATGTCCAATTGTGGTAAAAACAGTAACTCATGTTGGACATTCAGCAGTATTCGGCTCCTGTAGGCAAATTTCTTTAAAAAAAATCATGCTGTTTACCTCCAAACTACTGGCCCTCTTTGAATTTGGAACAGTAAAAATTAGGGAATTGGCTCTGATTCGCACTATTAATCTCTTTCGATTTTCTCCGTAGCATCTCTATATTAACTTACGAAGTAGTTTATCCCCTTTATTTTGAACCTGCTCGTATTCTTGAATCCATTGGAAATGACGACTGAACGGGTAATCCAGGTGTATTTGATCTGAAGGTAGATAGGATTCGGACCACTAGGAAATAAGCAGCTGGAACTCCGAACTTCGGTCAAAAAAGGTATTTATCCCAATTGCTGAAAAGACATCTTCTATGGGCAGAGAGCTGGTAGCCTCTATCCAATAATCTTGACGAAACGATAACAATTGATACTTCCTCTACACAATACTTATAACTTATTACGGTCTGACCTAGACGGTGGAGTGACGACAGGTGGTAATCGCTCCATATTCGGAAACACGACATAAGTGCAAATTATATTGAAATGAATTCCATCATATGTTCGGACGTAAACTAGGCCGAAGTGAATTTTTTGTTAAGGATGCAGGGAGTTCTGAGTCCGCATCCATTTGATGACGAATTATTGTAGTGAGGGCTTTCGGAACGGCAACAATAGTGAAGAAGATCTCCGCACCCTTTAGCCTTTTGTGATATATACCCAAGGGCTGGATTAAGAGTCTGTCCATCTTCGTAAAAAAACGAGGGTGTGGAAGGCTTCTGTACACTAGTGGTCGCGTAAGAGGACAGGATAACATGACTGCTGTCTTAGATTGGTACAGCGAAAAACCACGGTAGGGTATGTCGACACTCTTATTACTATTTGATTGCCAAGAAACCAAGTGCCTACAATCTAATTGAAATTTTCATTCATCCTTTTCAAACTGCAGCCACCCATGAAGGGGAGCAAGTAGAAAATTTCAATCTCTTTATTGTAAAGTCTCTTCAGCCTTTTCAATGGACTCTTAGCTGTGGGAGTGTAGGTCAAAACCATTCAGTCGCATGACGGTTCGTTCCGTTTTAAGGCTTTGAAGCAAGATAGGAAGATAGTTATAGGTAAGGTTAAGGAAGTGCGCAAGGGAACTCCCATGGAATGAATGTGCTCAGATTCCTCATTAAAGAGAACCGCACCGAAGTATCTGCGTCTGGAGCGGGGTTACATATAACTTATACCATCCCATATAACCAAGACCACTATCCAAATAATCTGTATGAGACAGTTGAAGGAGCAGTATCCTATTGAAACATCTACTAAGGTTTTTGTGTTACCATTCTTAAGAGTTATGCTCTGCAATGGGATCGACTATCCCAGCATGGCCGCCGAGTAGGTCGCTGTGGAAACATGCAAGTTTCTCGGAAAGTCGTGGAAGGAGGCTGAAGCAGATAACCATAAACCAGCAGTGAAGAAAAGTAGGCGCAGTTTACGCACTATGGCCTACATAGTTTGACACTCAGAGCTAATTTTAGTGCCACCATGGTGAAGCTAGTTCAGACGCTAATCTATCGCTCATTAATGTGTATTCACGGTGTACCAGGTGAACAACATAGGGAAATTAATTTGGAGACACTGTTCCCTTCGCTGTTAAAATTTCTTAACGCACTATGATTTCATGATGATACCTTATCGAAATGTGAATTCAATCGCCAAGTAGGTTGGGAAAGTATCTATCGTCCGAAAGAAAATTAGACAGCCTTGCTCGATTGTCAAAATGATGCTCATTGTTTTTTCGGCACTTTTGATTAGAATATTCTGTCTCAGCTCACCACGCTCTTCCTCAAGAGGAAACATTGAAATGCTGCGGAGACGCTTTGCAGCTGTGGCCCGAAGAATTTCGCAAGAAGAGGCCAACATTGTGGCCTTCGAGAGTTTGTTGTGAAAAGTCGAATCACTATGGACCACAATCTGCTTACTCTTATTTCCGAAATCCAAATCTGTATACAGTCGCTTAAAGAAGTCATTTTGCCACCATTTTGGACCTCAGGTAAGCGAGACAGGCTTTGAAGAAAATCCAGGAAGAAGCCTTTCTTCAGTGAATGGCAAAGATTTGCAACAATTTGAAGATGTAGGGTATCGTCAAAATGACCATCTGGGTCGCCCATTGTTAGCCATGAAGGAGAGCTGTCTTAAACCATAAAGAAAAGTTGGCGACGCTAACCGTGTTTATGCTCTACTTCCTCCTTCGATTTTGAAATAGGGCTACTGGTTTGGTGGACAGCTGTCAACACGGATTGTCCCCACGTTGGGCGCCAATCGGGATGGTCACTTTTAGCTTTAAATCAGTTTGATTCTAATAGAATTAGGTCACTGCTGAAAATGGGATGTAAAATGAAAATGGAGCGGAGGGAATCTTCCTTTCGAACGTAGGACGATATAGGTGAATCCAAATTAATGACATTGACGAGTAGAAGTCGTCTAAAGCTACCATATTGGTAGTCTATTTAAATTGCACTTAGCTACAATTCTTCAGCCGAACTTTCGTATGAAATATTGGTGTTCACTCACTTTCCAGGGTTAAGTAGAAAAAAAATAAACATTCAAGGCCAATTTTGCACTACCGGCACCTGTCCAAAAAATATCGTCGATTCAAAGTCAAAAAACTGCTTTCCTCGCCATAACTTCTTTGAAAATTTCGTGCGAATGCGTAAGCTGAAAGCGTATTAATCATGATCCCGACTTGAACTTAGATTTTTCTACCGAAAAAATATAAATTTAGAACATCTTTTCGGAGATTTCAGAATATGTTGAAGGACATGACATCACTCGAAATGTCTTTAACCGTGAAAGAGAAATGGCCGGCAGAAGTAAGCACATGTACGTGCTCGTAATCGGCGTCAATTGGTTTATTTTTAGGCATTTTTTTAGAGTGATGAAAATGCACTTTGAAATTTTGTGAACAGGCATAAATAAATCTGGACATAGATGATGAAAATAAAGTGGTTTATTCATCATTTTGGTCATCAAAGCGAAAGTTCCGTGAATAAATGGCAGGAAAGCATTTGATTTTAGGATGGAATGTATCATTCAGGACATCTCTCTTAAGAGCCTTTAGTTAAAAACTGAATAGTCCGGAGTTAAAATATGACTCCAGGAAATGTATCTTATCTGTGACAAATATTACTAATATTTTTTGATTTATTATTTCTTTCTTTATTTTTCACTATTTTCAATTTGTTAGAGATATTAGCCCCCATCAAAGTAAATAGCCAAAAAGGTGAAAGAAATCCTACACCTGCTGTCATCATATTTCACTCCTACTTCAAAAAAATAGAAGTGTGCAACCAGCGATGGTCGCGTGATCGATAATTTTTGCAAACGTAATTTAAATGCAGCTTACCAATACCAGGATAGACCCGATGCAGTTACTTCAAGCTGCAGTTCCTCCAAGTTTTTTGTTTTCAGTTGAGGGGTCGGATTTCTTATTAAGCGGGCAATGCCTAATAGTAAAGCACATGTCGCAGAGATAGAATACCCAAGAAGCTTAGTTGATATTTTACGGCTCCACTAGTACTTTAGTTCCAGTCTAAATATTTTTTGATAGAGCAAATAGTTTGTAGACGACTCATTTTTTTGCAGTCAGCAATGCAATTTTGAAACTGAGTATTCTCTATAACCAAGGGTTCTGGGTCGGAATAGTATGCAACGAGGACAGGGGTGTATATTTTCACGAATTAATGCCATTTGACCCTATTGGAATCCCAACTTATACAACTACATTTAAATATTCTAGTGAAGAACTTACCATTGTTTGGATATTCCATTTGACTCGGTGTCAGGCTGTCAGGGCTTACGAACCCTCCTAAGTTATTTTTCTGGGAAGCACGTTCTTCGCTTATTTCTAAACTATGACTTGGACTACTCGTTGCCAAAATTATGCTACTTAAGGCAAAAACAATAAGGCCCAAAACTAGAACAATAACCACGAGGCAGATGATTGGCGCTTTCTGTTTCCACCGAGTCGTCATCTTGGTGGTGGGCATTTCTTGTAATCCAATTTTTAAAACTGCAAAAAAAGAAGAGAAACAATTTTAGATAAATATTTACTACGTTTCAATATATTAAATTTAGTCTAATGTGTACGCGAAATTGCAGAGGGATCCGAATCTACCATCTTGATCTGATCTGATCCGATAACCTATAATAAATTTACATGATCTCGGATTCGTCTGGAAGGAGTATACATGGTTGCCATTTACCCCTTGATGGGATACAACACGTTAATCGCACCAACACGCCATCCTGCTCGGTTCGCTGAAATACACTTAAGCTCCCTCCATGACTTCCCGAGATGTGCACACTCCTCCTCTACAGTACTGCGCCAAGTGCTCTTGGGGTGATCCACTCGTCGGCCATCTTAGGAGAGTGGAATCCACTGTATGTCGTAGCCAGACTTGAAATTGGCTTATGCGCCGTCCAAGTTCTTCATTCGAAATAATATCAGCCTAACTTACTCTAATGATACATCACAAACAGATGTTCACCAAGGCTTGGAACTTTTGAATGGCAATGATTTTCACTTCCCATATGTTACTCTAATATAATATCACAGAAAGAACACTAGCACATAACAGTCTCAACTTGATCTTGGAGTTGAGAAAATTGCATTTGCAGATTTTACACAATATAATCAAGGCGAATCTGACTCTATTAAGGCATCGAGCAGCATCAAGATTGGTGCCACCGCCCGCTAGATATAAAAATTTACCACTGTCCTCGATGCTTCGACCACTAATGCAGACAGGGAGAGTGCGATGTCCCGTCAAACTGAGAACCTTGGTTGAATTGGTGTTTATCGTCAGTTCCAACTCTACCTCTCTTTCAAAATCCAGAGTCATTTGGCTCCCGAGACAGGGAGCTTAGGATGGGAGTAGCAATTTTGCAGATATGGTCCAGAGAAGAGGATATAATTGGATGGTTGCTTATGGTGGACTTAAACAACCCAAACACAAAATTCTGCGCATTTTTTCCAATTTTAGGGCAAATGAAAATTTTCAGTACCATAGCTTCAGCTGATTCTGTTTATAAGTGGAGAAATGAAAGTTCAAGTAGTCAATTTATATGAAACTTGAAGGAGAATATCCTTCCCATGCAATTCTAGTCTATTTGTAAGTATTGAACCTACGCATTTTTGTTCCTTTCTTTGCTCCCTTTCCTTATATTCATAAACTCGACCACAGAAATCATACACTTAAGTAGATAAATGGAGCATCAAGTTGAAATTTAATGCTGGCATTTCTATGCCCCCATTCTGCAGCGAAACTTCTAGAGAATAGGCTACGGGAGAACCCTTTTTCAGGGGTTGGTTTCCCCCAACCGAGGGCTCAGATGAATTGCTCGTCTGACTTTTTGACTTATTAGTTGCAATATTCACACTCTTATCAATTCGTCCATCAATTTACCAGACCAGCAAATTGACGTCCTCAATGAAGCTCTATGACTATTTTGCCACGACACGTTGCATTTAAATCATCATCACCAACGGCGTAACAACCATTATTCAGTCTAGACCTGCCATAAGTATTCGTCGAAGTCCACCAATTCGAGGTCGCCATCGCTCATTCTCAGACAGGGTCTGCCACGGCTTCCTTTTGTACCATAGATATTGTCCTGATAAACTTTCCGTGCGGGGTCACTTATTGAGTTGGATTTTATCCACAACCAGACGGTTGTGATATCATTCATAAATCGTCCATCCTAGACCTAGGATACATGACAGACGTAGCATAAATAAAATAACAGAACGATTTTTACTGAATCTGTTTAGGTCCCTCAGTATCGATTATTTAATATACCATTGCCGATTTGAGCTCACAATTTTGAATACTCAGATTCTTCATCTTGCCTAACTTGGCACTGAGATATATTTCGCTCTGTGTGTCACTAGGGACTACTCTAGAAATCATCTCTAAGAGCGTTCCAGGGAGACTTGTTGTGACGCGACCAGAATCGAAGGCAGCTCAACCTGAAACAGGGAATCTTAAAGACCATTTTTAGGACCAGTTCCTATGCTTGCAATTAGCCAAGCTGCAGCTTTGAGAGCTATGCAAGACGAGGAGATCAAACATTTAGTCCATCGATGGCAAACACGGTGCGCTACAGCATATTGCAAAGTAGACGTCGATTTAAAACAGGTGTGACCGGTCTAATAATCGATCAACATAGAGACTTTGTAATGAAGTCCACGAAACAGCTTTTCATATGTTATTGGATAACCCCGCCTTCTGGCTGTGGAAAGATACCACCGGCAGAAAGCCCAGAAAAGGACGGGGTTAGATGCACTCAGCGGATTATTTAGTGAGATTGATGACTTGGCAGAACTTTTCAGATAGATGACTTTTCATACATACATACAATCCGCCGCCAACGGGGTGCAATATGGGGCCTGATGACCCAATCCTAGATAAAGTACGCTCAAACCTTTCCTCATCAGTCTTGTGTTCAAAAAGACTGTCTGGTTGTTCCGATACAATGAACTAATAGACAACCCTTAATTGTTCCCTGTGTATAAAATTCAGCAGAAGAGCCTCTTTTCGATTTCGGCCCTCTTTCTGCAGGCGAGGTTACCGGGGCACTCAAACATCGCTGGTAATGAGGAGGCTGACAGACTAGCTCGCCAAGGGGCTGGATCCACAATGGTAGGACCAGAGCCAGTTTTGGAATCCGGCTATCCACTGTCAAGTATAGTGTAGTATAGTAGGGTGAAATTGCAAGAATTCACGCAGCCGAGTGGAGAAATTTGAACTCCTGCCGGCAGGCGCAAATCCTTGTGAAAGAACCTGGCGTCGCCAGAGCGGCATTTTTGTTGTCCTTTAAAAAGTGGGACATAAAAACTATAATAGGGCTTTTAACGGGGCACTGCTCCTTAAGCTATCATATGGAAAAGATTTGGGCGGTGGTTTCAGCTATGTGGAACCAATGTGAGGAAAAGACGGCCCTGCACTTTTTATACAGCTGCCCGGCCTCCTTAGATCTCAGACGAAGACACCTTGGTAAGGTTTTCTTCAATGAAAAATCTGCACACTCTCTGCCAAATTCGCATTCAATTTTTTAAAATACTGATTGAATTGTATCCCAACGCAACTGAGTTGAATGGAGGTTGGAAGAAGAATAATCGACACAGAGGAACCGAGGTTATGCGGTGGAAGCATATCCTCTCTGTTTTATATTGTTTTTTTTTTGAGGTAAGTGTGCTCGCCACGCCTATTTTAGTTCATGAGTTGGAGATGTACAAACATGTACCTGTATGTATCTTGTATAGAACTGTAGAGTAAATATCTACATTTCTCATACTATTTGTCAATCTGTTTGTAAAATATAACATATGCGAAAACAGTGGGCCTTATTGTCATGAAATTGTAACAACTAATTTGCATTGAGCGATGGTCCGAAACGCCCCTGGTTGGCCGGAGGTGAAGGAGAGTGGAGAACTATCCCAAAAATCGCCCACAAATATTGAAGCTTCGTTGAAATGTTCCGTTGACGCACTCTTGCGCGCCTTTGTACTAACCAGGCTCGGGAATGTGGGAGGGTATGAGTGTTCAAAACATTTCGTAACCTCAGGTGTTATTATACAAACTCTCACGTGTCCTTCAGCTGAAGCGTGGATCCGCTTTAGAATCTAATTAAGAGACAAACATAGGAATATTGCTCGAACCTAGTGGAAGAAAACACGCGATCTAAATCTGAAAAATGAAAAAATAATGATCGCGCAAGTGTAGCTATTCGCCAAAAGAACCTTCAAGCAAAACCTGCGGTATTTCTTGCGAGCATTCCTCCACCAGATCCTTGCTTCCTCTCCTCCGATCCCAGTTTTTAAGTCGTCAGAATTCTTAGGAAATGCTAGTTGAAAGCAAAGACCAAAGACCGAAAACACTGCTTCAGTTTCCTTTTGTTAAAACTGAGAAATTACAAAGACTATGCTACTCCAGTGGCAGACCCGAAGAAACACCTTCTCTCCACCTGTCTTTATCAACCACCAAGACTGCACTCTCCAATTTAACTCGAGCAAAGCATTGACTCCCCCCTTCTTCATCTAACCTGCAACGAAAACTCTGAAATACTCCAGAATTTACATGCATAACATTTCGTCTTAGCCAGAAACAAACGCTGGAAATGCACTTAATAATATGCAGGATGATCAAGTCTATGTGGAAAAAAAACCAACAAACCAGCAACTTTTTTGGTTTTTGAGATAACTCTTCTCTCTAGGTCGACCCTGTCTTGATCCATAGCCAATATGAGTCACATTGAGTGGGTAGTATGCCTTTGACAGCCTATCGTATGTGAAAGGAGATTTATTTTTAGCATCGAGTATCAAAAAAAAAATTCTTATTAGTGCTAAATAGAAGAGTGCAGGATAGGAAACGTAATCCTTAGAAAATGACATAAGATCATAATCAGTGCACATTGACATCCGAAACCACCATAAGGCTTTTTCTAATTCCTGGTAAAACTTGCTACTTTATGCATACAGCAAAAACGTCGATTTAATTTCCAATAAAACATTAATTGGAAAAGGCCATAATGCGACGCAGTCATTGCCCTGCATCACATTCAATCCGGATTAGATTTGAATCTAAAATCTAAATATTAAATTTACGGTCTCATAATAGTCATAAAACTGTCGCAACACTAATGAGCTCGATTCACCTGAATGGATAGGTTATGTTTAACCCGTACACAAAACTCATTCATAAACCAACCTCAAATATAAATCCCAAATCGGAATTATATCTTTGCTAATAATTTTCACTCATGGAATTAATGTGTTCATCAAAGTGAAATATCCATTGATATCTAAAGTGTTTTCTGGTTTGCAAATAGCTTAAGTTTTCTAGATTGCAATGAGTGTGATTGTGCTAAAATATCGGCTGAAATTAAGTTAGTTGTCTGAACTCATTGCTTTAAGACTCGTGAAAAATGAAGTAAATTGGATTATAAATTTAAGTTTTAATTAACTAATTAAGTCTGATCATGTGGGAGGAAAAATCCTATTACATAGTTGATGGTATGTTAAAGGTAGTTTATACAGAAATGCGGGATTTCTGCGAAAATGCACTGGCTAGGGGCAGATTTATTTTTGGCAACCCCTTGATTCTGTGGTCCCCATAAAACCCTATGCAAGGCATACCTCGTTAATCACCCCTTTCTTTGGTTGCTGGAATTGCCAAGGTTTATTTCAGATTCATTTTAAAATGCAGCCCGCTGAAAAGGGGTTTGGAGACAAAAATGTTACCTTTTAAAAAATGTTTTTTTTTATTAAAAAAAATAACTAAATTTACTTTTTTAAAATTTTTTAATTCTAATAAAAAAATCAAATAAAGAAAGGGATGCATCTTAGTTATAATTCACACTTAAATCAAATGAACTGAAAGGTTTCACACTTTTTACTTTCTAATATAGAAAAAGGCCTTCCTCGTTACCGGCCTGGGATGTTATGGTTGACTCAACCTACGCCTATATACCAAGTCAACCGTCCTTTGAGTTCCGTCTTAACAAAAATCACTTTCACCACACTTTACTCTAGAATATAAACAAACTTCAAGATTTATTTCAATGCACGAGTTAATTTTTAAGATTACATAAGTGTAGCTCGCTAATGGGTTGTAAAGTACGAAATAAAAGAAAAAAAACTGCAGCAACAACAAACCGAGGCTAGTCAACTTTTCAAGTTGTATACATGCGTAAACACTTGACCACAACATTTTTTTTATCTCATTTAAAACTGCGAAATCCGTGGGCTGACCATAAGCCTACAATTGCAGATACTCGTATCTTTGCGTACATCTGAAACGATGACGTTTGCATCAAAGAAGTTTTCACTATCATCCCACCTTTTTCGGGCCGAAAAAAAATAGACCAAGGCACCCTAAGATTAAGTCCAAGACACTGCAAGTGGCCCCAAACTATGCTAATTTGTCGCTGGGGGTTCTTGGTGTTGTGGAAAAGGTCAGTTCTGCATAAATAGATGCTGAACGAAAGGAAAATCAGGTTTTAATGGTTGTCTTTTGGAATAATGAGACGCATGATTCTAAATATAACAGAAGAGTTTGAACACTTGATTTGACATTGGTATCTATCGTTTAGCTGGTTTCAAATTATTCAGGCATGCATGTGTATCTTGGGTTATTTCACGTCGATGACATAAAGCCGGTAATGTGATAAGATCTTTGATTTGTAGATATTAATTTATTGGTGTAGCTTGTGATTGCTATTCTCGCGAATCTATAAATTGTGTTTCTTAGTTGATCAAGATAAAGTTGTAGTTTTTCTGTTTTGGCTTTGTATCTTTGCCGGTTCTCGCTGTTTTAAGCTAGCAAAAAGTTGAAGGTGTCTATCTTAGATGTCTTTGAAAAAAGTAGATTTGTTTGAACACAAGACTTTGTGCCGCCACAAATCCGCAAAAAAGTATCTCCTCGCTTTTGGTATCATTCAATGTAAATTCACGTCATTTTTCTAAGCATAAATCATTCACTGTACCACATGTATCTTTTCTATGTCACATGAAATCCCAATTACTTTCTGAACTGATTCAGAGCCCCATTTGCAAATCAGCGCCCAATGTGGGGTCCGATTTGAATAAGTTTATTCAATCGTGCAAAATGCAACGAATTCAAGTCAATAAGGAACTGCTTCCGTTCTGAACGATCACATTATTTACATTTTTTTCGAAAACCAAGTTTAAATACCCCAGACAGCCGGACTTGATCAAATTTCTTCAGGGTCAGCAAATGTTGCATGCGTGCCGCGAATTTGATTGGCAATGCAAAATTATTCGTGGGGTCTTTGTAGGCTGTTTTGCAAATGTCATCATACGATGGTTTTGTTGATCTATCATTTGCACAATAATCATAATAGAGATAATTTGAAGTGCCTTACTCATCAATAGTATTACCTGACGTAGGTGGTCTCGATTTCAGTTTCCAAAATTTGGGAAACTCTTGTCTGACCGGCTGCAGATAATTGCAGATTTTTTATAAGTCGCAAACTTCATTTATCTGAAATTTCGATTAAGTGGAAATACGAACCTTCTCCGAATTTAAATCTGTGTCAACGCCTGAACAAACCACCATCCTCGACCTCTTTGGACGACTGATCTCTCCTTAGGGTTCGTGAAACTCCTAAGATTGGGCAGAAGCGTTACCTACAAATAGCATATGTGCATGCTCACTCAGCACATGGAAATTCCCTTGAAGATGGTGCTGATTAAGTAAGGAGTCCACCAGTCAAGAAATCTGCCTATCGGCATAAATGTTCCCTTGAATCCTTCAACGCGAACAAGTTCGTTATTTGTGGTATCCAAAAATGCGTTGACAGAGGAAAAAGAGGCTGCAGAAGCTATTATCAGTGAAGAAGGGGGCGTTTCCTCCATTTCTGCGTTGCAGCTGCATATAATGAGCGATTGACGAATTTGGTATCTAAATCCTCCTCTTTACACTTTAGCGGATAACAGTCCTCAAATGCATTAGCTACAAGGAGCAAGCTGCTTTTGAGTGCTCTTCGGTTCCCCTTCTATTGGACTCTCCTAAAAATTTGCCTTTGTTTCAAAAAACTGGGTTTCAAGTAGCCAACAAATGCCAAAGTTGTACTAAAAATCTATAGATCGTACCCATAACATTTGAGGCCTGCAAAAGAATGAAGCTAAGATTGTTACCCATAATTTTCCACCCTTGACCTGGGGGTCTAATTTTATGAGTGCTCAGCTCCTCACTCGTATTCGAGTCCTAGATCTTATTTTCATATTTTAATGTCCGGCTGTATATTGTTTCGCCGTTTAACCCGAGATACGCGATTGCGGATCCATCCTGGTTCGAACTCTAAGCACACCATGATCTTTAGACACGGCAAGCGAGGGAACGCATGTTAGCGGTGCACTTCAGTTGGGCTGCACTTAGGTTCGACTTTCTTCCTGGTTAACGGTAGTCAAATCGGATGGTCTTAAAGGCATTCTACAAACTTCAATGCTCTTTACAATCTTTCGGAAATGAATCTACCGCAAGGTTCCGTAAATCGTCACTACTTCTTCTCGTCTTCATGTGGGTAATTTAGGGGCAGGAAATATCGATAAGGGAAGAAAAGTAGAGCGGAATTATGCCTCCGCTTTGTATTGATGAAGGGAGTAAGCTGCTCCCGAAATATATATATATATATAATAAAATAAAATTGTAGTTTGGAGTAAGCTACTGGTCTATCAATTTTGGTACCCTTGTGTCAATCACAGCGGGACTCTTATTGCAGTGTCCAAATCAATCCGTATCCGAAGAGGGCCGCGAGATTAGACCGATATGGCGGGTACTCGCATAGAACTGCCAAGACTCAACCACGTCTGAATGTCTGTGAGACCGCTGAGGGTCTAGTTGTCCTGGAAGTACCTTAATATACTTTAGAAGCCGGGTATATGATATGCAGAAATGTTTGATTTCTGAAGTTCACCATTATAACTTTACAACCACTATCACTTCCACAGTTATTTAAATTAGTCCCTTTTGTTTCGCTATGTTGCTAGCGGTTCTGCATCTTCTCAGCGTTTTTGAATCGCATTTCGACACAATTCACTTTTACGAACGGAGTCCGTAAAGTTTTCTTAAGGCTCGTTCATTGCTACTCTGTCTACCTTCCTTATTTTTGCCACGCAGACCCTTTTCTTTCTTTTTGAGATCACAGACTATCGTTGGTAGTCTAATAGTTTAGGTTCAGTTGCGATACTAACAGATGCTGGAAACATCAGTAGACTAGTCGCCCTTATTCGATAAGTTTTCCTTCATTTACGTTCATTTCCTTTATATTGCATTCCCCCGAATTTAGTCAAGATGGAGCTTAAAAAATGTATCAACATAAACATATAAATGCCTATTGTCACTCCTTACACAACTTTACTTCGTTTTATAATTTGGAATAGTTTGTTTGCCACCCGAAAAAATCAGCTCCAACTGTTGAGTCTGTCATACAAGTTTCCTGGGCGGTACGATTTTAATGGAAATTTTGGCCTAAGATTTGGAAAGGCTCTGCAAAAGCAAATCCTCAACGCTATTTATGTACACTTTCTTTCATTTAGCATTAACTTGGAGTCCTTGTGACACTCCCTAATAATATAACACTTTCTCCCTACACCCTCTACATGGATCCAGCCGATGTGCCATCTAATGCTGCTGCTAAGAGATGGTAGTGGAGTGGATCCACATCTGATCATTTTCGGGAGAGTTTGGAGTTAGGGAGGTCACCGGTGAGGGTACCTTATTCCTTGATAACTCCCCGGGTCGGCACCAAATGACTGTAGAAGGGAGGAAATAGGAGCAGTATTTCTTTCACTGGAACGATGCATAAATAAACTCTGTAAATCTACCAAGGGAGGGAGAATTTCCACCAAAACATCGAGGAATGCAGGATACATCACCTCGATTAAGGTTGGTCAGAAGGCGGGAATACAGAGCAGGAAGGCATGAGTAAAAATTCCAGTAAGCTTCCAGAAACCTCTTCAAAAAAGAAGGCTGGAGCGGTAACAATATCCGTGCCAGTTGGCAATTTCTCCATTCCAATCTCAGTACAGGCAGAAGTGGAGAATTTGAAAATTCGCAAACCTAAACGGAGAAGATGAAAAGTGAATCCCGAGGCGCACTTACTTAAAAATAATAATCCCCAAGATTCGAGATGCATCCTACACCGACATCCCTCGGAAGGTGAAAACAAATCTAAAACTGGTGAATTTGGTTGGGTCATTTGCAGGGAGCATCTCTAAAGAGATACTTTCTAATCTTGGTTTCGGCTGTTTCTTAGTATGCATAATCAACACGACATTTCCATAAAATGTCGAATTTATGGTGAGGAGGGTCACCTCATCAAGGATTGCACCACATACCTATGATGCATATTGTTCAAAGAGGAAAGGAGTGTTGACGATCTGCAGGATATAGGTCGAGGCAGGTTTTCGGCATTTGGGAGAAAGATGAGCCGCCCTGCGAAGCACCCTAGAACCTTTCTTTCACAAACTATTCGAGAGTCGAATGTATTCTTGACGGTTATTGGTGAACCTACCGCAGCTTGAACGAGGGGTACCCTCGTAAAGCCACATTATGAGCATGCGAAGCCAAGCCATACAAGAGACAATGGCGCCCTTGCAGTTGATTTATTAGAGCAAAAATTGGCGGCCAGCCGATCTATAATACATACGCTCGTCCTAGTACAACAGTAACATGATGTGGGTTGATGTTATATAGATCCCAAAAATCTTAACCCTAAAATAATCACCGGCGATTTTAATGTGTAGGCCTTAAATTGTAAGACCCGAGTGACGAACAACTGAAGAAAAAATTCTCATTGAAACCTTTGCGAAGCGTACTAGTCAACGTCAGATATATGCCAACCATCCGAGGTAGAGGATTTGATTCGATTGTCGATCTGACACACTTCAGTACCTCGTTAATGAGATTGACGGTCTAGTGGGTGAGTACTAAACCCACACCATTCAACAAGCTATCTTTTTCGATATTGCGGACGGAGGAAACGACAATCCAAGGCACGCTGAATGTAAAAAAGTTAGGATGGCTGGTTGGTCTACCAAAACTTTCGATAAAGAGATATTCCTTGCGGCCTTAGAAATAGATCACGAATCAGTGATAGGGCAGCTGTGTCGAGTTATAATGTTTGCATGCGACACTTCAATGTCTGGGCGACGTTTGTATCACTACAAAAAATTAAACTACTGGTAGAATTAGGATATATCCCTGTCAGCGTGCGAGGAGGCATTGTCAAAAGATGAGAGGGAAGCCGGACGATCGGGAGCTCGAGAACAATACAGGGTTTGACCTGTACGGGCAACCAAAAGGGTTTGTCACTGACTGAGTAAGAAGGCGTCGAATCAGGATTCCCAACAGGTTAGCAGTCTACCTCCCAAGCACGAATAGTTCACAAGTACATTTGAACAGTGCTTAGTGAATATGACAATAAAGTGGATTGTCTCCTGTGCAGTGAAAAGTCAAAGGTTAGTACCGCTGCCGAAGCTCCTTAAGCCATCGGGCGTGTCTTCTTCATATAGCCCTACCTACCACTATCTAGAAGGCATTAGAAAAAATGATTTAAAACAGGCTCCTCCCGTTCATCACCTTGCAACAGTGTGAATTTTGGCGAGCCCCTTCTACGGGTAAGGAGAAGTTAATGGTCATGAATCTCGTTAGGGAGGCGATATTCATTAGGAAGCGCTTTGCCGTGATGACGCTAAATGTCAAAAACGTCTTTGATTCGGCCAACTGGTGTAGGACTAAGGACATTTTTGCTAAACTTTGTATCCTTGGCTACTCGGCTCGGTTAATGGATAATTACGTTTCGGATATGCTTTTCTTGGACGAAACGGACGAAGGGGAGGCGAACAACTACATTGTGACAAAAGATGTTCCTCAAACAGGGGCAAAGGAATTCATTCTGCTATTCGTGGCTCCTGCCTAGGATTTCGTTCGAGGCGGCTGCGGATTTCCAAAGAACCATCAGGAAGGAATTATATAAGGCATGGTTTTGACAGAAGAGTGATTTCGGAAATGGTCGTCGGACTCGCACACTGATCTGGGGTATACCCGAAGGTCCGAAGTACATTATATTGTTCGAGCTCCATGGAGGCGAGAAGAACATCCAGTGACGTCCTGAGTGTAAACATCAGATCCTCAGATCCTATGAATGAGATATTGAAATTAAAGTTGCATTGGATTGCAGCAAACGTTTAGTATAGTCTCGATCCAAAAAAAAAAGACGCCAAGAACTAGAACGGATCCGAAAAACTCATCGGACACGTGACCTAAACGTGCTGGTGTAAATCAGAGACCTTCCAGCGAAGTAATACCTCGCAGTGATCCCGCGGGGATATGGACGGAAGAGTTCCGATGGTTTTAGTGGATGTGAGTAGCATAGCGTGCTACAATCTTGCAGAGCAATGTTTTTTAAGATTTCCATCCCCATCTAGGAGACCCAAAGATAGTAGTTTGTAAAAATAATGCCGCCACATTCCTCTGGAGTAAAAGGAAGCTTGTTACAACTCATTGAAATACGTGAATAACGAAAATAGTAAGGTAATCTCCTCAACGAGCAAACGAATCCAATTGACACCACGGGCGGAACTACGTGGTTTTAAAGCAATCACGTGACTTATGTAGAAATAATTCTTAACTCCCGTAAAGCAAGGTTTCAGGAAGTACTCTCATAGCGATGCCAATGGTCACTCAAGCAATATGTGCAATGAAGTATCTTTGGTGCGATAAAACCTAGGAAACTTTGAATGTACCACAAGGTCCGGCAGTTTAACCTGACTTTGAGCCGCTGGGTGGCATGACATGCTTTTTTATGACAGTTAGGATTGTGCATGTGCTCATTTGGTAACGAACCAAAAACAGCTTAATATCAAAAACTGCACTTTTACGATCATCACCTCTACTCGGTCATCGGATCCTAGGGTAAACAACTCAGAGTACCTACATCACATAGACCACTAGTCTTAGAATTAACGTATCCACCATATGGCTCATGCTTGTTACGTATCACGCCACGCTCATAAAACGCCTTTCAGACAGCAATTGTAATTAAAATGTTTAGTCAGGTGAAATATTATCCAAGACCATTGACGACTTGGCTGGGAAGTTTTCCGTCATTTACGTACACTCATCGGAAGATATTCAAAAAAAAAAAGATGGATAAAGCGTAACCTAAGCTGGTACGTGTCACGCTACTTCTCTTTTGTATGCTCCAAAACAAACGTAACTTTGAGCACTATCCAGAAGGAGGGACAACATCTAAATGTTTCCCGCCAAAAACTTTATTTAACACCCAGGCGTCCCGGCTTACAACTAGCTCTCCGAACACATTGAGCGTTAAAGTCGGGGGTGATTGAACCTAGAACAGACTCAATTTGCGATAAAAGAAGAAATAATTATTCATAGAGTGAATGGAATACACATGTTCGCGTATTGTTCGTCATGTCTGCGTTAAAACAGGACCGGGTAGAATATTCTGGGTTCGAATGGAAGCTAGCAGAAAGTTAAATATCTTTCAATTGAGATATGCTACAGATGTGCTTTTTCTGGGCACATTTGGATAGATATTTCGGTATAGGTTCAATTATGGTCAATTTGAGGGAATTAACATTGTAATCATTGACCAATTAGTCTGTTTTTGTTAGCCCCGAGAGTAGCATTAAATTTGATAAATTTATCTTTGTTAATTTCAATGATTTTCCTTCGATGGTTAGTGTCAAGATAGTTCAACATTAGTTTGACCTTTTTAAATTTCGGATTTATTATCATAAAGATTGGAGCTAAAAAAAATCACCGAGAATTGGAAAAATCGGGTGGATCTTCAGAATCTACCTAAGATTAACGAGCATTTCGGGAATCATTTGTTGCCTTATTCAGCGCAAGATATCCCCTGAAAAAGGGAACAAATGATTCCCTAAGTACTGTCTACTCTACAAATGGTTCCCGAAGTCCTGTAAATTGGATTTCGGGAACTGTTTATTTCTTTTTTCGGTTTAAATTTTTCACTGCCGAAATACTGTATAATAAGCCACAGTAAAATAAAATTTACCTAAAAACGAAAGAATCCCCTGCGAGCACTTCAGGCAAGGCGTTAGATCTTTATCGAAAAAGGAGAGAAATGGTTCCCGATATACGGTTTACAGGATGCGCCATTATTTCGGGAATAATTGTCCCCTTTTTCAATAGAAATTTTGCCCAGAAGAAGAAAATAAATGAATCTTAAAATACTAGGTGAAATTAAGCCGAATACTGAATGGTATTCTACCGATTTTTATTTAAAAGATTTCCTAACCCCCTCTATACTGAACAATGTGGAATGAATATGTACTATGGCGCCCAACGTGGGGCCATTCGCTGTGAACCAGGACAATACAAGGTGGTTGGTTCGCTTATCCATCCTCGCTCATTATCAAGCCTCACTTAAGAGTTTCGAGTGCCACATAAATAGACCCACCGGATTCTTGATTTCCCAGTGCTGTTTACTGATCTAAATCATATCTAAACTCCATCGTATAACCAGTGGAGATTCCCGGTTTTTCTGCGCACATGTACACAATACAATAAATTCCGTAATTTCAATTGGTATCCCATCGAGACTATCTCGCATCCATCATGACGATGGTGATCGTGTGAAGTGTTAATTCTTCATTCCATCTCAATTATTATTGGCACATTTTAATAAGCTGACAGTCAATTAGGTGGCACTTAATCAACTCGCCCACGCAACATATTCAACAAATTCAAGCAACAATCTTTAACCATCGGCTCCCCAGCCATCTAACAATCGTTTGAATGATTCTCAAATTGATTTGACTCACATGAAACACGTTTTGGAATCAAGGAACCTTCCTTTTCCAAGACTTATGGGGGCATTATGATAATTGTTGTGTTAGAATTGTATGGTCAAGTAGTGTAGGCAACCGGTCGCTGAACAGGCGAACATTGTATGCGGCAATGTTTCTTAAAATACAAAATATCCAAATTATCACGGAAATTAGATAAAAAAAATAGATACAATACCAAAAAAGTCTAGAGGCTCGTGGGACGATGAAAGATGACCCTAGTTGGTATAATGATGATGTGCTTTACTGTGTTTAGTCTTTTATGTTAGAAATGCAAAGTGTGGACTTAGAATTCAATGCGTTACTGCTACTGCCAGGTTTATTGAGTTTTTTTTTTCGTAGATTTCTTGAATCGGAGACTTGGTGATGAAAAAATCAATCTCATGAATAAAAATGGTAATGTGCGGGGGCATCCCACTACCGGCGACATGTATGGAATTGAGTTATAAATCGTAAACAAATCGACTTTGCGGTAAACTGTCTATATTGGAACAATACGTCGCCCATCAAGGTGCCCATGACTTCAGACGGAACTACATTTGGGGCACTAGGTAAATTGATGGTACTTGGAATGAATGTGTTGACTTAGGTCTTGAAGGTCACAATGCATCCTATAAACTTTAGGGTTAATAATTGGACCATGGAACTAGCACAAAGAAAAGGTAACATCTTTGTCTCTCAAAATGTTGACCCACCAGTAAGGGCTTCCTGGGGTCCTCCGTCTGGGGCAGACCCTCCTTTAGATCTTCCCTCTGCAGACATCAGTATTTAGACCCTAAAAAAGCAATACGGACTCTGATTCCTGGGCTCTAAGCACCAACGGCCATTAACCTGTTGATATTGTAGTTGAGCTTCGGAAAGCGAAGGCCTCCGATTCCTGGGCGCAAAGTGATGATCTTCAACCTGTTGGTGTTGCAGTGTGGGTGTAGGTTTTCAATAGTGTTTTCATTGAGAACAAAACTCTATCAACGCAACGAATTCAAAATGGGAGGGAGGAAATACTTAAAGCGCAATGTGGCTGTTAATTTATGTCATCAGATTACTGGAAGATCCAGCCCGGAAAGTCTTTAAGGGAAATATATATGATAGAAAAAGAATGATGGCGTAGGTCAGGACGCCAGATAGCTTTTAAGGATATCGAATTAGTGGCCCTCGGCGTAAAACTGGGGTGTCTGGTGTTCCTTATTAAAGCAGACGGGATATCGGTTGTTACGCCGTTGATGATGATGATGATCAGCTTGCTGGAGCATATCCTTAAGAAGAGCGTCATGAGTATTCTGCTGAAATTAATATTAAACAAATTGAATTTACCAAGAACCGGAACGATTCATGTCCTTCGGTTGCTCTTCGAAAACTATCGTCATCTCTACACTGTCGTCATCAATCTAGAGAATACATTTATGTACATAAATTGATGGAGTACATATCCACTGAGTTAAATGATTCTTCTGCTATGTAGCAAAGATTAATGCGAATCTTGTGTATCGATACCAAAGACTACCCTCTAGCTACGATATTTCTCTTCATTATCGTCATAAATGCTGTCACGTGGAACATTTCCAACATCCTACAACCTGCTTTACGCAGATTATGTTTTCATAGTCTTCCCCAGAAACAAAGCTAGTGTCAACTAGTTCGTCCAAACTTTGTAAAGACTTAAGCGGTTAGACGATGGTTGTTGGCCGGAGTCGACCTAAAGAGGAGTTATTAAAAAAACCTGAAAATTTGGCAAAATTCACGTTCGCCTACATGCTAAACTCTATGCTAGCGAGGCTCGAGCATACGGAGTGGGAGGAGGGGGGGTGGTTCCGTTTAGTGTCCTGTTTAGTGTTTCCAGTCCCTCACGTGTCCTCACTTCGCCTATCCTTAAACCAGTACCGGAGCTAAAACTGAAAATAAAAAAAAATAACGACTCGGTCAGGGACGATAAAACTCGGGACCCGAATGCCACGATCAAGATTGCAGATTCGCGACGGATGGCATCCTCAATTGATACTTCTCTTGCCTCAGATGTTCATATGGTGTGTTGTTTGGGGTTCCTAACCTGCCTTGGCATCCTCCTGAGGATAATGCCCGTCGACAGAACCCTTCAGTGGAGTTTGTTACTACGTGCAGGCAATCCTTCACCGTCAATTTCGCCCAATTTTTTGGGTTTTGAGTAGCTCCCCCCTCTAGGTCGACCAATCAGAATAGCTTTTTGACCCTTGACCAGCCCTATTCTGCCTTATTACAATTTGAAATTATCGCAAACACGATCTACATCTGAATCTGAAGAAAACGGGGGTTCTCACTGTCAATCTTGATGATGCTGTCATGATCGCTATCATTGCCAACGGCCTATCGAACGCTTTAACAGTTTTGAATCAGTGGTTTCTACTAATGATGAACCACAGCGTGTAATCACTTCGCTGTAATGGCTCAATGATGTAATTCGCACTTGAAATAAAGACATCCGTGGTTGATAGAACGTCGCGCCAATTTTGGGTAAGTTCTAAGAGAAATGCTTTGCAGAACATGTTCCTTAGCTTAGAAGTACCGTTCTCACGAACTCGAGGTGGGCGATCAGACTTCAGTCTGAAGTGGCTCCTGTCACGAAACTGTAGCGGAGTTTATCTGGCACCATGGGAATCGGTATGAGCCTCTGGGAGGATATGCCTCAGGAAAATTCCTGTATGTGGTCTCTGAATCAATTCATCTTCCAAAAGCACCGTGGGACTATGTTCACCCGTAGATACTCACGTTAAACCCCCAGGTCCGGTATCCGTTTCCTTAGATCCACATTAAGGTCAACACAGAATTTGCTTCAGTAGTTATAACACATAACGCTCAACGAGTTAATTTCCTATTAAATATCGTTTTTCGCTTGTTGGATAGGAGAAAGCTAGGCTCCACGTACACTTCGCTCTATCAATTTCTTGGTAACAGCCCTGTCTTCTGAAAGAAGCGTTCCGTTGCCTCATTCCTATGCCACATTGTAAAGTAGAATGTTCCCTTCTTTTCTCTCGATAACTTATCCCCAAGGTTTATTATTTTGGTGTTCATCCTAAGGTTTCTAGTCTCAGGAATTATGGTCGTTGCCATACGTAGCTTTTTCTGAAAAAGGTAGGACTCTTTCAAAAATATATTATTTATGAGAATAGCACACACGTTTAGAAGTTTTCAAAGGTGAGCCTTTCCGCATTTACACGCTGCTGCTTTCGAGGACGGCTGGATAGGAGTACTGTTTAGCTCTCTCGTCACGGCCTATTGAATCGCCTCTATCGAGCCGTCATGCTTACTCTTGATCGTTGATTTTATTCTTAGGAGCAGAAAACAAAATTGGTAGGACATTCGTACTTCAAGGAGCATGGGGAAGAAGAGGTATGCCGCTTGTTTTCCGGGTCGTGCTCAAACGGCCACATCTCGTCGCCAGGTCACTACATTGTCCAAAAAGCCAGGGTCCTCATTCACATGATCAAGAAGACCCTGGAAGATCACTTTTCGGTTGGCCTTTTGCTCCTTTGACAACAATCGCGGCGCCTTCTCCACACACTTTTTCTCCATGGTTAAGTTTTGTGTCAAAAAAACGTAAGTTTGAGGTATGCTCAAGTTATCAATCATTTTGATCATCCTACGACTGTTCGATAAACGCAAAATATTTTCGTTGGTTTTGCTGGTCAAAGGGCACCCAAAGCGCACGAACGACTTGTACCACTCAAAAAAACCCGATCTACCTATGGAAGCACCACCATAGGTCACCTTAAATTGTTATGAGTCTCCTTGCCCGTTTCACTAAGATTTACACAAAATTGGATCGCATATCGATGTTCCAGTCAACGCTTCATGATTCTCCATGACGAAGCGTTTCGACAAAGATTTATAGCACGAGCAACTTACTCCCTCCAACGGCGGAGAACCAACTTCTGATTTTTCCCATTGTTTCAAATATCTCCTCACCGATCCTGCGCGCGTAGGCCGCTTCTTATCTGCCCGTTTACCCAGGAAAAGAACAGACTTTGTATTCTGCATGACTTCACGGTCTGACCTTCGGAGAAGTGTCTTTCCCTGTCTTTTTGTCAAATGGAATTTTTTTTTATGAAGCAGAAACATCGTAAACAACACACGAGCACTCGGTCCTTCTTGTGACATCTCGGTTGCATGGTTCAAAAGTATGTCATTTTCGCATTGCAAGCGGGGAAGACAGCATTCTCGGGATTCCTTTTTACTCACCTTAAAAATTGTATCTTATCTTCCTTGATGTTGAGGTTCTCTCCCCAATATCCATCCCCATAGTCAGCGAACTAAAAAGCGGGATTCACAAATTTGACGACCAGCAAAGACATATGGTAATCCGTAGGCTTGCTGGAGTTACGGAACCAAGAATCAAAAACAGACATGCCGATGCAGACGATGGGTGAAAAGCCTTTGATAAACTTCTATACTTCTGCAGCAGTGTGGGTCATCCCAGCCATGATAGGCTTGATTAATATCGAGACAAAATCATTAATGACGGTCAATGCAAATGTCAGACGGTCAGCGCATTGTTCCCAAAACAACTGATTGGCATCAACGTTTTGTGTTCCAAAGGAGCCAATGACGTTCCCCCTTGGATGCGTTACTGCAACGTCAAGTATTCACATATGTGTCGCCGATTTGTGCATAACTATGCTTCTGTTTTGTTGGTCTGAGCAGATTATCCTGGCTTGAAACGCTCTCTCTTCGAGACTATTTCTATGTAGCAGTGATTTCACCAGATCTTCCGCCATCCATTGCGAAGCTTGTCAGTTTGGCATTTGAGTGGTGCTAATGCGGAAAATCACGTAGTCGCAGTGGAACAATGACTGAGTAGGAATCTCTGGCAGCAGTTGAGGCAGTACACAAATTTCAAAAGCACATAGAAAAACTTATAATTGTAATTGACAACGCTTTGCTCAGGTGGCTGATGATCTGGTAGACTAGATGGATGGGGATTGAAGTTCCAGGCATTGTTTTTCGCCATTGTACATCGCAATGATTAACAATATCTGGTACCTGATTCTCTGTCTTCGATTTCATATAGTAAAACTGAAATCACGCGGGAGTGGACTTAATTTCTCCACGCAGGTTATAAAACATCGATGGGGCTCATTAAGTAGAATGCTACCTATGGAGTTTGAAGTAGCTGCGGGTATGCGAGTGTGATAGAGGTACCCCAACTATTCTTTGTGGGTATGCGAGTGTGATACAGATACTTCAACCTTTCTTCGCGTGATAGGTTGTACGGGCAGCAAACCTAGAAACTTTGGATAAATAAGAGCTGACAACCGAGGTGATCAGCAATGTCAATCTATTGGCCTAAAACAGTTTCACAAGCCTAATTGTAAGATATCCAAAATGTCATTCATCCGATCGGGCTTCACTCCAGGTCTTACGCCGGTAACACCAACATCATAGTAGTTCCCGATTCTCTTTCAAAATTCGTCTTCATAGAACTAAATTAAACGGTTCACCGCAAACATGCGGCTTGACCTCGAAAAGAGTTGAAGCCTCTGCCTTTGAAAGGATTTTTGGTCAAGTACTTGATCCAGCAGGCCGGGAGACACAAAGATCTTGCCCGATAAGCGTGATTGGAATATCAATGTTTTATGGTTCTCTTACGTTTTGCACTCCTTTCGTTTTGTCACCATCGAAGCATTGCTTTATAATGTTATTTTTGGGCAATGAGTGATGGATGGTGTAGCCTTTACCCGATCTGGACTTAGGTTTAGAGGATAAGCTTGCGCTTTTCTGAGCATGGATTCAGAGAAGCGAATAATAAGAGGTTTATAACCTGAGCCCCCGACTGCGGAAGTTTGGAATCGGTAATAGGGGGATGCGAAATGAATGTGGCAAGGGGTAACACCGCCAAACTTTACTAGAAGTTCGACAGGGATCTGTTCCCTGTGAGCTAGAAGACATACCGACCTGGGTGAATGATATGTTTCCATCGCTGCAACTATCTCCTTCCTATGGTTCCTCATCTACATTGCGTGAGCGGGCCTCAAAAAGTCAGCCACCCTTTTGTGTCCACTGAATACACTAAATTCAAAAATGACCACCTTTCCTGGAAGTCATAACAGAATCGATGGAAAACGAACCGAAAGCCACTTGAAAAAGCGATGGTCTGATACTCTAAAAATGGTCTGAAAACATTTCGGCTCCACAATCTGTTATTTCACCTTTTTTTCAACTTTTTAATGTGTAACGTTAAACGAAGCTCTAGTAGAATCAAATCAATGCCCGCCCGCTATACGGCCTACTAAACTTTTAGGCATTTCTTCGGCTTACTTCAGTGTTACTTAGAAGTGCACCCAGCTGTGCTTATACTATTCTTTCGCCAAAAATATTAGTATTTTTCGGAGCCACTTTACCTTAACTTACTAATCTCTGTATTTTATGTCCCTTTCTTCATTTGGTGGAATCGGCTAATTGCCGGTTCTTTTCTTTAAGCTTTCCATTTTCTCTCTCCCGGCAGAATTCGCAAGAGCCTTTCTTAAGGAGTATCTTAATTTTTGTAGGCGATGAGGTGCCAAAGTAGTCCAACGGAAGAAGGAAAAGAAAATGATGTAATCTGCCGAAAAGTTTTCCTCGCCACATCGTGCTCAACATGATTGTGTGTGACCGTTAAATGTTTTGGGTTTTCGTCCCCACTCTCGTGAAAGTTCAGATGTGCCCGACGTAAGACAAGTGCTTTCCTTAGCAGGTGAAGGACTTGAATGACCAAGATTCGTCAGTTTTATGGTTTGTTAGAAAGCTCTGTCTTCGTGGCAGAAGTCAGTTTAGGTGTTCCTCTCGAGCTCTCCCTCCTCTCATTTCTTACTGAGCTAAAGTGGTCCAACTAAGTTGTCAAATATACAATTCACTGATGGCTGGTCCCAGAAGCAGCCAAAATGTTTGCTTTGTTACCTTGATCCCTTTTTTGAGAGTTCATCACAAAGAAATCTCCTCTTGTTGCTATAAAACATTTTTTCCTGAAGTATTTTCTGACACATTAAAGCAGCGGAAGCGCCACATTTTAAGATTCACTTCACCGCCTTTCATCCATAAATCTTGTTTGGTACAAAGCAATGAGCGCGTCATTCGCACTTATCATTTTTAAAACGACATAAAATTTTTAAGAAATTATTGCTTTCTCCCTGACAGAAAAAAATCAAAAAGCCAAGCCGAAACTCTTGCAAATCATTAATAAGAATCTGTCCTTTGATATGCATTAAGCGAAATATTATTTCAAAATATGCTTCTTATCAAAAGGTGGCAAGATGCCAACAGCGGACGGGGTCAACAACTTCATTCATTAATGTTCCAATTATAACAATATATTTATGACAGGCTGCATTCGCTGGAATAATAATGAAGTGATAAAAGATGATTTGACCTTAGCCTATACCGTCTACAGTTTCAAGTTCAAAGCCATTCACTTCTTGGAGAATAAATGAATCACAATGAAACCACTATTCGCTCCAGACCAACATACGGCGCCCTGGCCCCCTAAGAACTTAATTCGGAAATTTAGTGAAACATCAGCAAACAATAATGTTCCTGCGGCCCCCAAGTCAATTCCTCAGGTATAATGGGTAATAAAACTTTATTTGACAACGACAAGTCGATTCTCCAAAAACCTGACTAAATTGCAAAGGTAGGCTAAGCTCCGCTTTTTTGGGGCTTTTTTTTTCTGGTACGAATGAAGAGCAAACGCACGGAGACAATGGGTATGCTACCATATACGAAGCAAACGAAAGCAAACTCGATAAAACCGAAATTGGTAAATTCAATAGGCCGCAATCAACAATCAACTGACATTCTGACAATAATTGTTAACCAAATTTATTCACATTACTTATCGTATTGCTCTGATTTCCATGGTTATACTCTAGATTGTAGAGAGAGGAGGTATACTGTCGCGTGATTATGTTTTGCTGGAGTATTAATTAAGCTCCCTGTGTTGGCTGGAATTTTCCTCCAATACAACATGAACTATGAGCTATCATCAAACGAAGATTACAATAGTCAAGCAAGTTTTGTACATCCCCTCTTGGGCCTAGAGAAAAACATTTTGAAGGACACTTTCTATGCTCTGTCTAGTGTAAGTTACGGCCTGCCCAGCAGTGTCCATCATATTACGTAAGGTTCTACTTCAAAAGTATGAGTTCTCTTTTTAACAAACGGTTCTCGAAGTGCGGTATCTGCGTCAATTATGATTCGCTTTCTGAGTTATCAATAAATCAAGTGCTCTTAAGTACAAAGCAAAGGATCACGTGGAGTATTTTCGTCAAAACATTTTCATCAGAGAACTTTCAGAAGTCTGGAATGAACTCACCGGGTACAATTATCATTGGAGCTTCCTTCAAACTGGAGGAGGTGTTCTTTAATTTATCGCCAAGAGTCCTTTTGAACTTGCATGCGATTGCCAAAGTTAATGGAAAAACACCAAATGACGTCTCCCTCTTAGTACGCGCGCATAGAAAAAAAGGAATCCTTTATCATTAGCATAACACGACTGTGCCCTTTATGAACAAAAAATGACGAATCATGAGCTCCGAACTATCATAACTAAAAAAAGACACAGAAATTGTGTCTAATCCGAGCTATTCAATGGGAGCACTTTCTACTTACAAATGAGCCACGAAATTTCGTCAATAGCTCAAAGGGACGGCAGATCATAAAGGACTTTGAAAGGGTTACAAACGGATAGATTGGATTGAGTTGGGGGAAATGGGAGGAGGTATACTGCTAACGACTCAGACCTCACATGTTACGCTTATTGTACTATCTTCAGATATGTTTATTAAGGCAGTTTCCTCTTTGCGATGCTTTTATTCCTAAAGGTATTTCCCAAAATAGAGAGAAGGCATTGACAAGCACTTCATTCTTGAATTTGCCAGATCTCAGAAGAAGATAATTCGGCAAAGCTTTCTTTTCGCTATTCCCCCGCTCCCATCTCTTCCGGGGTATCTTCGTCTAAAGTCTGCCAAGGTAAAGTAACTAAAATCAAGTGCAACTCTACTTCGTGCTATGCCTTACATTCGCTACGAATATCTGGGCACATCAGCCCGAATTACCCAACACAATAGACTAAAAAGTATCCCATTCAAAGCCTGGCTGTCAAGGATGTTTTTAATGTGATATGAATGGCTGACAATGGAATAATTCCACCTACCATAAGAGGACCTGTCAAGTCACAAACTCTGTCTAATAATTTCCAGGAAATGAAATGGAAAATAAAGTGAAAGTGTTAGTACATGAACTTGTTGTTATTCGGCAAAAACTTTCTGCATCACTAGGTTTCGATCAAAGATTTAACATAAACTAACTGGATGCTGGATTGCCTGGCAATGGCGCCAAATATCTACGGATGAACTTTAAGGCTAAGTTCAGCTAAAAAAGACATACATTGACAACAAATTACTAAGTTAAAAGCAGCCAAGGAAACTAACTTGAAACTCATACAAAGTTTCCAAAACAGTGTACTAAGTCGTCAGCGAGCATGCAATTAAGGATAGTCTGTCAAGGCTATCAAGTTCAGATGAGAATAACAAAGTCAAAAAATTGACAGATGTCACAAGTATGATGAGTCAACTGAAAACAGACAAAAGGCTTACTGTTAAAAAGGACAAATTTCCTAAAGACTTAAGGATCTGATAAACAGCTAGTCCAGCTATCCAGCCAACGGTGGGTTATCTCAATCGTAGCTTCGCGACAAGTTATTTTACCGGGTGAAAATTTCACACGGCCCGTGAATTCTGGGGATATCCGTCCTACCTCTTAAAAAAACAATAGTCGATTTGACTTCACGAAATCTATTCGTCAATTTGAAAACTCTCGCTCTTGTCCGCAACAATATACGACTAGATGGGGTGGCAGTTAGAGACATATGCATAATTTACGTTTGTCTATACAAAGCCGATAACCAGTTGAATCTTTGCGCATTTTATAGATTGGCAGGCATGCGGTATATCGCCGCCCTCCAAAAGTTGCACAAGCAAATCCTGAGCAAACTTGTAGTAATTGAGGTATAGTCGAGTTAACTCTGTTCTCTCATTGCAGTCAACGCCTTTCTAAGTTGTGGGTATTTGCCATTTTCGAAAATATGCCTGTTATTAAGGGGGGTCCTTGCTATATTCCTTGGCAATATGCACTGTTGGTCAAACTAATGCCGCTATTGCTTGCCTTGGCTAAGTAACCAGAGGCATTTGAAAAGCCTCTTTTAAGTCTAGTCGATGACGAATAGCCCATCCAATCCGAACATTTCGCGCACCCATATCGTCCCTATCTTCTTATCCTTTCAAGTTCTAGCAACATGAATCAATTCTACCCAGGAATGAAGATTTCTTCTTTAGCTGTCTTCCAAATTCATGCAATGTATATAAATCTCGCGATTTGAACATGCATTGTGGTATTCTCCCCCTTAAGTTTTGACTTGATTGCGGGAGTCACCAGCTTTGCTCACGATGGGTCTTTTCACCTCGAACATGAGCTACCTTTCCTTGTTTTTTTTCGGATTCTACAAACATTTTGAACTAGCCCTTTTAGGCCGGAATCAGCTTTGACCTTTTTAGTTTCTCTACGCATGACAGATTCTCCTTGTCAGAAATAATATCATACCTTTCCTTGCTTCGCTATTTATTTATGAGTTTTGTTCATCGGTTATTATTATTTACTTTGGGTTTTACCCCGTTTGCGCCGTCTATTCAATGACCTCCTGACTGCAGCGTTTCCATCCTCCGCTGCCAGCAACTTCACACCAAGTGGCTTGATATGTTGTTACTGATTAGTGTTGATAAAGCTGTCCGAATGTCGGAACAGATTCGAAGGGTGAGACGACGCTGTGGTATTTTTGTCGCAAATATTTCTCTGCTGCCAACAAAATGGCATATTTCTTAGCCTGGAATATGATCGTCATAATTGGATTTTCCGCATTCGTCTTTCATGACTGATCTCTCGATGAAGATGATTAAATTATAAACTCGTGGCCATCCATCGACCATTCTTCTCCCTGATTACGACAGAGTATGTCTTTTCAATAACAGTGAAGTGCCACTGTCGGCGAATTACCCGTTGTTTCAGTAATACTTAAGCAACGAACCCTTTAAATCTGTGCCGACAACTTCCTACTAGTAGTAAAGTTCAGCCTCGGCCATCAGACGAGGCATGCATATCAAAATGGGCTTTATTATTGATGTATATAAATTCATTGTGGTGAAAGCCCCCAGACCTTGCCTATTTCAAACCTGTAGCACCAAAACAATCCTGACATTGTTCCTGGATATGGGGCTTCGACGTTAGCTTGGTATCGAGATGTACTCCTAAATACTTGACCGTTTGTAGCTTGATTTCCGTCCCCGAAAGGTGAGTATCATATAGCTCTACTCTTCCTAACGCTCCCCGTGAGTCCACTACCAAGGGATTAACTGAGGACTATCTGCAATGTTACATTCAAGCGGTCAAGTAATGTGTCCGTAAACATGCCGATATTTATTAGATCTTTTGTAAATGCTTGCATCTAAACCTTTGTGTCCTTCAGGAACGATGTCAAGATGTCCATCACTAAGAATCATAACACAGGAAAGAGAACCCCTTTCTGTGAGAAGCGCCTGAGACATTGTATCTCAATAGACTTTTATCCAATCAATATGCGGATCTTTCCCAATCCCAGCATGTGAAGGATCCAACTGATTAACGACGGAATAAGGTATAATTCAAACACTTTTGATGTCCATGAAGATGCTTAAAGCGTATTTTTTTGGAAATCGGTTTTACCATGAGCTCATGTGGCATGTGGCCGTCTAGAAATGTATGTATCCCTTGTGAACTAATCTACTAGACTTTTTGATCCTTTTAAAAGAAAGGGAGACTGAATTGTTGGAGGATATTTTCGTCCGTGCAGGCAGGTTTCCTTGGGAGGAAATAAGTATCAACTTCACATTGCGCCAGTTAATTGGAATATAAAGGATATCCTGAACAACTACTCATCTGAAAAATTCATTGCAGTGCCTTTATATGAAGTCTATGCATGAAAATATTCTCCATCCCTTTATCTGCTTAAATAAAGCTACTAATGGCATATTACTATTTGTTATAGATTTATTGCATCACTACCCTTAGTTGACTCTATTAAAATATCGTAATAATATGAAGCAGGATATTGGAAAGTTTGGTGGAAATTCTTTCATTATTAGCAGTATATCCAAAATTGTCATTTTTGAGTAAAGTTACCGGACTTGAGTTCCTGATATTCGCAGCTTGTCCTACATTGTGGTTATCCCTGACAATTTTATATTATTTCGATACTGTTTTTGATATTAATTTTTTTAGTCGATTGTTTTAAGGATAATTCTCTTCATTATCTATGAGTTTAGGGCATGCTATTCTTTTTACTTATTCCTTCGTTTTTTATGTTGTTCATTAGGGTTTCCTGAATTTTTATTTTTTGAGTCTTGTAATATCAAGAGTTCCTCCTATTTATGTTCATCTCCTGGTCCTGATGTACCTTCTGCACCCGTGTGTCTTGAAAAAATGCTGTAGGTATTCCATTCTGACTATCTGCATTCGAAATCCAAATGGGATTTTCACAACCGAACACCCAATTGTCATACTGCTATACGAATCATCTCAAATAAGGAGCTACGGAGACGGCACAAATATCCTGGTACCAAATACCAAGAGATAAACTTAATACCAAAGGAACCTTGAAGAAGCAGTTACCAAGGGCAACAGCGAAATCGATGAATGGCGCTTTTCAACCACTATTAGCTATACTACTCCCTAGGCAGAGGTGATGCCTAATGGATTGGTTCTGACCTGAACGACACCATCTATATATACTGTATTAGAAATAATGTGGACGAAAAATGTGTAAGATAATTTGACCTCGATTTCTATGGTCCACCCTTAAGGGCATGCGGACTCAGAGTCCCCTTAATTCTTAAACAAGAATGGATTGTTAGGAACGAAAAATTAAAATTTATGCAAAAAAAGTAGAAAAATCAATTGTTAAGCGTTAGTTCAGAAAATCCTGTGTTCATTAAGGAGATGGAGAATAACGCAGGTCAAGGTCAGCCAAGCCCTCAGAAAAACTTTGGCACCCCGGGAGGAAGTGCGAGCTAAATAGATGCAATAGCGCCTTCACCCAAAACAAATCTCGAAAGCCTTAATAAGCAAACAGGGGAATTTTTCGCATATTCGTAGGGAAGATCAAAAGCAATAAGCCACCTTGAAAACTCCGGAGATTATAGGAAAAGAAAAATGAACACTAACCAAACACTGCTTGGCTTTATTGGCCAAACTTCAAGATTTATTGTCGGTCCTTTACTATTTAGATTGTCCCTTTTTCATTCCCAATTAATGTTGGGGCCGCCTTTGGTGGTCATTCAGATTTTGAGGAAAGCTAATTTACCTACTAAGATATCCCTTTCTAGAACTGAATTTGAATTGGAATTATCCATAAAATTGTTTGATTATTCCCAATATCTCAATTTTCCACCTACACCTAAATCAATAACATTCCATTGTTGTGGCTCTAATGGTCCAATATACTTTCATGAAATCATTGAGAATATTTACCAAAAATATCAGTCTTTTATCATAAATTCCATCAAATCTCGACACCCACCCGAAATTCCTTGCGAATTTTTTAAAAAATTTCCTCAGTCAATCGCATAATTGTTTCAAAGTTCAGCTGGAGAAGAATTCTTAAATAGTCAAATGACCAATTTAGCCTCTCTTCCAACTTCAAAATATGTCTACTATCGCAAATCGAATATATCTGAGCCTACACACATCAAAATCGGATTCCCGATGGCGACACACTACCATACGAGCCAAGAATGTTAACCTGTCCACCTGACCACTTAAGACCACTTTTTTGTTCATACAACACACGCATGCAAGATCTCTGCGTTTGCCGGTTTTTGAGACCGACTTTGGTATCACGATCGGTAAAGCTTGCCAAAATCTCAACGGATCATAAATTCACGATCGCGTCCAACAACCCAAGCATAGATCTTAGAATGAAGGAAGTTAGATGAAAGGAAAGGACTGGTCAGAAAAAAGATTCGCAACCGCCTCTGCAAAGATTGAACGACAACTCACTGAGAAACTTGACCTCAAGATACATCGGATCTACAGCTTGAGCACATGCGAGTTTAATCCACCTCCGAAATTCCAAATGTGTAAAAAAGCTCTCCCCCTAATGGCTGTTATCAACTTGAGAAAAGTAGACTAAATAGACGTGGTCGGCTTTTATGCGATTGGAAAGGAAAGGAGGGTACCAGCATTGAAAGTGAGTGAGAAAAAAGTGCTCGTGAAATTATCAAGTCGGGGAAAGGTTCCGCAAGTGACCTTATGATTAGTTTGGTTTTTAAATAGAAAGAAATTAGTTAATTTGTTAATTTTGGGTTGTCGACATTGAGGGACGTTGATAGCGGGAATAGTGGGCACTGTTCGAGTGGTTCTGAGGTGCCGGTTGATGAGGCGAAGATTGTATCAGGAATTGAAAGACTATTTGGCCTTAAGTTAGAACAGATGCATTGTTTAATCCTGCGCAAAGATGACCCTAAAATGGGGTGTCCAGCCATAGAATTAAAGCCTTCTAAACTGGACGCACGTGTTAACCATTTTCCTAGGATATCAGTTGGGGATAATAAATTTTTCAATTTTCCGATTTCCATTTCTAATGTCACAGAACATATCCTTGCAATATATCCTTGGTTTAGCAGCCATCTCGGGCACTACACTCAGAATGACTACGGCGTAAACATAAGTCTTGAAGGGCTCTAAGGATCTGCAAATCCTGGTTCGAATACTGATTGGAAGATCTGAGGGAATAGAGTAAGAAGAACCCTCACTAAAAAAATCCAATTAATATCTGAATAGTTTGGGATCATCTTTGATATCAAAACTTCTTTGCAGTCCTTTGCAAAGAGTATGACGGAGAAAGGTGGAATTTGGAGCTGGTATCTGGCATAGTCTCTATATCGAACCAAATCAAGTTCCATCCTTACTTTGGACCTTAATCTACTCTTACCAGGTAGATTTGATTCAAACCCAATCGACTGAATTATTAAAAACATCTAACTATCCAACGAATAGCAAAGTACGCTGGACCATGTCCAGCGTCCAGCATAGCTCAATAATTGACTAACCTTAAGACCTAAAGATGTAATCGAACTTATACAAGGTTCTGTTCTACTCGTATCTCCGAGAATCCAACGCTATTAATGCTCGACTGTTACAAACAGCATCGAATCTTTCTTCCTCCTTGGTCCGATGTACACTGAATCGCTATTCTCCGTGATCGAAATGAACATATTTCAACTAAGCCCACTACATTCACTAGTTTCACTACCACTTTTCTCAAATTACTAAACTTCCAACTGGGGGTTCATTTCACAGAACAAGCAATCGAAACTCACTCCGGGGTAATTCTCGTTCTAAGTTTCTTCCTTTCAACATAAATTCACTGAGAAACTGATCGATTGCCCTCAACTCGCTGACTAGAAACATTTGAAGATTTTTTTACAATTCCTCACGAAAACTTTGCGAAATCATCAAAATCATGAATTAAAAATTCATTTGGGTGTTAGACTTGTGACAGAACAAAATCAAAATCTTTGCTGCAAACCAAACTGTTCAACATTATTGAACGTTCAAGGTTCGAGGATAATCATAAAAGCATATTATTCAAAAAAACCGCGAAATTATCTTAGAAATTTTCCATCTTTCTCTCGAATTATTACAATATTCAGATCGTAAAAAAATATTAATTTTCCCACCGAAAAAAAACGTCGTTCTCCCTCATAAAACTTAATTTTCCCGCGCGAGGAGTAGGTTTTTTGAAACGCGCGCGATCGCGTATGGCCCACCAAAGCCTAGCGAATGCCGACACCAACTGCAAGATTTCTTTCTGAAAAACCTAGTGCTATGGTCTTTTCGATCCATTGCAATCATCAGGTTTTTAAATCAAGGAAGCAAAGCCAGCATAGTGCTTCGTGCAACAGCATAACGAAATGCTCGTATGAAAGCTCCGTATCTTGTATCTTTAACAAGAAATTTTCATCAAATTCAGGTCTACGCGAAGAAGGGGAACGCAAAAAGCTTTAGTTCTCTGAGTTTTAAATGCTTGAGACTATGTTAAGAGCAGTTGGGGTTTAGTGCTGGAATTCTATAAATTAGACTGAGGAGATCACTTGAAATGCTAATCGCTATCTGCTTTTGTACTGTTTAGATTCGAAGTTTCGCTATAAAGTTACTCGCAACTGTGTAGGCCAAAATATCGGTACGAATTGTTTCAACCCAGTACTATTCTGTCAAAACTAAAATTTTAGTTTCTGGCCGCTTTCGAAAATATCCAAAAGGAATCAGATAATTCCTACTCCTCCTAGTTCGCCGTGGCATTCATAATTGAAAGGACCATCTCCATATTTGATGCATTCAATATGTTGAAGAAGAGATGAAACTCCATCCCCATCCCCACACGCGTTCGAGGCGGTAGTCTTTTTCTCTTGCGTGGCGTCGTAACTTTCCCTAGCTCCTTGAAACTTTTGGAAAGGTAAGGGGGAACCAAATAAGTAAACAGTAAGCGGGACCCAAACGGCACACAGACTGGCCCACCAAGCGAAAGGACAGCTCTGTAATACTGAGAGCCAGGTGGCTACCCCCCGAAAGAGAGAAGTAGAGCCAAGGTTTACATTGGCCTACTGCGAAGACCGCAACCAACAAAGGCCACTGTTCCAAAAGCAGTGACAAGCAAAGTTACTCCTGAGATTAGTATATCACTCACCAGTAAGGAGACAGCCTTTAGTGACGCTGGTGCTGAATAATATCTGCGGTATTTGAAGTCTGAAATCTGCGGAGGCCCTTATGAAGGCTCAGAATAGACTTAAGCGTTCACCATCGGAACTAAGAAAGTTGGAAGCAGCGAAAGGGGGAAATCACTCGTATATCAGGGGTATAGGCAGGAATCAGGAGTCTCACCCTAAGATATGCTAGTGCTATCAAGGGCATTCGACACGCTATACTACGAAACACATTTCTTGAGTAAATACTCGTGAAAAGCAGGAAATTATCGAAAACCTTGTCGTCAGGCAGATGTGTAAGGGATGGAGTGCGATGCTGGTTTTAATTCACCGGTATACGCGACGGAGGACACTGCCAAAAGTCTTATGATCATTGTCCCTAAATTGCTAGGCTTAAGGGGGCAGCAGAATTGTGGACATGTGTTGGGGGTAAAATACCAGGGGCACACTTGATGACAGTGGCGCAATCCTGGTGACGAAGGATCTTGTGGACCTCCTAATTGCTCAAAATTATGATCTCCATACGCGATTATGGAGCGTCTTCAGAAGCAAGATAAAAGGCAAAGGCACACTCCTTACGATTGGGGTAAATAATCGATCCCTGGAAGTAATCAAACAATAAAACTGCCAAGAACTATAGAAAAGCCGAGGAAACATAATTCGGAAGAGACATCAGGTCTAAAGGCTATCGAAATTCCAGGAGGAATCGCGGAGGGCATAGAGGCTGAAAAGGAGAAATCAAACAGTGAGGCAGACCTATTTCCCAGTGAGTAGAAAAAGCTGGATGGCTTAGACCTCGATATTGTAGGACTTAAAGTAAATAGCGAGGTGCAAGAAAGCATCATCATATTATATACAACATAGGGAACATTCCAGCATTCGTGAACAGCACTAGACAACTGGTACTAAACATAACTCTAAACGGGTTGGTCAAGAATTAGAAGGTGGGCCACCTTTGCCGGATTGCCGAATAATCAGATTCCACATTGAGGGCAACTCTGGGATAAAATAATAGTAAGGAATCCCAAGAGAACAGATTAGAATTTCTACGCAGGACACCTGCGCAACAACATGGCTCATCTACAAAGGGGCGGTGATATCGGGAGCGAACTGGAACTGAAAAAGTGGAGACTTCAGCAAAGTCGTCACAGACGCACATTAAGCCATCTGTCCAGCTAAGATAGTTAAGTTATCAAGGGATGTATCCTGATAGATAATGAACCTAGCCAGAATGACATGAACCTAGCCAGAATGACAACAAAGGTCCCAAAACTCTTCACTCGGCAAAAAAACCGGAGGCTGGCCAAGTACACAAATTCGATTGAGGCGAATAGTATCCCAAACAGGGAAATGAAACGGAACTGCCTCAAGGAATTTTGTGAAGGAATCGAACAAACCACAGAAGCATCCAGGGTAGCTATAGCCAAAGACAGGGCAATATCTTTTGTCTGTCTAAGGAAGAGCAATCGAAAATGAGGAAGCGAGGGTGTATCTGCTTTTCAGAATAAATTTTCCGAATCCTACCCCCAGGTGTCAGTATTCTACCTGACACCTCAACAATGAACAGAAAGGGAAAATTGGAAACTAGCTCGTAAGGAAGGGTAAGGTGGGCACTGGGAATCTTTAAATTACTGAAATCGCCTGGAGTAAATAGCATTTTCCCAGTACCACTCCAGAGAGGCAGCATAGCCTTGCGATATATACCATGGGCATGGAGACAGGCAAAAGTGGTCTTCATTCCGGAAAATCTGTCCAACAGTACATCTAGTAAATTAAGTGCATTTGCTGGGCAGGACTACAAAGCTCCAATAGTGCCTGCACATGCTGTTCTTTCGATTCTATTACATTCAAAGAACTATGGTGGATTTGCGTCGACCATACCTATGCGCCATCATATGCGGTTCGCTGAAGTCCACATCAACTCCCCCACCCGACTTCCCGAGATGCTTTCACCCCTCGTCTACTGTTCTACACCAACTGCTCCTTGGACCACCCATTCATCGGCCATTTTGGAAGGGGGGGTTCCATTGCAATACAATTCTCGCCGCTCCTTCATGTGTTACCTATCCACTACCAAAGCCCTGTGCGCCGACCAAGTTTTATATTTGAAATAGTATCAGACCAGCGTATGTATGATGATATGTCGCAGACAGGTGTTTACGAAGGTTTGAAACTTTTTACTAACATAGGGGGTCGCTATTCATATGCTGCTTCCATAAAGCAACACAGAAAGGACATTATCACAGAATATCTCAACTTGATCTTGATGTTGAGACAATACATTTCCAGATTTGTGATAAGGCAGCAAAGGTGGATCTAGCGCTGCTCATGCGTCGAGCGACATCCAGTTCGTTGCCACCATCGACAGAACCAATGCTTCCTAGACATACAAATTGATTGAAGCCGTTGATGCTCATTGATTCAGATAGGGAGAATGCCCTGACTCATCAAACTGTGAACCTTGGCTTTGTTGGTGTTTATCTTGAGATCAACTCTACTTACCTCTTCTTTCAAATCCAGAGCCATTTGGCCAAGGTCAATGATCCAGTGAGAGAGTAAACAGATGTGATCAGCATAGTGGAGGTGTTTGAGGAAAGACGTTGTCCATTGAGCTCCTTCTCGTCCTCCGGACATAAAGAACGTCACCGATAAAAAGAAGAAATAATATCGAAGATAAACCCTGGCCGATGCCGCTTTAGTCCTCAAAATCCTCTGAGATTTTGCCACGATGCAGCATGTGACATTTTACGTCATCATATGTCACTTTAATAAGCACTTTTATTTTCTCCGGGATCTCCCCGATCCCCTTGTGTAGAGCACTTCAGATATTCATGTTATCAAAAACTTTCTCCAAATCAATGAAGAGCAGGTGAAGCGAAGATCCAAATTCTTCGCACTATTCCAAAATGATCCTCCTCCTCCTTCTTGGATGAGTAGTCCGTATCCGCATGTTACAGTGACTATCAATTCCATCCACAAGGAGGAATCTCACCGGATGTGATACGATTACGAAACGTGGGGAGCTGTTCCTTCCTCCTCTTCAGCTGCTCGCCATTGTCGATCATGTCGTTCACAGGACCATCAAAAATTCTGCAACCACATGCGAGTTATTTCGTATATTCTACTGCATATTCCATTTCTCTGACCACCGTAATAAAAATTCTTAGGGACGTGGCCGACGACCCCAAGGTAAGAGCATTTTTGATGGCGGTTCAATGCTGTATAACTGTCATCCCTCTAGCAAGATAACTCTTCCACTGTTGAACGACAGCTGTATCAAACAGGCGGGCGATGTTGTACTTGGGGAGCTGCTGCTCTTCGACCTAACAAGCGAACGTAATCGACCATCAGATGCGACCCCTTTCCAGTACCTCTTTTGTTAAGCACACCCAAGTGACAATTTTTAAATCTACTAGGGGCAATCTGATTGATGGTACGGTGTCGATCGAACCCAACTAACCTTATGGCAGGCATAATGAGGTGGTGGAAAGGAAACTGCAGAATTTCACAAACCTCTCATCATTATCTTTGCAGTGGCCAAGACCGTGCTTCCCCATCACAGGGCCGAATCATATATTGTGAGGCATTCACGTCACCCATTGCAATCAAAATGTCACCCTGAAGAAGCCCCTGAACTTCGTGCAATTGCTGATAAAAAAACATCCTTCTCCACTATATCAGAAGTCTACCTTGGTGCATAACACTGTATTAGTGAAGTCGCCGCTAGTGCATAACACTGTACAATTATGATGCTCCTTAACCTTCGTTGCTTTCGCGTCTGCTACCAAGTACAAAAGCAAATTGTGGCAACAGGAATAGAAATACTCTCCAAAATCTTACCATCTTACTTCCCAAATGTCCAGTTTATATCGTTGGAATTCCCGCCTAAGTTGGAGAAAGCGAGCATTCTGAGAACACTCAATACGGTTGTCGAGGAGCGTGCCCACATTTCAGCATCCAATCATAGACCATTTCCAATAGCCAGAGGTTTTCGGGTCTTTGGCGTGAGACCAATTCTTAACCGAAGTGTTGTTGACGTTTGGCTTAACAACCCTTTAAACTTCTATCCGTTTTACTCGCCTCTTGCGACAAGCAGGAAAGACTTTGAGTGTAAGCTCCAAATCACAGGACTTACCATGGCTTAGGCTCCATAAGATCCATAAGCAGAAGACAACAGCAATGGAACCAGTCAGAAAAAGGTCGCTGGAGTAAGTCCAGGTTGATTCCTTCCATCGGGAAGTGGCTGGAGAGAAAGCATAGGGAAATCAATTATAATCTTACCCAGTTTTTCACCGGCCATGGAGGATACCGTCAATACCTGTACAGGTTTAAATTGGACACCTCACCTAATTATCCAAACTACGACGGGATTCCAAAGGATCCAGCGCACCTATTCTTCCAATGTCCTAGGTTCGTGGAAGAAAAGAGGAACCTAGAGGAAACTCTAGGCGAAGTGCTATCACCGTAAAATTTTGTCCGGAGAATGATAGCTTGCCAAGACAACTAGGATGCAGTCAGTTTCATGATCACAGTAATCCAGGATAAACTGCGAAAGGCAGAAGAAATGAAGAAGCCAGGATTACGAACCCCGCAGGTAAACGGAAGGATACCTAACTAAAGTAAGCTAACTCCGCTTCGTGAAGTAATACCTGAAGGTAGTTCCACGGAGTAGTGGGGGAGTCGGGGTGGTTTTAGTGGGTAAAAATCCCACAATCTGTCGTGCCCAGGCCAAAGTCCTTTGAAGATTTCCACCTCCTTCAGAAAACAAAACTGACGGACAAACAGACAGAGAGACAGTAAACCGATTTTAATAAGGTTTTGTTTTAAATGGGGTGTTAAATGGGGCATAAAGTCAATAAGTTTGGTAGCAATCGTGCCATTATTAACAAGATTATAATACATCAGATTTACTGCTCTCTAAGTCGTCGTATATATATAAAATATAGTATCATTAGAGTGAATAATCTGATATACTAACTGGGTATATACCACAAACATGTGAATGGAACTCGCGATCCACAAAAAACCTTTCATACCCGAAGTGGCTTCTGACTTGTATCTATTTTCATTGTGAATTGGTAAAAACGTTCTGCACACATAATAGCTACATGCAAATGGAGTAGTCGAGTACCCAAAGTTATAAGAAAATCACAAAACCTTCTCTACTTGGAGCGCCTAGCTTCCTAAATTCTCCAAGACCTCGTCGTAAACTCATTACTCACTCTTACTTTCCTCATTGGAAAAAGGATTTGTCGAATTAGATTTGGTTGTTTTCAGCAGTAAGTAAACTTCTGAATTAATCCCTCAAATATCAAAATCCTTGAAGTTTTCGACATGGTCACCGTGACCTCTTGGCTTATCGAATGCCACAAAAGTAATCCCTTAGACGCGAATATATGTCTAGATTCAAACCATCTAAATCCGGTTCAATATTTCAAAGAATTTTCTTAATCTCAAAAGTGGCAGTGGGAATTTATGTTCCATTTTATGGACCGACCCAAAATGAATAACGACATGTGAATTATATCGAATGTCGCCAAGAACTTAGATAATGCACTAGCACCGACTTAACAGATTTGTCATTCTAGAAACGAAAGAATGAAATATATTTCTAGATATTCAGCTCAGAATTCTCACATGGATTCCTTCGTCTATGGAGTGAGGCCATACAGCCTGGATCATTGCATTGGGGCAGAATAAGAATTTGATTTTGTTATTTTGGTAATTAAATGGTATAAAATCCAAATGATGTTACTCCGTATTTATTGGAATGTACCCTCACGTGTATCTTTGCAGTATGTTCTTAAGACGCTTGGGCCAGATTGTTCAGCGAATTCAGGCCACATTTTTTCAGCGTCAATTTTGTTTAATCTGCAGCGCATTTTTCAAACGCTATCCCTTCTTAATTTATTAAGTTGATGTTAGAAATGACACAGATTTGTGATTTCAAAGATTAGTTTGAAAAAATCTTAAAGTGCCTAGATTCATAAAAGATATTAGATTTTTATGGATATCTCTCCGACCTGATATACGAGTATAAACACTTCAGTTTCAATCAACACATTCCCGGGTTAACATACTGAACAAAACGTCATACCCTAATCAATCCACATAATAACAATAACTGAGACAAAGATGCGAACCGAACCTAAATCAATCATAAAATCGGACTAATTTCAACTGAAATAAATCCAGGAATTTTAATGCATTTCATTTAAGGAGCACGCATACCATATGTAATCGAAATAAAAGTGCTAAGAGCATTTGATAACAGATTTACATTATGATTCCATGCCAAATTGACCGCCACCAAACTCCATACATTTGTCTTGAATCAGAAGGAAATTCATCCAAAATTTTTCAATTTCAATAATGATCTATAAACTTAAAGGTCAGTTTGAATATAAAAGATTCTACTAAAAGCTAAAATTCCCATTTTATTGCAGTCATAAAAAGTTCTTCATTGGTTCTAAGGAGGGAGTAGACGACACACAGATGTAGATTCGAATTAATAAAAATAGCATAATAGGGGCACGTAAAATTGCCTTTTGATTGTTCCAGAATAGATTCAAGTATCTATTGTATTATGTAAAAAATCTAAAGGTAATCTAAAAGTGATATTTGCACTTTTTTCTTGTCTGAAGGAATGTAAGACCATCTGTCGGCTCGTGTAACTAGGCTAACGATCTAATAAAAGATTTTTCCCAGAATTGTTTACTATAGTCAGTTTGTTTATATTTTAAAACGCATTCTGCGAAATGTTAGCTTACTTTTCCCCAAGTGAGCTCTTAAATTAACAGAAAAGCTAATGACCGACATATATCTTCAAATTGGACAGGAGTCAGTGAAAGGAATTTCGATTATTTAACTTGTGGGGGTGAGTCAAAGAATACTTCGATTAGATATTTAGAAAGGGATGCTGTAGCGATCCCTCAATCCGCACCGACGGCACCACTACTTCATCAGTTTGTAATAAACCTGGGGGAAATAGGAGGATCAAACGATCATGCTGAGTGGCCGAAGAAGACCTAGAGGGAAGAAATATCCCAGAAACCTAAAAAGTTGGCGAAATTGTCTATGAAGGTCCGTCCGCAAAGACTAATGCTCGGTTGACATATTCGTGCACGCCTTTGTGCTAGACAGGTTCGAAAATGTGGGAGCCGGGAGTCCTTTGAGCGCTTTGATCCCTTACGTGTCATTAGTACAAAATTAGCATGTCATATCGATGCGTGGGTCCGCACCGGATCTAAAAATAGACAACAAGCACAGGAATTCGCGACGTCCTAATAAAAAAAAACCAGAACGCGAGCTAAACTTGCAAAATAAAAAAAAACGGCTCGACCTCGCTCATGGAGCCGTAAATCTCCGAACCCGAGGGCCGCGATCGAGAGGGAGGATCCACGACAGATCACAGTCCCGATCATTGTTTATTCTGCCTCAGATAGTTATTGAGGTGCGGCCCCTGAGGTTCCCTTCAATCCTTGACATCCTCAGGCCTTTATTTAGAGGATGTCCCTATGAGGTTTTGCGGGATCAAGAAGGAAGAGAGAGGGAAGAAGTCCTCAAATCAGAGAAAAATTAGGTCAAATTCATGGTATCTTCATGGGAAATGCAATCAAATAAAAATATAAAAGAAAAATGAAATCAGAACAAAAAAACTTACACGTTGATTACAGTCCGTGCTCGGCGTGGGGTGTATCTTTTGTTGTTTTGTTTGTTTCTGTTTAATACGGAAATTGCTTGACTGTAAAGAAGAAAGAAAAGAAAAATATGTATTCAAAAATACTACTGAGTTTAATTTTATTTCCACTAGTCTTCCCAGCGACGCACACGCAGACCAGAAGTCCTAAGAGGCCACAAATGCGACCTTCTATGAATGTCGCACACTCGACGGGGAAGGTCTCCCGCAGCTCGAAACTGAAACTTCAGCATTGTTTTCACGAGAATCTGAGGAAATTCACATTCATCACAAAGCAAGCTCCTCTTTGACAATCGTTCGTTAATTACGTCCTCTTGGTAGACTACGTTTTCTGTGAATTTTTATCCTGCCGCTTCAGGCCCATGCACAAATTTATTAAAACTTAACGTCGTTATAACATCCAAAGCTTTGCCCCGCTATCTCAGCAAACCAATTCCCTGCCCTTGCGACTACACGATTCTCAGCGTTATCCAATTCTTGTCTGATATAAACTACCTATTACGAGGATGAAATAATTTCTCAAGGCAGTATATTACTTCTTCGAATTTTGGAAAAGGAAACTTACCTTCCTCCTTGCCCAAAGTTGAAATTCGGGAGACCACTAATTTACCTCTAACTCTACTCTATACGGCTCCGGCACAAACAATGAAATTTTGGAATTCCACCGGCCGTTGATCAGCTGTCCACTCACAAACCGGTCCCCATGCCGCGACGCTCGCCTTGAACTCGGTTGAACTCCGAGAGTTCATGTTGCAGCAACAGGTGCTTGCGCTGCGGATGGGGCAAATCATTCCCCTCTGTCAAGATGAATTCGTCGTAATGCATTCAATAATGTGCAATCTGCGGCGAACATTAGGGCAATTGCACATTCTGGGATGCATTATTTTAGCAAATTCCCGTCGCGAAGCCGCGGTCACTACAAGTTGTTCATCAGATTGCGAACATCTGGAATGAAGATCACAGAGATTACGTGATGATCAGCAACCAAGACTTCACAAGAAGCAGGTGTTTCTAGAAGGATGAACAACGCTAGGAAGGTGAGCCGGTTAAGTTATGGAGCGAGAAGGGCCTGACACAGGAGTTGATCATAATCTATCTATGAAAAATCGAACTGGGCTTAAAATTATACGGGTCTACGTACAAATTATGTCGGGCCCCATTAAAATCGAATTACTCTCTGTCTGTCTATTTGTTCATCTGCCTGTCTGCCTTTTTTTTACGTTGAAAGGTGGAAACCTACTACTGGCTCTTATCCTATGGTTATGTGGGACTTTTACTTACTAAAGCCACCTCGTTCTCCTACGCATACCGCGCGGGACTGCCATATCGGTATTATGTCGCGAGCAGGATTAATTACAAACTGCAGCTCATGTCGTTATTTATTACTTTCCTCCTTCCTCAGCAGATTGTGGATCGTCATCATTAATTTTCCTGCATCAGCACTCCAAGTTGCTCCAAAAGCTAGCAAGTGTTCTACGATATTTTCGGGTGACAACTGCACCCCAGCACTCCGCTCTCTGTGCGGAGAACCTGGGACAGTTAAAAGGAACCTACTACGGATCATCTGGAATCATTTCGCATGTCGACCAATATGGGGAGTCGTCACGCCCGAATTTAGTTAGATCATAGCTGAATTCACCATGTCTTCGTTTGATCCATTATGAGACATCTGGGATAATCCTCTGAGTCCAGCGTTCTTTAAGTGAATCATCCCACCTTTTCTGCCACTCCAAATTAGCTTCATTTCATGCCAATTGCCGACGATAGGTGTAAAATTATTAGAGCCGCTCGCCAAGCTGTCGATGAAGACAGTCCTCGCTATTACACATGTTGCTTCGTCTAATGTTGTACGGAGCAGCATAACACAAGATGGAGATAACTCTCGAGATAAAGAGCCGACAGTTTTGCGTAGGGCTATCTACATTCGGTAACATTCTTGCTAACAATGCAACAACTCCAGAAGTCTCCTCTTGAATTTCAGTGCTTGGTCAACCACAACTGCTCGGTATTTAAGCGTTGGATACGAAGGTATGATGTGTTCGCCAATTCTGATCTCTATCGGCGTTTGCTTCCTTCACTTGGTGATCCAAACTACCTCGGTTTTATGGTCTGTGAGTGCTAAATCTTCAATCCAAGATTTGATTTCCAAAACTGCCTCGATTGTGAGGACCTCGATTTCCTCAATATTGTGAGAACCTCGATTTCATCAATATCTACGAGAGTCACTACAATGTCGTCTGCGAAGCCAATGATTTTCATTCCTTTGGGCAGTTAGAACTTCAATCGCCATACATTGTTATGCACAAGAGAGAACCGAGAAACGATCCTTGTGGAACTTTGCAAGTTGTTGCATACATCTTAAGTTCATCGTCCGAATCACAACACAATAGCCTCTGCAAGAGGAATTCTATAACTATTCCCACCACGTCTTCAGGAGTGCCTAATTTGTCAAAAGCCGCAATTAGTTTGCTCCATTTTGCAGTATTGAAGGCATTCTTCACATCGAGAATATATATCACGCAATATTTTTTGGTCTCCGTGGCTTCCTCCGCAATTTCCGTCATCATACTGATCGCATTGACAATAAATCTTGCCTTTCACAAACCCAGCTACCTATCTGAAAGATTACCATCCCTTTCTGTGATCTGTACAAGAAGATGATCCATTCGAAAAGTTTGCTGATGCCATTTAATAGACTAATTTGGCTTCGGGATTAGCAAGCTTCTGTTGCCTCCACTTTTCCGCGAATATCACTTCTTGGAGGCACGTCGTAAATATTTCAGCGAACCACTTTGGAGCTATTTTGACAGTCACTACCAGAGCTTCATTCGGAATGCCTTTTAGGCCTTTCGATTTTTTCGATAATCTTCTTCTTGTCTTCCAAGTGGTTACCTCGGGAATTTCATCGGAGTCTATCTGAACAGTGGATAGATTCGATTCAGTTGAAACTTATATGAGGAGAATACTAATGATATTCTGCAGTAAATTAGGGTTGGTAATCGGTGGTGAGCGTTTATCCTTGATTGTTGCCAGTATATAGCACGCGCACGGCTGTTGTCAACCGACAGAGCCTACAAAAACAGTTCCGCTCGAAACGTCTCACCATAGGGTCAAAGCTCTTACTGTACAAGACAATGATTTTGCCAGTCCTCATGTATTCCTCGAAGACTTGGGTTCTTAGCAAGAAGAATTGCGAACTCTTGGCCGCGTTCGAGAGAAGAATCCTCCGAAGAATTGTTGGCCCCCTACATGAGGATGGACGATTCCGTAGCCTACATAACGACGAAATCTATGAGCGATACCATGACCGCCAGGTGGAATTCAGCTCAGAAAATCTGTTTCGTTCGAAACGTCTCACCATAAGACTCTCTTACTGTACAAGACTATGATCTTGTCAGTTCTCCTTCCCCGGGGACCTGGATTCTTAGCAAGAAAAAATTGTGAACTCTTGGCCGCGTTCGAGAGAAGAATCCGAAGAATTTTTGGCCCCCTAGATTTCGTAGCGTACATAACCGCGACATCTATGAGCGATATGACTTAATCACTTAATCCGTATGGAAGAGGATGATCTAGCCCGAAAAGTCTATAGGAGCAATATCTATGGTAGAAAAAGAAGGCGAGGCAAATCCTGTCTAAGATGGAGCCATGGCATAGGTCAGGATGCCAGACAGCTTTTAGGGATATCGAATTGGTGGACCTCGGCGCAAAACCGGGATGTCTAGAGTCCCTTATTAAGGCAGGCCTAGACCGGATACCGGCTGTTGCGCCGTTGATGATGATGATTCATTAAAGAGTTGTAGAAACGGTATCCTTTTCGCGAGAGTAGAGAAACACGAGTAATTCGTCGAATTTTTTTTGTCGATCTTTTGCATTAGTCCTGCCAGGAGTTAGATTCTCTTCCATCTGCTTTCCATTGAAGGACTCAAGGTCATAAAATTTCGTAGGAATTTGAAGTTCAAAATAGCTAACGTAAAGATTAGGTTCCGTGTGTCAGGAGGCACTGACAGATTTGTTAGGTATGGCTTAGAAGCAATTTTAACTTATAGTTATGAACTACAAACCATGTCATCTAGTAGGGATTTACGCTCATATAATTATATTAGTCGCTGGACTCACTTTCGTTGCACTTAATAACCAAGTATCGAAGGTTCATGATGAATGGTATCAGGAGGAAGTGCTCCCAATAATGCAAATCCCATTTCCAAAAAATGTAAACGCGAAAATATATAAGAGTTACAGGAGTCAGTCAAGGAACATAAACCCTGAAGGGTTCCTTCCTTACAAGTGAGGAAAAGGACAGATAAATACTCTAATGAAGAAGTCACTGCTCTCTTAGCTGTAAATTTGAGTGAATCTTAATGAGAGAACGCAGAAATACAAAGAGGAGAGTGGGTACTGCCCAAAAAGTTAAGTCAGAGCTACTTAGGAATGATGCTAAATTTGGTTTTTTCATGGTAGAGATAAGTGAAAGCAAAAGGACATGTTCATTACTCTGATGTTAAACGTGAAGATCATAGCCCTATCCACCCAAAACTTAGGATCCATAGTCTGAAACGTCAAAGTTTTCTTGGCGTGGTACTTAGGCAGATCCAGATGGAACATCAAATGTTAAACGGTAATGTCATGGCAGAAACTTTTTTTTTTAATTTGAAAGGAAATGATGCATCATCTATTCAGTGCCACTATTTATGGGAGGCGGTTTGCACTTAATCACTTCTCTCTTCTGCTATTAATTAATTGTGAAATAACAGTCAAGGAAGGAATAAGAAACAAACGAACCTTAATGCATCCTGGACAGACGCTATTATTCTCAAGATAGTAAAATTAGATAAAATCATTAAGGAACAAGCCCTGGACGTTGTACACCTATCCATGACCATTTAAAAATCAATTAGAGAAAATGAACTGTGGGTGCAGCTTATAAAAATTACCATATCAATAAAAATCTAATCAACTGAGTGTCTCACTGCGGATCCAAAGTCTCCGTTTAACCTTGCACGTCTAATGAAAATATCAATCAAAGTGACTGCATCCAGCTTATCTAAACAAATACAGATTTTCCTGGAACTACGGATAATATTCAGTCACTGAACAGACATGGGAAAGCTTCTTCCGGATTGGATCAATTATTGATAAATATCTGATATTATTGATCACTGAATTTCTTTGATCTGAAAGATGTGGTCAGGTGGGTTGGCAGAGGTTTCTGAACTTTTTAACTTTATGATGTCCAGATGGGCTTTGATTTGATCCAGTTCTTTGTTATGGGTTTTCTTAGATCTGGATTTTTGATTTTTGGCTGGAAAGGAACCGCTTTTGAGGAGAATATCAAAGTAATTAGCTCCAGGCTATTCTACACTTTAAAACCTGTCTTTATGAAGAACTGAAAGCAAGAGTTATTTGTTAAATGACTGGAAATGAGATCAACTGAAACGCTTATTATGAGCCTCTGCAATCTTAGGAAAAGCACCTCGCATTGTCAACAAATCAACACACAACTTAATCGTATATATAGTATCTGACAACGACCTTCGTCAATATTATTGTTTATACTATTGTCACCTCAACCATTTTTTTAGTCCGATAAAAAACCCGAGATAAAGGCTGAACAAAGATGTGGAGAATTGGCATTGGGAGTGACAACAGTATGTTAACCCAATGATCATATCTACGCAGCGAATTAATGGTCAAGTGCGAGTACTCACAGTGGAAACTCTCGACTACTGGAAATTGCCAATGAATTTAGCCTTCAACCTGTCAACGGGTTCTTAACACTTTCCTCCTTACGATGACAATGATGCGGCTAAGAATGCCTCGCCATTTACTGAGAAAACAATTGAAATGGGAATTGTTCAAATGGTTGAAAAAATAAAGATTGAAATCTCTGCAGAACAAGATTATAATCCGTGGCTACTGTTCTTCGTTGGTTTATGCTTCATTTGTATTTTATTGTTGTACGAGATGAGGAGATCCGCAATTATCTTTTCAAATAACATCAGACAGTCACGAAAGAGGTTTAAATTATTTTGTGGTTATTAATACGCGACTAAGGTAACTAAGCAGTAAATTATCAACCTAAATTTAATTGAACTTAGTGCTAGATTCTTAGAAATAATTCTTAGGGGTTTAATTTTGCTTAGATAGAATCTTATTGGCAAATATGACCTAATTCCGAAATGTTTCAAGGCAACAAATGAAACTTATCGCGAATCGAGCCATGAAAAGGCCCTTGAAGCACTTGGTAAAGGTTGAATTTTTAACCCCACCTCCGGAAGATGTGAGGAGTTTGTGGAAGTCATCCCTCTTCAACCCAAATGGAACTGCATTTCGGCCATCCCCTTTCAAAAGTTATGAAGCCTCAAACTAAAGTTGATGGCCCTCTTCACCAGAAAAAAAGACGACCTTCATCTTCGTCTTCCATATCCTCTTCATCCCCTCCCCTCCAGGGACAAGTTTGAAAATTCAAACTTCACTATGATGATATCAAAACGACTCCGCTTTGCAGCCATGAATTTTCAAGGGGGGTGAGCGTGGAGTTTTTATTGGTGCTGAGGAAGGGGATCTTCTCCGTCCCCTTCCATATACTCCCCACCACCTCCTGCTCTGGTTGAAAATTCGACCTTTATCCACTTTGTGCAGCAAGTGAATAAAAATGTCGAAAATGGAAAAGATAGAAAACTTTTTAAATAATTATAAACAAAAAATATAATAAAATAATTTCATAATTACCTAAATAAATATTAAAATTATAAACAAATAATTTTTTTTCTATTTTTTCTTTAAAAATAACAATAAAATTTTCTTTGTAGTTGGCGGCTTTCCGGAGGAAATGAACGGCGAGTCATGAAAGTCTTGGACACTCGGATCACCTACATTTGTGTGCTTGGCACGATACTCCCAAACGGCGGAGAGCCAAAAACGATTTGAAAATCTGAAAAGTAGAAATGGAAAATTGATGAAGTCAGTAGAAGAGCACCAAACTCACTGAAAGATCAATGGTTGGGGAGGTGACGAAGACGTCTCCTGGTGTGACCAAAAGGATAGTATGAACTGTGTCCGTAACTAAAGAAGAGTCGCGTTGCGCTGAAGTAGTCGCCCTAATGCTGTTCTCGAGCTATAGGACAGTGGCTTACATGACTGGCGGTGCCGATAGCAGTGTTTCCAGTTGTGACAGCAGTAGTGTCTTGCCCGTTAGCAGTGATGTATCAAATAGCACCGGCAGTGTTGGATATACTGGCGTGGATAATAAAGATTGGCTGATAAAGGTGAGTCCATCTTATATAACATATAAAGAGGAAATTTACGAAAAATACACAGAAAAATATAAGCTCTGTAATTGATAATGAACATTTTATGTCTCCTGTTGACTACTTTTGTAGAGTATAGAGTATGCATCCAGTCGCGAGTACAATGGGCCAACACGGCCTGAGTGCTCAGAAGCTGTAGCTTCTCCCCCACCATATACATATGCACCCAGTCTCTGGTTCATATTATAATATGATTTACTATTTGATTTCCAATGAGACTGTGCCTCGGTCATTATCATCACATTTAGTGCTATGCAAATGATAAGCCTTATGCAGCCTAACGAATTAGGGCCGGAAAAATCCACATTAGAAGTGGAAGCTAAGCGCAAGACTACTCTTGACCTTCGGTTAGACTGGACTGGACTGACATTGAACATCCGGAAAAATAAACTTACAGCAAAAGAGGGTTAATACCTGGGGCGCATTATCAGTATTGGAATGATTTGTGCCGTTCGGAATAAGTTATGAAACATTTTAAGTTTTCCTTTCTCCGAAAATCGTCTATCAACTCTGGGCGTTCCTAGTGGTATGTCGGTGATATAAGCGATTTGTGCCTGATTGCGCTTCGTTCCTTTACGTGTGCTTTAACAAAACTGTTGTTTAATAAAATTTCACCTGTGGTACGTATCCTAAGCACATGCAGTTCCGATAAATCTCGACAAGCCACGGCACAACCCTTTCATGCTTCTTCTGTAGCATTATGCCATCTGGATCCGGAGATTTATATGCGGAGAAGCTGTTAATAGCTCAGCCGATCTTATCCTCGGTCATTACCGAGCTGATAGTATCGCACGGCTGGGTTGGTCACAAACCCTCCAAGCAAGGCTCTGACTCGTAGTCCTCCTCGCGGGAAAGTACGTCTGAAGCTCCAGGCTTCAACAGAAGACTTCGTCCAGGAGCCTTCCGCCTTTTTAAGAAAGGATGGGCTCCTATGTTCCTTGAGGAGAATCTTACTGAGCCTTGTAGATTCACTGGCGCTTTTAATGTTCTCAGAATAGTCCACGCAGGATTTGATTTTCGACTGTTAAGCTGCCAGTATGTACGCCTGTAGCAGGTGTTGAAGATTTCCCTAGTCAGCTTATTGAAGTTTGAGAGATACTCATTAAACCACGATGGCAGTGTCTTCTTGCTGTATTTAACAGGGCACGAGACTTTCATGGCGGTATCGAATGCCTTTTCCAAAACTCCGACGTTTGCTTCCAGTTCGTCTGTCGTGCTAATGTTGCCAATTTGCGCATCGCTGTGTTTGTTCTTGATAATTTGACCAAACTTCTTCCAGTCGATCCTCCTGAAGAGGTTGGAGACCTTTGCGGCGGGATCTAGACTGAAAAGTATCCAGCTATGATCTGAGAAGGATCTCTGGTCAGACACTCGCTGGAACTCAGGTCCGGACATAGCAAGGTGTGAAGATTCTTCCTCGCGAAGATACATGCTCTAGGTCTGCCCTGGGCAATGTCTTCTATGCTACGGAATAATTATAATATTTGCTTTGATGGTTCGGCCGCTTCCAACCCAAGGCTCCTACATTAGTACGATGTCGATATCTTCATCTAGGAGGAAGACAAGCAGATTAGCCGAAGCGCACTTCCAGTGTTGCAGATTTATCTGCGTTACCTCCAGCATAATTTTCTTGCGTGGGGATTCGTCAGTCCCTGTCGGACCGTCGATTCAACAGCTTGTTGGCGGCATCGATTGGATCCAGGTTATATTCCAGTTTTGCAGAGCGGAACACTTTCACCTTTGCATTTTGGACTCTGAACCGCACTTTATAGTCGACCTTTTTAAGTGCCTCCATGCGCTCTCCTTTTGTACGGAATAGAAAAGTTTGGTTGTTGGTCTGGGGTTCCTCCGTCTTGATAACTACCCAATCGTCCATGGGAATCCTGGGTTTTTAAAGACGCAGGTATTGGACGAGCTTGTCCTTATCCATGCGGATCTTCGACAACCAAATGCGAGCGACCGGTCTCCTGGGAATCCCGTCGTGGTGGGGGTGACTTTGGGCTTTATGCCCTCCCAGGCGTCGTTGATCTTAGCGACGCACGAACCAAAAAAGTCCCTGAGGGATTGGTCTTCGTAAGCTATAACGCGGAACCCATGGACCACCTCAGAGGAGTCAAAGCAGGGCATTGATCCCGTGTGTTTGCTTTTGGCGTCCAGGAGATACTCAATAATCATCTCCGACAGCCGTTCGTGAGTACATTATGTTTTTTCCTCTGGCTATACTTGTGTTCGATTGACTGGGCTGACCCTGACCAATGTGAAAAAGCAGATAAAAGTACCAGGAGCACTCTCGAAACCTTTCACCATCAACAATGATTGAAGACAAGTGGAAGCCCTATCATGAATCCTTTCTAACGTGGCCCCAGAAAGGGTGATCAGCGATGCTGATGTAAATGCGAGAGGCACTATCTCCTTCAAGTCCATTCAACTACAGGCTTATATTGATGATATCGACATTATGGGACCCAAGAAGCAACCAAATGCCTTGTTATGTGTCAAAGGGTCTTTAGAGACAAGTGCTTGTGTGAGCTTAATTTAAAATCGACAAATTTAAAAGTGACAAATCCTTTTGGTAACCTAGACTGGAAGGATTATATACTCTGATTTAAGAATGAAGGATGGAGTTTGATGCAGTCCTGGTTTTGGGTTCCATTTAGGATATCTTGCGTGCAAAAATTACCCTAACCAGAGCTATTACCTTCGAAACGAATTTAAGAATCCACAAACTTTTCACTTTTCCGGGACTGATTGTCGTTAATATATGGCTGTACGAAGTAAGCCTCGAAATTAGCAAAGATAAAATTCACGAACCTCATGTTGGATGTCATTTTCAATTAAGGACTGAACACTTCGGAGAATTTCTAGAAGCTACTATTGCGACCTACAAAGGCGAGGTGTGAGCTCCGATAGAAAAATGAACACACTGATTAAGGAAGGTCGTCAGCACCTAAGTCTAGTTACAAAAAGGTAATTGATGAGCCACGTCCTCATATGGCTTTGTCAGTGAAAATAAATCTGATCGGAGCCACGGATATTGCGGAGGCGGATGGAGAGTGGTTTTTGTCGTGTTTCTCACGCTATTAAAAGTCATCTGTGCAACTTTGCCATCGTTGAAGTCAATTCCAGAACGCATATTTATTCTGGGTTTGCCCGTAATGTGTTGTATTTATGACTAATTTTTCCGATTTGTTAGATTCGAAAAAAACTATATATTGTAAGTTTTAGATTCCAATAACCCCATGGCAATATTTTCCATATTTTTATTGGGGTTGCGTTTAACATAATACAGAAATCAGTGATTTGGTGCAGCATCACCACAATAAATTGTAGAAAACCAACAATGAATTAGGTGATTTTTATTTATAATAGTCATATCTCTGATCCTTACTTATGCAGCAATAAAGCAAACGATAAATTAATAGAACCAAATGATCAGTTATTTAGATTTATTCAACATATCAGTCTGAACCTCATCTCCGAATTGTCATCGAATTTCAAAATTACACAAAGCCTCAAAACTCAGCCGGATAGGGGGGAACTACAAATGCAAAAACAGCCCAAACTGAACGACCTTGCCACGGCCGCTTGTGTTTTATAATTACGTATGTTCCCTGGTCAACCACATGAATTTAATGGCCCCAGAAATCTTCCACTTTTTCATTTCTTTCCTGCTCACATAATCGAACATTCGTAGGCTGCGAGATGTATCTTTTATTTATTTGTCAAATTAGATAGAACGTACGACCACAGACGGCATTATTTACGAGTATGCCTTGAAGAAATTTGCACATTTCACCAAATTTAGTGTTAACAAAATCATAATAATAAAAGAAGTCGTTATTGAGTCGAAAGCCTGTCGGCGCAAGTAGACATTTAGGCATGTAGGTTGGCAGGTTTGGTATCTGGGTAGAGACTTGGCAGACTTTTTTGAATAGATTAGTATCAATAGCAAATTAACGAGTGATAAAGTACAATGTAGGCAATTTTATGCCATAAAACCGATAAAACCAAGCCACTTGATTTAAACTTCGGCAATAAATGTAACATATACGGTATAATCATGAACATACATATGTGAGCTTATGAGGTATGAATTGAGAAGTAGCCAGATATGCCAATTTATGCCAGATATAAGGGTTATCAAATTTACAGGCACACATACTATATACAACCACGCACAGAACAGTTGAGGAAGAGTGTGGGATTCTTAAGATGTCTTGGAGGGGTTAAGGAGGGCTAGAAGTGAGGGAGAAGTGAACCACCCACTGCATCGCTGGCAGTATGAATACCTCCGCCGATGCAATAAACTACCGCCGACACATCTGGCGGCCTGGCACGAAGCCGGTCCGGTACGCTTCTTCCTTCTCACCTCCGTCGCGTGCCAGAAGTGAAAGATCAATAAACACTTAGAAAAGAGAGTAGGCGTATTCCTTATCTACCTCCACATCATTGGCCCTTCGCGAGACTCGCGCGGATACAAGCATTACCTCAATCATCGACAGGTTTACGCGGTGGCCTGAAGCATTATCTCTGACTGAAACTGCTTCACAATCATATGTCGAGGCCCTCTGTGGAGAATGAATCCCGCGCTTTGGTGTACCAGCCGAAATCATCACGGAACAAGGAATGCAATTTGAGTCTACCCCTTTTTCTGAGTTAGCCGAACTCCTGGGTTTCAAACGACACAGGACAACTGCATACCATTCGTAGTCGAATTAGATGCTGGAACGATGGCACCGAACGCTGAAGGCCGTCTTGATTGCTCGCGATGGTCCATCATGGTCGCAGTCCTTGCCTTTTGTCCTCCTTGGCCTTCGCACAGCCCATCGAGAGGAGTTCACGGGCAGAACGTGAGACTCCGCGCCGACCCTGTACTGAATATCAGAGCAGGGTTGCGCGACTCGAGCATGCTGCATATGCTCAGGGATACGGTTTTGAAAATATGCGACAGACTCCGGCTTCCCAACACGATGTCGGAGCTCGACACCCCTTGCTTTTTTCCACGAATTTCGGACATTGCGTAGTGTAGACAATCCGGTGTGAACCTCTGCATGTATTAGCTAGATGAGATTATAATTGATTTCCTCATGGTTTTTCTCTAATCAAGCATTAATTACTTCGAATCAGTACAATTCATCATCTTCGAGATGTTTTGCTTCCGTAACCACTGCTTCGCTGGCAGCATAACCCACCACCCTGGCATGTCTGAGAACTGGAAGATTAGGTACATGATTGTATATGATCTTGCACAGTAGTGGACCTAATATGGAGTACAGTGGAATAAACAGACAATGTGCTCCTGGGATATATCGCGGTTTCATGTCAGATCCTCCGTTCTTGCAAGTAGCTAGCAGTCCTTAGCGATCTCCGTAAAAGACTCTAATTGGCTGAATTGAATACATTTCTCACGTATAGGGTCACCACCATGCGGTTTTCACCGGTACATTGTGTCCTCGGCTCTCAACAACCGCGAGCAATTTATTGTAGATGACCCTCTCGAATTTCCCCATAGTTTCTAAGAGACATATAGTTTTATAGAAGGATAGTTCGCCTAGTGATTTATCAGCCTTAGGTAGCAGCACAATCTCTGCCGCCCCTGTGAAGCGGGAAATGCTCTCTCGGACACTCATACTTCAAACGGCGCTGGACTTTATTATCTGATATTCTATTGCAAATCTCTAGCAGCTCAGAAGATATTAACAGCCCTTTCTTGCTGGGGAAGATAGCACCAGAATAATATTCAGCTGAAGAATGGGGCATGTAACCAGGTGAGGATGAACGGCTTCTGAGTCGTCCTATTAAAATTATGTAGGCTCTTTTCCACGGGATTCCGTCTGCCTCCGAGAAGAGCTCCGTAAAACGCTCCTTCTTGTTCTGTTGGTTGGCCATCTTAGGGGTTTTGAGGGATTCCTTCCAAGCGTGCTCCATTTGCCCTGATGGATCCTATCTATCACCCTTTTAGCTGTCTTTCTAGTTCAGTGGTAAGTCGGTTGAAGGCTGTGCCAGTTTATTATTTAACCAGGTCTTCTAGGTGTCACATTCTTTGGCAATGCATTGTCCCCCCTGAGCTATTCGTCTGACTCGGTGGCAAGTTTATTGAAGGCTGGTTAATTCGTCATTTCAGGTGTCTTCTACTGAGAATTGTAACCCCCTTGGTATGGAGGTATCACATGCTTGGGCGATGCATTGTGTTACATAGATAGCTCTTCCTGTCTAGTAATTAGTCTCCTTACTTCTCCACTCGAAGACCTACATATTAAAATTACCGGTAATCCGGTCCAAAACCTCATCCCTTTGCCGTATAGTTGTCTGGCATGCCCTTAAGTGTGGGACCTGGTACGGCCCAACGGTTGCATACATATACACCGCTTATTTTCGTCCACCCAAAGCCGCTGGCCACCTTACACATGGTGCATTGTATGGCTTGGTGACTGCATTTCCGCTCCTCCAGTCGCATCTCCAACCTGGACATTACCGTCAAGGTTTCTGTAGAATTCACTTATGATGGTTATTTCAAAATGAAGTTAATTCAAATCAACTTCAATCATTGCAGGACCACTCAAATTTGCTTGGGCAGACCACGTACACCGGATTCGTACGTCGTCTACCCAAGCAAATTTTGAGTGATCTTGCATATGTGTCATTATCAGGTAACAGGTGTCGGTTTTTCCTCAATAGCTTTTGGTTGCTTCTACGACCTCTTATGAAGGGCCGCGTCAATGAAATAAACAGGAGGCTTCCGCATATTAGAGAGTATCGACGACAGCACGAATATCAAAGTGGCCTTTTGATATTGCATTGTAAGAATACAGGTTAATAACTAAATTGATCCAAGCGCCTTTTCACTTGTCTGTATATAGTGGCAATGAATTGTAAGTGTTCCATTATTTTTCCGAGACCAGTTGGGCTGTGAGTCAGTGTATTTGGCAATTGTGTTTTATCTTTGGCGTAGTGTCATCTATGCAACTTGCTTGGCATTCGCAGTACTTTCAGGCGTAGTTTGTGATTGTCTAGCCATTAGCATTGGTTTTTGATGCAGTTTTCCACTTAGTCGGCCGCGGACATTTCACATATTATTTAGATGTTTTCTACAAGAGGAGTCGGTGGGGTTCATTGGTTACATCTGTAGGGACTTCAACTGGTTGCTAGAACGTTCTCAGACCTCCGGAGATAAAAACCAATGTCCTAACTTCTCATTGGGCGACCTAGGAAGCCCTTTTCGCAAGGAACTCGATATAGCTGGGTTGTTTTTCGCCAAACATCCGTAGCCCACTCCTCCTCCTCCCACTCCAGATTTTCTTGAAGATATTTACTGGTCATTTTAACTATCAGGAGCCCTATCTTAACGCCCTCCTACGCTTTTGACTATAGGAAGAACCCACCAACAAATGAACTTTGTGAGAATTTCGGAGCCAGGATGGATACCTCAACCTGCAAGGGCAACTCGTGGTATGACGTACAGTGAAGCGGACCTACAATTCAGCCTCCTACTCTACATATTAGTCAGACATTGAGAATAGGTTCCAACGATATTTGTAGCTTTGCGATGTCTAGATACTATAGACATCGTAATTTTGAACACATCGTCTAGTGACAACACTCGAAAAATCCAATGGGTCATGACCACTTGGTGCAGCCCGTGTCTTGTAGCAGTCAACTATACGATGAGTGGTCAGTGATGTGGCCAGGCTTTTCAATTTTGTGAGTTTCGTAGCCCACATAAAAGTCCGGAGCAAGATTTGCATTCAGTCTCTCTGGGTAGCTAAGAAGCGCACATACGGAAGTGGTCTCTTTTAGGATGCCAAAGCGGATTGCATTATTCCAGGATACTATGATCGCCAAGTTAGAGATCAATGCAACGCGGTTATCGACTTCGATGATTAATAATGATGATGATGTACGTTTAGTACCTTCGCTAACAGGAGTGCCACACCCACTTAGAGCGGTTTCTGTTGGCTACAAAACACCCTACGAAGCTGAAGCCTTACGTAGCTAATGGCATAGGAAAACTTTAGAGTCTCACCGCTTTATCTAACTGATACCTCATTCTATCAGCTGTTAAACTCTTTGGTGGTATGGCCCAGTTTAGTTCATCCCCCCCGGTTCGAACGTGGTAACATTTTCCTCCGCGTGGTGGGCTAGGATCATTGGTAAGCCAGCTATCGGCGTCTGAAAATTCAGCCAGCTTCTTGAGCTAGCGCTCCGTATAGAGCAAGGTACTTTATTGCCACTGTATTCGAGTTCGGTTCGCTAATTCATACCTGCACAATCAGGAGTAGGGTATCAAAGTATGAGAATCTCTCGCACAAACAACATTTTCTTATCAGATCTGGTGCTTCGGATATGCTCTTTATTCAATGGACTCTTCATTTCTCATGGTGAGACGCAACTTACGCTCCAAATCTTGGGTATCTACTACGGGATATTAAAAGCCCGGCGGACGGCGCCATCTTAAACGGCTTATTGAGCAGCAGATACCAGCACTGTCGGCAACATATAATATTTCACCGGCCTTCCTTTCCTGATTTATGCAGTTTTCCGCAACATTGGCTAAAGTAGGTCAGTTTTCAATCGCAGCAGAACCAGCAGGCCTCAATGATCTTTGGCATCCCCTGGCATTCCATCTTTCCATGTGCTGCTCACTAGAAAGGATTGTAAGGGGTGGCGATCATCGGCAAAATATCATTTGATTCACCTAGTTGACAGACAATCACTTTGGCTCGGGTAACTTTATACGCTCTTCGCATTGACTCGTTGACTTCCAGGCCTATCTCTCTTTCTCGAGAGACAACCCGGAGGATAAGTTTCTCCAGCCGATTGTCTTCTTGGATCATCACTCTTAACATGCATGGACATGCCCACCTATTGGTTGATTAATGGAGTACTGGTTACTCATCTGCCGGTATTCAATCTACGGTATCATACGTTTTGTCCTTCCTTCATTCTTTAATTTAGTTTTATGTATCCTTTCCATAAACATTTTGGTCTACACACCAGAGATGTGCACACACATGGTCCCGTACAATCTGAAAAGAAAGTGCGGATATGAGCAACCAATAGGTATGCCCTTGATGGGAGATCTGACAGCTCCCCACAGGTTCGCCATCTCAGGACGTTCTCACTGGGACCTCTTGCCTCATAGGTCTGCCAGATGAAATACTTCGACGCATAGGTCAGTTACTTCTGGGCTTTTTGATTAGAAGGCACAAGTAGGAGTGAGTAAGTTTCAAATTGAAAAGGGATTGCAACTCTTTTGATAGCTGTGCCACTTAGTAGAAACCAGCTCCGTAGTAAGGACAATGTTGGTCGTGAGGAAGAGTAGAGTAGTTCATCCATGGTATGATAGTTGGCATTATTTGGGTGAGACTCTAGGGTTAGTTTTAGAAAGATGAAATATTTTAGAACACTCTTGCAAGAAAACCAGACAAATACCAGAGGAAAATCATCTTCCAAATGAAATCATTTAACTGACTGCCATATTGAGGGCAGTCAGCTCCCGACCAAAATACACAATCACCCAATATAATTACTCGTACCAAAATAAACTTTCTGCACTTCATCCAGCTAACCTAATGGCGTTCGCACCATCCAATATTATTAGAATTTATGTTTGCATTCATTAAAGGTCATATTTCCCCCAACTGTAGTCAAACACTCTGAAATGTGGTTTGGCACTACTCCCATAAACAAACGCATGGAATTAGGCATCCCCATCGCCGCCGTCGTCATGATTGTAGTTTGCTATCGATTCGCATCGTTTTATGCCATCATCAATAGGAGGTCGAGGATAAAGTAAAAATAAAAGTTAACGCTGTTATGTTAACGCCACACACTGACTTTTGTTTATGCTCTCGAAATAGCGGATTAAGACATTACGAATGCAAACTTTCGGGTATTTCAAGATACAATGCTTGATTTGGACAATAGAATTTGGTCTATTTAGCTGGCGTGCGGTGCGCAATCTTGTAGAGAATTAAGCCGGAATATTCCCTGGTTCGTTGATGGATTGGGAGGAATTAGTCCATGGAAATCGTTGGTCCATTATTCGAACCCCTACCTGCAAAGGAATTTGTTTTATCGCGGAATAGCTTAGCAGATAAATCGTGGAGAAAAAAGTTCAAATTATGTAATGCACAAAATCGATGTGCGGATTGATTGGAATTTAGGTGGTAAGTAATTAAGTACGCTGCATGCCATGGCAAGATAGATTACCTGAAGGCAGAAAACATTATCTCGATCCTCGGGGAACCACGGTGGTTGCCAGGGGGCGTGAGATCTACCCGTACTTGATAATACTAGTATCATGTATTTCAGTGTGCCATCTGGCATTAAGTATTATCCCATTATAATTTAGCCCAATGACCAATGTCCAAATATGACCCTAGAGCCCATTTTGGTGAGGATTAAGCATTCCTGTGAACGCTTGGGTATGCATCCCCCCATAGGTACCCTTAACTGTTCCATTCCTGTTAAGTTGTCCAGTATTTTTCCCTAAGCCGTTTCTCTTCATTCATTTGCATCGTAGGCATGAACCCCACAAAAGGGCATTCCTACTCCTTCCCTGATCAGCTCATCCGCTGCCTCACTGTCCTTTAACCCAATATGGCCTGAAACTCAGAGTGTTCAGGGCTTATTGTGCGAGCCGAGAGTAATCAGTCTATTAAGGCATTTCCATATCCGTTCAGAGTTCATCTGGTCGGATGAAAGTGTCTTGATAGCCGCCTGACTCTCGGTCACAATAGCATTGTTCTGCCTCCTACATTTTCTTTGGAGGTTCAAGGAACCACATCAATCTATGACATATATTTCTGCTTGAAATAAGCTCGTGCATTAACCCATTGACTCCTACGTCCGCTTTCTCGGTTGTGAGGGTCCCATCAGTGTACCAGGTAATTAGTTGCTGGCCTAAACCGCAGGTCATTGTCACCCTCTCCCAGTTTGCTTTGTTGCTTCATCGTCTTTTAATTTTTCCGTCGAATTGCAGCTTCATTGTCATGCTATCCCTTGGTATCAGTACTTCAGGATACTGCCTAAAGGGAATGCCGATCCTTTTTCAATTTAGGCAGCTAATACCTCTGGACATTCTCCCTGCGCTCCTTACGTGCCTCTATATGTGAAAGTGGAGTAGAGTCAATCCCAAAAGGATCCCAAAAATGACGTCGAGCATGTCTTTATTACTCCAGTGACACACACAAAAGCAGTCTTTGGAGTTTGTGTTACTCCCTGGCTATTGTGCTGAGTTCAGTTCCATCTGCACAGAATACCGCCCCATAGATAATCATTGTCCTTATTATTGCAATGTACATCCAACATAATAATTTCGGGATGCAATCCCATTTCTTTTTGCTATGGATCTGCAACTTATCGAAGCCTTCCTAAACCACTTTTGCTCGCCCCTGGTCAAGTTTCCCAAGGCTATGCTCCCATTATTATCTTACTCTAGTTTCCAAGCGTGCTGTGATTCTTTTACTAGTTCCGAGTTTTTCTCCTTTTATCTTTATCTCAGACAAAATGTTATTATCTTCCACCGTGAAAAGGAGCTTTCGGAGCTGTGTTCTCATTTTAGGTGTGAAACCTGGCTGCACCCTTTGACGACGTAGCTATTTTAGCCGGACAGATGGCCTCGTATGCGTCAGTGATAATTTTTGCTGCGGTTTTCAAAAACTATCTCCAATGCGAGTTCCCTCCTGATATGACCGTCCACTTGTAAATGGATCTTGTTATTGCTCGGGTGCCTTATATACGAACCCCATCTGTTCTTCATTCTCTATTCTTTCTACTTAAGGATTTCCCTGAATGTGAAGTCTTATTATCCTGTGATCGGATATAAAGGCCTCATCCGCCATTCATAAAAGTATTTTCTAGATTTATGTCTAGTACCTCTTGCCTCGTTCTATTCATGAATGGCACGTTCCCAACATTATATTTTCCTAGCCTATTACTAAAGATAAAGAAGGTTCTTTCCTCTTCGATTAGTGTCGTTGCTTTCCCAGATGTTATAATGGACCTTGCCATTGCCATTGATTTGGGGTACCTTAGTCATTAGCTCCATTATGACTTGGAGCTCTTCTCCAATGTTGGAGTATCATCCTCCTACTTCGACATGAGATTTCTCCATGTTTCGTTGTGCGCCTTGGAGCTCCAGGTCTAGGTCGTTCAGCTTTTCCCATCAGTGTACAGTAGATTGACTTTCCTGCTCGATTTTGTCCTGTACGACATCCAGATCTCGGTAGGCTTTCTATTCCATGTGTTCTCCTTTTCTCATTATACTTACTCTACCTATCAGCTGCTCAATCCTGATGAGGTCAACTCACTATCTGTATTAAATTGAGAAAAACTTGACTCTTCTATAATGAAACCGGTGCTTCTCAGTTTGCGAACATGTATGGTGATCAAGACGATTACCGGCGGACCATCCATGCTCTGGAGAACTCGTCTCCCTCTTGCGACAATGGAAATCAAGTGGAAGTAGACGCGAATCTGCTGCCGGAATGTTTCTGATGGCTACACCCAATTCAGGAGAGGCTTCCTAAAGGTGACATTGTCATCTGCCATTCAGATGTGCTGAGCTCCGAAAATACCTTACTCGGACATGTGATGGGAAAGGACGGTATTGGCGAGCGTAAAGATAATGATCAGATGTTTTTGTATTGCTGCAGTTTTCTCCGCCTTGCCATTGGTGGCCCACCTGAGAATGTCGATGAGCTTTGGGCCGTCATCAAAGATGCTCTTCTGTCTCGGCCACGGAAGGGATTGAGGACTCTATACGACGCATTCGAACTCCGATAACGAATGAAATCCTGAGAAGTTTATCGCAATGTGCCCAGTGAAAAATGAGAATTTGTTATTGCGCTTGTCAGGGAAGCGGTAGAAGCCGCAGAACACACTGATTTCAGAAGTATCTACCGCCTCACGAGAGAATTGGCATGTGATCGCAAACCGGTGGTCCTGTGAAGAACGTTGACAGTCGACTCCTCACACCCGACGGTGAGCAGCTGGAACGGTGGAAAGACTTTACGTTTAAGATGAAATGGGTAGTTACCGTGGCATGTAGATTCGGACTGTTCCTCTAAGCAGAAGAGAAATCATTTCAACCATCGATCTACTTAAAGAGGGTAAAGCTGTTGGGCTCGACGGTCTCCCCGCAGATTTGCTTGTCGCTGTACATGTAGTTACGGCAGATCTGTTACCTTCACTCGTACTTAAATATTGGGGATCCAAGATTGCAGAGAGTGAAAAAGGGGATGATCATTAAGATTCCAATGAAAGGCACTCGTTTTGAATATGACATTTAGAGGGTTATCTGTGTTCTTCCTATCGCCACAAAGATAGTAGCTCAAATAATCCTGCAACGCATCAAAGAATATCTCGAAAGCTTGATCGTCAGAGAACAGGTTCTCCGGATTCTCCTGCATTGACCACATCAACACCCTACGGATCAACAAAGTGCAAAATCGTCCGATTCCTGCGGAAGGACCTTGTTCGACCGGAGAGGAACTCAGGTTCAGAAGATGCAAGAAGTCTGATGCTACGATCTCGGGAACGTGAGATATCGCGGAAAAGTGCTGCCGGGAAGCTACAGAAAATTAAAAATTTCCATGACCTTAGGCGGACGAAATCGCCAAAAATGCAAAATCAGCTCAGATTCAGGAAATGCGAGGATTCTCACGCTTCAATGCCGGGAATGCAAGATATCGTTGAAAAGGGATTGCCGGGAAGTCAACCAAAGTTGGAAATTTTCACGACTCCTGGGACCTTGTTTGAACGACGAGAGGGCCTCGATTCAAGAATTCGTGAATTTTCAGAAGCCGCCTCAGACGCGAGATATCACGAAGAAGAATTTCCTCGGGACGTCAAAGGTCAATGATGCAAAATTGTCAGATCTGGGCGGCTGATACCTTGCTCGAAAGGGGAGGCAATTCAGAGTTCGAAATTGGAAGAAATTACATTCTCGTCCATATGTTAAGGGTTTGATCCTCTTAGTCGAAGCTTGGTTTTTATTTTTTTTTTTTACTTTTATTGAACGAAGCGAGGGAATGCCTTCTTGATTTTTGCCGGGACGGGTTGGTACCAAGCAAGGGTCTGATAGTGAGACTTTTCCAATCACGAGGTCTTACCCATTGTCACATCTAAACATAGCAAGATCTTCGCATCAGTCTTGATTGCCGATTAGGTTCAGATTACTTCCTAGCTTCCCAAGGGATATTGCTTACCGAGCCCCTCTTCTACCAAGCCAGAGTAGATTCATCGGTTGCTTGGCTTTCCATAAACTTGCTAGAGTAGACAATGAACAACACACGTTTACCACATTCTTTGCGAAAACATACTTTCACATGAATTTTCATCTTCCTCTGAAACCAAACATGAAGCTGTCTTAGCTTCTGAAATTTATTTCCTTGTTTTTCGGTCTTTCTTTCACCGCAAAGCCCCTTTCAAAACTTTCCGGTTCCTACAATAATTGCATTTCCACCGAAATGTTTTCCTCGAAAATTGGAAAAATATATGTCCACCTCCAACCAGTTATTACACTCTCAGATTTCACCCAAACATCGCGTCATCTAAACATAAACAATTCCAGGAAGAATATTGCAAAATATTTCCTATGAAATTTGACCAAATGCTTGCAGATATTGATGCGAAATTAGTCAGACTGTCTAGTAATAACGCGGATGAACTGGTACTTAACAGATACAAGATTTCCAAACAACTGGAGATATGGAATCCCGGGAAATATTTAACCCAATCGAATTTGTTTAGTTGCTTAGAACATTTCCCCCACCTACATGTAGGTGGAGGGGGTTTTAATTACCCGGAGAAATTCACCAAGAGACGATTACAGGATGTCTGCAAAACAAATGTGACTAAATTGTTTTGAATCAAAATTTCTCAAAAGCCATTAAATGCTGTTGCTTAGCAGTTTTTTCAACCGAATACGATATCTAGTTAGAAATATTCGCAAGTGCCATGCATGCCAATTTTCCAGAGAAGCCATCAGCCACGGACAGACCCGTTTCTAGACATTTTGCAATTGCCCGGTAATTCCGAATGTACTTTGAATATTTTACAATTGATTAAACAAACCGAACTAGACTTCGCTGAACATATCACAATAAATCAACGTCTGCAACATTTAAATTCAAATTAAATTTCTGTTAATGCCTTAAACGTGGCTTTCCGGTGGTTTATGAGCCCCTCAGGTGCACGGAGGAGTTTTCCCAGCCAATTCCGGTGATTTACGGGCAACTTGGAGTGGCGGAGAGAAGGCAAATCTCATCCTGAATAACATAATTAGTCCAGAGCTAAACAATGAAGACATCTCCGCCCAGATGTTTCCCCAAACATATGTAGCGCCCAGACTGTGACTTCAAAGAAAATGGACATTATGACGGGGTGCGTGCTTCCTCTCCACTATCTTTTGGTTTGTTGCTCGAATGGTAAATTAGTGCAAATGAAATGTTTGTAAACTATTGGGAAAAAGAAAAAGTGGCGAACGAATTACTTATGCACTAACGATCTAGTATCTGCAACGGACCCCGTGTGTATCGCAATGGAAAGGAAAATAGATTGCTGAAATGGCTTTCGGCTGGAGCACGGCTAACATGGAGCAGGTCACTTCATAAATCTTGAAAAGCGAAACGTTGTTCCTTATTACACAATCCGCGCACCGAATGTTGTGTTGTGTTTCTAATGAGAATTTGTTGTTTGTTGTTGAACTGTTGCTAGTGGAAATTTGTTTAACGATTTGCCTGCGATCGTACGATTTGTTGGACGGGATAAGTTATGGGGTATGCGAGCAATTAACAGGAGTTAGGGTTGGAAGTCTCGGGAAAAAATTAGTCATTCTTTAGATGTATGTAGTGCACATGCACCTGCAACTGCATTCTCCACTTCTACGCCTTCTTATAATGTAAAACTACCAACCTTTTCTTAGATCATTTTATACCCTCGGAAAGTGTTGGCATTGCTAAGATCATTATAAGGGTTCGCTGCCACCAACCACTGGAAAAGAACTCTCCCAGAAACCTGAAAACCGTGCAGATCGATCGCACCTATGCTCAATTGAAATATCCCGTCAACAAACGTTCTCTTACCAAGGCTCGGGAAAGTGGATGTAGTCCTTTGGACACTTCAACCCTTCACATATTGCTTCCAGAATCACAGGCAATATGCAATGCACCTCAAACCATGCAGCAAGTGATAGTCTATCAAATATTCATTTGCCTAAACAACTTCTTACCCCTGTACGGTGTTGCTACGTCCCCAATCAGGCGCGTCTCTCCGTGTGGATCAAGGACTGCTCGCCGGATGCGTAGGCCGGTTAGGTGAAAGAAAAATGCTCGCCCGTGGACAAAAATAGCTATGGAAAGGACACCCAGAATTAGAAACTACTATCGAGGAAGAAAGGAGATTAAAACTTACAGTGAAGGGCTCGAAATGCCTTTGCTAGTAACTTTTGGGAGTAGGCAAGTAGCCTCCCAATTGTGGACATCCCCCGACTGCAGTGCCTCGGTGATGGATTGCTTGGCCGCGATAATATACTAATACTAATAATGCTACAAACAGTTTGGAGAAAGGGACACATCCCTCCCGAAACACTTGTTGCAGAGAAACGAAAGGATACTTCACAGACTAGGCATTGGTCACCTGGAAACTACCGGGAGACCTATTTAGGAGAAGCTAGAGGATCCTACTTGGTCTCCCGAAACCAATGTACGTGAAAGATGGAAATCAAGGAAGCTCCCTGAAAGCTTATAAATTCGGACGTGCATAGTGGGAAAAGGAAGCAAAGGAATAGTATCCACATACGGACGAATTATTTTTTGCCTTACTCGTAGGGGAAACGAAAAGGTTGTTCGAACTCATGAAAGAAAAATACAATATGTGCCAGACGATTAAAAACATGGACAGAACTTTTCGACCTATGTACAACAGTAGCAAGGACGAAACAAATGCCTTGAAGAAAGCGGACCTCACTCTGGCAACACAAGTAACGCCCCCTCAAAGCGTGAAGAGGGAGTGAATGGTTTCTTTGAACCCGCACAGGACGCTAAAAGGCGAAAAACCTTTCAACGGAAAAGGGCAAACCCAACAATCAATCAATAATCAAAATTGTCGAATCAGCGACATTGGCTTCAGTGAACTCAACGGCAGTAAAGCCCGAAAAAGGAATTGGGGAAGCATGAACCAAGTTTGACGAAAAGAAAAACACGACACGCGAAAGAAGATTACGTCTGGAATTGACAATGATCTCTAAAAAGGCTAATATGATATATGCTGATATTCTCAGGAAAGCTAAATCCGATTCGGAACCGATGGAACTTGGGGAAAGCGTCAGCCGAATCAAACGTTCCTAAAAAGGAGGTTTAATGCCAGAACTGAAGAAATATCTCGGCAAGGTGGAACAGTCCTTAGGGGAAGACATACAGGTACGGGCCAAAAACCAGGCGATTGTGACACAATGTAAAGACATTGATGAAGTAACGAGCAAGAAAGATATCTGCGAGGCTCTAAAAAAACAGTTCGGACCACTCGGTTTGTAAGAGTCCCCAATCAAAGGACTCAGTAACGTGTATGGAATACACAAACGCCAGCTATTAGCTTACCGGCTGAAGCCGGCTCAGGCAAGGCAGCATGTGCTACAGCGGGCATAATCCCGACAAAAATTGTGGCAAGTGAGGCACGCTTTCCGTACGAGAAATGAACCTGACACCTGTAAAATCTAAAGACCTGAAAAGGATAAAGAATACCAATTGGCGGCAAAGCGGGAGTCACTAGAAATGTTGCAGTAACTATGGAATGACTCGCAGAGAGGTCGCTGAGCTCACACTCTGATTCTCCGTATTGGGGAGGGTACTCACCGGCTGGACCGTTGTGGTTACAGGAAATATCTGCATTCAACTTGCATTGCTTTCTCTTTTGCCCTGAATGTGGTTGCATACCTGAGAAACGGGAATCGTTCTACTGTCCACGATTTCACTCCGAGAGGAGCCTGGAGGACTCTCAGAACATCATCGGGGAAATGCTGAAATCGAAGGCAAGCTCGGAAAGGCGTAGCGCGTATGGAAGATGTAAAGTACAGAAGCCTTGGTCATTGAAATCACAATCATCCCCGTGAATGAATGCCTAGCGTTGGTTCCGCAAGAAGGAGGAAAGAGAAAAAAGGTAGGTTCATTGGAAACCTCTTTGGCTCGCCTTAAGTTTCATCGTTATCTTGAACGATACCTGCAGCCTTCTGCGTAGCCACTGATAATACAGCTGATGATTCTAAGCCGGTTCGAGGTCACTTCTGAAGCTGCCAGGAATTTCTGAAATCAAAGACAGTTTCCATTGCACAGACCTTTGAGTATGAATGCGGTATTTATCCCTTTTCAGGGGCTTACCGTCCACAATGCAGTGCAGTGAAAAATGCTTTTTCTACAGTGTTAGTCTGTGTACGGTACCCAATCGTCTACAATTTCGTTATTATTGACAGCTTTTAGAGTGACTTAAATACCTCCCCAATAAAATTATCGCCTTGAGCAGTCACAATTGACTTGGAAAACGAATGCCAGCTGATCAAACGTGTTGACCTTGAATAACCGCGAAGCCCATAAATCAGGTGAAGTTATCTAGCATAGGCAAGATATACTTATTATCCTTCGGTGGTACCCCCCTGGGTCATGTGTCGTATGGAAAGATTTGCCGGTCACAGACGTAAACCCCAGCACTATTTTGGTTTGCCGATTTTCCTTCGAAAGTTTTCGTTACAACCTTAATATTTTGCTAATAGTGTCCTTCGCTTTCAACTGTTCGTTAAGTGGCTTATTATTAACTACCCTATGCATAGCCAGAAGCTCTTACTCCGTCGTGCAGTAATTCCTCCCAGCCGCATTAAATGCTCTATTAATATATGCAATCGGCCTTCACGTTTGCACCAATTCAGCCTCGAGGGCTTTACTGCTGGCGTTCGCTACCAATATAAACTCCACCTCGAAATTCGGATATGTTAGCACACGTAAGGAGCTCCGCTTGTCTTTCAGTTTCATGAATGCCCTCTCACATTTATTCCCCGAAATTTTGCATGACCAATGGTTTTCGGTTTAGTGCAGTTCCCCACCGTTTCAATTAACCTGGTATCCTGGTATTCCTCTTTGGAGCATAGGCGAACCACCACTTTTCTCAAAAATTGACACTTGGCTGGTTGTAATTTAAAGTTAGCTTTTTCAAACTGTTGAAACACTTAGCTTTTGATTATGCCTGGTACAAACCTGCTTTTGATTATGCTGGTACATCATCAAGCCTACCACCCGTCCCAAATCAAGGAGGATTTGGCCCAGCTATAACAAAAGCCGATTGCGAGAGCTCTTGTGCCAAACAGTACAAATATATGCAAGATACGGCGGTCTCCATGAGACACTAGCCTGCAGGGGACCATGCCGCCAGACTCGCCAAATTCTACAATCCGCATTGCCGAAGCTGCGGAGAAGATGAAGAAATCCTCAGGCACTTCCTCTGCGATTGTCCAGCTGTAGCTGTAGCCTGGTTATGGGCACTTGGCAAACCATTCTCTGAAGAGATATCTCTAGTGGGTGGGAGAGCTGCTGGCTCCGAATATTTGAGTCGGCTACACTCTGTCTTCTTGCTCTTCTTTAGTTTTCCAGTTCTTATTTCCCATTTGCGTATACCTGTCCCCCAAAGGTTTTATCGTCATGGAATTTTAGCACATTACCTACACCTGACATTACCTTCTATCGCAAAAGCAAATCTACTTCCTTTCAACGACAACTCTTTCTTCCCTTGGGCCCAACACTATGTCTACCACAGCCTTTATTTGTGCAATTAACATTCCAATGCTATGTGCTTTACCACATTAACATGCAGTTAGGTGTATTTCCACTTGGCGAATCGATACCGGCAATGGAGGAGCATTGAGGTATGCAATGTTGTGAGGCTAAAAATCCACGCTGCACTATTCTCATCCAGCAAAAGCGTTCTGAAATGTTTGTTATTGAATTTGAAACTTCCAATGTGCTTTGCTCCGTGTGACCAGTTGATGACCTGATGGGCCGCGAGTGACCAGCGATGCGAGTCAAAGCGGCAACTGATTTGCTTTCAGATCCGTCTGCTAGCAGCTACCCCTTAATCTCAGGGTGAAGAGTTTTGCTATTTTTGAATCCAACTACATGATCCAATCTTAGTTCCGGGAATTTCGCTGGCTCTGAGCAGGAAGCTCCTGCTACTGGTATGATTCTTCCAACACTTTCCTTATTGTTCATCCTTTTCATGTCAAGAAAGCACCACTTGCCCGAGTTTTCTATGAAAAATTATATGATTTCGTCCTTTATTTGAAAATTACTTCTGCAGAGTTTATTTTCACGCTTTCTGCCGGGAACATTTTTTTCCTTTCCAAACTTAATATGAGATGACTAAATTCATCAAGGGTTAACCTAATCAAATTATCCGTTGCTAAACTGTAACACAAACTAACAACAATCCACGGTTGTAACAAAGTATCGAATTCCTAAGGAACAATTAACTGTAATTCAAGCAGGCAGTACTGCACGGTGGTAGATTCTCTATTACTGGTGCATGCCCCAATAGCTCTGACCGAATCTACTCCTTCAGCCTGTGCAGAATAGTCCATGGTACTTATAGGGGGAACAATTAGTGTGGAATTGAATTTCACATTTTTTGCCACATCAGTCAGCGCAGGAATCTATTCTGAGCATTAGATACAGTTTGGAAATTCAGGAAAAAGATTGGAATCACTCTCTCCGCGGTGCTTTCTTTTGGATTGTTTACACTTGGACTCGCATTGAACATTAAAGATTGATTTTTGAACTCGAATTCAAAGGGGAGAAAGCGCACAGATTATCTAATAAATTGATCAAAATTTGTGTCGAACTTTGCTCCATATCAAAATAAAAAGTTTATTTGGGAAAGTCATAATTTTAATGGCTTTATTCGTTGCGACTGTTTAATTTTCGACTTTTTTAAATGGAAACGTGGGGAGGAAAAAATTCAAATATTTTAAACATTGAACTAGGTCAAAGTACAATGCTTATTTCTAAGGAAATCAAAGAAAAGTGCTTCCACGAACTTTTCCCACATGCATTCTTTCCGGATAAATAAACAATTTTCCTAGTGGTTGCGCAGTGACTTAACTAATTTATTTGCTTTCAAAATTAAGTATTTTCCGATCACGTTCATGCATTTCGTATCATTAACTGAACGCCGTTATGTTTCCGAATAGGTATTAAAGAGGAATGGGGACTTCCAGAGAAAGTATAACTTGATAACGGCAATCACCTTTCAGAGTTTTCCGAGTGAGAGTTCCAGCGTTAAAAGCTGAACATGCCAGGCTAAATGAAAAAAAGTGCTGCGACGTTCGAGAGCACTCATCTCTCTCTACTAGTCCCGTCCTATTATTTTCGGAAAGCCTTAAGGACGTAAGCGTGCATTCAGTGTTGGTCCTTTCTGGCAGCTATCATAAAGCGCGTTCTCATTGAAAGCAGATGGGAGATTCGAATCTAGAATAAGGCACATTTCAATTCTACCATGCTATTCATCAACAGACCTACAGTACAAAGGAGAAGGAGGCTTTCAATGAACATCTGCATGCAGCTCCGGCGAGGCTTTCTAAAGATGACGCTGTGATTGTAATGGTCGATCCGAATGCTAACAATCTGGCAAAATCAGGGCATGACATTGCAGACGCCTTGAGTAGTCCAACTGATAAGCATTGGGTCGCCTTTACAAATTCATTTTTCCCTAGGTGCAGCTGAAGCGGTGAAGGATTCACGGAATCGTGGAAGTGGAGCTATGGTCACGAGGAAAATGATAGTGGAACTCCACTTTGCTACAGTAGAGTCACTGCCGTTGTTATTCAATTTACGTTACTGTTGTTGAATTATCGCCTTTCAAGATTAAGGCGGTCTGCACGGGGCACTGGCCCATAGGAGACCATGCCGCTAGGCTCGGCTTACCCTACAACTCGCATTGCCGAAGCTGCGGAGAAGGAAGGGAAACCCTCATGCACTTTTTCTGCGATTGCCCAGCTCTGGCTCGAGTCAGGCTGCGGACACTGGGTAAACCATTCTTTGGGGACCTCAGTGAGATTCTTAGCTGCAGGGTCGGAGAGCTGCTTTCCTTCGGAGAATGCTACGGGCTGGCTCTGAAGATCCGAGCCAGCTGGACTCTGCTTCCCTGTTCCTATAACAACAGTCACGGTCTTAGGAGTTTGTGACATCAAAACGGCGCACCAAAGCGCTAGTTGGGCTCCTCGGAGCGGCCACTGATACCTACCTACCTACCTATCGCCTTTTTTCGATGTTGTGTGGCTCCTTGGCCAACCACTTCGCAGAGTTCTTCTTCTTGCGTTCTTGGTGTCTCCTTGGGTCATCTTCAGCTACTCAGGATGGTCGTTTGACTATCTCAATTCAAAAAGTAACAAAAATGAGCCTACACTCAACCAAAACTAAAAATGAGTCCACGCTCAACACACTAAATTAAAAGAATATGAGCCTAAGCTCAATAAAAGAAAAACAAATGAGCCTATGCTCACTAAATGCAACAAAAAATAGAGTTTCCCAACAGATATTGAACGACATTCCCATTCCGAAACCATCCCCAAATCTCCCGCAAAACTCATGCCAAAATTGTACCAAATGTACTCAATAGGAGAATGGCTAATTGAGTTGTTCCCTGTCATAGAATAGGGTGATAAATAGGCAAAACTTGCAAAAAGGGAAACGCGGGAATCCACTCTTCTTTGTCTCAAATCCGTGAACGAGATGAGAATGCACGATTGGGGATGGCCGGACCCAATACCGAGCTCCGATTCCTGTTATCCAACCAACTGCAACACGCTCATCCGTTACTTCTTTCCTACAAAGAGCGAAGATGAAGGGCGAAATCCGCGCCAATCTAATTTCCTCTGTTTAAAGTCGGAAAATTGACCGGAGATGAAGTATTGGGGGCAGCCAGACACAGCCTCCCGCTACCTACCCCCGTTTCCAACCTAACAGGCTTTTACACCGTTTCCTCAACCCGACACAGCAGTAAAAACGTTTTATTTTTCACCTTTTTTTCTTTCTTGGGTTCGGAAAGCTAATTGCATGCAAAATATTGAGGACGGCCAAGCACAGCACCTCGCTCCAATCCCCCGTTTCCAACCTAATACCAGCAGGCTATCAGCTTCTTTTTCGCCACAAGAGAGAAAGGATCAGTGACCGTGTATCGAAATCTCGAAAGAATTCTCATTCTATAAAGGCAAGAAGAGGCAGTTCTCAAAAGCTCGGATGGCACAACCTTTCAGCCTCCACCGGACAAGGCCGTATTCCAGAAACTTAAGAGACGCTCTCCAAAATATCATAAAAAAACGAAGGTCAGAGCAAAACACTTTACAGGGTCTGGACACATCTCCATCGACACCTGAGAGGCTGAGGTCTACATCTTACCCTTTGAAACCCTTTGAGCTGGATCCTTTGAACACTACCCTCACGTGTCATCTTTTTAGCTTTTTGGGCTAGCTCTTCCCTCTAAGTCGTTCTCGGTCACTCAGGATAGTCGTTTGACCATCACAAGATGTTACACACTGTTACAGTAAAGTAACAGAAAGCCACAGCTACCAGCTCATGTGCAACCTATTCCCCATCATTTGCTAAATTATCATATAAATCCATGCAGCTCATACAGTGTCAGCGTCGGCACTGCCACTCCTCTTAGTTCGCCACCAGGCTGACTGATGGTTATTCGGAGCTATCAACTGAGAATCATGAGCCTACCTAGGATTGTTGCCATCTAGAAACTTTGTCATCTGTCCCAGCGCGTTTGAGGCCAAGACTCTAAACGTTAAAGTAAGTCATGCTTTGTTTTAGTGAAATTTACTATTTCAGTGCTCAGAATAGCAAAAGCTGCCGCAAATCATAACGATTTTAGGATACATACCGGATTACAAAACATGTTTGTAAATCGTTCAATATACGAGTTAATAGCTGAAGAGGTGGAAGGAGTATTTCAACACAATTGTCAGCCATTAACATCCTGTGAAGTTCTATCTGTCATGAATCAAATGTTCTGTCACCGTGATATGCGGATACGAACCGCTACTTAAATCATTTCATCAATAGGCCCAAGCGGGGTAAAGTCGCGGAGTCGACCCATTATGTGGGTCTGCTTGGCCAAGTAAGGCCGTGAATTAAACGGGATCATTTTTCATGCAATCCACGCCGCCTTTCTCCCCCCTCTGCTGAGCTTGACCTGCCAGCCCACCGCACTGACTGACGGTGGCATGAGTTCATGAGGAGAGATCCTGTGGATCGGGTTGATCCTTTCACGCAGGATGCTAGAGCGCTGGACGAGTATGTCGGTTCACGAATTGAAGGCTTGATTCGGAAGAGTGCCTGCACTGCGAAAGCCGAATCCAAACTCGCACTTAGTGCATCAGGTAGCTCAAAATCCGCCTTTTTCAACCCGTGCAGTATATTTTGAGGACAGACGTGACGATGGACTGAATATAGACAATTTTTACAGACATGACGATTATTATTCTGCTAAGGGAAAGTCGCGGCGCGCCCTTAAAGAACTATTGTGCTCCTTTTGCTGGTTATATTGTACCTATTATTCATAATATCTCAAGCAAGCCTATAACCGTTACGGATCTTACTATATTTCGTACTTCCAGATCTTTCAACTTTGCATCTTGTCTTAAGTGTTCTTCCAGATGCCTCGACCTACTTTGCATAAGTGCCGGACACTGTCCCAGAAAGTGTATAGAGGTTTCATCAAACTCTGCACAGAACCTGCAGGCAGTGTCCGTATATACCCCTAGCTTCCCTCGGTGATAGTTTAATCTACAGTGAATTCCCACTATGATTCGGAGGTTCTTTTTGGTGAGGTTTAAGCAATGCTTTGTGCGCTTGGGTGCGTATTCACAATAAGTACCCTGGAATGCTCCATTCTCGGTGGGCCCACCCAGTATAGTTACCTCAACCGTTCCCCTTCATTTCTTAATGTCATAGTCATGAAACCATTTCCAATTCCACAGATGGGTTCTGGTCCATGTAAAGGCATCCCTGCTTCCTTTTTGGCTAGTTCGTCCGCTGCCTCATTGCCTTTCAACCCAACAGGGCCTGGAACCCAGAGTATCCAGACCTTGTTGGACGAGCCGAGCGTATTCAGTCTCTCACGGCATTCCCATATCGCTGCAGTAACTCCGAAAGTTACCGTGTTGAAGCGGTCCGACAATTTGAACTTGACTTACCCGGATATGACCCCACTACCTATTAGGTCTATAAAACCGATGTTTTTGGTTCTAAGGCCGTGGTACGTGAGACTGCAACAATATCCAGCGCCCGGAGAACGGATCATCGGAGTAGCAGAGATGGCGATGCAAAATCCTAAGTGCCCAGTGCAATTTCCTAGCTAATGTCGAGAACGTCAACAAACACCAGTTGACGACACACCAGCGAGCAAGGCTCAATGCTGTCATTGGCAGTTTTCCGTCTTTCGGATCGGAGGGCTTAGGACGTACAAGTCTAGAAAGTCATTACAGTACTCAACCAGAGCTGAGTCGACTGGTATCCAACATCGAGCCTATGATATAAATCTCTCTATTGCTAGTTAGATTCGAACCGTGATTTTTCACTGCGCCAGCATATCGCATACCATCCCAGGTCAAGGTTGAAGGTACGTCATTTGGAAAAATCATCCTCTACGGCCGTAAGAGCTCCAGTACGTTTGCCTTCTGGGCCGTAGCCCACATTGGGCGCCCGTTTAAAACTCAAGGCAATATCTCCTCTAAAACATTCAGTCAGGGGTAAATGCCCCTAAATTCACATCCTAATCGGCTAAGAAATATAGCTTTCATTTTCAACACAAAAGTAAGGACCGCCACTTATCTGGTTTTTGATTGTTCAATCTCTATAAACTCCTTAAAGTCAAAATACGCTAATTGGCTAACTTAAACAAATCGTAAACCATAATCAATTGCATAATAAAGGCGATCACAAAAGATCCACTTCTGATTCATATCAAGTGGGAGCTAACAATAGCCTCCGAAAGCTAGACAGGATCTATTAATTCTTTATGTAATCTTAGAACCAGAATTCTGTATTGTCATACAAATGGGAATTTGGGTTGATTAGAAATTCATAATAATAAAATTAATCTTGACCGAATTTTATTAAAAATAAATTAAAAAATCTTTAAAATTAACAAAACCAAGAAACAATACAAATTTCAATATTGCATTTAATCTACAATTGCCATAAAGGAACCATTGACTAATTCCGAAAATTAACATGGATTTTGGCGTGAAATATCACAACACAAGTTTCGTCAAATATCTATAACAAATTAAGAAGGAAAACTTGACTTTTTTTTCACAAAACCACAATAGTTTGATAACAGAATAAAATTTGAATGACTGATTAGCGAGACACTTTTATTTTCGGCTTTTCGTTTGAAGTGGGGCTCTCATTCATCTAGTCTAAGTAGCAGGAAATGGATTCTATTCATTAAGTTTATTTTACGCAAAAAGTTTTTATTGCGCTGGCGCCAAAGCAAGTTTTCTATCAATATAAAAGATATTTGTATATAAATGTCAGTATACAGATGTGCATCATATCTAAAATAAAACTTACTAATTCATTTATAGTGTATATTCGCGTAGATGGGTAAATTTGAAAGTGGATAGATTTTACGATTAAAAGGATGACAAAAAAGCCGTTTGGTTGCTTTTGATATACTTGTAAATAGCAAGTGCTTTGATGTGATCAGATAAGAGCATTTTAATTATGTCCTCCTGATTAATTCCATATTCTTTTATTGCTTCAGATGATAGGTTCTTACCCGGAAGCACTAAAATCCGGATGTCGACAGACTCCCTGTACCCAATTCGCATTGCCAAATCTGTCGGAAGGAGAAACCTTCAGGCACTTCCTTTGCGATTGTCCAGCTCTAGCTAGGGTCAGGCTATGGACACTAGGCAAACACTTCTTCGGTGACCTCAAAGACCTCTTAAGCTGCCGGGTGGGGAAAATGTTATCCTTCGTGAACGCAACGGGCTCGCTCTGAAGATCTGAGCGGACTGAAGTCTGCCCCTTGTTCTTACCACAGCATTCATGGTTTTAGGAGTTTGTAGCATCAACACGGCGCACCAAAGTGCTTATTGGGTTTCTCGTAGCCGCCACTGATACCTACCTACCAAATCCGTGTGTGTGTGCATATGAGGTGGGAGAGAGGCAAAGCCTCTGAGCACTCAAACCGCCCCCCCCCCAGTTTTCCTGTGTACTCGATTCCCCCGTTTAACAGGATATCCCGGATTCATTTTGTATCGCAAGGTTTCCGTTAATGGATGTGATGCCACTCGCTGTAGTTATAGCACATCAGCACAAAAATCTGATGTCTAATGCATCCATAGGCGGGGCATTCACATAGGAAATGCTCCATGGATTTCGCTTCCTCATTACAGGATGGACACGTATCATCTTGAAGAATCCTTACTCTGAATATATGCCCAGCTAGTGAATTATGGCCAGTCAGAATGTCTACAACACTCTGCAAGTCTACCACGTTTTTATTCGAGAGGTAGACTCCTGCTCCAGACCCTATTCTGTTTTTGATCCATCGGTGCAAAAAAGTCAGTATATCCTGACACGCATTTTTCTGCTCCGCCCCAGTTTTCTCTTCATTTCAAAATGGTTTCATATCTTCTATCAAACAAATTTATGGGTATCTGAGAATCAGAAGGTATTGCCACAACTGGATTCAGTTCTCTCAATAACCTTTCCCGGCTCGAAGGACCAATAATAAGCTTCTTTGAATCAGAAAATGAGCGCAAGTCAGCACCTACAAATCATTACTGTTGTCCACCAAAGGATACAGCAGTCGGCTGTTGAGTATTGCCTCCCAAGTAGAAAGGGCGATACAAAAATCTTCAAAAGATAAGGATAGTGGGCATTTGTTTGATATATTGTTTCAAACTGTCTATCGCGGCCTCAAATAAAGCTCCGTAGTGACTGGCTCTAGGATGGTTGTAATACCATATAATCTGCCTCTGCCTCATGGGCCCTGCACATTCTTGCTCCATCATTCGCCACGCTTCCCGGAGCATTTTTGAGGCTTCCACTAAATTTGTGCCGTTGTCGGAACGAATCATTCTAGATTGACCTCTTCTACACAAATCGTTGGAAAGCCGTCGTAAGATTTAAACATATCTTCAGATGTACGGTCTTAGTGGCCATACATACAAACACGTAAACCTTCATAGTTTTTGGTGTCTGCAGATTTGAAGCTTCCAACTGAAATGGTCCACAGAGATCCATTCCAACGTTCTTAAACACTTCCGCCAGCCTCACCCTTTGCGGAGGAATATCCGTTATCTTTGGCGGCACCACCTCCCTTCGAATTCTCACGCATTTGACTCTTTGCTGTAATGCGGGGATCTAATATTTTCTCCGTATTATCGTCATTGTGAGACCGATCCCACAAAGTTGATTCCCCTCGTGCGACTTCAAAAGACTCAAAAGGCACACAAAAGTCGCCTGTTCTAAACGGCCTCCTACGTGAACCAGTCCGGAAATTTCTTCCACGAAAGGGTTGAGTATTGGCAACCAATGATTCTTTTCCACTGGTAAGCCCTCCTTCCTATCCAATTGTTTTCCGAAACTTGATCTTGTTGATATTCTATCACCGCGCATTCAGCCCGTTCTAGCTCCTGAACAGGAAAAGGTCCCAACCGACCGCTCCTCCAGCACAGGCATCTTGCAACTACGTTTAGGAGACGCGGTAAGCTCGAACTGCTTTATGAAGTCTGATAAAAATTCTATCGCCACTTTGGTGGCTTCCTCGCTCAAATGCGCTACTGTTTCTAGTTTTGAAAGGAAGTACTATGTTCGAGAAAACTCTTCCTGCGGAAACGGTAGTCCGCTGAAACACAAATCATGCTCTACCAAATTCTGCGGGCTGACAACTCTTGATGCACAATCGGCAGGATTTAAGCTAGATTTTACATGATGTATAATATGTTGTCAGGCGATAAAAGCTTACGAGAAATCGCTACTTTGTTCCTTATGAAGTTATTCTCAGTTGGTTTTTGGCGGTGGATCTAACACAGAGTGACATCAGAGTCAGTGTACCCTATAAACTTTATTGGAGTATCACCCAGACTATCGCGTATGTCCTTAAACAGGTCTTCCAGAAGGAATACGCTCTCCAATTTGACGACTGTACACGACCGCCGTATATCCATTACCTGACACATTACTGTGCCCAGTCCAGCGTGGCATACAAACTCCATTTAGCCAATGTAGTGGTCTTATCCCCTCCTGCTGGTTCCTAGTCGGGCCAGAAATGGCACCATCCCAGCCGTACCCTTCCTGCCACAACCGCTGAATTCCGATTCTCAGCCTCATTATGACGGGCAACAAGCAATCAATCGTATATGCTGGCCACTAGACTCAATACCCTTCCTCTGGTATACACACTTTTCTCACAGAGGTTGATTCTATAACGAAAACACTTTCAATGCTTTGTGCCCCCACCTCATTGTTTCCCCATAGATTCAATCGAATTAATCTATGAGCTGTAGTGCCCTGAATAAATAAATGCAAGGGCTGGAAATTGAATAACTCATTTGCACCGCCGGATATCATGTTCATGGCGCCGGTAATACCCATACAGACAGTTCTTTACAGTGTGACGAGTTTACAGTTGAAATTCTTTTGTTTCACCTTAACCCATCACACTACGGATTTATAAGCGAACATCCTTATTGCATGATTCCTACGTTTGTTAATTTTTTTTTTGATTTCCTGAAAGCCCATGCATGAAGCATAAACTATCAATCAAATCAATTTCGTGTTGCATCTTTCTGCACGCCGTTCCGAGGTATCATCCAACAGCTAAAGCAGTCAGGTCATTCGCATAAGCTTGAGTGTGTATAGGCCAATTTTTCAATTCACATAGCAGTGGGTCGATCAACATACTCCACAAAAGTGGCGATAGAACATCGCCCCCAAGGAGGTGCCTTTTGTTGCTTCTGTTGTTACCATCAACACCATGCTCTCTGGTCAAGCGCCTCTTCAATATCCAGAAAGATCCCCATTGCGTACGCGCCTTTCAGGGCTGCGTCTTTTATTTTTGAAACCAAAGAGTGAAGCGCAGACCCGCAGGATTTTACAGGCCGGTAGGCGTATTGGTTTTCATTTAGTGGGCGTGTCCTTAGCGCCTTCTAACGAATCTGACGCTCAACCAGTCTCTCCAGACATTTCAGCGAAAATTATCTTAAGTTGATTTGTCTGAAGCTTTTGGATTTGAATAGTCATCTTCTCCAGGTATAAAGACTACCTTAACTTTCTGAAAAGAGAAAGCACGTAACCCAGACCAAAGCATCCTCGAAAAATATTTCTTAGAATTTGCTCTAAGTGCTCAATGCCCTCTTTAAGCATCGCTGGATAGATGCCATCCATGCCGGGTGCTTTGAAGTGTCCCCAGGATAGTATAGCAGTTCTAGCTTTTTCATATGTAGAAACCATTCTCGCAGTGTTTCAATTTCCCTTGCCCCCCCCCCCCCCCCTTTGTTGAAGGGTTTGGAGAAAACGCCCTTACACTTCTCTCACCTGTCCTCCTAGAGAGACTGTACAGACTTCACTCCCTTTTAAGGACTCTGCACAGCCTGGAAGTTTCCCTTTCTCCCTTTAATTCCTCGCAATATGCTCTAAAGGAGTCTCGTTTTGAACGGAGCATCTTACGTTGGCGCTGTAAGTTTCAGAAATTTAACCAATCTTTATTCTTATTTCTTTTACAAGCACAGTTCAAAAGTCATCTGATTCCACCTTTGGCCTCGGGGAAAGCCTATTTAAAGCACTCTAAAAGTGTGCGATTCAGAGTTTCTAATTGATTTTCCATCGCTAAAGGAAACGAATTTGAATTTTATCCAATCTGTTTTCCTAGGATTCAGTCTTTCTATTACATACTGTTTGCCTGCAATAGTTAGACTAAATTCTAAGTAACGGTGATCTCAGAATGAGACTACATGTAGCACTTACCAGTCTCTAATCAACTCTAACAACTTTGAAGTGCAGATTGTTAGGTCAATTATTTCACTTCTTCTTGGTCCCACGAACGTAGGGGTATACTCTACGTTCGCTGTCATCAGACCAACTAAAGTCATAAAATCAAACAGCAACTCTGCATACGCTTCCAGATCCCTTAGGTCTTACGTCGGCGGAGGACACAAAGAATCATAGGACAAAAAAGCAGAGGCAACTATGACGTTTCTCCTCTTACCATTAACCTGGTATTGTAAGTTGATCGTAACAAGGTCCTGGGAACAGAATTGTCTCAGCATGGTTGCGTCTAACAATTTTGCCATCAGAACGCAGGGTCTCGCACTCGGAGATCTCTCATCGAAAAAGATCCTAGTCCCCTTGACTGATCCAATACCACAGATTATATAGGGACAGTCCTGCAACTTTGCCACCCTTTCTGTCAGTAGATGGCAAGAAGCTTTGGTATGATGCAGGTTAATTTGACTAACTCTTATGTTTGTAGGCATAATTGTAATCTAATATGAAAACCGCCGCTAACTGAAACTCTACTGCGTTCGGTGTAGATCTCACTAATTGGTTACCAGTTTTTCCTTACCTTCCGCCGAAAGTTCCGATTTCGTGCGTCCGGTTGCCCTGGATATCGCCACACTTGGAGGTGTAGCAACGCCTATGTCTTCCCTCGCAACAAACTTTTCTTCTCTCGTAGTGCTGGAAGCCCTCCCAGGTTCACGGTCTCCGGGCTGTATGGATCTGTTTCCACGAAGCGGAATTGGACCAGTTACGTCCACATCACCTGCTTCCCTTTCTTTCGCTCTTCCTGGTAGAGGCAGACGAGAAGTTTCTGACAGGCACCTGAAGCTTCCTTAAGCCGAGCCTTCCTCTCCCGCTTCTTGGAAGAGTTACTCATCGATAGGTCGGCCGTAGTCAGGTTACCAGTGTCTCTCATTAAGCGAGTTATTGTACTGTCCTTTCTGATTGATCGCGCCGTAGATTTCGGGTTTTCCACTGAAGTGGAGAGTCTGTCTTCCACAGATTTCACCGTGAAGGAACATGAATCTAGTGAGGTCTCCAAAATCTGTGCCTCGGCCACGACCTGATTTCTCAAAGTCGCAGGTGGAGTCCAAGTCTTTGTTTTCTTAGAGTTGTAATCCTTTGTTTCCATCTTCATGTGTTTTTGAATGCCCTTAGTGTAGTAGTAAACTACCATAGGCTCCCCCTCCACGATAAGGTGGTGTCCGAGGGGGGAGCAGAAAACGGGTACAATAGTTGTTTAGGACACAGTGCCCACAAGAGAGCAAGTAAATTTCTTCCCAACTGGTCTCCCTGCATCCTCAAACAAAAAACAAGGCTCGTTGGTGAGTTCACTAACGTTTCGTTTATTTTACTCGCTTTGGAAAATTTGCCAACGACGATTTTCCCAATGTTCCACCTAGTAGGTATTTGTTGGACGTTTGGGTATTGGGAGGAGCCATTTGTCACTTTGGTGATAACTGGCCGTGAATTGTTACAGTAACGTTGCACGGCTGACACCAAGAATTCGCAAATAGAGCGTTGATATGTTAGAATGTTGTCAATATTTAGGACAGTTACTCTGACTTTGTGGCTATCTCCAAAATTAGTGTGTCTTGAAAATCTGATGGAGGCATGCCCCATTTGAGGGCTCTGTCGTTAAAGTCTCCTCCAACTAGAACTCCTCCTTCCCAGTTTCCAATATTGCCTCCAAGGCAGCGAACCTACTCGTTTAGTGTAAGGTAAATGCTGAAAAAAGTCAGTTCTGTATAACGAACTATAACGAAACCACCTTCAAACCTATGGCCTAGCACTCGTAAGTTGACTGTCTTTTTCACCCATACCACTTGGAAGCAGGAATATGGATCACATCTTCTTTCTGAACACAGCATTTTTCCGAAGCGCAAATCTTCGCTTTATGCCCGAGTTCGCCCAGTTATGTGCTCGTAGGCGCAATACTCAAACTAGCGGTTGGGAACTGCTGGAACTTTACCTTATCCTGCAGTTAATCCACCTGCGTTTACTTTCCCGCTACGAAGAAATTGGCTCACTATACTCTCAAGAGCAGGGAAAATAGCCAGTTTTCATCCTCTAGAATTGGTAGATGTAACTCCCACCTAGAGCCTGCTTGCATCTCTTCCTTGTCCGCGATACAGCCCAGATCTCTTGTTTCAAGGGTGCACAAGGGTTCTAGTCTGGAAAGTACCACTTTCATACCTAGAATGCTCAAGACTGTCTCATAGAATGTGTTCTTCTTGTCAGTCCATCGCACCGACGAATTATATTCACCTTGAAAAAGTAATTTTGCACTTTCAGGAAATTTTTCTGGGATCTATTTGCCTTGACCATGAGTAGCGCCAAAGAGTAGATAAAGCACATTCAGATGAGGTCAATGTTGCTTTTTATTCGATTTTTGTAATTAAAACGAAATTTCTTGAGCTGTTAATTGCACTAAAGGCGTCAAAAATGCGGAAAATGCCAACTATATATTCATAATTGAATACCTTACAGTTAATAGCGACATTAACACCAGCGATATAATTGTTCGATCGCCAATTAAAGGCCATACAAAATTTCAAGTTTCTCATCTCCTCATTGACTATGGTTAATCAGAAAGCTTCCGGGAACCGCCTTTGAATTGAGATTGTTTTTATTCGATCATAACAGAATTTTCACAGATGTAATGTTGACGAAAAAAAGATATCGTCCAGGAAGTTCGGCTATTCATTTGGAGACAACTTTTTTCCAAGGGAGCTCATATGAGTGAGGGTGGTTAATTTCGAGAAAACATACATTAACCGTTCGTCAACGAACAGACAAATATTTTTCGGCAATAAATTCAAAATAATTGCAATTTAATTTCAAATTGAAATTCTAAGTTGTGGCATCATCCAAATGAGTTGCTGAAAAGTGATCTCACTGGAAGAATATTTGATCTAACCGCAAAAGCACAGATGGTGAATTTAGTATCAGGAAACCAAATTTTATGTTCCAAATTGTGTACAAAGTTTATTCCTTGATGATTACTGCGCGTAGGTATTTGATTCACCTTCCGCTGTATGGTTTAAATTGAATAAAAAGACACCCTTGATTGCGTAAAAGGAGGCTCGGCTCCTATGTTCTTCTTCTCCCGTTAGTAATAGGAATCAACCCTCCCCAGCTGAATTTCTAAATCCATCGAATTTATGACATAATTCAGTGACCTCAGAAATGGAATTGAATTTTCCGTCTGGCATGTCAAGAGCAGACATAGGCCGTTCCAACCCATTGGGCTTTATAGACTACATCAAACGTAGTCGCATTTCATCGCTAATGGAAAATTCGTTTGCTCAATAAAATGCCTAATGTCATGACTACTTTTACATATGATTCATGGTATCTTCTCAAATGTGAAGATCATTCAAATGTAAAATTGTAATATTACACATGGGATTGAGGGGACGCATTCTAATTTCCTAATTATACGACCTTGAATAGAATTTTAAGTTTAAGAGATATTATGTTAACCTTCGTCAGTCATAAACATGAACTCATGAAAAATTTCGCATCTATTCCGCGTAGATTTATTATTCAAAGACGTAAGCTAGCCTTTAAGCGTTCAGACCGTGGTGGTCCACTGTACTCGACTTCTCCGTCTATGGAAAAACTTCATGATTCGCAGGACGCTATCCGATGCAACTGGAGGACATCAATATTAAAGATACGATGTATAATGCATCCTTAGGCGGAGCATTTGCATAGAAAATGCTCCCTGGATTCCGCTTTCTTATTACAGGAGGGATACATATCACCTACATATCTGACAGGAAAAGTTTGGTGTGTCTACCAGCATTTAGGTTCTGTCACCTGTTATTGTGGGAAGCTCATTCTCCGTTTTCAAAGACAGCCTTAGCCAATGCTACTGATACTCTAGTTGCTGGTTCCGGTCCTAGCATGGGGGAGATTGAACCCTCTGCGTCACAATGACCAGGTACCTGGAGTAGTTCTACCGTATTGAATCGAGAAACAGAATTCAAACGGTTTTTACATTTTGTGATCAAAGGACTACTCAACGCCCTTTGAGCAACTTGGTAATCGCTGCAGATTGCGATGCACCTACCCTTCAACCGCTCGTCAGTCACCCAGTTTGCCTTAGGATCGCATATACTTTAGCTTGAAAAACTGTTGCATATTATCCTAAAGAAACAATCCACTTCTCATTTTTATTCGATGGGTAGATTTACGATCCAGAACCTTTTTCTGTTTTGGAGCCCTCCTTGGGGGCAACCTTTCGTTGCTTCTGCTGTTAGTAGGCCATAGATCAACTTCATTAAAGTATCGTCGACACCATGCGATTTGGCGACATCACAAAATTTTTGGAACGGAATCCCTATCACGTATTCACCCTTCAAGTTGCGTCCTCTATCATTAAAACGAAAGAATGAATAGCAGTCTTGCAGGACTTTCCATGTTGGTAAGCATGTTGGTTTTCATTTAGTGGGTGCGACCTAAGCGACTTCCCATGAATGTAACGTTCACCCAGTCTCTGCAAATCTTTCAGGAAAAATGATGGCACGCTGATCTGTCTGAAGTTTTTTGGATTCGAATTGTCATCTTTTTCAGGCTTCGGTATGAAGGCTACCTTAACCTTCTGCCAAGAGGTAGACACGTAGCCCAAAGGAAGACATGCTAGAAAAATATTTGTTAGCAGTTGCTTTAAGCGCTCTATACCTTACCTTTACATTACTGGAAAGATGTCATTTATGCCAGGTGTTTTGAAGTGTTCAAAGGACAGTATAGGAGCTCTCACCTTTTCATTGGTAACAACCGCTTTCGTAGTGTTCTACTTCACTTTCCAACATTTATGCGTTGAAAGGGTTGCGTGGATAGCCAACTCTATCCCTTACTCCTCCTTCACCAGTTCTCCCGGATGGTGTACTTCCAAGAGGGTCTGTACTAATCCCAGTCTAGAGTTTATGGAAGTACTATCTGGGTTTTTAAGGAAGTCCAACTTGGCCGACTCATCCTTTTGAAAGAGGTTCATTTCCTGAGTTTTGCAGTTCGCGGTTCCACTAAGGAACTGTTTTACCATTTTCCATACACTATCAGATTCCGTAGTTCTTGGTCGGTAGAGAACACAAATAATCATAGAGTAAATAAGCGGAGGCAATTATCATGTTTTTTTTTCTTATTATTAATCTGGCATTGTAAGATGATCGGCATGGTTGCCTCTAACCGACTTGGCGTCAGGACCCGAACAGTTATCACTTGCTGAATGAGCTGGGCAACCGTACCCCCAGCCAGCTACTTCGAGAAATGTGAGAGCTAGTTGGGGATGAAGTCGGCCCTAATTCCTACGGTTGCAGCAGCTCCCGGAGAGCACCCGCGTCAGCTTGGCTTACGCGGACTCGGGGTCGCTGGAGGTCTTGCCCACCACGGCCAACAAAGTTCACGAGGTGTACGCACGCTTCGTGGCCGCGGAAGTCTCTTGAGGTACACGTCGAGAAGTGGAGGACCTGAAAACAATGCTGATGACACTTTAGAATGCAGTATCCAAGTTTACGGCAACTGTAGGTAGGTAGATCTCGATCTCAGTCACGGTTGAGGTCTGCTTTCCGAAAAAGGCGTTCGGGGGAGGCCCTCCCTTTCCTCGACGATTTGCTGGTACCATCGTAAATACGAAGCTTCAGCAACTGAATTTATCACCGGATGTAATTTCAATGCAACAAAATACTAGGCTTGTTGGGTGCCTCGCCGACGACTACCCGAAGCGTGGTACCATGCTTTATGGTCAATACGGGCGCTGGGGCGTCGGTAATACCGCAAAACTTGCGACTGGCTGCTGCGAATCCCTCTCCCATCCCCACTTACGGCTACAGCCAAGTGGACGTGCACATTAGCACCCCGATTTTAGGGGCAAATTTCCTGTGTCACTATGGGCTGTTTGTGGACCTGGAGGACAAAGCCTTAATGGAAGCCGCAACTTTTTAAAGTCGTGAGGAAAAATTCCCAAATGCGCAAACGACACTCATTCCATTGTTTTCGAGGATATTTCCGATCATCACAGTTGCGCACTCCTCCGAAAATATCACAACATCACTACTGAAAGTAGTTTCTCCCAGCCGGTTAAGCACTATGTATATCACCACATCAACGCTACCAATTACCCGATCATCTCAAAGATGCGTCCTCTATCAAACCCAGAAGCTAGCTGTTGTAAGGAAGGAATTCCATAATTTCATGAAACAGGGTATTTGTAGACCTTCCAATAGCTACTGGTTATCTTCATTCCAATTAATGTTTGATTAGAGAGAAAGCCTGGGGAAATCAATTATAATCTCACCCAGTCAGTACATGCAGAGGTTTAAATTGAAGGCCTGATTGTCTAAGCTACACAATGTCCAAAATTCCTGGAAGAAAGAAGAAGCCTAGCGGAAACTCTAGGCGAAATATTATCGCCGGAAAATTTTAGGCGGAGAATGTTAGTGTTAGAAGACTCCAAATATCTAATATAGGAAATCTAATTTTTATATCGAATATATTCCTTTCGTTTGAAGCACTACCGCTTTTTTTGCGTTTTTGAATGTTGACAAAGCGCACGCTCTGCGATACTTTTATGTTCACTTCCTTAAGAACAGTAACTATTCACGTCCTGCGTCGGTAGAGGTTACGATGAGAAGGACGAAACTTACCGCACCAGCCTCGACAATAAGACCTAATTAGGCGCGCCCTGGAAGTCGAGCTTGAAAGAATGCTCCCGTCGCTCCAAGACTCCAACGGGGCCCTAATATAGTGAATACAGCGGCTTCCGAGAAGCGTCCACCGTAATAAGAACCTGCGAGCATGTCTCGAGGTTCCTGTGGTGTCGACCTCCGACGTCGTATGTCGTGAAGGTGGAGTCGGTCGCAGTTTCGAAATCGCATTCCCGAGCAGACGCAGCATTCTCGAGTCGCTCAAACCTGCTCTGATATCGAGTACAACATCGGCGGGGTGTGCAGATTCTCCCCGCACATCATATTAACGAGACTGGGCGTGAACTCTTTTCGATGGGCTATGCGGAGACCGAGGAGGACGAAAGGCGAGGACTGCGACCACGACGAATCGCCGCCAGCCATTAAGGCGCCCTTCAGCATCCGGTGCCATCGTTCCAGCATCCCATTGGACTTCGGATGGTATACAGTGGTCCTGTGACGCTTGAAACCCAAGAGTTTGCCTAACTCAGAAAGGAGGGTATACTCAACTCGCATTGCCTGATTTGTGGTAATTACGGCTGGTACATCAAAGCGTGGGATTCATTCTCCACAAAGGACCTCGTCACATGATTGTGCCGTAATGTCAGTCAGAGGTGTTACGTCAGGCCACCGCGTAAGCTTGTCGATGATTGTGAGGAAATATTTGTAAGCAGGCGGGTCTCGCAAAGGGCCAATGATGTCAAGGTAGATGCCTACACTTCTGGCACGCGATGCACTGTCTGGCCCAAGATTTTACGTCCTTGTTCATGACCGGCGAGAAGGATTTTTCGAGGACCAGCCGGTTCGTCGTCTTGATTCCTGGCTGCGTAAGATCGCGTAGTGCGCGGAATACTTTCTTGCAAAAAGCGGCCGGAATAAATGGCCTACGTCCTTTATCCGAGGTCTCACAGAATAAGTAAGAGTTTGAGCCGAAGATAGAAAACTCCTTGAACTTGTATTTGGAGTTTGTTCTTAGGCTCTTAAGCTCTGCGTCGTCCTTCGATTAGACGTCCTCAGTAGACCACACAATCTCGTGCGAATCTTTTATTTTGGGACCATAAAAAAAGTAACTATTCGTGTCCTGCGTTGACGGAGGTTGCGGTGCGAAGGAAGAATCCTACCGAACCGGCCTCGTGCCGGGTCGCCAGATGTATGTATCGGCGGAGGCGTTCACAATGGCGGCGATGAAGTGGTTCACTTCTTCCTTAGTTCTCCTCCTCCTTAGTCAGTCCAGGACATGTCAAGGATCCTACACTGTTCCTCTACTGTTCTGCACGTGGTTGTATATAGTATGTGTGCCTGAAAATTTGACAACCCTTACATCTGGAATAAATTCGAATATCTCGCGCTCATATATATGTGTACACGATTATACCGTATATGCTACATTTATTGCCTAAGTTTCAATTAGTTGGCTTAATTTTATCATCTTTATGGTTAATGTAATTTCAGCTCGGTCGTAGCGGTTGGCTCCTTCATGGAGGTTGTGGTTACAACCAAGCGGACAAGATATCTTCGGGCTTCGACTTCGGCTGTCAACTCGGATGCCTTACTCCATATTTCGGTAGGGATTTAGGTAAGTCTTGCATCCACTAGTATAAAAGCTAAGTTATGCACTCAATATAGACTGGTATCACTATTGCTTGTCCCAGTGGGGTTCTGATTGTGGTCAAAAAATTAGTTCAAGTCTCAAGAAGACCCCGACAGCTACTCATGTTAAACCACCAAGAACGTAACCAAGGTTGGTCTTGCTTCCGCCATGAAGGCTATGGTCTAAAATTCCAAGGATACTGATGGCCCGAAAATTACCTTTAGATCATTCTAAATTATTTTTTTACAGTTCTCCATGTGAAATGTGGACTTTGAATAGGCAACACATTTTTAGAGCTCAAGCAAGGAGCTTTGGGAAGGACTTCACAGGAATTATGTACTTTTTTAGGAAAATGTCTTTTACCTTTCCTTACCCAACTAATTCATGTTATGAAGTACATTTTCATGTCTTATTCCCTAGCAAAATCCAGGTTTAAACTCTACTGTGAGTGCCCAAAGGGGAATTACAACCAAAAAGGAAGTCGATGTTCTTAGCATAATCAAACATATTTGCTTACACAGCAATTTATCTACATTATAATCACGTTGTATCTAATTAAATAAAACAAATAAATAGAAGGCCGCGAAAAAGATAATAAAAATAAACCAAATTATCTCCATGGAACTGCACCGCAGGCAAATTATTCACCTCCCGAAAAAATAAACCTCCAGATTGCATGCATATTTTCATATCAAAAGAAATTTCACCGTTGAAACGTGCCAAAATTTTACTTATCATGACGTCATCAGGCACACACAATGGCGTCAGCCTATAAGCCAAATCCACGAGAAGGCCATTAAACTGTATTGTTAATTACTCAATGATTTTTAAATATTTCAATTGATTTTTAATTGAATGTAATCATTCAAATGGCGCTACGCTAATTGATGGAGCGAAACCGCTCGCTAAAAATATGCAGAACCAATTGTTGATTGTGTAAGCGCGCTCAGAGGAGACGAATTTGGATACAAGGGCACGAAATTGTATCTAATTTGGAATAGGAGAAAACACGCAATGGGAATTCGCTTGAAAATGGGAAGGAGGTGTGGAGTTAATTAGTGTATTAATTAGAGATTAATTGTCGATCTTCAAGATTTGGATATTAAAAGTGAGGAAGCAACACGTGCTAATCCCAGCCCATTTCAAAAATATTTTACTTTAAGGAACATGAAAAAATAAAGGAATAAAAAATGTTAGCAAATGGTTCAAAATTTGAGACTAAAAAATGTTCTCCTCTATGCAATCTCGCGCAATACCACAGGACTTTTTGAAAACTTGGAAAAATCTTTAACAAACCATCTCTAGTGTGGAAATGAGTTTTGATTTATTGTCGGCAGCTAGTGTGAATGATAGGAAAAAGATGAATTTGGAAGTGGTTGTACCAACCCTCTAGCATCATTCAGTAGCTATGGGAGGTTCAGTGCCATGTAAAACCAAAGGGTACTCAAAGAATCCCCTTGGAAGATGCGCCTCCGTATGTAGATGGGGTCTGAGGTATTGGCAGGCACTGATAAGGTGCCTCCCTTCTATGACTGTCGCCAAAAACTTTACTATAATAGTTTCGGATCAATCACGTATAACATCGATTAGCCAGGTATACGGTACGCTATCTTGGCATAATCGATATAGCAACTAAAGAGGTTTCTTCGAGCTTTAGTTGCTTGTCCTACAACTAGCGAATCGATAATGAGTTGCTCTTTGCAACCCCTTAACCCAACTCGACAGCCCTTCTGTTCCTCGGACAGAATGTTTTTGGTTTCGAGGTGCGCATTGACCCCTCCACTAACAATGGACGCTATGAATTTGTAGAGGGCTGGTAAGCAAGTAATCGGTTTAGTTTCCGCGGGGTACTGTATCGTGTCCTTTTTAGGGATAAGGTAGGTAATCCCGGCGTGAGGAAGCGTGAAAATTCCTCCGGCCGACGAATGGCCTGATTGATGCGCCAATGGACTGTGTATATTGGTAAATTTCTTGTTACACAAATTATGCACCCGATCTAGACCAGGGCTCTCTAGTTCTTCGAGCTGTTTATGGCTGGTCGAACCTCCTCTTCAGTAACGTCCACAAAATTCATGTCACGCGTGTTGGCATGGCGGGTGCCTTCGTGGATAATCCACTCACCATGTTCGGCATACTGGACGGGTGCATCCTAATATTGTTTCCCTTTCGTCACCGAAAACTATAATATCAGGAGGCTCTTTTGGAATTCGCTGAGCGATCTGAAAAAAATGCGCTGGTTCCACGCGTAAGTTATAATACATTCTGGACACGTCTGCAGTGACTTTCGTCATACCATCGTAACCGACTGCATATGGCAGAAAGTTTCTGTTTTAGTGTGTCCAGAATTTCAGCTACATGTATTTCACTGAGGATGGCATAGTTCTGGTAAACCTTCTGCACTTTATTTTTTGCTCGTCTGCTGGCATTGCCAGTGCTGATTTGAATCACTCTGGCAATGCCCTACCTTAATGAGTTCCGCCGACGTCCCAGACGAATTTCTGTTATGGATCTCTGTGTGCGGGAAGTGCGGGAATCTCTGGTGCACCAAGGGTCGGTAAGATGTTGCACCCGCCCCGGCCGTTATTCTGTAGTAGAAACGATGAAGAGGTTCATTTCCCCAATCCACTTCATTCGCTGCCTATGCGAATCTGATGAAGTGGTCACCAGAGATTGTGGCGAAACAGCTGCATCAGGCGGAGCAATGCTCCTGGCCATCGTGGTGTCTAGATGTCGAGCTGCCCCACGATTAGCGGTTTCGACACCCTGCTGTCCATTACGGGACTACCAATACCAATTCACACGACTCCCACCGGTTATCCGTACCGGGCCTTAAAATACTCTTTCTCCTCATTTTGCGTAGTTCATTTTACATCTAATTGGCATGTACTAACTTCTTCAGTGAGTAATCTGCAAGACTGTAAAGTTCCTGCACTTTCCTTACCTACCCGCTGAGACGCTACGACTGAAGCGACCCATCGCTCCTCCTTTCACAACTGGGCTTGGCACCGGCTACCGCGGAGTCCATTTTATTTTTGTCGTTTTATTTTTATTTTAATATTTTCTTCCCTTTTATTTTTTGTTGATATCATCATCATCATCACCGGCGCAACAACCGGTATCCGGTCTAGGCCTGCCTTAATAAGGAACTCCAGACATCCCGGTTTTGCGCCGAGGTCCACCAATTCGATATCCCTAAAAGCTGTCTGGCGTCCTGGCCCACGCCATCGCTCCATCTTAGGCAGGGTCTGCCTCGTCTTCTTTTCCTACCATAGATATTGCCCTTATAGACTTTCCGGGAGGGATCATCTTCATCCATACGGATTAAGTGACCCGCCCACCGTAACCTATTGAGCCGGATTTTATCCACAACCGGACGGTCATGGTATCGCTCATAGATTTCGTCATTGTGTAGGCTACGGAATCGTCCATCCTCATGTAGGGGGCCAAAAATTCTTCGGAGGATTCTTCTCTCGAACGCGATATCAGTTTATTTTATTTTTCATTTATTTTAGTTTGTCCTGTTATTTTTCTTGGATTAACTGAATTGCATGATTCGTTTATTATTGATTGAATGAATATAAGTTTTAGCCTTCCCTCCTCTACCTTAACCACAAAATGATAATAAGGGTCATCTTCCAAAATCATGTCCTGATGTCAAGGTGCCTCACCAAACATTTGGGGCAGGGGAAATATTGATTGAGGATGTGATCAGTCGTAGATCCTCCCTTTCGACCGTAGCACTCGGGTCGGGTTGTACGATTCCTCGTGCGCGGTTGGGTCGTCCTTTTCTTTCTTTTTTTCATTTTCAGATTTAGCTCTCGTGTTTTTTATTTCGTTTGGCTCTCGCGAATCCCCGTGTTTGATTTATTTTCCCTAGCCTGCCTAGAACAAAGGCGTGCAAATAGGTAGCTTCAATATTTGCGGATGGACCTTCATGGCCAATTTTGCCATCTTTTTAGGTTTTTTGGATAGCTCTCCACTTTTGGTCATCTCCGGCCTCTTAGGATGGTCTTTCGACCGTGGACCTTGCACTTTTGTGCATTATAAATGGTTAACTTTATTATTTCAACATAAACCAACTCTTGGAACCCTCTGAAGATATGTTCTTCTTACGAGTTTTCAGCATCTATGTTTTCATTTCCTTTTCAAATTCTTTCTTGTTTCATTTTTCTTTTTTCCTTTTCATTTCCTTTCCTGGATTTTAAATTTTATTCCTTTTTAGTTCCTTTCTTGGTTTTTATTTTTAATTCTATTCAGATGTGGTGATTTAAAATTGTTGTGTTGATTTATTGAATTCTTCTCCTTAATTCCCGCGATTTCATATTAATCATAGAGGCATCCTCCAAGAAGGAAAAGCGTCGATTGAAGGCATGATCATGAATCTTGCCTCTCAATCGCGGTGCTCGGATCTTGAATTTTACGGCTCCGTCGAGCTATTTCGCGTGTGCTTTCTAATTGGTTCACATCCGAGCAGATGCTTTCTCTTCAGGTTTCCACGAAAGAAGTGGGCTGCCACCAGCGTGTGTCTCTGATTAAAAGGGGATGTGGGCTTACGGTTTCATACATGTGAAAAAGTGAGACATCATTTGATGAGGGAGCAGTGTGACCTAAGCGGCTCACAAGTGTTATATGCTCCTTTTAACAATTCTCAAAACCTCATAAAACCCCTCAAGACCAAATGGAAGGCACCTTACTCCCACTTTTTTTGGTCGACGGATTGCCCTTTTCGGGCTTAACACCCAAATATCAAAAGTTAAAAGGGGTCAAAGATCCCTTATGGTTTCGTACCATAAGCAATTCGCCGCTATTAACCGATAGTTTTAGGAGATCTCGAAAAGGTGAAATCAGTGGAGCGAGTTCAGTGTTGCAACTGTCAAAACTTGCAACTTGACTTTCGCCCAAAATTGCTCGATAATGCTCAGACCCCCAGGGATTAAAGAGCCATCCATTTGAGCATTCATTCTAGACCTACGATGGAAGTTCCACATTGCCGAAAATGGGTATCCAGCAAGTTATCTTAGGTGCCCTGCTTATAAAGACATTATAGCTAGATACGAAGCTGGCTCAACTGTCGCAGCGCTTAAGTAGCAATGCGTAAACTTCACCGGATATAAAATTATCCGAAATGATTTATTCCGGCTCTGATTGCCATGACTTATAAGTCTTGGGCAATCTCCAGTGCCGAATTCAACTCAAGGCACAGCTCCTGGGCGACAAGCCGATTAGTATAAATGGGAAAACATTGCGAAAATGGATCTACGACCCTTTTTCGCTCGCCAATATGAAGATGGTTTTACCCGATACATCGACAAGACTGAGTAGTCAGTCAATCTTTGACTACTTAAGGCTCTGTGGCGAAACCAATCCAATCCAATCAATTTTCCCGCAAGGATTAGTCCTGTCGGCAACCTTCTTCTCAATAGATGCAACCTATATTCTTCTCCAATATTCTACTTCGTTAAAACAGTATTCGATTGCCGACGACCAGATCCTATATATCTTTTTACGGAATATCGAAGGTACCCAAAAGCGATCTTTCCAATTTCTAAATTCATTTCCAAGTCATCTTTAGAGGCACATCAAAATTTACTAGTAAGATGCTATCTAACTTACGGAATGCCAGTATCAAAGTCAGATCAACATCCTCACAGTGTTCGCCACGAAATACCTGGGTATCCATTTAAATTTCCGATCACCCCCTGTCACACATGTAAACTCCATTCTATCCAACACCATAGTTGATTATTGTTTGGGATAATGACGGATCCTAAATCCACATCCACTTGATATTGGACCGGACCAAATGAAGAGCAACTTACTCTCATGTTTTTTTTGGTCCACGGACCCCTCGTTTGGGGCATTGCACCCAAGTATTCAAAAATAAGGACTAACAGTTTCGGCCAGGGCAGAGACAACTCTTATCCCAAACAATAATCTAGCTTTATCCTAGCTTAGGCTCAAACTATTGGCGGTTTAACTTGAACTTAATTTCGTTAGTTCCTATTTTTTACCATAGATGATTTTAAAACGTTATGGTGAATTCTCAAAAAAAAATTCGCATTCCGTCCCGAGATAAAACTTCACTACCATAAGCAGCCCATCCAGCCTTTAATCATGTATTTCAAATTCAACGCTGACGAACACGTGAAAGGAGATCGAATATCCTTACCTTAATCCTATCTACACTTCAACCAAAGCGTCGGTAATGAACGTCTTTCTTGTCAGATCTAGGCCTGCCTTAATAAGGAACTCCAAGGTCAACCAATTCGATATCCCTAAAAGCTGCTTGGCGTCGTGGCCTACCCCATCGTTGCATCTTAGGCAGAGTCTGCCTCGTTTTCTTTTTCTCCTAGTCTAGAATCTATATTGGCTCCCCTATATGTTCTGACATTCATCAAGGTTGAGAGGTGGCCGCGTTCAATTAGCATGTGGTCAATTTGGTTGATCCCGTCTGGAGAGCCCACGTATGTTTGTAGACCACTTTCCGCACAAGCCAGGTACTTCCAACAACCATTTCGATGGATACTGCTAACTGAATTATGCGCAGTCCGTTATCATTGGTATCCCTATGTAAGCTATGGGAGCCGACGTATCGCCTGGATACGGGCTCCATCCCTACTTGACTGTTGAAATCTCCAAGTATGATTTTGATATTATACTTAGGACAGGCTTTGAATTGCCTCGTAGAAGGTATATTTCTCCGACTCTGCAGTCTCCTCTGTAGGGGCGTGAACGTTTATAAGGCTTATATTTCTAAACTGGCCTCGCAAGCGGAGAGTGCACATCCTTTCGCTTATATTTTCAAAGCCGATAACAGCAGGCTTACTTTTTTGGCTATATGATATAGCGACTCTTCTCCAGGAAACCGATCCTTGTCCATCGCATCTCTTGTAATGCTGTTACATCAGCCTTAAATTGGGACAGGGATCGGCTAGCTGATCAGCAGCATTCGGTCTGTGCAGGGAGTTCCCGTTCCATGGTAAAATGCGCAAATCGTTTATCCGTTATCGTTGCGGGTTCGTCATTTCGAAATCCATCCTGCCCGAGGCTCCTTCCGTGGCTTCATAGCATCGGTTTTTCGTGTAGGATTGTCAGCCTATGCTGCAAGTCCTGCAGTTCCGCAGTGATCCTGTTCTCGACCTTAGGTGGGGACTCAATGCTACCGGTCTGCTGCGTCTACTCTAGGGCGCCAAAGCTAAAGCCATCACCACCCGCCAACCATGCGAAAATCGTGGCTGACGTTTTCAAGGGTTTGGAATCCTGTACGCATGTTCTAATTAGGACGGACGCTCCTCGGAGGTCATTGCAGCTGATCTATGAGGGACCTCTCAGCTGGAGGTGTTTTCTTGACGAACAAGCAACTTGCGTGTCAGACAGCGAAAATTGTTTATCGGTGTCAGTTGGAGTTCGAGACAAGATAACCCGAAGGAAAGAGGTGACTCTTCTCCACTCAATTTAATTAAGTTAATAAAATGAAATTAAAAAAAAAGTGTTTAAATTACGCTATCACGGATGCGATCAGCTCCTTGATCGCAACGATCTACTATCATGAGGGGCCCGGTTACGAACGCTGCGCATAGATAAAAGGAAGCCTAGTTAAAGTATGTTAGCTAATTCCGCCCCATGATATAATACTTAAATGTGGCTCCACGGATAGGAAGGTTTTAGTAGGTAAAAATCCCCCGTCTCCAGGACAGTGTCTTTGAAAATTTACACTTCCTTAAAAAAAAACAGATAGACTAACAGACAGACATTGAATAAATTTTAATAATTATGATTTACTTCACATAAAAGACACCTCCACCTTCCAATCTCATGAATAGAATCTTTTTTATAATAATTTTTCAATGTATCTTTTGCATCTTTCTTCTTTTGTATCTTTTGCAGGTGGTCAGCGAACTGACGCATCATTTAAAGCGTAAACGCCCCCTACAATGGTCAAGCTGGACGAAGATGATAATTCTTTTTGTATAAGTTAAGATGCTTCCTAAAGAAATCCTAAAAAAGTGTATTTTTATAAAATTTTGAAATGGAAAATTCCTTCAAATGTATGTTTCATGCTTGTAATTTTGTTGAAAATGGAAAAACGCTGCCAATAAATTTTATTAAAAAAAAAGTCTGTTTTTTTACTATTTAATTTTGTAATTTGTAATTTGCTCCTTTTCTAGGAACCATCCTTTTAAAGCTTTCATCTGATTTTCCTATTTTCTGTAGATTTTTCCGAGCCCCAACCTAAACTACTCAACGAAGAAGTTTTCCATCGTCTATTAATTTCTGGAACTAACTTCCTAAATATATTTTTTCTGCCCTTTTCTGCAAAAAATAATAATAAGTCCTTCCACAATGGAGGCTAGTTCATTGGGAAATGCTCCGCCATAGAGTAAACATTACCCTCCGTACAGTCAATGCATTCTATGGGCGCATCATATTTACAATTGGGACAGGCTCCGGTTTCAATAACAACAACAGATTATGCAGTTATCGCCACGATAAGACGCCATTGCACACTGAACGTGTTTTGCATAGAGTGGGCCCCGAAAATGTAAACAAAATAGAATTTGTTTACAAACAGATTCAGTTCCCAGTCTCGGCACAACAATGCACAATTTGGGCCGAACTATTTTACCTGCTGCGGATTCTGGTCGCCTAGTACTCTGGGCTGAATTTTCTTAAATTTAGATCGAGTCCAAAGCGACGTCGTTTCGGGAGACGTTGTTAGAATTTCCAAATATGGCTTCCGACCATTTAGGGCCATGAATGCAGAGGAAAGAAGCAAAATCGGCGCATTTGAAGGGTTTTTATTCCAGTTTGAGTAAAAAAACAGGATTTACGTGGAGAATATAATTTTATTAACAGAAATTGGTGAAGGATACAACATACGCAACGCGGTATACAATTCAAAAGAAAGACACAAAATTATAGCAATGCACTGTTCCTGGGCCGTTTCGACAGCGCCGCAAAGGACAATTCCCGACAAAAAAGGCAGCGGATCCTGACGAAAACACTGTAGATGGCCTCGGAATGCAGGGGTCCCGGTATAGAGGTCTTGGAAGCTCCTCTTACACCCTCCAGTAGCACGGATCGTCGACAATGGCGTTGATCTGGATCTGGACACTTTTCGGGATTATTCTCGCTTTTCAGAGTTGCAGTCGATGTTCTGATGAGGCACGGCTGTCCTGTAAACATGTCCTGGTGTGGTCCTGTAAATATATAAGAAAAGGAAATGGCTACAAAGATTTAATCGGCAAATTGAAATGTCGGTCGAGATGTGTTTACAATGGCACCACGTGAATTGCCGACTCGATCAATCTGGTCGGTGTTTTCAAATGTCAACAAACACCCAACCGGTCGGAAGGTAGTAACCCTACTAAGGCAGGTACCCTGAATCGGGGACGCAAACGTAAACAAACTCAAAGTAAACAAAGTCTTCTTCTTCTTCGCCAGAGTAAGCAAACTCAATGTAAACAAAGCCAATGTAAACAAAACCAAAGTAAACAAACCCAAAGCATTTCACCTAATCTGGTTTGCTTGCTGCAGGTTCTGGGGGCCTAGTATTTTGCTCGAATAAATTGAAATTTTGCTGGAAGCCACTTTGACTCGCGATGATGGTCGTCGGTGTAGGGCCGTAGTTATTTTTAATGGATTCGGTGAGAATATTTTTGAGGAGTATCGAGGATGGTAAAACCGCTTGCAGTCAATTCTTCCTTACCAAATAAAATCGATGCATTCATTCTTATTCCGATTAAAGGAAAAACAACAGTTTTGGTGTGAAAATAGTTTTATTAACAATTGGTTAAAAATATAAAACATCTTTACATATTTATGAACATATTACAATGCAAGACCGATAGTACCGTCCGTCTGCGACGGAGAAGCAACAAACGGTGCCGAAATGAAGGAGCTGGACGCTGAGGTATGGTGGATCAGCAGGAATCGCCGTCTGATGAGTCCTGGAAGCTGCACTGATATCGTCACACAGCGCAGAGTTTCCAAACCAATATCGCCGAGCTGCGCCTTCAAGCATTTCCCCGTAGTTGGTATTCGGATGGAACATGCCGGATATAGTCCTGTAAAAAATAAGAAAGGAGATGTTTAGGAAGATTTGAATAAAAAAGATGATTACAAAAAAGAATTGTAAAATTGCAATTAAACAGAAAGGATTAAGGTGGGAGGAAGTTGATAAGGGACAGGGCAAATTTATGGTAGTTCGAAGCCAGATTTGACGAAAAACGTTTTTAAATCGAATGGAAATCGAAGCAAGTTGCTCCATTTTCTTGGTTTCAGAATAGAGCAGTTCGCAGTTCGTAAGAGACTACCACTCACCTCTAGTTGCGTCATCTTGTAGGGTTCCTACGCTCATTTTGAGGGTTTTGTGGAAAACATAACTTAATTAACCCTCCGACGAGTGAATAGATCGTCGTCGCCGAGGCACTACAGCCATTTTGGGCATTGACCTTCAGGATGCCATTCCTCCAAACATCCCATACATGTAAAAGGAGGGTGTCAATTTTTTTCCACCCAGTATAGTATTGCACGTTCACTTTACTGTCGGAAGAAATTATCCCCTTCTGCGCCTTTCCCTTCAATTTCACTGGAAAGTGGAAAACTAATTTATGGATTTATTTGACTAATTAACATTTCAAAATCCAAAACGTCTGCACGTCCGGCGTTTGGAACAAGAAAAAAGGTACCGCACTCCACCGACCTCGTGCTAGGCCGCCGTTGGTACTTCAGCCGCTGTGTCGGTTGGTACTTCAGTGCGTCGGCGGAGGGTTCGCTCATTGCGACACACTGCCGGCAATGGTCCAGACCTCCGTTCTTCCGTCACATCACTCTACCCACAGCTGAAACCGCGCTGGTTCCGTTGAAGGAGTGCTCCCGTCGCTCCAGGACTTTAAAGGGGCCTTATATGGTGGGTGCAGCTGCCTTGAAAGAGCATCCACACTAATGGAGCCTGTGAGCATGTTTCGAGGTCCCTAGGGTGCCTGGATTCCCTAGTCCGTTATGATTAAGGTTGGTCCACCAAAGCACGGAGGTCATTCTCGACAGAGGGTGTCGGCACATGATTGTGCAGTAATGTCCATCAGAAATATTACTTCAGGCCACCGCGTAAACCTGTTGATGATTACGAAGCAAGATTTGTATGGCATGGGTCCCTTGTCTTAAGTCTCGCAGAGGAAATAGAAATTTAAGCCGAAGATACGAAACTCCTTGAGCTCGTATTTGGCGTTTGTCCTCAAGCTGTGGAGCGTAGTCTTTCTGCGCCTCGGCGATTGCCGTGTAATTAACCGCGGCGAGGACTCGAGATTCGTGATAAAGTGTCCGCAACGACGTTGTCTTTTCCAGACACGTGTTGTATATCGGAAGCAAACTGGCTGATGAAGCTCAGTTGCCGAAGTTGCCGAACCACTTCAGTGCCGCTGCTCCTAGGGCAAAGGTGAAGCACCGTCTGATGAGTTGCCTCTGCCCTGGTACGAAAGCGAAGTCTTCGGCCTTCTTTTAATAGGCATAGCTTATCGGAGCGACAGTTTTGTTTTCGTCAAGCTCATTGAGCCATCGACACCGTAGAAGTGGTTTTGAAACTAGCTCCAGACGCGATGGCCTCTAACAAATGTTGTGCCGTGGTAACATTGCTAAAATGGGTGTCACTAGTTATTTGACTAAGCTCCTTGGAAAGGATATTTCGGTGCGATACGGATGAGGGATTTAAGCAGTACACCGTCAAAGCCACAGTACCACAGGGCTCAGTGTTGGGTTCCCTTATGTGGAACGTGATGTCCTTCGCATGCTAAAAGAGCCATGATAATCAGTTTTGCAGATAATCTAGCGTGGATGTCGTCGCGAAACAACTTGAAGATGTTGAAGTGTATGCTGGCAAAACCATCAGCGCTGTTAAACTGTGGCTGGTCATGGTACAAAAGATGGAGGCGGTCTTGATTACCAACCGTAGGAAAAGGAATACGATTAGTATTCAAGTTGATGATTACATCATCACTTCAAAGCCTTTGCAAATACTAGCGTATCGTTTGCACGGATGATGCCTAACATCAGAGGTCCAGGATATGGCCGCAGATTACTCGTGGCCGGAGAGTTTTGCAGTAACCTGTTATACTCGACACTGGTCTACTACTGCACTAGGATGTGGGAACAATCGAAGAAATGTAAATATGACTTTCCGTTTAGTGACATTAAGGTTGTGCAACGCCTTCACGACAATCTCAGTCGAGGCAGCGTGTGCCATTACGGGAATGATCCCGATGGACATTTTGGCAAGTGAGCCATGAATGCAGGAATGAATATACCTGAAAGGGATACAGAATACCGAAAAGTGGCAAGGTGGAAGTCGTCGGAAAATTGGCAATAACGGTGAGATGACTCACAGAGGGATCACTGTACCCACACTCGGTGAGATTAATTACCACCCTACCAATTCCTGTGAGGGCATGGTGGTTACTGGAAGTATCTGTTCCTATTCGGGATGGATAAATCATCGTTTTGCCCTGAATGATGTTACAAGCTTGACTGTCCACAATTTTTCTCAGAGAGGAAGGTGCTCTGAAACACTTGCTTAAAATCAGCATAAGCAGCATATTGTCGTGGAAATGCTGAAGATGGAGGCAAACTGGTGCGCGGTAAATTCCGCAATCACAAGGAAACAGGGCAAACTTGGAGAAGCGGAGCGCGCAAAGAGGATATGAAGAGTTGAAGGCTTGCTCGCTTAAAGCGCAGATGATTTACAGAGGAGGAAGAAGAAGAAAGTGGAGATGGTTTTAGTGGGTAAGAATCCCACACACTGCTGCAACCTGCAACGTATGTCCTTGTGGAGGATCTGTTTGGGTATGTACTTCATATCATGGTCAGTTTGTAATTTGCGAGTTCAGTGGCGGATGGTCTGTTTTTGCATAAGGAGAGGGAAAGGAGTCAATCTAGGCGATGAAACTGCAAGTGATTTGGGGTTAGATTAACTGCCTATAAAAGCAAATCTTGACTTTTGGTGGAGTAGGCTTGTCAAAGCGGAGTATGGGGAGCAGTGATGTAAGGGGTGTTGGGTAGGTGTGAGCTGTGAATGATGCCAAGGTAAATTGCCTGGTTCATTGTTGGAATAGGAGACATGCAAATTCTTAAAGGCAGATTTCTGATGTTGGAAACTGTTTTCAGTGTTATCTTCACTTTTCGCCTTTTGTCACAAAACCTCACCTGAGGTTATATGGTACCATGGGAACCGGGATGACCCCTTGTTCCACGAAACTTCTTGTGGGATATGTTCTCGGCCCGGTTATTTGGGGTTGGCCATTGGGGTTGGACCATATCGTGGGCAGAGCTCCTTGTGGGCTCAAGCGTGGAGCTGTGTTATACAACTCGAGCGCCGTTCCCTTCAGAGGTATTAGGTAGGCTTCGCATCGGTATGTATATTGAACCTGCACTCAGTACAACCAGTACTGCGGTGATGGTCATGGTGGGCTCTGATTGTGGTCTCCAAATTAATCCGAGTCCGAAGATAACCGTGGGATTATGTGGTGCTCACGTTAAACTCTCAACACCTCCATGATTGCCACCCTTCTAGAAAGCTAAGGATTAGCGGATGGAAATGACGAATGTTATTTAGCTTATAAACGAGTCTATTTTACGGAGTCAAATGTTTTTCTAATGTGAAGGCGTGTGTAAGCGTTTTCTAGTTATTTCCGAGAAGGACGTCGGTTTTGAGGACTAGGGAGCATGCTTAACCGAATGGTTCATTTAGTTGGCGAAACGAAGCCCGGGATGTAGTTGTTTAAGAGGGGTTAAGAGAATCTAAAAAGGGCTGTAAACCGAAGGCTTTTCGTTTTTCTTTGGAATGGGTGTGATCAGGACACTTTCTGCTCGAAGTGAAACAGACGAATGCCTGTTTCACGAGCAACCAATAATTGAAAATTGCTGCAGAGCTTTCTTAAGGGTTTTGGAAGGCATTTTCTCAAGTGTTTTGGGCTTTTTAGGATTTTTTTGCAGTGGATGTCTTGCAGAATATTGCCCAGGAGAGAAATAAAATTATGAAAATTAAAGGAGCGAGTTGGCACGAATTCGTCCTCAAGTGGTTCAGTATATTCACGAACCGTACGGTCAATTTTCTCGCTGGTAACATTCCTGTTCGATGGTAGTTGGAGCTGGGATAGTTTGTCTTTCAAAGTTCGGTTTGTGAGGCGCATGTTGGCTATCTTAAAATCCGGCACTGTGAGAGTGGAGAAATGACTCGATTGGGGAGTTCGATATCAAAGACGATGACATCCTAATCACTGATATAAGGGCGGTTTCAAGGGATGGTACGGTGTTTGGATTCGAAGCAGTTAAGTTGAGGTATGAACTGTTTTTTACATTGTAGATAGGGAAAGCCGCGCTAAAATGGAAAATATTACAGGCAGCGGGGTATATGGTCAGCAACCGGGACAGTTTGGAATAGTTATTATTTACGCAGGAGTCCGGAAAAGAGCTTTGTCCAGCGTTTAAGTTGCTCCACGATTCGCTAGTTTTAGTGGAGTATGGAGGAGCGGTCCATGCAAAACGATTTGATGATGGATAAGTTCTTTGGATCAAATAATTAGTTTAGATGGTGGTGGGAACGGACATATACGAAGCCGGGTGTGATTTCTTTCGAGGCGATGGTAGCCTCTAGGGATTTAGAAAGACTTATTTTGCGATAAATTTGCTGGAGACTCAAGAAAAGTGGGTGGGACTTTAATTCTGTATCTGTCAGTGCGAAAAAGGTCGAATTTTGGAAAGGTGGGTTCGTAGCGACAGTGCAACATGCAGTGGTTTCACACTGGAACAATATTTATATATTGCGTTTACTTAAGAGCAATTCGAGCTCGCGCTTAGCAGCACAATTTATAACAAAGTTGAACTCAATAGTGCTAACATACATAGTTTGATGCCATAAGGTGAATCATCGTGTTGATGAGGATAATGTCACCCTGAATTACTTGGATTGTTGAGCGTGCTGACCCGAGACGGCTTGTTTAGAAGACATATGTAGGGCCCTAGGGCTTGGGTTGCGGTTGTGTATTTCTTCGAACGACAAGGTTGCCCGGGAATAGACATCACCAGAGACCTAGTGGATGGTATCGGACTGGTCCGGGATAAAGAGACGTTTTTTTGGGCATTCCTCCTCGTCATCACTTGGACGAAGAGGCGGCAGACCGTGGTTTACCGCACACTTATGACGACACTTTACAGGTTGAAAAATTTTAAAATGGCCTTCGCAAAACGTTCAATAATAACACCTGGACCTTTTTATATTTTTTATCTTTTATTTTATTATTTTGTATTAACTAAATTCACGATGTTGAATCATTGCCCTGTTGCTTTGAGGCCAACAACCTAGAGCCGTTTAACAACTCGCTCTAAGCCTTTTCAATGCAGAAGTACACACGCTGTAATTCACGGAACCTCAGCTATCCTGCCGACGTTTTTATTCATCTCTCTCTCTTTTTCGCCTTAAGAATGGCTTGAGTGTTACGTGCAACTCTGCTTCGCCACCACATCCTTACAGTAAATGCGATCGAGCGTCCGTGATTTCTCCATCTATATACAAGTAGGGCTGAAAACACCCGTATTTGCGGACCAGCTGGATTAGGTAATAACCTCGATTGAACCTCGGCTGCCGATCTTTGATGAACTATGAGGTCCATATTCTGCTCGATTCTCTTTCCCAGGACTATTGCTATATATTGAGAGTGCGAGCTCTCTCTTTACAAATGACGGGAAATAAGGAGTTTCTGTCTCCTTTTCTGAGGAATTTAGACCTCTGCAATATTGAGACAAACCAGAACTGCAATCAACTTTATATATGGCTTCGAGGCGGCAAACGAAACTCACAAAACACCTCGCCATTGTGCTTACACTAGGCTTACAATACATATCCTTACTGAGCAATTCGCATCAATTGCGGATCACCCCGCTTTAAAATTATGTTGTTTTAATGAGAAGTCTCCCGCAGTACGTATTACGCAGTCAATTTTGGCTGGATAAGCTTTTCAACAGTTTCCCTGCTGTGTCAAACGATGGTACGCTGACGTGCATTAGCCTCGCAACCACCCAGTGGGAGGGGATAACACCAGCTGTCAAACATTCGTTGAAGACGCGCTTAATGAGGATGAAGCGGTACGAGTAGGTGAAGTGCCTGGATTGAGTACACCAGTGGAAACTGGTGCTTCGTCAAACGCAGAGCCAATGTCACAGAATTGGGCTGTTATACTGTGCTTCGTGAGCTATTGAGGAGGCTTTCAAGTAGGAATTCAGACAAGGTTTGTCGAGGAAAGTCTTTTAGGTGAAAGTATAGAGGATCAGGTCATCCGCGTATCGTAGGATGTTGAGAGGATTGGAGTAAGGACTTGGTTTAGGAAAATCAATGATGAACAGGAAAAATAGGGTAGTTGAAAGTACCGCAGCTTGGGGGATGCCTGCTAGGTATATATATGGGAATGAAAGGTGTTCTGGGGATTTTCGGCCACCTAGAGAGCTAGGGATTAGCTTGTAGAAGTGCAATTGGAAGTTGAGGATTTTAGGAAGCTTAAAAATGAAACCGTATTGAGTCGAAAGCTTTTTTTGATGTCTGGGAGGCAATCTATGGTTGGAGTCTTTTGTTTGATAGCGAGTAGAATCAGTGGTACCATTTTAAGAACAAGGAACAGAATGTTTTGGTTGATTGGTGAGCTGGAAGTCGGGAAGACGGAATTTTAGTCCTTGTAGGTCCTTGTCGGCTCGATGATCTTGGCGGAGGAAGATAAGATGGAAATAGGTCTGTATGCGAGCACTCTTCCAATCGGAAGTGAGATGGGCATTGAGGAAGTAGTGATTGACAATTGAGGAAAGGAAGGCTGAAATGCTTGGAGCACATTTATTAGGATTATAGACTAGATTCTGTCGAGACCTACCGATTTCTAGTTTTTAAATTTTACGATAAATGTCGTAATGATATTCACTGTGAGAAAATAGATGAGTGGGATGATGATTATCGTCGAATGTCACCCCCAGGTCGAGGATAGAGTTCAGATAAGACAGAGAGGAACCACCAAGAGAGTAGGAGAAAGGGGTGGGAGAGGTTTTAAGTGATTGACACATAGAGTGGCATTTGCTGACATTAGGAGCCAACTTATTAACTATGCACCAATGGACCAAAGTATCCAGATTTGCTTGCAGGGAAGCGCAGTCCATTGGGGACGAAATAGAGAGAAACAACTCGAGGTCATCGGCGTATAACAAGCAAGGATAAGTGAGGACAGAGGGGGGGTCGTTAATAAAGACTAAAATTAAAAGAGGTCCTAGAATAGATTCTTGTGGCCAGAGGAAGGGGAGAAGGACTAGAAGTGCAACCATCAAAGGAAGCGCTACTGGGTCGGAAGGAGAGGTAGGAGGCTACATGGCTTGCCTCCTACCTCTCCTAAGTGATGGAGGAATGTTGAGAGAGGCGAGTTTGGACAATAGTATCTCATAATTAACGGAATCGAAGACCTTAGAAAGGTCGGTGTAAATGATGTGTACTTCCTGCCGAGAGTTGAGGCATTTGGCCACAAAGTTGGTGAAGTCCGGAAGATTGGTAACAGTGGATCGACATTTTATGAAGACGTACTGCTCCTTAACTATAAGGAGGCCGAAGTGGTGGTCAACCAGTCGTTCACGTACTTCTCGAGGATCTTGGAGCAGAATAGGAGAAGCGAAATAGAGTGGTAATTCTCAGCAAGAGTATGGTCGCCGTCGCCACAGACTGGGAAAATGGCCCTTAGGAAAGTTGAGCTTAGAGGACTCGCACATAATATGGGAGTTGAGGCGTGGCAGTTGTACCTCGAACTCAAGAGTAGGATGATGGGCATCAGGAGCAACATAGGAAAGAGCATGTTGGAGAGGACTAGATCGAGAGTGCGATTTAAATTATTTGTAGCGCAGTTGAACTGAAGAGCAGCACATGTGTTCATGAAAGTGAATAAAGGAAGAGACGAATGAGAAGAACAATTTGGAAATTGTGGAGGGCCGGGAATGTTAGGCCAGGATAGCAAAGGGAGATTAAAGTCACCGCAGGCAATGAAGAGAAAAGTGGGGAAGGTTGCAATAAGGAATTCTGAAGGACTTTCAAAGATTTCATCGTACAGAAAGGAGGGACTGAAGCAAGGGAAGTATACGCAACATATAATAAAAGGACCGACGTTGGGAGGGAAAACACGTAAGGTGATACAATCACAGGGGATGGAAGATGAAGAAAGGATGTATTCGGCTCGTAGGAGGACTTAATCGCGATCAAGGCACCTCTATCAGCTGACCTACCTTAGCTACACGGTCTATGTCGCAGCGGAAGACAGAGAACCCCTCGAGGAGCTTGGAGCTTAAAATCCTATCATCCCACACGTTTCAGTGATACAGAAGAGATGGTATTGGAAAGCTAGGGCAGAAAGATTGAAACACGTCAGCTTAGTATGTAGGATTCTCACATTTTGATAATAAACATTTCAGCTTCACGCATGAAAGAGGCAACGGAGATAAACCAGCTTTACTTCTGATGTAATTAAGAACTTCATCAGAAGAAGTAGAATAGGCAAATCTGGTAACGAAAAGTTGCTTAGGCGGTGCTGCAACTTGCAGCAGAAGGCCACCCGAGTGTGTAGGAGAGGAGTTCGGAATAAAGGCGACTGATGTCTTGTGCACTGCGGCGAAAGACATTGATAATCCGGTGGAAATATAGCGCGCTGAAGATGCATTAGCTGCTACTGGAAGAGTTATGGAACTACCAAGTATTCCTATCGGCGGCTGAATAGCAGCCTATCCTGAGGGAGCACTTCGACGGGCGAAATTTGGGCTGGAGGGTTCGCCGCGAAGGTCGAAGCTATCGGTTGGAGTAGCAGGGTTACGTGCACGGGGGGACATACGTATAGCACCCGTGTTTTGAGCAACTTTTGCGGGCATGCTAGCTGAAGCTCGTAGCGGGGATGATCCAATCACCGATGATATATTCACGCCGCATAAGGCACCGGATAGCGAAAGTAAGCCCGGGGATGCACTTGGTGGCTGCAGATTGGTGTCGTTCCAAATGCTTGCTGGAACGCCACAATTGATTGTTGGATCGCCACTAACGCCACTGTGTGCTGGTGCAGAAGCTGGATCGCGTCAGAGAGCGTAGGGCCCTAACAACTGTTATAGCGGCAGGAAATGCACTTTTGATTCAGAACAGTTCTCAGTGAGCTCTCGCTGGGAGTGTGAAAAGCTAAAACTAATGGAAATTGCAAAAACTGTAAAAAGAAAAAGTTCTTGCCAGATGGGGAGCGACCCAGGAGCTAGCTTGTAACGACACAATGTAATACCACTGAGCTTCAATGAGTTGGTTAGCAAGAATACGAACAGGAGTCGAACCGAGCTTCACTGCAGGCAGTTGGAAAAGCCTGAACGAAGAGAGAACAAAAAATAATAAAATCAGAAGACAAAATTATAATTTGTCCACTTAGATGCACAGAAATAAGCGCGTGGTATGGGTTGAAAACTCCGTTTCTAAGCAGTTTAACAATTTGTTTTTCCATCTCATTCTTATTGTAGGATATGGGTATGATCCGGAGTATGTGGATTCTTTAGTGGTGTCTCGTATCTCCCTTTTTATGCAGGCCATGTAAGTAAGCTTTTGGTCACGTTTGTAATATGCATTTGGACTTTTTACTTCATGCTATTATTCCCGATTATTTCGTCGAAAAAGTTGAAGCTCAAACGAATAAAGAACTTTAGTTTATCTATCTCTGATCCAAAAAGTAAAATTAAAAATGCTGACTGGATTTGATATTTCCGCCTTTTTTTCTCTTCGTTGAAATGGGCTTTCATACTTTGAATGCTCATAATCCTTATTTGACCCCGTGTGTATGAACAATTCTAATGGCTCTCATACCTTGACTGCTAAGAAATTTTAACCTAATAAGCAAATTAACTAAGTATTCTTGTTCCTCCAGCTGGATATCATCAAGCCCTTCAACTTAGCGAGGGTTTTGCCCCTAATTGTCGTCGTGTAATTATAATCTCCTATAGTTAGGTAGCGTTCGTGGACCGCAAAAATGGGACTCAGGGCTTCCATCAATCTCTACTTAGATAGATCTAATTTGCTAATAAATGGGAGGTTTTGAGAGAAGAAAATAACATTTATTGTATGGTATGGCATGGTATGCAGCAAATCATCATTTAACGTGATATCATATACGTCACATCTGCTTTGATGCGACTACGAATTTGAATATGATATGCAAAGCAAATGAGGCTTAAAACTATGATTAATAAGTTAACCCCCGCTGATACGGAAATAAACTTGTTTGTGACGACTTTCCAAAGAAATTTATTTAATGATCAAATTTCGTTTGGGGACTTTCAAATTTTATTTTCAAAAAAGCATTCATAGAATTCCTTTTGATGATATAATTCAACTAGAAGCTTATACTCTGACTATTACCACTCATCTGGCCATTTATTCGAAATTAATTCAAACCTCGATTACCGTCACTGGTCCGATGACTCCTCTGTCAACTATGACAAATTGGTTTTTTGTCACTTAGCAATCACCAATTAACTGAAATTGAATCGTATCATCCTGAACTCATCCATTTTCATTTCATCAATAACATTATTCACTTTTCTTAATTACGTTGTTGTTTCAGGAATGACTAAATAGTTTGGAAGAAACCTGCAAAGCTGCGCAAACCTCTAACGTTCTTCCCTAAAGGCCTTGTCTGGAGAGTCTCAATCGGATAGGAAGAGCTCCGCTAAGACGAGGTCTTAACCGGCGTGTAATTTATTTATTAGCCATTAACGATTCTAGTCTGGTCTTTGTATTAAGAATGGTCTCATCATTCAATCAATCAATCATTCAGTCATCAATCAAACACGTAGAAAGTGTCAATATCAAATTGGTGAGAAGCGCCATGACTTTGCGCAAACACTTGTACGTGTGTCTGACGAAGTGGTACCAAGTGTAATTTTAGATTTTATGTAGCTCTTGCTGGGGCGCGAAATTTTAATCATTATTTATGGTTAGCGCTTGGATGTCAGAATTCGATGGGTTATATTCTAGGAAAGCCGGGAGCTGTGCGGAATGGCTACCAGCAATTGCAAATTTCAAATATTGTTAAAATAAAAATGAACATCTCTGCCAGTTAGCAATAAACTTTTTGAAGGCCATTGACTTCAGAGATAATGACGAAGTCAAGAGTTACGAATTTTGAACAGTAACATGTGAAGCGGTTAAGGACCCACCATCTTGGCGATGGAATTTCGGCCAAGCTTCATTTAGTTTTCCAGAACAGAGCGATGGAAACTTTCTGAAATAAAGGATAGCTTCATATTGTAGCTGACAACAGAGAATTTGCTTTATGATTTAGTCACTTCCCAATTCCTTGCTTCATTATACAATCTTTCCGGAATCTCAAAATTACGCAGGGAGGGCAGCTGGTAAACTCGAAGTGACACTTTGGAATATACCATGAGAAATAGAGACGTACTAATGAGAAACCTATCCATTGAGCCCTATATGACCAGAGAGACTGCAAAACTTCTGGTGTGGGTGGGGCACCGGTAGAGCAGGTCTTACAAACGTTCCTAAATGAAGTACTTAGAAGCATAGTAGACGCTCCCTGGTTCATTCGTAATGAGGATCTGTATAGGGACCTGAAGGTACAGTTGATTAGGGAAGTCATCAAAGACCAAGAAATTAAACAGCCATCGACTACGATCACATGGAAATAACGCAGTCCGAAAATTGACTGATATCTCTAATGTAATGAGACAACTGAAAAGAATGAAGCCTGAGGTAAGTTACTGAGGAATAGTCAGTTCCTGAGCGAAGCCAACTGAAAGTGCCAGCACACTTGGCCCAGGGGGTCTTCTACCCAACAAAAATGAAACTTAAATATGCAAAGAAAGCTGCTAAATGGGGAAATCTCAGCCGTACCTTGGCGAGAGGTTGCTTTGGTGGGTAGCAATCCCACACTCTCAGGGATCGTGAACCCTAGGGTTGGTCTTTTGAAGATTTCCACCGCTTAAAAAACAAGGAACATTGTTGACAACTCTTCTACATATGCAGATTGTGATGATATAGATAAATGCAATGACAATTGCCGGGAAGTATCGCTGTTACAAACTCGTAACGAAAGCTAAGCCAAGGCCGTGTATAGTAAAGATCAGATGGCTTCAGAATTGGACGGTCTACAACTGATCAATTGCTCCCACTAAAACTTGTGCTTGAGAAATGCTGAGAATTTAACAATGGGTACCAGCTTTTTGTAGACTGTGAGCGAGCTTACAATAACATTGTAACATAATGTTAAAAAAAATTCTCGGTTTTGAAATCCCAACCAAGTTAATGCGAACGACGAAAATTATCATGGACAACGCAGAATCTCAGGTCTCTCTCTCAGGATCTAAGGAGAATGAATATAGAGCTTCAACACAAATGAAATGATTTTGAAATACAGAGGTTATCTCGCTTTTCAATACAGTTCTGGAGCAACTCGTTCGAAGAAGTCCCATCGACACCACTAATAAAATCAACCACTGCATCTCTAGTGCGTCTAGTTGGTCCAATATGGGGGTGATCAGACTTGCAGATTAGGTGCAACACGGAGTTCTAATCAAACTCCGCAAGCTGCAGTGGTTAGTCCAAGTAGAAAGTGTGGACGAGGTAAGACTCCCCAAGCGCACGATGAAGAGTGACGCTTTAAGAACCCTATAAAAAGCAACACCACAAGAAAAGGTGGGAGTACACAATACATATACGACTACAGCAGAAGCTATTAGGATTTGACAATTAATAATAATAATCGTTTGCGCAACAGTCCATATTGGATGAGGGCCTTCAAAGTTGTTAGAGCACTTCATTCAAGACCGCAACGATACATTGCAGTACACTGTAGGAGATAATCTGGTCAGCATTGCGCCCGCCCGAGATTATTACCCTGATTTGACTCAGGTACTCATTCACAGCTGAGTCGACTGGCGTCCGACGTCAAATTACGATACAATTCCCACTGCCACCAGTGAGATTTGAACCGCGACCTTCCGTACGACAGCCTTGTGCTCTAACCACTCAACTATCCGGACACAAATACCGAACGAAATCAATGGAACCGCGGTTTTTGGATGCAATGTGATCTAAAGGCAACATAGGTGCCAGGATAAAAACGTGGGATAGTAGCCACGATGGAGCGTAAAACCTGGAAAACGTCTGCGCAACAAATCCAACTGGACGTGGTGCCCGCTGGGATTTATTTTTTTTCGAAAAATTGCAGGCGAAAAAGGACGCAGGCAGGGTCAAAAAACAACCGGACAAACTTTAGCAATTAGTCCTCCAGGTTATTGAGGGGTTGCGCTTATTAAATCCAACGCAGAAAACTGCATTATAGAAAGCGACATCAAAAGCCTATACTGGATTGATGATAAAAAGACGAGCCTTGCAAAAAAATTGCATTTTCTGGTGAAACGAGTGTTCCCTCTACAGACCGAAAGCTGCTCAGCAGCTAGCCGATACTCTGCCCAAATATAAGACTTATGTTACAGGGTTAAAAGAAATACATTAGACAGGGATCGGCTTCTTGAATAAGAGCCATTGCAATATGCTACACAATAAATTATAGTAAATCCAGTAAATCATGCGCTTGCAGTCATATTCCAAAAAGTAAAACCTGGTGTTATCAACTTTGAAAACAACCGAATGACTAATCACTCTGCTTTTGTACTGCAAATTCCAAAATATAAGCGAGAAAAGGGTACATTATACGAATTAGGAGGAAGAACCATGGAGGCCTGCTCTAGATATGGAACCAAAACCATAACATAGGGCCTTATATGGTGGGGTATAGCGGCCTCCGAGGAACATCCACCCTAATGAGAATCTGCGAGCAGGTCGTGACAATTACAGCTGGTACACCAAAGCTCCTGATCCATTCTTGACAGAGGGCCTCGGCACAGGATTGGGCCGTAATGTCCATCAGAGGTATTGCTCTAAGCCACCGGGTAAACCTGTTGATGATCGTGAGACAACACCTGTATCCATGCGAGTTTCGCAAAGGGCCTATGATGTCGAGATGGATGATGTGGAAGCGCTTGGTCGACCGAGAGAATACGCCTACTTTCTTTTTGACATGTTTGTTGATCTAGCGGTGACTAGCTACTTCGTCGTTCTGATGCCTGGATGTGCAAGATCGTGTACTGCGTGGAATACTTCCTTGCGAAAATCGAGACCTTTCCCCAGAGTGGAAGAGGGGAATGATTGTCAAGATCCCAAAGACAGGAACCCGTCTTGGGTGTAATAATTGAAGGGGTATCTACGTGCTCCTTGCCGTCGGAAACAAAGGATCTTAAATAATCCTGGAACGGATTAAAAAACATCTAGAAAAGTTAATCGACAGAGAGCGGACTGGTTTTCGCTCCGGATCCTCCTGCATTGACTATATCAATAGAACACGGATCATTTTTAAACAGTGCGCAGAGTTTAGATGTTTGCTGTCTCTGCTCTTTGTCGATTTCGAACGTGAAAAGTGAGTCTATCTAGAATGGTCTACTCAGTAGGGACATTCCGTAGAAACTACTAGCTATTATCAGGGTGACATATAATGGTGCCAAATGTCACGTGCTGCACCGAGGTAAAATCTCGGAGGATTTTTAAGCTCAAAGCGGAGGTTGCTTCCCGTGACCGATGTTATTTCTTCTTGTTATCGGTGATGTTCTTCATGCCGCTTAGTCAGGACGACGTGGAGGAGTTCAATGGACCATGACATGTAGGAACTGAGCCGATATTCAGGCGATAGTCCGGCGGGCATAGTTTCCATAAGTTTTTCAGACAGGCCCCCGTTCAACCAAATTGAGCAGATGTCAATCGAACATATAGCGGAGCCAATACAGACTTGTATAACTACCTCGTCCACATGTTGTTCCGAGCTCGAATAACATCCCCACCTCGAAAACCCTCTGACAATCAAGTGAAAGTTAACGCCTACACGGGGGAAATGGATGCGGCTCAAAAACTGCAACTAACAAAGATCCGGGAGATGAAGTACCGTCAAATGATCTTTACAACCACATAAAGAACATTATCCGAAACTGAAAGGAGTCGAAAGGAGGCTTTTCCACCGGGCCTGAAGTTTTCTCGGTGTTCCGAAATAGAAATTTCAAAGAAAAAAATCATTTTCACCATGGACCTGTATCTTCTCTTTACGGCCTTGAAATTGTCATTGGGACGCATGCAAATATATTTGGATTCAGTAGCAAAAAAAGTAGGAATGGCTTGATAGACTACAATTTTAAACTAGTAACGGAACGCCCTGTGAGTTGGGGCTTAAAAATATACTCAAAGTCTTCCCCGCTTGTCGTAAGAGGCAATTAAAAGGGATTGAAAATTGTGGGCTAACAACTTGCAAAATGTTGAAACACTACTGTTAACGAAATGTCAACAACGGCTCGGATAGGGACTGACCTGACGAGACAGACAACGGCCATTCAAAACGGACTACGATTTGTTACTGGAATGTGCGCACGCTCCTTGACAACGGTAGCGAGGGACTTCAGAATGCTCGCTTTCTCCAACTTGAGCTGGAATTCCAGCGATATAAACTGGAATGTCGAATTGGTGAAGCTCAGCGCAAAACCGAGGTATCTGGAGTTCCTTATTAAGGCAGGCCTAGACCGGATACCGGTCGTTGCGCTATTGATGATAATGATGATGATTTTGGGCCTAAGCGAAGTAAGATGGTGGGACTCTAGAGAATACCCCTCTCCCTCTTGTGGCAATGTGCGTTTGTACTCTGGAAAACCAAGTGGTAGCAGGCGTAAATCCGGCGTCGGGTTGGTTTCGGCGACTACCACAAGACGCGCTCTTTTTACCTGGGAGCCGGTTTCTGGCAGACTTCTAACTGCTAGATTTCGGTTCAAGTTAAGGAGCATCACAATTGTACAATGCTAGGCGCCAACGGAGATTTCCAATGTAGTGGAGAAGAATGTTTTCTATGAGCAATTAAACGCAGTTTAGGGAAAGCTTTCTAAAGGTGACATTGCGATCGTGATGGGTGGTGTAAATGCCAAGGTGGGGTTTGACAACACCTTGCTCGGACATGTGACGGGGAAGCACGATCTTGGCGACCGTAACGGCAATGGTGAGAGATTCGTGGATTTTTGCAACTTCCACCGCCTCGTAATTGGTGGCACACTTTTCGCCTGCCGTAAGGTACGAGCAACCAGATCTACCACTTCACATATCCGTAGCAAGAGAGGCGCTGACATCGGCCTCGAAAGGGATCATCATCTGATGGCCGTTTACGTTTACTTACGTATTGGATCCGCCACTTCTCGCTGTCACTCGACAGTGGGATAACTATCTTGCTGATCAAGCAGCAGATCTAGTCAGTAACGCTCCTGAGACTATCAATAAACATTGGGCCGCCATCAGAAATGCTCTTTCCTCGGGTGCTGCACAAGTCATCGGTTGCGTCTCGAAAGGGCGTTATAAGCTCTGGCTGACTTGGAAATCTTGGGAGCAGATCAATGAACGAAAGGGGCTTAAGGCTCTACTGACCGCTACGGGTGATGGCGGGCGTGACGCGCTCGAACTCCAATACCGAGCAGAATCCGGAGAAGTTCACCGTAGTGTACACTGTGACAAAAGATAATTTTCTATTGTGCCGGTCACTGAAGCGGAATGGAATGTATATTGCATCACGAAAGAGCTTGTATTGGGCCACAAATCTTACGATGGTCCTGTGGAGCACGTTAACGGTCGACTTCCCATCCACGATGACAAACAAATTAAGAGGCTGAAAGAACACTTAGGCGACCCCGCTTGTGAACGGGACAAAGGCTGAAGAAAAAGAAGAAGAAGAGGTTGAAAGAACACTTGACCAGGGTCCTTAACCGAATTGCACGTAAGGTTCCTCCTCTTGCGGATGAAATGGCTAGTTAACGTAACACTGGCTGCTCCAACAAACATAAGAGAAATCCATCGGCCATCTACACTAACTCAAACGCAGGAAAGCCGCTGGGCTCAACATCTCCCCGCAGAGTTATTCATCGCTGCACCTGCAGTTACTCCAGATCTACTGCTTCCATTCGTACGGGAATCTTGGAAATCCGAGACCTATTCCAAAGAGTGGAAGAAGAATGATCGTGGATGATCGTTAAAATTCCAAAAAAGGGCACTCGTTTTGGATGCGACAATTGGAGGGGCATCCGCGTACTCCCAGCCGCTCCAAAGATAACAGCTAAAATAATCCTGGAACGCATCAAACAACATCTCGAAAGCCTAATCGAAGGAGAGCAGGCTGGTTTCCGCCCCGGATCCTCCTGCATCGACAATATTAACCCGGATCGTCCTGCATCGACAATATTAACACCGATCATTTTCGAACAGTGTGCGGAGTTTAGATCTTCGCTGCACTTGCTCTTCATCGATTTCGAGAAAGCTTTCGATACTATGAACAGGGAGTGTATCTGAAGTGCTCTACGTAAGAAGGGCTTTCCGGAGCAACTAATAACTATTATCAGAGCGACATATGATGGGGCAAAATGTCACGTGATGCATCGATGTATTCGAGGATTTTGAGGTCTATTCCTTAGAACCCAAGAAATCAAATGAAAAGGATTATCGCATCTTCTTTCAATGGGACCTGAATTACTTTGGAATTCTTTATGGAAGTCAGTGATATATTAGCGGATTCGCTTTGTATTTGCTACCACCCCTTGTACCGGCAGACACAGACACAAAAGATGGTAATTGAAAACCATTCCTCCATGGCAACAAGCTTCGCATAGTGGAATGAAAACTAATTTCGCAATCAAATAAGCAGCCAATAATTGCCATAATCAAAAAACGCCCACTCATTACATTCCAGCCCAAATTGGCCAAAAAAAACTTCTCGACTGTCAAAACTCAAAACCTAATTGTACCTACAAGATAGTCTACACAGGTGCCTAATGAACCCCCTAAGAGGAATACTGTCTGACAATTATTGGTTACTTCTCGGACAAATAGGCATGACAGCCAACGACGATGGAAACGTAAATGAACCCACATCAAGCGGACACCACAATACGCCGCCTGAACCCTGGCCAACCTCCTGATGTATGCCTGCAGAATTAATGGGCTCATTAGACAAAAAACGTCCCAAGTCTCATTAATATAAAAATTCATGATCGGCAATTTGGCGCAAAGGCCGAATGACTTGAAGCCAACTCGCTATCATTGATGGATGGTGGATTGGGATCTTTTCCATTCATTACTGCATTCATCAATGGAATCAATGCTAGACCATTTTTGGACGCACTTCGTGACCATATTTTCTTTGACTTGTGGAAGTTTGCCATTCAGTAATGAGATTACGTCACGAAATGATTGAACAGTGAACTGGAGAAATGATTTTGTGGTCTCTGTGGTTATATGGGCAGGGGATACTGAAATTATGGAATTGGGTCTTCCTTATACGGACAGCGGAAAGGTGAGTATGGATTCCTTACCCAGATGTGCATCACTGATCCTAACAGAGCAACAATATCAAAATTGACTTTGAGGTAGATTATTTTAAAACATATTTGGGGTGCTTACATAAAGGGGTCACTTGAAGGAAAAAGTAGAAAGTTTCATACCAAATTAGGTCCCAATATCGTTGGTCCTGGACAAAGCAATGGTCTGGAATGGCTATAAGCAACACATTCCCAATCAACCCTCATCATTTTATGAACTTATTTCGGAAGCCGACCAGCGTAAAGGGAGCACATATTTCTCAATTAAAATCTCATGATTTGAAGATTACTCATTTTATAATCAAAAGAATGCCAAAAGCTTGGAGCCCCGGAATGGACAATTGGCATTCAAGACCGAATTAATTAACCGTGATTGGACTATAGACGCAAAGCATCCAATTGACTGACCGCTAACTGAATTGAACTGAGACTACGCGAAACGCTTCCATATTCCTGGGCGAAAAGACAGCCGCCCAGTTCGATAACACGTGGTTTGACTCATCGTTGATAGGAAGATGAGAATTCTGTTTAGCTTTCATGGTGAAAGATACACCAGTGGGAAAGGAAGAAGTTTGGGAGACTGGATGTTGTGAGGATAAGAAAGGAAAGCAAAATACGAATCCATACATTCTATTGAGGAAAGTAAATTTTGAATTTGGGAAAGTCTAATTTTGGAGGAGCCTCAAAACAGTTGAAAATCTGAAGTTCAAAGTGACGCCCTCCTTGACACTCCCCATCGACGAATCACCTCGCCCTATAAGAATAATCACGATCCTTCCCTTTCATCACCATTCCCAATAAAATTAACTTTCCTTTCCCAACTGGGGATTCCTAAGAAACCGCTTGTCTGGGGCGTTCACCCAAAAGTTAAACAAACTTCAACCTCTCGAGTGTTACTTGTCAATGGAACCTTGAAATCTTGCAAAAATCAAAAGTAAGATATTATTAAGTTGTAGATGGGAACGCAGCAAACAAAGACGAAACACTTATGGGAATTGTGTTTGTTTCTCATTGTGAAGGAGACGAGCAATCTGAAGTTGATGACTTTGTGACTCAAGCAACTCAGATGATGCAAAACCAACTATATTTTTATTACGATTTATTTATGGCCAATATTGGGACAATCAAGTGGAATTTTATGAAATATTTTGGATAGTATTTGATAAAAGAGTGATAAAAGTGATTAATATCGATTTTATTGGGACGAAAAAGAAGCGGTCATTCTTGGACCAGAGCAAAATAGATAGAAGACGCTAGCCTTAATTTTTGGGATCGCGTGGTACTTGAAGGAGTGCGCAATTTATTATACGAGTCCGAAGACTCCTCTTATTATTACCTTTTCTAGTTAGGAGGGTTGCATGAGCTTTTGAAGACAGTAAGCTAGACAGGAACTTCTTGAGGGACTTCGATTATCAAGATTAACGAGGTCTTGATTTTCTGGCAGGAGAGGTGCTAATATCTTCTTTTGCGCAGCAAGTCTATTTCCTTATACATTTCAGGAAATCACACTCGCAATTATGGTGGGACTCATTTTAAATAAGTCACGAAACAACAACTGCCTACTTTAATTTTTCGGGAGGTGAAAATCTTCGAAGGACCAGAAGGGCCATTAATTTGCTTCAAAACCGTTTTTCTTATAACGCAAAGGTCTATGATAGCTTGTCTGGGTTTGCCAAATCTCCCATTAGGTGCGTCCGTTCATGTGGGGTAGGGAGCGCCCGGCGGATGCGTTATGGGCATGCCAATGTGGGCATCAGGAGATATGAGCGCATGGCCATGCTTATACACAGACCGGGTAGGTGGGAGCAAACGCCCGCCCGTGGATAAAAATTGGCTATGGGAAGGGTACCTAGAAAACAACACAAATATGGAGAACGAGAGAGGAAGTTCGTTTACGATGCAAGGTTTCGAAAACCATTACCAAACCCATTCTTGGTCTGAGTGTAATTATGCGGTGTTTCTAGCGATTAATTATTTGAAATAATAAAAAACTTGTTTTTTCTTATTCGCTAGTGTTGATATTTTTATTGCTGCAAATACCGATATTTCGGGAACCACTTGTTCCTTTCATCGAGACTTGTTAGCACTGGTAGGCCTCCGTAGGTTCAGATTAGATGCAAATCTGGTGAGTTCAAAAGATTGGTGTCCGCAATCTGAGCGAATGATACTATATCTGACAGTTGGAGGGATGGGCCTTTAGAAAATAACTTGTATGTAGTGTCCTACAACGCGATTTTTGAGATTGGCCCCAAAGTTAAGGGGGGTGAGTGATTGACACTATTTATGAATTCTAGATACTACGTTTTTCAGTCAATCGTCTAGTCACATGACTTTTGGTTGAGCCTATATTTTTTTCAAAATTTTATTATTTGTAACTTTTACGGCAAGTTTCATGCTAACGGCTAGGATATCTTGATGTGAGACCATATGTAAGGTTCGTCCCAGAATTTCAGCTAAGGCTTTTCTTCATCTAGTCAGTTAACTAGGCTTTATTCTAACGGAAACCAGAATGTTAGAATTCCTTTGCGTTCGACTGAGGCCAGACGATCAGATGTCCTATTCTCCGGCCAGTGCTTTTTGCAGCTTGTCAGGATTAGTTCAGTAGAGCAAAATCTTTTACCGAAAGTTTCTCAATGAATCCTTTTTCAACATCTTCCACTTTTCACTCCAGGAATGTCAAGGGGGTAGCACAGGTTGTATACCATTAGAATTTGCCGCCTGACAATTCTGTTTTCATATCTGATTCGGTTCCACGGAATTATTAGAATGTCGGATACTTGTACCAAGACAGTTTGGGTAAATGCTAATCTACAGTTGCGTTGTTGATTCGCTCACAAATTTCAATGGCAAATCCGAGTGGATTCTACTTTTAACTTACTTGATTGCGTTGCCACCACGGCTGAGTCTTTCACAGTACCTTGGCAGCTTTGCCAAGGATTGAATTCGTTTTATATTGCTTATAGGTATTACTCTCCACAAATCCTGGTTTCGATCAACCGGGGTCAAACCTTGGAAAGATTTTCATATCTACCTAATGAGAGCTTGGTCTATTGCTTGGTGTTTTTGAATATTATCGTACCCTCGAAAGATAGGACTAACTATATTATTGCTGAACTGAAGCTTATAAAGAACGTAACCAAAGTCACTTCCTAAACTGAATTACTGGCAGCTGAGTCAATGTTGCTAACCCAGAATAAGCTTTCGCGTTTCATTTCATGATCGGCCACTCTTAAACTGACATATGGGGTATCCTCATAGTCTTTTTAACTTGTAGATTCCGCCTCATTTTAATAGGTCTCTACTTCGATAATATGAAAAACCTCATTCCAAGCCAGTACAAAAACATCCTCTCAAAAATTTGACACTAACAGAGCTCTTGGCCGTCGATATTCAGCGACCGCAGTGCCTTAGTAGTGCGACTCTAATGCTATAAGAGATAGTAGTGGAGTGGAAATGAGATTCACACTGAATCTTTTTCGGACCGCTCAAAGCTTGGAAGGTCATCACCAAGGGCAACTTTACCCCCAGGTAGTCAGTCACGAACCTAACACTCCCCATCTCTCCGACTGACGGAATAACTGCTGCGCCTATCGAGGCCGTAACTAGCAGCACTGTCGAATCCATAATCATATCCCGTAACAACAAAAAATCCTCAGGATCTGATCAAGTCTCAAATGTATTCTTAAAGAAGTGCGCTAGAACCATCAGTCTATACCTCCCTGGAAACAGGATACTTCTCTAACCCTTGGAAAGAAGTCCTTATAGTCCCCATACTGAAAACCAAACAACCCGCATCTGAACCAAACAGTTACCGTTCCATTTCGTTAATCAACACCATATCCAAGATATTTGAGATTGTGATTCACGACATAATTCGTAGTCACATCTCAGATAATGACATCATCCCTGATTTTCAATTTGCAAATATGCGACATCATGGCACCTCCCATGCACTCCTGGACCCCAAAACAGCTATTGCAAAATACCTCAACTTTAAGACCCCTCCCATGGCTTGCCTGTTGGATATACAAAAAGCCTTCGAGGTCCAACAATTTGAATTTTTATCCTCACCTCTGTCCTCCCCCTCGGACACCACCTTATCGTGGTGGGGGAGCTTGTGGTAGTTTACTACTACACTGTGGGTGTCCAAAAACTCATGAAGATAGAAACAAAGGATTGTAACTCTCCAAATGGTAAGAAGTCACAAAACTCGAATCCACCCGCGGCTTTGAGAAATCAGGTCGTGGCTGAGGCACAGATTTTCGGGGCCTCACCTAATTCATGTTTCCCCACGGAGAAATCTGTGGAGACAGGCTCTCCGCTTCGGTGGAAAACCTAGATCCGGTGTCTACGGCGCGGTCAGCCAGAGAGGATAGTACAGCAACTCCCTTAATAAGAGGAACTGGAAATCTGACTACAGCGGGCCTGTCGGTTACACTATTGCCTAACTCCTCTAAAATACCGGGAAGGAGGGCGTGGCAGAAGGAAACTTTAGCCGCAAAGAAGAAGGGACTACAAGCTTACTTGTCAGAACCTTCTCCTCCGCCTGTACCCGGAAAATCGGAGGTAAGGGAAACTGGTAATGTGGACGCAACTGGTCTAACGCCGGTATGTGAAACCAGATCCATGCAGACCGTGAACCTAACGACCTGACGACTACGGAAGGCACTGCGAAAGAAGGCGAAGGTAACCCCGGTGAGATTCACACTGAACGCAGCAGACTTTTCAGTTAGCGGCGGTTTTCCTATTAGACTCCACTTATCGCTACAAACATAAGAGTTAGCCAAATCAACCTGCAGCACGCCAAAGCTTATTCCTATCTACCGGCAGCAAGGCCGGCAAAGTTACAGGACTGTCATTATGTATTTCTGATTCAAGAGCCATTGATTTCGTTTTAACAGATCTTCGATGAAAGACCAAGGGTCTGCGTTCTGATGTCGAAATTGTTGGAGGCAACCGTGCTGACGTGGTTCTGTTCCCAGGATCTTGTTACGATCAACTTACAATACCAGGTTAATGGTAAGAGGAGAAATGTCATAGTTGCCTCTGCTTACTTACCCTATGATTCTTTGTGTCCTCCGTCGACGGCAAAACTAAGGGATCTGGAAACGTATGCACAATAAACTGGCTTTGAATTTTTAATAGGTTGTGATGCGAGCGCTCAGGGCAGCAGCAAATGCAATCCTAGAGGAGAGAAGCTGTTCGATTTTATCACTTCAGCTGGTCTGATGACCGCAAACGTAGGATGATAGACATTGATTGTAAAAAGACACCACATCCGCCAGTATATTGATAAAGTAGGAGGTTTCCCCGCCTTTCCTCCTAGAATGAAATTTTTAATAGTTTAATTGAGCTGCAAATTAAGTTGTAAAATTAGCAATAGTTTAGATTCTATGATAGGTAAAATTAAGTTTGCTATAGTTAAGTTCGGCCCCAACTTTAACAAAAGGGTAGCTGGTAAGGCCGAGCAATGAACAAATGTGGGGAGCAAAAAGCGGCAGATGAAGGAAAAAAAAGATTTGTCGAGAAATAACCATTATATCCATAAAAAGAGATATGGCTTACGGGGATATCTTTTGGAAAGTCAAAGCTGATCCAGGATTGGCAAACCTGGGCGCTAGTGTGAGTCACATCAGGCGCACGCAGAAGGAAGACCTGATGTTGGAGCTAAAAAAATCCAGCGAAAAAACATTGGATAAATAGCCAAATGAGCAAGGAGAAGTAAAAGCTTGAAAGCAAGAGATAGTAATCGAGTACAAAGGCTTAGACGAGGATACATCATGGGAGGCTATCTATGTTGCACTAAGGGACCAATCCAACCTTGGCGAAATACAAGAGAGTGCCGTAAAAACGATGAAGCTGTGTCTGGCTTACGGGAGGTTGATGAATTCTAGGGCTAAATGAGGTTGATACAAATCAACCTCAGCCATTCGAGAGTAAAATGTGGCGGTAATCTATGAACCTTCCTTATTACGATAGTAGTACGTGGGTAAAGGACTCATCTGAAAACGCGGCGATATGGGCATGCGGGCGACATACCATTCAAGAAAAAATGGCATTCTTAGGAGCTGGCTTTGTAGGGCAAAGTTAAACGGCGTCCATATCTACAGCTGTCACGCTTCTCCAAGTGTCATATTAGCACAATATGAGGAGATCCAAGAAAACTTGGTGTTGGATGCTTGAGATTACAGCCCCAAAATATTGCTGACAATATTGGACTGGGGAAGTTGAATGACGAACACGAAGAGACAAATCCTGCTTCAAACTTTCGCGGAACTGGACATCGCACTAGCGAACGTTAGATGCGTGCCCGCCTTCCGAGCCTAGCACGGTCGTCTATCTGACTTACTTTAGAATCACGTTGGTGAGAGGAACGGTCTGGCAAGGGAGTGAATACAACGTCTACAATGACAACTAGGCCATCTTTCTCGACATCAGAAACTGACTGAGGTGACAAGATAGTTTGGCTGGTCTACCGAAGTTTTTGAGGAAGAGGCATTTCTGGCGGTTTTAGAAGGAGGTTGCGCTGCAAGCAGCTGTTTCTTGAGATAAATAGGACCCCAGGGGTTGAGGGCAAACATTACTCCAGGTGATGTGCCCACGACTCTTGTTCAGAATAATTGGAATTATTTCCCCACAGCAGGAAGGAAGTGGACCGCGGGGTGACTGAGGGAGAACAGAGAGAGATCTGTGAACGAATTGGGGATAATAAGGCTCCGGTATTGTACGGAATTCCAAATAAAGCCCTGAAGTTGGCTGCTACAATCAGGTCCAAATGATTTATAAGCACATTTGAATCCTGTACTAGGGAAGGAGTGTCTTTCACCCAGTAGAAAAGGCGGAAGCTGGTTCCTTAAACCAGAGAAGGGTGGGTTCGGCATACCGGCTAATCGTGCAGTGCATATAGGACTGTGGCTGGTGAAGCAATGGGGACTGATTCCCGCGGAATTCTAGTGAATGTGGCACACTATCTATATCAAAGAAGGAGGGTGAATTCGGCCGTTGTGACTACGGATTTCCGAAGAGCCACTAGGAGGGAGCTGTATAGAAGACGGCAGCAACAATAGAATAAATCTGAAAAGGACTACTGGGCCCATACATTGATCCTGTGTATTGAGAGATGAGTCGAGTGAAAATACAGAGAATTGAATTACAACTTAACACAGTTCGCTTCGGATTGGACGAGTCTGCAACCTGGCTCAGCACCGCCTTTTCGGGGTTCCCACCTCCATCCATAAAAAAAGAGAGGCTGTGTTTAGAATGTTGTTAGACGGTTGCCATAAAATCCTTGCTGGTTTCTGGGAATGTAATTCATCGCTCGACTATACTTCACGCCAGGACCTTTCCAAAGGTCGGGAGATAAAATATTGCTTTGAATGAACGCGAAGCACGACAAACCTGGTAGACTGCCAGAAAGTACAGAAATATCCCTCCCGTTAGCAACTCTCATACAGACACGGCCAGACGGCTTTCCTCATCTCGTTAGTCATCCCATCCGAGCCAGGTAACTTCCGAGACATGAGCCTCGGCCTGCGAGAAGAGCACAACACTGCCCCTTTCAGCAAAATCAGCCAGCCAGAAACGCAATGGACACTATCATGCCACGTCAGCATAGGCTCTCCGCCCGCTTTGATGCCGGCAATATCGCGACTTTGTTGGGCTTTTCATATCCTATAGCATACCATAGAGAGCGGAAGTCACCACAAACGACAAAAGGAGGGAAGGATAAGACGATAGCTTAGTTAGCCAAAACAGGCAAAATATATACAGATAATAACAAATGCGTTCTACTCGGAAAATATATAGAGTAGTACATATAGTCATAAGAGAAGGAGGAAGAGGAAAATATAGGTTCGAAATGGAAAGGAGACTTACCAGCGATCAAGACGCCTTCACCAGTTGCCGCACTCAAAACCGTGCAATCTCCGCCACAGCCAAAGACAGATTAGTCCTAGAGGAGCGAGAATCCAAAAGCTTATCACCCAATTCACAAATGCAGATGATGCGATGCTAGTAAATCAGGGCAGGTAGATTGAAGCAAAGCAGTTTGGCCCTTAGACCTCTTCCATTTTGATAGAAAAATTAATGACCGATCCATTTCTGATGAACATCTGCGATTAATATGGGGGTTGCACTGATCGTAGAACAATTGCGAGAGAAGCGTCCACGATGATATGGTCATGGAATTCTCACTAATGAGAGCACCCTTGATTTGCTCAAATTTCTCCGAGCATCGAAATCTACCCAGATCAGACCTTTGATTGGCGAAAAGGGGACAATCGATCTAGATGAGTCAACCTTGCTTCTGAACGCAACAAAGGCTGAAGAAGAAGGAAAATAAGGTTTATTATGGTCGGCGAGGTGGGCAGGCTGGACGAAAATTCTCTTGTGAATTGTTCCTCTGATGAGGCCAAAGGAAGGTGGGTGACAACATTGAGATCGTGGGAATACATATCCTTGAATAAAGCTATTTCACGGCTGGAAGTACCATCCTTTGCCAGCTATAGTCGAGGATACCGTAGAAAAAGGTGGAATAAATCAACCTGAATATGAAGGGTTAGTTCGGTGATAAAACGACTTGCAAAGTTCGGTATGATGGTAGGTTTAGCTTGCAGTGCTGCGGTGGCTATCGTCGATGGGACGTTAGAGAAGAAGCGCATTGAAGCAGGTGATTTATGGTGCTATATGGGGCTACCATCTTCGAGTGAAAGTTGTGCGGCATTAGTATAGCACAGATACTAAGGAGAATGGTTTGAAGAGTCATTTAGATTGAGGTCAACATTATTAGAGGTATCAACGGAACCGTGTAGAGTAGTCAAAGGTAAATCATTGGACACCTAGGCTTAGGTATAATGTCTGTATTGACAGTTGTCATCCGATAAATCGGCTAAGAGGAGATACTCCCAGTGGCTGCAGAATTAAAGGAATCGTACCTATTGATCTCCACTTACGCCACTGTGTGTAGGTGACAACAGCTGTATTATATCAGAGAGTATAGTAGCAGCAAGCGCACGGAGGGCAAGAAAACCGGTGGGGAGGGCTAAATATTTAGGAATCATGAACCAAAGAGGAAACGCTGCCTAATACAAGCTACTCCAGTAGCCTAACTAGAGAAGATACTGTAGTATTAAGTGAATTCGAGAGACATTGATAAACAGTGAGATAATCCTTAATACTTCGAATGAATAGATAAAGAGATCAACACATTTAAGACTTTTATAAAAAGTAGAGTGGTAATACGGAAGAATAGTGATTTATGCAGCTCGAACCGAGATTAGTTGGGAGATCTAGACTTATCAAGGAAAAAGAGAAACATACGTCAGTAGGTCCTGAAAAGAAGAAAGAGAGTCAAAATTTATTGCTCCTACAGCCAAAAGTACAGGGGAATCTGCAAGGAAGCCATTGCGGTGAAAGGATGCAGGTCAAAAGTAAAAAGGCAAATACAAGGGAAAAGTAGGATTAGTTCCCATTAAATTTGTCAACTCTTCTCTTAGAAACAAACCTCACCAAAGAGGCGCTTCTTCATGTATAGACAAATTAGGAACTCGTTTGCAGAGGGCGTGGATTGGTCCGATCAATGCAGCCGGTACGAGGATAAAAAACATGTCGTCAGAGAATCTGTCATCGACCTCGAATACTCCTTACTACGGCTTCTGACTTTCTTCTGTTGTAGTTTACTGGATTGGGTGAAAATCAATTTAAACTGCTCAGCTGTCCTCAAACCAATCTTCAGTTATGACAAGATACCCCTAGAATGCAATGCGTTAGGATAGCTGAAATCTGACAGTACCTACACAAATATTAGCATTGCATCATATGGTGGCGCAATTTTCAAAAGGTTATACCTTTCGAGTATCAGAGTTACATTCCAATCAAGCTATTCGGTCGGAATGTGAGGTAAAAGTATCTTCATCAAAGTGTTATTCAAATTAATAGAAAAATACACCTACTGATCCTAAAACTCACAATGCTATCGGCGTTGTCAACGCAAATATCTTTCCACCTCAATAGACACGTCTTGAATCCAATTCACCCTTATATCTCCCGGCGAGATGCAGTGATTTATGAATCATCTAATAAGGTAATATCCCATCGGCATTTATTGATGCAGCGACAGACAGCCTTCCTAAGTTATTAATTATTTCTGCACATCGATGAACGCATCTTATGTCACACGATCCCAACAGATACATTAATCTTTTCACATAGATAGCGGCTACAATTCGTCATAGACATGCGTCGGTTGTATCTAATTGCCTGGTCCGTTATTGGATAAGATAAAGTCTTGCGTATCTTATGTAATTGTTGATTTCATAAACTTCAATTGAGTTTATGTAGGCAAAGTGTTGAGAAGTTTACACTCTACAACGGGTCTAGTTGGGGCGTATGGAACGGAGTGGATTAATTAAGTTGTTGCGATTGGTTAATTAAGACATTTCATCCAATAAGTGGTCAGACATAATACGAGAAAGGATAGATAATATTTAGACAAGATTCCGGGCACTACATAAATCTAGGTAATAACAGATTGCTAAATAGCGTGGCAGGTATACCAAAGCTGTTCCGTGCCTTTATCGGCGTTCATCAAGGTAGTGCCCTCTCGCAACTCCACATAACATACATTATGGTCTATGCGCAAAATGATCACGTAGTATTCCGCAACAAAGCTGGGCAAATCAAAGTTTTCATGGCCAACTTTCATAGCTACAATAAGTACTGTTACTGTAAGTGACAGCCACCTACTCAGCACTGAGTGATCTAACTATCTCGGATAAATGTTTTTACACAAGAGTGAACTGCGATATGAAATCCAAAATCTACTGTCCGTCCTACTAGCCGACTAGTAAAAGCAAAGAACGACGCCTCGCGATAATGGAAACGAAGATGTTTCGTTGGGTTAGTAACGTAACGCAAGGGAGGTTATTCGCGATTGATATAGAATTCCGCCCACCGAAGCATAATTGCAGGAGGGACCTCTTTAATGGTATGGTTACTTGCGCTGACAAGAACTCACAACCAATGTTTGGCTTCAGCATCGAAGTCAGTGGAAAACGCCCAAAAGGCTACTTTAAATAGCGTGGGTTGATACGCTAGATTGTAATTAGGGAGCCCTTTTACCCAACCTAGACCAAGCTTACAACCAGGAAAAGTGGTGAATCTAAATAAATGGAGCCTGCAACCGAACAAGACAAAAGCTAAAGATAAACAATAAGAAAAGACGAACACATGTAGAATAATTATATCTCTCCCCTATCTTTCCGAGATGAAGGTAGGTAACTCAGTAAGGAAGATCCCTAAACGAATCGCTGCCCAAAAGGTAAAGCTTGAAGGTAATCAAATCCTATGCCCAGATTTGATTAATATGCCGAGGGATGACTACCCATAGGTGCTAACATATAGTCATAATGCGTGAAGTCCGGCTGTCAATCAATCAGCTTTGTCTCACCCACTTATTCTCTCCGGTCAAACTAATGCCTTGACAAGTACTCGTGAAATCTCAAACAAACAAAATAAAAGATGAGCGGTAAGGTAAGTAGGAAATAACGGATGGTTCAGAGTAGTGTAGCCTTTTAAATATATAAGGATTCATTGTGTGCACCCCTTTACCCAATAAGGATATTTCAGCTGAACGAGTATACCATCTGGCTTAGTGCTCCTCTGCGATTCTCGAATTGCTTCCATGAAAGGCCTCAATCATTCGGTTTTTTGATGAGAAGGGCCTTGGTCAGCGCACAGGCCTGTCACCCGCGGGCAGTGTGATCGGAAAGTGAAACAGACAGTGCGTAGGTTACACATTGGGAAAGGGCGACCATTCCATTGTTGGCTACGCCATGTAGTAGAACCCACGATCACAAGTTGGTCGACGAGTGGTTCACCCCAAGTGTACTTGGCACAGAACAGTAGAGGAAGAGTGAGGGCGTCTCGGGAGGTCCTGGCGGAAGTTGAAGCGCATTTCGGCAAACCGAGAACGATAGCGCGCAGGTGTGATTGACGCATAATACCCTGCCAAGGGGTGAATGGCAGCTACATGTTCTCTCTTCGGAGAATAAGTTGACACAAATGCCTCAGCTGAGTCTACCCTAAGCTGAAACTTAAGTTAGGTCGGGGATTGACAAGGAAAGAGACATTCTGCGAGGCATTTCAGAACAACTTGGTTGCGAAAGCAGTAATTTGTCGTTCATTCATTGAAATAATGGATTTGGATTCTCTTGTGGACAAGAAGGAGATGGAGGATGCGATCAGACTGGATGAGGGACTACTCTCAAGATAGGTGTCACAACCATCAACTTGTCAATTCCAGAGGGTGAAAGCTGATAACAAAGTACCTGAAAAAGTAGCGATCAACCTCGGAAAAAATAAAAATAAAAGAAACCACCTGAAGGATACAGCGAAAAGTCGTCCTTACCTGGTTTTTCAAATACAAAGTCTACTGTCAGAGTAGATAAAGAGCAGGACAGAATTCCGTCTACTGCAATTCAAAAAGCCTGAGAAATCGCAAATGGTCGGCTACATGACTGATGCTCCGGCACTAGTCGGCGAAATTCAGACAAATAAGTCAAGCGAATGGATATGAATGGTGATTCGGTTAGTCAGTAGTTGGTTGACTGAATACAGAGTCTCCCTAACTCTGGAAAAACCCAAATTGGTCGTCCTGACTAAAGAAAAAAATTTTCGCAATCCTTCCAACAAGATCATTGCCCAGTTCAAATCGGGGGTGAAATATCTCAGCATAACGACAGACTCAAAGATGAGCTCTTTCGAGCGAATAGGAGTAGTAGAGTCTTCCCACGGAACTATTTCAAACACAGCGTTATTGTTGATCGGGGTAGATGAATCGCACAACGCATCCAAGATGTACGATCGTAGTTTAACCAGAAACACGGTGTAATTAACCTGCCCTTAGGTAATAGGGCTACTTTCGGTTTCATCTGCACTATTTCGAAAATCGCGGTAAGTTTACTATATCTTCTGCAAGGGCTGATGACCGAAATACTTCTGGTCCTGGTCTTATTCACACTAAGGTTACTTAGTCGGGCAATTTCTCAAGCGACCTCCAGCCCGGATTAAGACCGAAACCGCCAAGGGATGATTCAAAGCAACAGCCGTTCTTCCTGTGCTGTAAAAGCTAGCCAAGCGTGAACTTGTTATCTAGTATCCAGATTTTAAATACCTTGGGCGTTTTCGGTTTCAATTGAGACTTAGTGGCCCGGTTAGCCGCGATGAATTTTCTATTCCAGATTACTCGTGGAACAAAGATATGGACCCAAATGCGGAAGAACGGGCGACGATGGAAGAAAAAGGGGTGCTGATGCCAGGGGCATTATTGGAGGACAAACTGCTAATGTTCAGCAAGGAGAAAATGGCAGTCGAAGACGGGTTATAACCTTTGCGACTGCGTCAGAACCAACACAGGGACGTCCAAGAGCGAGGCGGCAGATGAACTAATTGTTTCTAGCCTGGAAACCACTGTCATCAAACTTAACTTAGCAAGTACCAGCGATAGTACCCTTACCCCCAAACCGTCGAAGTCGGGGGTCCCCAAGAAATGAAGAACTATGAGAATACCAACGGCTGGGAGCCAACTGGGATGCCGAAGTCCACTGGAATTCCGTCGAAAAGCCAGTATCAGAAGGCCATCCATATTTCGAAGAAAATTGCGAAGAGCAGGGAGACCGATACCGTTAATAAGCGGGACGAAGAAGACCTCGCTAAATAGGCGGTAATGGTTAAGAACTATAATTATAAAACTTTGATAATCAGCAGAAAGCGAAACCTACCGAAGACCGTAGCATGATTCAAGCCGAAAGCGTAGCAAAACCATTCTGAGCGACAGCCAAGCGGTCATTAAAGCTTTGGACTCAATGGCGACAACTTCCAGGCTGGCATGAAGACGCTGAAGAGTCTAGGCGTACACTCAAAGTCACCTTTCTAGGTTTTCGGTTATAGGAAGATAGAGAAGCGGACTGACGGACTTACCGGGTGGGGCTCTGCTCTTGGCAGTCCCTCGATGGGCACAGTCTGTGTCCCGGTGGTGACTATAAGGAGCGGACTTTACTCGCACTTCTTAGGAGCTGATAACTTCAGATAGCGAAGGCTCGTCACCTGCGCCAAGTCAAGGAGGATTTCGCCCGCCTATAAGAAGACCCGATCGCAAGAACCTTTGTGCCAGACGCATACAAATACATACAAGATTACGGCAGTCTGAACGGGGCGCTGGCCTGTACAGAACCATGCCACCGGCCTCTACAATTTGCATTGACGAAGATACGTAGAAGAGGGATTGCCCAGCTCTAACTAGAGCTAGTCTACGGGCACTACGTACACCATTTTTGTGGACCTCAGAAAGATCTTTAGTTGCAGGGTGGAGTAGCTGGCTTTAGAGATCTGAGTTAGCAGGACTCTGCCTCCTTCCTCTTACAACAGCGATCGTGGTCTTACAGGCTTATGACATTAAAACAGGGCACTACAGCGCTAATTGGACAGCTCGGCGTGGCCATTGATACCTACCTACCCTGCCATCCTCAAAAACAACCTGCTTCGTGATGAGATCGAGAAGAATACCAAAAGAAGCAGAGTTTGCAAATGCTTCGATGACAAACAATCTCTGTACCATAGGTAGCGAAGCTTAGCGGTCGACCATTGGAGCAGGCACTTCAAAGAGAATAGAGCCCAAAGGAGATGAAACGGTGTAAATAAAGTGTAATCTCGTTGAGATATTTAGCAACGGTGTTGGTACATTCGACATTGCCCCATACAACAAGATGCCCAGAAGACTAGTGGCTCGCATCTCGTAATCAAAGATCCGCATGGACAAGGACAAGCTTGTTCAACCCATTCGTTTTCAAAACCCCAATATCTTCGTAGATGCTTGGATGGTGATCAAGGAGTATCAATTCCAGATGAACACTTCATCTTTTCTATTCCGTATAAATGGAGGTACTGGAAAAAGTGGAATACAAACTTGGGTTTGGAGCTAGGGACGTAAAAAAGAAAGGTTCCGATCCACGACACCGGATGAAGACCATGACGCGAACGAGCTCCTGAAGGAAATGAAAATCGACAGTTCGGTGGGGGCTGAGTGATCATACTGAGGGTAGCGCATGTGAATTTGCAGCACTCGAAGTGTGCCTCAGTCATTCTGTTGGTTTTCCCTCTCGTGAACGTCTTATTGGCACAGGAGCGTTGAACCGGAGGAGTTTATTTCACAACGCAAGTGACATTGATCGGGAAAGACCTGTAGATGTTTAAGACACCCCAGGATGATCGATTGGAGGAAGTTTACCGGCGTTGCCTACAGACGACAGGACTGAAGTCGAAGTTCGAGGCTGAAAAAAGGCAGACTCAAGACTCAAAGATACTATGGCCAAGAAACATAGGAACCAATCACGATCATGAAGTGCTCACCCCCTTCTAAATGTCACGCGGTAAAAAACACGGTTGAGCGATCGTTACGCTACAAGCAATATACTTTAGCGGCCTTCTTGGATAGCGCAGTGAAGCATTAAAAACGTGAATACTAAAACCATCAAGGAAGCTCTAACCAGAATACTAATGATAAGTGCAATCGAGAATGGTAACATTTTATGAGAAATCGGAGTGCTTTTTGGTGTCACAAAATTTGCGCTATGGAGAGTTAATAAAAAACCCCTTACAGGGTTCTGGCCGACTAACCCTGACCAATAATGGACAATGCTGCCAGAATCGGTATACTCTATAATTAGCAGCAGTTACGAAAAAAAGAGAGAAACCCCCAAGCAATTCCTTTGCGCTCTAGCTAGAACCAGGCTGCGGACACTAAATAAATAAATTTTTGGCGATCCCAAAGGGATCACTGGGTGAAGAGTGGGGAAGCTGGTATCATTTGCGAATGTCACGGGTTGGTTCTGAAGATTTGAACGGGCTAGATTCTGCTCCCCTTGTCCTTCACACAATAGCTATAGTCTTAAGAGTTTGTGGCATCCAAACCGCATACTACGGTGCAAATTAAGCTCTTTGAAGTGACTACTTGATATCTATTCACCCACCTAACCATACCAAATAAAATGTCAAAGTTTTGCGCCCAGAATGACAGTTACTTTGACCGATATACCGATGGGAGGTGGAATTCCTATAAAAACATCCTGTAAGCGATCTATGATTTTATAAATTATTTGCAAATGGTTTTCGTAAGCACCATACGCAACTTATTATTAACAACGATGTTTGGGCTTATGCGAATGCCCTTTAAGCATCTATGTAGATATTTTAAAGATATAAAATCAGCAATTAACTGTTAATGAACATACGAGTATTGATTGCATCCACCGACTTCAACGAAAAGAAAATATCTATTTATACATGCACCAGCTAGCACACCATTGCTTCCTCGATTTGACGAAGACATTCATCGAGCCTTACAAAGGCCAACCTATCATTCTTGCATCATTCCGACCGAACAGGTGTAACCAACAGCATATGGAAGACTAGATGCTTTCAAGTTAATTAGATCGAAGCCTAATAAGACATTGCGATGATGCAGCTTTCGTACGTGCTGACAGTAAGTAGACAAGTACTATTGGATGCATTGCCAAGAACGCAGTCGTCGTGGATCATAACAAGCTGATAATTGTTGCCATTTTCACCTTATATGCCCACCACTTATAAGAAAATTGAACCTTTTTAGGAAGGATTTCCCTCGAAGTAATGGTTGGACATAATTAGATGTTAGCGGTATCAATGAGGGATTGGGAATGCATACATGACCTAGGTTAATTGCGGTTAATTGCAACAGGACGTGGTGCTATTTCAAGCGATGTGATGGCACGTTTCTTGGCGATTATATTGGAATTAGTTGTTTTTCGGCTCAAAACGAAATACAGGTAAAGTAAGCCTTAGTAGATGCTTTAACTGGGGTCAAGCAGTGCACTGCACGATAGACTGACACGGAATATAGCTCCATGGGGTCATCCTATCTATCCTTAAGAGTGAGCTATCTCTCCTCTGGGGTGATGTTTGGCTTTCCAGAGCCCAAGCCTTTCGTCTACCAAGACCGTTAGTGAGTAGTGTTAGCCACACTCTATACGAGGTGATCCTACTATTAACAAAACGTTACCGATCAAGATTGGGGAGTCGAAAAATACCCCTCAATTCAGGGTGTCATACGAACCGTGCCGATTGGATAATTTGCAGTTGGGGGTACTGACTGTATTCGAACGAAGCCGCATTGATACTTGGTCGCCTCAGTGAGTAAGTTTGACCTTACCATGCTATGGGGGGCTATGTCACGCAGGCCTACTAACCCTCTCGTGGGAATCAGATGAGTAATATTACAAAAAAAAAAAGAAAGCTTACAATCAACAAAGCGAGATCCCGTACCGCACACAAACTGACTAACCTGGCACATCTCCGAAATACTGAGAGCCCGGTGATTACGCCCAAGAATGGAAAAGTTGGGACGTCAAGGTCAAGGTCATCATTGGTATATTGCGAGGACAACAACCAACAAAGATCCCTGCTCAAAAAGCAGGAACACGAAAATGCACGTCTAAGATCAATATATCAGACGTCAGGGAGGAGACAGGTCTCAGGGGCGCAGGTGCTAAACGTACCTGTGCTACCTGAATGAAGGCCTGAAACCAGAAGAGACCCTTAAGAAGGCTCAGGGCAGACCTAAGCCATCTTCATCGGAGCCAAGAAAGTGGGAAGCAGAGGAGATTAGCCCGCATGAAGTGAATGCTCCCAAAAAATCCAAACCTGAACCCAGAGAGGTGAGGAGAGGAAAACCGGGCGGGTTAGGGGTAAAGTCAGGACTCAGGAAGCCTACCATTAGCTATGCTAGTGCGGTCAAGGGCATTCGACTAGTTATACTGCCAAAAATATTTTCCGGCCAAATATTCACTCGTGAGAAACAGGAGACTATCGAAGACCTTGTTGTCAGGCATATGTGCAAGGGGTAGAAAGCGAAACTTGTGTTCACCGGGATGCGCTTTCGACCAGATCACACTGGTGGACAGCGCGACGGAAGACACTTAGAGCCATAGTTCCTAAATTTCCAGGTGGGTAAGGAGCAGAAATATCAACATGTGCTGGGGATGATTTACCAGGAGCACACATGGTGACAGTGTTTCTCTCGGAAGCTGCGGCAGTAGAGACGGGAGATTTCCTAATCGCCAAAATGAGGTTCTCCATACGCGATTATTGAGAGTCTTCAGAAGTAAAGTGGAGGGCAAGAGTAGACTCCTCACGACCGGGGTAGATGACCGATATCTGGAGCGATTTGGCAAAATACCAGTACACATACACAGGGAAAAGCCGAGGAAAGACACCTTGGTAGAGACAGCGGATGAAAAGCACACCGTGGTGCCCGAAGAACTCCCGCAAGCCAGAGGTGCGGAAAGGACTAGATCAGCCAGGAAAGTATACCTGCTGCCCAGTGAAGAGCAGAAGCTGGACGACTTAGGTCTAGATCTTCCAGGGTTTAGGGTGGACAGCGACGCGCAGAAATGCGCCATAGAAGGGGAAGGGTGATATTCCAACAGTAAAGAAGAGCTCCAAAGAATAATGGAGCCAATGGTCAGCAATAAGATAACCCAGATAAACCTCTATCATGCGAAAGGTGCATCTGCGGTAATTGTAAGGGCAATTTCCACGAAGAACATTTGAATGGTGCTGAATCAGGAGCCCTGGGTGTACCGGGGGTAGATTCGCGGTCTACAAGAAGGAAGCATGCAGGTAATTTGGGACTCCTCTGTGAATGCTGAAACGTATAAAATATACGTCTAAAATATATATCTTTCAGAGTTCCTGGCCGGGGATCTCGTGGCTATTCAAGTCTTACTGGAAGCCGGGAGGAGCACTCAAGAGGCAGTCGTGGCATCGGGCTACTTCCCAGGAGACGACATCCGGGTTCCACCGGTGAAATACTGTGAGAAGAGAGCGTTACTACTTCCCCTCGGCTGCAATGCCAACGAAAATTACGAAGTCTGGGGAAGCAGCGACACCAATCGAAAGGTTAGTACCTTCTTGAATTTATTCTTAGCAATAAGTTAGAAATATATAACTTCGGGAACACTCCAACATTTGTGATCAGCACTAGAAAAGAGGTACTAGACATAACTCTAGGAAATATTCTGGCTGGTCAGGAATTGGTGGGCGTCGGATGAGCCCTCTATGTTTAATCACAGGATAATCAGATTCGACATTGATGGCAATTCCGAAATAAAAAGAATAATAAAGAATCCCAGGAGAACAAATTGGGTTTCCTATGCAACGCACTTCAGCAACAACATGGATCAGCTTCAAGGGGGCGGCGACATCAGGAGCAAACCGGAACTAGAAATAGTGGCGGGAAACGTTAACACAGTCGTCATTCACGCATGTGAGGCCAGCTGTCCAGCTTCGACAGTTAAGTTATCAAGGGATGTACGTTGGTGGAACAGGAACCTAGCCAGAATGAGAACAGCGGTACGAAGGTACTAAAATGCACTGACTGCGTATAGCAACGCGATCAGAGAAGCTGAATGGAACAGCTTCAGAGGATTCTGTGAAAGGATCGAACAAATCACAGAAGCAACCAGGCTTCACAAAGCTGTAGCCAAAGACGGGGCAATATCTTCTTTCTGTTTGAAGAAGGAAGACGGAACATTTACTGAGAACGAGGGGGACCGAGTATACCTGCTTGTCAGAACTCACTTCCCGAGGTCCTACCACACGGCGGCAGGCGACAATATTCTGCCTGTCACCCCAACAACGAGTAAAAGAGGAAGAAAGGAGAACTGGAAACTAGCCAAAGAGGTGTGCTCGGAAGGTAGGGTAAGGGCAGTGAGAGCTTTTAAAACACTGAAATCACGCAGAGTGGATGGTATTTTACCAGCAGTAATCCAGAGAGGCCTAGAAATCTAGAGAGTGTCTGTTATGAGGATGGTAAGGAGCAGCATAGCCCTGAGATATATACCAAAAGTATGAAGGCAGGCAAAAGTGGTCTTTATTCCGAAAGCGGTAAAAAGGATCCTTTTTACCCTAAATCTTTCAGACCAATTTGCCTAACATCGTTCATACTCAAAATGGTGGAGAAGATCATCGACAATTATATTAGAACTAACGTTCTAAAGCGTAATCCTAACAGGCAGGATGGTCAATCGAAACTGCTCAGCTGACGGATGTGCTACGGGATGCCATAGAAACAAAAGAAATAATACCGTGTACGTTTTTAGAAATCTAAGGAGCAACACATCGCACTCAGGGATACAAGATGCCCTGTGCCGTAAGGCAGTAGGAAACACCCTGGTTTTCTGAATGGGAAAAATGCTAGAGAGTAGGCAAATAGAAATACCGACAGCTATAAATTCTATTGTCATGGCTACTACTCAACGGACGACATTGTTTTAATCTGTATGGGCAAATATGAAGATACTCTATGTGATATAATCCAAATTAGGCCAAGGGTTACTAGTGTCTGGTGCAGGAAGGTGGGACTGCGTACTAATCCAGCCAAAACCACCATAGTACCATTCACTAGGAAGCGTAAGCTTGATGACCTGAGAGCCATAAGGTTACACGACATGGAGGTGAAACGAGAAACAGAGGTCAAATATTTGGGAATTACGCTAGACCAAAAATTACTCTGGAAGACGCATGCCGGAAACACTTGTCGGAAAGCTAAGAGGGCTTTGATGACTTGTAGGTCCATAGCAGAAAAAAAAAAGAGTTTCAGCGTGAGGATACTACTTTGGATATATACTGCAATAGTAATGTCAACGATTATCTATGGGGCGGTAATCTAGGCAGAAAGAACTGAACTCAGCACACAAACCAGGAGTTACACAAACTCTAAAGACGGGCTTGCGTGTGTATCAGTGGGGCAATGAGGACATGCCCAACCGCAACCCTGCAGGTGCTTCTGGGAGGAGGTTAATCCACCTGCGCATACAGATGCAGGCAGATTGATACTTTTTCTAGGTAGTATCCTGAATTATTGATAACAAAGGATAACATGACAACGAGGTTGCACTTCGATAAGAAGTTTGAAACACATTGAAGTAACTAGGCAAACTGGGAGAGTGTGGCTGTGACATATGGCTTAAACCAGCAACTGATTACTTGGTATGCTAACGGATCCCACACAGCAGAGGGAGAGGGTGACGGGGTCATTGCTCCAAGGAAAATGGACTTGAAGTCAATGGGTAAGCACACTAATATTATCTATTCCAGGCGGAAATATACGCCATAGACAAATGTGTCTCCTTTGACCTCCTAAGGGACTACAAGGGGCAGAACATTGCTATTCGAACTAACAGCCAAGCAGTAGTCAAGGCACTTAGGTCCAACCAGGTGAAATCTAAACTGGTATGGGAATACCTTGAGAGACTGAATACACTCGGCTCTTTCAAGCAGTCTGGTTTCCAAGCCATGTTGAATTGGAAGGCGATGATGCAACGGACGAACTGGCCTAGAAGAAAGCAGGGACGCTTTTACACAGGCCTCCTGTGGAATCCGAAACGGGTTCATGGCTTTGACATTAAAAAATGAAGAGGAACAGTTGAGGGAACTATACTGTGCGGGCCTGCCAGGAATGGAGCAGTCCAGGGTGTTTATTGGAGGATACGAATTCAAGCGCACAAAGGATTGCTTAAACCTCACAAAGAAGCACTTCCAGATCATAATGATCACTGTCGGCTAAACTACCACCTAGGGAAGCTAGGGATATCTACGGACACTGCAGGTTCTGTGCGGAGTGTGATGAAACCTCTATACATATTTTGGGATAGTATCCGGCTTTTATGCAAAGTAGGTTGAGGCATCTGGGAGAAGACTTAATATCAGATGCAAAGTCGAAAGATTTAGAAGTAGGTAATATACTCAAATTCCTAACGGTTATAGGCTTGCTTGAGATACTGTGATTAATAGGTACACTATAACCAGTAAAATGGGCACATCAGATCTTTAAGGACGCGGTGCGACTTTCCCTTAACATAATAACATTGAATATTTAAATTTCAAAAGAATCACCGGTCCCTCACCGTTGCATCCATAAAACAAGCGAAGGATTTACTGCAACTATGTCTTCACGTAGAGAATGTTTACACCAAGCTTTCCATCTCATTCCGTTCAACCACCCGATCAAAGGGAGCTCTTCGATTGCCCTTTATGTGAATTTATTGCTCATAAAATCAATTTAAATTTATCTTTGAACCATCCAATGAACATCTGAATAGCCAGTCAGTCCTGCAAATAGGGTGTAAATTGCATTCGTTAACGCTAATATTTGGATTTATTTAAAAAAAAAAAACTAAACAAAATGCAACAAAAGCGCTTTTTACGAGTATCGAGATGAAAGAAAAAATAAGCTACGAGCGTCAAGGTTAAGTTATCTTTACTGGAGAAAGATATTGTCTTATATTCAACCATCAGATAGTTTGATAGACAATAATCCTATTATCAAATTTCGAGAGGAATTGCTGGTTTAATATTGCATTTGATTCAAAAGATACAATTTGAATTGAACAGTGTGGAGGATGCATCCACAAGTAGGTATTTAGTGACAAGTGGAAGTATGACCTTCACTGCTTTCCATCCTCTTAATCGAACTTCAGACACTATAAATAGTCCCCAGGGTCCTAATAGCACTTCATTCGAAAATTCATTTATAAAATGACCAAAGCGCCATGACGACACCAGATCAATTATCTTGCCATTAAAAAATGTCATTAATATTAACAAAAGCGCCAAAAACCTTCCAAGAATTGACAACATGACATCCCGGCACCATTTTTCACAACGGGGGTGGTTTTGCAAGTCTTTTTGAACCGTCCGTCTGGCTAAATAAATGGAAGACGGTCATTCCAATGCCAAGTTTTTCAAAGTCAAAAAGTTATGATGTGGATCAAGAGAAGATGAATGTATCACGCATAATATTTTAGGACGAGGGTGAATGCTGCCGTGGTAGAAATAAAATAATATGAGATAGTTTGGAGATAATATGTGGCTTTAACCAGAAGGTGGCTAAGTTTGTAGTTTGCCGTCAGGCTTTGTTGGAGATGTGATGAATTGAGATCTTTTGCGGCTCAAGATTGGATTAATGCATATTTTGATGATGCCTTGCATGTTTGTAAAAAATGCTACTTTGTGTGGAATTTCCGTTCTCGAGCCTTGTTCGCAATTCTGAATAAAATTTACGAAAAAAGGCACGCATCTCTTTTTATTAAATGATTTATCTTGTTCTATAAATTTTGATCTCAGCACATTTTTATGAGAGACGTCTTGACAATTATTGGCTCCTTGGGAATTTCGACTATATGTATGTCACTTTTTCGTTTGGGAAAAACTATAAAAGTACCAACAACTAATAACAACCAATGCAAAAAAACTTACGTACCTTCGAGAGTTATCCAAACTATATCGGACTTAAGCCCGGGATTAAAGTCTTCCTATATTTTTTTCTTGAAAATTCTGGAAACCCTCATTATTGATTTGAACAATACGTCTCCCCTTCACTCCTTTGCAGTACATTGGGACACCACAATCTCCCTTTCTTAGTGCTATTTCGTCCCATTTTCATTAAAAATTAGGCCATGCTCCAGTTTCACATAAAGCTATATAAATGATAACCCTACAGTGATTGAACAACTACAGGACGAATCCAAACATCTATGATACAACTGCAACCGGAACTCGAACCCGGAGTATGAGACCGAGGGGCTGTTTTTCGGACTACTCGGTAAAACTACTTCCTTCTGGTCTCTCCGCGGAACTGCTCAAAACCATTGTGCCGTGGGATTGGATTAGTCAGCCCTTAATTTTGTCTCGTTGTGATTTACTTCCTTTTTTGTTTTCGTCTAAACTCCTGCTGTCTTACACTAAGAACATAGCTCAATGGCGAGCAAAGCACTGAAAATAAACAAAGGATAATCACTACGCGTTTGCAGTATTTCTAGTAGAAAGTTTTTAGGAATTAAAATTCAATACAACCTCTCCAACGCCAGTAACAATTTTTTATTCAGAAAATACCGACATTTCGGTAACAACTTCTTCCCTTCTTCAGTGCTGGGTGTATACTGTATACTGTGCTGGAAATACCGCTTTGCTCGCCATTCCAGAGTAATGTAATACAGCATATACCCGGCACTGAAGAAGGAAACAAGTTGTTCCCGAAATACCGATATTTTCCGAATAAAAAATGTCCACTAGAAACAAAAGATACGCGACCCTACGTTCCCTATGCGTGTTTTTCTGTAGACTACACTCAGTTTATGTGCGTTAGATAAGATGCGCTGACCCCCAAACTGGGACTGCGTACAGCAAGATGGAACTCACCACCCTGGATCTTCTTCTTTTTCTTCAGCCTTTGTCCCGTTCACAAGCGGGGTCGGCTCGTCGTGATCGGCTTCGCCATTTAGCTCTATCGAATGCCTGATCTGGGTGCAATCTCGAGGCTTTCAAATCCCCATCCAGCATAAAACCTAGGAAACGCCTGCTGAACCAACACCAACAGCTCTACTACCAAACCCTATCTCCACCTCCACGTGGTGACCGCTGGGAGCTCTTTCTTAACGAAAAACTGCAGACAGAGAAGGAAGAAAGCGGGTCTCCCACGCCTAAAAACGGGACAAATTGTACCAACCGGTGCTCCAGGTTGGGGGTTGGGTAGGGCTGACAACCCTACACGAAAAACCCAAGTTACGGAGCCACAGAAGAAGCCTCGCGCAGGCTGGATTTTACAACGACGATCCTGGCAACGAAAACGGCACACCGATTTGCGCATTTTTTTATGGAACGTACGCTCCCTGTACAGACCGAATGATGCTGAGCAGCTAATCGATACCCTGTTCCAATACAGGGCTGATGTAACAGCGTTACGGGAAATCCGCTGGACACCGACCGATTTTCCGGAAAAGAGCCACTACACCATATATTATAATTCATGTGCTCGAACTAGGTTCAAAGCAACGAGGCAGCGGATGAACTAGCCAAGAAGGGAGCAGGGATGCCTTTACACGGGCCAGAACCCTTCTGTGGAATCGGAAACGGTTTCATGGCTATGAATCTAAGAAACGAAGAGAAATGGTTGAGGGAACTATATTGGGCGAGCCTACCAGGGATGGAGCAGTCCAGGGTGCTTATTGGGGGATACGAACCCATGATTACAAAGGATTGCTTAAACTTCACCAAAAAGAACCTCCGAATCATAGTGGGAATTCTCACTGGTCATTGTCGGCTGAACTATCACCTAGGGAAGCTAGGGATATCTACGGACACTGCCTGCAGGTTTTGTGAGGAGGAGGACGAAACCTCTATGCACATCCTGGGACAGTGTCCGGCACTTGTGCAAAGTAGGTCGATACATCTGGGAGAACACTTAATACCAGATGCAAAGCTGAAACATCTGGAAGTGGGGAACATACTAAAGTTCCTAACGGTTACAGGCCTGCTTGAGATAATATGATCAATAGGTACACTATAACCAGTAAAAGGGGCACAATAGTTCTTCAAGGACGCGGTGCGACTTTCCCTTAACAGAATAATAATAATAATGGGTTTCTTAGTCAGCCCAAAAATGAAACTTGCTGCTATCGGGTTTGAAAATATAAGCGAAAGGCTATGCACTCTGCGTTTTCAAGACAAATTTAGAAATATAAGCCTCATTAACGTTCACGCCCCTACAGAGGAGATTGCAGAGTCAGAGAAGGATACCTTCTACGAGGCAGTTGAGCGGACCCTCGAAACCTGCCCCAGGTATGATATAAAAATCGTACTTGGAGATTTTAACAGTGAAGTATTGACGGAGCCCGTATTCAATCCATACATCGGCTCCCATAGCTTACATACGGATACCAATGATAACGGACTGTGGATTATTCAGTTAGCAGTATGGCACGAAATGGCTGTCGGAAGTACCTGGCTTGCGCGGAAACTGGTCCATAAACATACGTGGGCCTATCCAGACGGGACCACTTTCAACCAAATTGGCCACATGTTGATCGAAAGGCGCTACCCCTCAGCCTTGATGAATGACAGAACATATAGGGGGGTCAATGTAGACTATCTCGTTGGCTTAGTGCTCCGAGCTCGAATTGCAACACCACCTAGAATCCCCTCTGACAATCAGGTGAGAGTGAATACTGAAGCCATTCACAACATAGCCCCCTATATGATGAAAATGGATGCCGCAATAACCACAACTAACAGATATCCTGGAGATGAAGCACCAACAAATTATCTTCATAATCACCTGAAGGGCGTTATCATTGATACGGCCACAAATATACTTGGCCCCAGCCGTAAAAGGAGTCGGAACGGCTGGTTTGACGATGAATGTAAGCTAGCTACGGAACGGAAGCATGCCGCATACCGAGTAATGTTGCATTCTCAAAGAACGCGGGCACGCGCAGAGACTTATCACGAACTCCGTCGAGCGGAGAAGCGACTTCACAGACGGAAAAAGGAAGCCTGGGAGAACCAACAAGTCTGTGAACTAGAAAAGTACAGGGAGCAACCGCACCAAGCACGCAAGTTTTACCAACAAGTCAGCAGGATGAAGCCTTATACACCTCGATGCTCATCCTGCCGAGACAAAGAGGGAAATCTGATTTCCGACAGAATGGGCATATTGGAGCGATGGGTTGAGTACTTTGATGAGCTACTGAACAACCAGAACATCGGCTAGTTGGAGGTCCGCCAACTGAAGACGACGGACTAATACTGCCACCACCAAGTATTGGAGAAACAGTCCGTGCAATTCATTGGCTAAAACAGCAACAGATCAAATGTTCTCTCTACGGCAAGCGATGGAAAAACTATTGGAATATGGACATCAGTTGCACCATCTATTCATCGGCGCTAAAGCCGCTTATGATAGCAGCGAGATTTTGGGCTGCACATCAATGAAGGCAAGACAAAGTATATGGTGGCAACGTCAGCACCAAGAACCAACCAACCACCAACATCAAACCACACTGGTCAAACGAGAAAAATAAAAATAGGAAACTACAACTTTGAGACCGTTGATAATTTCTCCTATCTAGGATCGAAAATCACAACCGATAACAGCAATCCGCGCACGGTTGTTGGCAGCCAACAGAGCCTATTTCAGCTTACAAAAACTGTTCCAAACGAAACGTCTCACCATAGGGTCAAAGCTCTTACTGTACAAGACTCTGATCTTGCCAGTCCTCATGTATTCCTCGGAAACTTGGGTTCTTAGCAAGAAGAATTGCGAACTATTGGCCGTGTTCGAGAGAAGAATCCTCCGAAGAATTTTTGGCCTCCTACATGAGGATTGACGATTTTGCAGCTTACATAACGACGAAATCTATGAGCGATACCATGACTGTCAGGTTGTGGATAAAATCCGGCTTAATAGGTTACGGTGGGCGGGTCACTTAATTCGTATGGATAAGGATGATCCAGCCCGGAAAGTCTTTAAGGGCAATATCTACGGTAGAAAAAGAAGACGAGGCAGACCCTGCCTAAGATGAAGCGATGGCGTAGGCCAGGACGCCAGAAAGCCCTTAGGGATATCGAATTGGTGGATCTCGGCGCAAAAACCAGGATGTCTGGAGTTCCTTCCAGGCCTAGACCGGATACCGGTTGTTGCGCCGTTGATGATGATGATAGCTTTCATGCCTAGGAGGCGCGCATTTCCCGGTAGTGGTGGAATAATGAACTGGTCTGCCGTCGAGCTAATCGAAAGTTTCGGAGGGCGGTAGGTAGAATCGATCAGGTGAAAAACCTTAAGCATATGTTTTGAGGAGTTATATTCAGAGGTGGATTTAAACCTGTTGCGGGGGCGGGGAGGGGGGCAATTATAGAATTGTTATGGGACGACTCAAAGGCCGATCATCTCCACAGATCTTCTTGCAAATCGTCCAGAGGTTATAGCCTCAGCAAAAGAGGGGACACTGAGACCTGTGGCGTTAACTTCATCAGTAACCACTGACGATCGTTTGGACATCTGTAGTTGAATAGGTGACAACAAAGTTCCCGGCCTGGACGGAATACCGAAGAAGGCCCTTAAGTTCACCGTGACTGAGCATGGTCGCTGAGTTGCTCAAGGCGGCGGTTGGTACTGCTATCTGAGGCTGGCAAGCCTGCGAGGGAACTATCCTCCTACAGATTTATATGTCTTCATGACACTATGGGTATAATGTTAAAGCCGGTAATCTATAATAGATTGCTCCCGGTAGTTCCTTCCAATCTTCGTGGTTCGCGGGAGAGAGGAGGAACTTAGAGAAAACTCTAAGTGAAATTAACTAAATTTTTGTTTAAGAATGAGTGCTCCTACTTAAGGTGAAATGTTTCACTAGCACATGTAGTCCGGAGAATGGTAACATGCCAGGATGATTGGCACGTGTTCAGCCCCATGGCCGCAGCGATCCAAGGTAAACTGCAAACAAGTCGGGAAACCGGAAGCTAGGTGCTTCAGGTACGAAAGGTTTTGTGTATTTCGCTTATATAGAGATTTGAGTGTGCATTTGTCCCATTAGCATGTAGACCGTAAAATATGCATATATTATGTGAAAATATTCACTTTCAAGTGATATTGACATTCATAGTCTTGAATTTGCAGAAGAGCGACAGTTTTGACCTAGTACAACTTTGTTAGTAATAGTGCGATTTTTACCAAATTTGGCAGGATCATGCTTCATGCTATAGCCTATACTGCTGCAAGATTTTGTGATTCTAGGGTGAACTTAAGGGGAGTTTTCCTTTCAATTAATAAAAATTATAGTAATGTACTATTATTAACTTTATTTGAACAGGTATCGGTATGTAGGGTATTTCGGAGTCTAGGCATCATATAGTGGCAGCCCCCTAATTTTTTTCAGATTTTTCGGTCAAGTAGTTTCTGAGAATGGGTTCGTTAAAAAAACGATCACTTTCGGCCCCCTCACTCCGCACTTTTTCAACAAATATCAAAACTAAGACCGGCTTCGAAAAGTACTAACCGAGACCTTTAATTTGATACCCCACATGGCTATATTTGATGAAAAAAAAATTTACACCCCCCTTTTGCATGTATGGGGACCCCCTTAAATTCGTCGTAAAAGGATGTAACTCACTATATGCGTGAGCGTTCACAGTTCCCACCTTTCCACCAAATTTGGGGCGAATCGCTATAACCGTCTCCGAGAAAATTGCGTGTGACGGACAGACAGACAGACAGACGGACAGACAGACAGACAGTAAACCGATTTTAATAAGGTTTTATGTTAACATTAAAAACGGAAGAGGTTAGAAAGACGCGGTTATGAACGCCGCGCGTAGAAGGAAGATAGCTAGCTAGCTAACTTCGCCCTGTGATGTAACACCCAATGGTGGATCCACGAGCTAGGAGGGGTCGGGGGTCCAGCGTCTTTTGAAGATTTCCACCACCTTTAAAAAACAAAAGGACAAATAAATGGATAGATACACGTTGAATCGATTCTAATAAGGTTTTATTTCACACAAGTCCTTAAGTAGAAGGTATGTATCATTTTGGAAAAAAATCAAAAGTATTGGATAGCGCGCAATAGAATGAGTGAAGGAATGATAATCGCTGACGCCATGTGCTCCGGGGATTAGTCGGTATTGAGTGCCAGCTCAGTTTCGTTAAGATGATGCATTACTATTCAGAGAGAGGTTAGTACTTGCAAAAGCAATTTTTATATTTTTCGCTTTCATTTTTCTGTCATTTGTAAGGGAATTTCAATGTACCCCCATACATGTCTGTAAAGCAGGAAGACTCCGGAAAAGTTTCAAAACGTATTTTATAGCCCTTTCCTTTCTTATGTAATAGCTTATTCTATAATTGAATGAGCGGTTGATAAAAATCAATTCAATAACTAAAGTTGAAAGCAGCGGAACATAATTGCGTGGGTCCCACATTGGGCGCCCTTTTAAAATTTGCGCGATTAGCGAGGATAATGGCTTCCTGCGACGTTCTGACCATCTCTCATATAAAAAATACATTGTTATTGATCAAGGTTTTGGTTCTGTTTGTCGTGTTATCAGATTATTTTTAAGGGCCCTTTCTAGATAGTATTCTTAGCCCATTTTCATGGCCCCTTCAATATAAATTACAATTAGTTTATAGCTTGATGGCGTAGTGTATCTTGCGTCTATTTGTTTAAAATTGAGCTTGAAGCTATAAAAAATTTGCCAACATTGTATACACAATCGACTTCCTTGTTCTAGTGGATTATTAGTTCTTGTTGTTCAGAGTCATAAATGAGGCAACCAACGTCGCATCCAGGGAGCCATAAAATATTTCATTGTCAGCCTTTTCTATCCGATCGAACATGAAGTTTAGATACTTCTGCATATAAAATCAGATTTATCGACTCTTAGAAGCTTCCCACAGAGCTGTAAATGGGAAACTCACTACTTACAACACCGTCGTGCAAGCAGAACACCAAAGACGTGATTCTTTTACTAAAAAAATCAAAAAACCAAGCAGCGTCTGATCCCTATGATTCAAACCCACAATTTTTAATAATATGCATTAAGTTTATAAAATCGAACTGACTCCAAACCAGTAGGATCTGCTCACTTTGAATCACGATTCCTCCTGCGCCAGACTGCGCCGACCAGAGTGATTTTTACAAAATAGGTAAATCACGAACAGTCAATAAATAACGTGAAAAATATGAGCAACAATCGGAAATAAACACCCAAGAGAACAATTGACTTTCGAGATCAACTATCTTCCGAGCACTTACTGACTCCTGCAAGTAATAAAGTCATTAATCAAGACAGAACTACCCCATTGTTCGCGGGGCGCACGAACCGATGATTTATGGGTCAATCCATTCAAATGCCATGTCATGCATATTCCTTAAATGGCACGAGAATGTTGTTTAAGGTTGCGAATTACATGACAACAACATAAACACGAGCTACCAGATCGCTGTTCATTATTAAGTAGTTCTTGTCAATAATTCAGATGCTTCAATCTCCGTTAGAAAATCAGTAGGCCATTGTGTGACTCGCATAGAATCCACTGAACCTCTCCATTGTTGACCTGCAACTGGGAATGACTAGGAAGCAGACAATGTGACTATCTTTCGCAAAGTTATCTGAATTAGTCATGCAATTGAAGACAATCTAAAAATTAATGCACAAACTACTAGACGGAATGAAATATCTTAACTATCTTGATTAGGTTGCCAATAGAGTGGATATCGCGGGGGTAAATCATTTAGTATTTGACACATTTGAACTCAATTGGGAATTAGTCTGTGAACGATTTCTGTATTCGTTTCAATTGCAGTGATTTATTGTTGACATGCAAGCTTAGTAGCTGCAATCTATAATAATAGGACTAATTCCGGTTAATTGATGATTGAATGAGGTGTTTAATATGGGGCCGATGATTTCAAGTGGATTTAATGGATTTCTACATACAAGAGTGGCACTTTCAATTGGTATTGCAACATATTCCTTCTTCAAGTTGCCAGTGAATTTCATCGTATAGCTTCCCACAAAACCCTTAAATTCATTTAAATTGTTTCATGTATAATACAAAAATTGTCTAACATTTTGAAAACGATCATTAGCCTGTTTTGTTGTTGTTTGTACACAGATTTAGTCATTTTGCATATTATAAAATGCATTACTAACCCTTGTTTCTGGCTTTGGGGAAATTTCATGCAAGTAATTGCGAATGATGGGATATAGCGGGACTCCTATTGAGTGGATGCCGGCTCGATGAAGGACGGCTGCACCGGTGCGGAAAAGTTAAGCTGGAAGTGACAGCGAGTGATTGTTTGATTGATCATGCAAATAAATTCAAATTTTTTTGTATAAGTATTTGTAAGAAAGATCCTAAGAAACCTTTGTGTTAATATGAACTGGCTTTTGCTTAGGCTGATGTGAATTATTTAATAATAGGGATCCAAGATGACCCACCGTGGCCTAATCATGGGATCCCATCGTGGCGGACGTAGGCAGCAGCAGGTTTGAATTTGTGCATTTCTACGCGGCCACGCATGAACTTGCCTATTGCCAGATTTGTGTAAACAGTGAAAAGCCAGCTATTCAGTTTATTTTCTACTTAAGAGTTTAACATATGAATAATTACAATAAAATGATAATGGGCGAGTGGTACAGCAAAATGGATACGTCGTTATTCCAGCGCAGTGGGCATTGAACAATGTTTCCGAGGGAGAACTCTCTGGGGGCTTTGAAGACAATGATTCCGTTGGGAAAGAATCCTTTTCTAGTATATAGCGGTCCGTTTTACTTGGTGAGGAAGCCATCTGGTGAAAGTGAAATTACTGGCTCCAAATACATATGATACATTATGAGCTCAAAGATTTAGGCAGCAAATTTAGGGGGGAAGATAGCGAATAGTTTCTGGCTACGAAACTGTTTTGTTTAATTTAGGCCTCTGGCGGCACATTGGAATCGCGAACCTAGGCGCCAATATGAATTCGCCTCCGAATTCATATTCGTTGAAGCAAATTCAACACGGCCACGAGCACAAGACACAGATGAGCTAAATACATTTTTTCTTTATTTTCTTTTTAAATTCCGCTACGGTCGGCGGGAATTTTTTTTTCAGTTTTTGCGGTCGTTTGCTCGTCCGGTCTTTGTCAGACCGTTTTCTGCGTGGCTGCGGAAATTGTTGCGTCGGGGGATGCTAATTCAGTTGAATCACAACCGTTTTCCTTTCCGGTGGGACATCCCTTATTTCTTCCCTCTCCCTGAATCTCGGAGGAATATGTCGCGCGGGGAGAAATCCGCGGAAGGCGCGATACCCCAGCTGGCGGCAGTCGTGGTTAAAGTGCCTCCCTATTGGCGATGCAACCCGGTTGCGTGGTTTCGCCAGTTGGAGGCGCAATTTGCACTGGCGGGTGTTAAGGCGGACGCCACTAGGTTCAACCACCCACTCATCGGTCTCGACGAGGACACTATTGTACTCATCACGTACATGGTAGAGTAGTGCTCGCACGTCCGCTTGAAGGAGCAGCTGATTCGGCGCTTTTCAGTGAGTGCGGAAGCAAATCTTAATCACGCTGGGCGACCGTATCCCCAGCCAGTTGCTACGAGAAATGAAGAAGCTGGGTAGGGATAAGGTCGGCTCTGAGCTGCTAAAGTTCCTCTGGCTGCAACGATTCCCGGAGAGCACCCACGCCATCTTGACCTGCGCGGACTCGGAATCGCTGGAGGTGTTGTCCGCCACAGACGACAAAGTACACGAGGTGTTCACGCGCCCCGTGTTCGCGGAGCTTTCCCGAGACACAACTCCGCAAATCGATGAGCTGAAATCGATAGTGACGACATTGAGCGACGCGGTTACCAAGCTCGCTGTGACGGTAGGTGCTTTGCGTTCGGGAGGTAGATCTCGATCGCAATCATGGTTGAGGTCTCCTTCCCGAAAGGAGCGTTCGGGTAGTTGTACGCCGGGGCCCTCATCGGCCTCGACGGTTTGTTGGTACCATCGGAAATACGGAGCTCAAGCGACTAAATTTACCACCGGATGCACGTTTAGCGCAACAAAAGACTAGGCACGCTAGGTGCCTCGGCGCCGACTACCCAAAGCGAAGTACCACGTCACCACGTCGCCTTACAATCTGGTTCTCCCTGTGCTCCGCCCAAACACCTTTATTCCGCAAAACTTGCGTTTAGCGGCCGGAAATTCATCTCCCATCAACACCTATGGCTATAGGCAGGTGGACGTGAGTCATTTTAGCTTCATTTTAGCGAACATCAGCATCCCCATATTAGGTGCAGACTTCCTGTGTCACTATGGGCAGCTGGTTGACTTGCAGAGCATTCGCACACTCCTCCGAAAGTTTCGTAACATCACTACAGAAAATAGTTTCCCCAAGCCAGTGAAGCACGACCGGTTCTCCAATCTTCTCAAAGGTGCGTCCTCTTTCACCCAAGAAGTTTGCTGTTGCGGAGGGCAAGTTAGAAAATTTGATGAAACAGGGTATCTGCAGACCATCAAACAGTTGTTGGTCCTCTCCGCTTCATATGGTCCCTAAGCCAAATGGCGAATGGCGGCCATGCGGAAATTATAGGCGTCTGAACACTCAGAGAGTTCCACACCGATATCCCATACCACTCATCCATGATTTCGGGCACTCACTAATGAATTCCCGTGCTTTTACGACTTTAGGTCTAGCCAAGGCGTAGCACCAAATCCTTGTAGGTCCTGAAGACTTCCGAAGACGACTATTTGCACATCTTTCGGACTATTCGAGTTCACTAAGATGACTTTCGGCTTATGCAACGCTGCGCAGACTTTCTAGAGATTCATTCACTCTGTTTTACGAAACTTAGACTTTTGTTTCGTATATATGGATTATGTTTTGGTCGCTTCCGCCTCCGAATCTGAACACTTAGAGCATATCCAGTGCATTTTTCGACATCTCCTTCAGGCCGGACTTGTCTTAAACGATGAAAAATGCAGACTCCTACAGAAGCAGGTAAAATTTCTCGGCCACTTAGTTACACCTGACGGTATCCAACCTGACCCAGACAAGGTTTAGGCGATTAAGAGTTTTCCACTGCCAACCCAGGTGAAGGATCTGCGAAGGTTCTTGGGCATGTTAAATTTCTATTGTCGTTTCTTGCCCAGAGCCACTCATCATCAAGCGATCCTGAACGCCTACTTGCCTGGGCCCAAAACTAAAGACTCCCGCGAGGTTGCGTCGTCTACTGAGGCCATCTATGCGTTTGAGACAGTCAAGCAACAGGTTGTTGAGGCAAAACTGCTGGCATTTCCTCAGCCAGATGCTTTCCTAGCTGTGTTGGTCGATGCGTCAGATACTGCGGTAGGCGCCGCGAACTTTTAGCTTCCAGAGATGTGCGATTCCATAGCCAATATAATGAAAAAATTTAAAGGGGATATCACAACCATTCGGTAATGCATAAAATCTGGCGTAATGGGCTGGAATAAGCGGGTCACCCAGCCCTGAAAGTCTATAACGATAACATTTCAAGTAGAGATAAAGGTCTAGGTCAAGAGGCCAAACGCCTCACCGGATAGCGAATTGGTAGACCTCAGAGTTCCTTACTACGAATTACGAATTGAAGATCTCGTTTATGATCTTCAAGATAAAGGACCTGATTTGAAGTTACAACTAAATCCCGATGATGGAGTTGGGGGTTGGGCGTCTTACGTAAACTAAGTTATTGTCACGACCCGGCAGAACTGGTAAAACAAAACTTCTTATGCCGTTTGGTTAGCGCAGTCTGCAGAAGTTCCATGGCAATGAAACAAATTTACACGCCATGTCAAAGCGCTGCTTAAATCCAATAAGTGCACATACATTTATCTTATTACTATGCCGTACTTCTGTACTATTTTGAAGGATATCAAAGACACTTTGAGAAATGGAAAGTTCAAAATTCTCTGAAGGAATTTCGGTGGCCTCTAAAGATTGGATCGAGCTAAAAAGCGCAACGGTGGCGGAACATCGGCATACTAGCCCTGTCGAGCCCTGTTTCTAATCTGAATCTTTGAAAAACGTAAAACTGCTGCATTAGATTTCGACCTGAATTCACACAAAAGACGGTATTGGTGTTATATATGCGGGTTCAGCCCGCGTGGTTCGTATTCTTCCTAAGTTCTCGGATTAATTTTTTAGGGCCATAATCAAAAATCCTAAAACGATAAAGTAAATGTAACTCGCAGAATAAGCCCCGTCGAAGCCTTGCCTTCAACTTTGATCTTGCAAGGCATAAAGCGTTTAACACAATACTTACCGAGGTTCAACTCGAATCGATTAAATTATTAAAAGGAAATAAAAATTGAAATTAAAATTTTAAATTTATCGCCTACGTAAAAGAGCGTGATAGCTGCATGCCAGCAGATGTTCTGCATAAATTTGAATTATTGGTGTCTTGTCTCGTCGTAAAGAGCATGCATAAATGCAGGAGGTTTTGTGATTTCATTGCATTCGACTATTATGTGGGGATTGCATTTTATTGTAAATGATTGTAATGCAACAGGGAAAGATTAAAAAAATATACGTTTATAATTTATGTTGCCGAGTATAGTGGATTTTAACCGATAATTCAGGTTTTAATGTCATTTCATTTTTTATTGCACAAATTTCATGAGCATGGGAATATTCTACTATGAATGGACCTTTCAGGGGATTCCGTATATATGATTATGCTCTGCGTTAGCATTTAGGGCAAATCACCATCACATGAAATATATATCATAAAACAGAATTCCGTATAACATCACAAAACACAAAAATTTAAATCATCTTTGAGGGGGCGTTACGCAGCTATAGAGAGGTTATGAACCCGATCAAATATTTCTTACTTTTTTTTAATGCTTTAGATCCTTCTAAAGACAATGCGAAATTACAAAAAAAATATTTTTGGTTTCATATGATATTTGCATTCGTCTGCGAACCTCAATACTTCATTTTCCACGCACGTTCCATCTATTGCTGGCGCTAACATTTCTCTCTGAATAAGTTACGGATAATAAACGTGACATCAGATTTTTAATTAGATGTTGTGACATTTATTGTTTATTTTTGAAATATTTCTACTGAGCAAGTGAAATCAATAAACGCCAATGGAAACGGACCAAGAAACAAAGGTCCGTGCTCCACACTTCACAGCATTTTTGAGTCGTCTCCTTGATCTTTGAGTGATACTTCAAAAGCCTCTTCATGGACATGGTCAATGTTACCCCAATGACATTTTTGCATCACAAACGGTTGTTATACTGTCGACTGCATTAACGCGACAACAAAACCATTTTAAATAAATAATACAAGTAGCCGGGACGACTGTGATTTCCTTTGACATGCCATGTCTCTATAACGGAGGCGATGTGAGGTGAATTTTTATGCGGATTTGGGTAAATCAAATTTTATTTTGGAGAAAACTTTGGCGGCGCATGCAGAAGAATTATAAAAAAAAAAAAAAAAATACAGAAGACGGACGAAACAGAAATGGATATGACCAAGTTTAAGCTTTCAAAAGGAAGCGAAAACCAAGATAAAAGAACGCAATAAAATCAAAGTTAAAAAACGGAAATAATCCATCTTTCAAAGGAACTACTGCCAAAGTTGAAGCAGTTCAAAAAGTTTGAATAAATAAATAGAGAGGACTAATTACAAATATTATAGTGAGAGTGTCGAAAGATTATCAAAAATATTTATGATTGTATCTAAAATCTGATAATTATGTGGACTCAAACCAAGATTTTTAATAGGGGCTACTACCTGCAGTTATGTTTAAAAAATTGCTCCACAAATTTTTACTATTCCCATTTTTCAGTCTTTATCAATTTAGATTTTGGTTCTTCTGGGTTACTATATGTGTCTGTATTTATAATCAGTGCTGTATTGTTTACTCATAACTCATCAGTATTTGTTTTGACGTTAAGACGCGTACTGACTGCTTTTAATTATTTAGATATGATATGGAAACCCATAAATTTTATTCTAAGTTTTATTGTAGTTTCGCTTGCGTTGATATGATAAATAATTGAATGAATTAAAAGAAACCTCCTGGAATTCTCCAGCATTAAAAACTGAATTGTGCTATATAAATAGATAGGTCAAATTTATTTGCAATAAATAGTCGAGGATATGCAGCGTGAAATATTATGGTAATAAATTTAAGGATTGAGAGATTATTTCCATCACTACCAGGAAGCACAGCAATGGGCATATCCACCGTTTATACGATGATATATTAGAAAAAATATTTAGATTAGTAGTTCTGTGAAACCCTTTATCTTAAACTATCTGTGTATGTTCGTCTTAAAGATTCTAGGTGTTTATATTAAAGATTCTAGGGTAATGAAAGCATAATGCAAATAAATACATCCGTTCTTGCAAGGGCAAGGAACGACCACGCTTCAGTGACCGTCTGTGACATTCTTTCAACACCAAAACGTTACCTTGAAAGATCTGGCATCCATTCGTGGTGTGCATCTTGGTCTTCATGCCTCAAGTTAACTTTTGAATCTTTTTTCCTCCCAATTCTCAGGATTAAGTCCTGCATGTGTAAAATTCTGACCAAGTCAAACCCAACTCAAGCCTTACTTGCCATACCTTGAATATCTGTCTAAATACATTTCATCGTACTGTACTCCAAAGGATATTTACAGGCAAGTGCAGAATGATCGCGCCCCTCTTTTTCTTCTTTATCTCTTGTACCGTCTAGAAATGGGCTCGGCTCATCCTGCTCGGTTGTGCCACTTTGCCTGCTCCTGTACCTGATCTGGATGGTATGGAATTTCAAATCACCAACTAGCGCATCAAGCCAGCATTGTTTCGGCCGGCCTTTTGGTGGTTTTTCATCGACTTCAATACTCGGACCAATCTTGGAAAGTGAATTTTCAGCGCGAATTACGTGTCCATATCATCGAAGCCACTGTCTCCCAATTCCTCTACGATCGGTGCAACTAAATATCGATCACTGGGAGTCGATGGGGTGATGTGAGTCTAGCTATGCCAAGGTAATAGTTGTGGTATGTATCAGGAGCCAGCCCCTTCGGGAGCCTGATCGAGTAGTGTGCATTGAACCGGTATTAGAAGACCGCGTTGCCCTGAGCGAGTGCTGATCCGTCCGTGAGTTCCGGGATGAGCTAATCGTAGGTTAGGCCTTAGGGAACTGGGGTAGAGGCTTTGTCCCCGAGGGTATACCTGTTCCTGACTATTGCGGCCCGCTCACTTACACAAGATCTGCTGGTAAACAACTTAAATGCCGAACAAAAGCAGCTCAAACTAGGTGATAGTGGAAGTGGAGAGTGAGCTAGCTGAGTTTATTCACAGCACGAAAATGCGCCGCTCGCCCCAGCGCCCAGCGAAGGACGCAACACGGACTGAAATACTCGACGAGACATCGGGACGCGCATGTGGAGAGAAGGACTCGCATAGTGATGCGGCACCTTCAACGGAGACAGGAACCCAGACCATACCACGCAGTGCTATAATTGCGGAAAGAGGCACAGTGAAAACTGCCGAAACTAACCAAATGGTTCCGTATATAAGCCGAGTGGGAGGGCTGTCGACTACTCTGGCGCAAGCTGAAAATGAAGGCTTATTAAAAAGGCAGTTGTGAAGCGCATGCTGTCTGCGACGTTCCTCCAGAAAAACGTCAGCAAAGGGGAGAAAAATAGACTAATGAAACTGGAGAAGATCCTGGACAGGATTTCATACTATAGGCGGACATGGAGAGTAAGAGAAAATCCGCAGGAAGCAAAAACAACCGCGCTCGACGAGAACACTACGAGTACCAAACGGATCGCAGACAGCCCATTGCAGAGCGAACTGGGGAAAAACGAAGGGAGGAAGGGACATCTGAAGGAGATTTCACTCAGGTACTTTCCAAGGCTCAAAAGAAGAAGGCCAAGAGGAACAAGAGACAACAACACACCGCATCATCAGAACCTCTGCCTAAAGTTAAGGCGGACACAAAGGACGGAGCACAAACAGAAAAGGTGGGGAGACGAAGGAGGACTAGACCGTCAACTCTACTTATTAAGCCGACCGAAGACAAGACTTTTGCGGAAGTCCTCAGCGAAATCCGTTACAAGATTAAACCCGAAGATAACGGAGCAGAAGTGTTTTCTATTCGTAAAACGAAGGGTGGTGGAGTCCTAGTCGAACTAGGCCGGAAGACAATAAATAAAGTTACGTTCTGTCTCAGGCCTCTCCATGAAAGCAAGAAGGCGCCAGGACCCGACGGTATTCCAGCAGAGCTATACAAACTGGTATTCCAACACCGGCCAGACCTACTGCTCAGCACATTCAATGCTTCCCTGAAAGAGGGCATTTTCTCTGCTCGTTTGAAGGTTATGTTTGCGCTGATCCACAAAAGGAAAGGCGACCCCGAGTTGCCGTCTTCATACCGCCCACTATGTATGCTTGACACAGCTGGAAAAGTGCTCGAAAAGCTCAACAGAAGTAGACTCGCTGAAGCGATACGTGTTGCTGGAGATTTATCTCCCCGACAGTTTGGTTTTAGAGCAGGGAGATCCACAATTGATGCTGTCATGCAAGTCGTGGTTGCCGTTCGACGAGTGGAGGCACATAGCCATTGAACTCGACGGATAGTACTTTCGTAACGCTTCACGTCAGACACGCCTTTAACTCCGTAAGATGGAAAGGAGGATGGAGGCTACGTCGGGGGTAGCACAGGGATCCATCCTAGGGCCGGACCTCTGGAACGCTACCTATGATAGTCCACTTACACTAGATATGCCAGAAGAGTTTCGTCCAGTTGGCTATGCAGATCATACCGCGGGCTGATTGCAGGACGTGCTGGCGAACATGCGCCAAGCAGACTCGGCATATTGATGCGACGGGCAAGCGGATGGTTTCAACTTTGCACTGGAAAAAAAATACTCATCCTGACTAAAAAGAGTATTCCGGCCCTACGTCCTATATCGTTCGGCGACTCCATAATAATCGACTCAAAACCAACGGTAAAGTACCTCGGGTTGACTTTTGACTGAAAGATGAGCTTCTTTGAGCAGATCAACGCAGCAGCGAACAAGGCTCCAGCTGGAGTTTCGGCGTTAAGTAGGCTAATGGCAAACATTGGGGTCCTACGTCTAGCAGGCGACGTCTACCGATGAGTTCGACGCAGTCTGTCCTGCTCTACGGCGCAGAGGTATGGACTGACGCTCTTGGCAAGGAGATATATTGCAAACGTCTCGTGCAAGTACAGAGACTGGGAAGGTCTGCGTACCACACTGATCGCGGAAGTGATCCGCGTTGCCCTTCTTGCTAGGGAGCGTCAAGCTATATACAAGCGCAAGTGAAATGAGCCAAAGGAGGTTGTTGCTCGTGAAGAACGGCCACGCACTCTAGACGAGAGGCAGCTCTTGAAGGAGGTGTTTAGTTGGTAGCCCGACGACGTACCGAAACGGAAGTCCAACACTATATGCGAAAATGCTTTCACCTACCCTACCCTACAAATTGTACCAACTGGTCCTCCAGGTTGGGGGTTGTTTAGGGCTGACAACCCTACACGGAACACAATATGTTACGAAGCCACAAAAGGAGCCTCAAACTGGATTGGCAACACAATGACGAACCCGGCAACGAAAACGGAATAACGATTTGCGCATTTTCTTATGGAACGTGCGCTTCCTAAAGAGAAGAGAAGGAGCTGCCCAGCACCTAGCCGATACCCTGTCCCAATATAGAGCTGATATAACAGCGTTGCAGGAGATGCGTTGGACAGGGACTGGTTTCCTGGAGGAAAGCCACTACACCATATATTATAGTGACCATTCAGTAAACCATGTACTCGGAGTCGGTTTCTTAGTCAGCCAAAAAATGAAATCTGCTGTTATCGGCTTTGAAATAAGCGAACGGCTATGATCTCTGCGCTTGCGAGGCAAGTTTAGAAATATAAGCCTCATTAACGTTCACGCCCCTACAGAGGAGACTGCAGAGTAGTAGAAGAATACCTTCTACGAGGCAATAGAATGAACCCTCGAAGCCTATTCCAGATATGATATCAAAATCATACTTGGGGATTTTAACAGCCAAGTAGGGACGGAAACCGTATTCAGTTGATACGCTGACTCCCATAGCGTACATTAAAATACAAATGATAATGGACTGCGGATTTTTCAATTAGCATTGTCTAATGAAATGGTCGTTGGAAGTACCTGGTTTGCGCGGAAAGCGGTCCTCAAACAAACGTGGGCCTCTCCAGGCGGGAACACTTTCAGCCAAACTGACAATGTGCTGATCGAACGAATGTCAGAACATATAGGGGGGCCAATATAGACACTATCTCGTTGGCATGGTGTTCCGAACTCGAATATCAACACCACCCAGAATCCCCTCTGACAATTAGGTGAGAGTTAACACTGAAGCCATCCACAACACAGCCCTCCGCAACACTTACAAGAGGGAAATGGATGCCGCAATAACCGCAGTAAACAGAGATCCTGGAGATGAACCATCAACAAATGATTTTCACAACCACCTGAAGAACGTTATCATAAATACGGCCACAAACATATTTGGCCCCAGCCAAAAGAAACGTCGGAACGGCTGATTTGACGATGAATGTAAGCTAACGGAACGGAAGAATGCTGTATACCCAGTAATGCTGCATTCTCAAAGAACGCGGGCATGTGCAGAGACTTATCACGAACTCCGTTCAGCGGAGAAGCGGACGGAAAAAGGAAGCCTGGAAGAACCAACAGGTCTGTGGACACGAGACAAAGAGGGAAATCTGATTTCCGACAGAATATGCATATTGGAACCATGGGTTGACTACTTTGATGAACCACTAAACAACCAGCACATCGGCGCGTTGGAGGTCCCGCCAACTGAAAACGACGAACAGATACTATTGTAGAAGAAACAGTCCGTGCAATTCATCGGCTTAAAAATCATAAGTCGTCAGGAGCCGATGGAATTACAACCGAATTGCTTAAATATGGAGGCGACCAATTACACCATTCATTAACTTGTGCTCAAGGTGTGGGACAGCGAATCAATGCCTGACGACTGGCAAAAACGCATTATCGCTATCATACATAAAATGGGAGATAACACACAGTGTAGCAATTATGGAGGTATCACGTTTACCGAGTACAATCTATTAGGTTGTTGGAGATGAAATGGCCGATTTGGCAATCAAGTGAAGTTAGTTGCGATTTTGCCGTATCAAACCATTACCAGTTGGCGCTGTTGTTGTCGGATAATGAAGTATAAATACACCTACATTTAATCAAGGAGTCATTGCAGTTTTGACCATCGCTGTGATAACAGTGAATAAAAAGGAAAAAAGGATGGAAAAGAGCTAAGAACGCATACTTTTTCTGTATGAGTTCAAACTCGGTCATAAAGCAGCGTAGACGACCAGAACATTAACAGCGCATTTATAGCTGATACGGTAAGCGAACGGACCACACGGCGGTGGTTCCAAATATTCCAGTCAGGCGATGTAAACCTTCAAAGTGAGCCACGTGGATATCCAGGACCATCGATTGATAACGACGAACTGCGTTTGCTAGTCGAATCCGACACACGTCAGTCTGTGGGAGACATTGCAGAGAAACTAGGTGTATACTATTCGACAGTTTCCCGGCACTTGCAACAACTTGGAAAGGTGAAAAAGCTCGAAAAAAGGGTTCCGCAAGCCCTTACGGAGCGAAACATGGCGCTTCGAATAGAAATTTGCAGTTCTTTACTCTCCCGCAACAGAAGCGATCCATTTTTGCACAGAATACTGACATGTGATGAAAAGTGGATATTATACGACAATCGTCGCCGATCAGCGCAATGGCAAGAAGCTGATGAGCCACCGAAGCATATGCCGAAACCGAACCTCCATCCGAAGAAGGTAATGGTGACTGTTTGGTGGTCTACAGCTCGATTTATCCACTATTCTTTCTTGGCACCTGGAGAAACGATAAATGCACAGAAATACTGTGACAAACTCAAGGAAATGCACCAAAAATTGAGTATTCAACGGCAGTATGAGACTCTGCCTCATCTACTATATTCACCGGACCTTTCGCCAACCAACTATTACTTTTTTAAGCATTTGGATCATTTTTTGGCGGAATAATAATTGAGGAATGAAGAGGTCATTAAAATTGCCTTCGACGAATTTATCAACCCCTGAAAATTGGACTTCTACGAACCTGGCATACATGCTCTTTTATCTCGCTGGGAGAAGTGTTTTGAATCGACTGGCATCTATTTTGATTAATTAAATAAATTTTTGTAAACATTACTGTCGTTTCAAATTTTAGTACCAAATCGGCCATTTCATGTGCAACAACCTAGTATAAGATATTCTCCGCCCCATACGCCCAGAACATCATTGGCCCATACCAAAGAGGCTTCACTTCAGGCCAATCAGCAACATATCAGATTTTCTCTCCTCAGCAAGCGATGGGAAAACTCTTGGAATATGGACATTAGTTCCACCATCTTTTAATCGTCTGACCATAGAGTCAAAACTCTTACTGTAAAAGACAATGCCAGTCCTTATGTATTCCTCGGAGACTTGGGTTCTTAGCAAGAAAAGTTGCGAACTCTTGGCCGCGTTCGAGAGAAGAATCCTCCGAAGAATTTTTGGCCCCTTACATGAGAATGGACAATTTCGTAGCCTATATAACGACGCAATCTATGATGGATAAAATCTGACTCAATAGGTTGCGGTGGGCGGGTCACTTATAAGTCTATAAGGGAAATATCTATATAGAAAAAGAAGACGAAGCAGACACTGCCTGAGATGATAGGATGGCGTAGGCGAGGACGCCTGGCAGCTTTTAAGGATATCGAATTGGTGGAATTCGGCGCAAAACCAGGATGTCTGGAGTTTCTTATTAAGGCAGGCTTAGACCGGGTACCGGTTCTTGCTCCGTTGATGGTGCCAATGATGATTACATGGATTCCTCAAGGACTCAATAGTTGCTAGTTATTACTCAACGCAGGTCGCAGTCACTAGTGAAAACTGCGGCATGAACACAAACCATTGTAGCTCACCTCACTGTGGATGCGAACATTCGCCGTTGTACGCATTTCCTTGTTTCGCGAAATGTCACGGTGAGTCCTGTCACCTCACCAAACAACGTTCCAACTTGCGCTCCGCCCAAGGGCAGCAACCTGAAGTCAATTTCTAGATTAAATACGGCGGAACTATTCCAGTTACCTGGTGCAGAGACAAATGCAATCTCAGATGCCTTTGCAAAAGAGGGTTCAATTTCCCCCATTTCAGTAACATTGGCTAATGCTGCTATCTAAAGCTGGGAACAAGCTTCCCATAATAATAAGTGGTAGACTCTCAATGCTATGGTACACCAAACTTTCTCTGTCAGAACCAAAGGAACATACTGCAAAGTTTATCCTGCCGGAAAGCAGGAAGAATGCAGAAGTATTGTGGGGGATCTGACTGACTGTAATTCACTTCCTGGATATATCCTGTAATGAGCAATTGGGATCCACGCAAGATTTTCTATGCGAGTGAAATTCTACCGCATATAAACAAATCTGGAATATTTTGTTAGACGTGAGTATCGAAATCGAGTACAATGGACCACTACGTCCTGAGTGCTCAGAGGTTTTGCCTCTCTCACACCTTACATACGCACACGCCCTCGATAAATCAAGTGAGATCTCCCACATTAGATAAGTTTACAAATCGCAAAGTAAGGTGCGCTCCTCTCCCTTTCTGCGAATCTATACCTTTACTGGCCCAGTCAGACTATGCTTCAGGGGAAGACAGCATAGGCAGCCAATTTCCTATACGGCCTCGCCGTAGTGGCTACTTAGGACTGCTTCTAGATAAACTTAGGAGTAAGTTCGTTTGACTAATGAAGGCCTACTTGACTCCTGCTCATGATTTAGGGGCAAGTGGTACTGGTAGGTTCATGTACTAAGCAGCAACCTGAGGATTGTCTTCTTTGTACCGCGTTGCCTAGTGGGGGCTTAGTGTTAAATATGCGGACAACGAATATCTTACGGAAATTTGGTTTTATCCGCGATCTTTACATTAGTGAAGGAAACCAGCAAAGGAAAGGATGCTAATCGCGGCGAGATGGAAGTCCACTGTCCTTTTTAAGTAGCAGAAGGCAAAAATTGAATCATACAGAAACCTCTAAATTTATTAAATTAGTTAAATAAACCATTCTGACCATGAATTTAGAATTTAGAATTTAGATATTTCTTATTAAAAGTCTGTTATTAAATATTTGCGTCAAAGAACTCGAGGTGACATTATTACATTCAAATCCGGAGTTAAGTTGTTTAAGTTTAAGATTTAAATGATTCACAACAGACTTACCCTTTTCTTTCTACTTATGTTCCTTGTTGTTTTCCAAATTTTTATCACTTTTTTTTAATAAATTCACTTAGTTTGTGTACACTTAACTCACTAATTGTTGACATTTGTTTACTTAATATTGTGATCAAGCCGGTCAACAGGTAGTCAACATTCGGCGCTGAATAAGAAACGTCAAAACATAGCTGAATTCTTTCGTTTGCTGTAAATTTCAAATTTGAATTTTAAATCCAAACGGTGGTTTAAACTAACTCGTAATGATGCGTAATCTAATTTGCATTAGTTCTCGGTGTTTTTCCTTTGCCACTATTGTTGTGAAACAAGGAGAATTGGGGAAGTATCGACACTAGCACTAAAACACCTCCATGAAGTCATGCTCGTTGCGTATAGGATATTGAAATATTTCAGCTCCCGTTGTACCATAATTTTGTTAAAGTAAATTACACAATTTCTCCATAAATTTGCTTCCAAAACTCATTTCCACATTTCACTTGGTACACTAAGATTAAGGCCCACTTTCAATCCAATCAAATTAGCACGCAAAATAACTAATTTGTCATCGTCCTAATAGTTGGAAAAGCAGCTTCATAACAATCTGCAAATAGCATAGAGAAGAACATTGTCAAAAGAAACCGCCAACCGACGGTACAATAGTTTTCCGTAACTCTACAAACCACCCCTGAAGCCAAGCAATCATAAAACCTCAAATCAAAGTGACCTAAACAATAATCAAACTCCAAGCCAAGGTACAGTCACAGCGGATAAAATCTAGGCGAGAGTGATCAAACCTGTGCACCAGACCCTCCACCAGCATAATCAACTGACTTTTGGGAAAAACAAGGCCATGGAAGCCGATCATAAAAACGTAAAAAATATTAATAAGCAACAAACTGCGGTTCTGAGTGAACAAGGGCGCAACCAGGATAGACTGATGCGGATTATAGCTCTCTGAGATCTGGGTATCTGAGCCAATTGGAGCAAGGCCTGGAGCCAACAGAGTCCCTAAAGAAAGTTCAAGATAGACCTAAGCCTTCAACGGCGGAACCAAAGTCGAACCCAGAGAGAGGAAATCCCAGGTAGCAACCAGGAGGTCCGTAGTTTGCCACGCCAATGCGGTGAAGGGCATTCGACTGACCATACTGCCGAAATCATTTGTGGAGCAAATACTAACTACTTACTAGATCAACGAAAACCTTGTCGTCATGCAGATGTTCAAGGGATGAAGTTCAGAGCTCGTGTTCACCTGCTTTTGATTAGGTCTTATACTAATAGACTGCGGTCTCGCAATCAGGAGGATAAGGCGAAATAGCTTATGACCTAAGTTCCTAAATTGCCAGGCCCCTTCCTGCCTGGCTGGCTGGCTGATATGTGCTGTGGTGTGCTAGAGACACACTTGGTGACAGCTTATCTTCCCAAAGCTGTAGCAATGAAGGCGAAAGATCTTCTGTGCCTCATAATCACTCAGAATAAAGATCTTCACGCAAGGGTGTGAAGAGTCCTTAGAGGCAAAGTGGATAGCAAAGGCTAACTCCTTACGATCCGGGTAGAGGACCGATCCCTGGAATCAATTCAATGCGGGGACTGCTTCACCAACTACAGATTTGGTAGCATTCCTATATATGTATACAGGAAGAAATCGTTAAAAAGATGCTTTCGAGGATACATTGGATAAAGTATCTACCGAAATCGCGGAAATCATATAAGCAGGATCCTCTGCTCGATAGACTTGCTACCCATTGACTAGGAGAAGTTGGGCGACCTGGATCCTGAATCCAATGGTGAGACACAGATACAGGAAAATGCCATGTTAGAAGAGAAAAACGATATTCTGACATTGGAAAGATCTCCCAGCAGTAATGGAGCCACTGGCTAACAGTATGATAACCTAGCAAAACTTCCAGCATGCAAAGGCGACATCATTTCATGGACAACATTGGAAAACCCTTGACGTATCGGGACCAGTTTTGTGGTCTTCAGAAAGGAAGTATAATATGTACGTAATTTGGGATTCCTCTTGCGAACAACTAAGAGCCTGCATCATTCTTGAACGCAATTTAAAATATAATATATAAATACATATGTCTTTCAGGGTCATTGGCCCTCTGAGTTGGGGCTTAAGAATATACTAAAAGCTTGTCGAAATAGGCGACTAAAAGCGGCTAGCAACCCGCAAATTTTAAAACTTTATTGCTACCGAAACGTCAACAATGGTTCGGATAGTGACTCACCTCACACCAGCGACCTTTGGTTATCGAAAACGGACTATGATTGGTTTCCAGAATACGCGCACGCTTCTCGACAACAATATCAAGGATTTTTACAATGCTCGCTTTCTCTAACTTGAACGGGAATTCCAGCGGTATAAACAAGACATTCTGGGCCTAAGCGAAATAAGATGGTGGGACTGTGGAGAGTACTCCTCTCCCTCTGGCAGTAAACGCAATCCGGTGTCGGGCTGACGCTACCTCTTGACTTGGGAGCCGCTTTCTGACAGAGTTCAATCTGCAAAATGTCGGTCCAGGTTAAGGAGCATCATCATCATTGTAAAATGCTACCCACCAAAGGAGACTTCCGAATGATGCCAAGGTGGGATCTGACAACAACTTGCTCAGACATGTGATGAGGAACCAAGGTCTTGGCGACCGTAACGATAAGGCGGGAGGTTTGTGGATTTCTGCAACTTTCACCGCCTCGTCATTGGTGGCGCATTGTTCGAGCACAGAGCCTGCCAGAAGGTCAGGTGAGTTTCAACCGATCGATGCCGTATGAGGAATCAGATTGAGCGCTTCGCGATCAACAGTAGATTAAAGAGTTGTCTTCTGGATGTACGTAATAAAAGAGTAACATCGGCCACGAAAAGGGTCTCCATATGATGGTCGCTTACGTTCGCTTGAGTGTTGCGCCCGTTACTTCTCGCAGGGTTGGGGAGCTGCGACCCGCTAAGTTCAGCATCCATCGCTGGTACGACCCAGCTGTGGCTCAACAGTGGAAATGAGTTATCTTGCTGATCGAACGGAACTCCTTGAACTTGTATTTGGTGTTTGCGTTCAGGTTCTGAAGCTCTGCCTCGTCCTTTTGTGCCTCGGTGATTACCGTATAATCGACCGTGGCGGAGACTATGACAAAATCGTCTTCTCCAGACACGTGTTGAATCTCAGAAGTAAACTGGCTGATATAGCTCCAGTGCCAAAGTTGGCGAGGGGACACTTTGTCGGGCTTTTGTGTAAGCGCGAAAGTAAGGGGCTTCTGGTCCGTGAATTCGGTGAACGGCCTGCCCTCAAGGGAGAAACGGAAGTATTTTATAGCGAAGTACCCGGCAAGCAGCTCACGATCGTAAGCGCTTGTATGAAGCTAGAGGCGTAGCAACCCCGACAATCAACGAGAGCGAAAGGAAGTGGCAATAACGGTGCGTGAAGTCACAAAAAAATTAGTGCCCCTATAAGCTCATCCCTTAAATGAAGTGGAGTGGCCTGGAAGACAACACTCTGGACGATTTACGACCTGACGAGGCGCGACAGATATACAAGTTTCCACTCGCTGTTGCCTCAACATGCCCTTAATGCGGCAATCCAGTCGAAAACTTGGAACACGGATTGTTCTATCGCTGAATGTTGGATGCGTGGATTCATCTAGTAACCCAAACCGAGATGGGATGGGGAAGATGCGTGAAAGACGTATATAGGGATCTGAAAATTTTGTTTGAGACTGTTTTCCTGTGGGACTACTAACTTAAAGAGATTGATGATCATGAAAAGAAAATGTTTACCCTAGATTGGAATTTGTTGTTAATGTTGCACAGAGCTACTGTAATGTCCTTCCAGCAGTATTAAAGACCCTCAGTTGGAACCCTTCTTAGAACAGAACTCTTAGGGTGGGAACAGAGCACCATCTTCCACTGATATACGTATGAAAAATTTAAAGCGTCTATTTTCACCATAACAAAGCCTATTTCATTAACTTCTGCCTTGTCCCTGCTGCATTTTATTTTGAATCTTATCACTGAACTTTGGTCCCTTATCCGCCAGTGGTAACAAGCAACATGACAGGCCGATTAGAAAAAACCATTGGATGGATAACATAATGATCGTGCCACTGAATATCACTCGGAGAACTACTATAGCGCCCACAATTGTCGATGTGGCTGGACGGCGAAAGTCTTGAAGAGAAGACAGTAGGGTTTTTTAATACGGCAAAAGAAACCTAGGAGAGCCCCACGGAAGAGACACAGATTTTTTTGTTCTGTAAACCTGGAAAATGTGGTGCCAAAAGTTGATACATAGGACATGAAAGTGGCGAAAACTGTTATACACGTCTCAACTTTGGTAGTCCATAAACTCCGCTTCCGCAATGCTGCTTAAGCAGTTAAGCGATCAGATGACCGGATGGTAAGCTCAATATCGATTCAGCTGGCTGCACTACCTATTCCTCTGCTGGATGCGCGCGACAAAAAGATTAGCCCAAGACGATAAATGTGTCTTCTGGCAACTGTTCGATACAAAGACTTGGAACTTGCCTGTCGACGACTATATGATTACTAAGGTTGACCTGAACTCTCATGTCGGCGAAAGGATAAAGGACAGTCGGTGCCGAGAGAGTTAAGGCTTTGGGACAGTCAATGAAGCGCCTTTGATGGTCATATTATTCAAGCTGGTAAGAACTCACTAACTCACTTCAAGTCGATGGAAAACAACTAAAGGTAACCGAAACAGAATGATTGGAAAACCTGTCGACCGGGCCGCCACCGCTCCAGAGGGGGCCAAAACCTACAGAAGAATAATATGCGCTCTGGAATATGGAGTTCGCTTTTGGATATTTTTTTGTGGGGAGACACTTAGATATTCATGCGGGCAATTTCCCAGAATAGGTCCTGCAGGCACACTTAACTTCGCATTCGCTGTATGACGAGCTTTTTGACCTGGAATACCAAAATACTTTCGTTTATACTACCCAAAACAATAAATGAAAATAACAAATACGTCAACTTTCTAAGGATGGACCCTGCTTTTTAATAGCTTTTTGTCCTTTTTATTCAATTTTCTCCCGCACATCAAATTTTAAAGTTTCCGAGGACGAAATCCATTTCATCTTCTGACCCCCTGCTGCGTCAGTGGACCATTAGGTGAATCTGGCAGAACACCGTCCAGTTTTGCAATGAATTAAAACATAATTCACATCTCCACTTTGTTATATGCGGTCGTTTCATATAGCGTGAGCCGACACTCAATATTTATTGGCAAAATCTGACCCCAATGCAACAAGTCAACGTTTTTACATGCACCAAATTGCATTCCGCTGTGACTCTTAAATTATTACGACATGTTCGCAATCAGAAAAATTCAAGCGGACAACCTGATTGACTTTAACTTATGCGATTTCCAAAAACAACTCATAAAAATTATAAGATAAACACGAAAACTTTAAAGAAGTTTCCGCAGTCGGAGATTTGTTTCTTATGTTATGATGCATGGCAGTTTCTTGGTAGAAGTCATTGAACTGAGCTGGGTACACGTTGCATTTTTGAGCACGGTTGAATCTGACTGCAATGGTTGCACTGATGCTGTCCTTTTGATAAAGGCGCGATTTTGAAATTTGCGTGAAATATTTTGCAGATTGGAATGCAGAGGAGATACTTGTTTGATTCTTTTGTAAGCGGAAAATATTGTTAGTGAGAAAATAACGCTTCATTTGATTGGACGTTGCAAAAAATGTACTGCCAGCTGTTATTGATTTTTGGAACGAGTTGGCCAATTAGTTTTCTAATTTCAGACTCTCAAAATATAGTTCCACGTCCGGTTGGAAGAAGTAGACGAAAACACTACTAAGATTCAGGACCCACGATAAATACCGTCTTCCTGCATCATCAAAAATCTAACTTTTTTTGGACACCTATTTTGACCCCTTGGAAAACACCGACCCCTGAGAAACGCCCATATTTCTCCTACCCTTCCTTTTTGGACTTGATCAATAAGATCGGATTGCTCTCCAAGCAAATTACGCCAAAACACAGTCTTGATGATCAAAACTACAACATCGGAAGGTTGTCCACTGCGCCATCATTTCCGACTCTTTTATCCTCTGGATAAATCAAAAGAGGGCTTTAAGAGGTTCAAAGATATGGTAATCTTGGAGCAACGTAATACATGCACTAGGAACTGAATATTCTGACGTTAAGCGAGGTTAGGTGGTATGACTTACACTCCTCTACCTCCAGCGATATTGTACTCTGTAAAGCCTATCGGAAGCAAGCGTCAATCTGTTGTTGAACTGATGATAACGCCGATCGGAAGATGAGAACTAATGACTTAAGATCCGGTTTTGGTAGTTCCGAAGTTTCAATAGAGAGGAGAGAGATATTTTTTTAAGTTTTAAGTTAGATGCCGCAGAAGGGAGACTTTCCAAAGGTGACATTGTATTCATGAACCCTAAAGTGGGCACGGATAACACCTTAAGCATATATTTGAGAAAGACCCGCTTTCTATGGACGGTAATAACAAGAGTTAAAGGTTGGTGGGCTTCTGCAACTTTCACCGCTTGCATAGTATCAAAGACACGCCCCCCGCCCGGTCCTTGGTCGAATCTTATTCGAGTACAGAACTTGTCTTGCTTCTACTGGCCGGGAACGTATGACCAATCAAGTCAACCCCACGATGACCGGCAGCGGATTTAAAAATTGTCTTCGCAAGTGAAGCGCTAACATTGACCTTGAAGGAAACCATTCTTTGGCAGTCGTTTGCTTCCATTTGTGTGTTATGTTTATGCATGTTTATGAATACTCGCAAGGCCACAGAGCTTCATCCCTCCCAGACTTGAACACAGACCGCTTTCATGGATCTAGCTATTGTTCGGCCGTGGGAAAGTACTTAGCCGATTTTGCAGCAGACTTTTTTGCCAGTTCGGCAGGAATTCAATGTTCCCTGAGTACTGGTGCAACTCAAGTTCCTGGTCTCATAAAAAGACGCATTTATTATTCGCCACATATTCATGCTTCGATAATATGAGGGGTAACCAAAAAAACAAACAACCTCATCTCCTTCAAAATAATCTCCTTTAAAACTAATAATTTTGCCCTACCAGTGCTTTCCAATTTTTTTTCGTCATCTTTCTGATAGCTGAAAGCTCCTTCCCCGATTGTTTTTTCTTGACCTCCTTAATGTTATCATATCGATGTCCTTTCATGCTCCTATTCGTGATTGGAAAAGTCGTAAGGATACCACTTTGAATAGCCTTTGTATAAGAGCTGTACGATTTGCATGGAACACGGAGGCCAAAGTAGATCTGATTTGACGGAATTTAGTTGTTTTAGACGAGATCGGATGCCAAAGTGGGTAAAAGGCGAAGTTTGTTTCGGGCGTAGTGTAGGACCAGATTGGCTTGGTTTGGGACTTTGTGAACTTGAGGTGGAAGAGAAAGTGAAAATTGACCAGGCAATGCCGGTCATTGTGGTACAGATGGTGGGTTTTTAGCTGAAGGCCCGAGTTGAAATTCGTTTGTTAAATGCGCTATGCAAAGGCCACTATATTAGAAGGTAAAAGCGACTATATCTGAAGGTAAAGGCGGCTCATGCCTTTTTAGCCAATGTCGTCAATGTGCATTGTCGTAATGGGAGAGCCCTTGTCTTTCATCCTCATTCCTTGTCTGCCAAAACTCGGGTCTTTTTTGGCAAACACGGCTTGACAATCTCCTAGAAATTACCAAGTAAAAGGTTTTATTTATTTATTTAACGGACAGTAAACACAGTAAACTCTAATTATATATTGGCGTCAGAAAGAGTAGAAAGCAAAGATGGAAGAGGGGTAGTCCCCAGTTGCAGGATGACCAAATCACGATGATGAGTAGTTTATGAAATGGAAAGAGTATAACTCTTAATCATTAACATCAGGCCAGCTTCAGTCTCTCATGGGTGAAATGGCTAGTTACCATAATATTTTGGATAAGGACCGCTCCTCGAAATGAAACGGAAATCATCGTTACTCCCCCGAAAGAAGCAAAGGCATTTCCTCTCCTCCGGTAAAGGCGCCGGCTTCTGTTTCCGGTTTCATCCCAGTGAGTAGATAAACGGAATGATCGGTAAAATTCCGAAGAAAGTATGGTTGATTAGAGGGAGGTTTTTTCCGCTATGGTTCCTTTTGGTCCGACCAAATCAACACCCTGTGGATTAGTTTGTGGCAATCTACAATCTACAAAGTTTAGATCTCCACTGATAATGCTTTATATTGACTAAAACAAAGCTAAGAAAATTTGCAGAAATGCCAACAAAGTATGTAGGTGAAATCGTCTATTTAGGAAAAGCATTTCAAAGACGCAATCAGCTGTTAAGAGAAGCATGTGTGTGGGGGTCGCTATGTTGTATTCGAGGCAAAAAGCTTGATAGTTCGGTGAACTGGCTGAGATTAACAGAGCAACGTATCCTTCCGTCTGCAAAACGTTAGCTAGAGGTGTTCAATGGTGATTCAATGCATAGAAGGCGGTAACAAAGTCTTACGCTCCACATTAAGGCTGCATAACAGCTGAGTCCGAGGCCTACCTTACTAAGGAACTCCAGACATTCCGGAGTTGCGCCGAGGTCCCCCAATTCGATATCCCTAAAAACTGTCTGGCGTTCTGACCTATGCCATTGCTCACGCCAATGGCCGCCTGCTCGATATGAATCAAACCAGTTTGCACGTCTCGAGTAATTCTTCTCGTGATGTCGATATCGATGGTGCCTCTCGCATTTACCTCGCATCACGGGTCACCGGGGCTAGGTTAAAGAGGACGCATAATAGGGCGTCCCCTTGTTTTTTACACCTTTGTTGATGTGGAATGGTCTTAAGAGTGATCCTGCTTCTTTTATCTGGCCTCGCACATTGGTCAGGGTCAACCTAATCAATCTTATCAATTTCGCGAGGATACCAAATTCTCCCATGACCGTGTACAGTTTTATCTTGGCTATGGTATTGAGCCACCTTTGCTTTCAAATATACTATTTACGGAAATATGGTAGCTCTACCGAGATGGACGTTCTTTTCTGAGCCAATATTGAACCAAATTTCAAAGTTAAAAAATATCAAAAATAAAATTAAAAACTTAAAAAGTAAAATAAACTAGAAATGACACGAGGAGCAAGGGATTAACCGTCATTGATGCAAGCGCCTGACTGTCAGCCATAATAAACCACCTCCTACGACGGGATAATCTCGAATGTGAACTGCAGAAAGTAACCATAATTTTGCGCCAGTGGAATCGACTGGGCGGTTATCTGTTTTCAGGTGGAAAACTACGGACAAGATGGTTACAGTGACGCCAGTAATATTATACCTACGGCTGGAGTCTTACGATTGTTTTCGGGGTCTGATGGGACAAATGCAAAGGATGCCAATAGAAAAGCCAAAAACATTCAAGACTAAGAAGGAAATCCGATAGGGTCCTGATAGGGAATAAGTATCAAAAAGGTGAACATTATTTGCAAGATTCCGAAAAACAATCAAGCGTAACCGATCGCGTGATAAAGCTTCCAAACTTGCTTGAGAAAGGAAGAAGGGCGAGTCACTATTATTTGAATGGACGTGAAACATCCAAAGATCTCAGGGAGAAGGTGGAGCCTTCTTAATATCATTTGTTCTTAACCCATTGCATCTTTACTCGACTGAGATAGTGACTCTCTAGTGAGATTGGGATTAAGAATTCACTGAAAGCATTTCCTACTTATCATAAAAGGCGACCATAAGGGATAGAAATCTGCAGGCCAGTAACCTGCAGGACAGAGTCCTAACCTCACTATCCAATTAATGGTGGGCCGTACTAATTTTGAGAGGCAACTCGCTCCTTCCTCGTAGTGGACCGACTATTTTTCTAAGGGCGAACACCCAATACTTTAAAGAAAGTTTTTTGTTGGCTGATGGTTTCTATCGCAGGACAGAAGCAATCTGACCAGACGCTGCCTTAGGTCTGCTCTGCAGAGAATCCTAACTAAAGCGTATATCATCCTCTGAAGAATTTTGACCCCCTATATGAGGATGGATGATTGCGTAGCCTACATAACGACCAAATCTATGAGCGACCGTCTGGTTGTGGAAAAAATCCGGCTCAATAGGTTACGGTGAATGGGTAACGTAATTCGTATGGATGGAAAGTCTATTAGGGCAATATCTATGGTAGGAAAATAAAACGAGGCAGACCTTGCCTGAGATGGAGCGATGGCGTAGGTCAGGACGCCAGACAGCTTTTAGGGATATCGAATTGGCGGACCTCGGCGCAAAACCGGGGTGTTTGGAGTTCTTTATTAAGGCAGGCCTAGAAAGGATATCGGTTGTTGCGCCGTTGATGATGATAATGATATATCAATGAGCGAGGTCCTTTTACTAGGAGGAAGGAGTGAGTTGATCCCTCAAGTTAATGCGGCCCGCTATTAAGTAGATGACGGGATCAGGAACGCTCTATCCTCAAAAACAAAATATTAGGTCTCAGACCGGCCACGATTGTAAACCAGCGGCATTGGTCAACATAATTCATATTCTTGGAAAATCTGTGCTAGCTGCTTTCGGTAACGTTGCACCATACGGGAGAAGTCGTTTGTCCTGCGATTGAAACCATCAGTCAACGAAAAGCTTACTTCAATAGTGCAATGTTTCACATCAATGAAGACTTCCGCTTCATGGGAGGAGTACATACTAATTTGATCTTACATACGATGGAGAAATACGATCTTGAGGACCCGCGTCATTGGTGACTGCTTGTCAGAAAGTTAATTTGGACTCAAGTGATCAAGAAGGAACGAACAATCACATTGATGACATTGCGATCAGCAGTAGAATTAGGAGTTATCATCTGCATGCACATAACAAGAGAGGCACCGACGATCGACCCAAAAGGGATTACCGTCTAATAGCCGCTTGTCTTTGTTTGTGTGTTGCGTCGGCCGTGTCTCGCAGGATTAGAGAGCTCCAACCCCCAGGTTTTGCTTAGAGCTAGCTTGCTGATCTGATGGGAGATGCAAGGAATAATTCACCTGCGAATATTGATGGTCATTGGATCGCCATTAAAAATGCTCTCTGTTCAGGTCGTTGGCCATGTTCTAAAAAGGGGTTACAAGATGTGGCTGACTCAGGAATCATGGAAACGAATAGCTGCAAATAGTGGTGAGGCGCTCTAGCTTCGATAACATTCAAAACTCCGGGAGGTTCAGCGACGTGTGTGCTGTAGCAAGAGGAAACTTATTGTTGCACTAGTGAGGGAAGCAAAAGCTGATACAGTTAGCAATGATTTAAGAACCATATAGCGCTTCACGAAAGAACTGACAGGTGGTATTATATTTTTCATTAGATGTGTGAGGAATAAAAATTGCCAGCCGATGATGAGCAGCTGAAGAGGTGGAAGGAACAATTCACCGCGGTTCTCAATTGTACCATATCCACTTAAGCTCCACCTCTCTTAGATGAAATGACAAGCGACCGTAGATTTGGATACGGGCAGCGCTTCCAAATAGAATTGAAATCATTTCGGTCATCAGTGCACTGAAGAGCGAATGCTCTGCGTTAGAGGGGCATTGCCGAAAAATTAATGACTGTTGTCAATGGGACAATGTCACGTGTTATTTCGTAGTAAAATCTTAGGGGAACTTGTCCAAAGCGGAGTCCGCCAGGGTTGTATCTTGTCACCGACGTTATTTTTTCCTAGCCTTGTGCGGAGGACATGGAGGGCTTCAGTGGACGATGGCATCTTTCCGCAAATATCTCGATGATGTTTGCTTTGTGACTGAGTAATAGACCTTAATTGAATAGCTCTAAATTTGGAAAACAAGGCAAGTGAAGTCGGACTCAAAATAAACACCAACAAAACCAGGGTCATTCTGACTTTCATTTCATTCTATCTATCCACATTGATGGGCGGAGCAAAAGCGTTGATCAATTTCTAGGAAGCGTCATTTCTACAGACGGTGCTACCGAACCTGATTCGTCTCCACTGCTTTGTCTAAAATCTGGAAATTAAACTATCTCTGGATTGACAACAAGTCGAGATTATTCAGTGCTGAAATTCTGTCTCTGCTGCTATATGGGAGTACCAAACCTCCAAGTCATTGTTAACACTTATCTGCAACGTGATATCGGGATTCTCTATCCTAAGATGGTCGATGAGTGGCTCCCCTCAGAATTTGGTGCAAAACCCTGAAGGAAAGTGCAAGCTTCTTGATAAGTCTTGGAAGGAACTGAAAAACATTTCGTTAAACTATCAACGATTGTGTGTAGGCGCGGTTAACGCACCACGCATGACAACCTTATGTGTCCATTTGCAAAGACCAATTCCTATGTCAGTTTCTGGAGTCTTTGGTAGCTACAATCAATAACACCTGAGACAGCTTGAAGCTTGAACTGATCCCAACTGACGAGGAGACTATCGCGAACAGACTGCCGAAGATTGACATTATGGGTCATCAAAAACCTCTGGGGCTGGACAGTCATAAAAGAAAAGGGGCCACACGAAAATTGTCTACTATTTATGGGTTACAGACTCGATAATTAATGGACTTCAGCGCAAACATTTTCAATTCTTCCTCAATGAATGAAGCAAAGGCAACTGTATCGCATAGGATTGCGCCCTCAATATACTTCACACTCACCTGTGAAACCTAGTAGCCAAATTCGGTCATGCTGCGTGATGAAACTGTCAGTCCAATTTTTGAAATTAATTGCGTTGATACATCATCATCATCATCATCAACGGCGCAATAACCGGTATCCGGTCTAGGCCTGCCTTAATAAGGAACTCTAGACATCCCGGTTTTGCGCCGAGGTCCACCAATTCAATATCCTTAAAAGCTGTCTGACGTCCTGACCTACGCCATCGCTCTATCTTAGGCAGGATCTGCCTCGTCTTCTTTTTCTACCATAGATATTGCCCTTATAGACTTTCCGGGTTGGATCATCCTCATCCATACGGATTAAGTGACCCGCCCACCGTAACCTATTGAGCCGGATTTTATCCACTTGGTATCGCTCATAGATTTCGTGGTTATGTAAGCTACGGAATCGTCCATCCTCATATAGGGGGCCAAATTGCGTTGATATATAATAGATATTCTAAAATATGAGTCAGAGAGACGCAGCAGCTCTGAATGCAAATGGTATCTGATTGCCCTTCTTGCATTCAAGCAGTCCTTGCTTTCATCGTTTTTGGCCTAAATATGGTTTCCTACATAATATCCAATTTCAACTTCCCGAAAATCCAATGTTCCATATTAAACCAGTTCTGCATATTCTCGCATGATAACCCATACTCGTAAATTACTTATCACTTTCCTCCACCACTCTTTGATCCATTTCATCATGCGCAAGTATGTAGATCTCTTTTCTGCAGCACCTAATTTTCCTTGTCGTCAAGGATTTCTTCATTTTCACGAAACTACATTAATATATGTTTAATGTATCTTTGTAATCAATCGAAATGAAATGATATCACCCCTTCAAAGAAGAAATCCATCCGGTGAGCCACATTTTGTCCATCACCATAAAATTTGGTTTCTATAAATTCACAGATTTTCTCACAACTTTTGCGAGTTTGTAATTGAATTAGGAATTTTTTATCAAATCACACATATTCATGCATACATACACTATCTGGATTGGACTCCCGTAGCGATTTTTAATTACCTGCGTGAGAAAGATATGCTTGATCTACTTACACCGAACTAAATACGGAGAGTTTCACGGATGATAGCGAAAGCTCCCCTTGAGCTAGAAGCATCTAAACTGAGAGTATCTGATAGATCCTACGTTCTAGTAAACAGCAATTATGTTGAAAAGTGTAATTATTCGTAAGAAAAGGGAATTATTTTCCGAGAAAATCACCTTTCCATATCTCTAGCACCATAAAACTATCTGTAATGGGCGGTTCTGTAATCGTAAGCCCAGAGGAATCTCCTAATTATTCTGTGAGAACTACGAGGCATACATGTCCTATGTTTTGAGTATGTAGTCAGTTTTCAGTAAATCAAGCTGTTCCCAGAAATTAATGTTCATATGTAAATAGACAAGGTGCGAAATAAACAAAACATAAAAGGCCGAAAAGGTGGAAACCCTAAGACAGAATGTGCTATTACCTGGAAGCAAGAATTTGGCACCCTAAGAAGCCAATGAGATTTATTTGGATATTTCGCGAAAGATTTGTTTAGTTTGCAATTACAGAGCGGCTTTTATCGGATATCATTTCAGTTGCAGGAAAATTTATGTAGATGGGTTCAACACTGTAGGAATATCTAATAAGTTCAGGCTATTTTACTGTGCACAACTACCCAGAACATCCGCGCGATTCATCGAGGCTATGTTGACTCAATGCAGGGTAGATCACATTGATGAGTGGCAAATAAGACGGTTAACTTGCAGTAGAAGGTGACACGTAGCTAACGGAACATCGTAAGCAATAGCTGAAGAACTGTTCCGTCTACCACCCTAAAAGGTGTTCAAGTCGACCCCCAGTGACTAACAAGATACTTGCTCATTAATATGCCGACTTTGAATACTTAAAACCGCTTCAGTTTCAACGAAGGCTTTAATTGGGTATGTCAGCAATGTCAGGGTAAACGCTCTTTCCTGAGCTTATCAGCGCAACCAAAGCATAAAACCAAATCAAAAAAGAGAAGAAATCACAGCTCCCAAGAGGAAAACTACGACTGGAAAGACGATGCGGCTATTCCACACCTTCCACCGGAGCCTCTGGAATGCGGCGAAGTTTGGTAAAACGAAAAAACCCAATCGCACCCCAAGGTCCAAAAAATAAAAGAAAGTCCGCAGACTCGTCAAGCAGGAGGTCAGTATTGATGGATATAGACGCAACCGTAGGGAGGGTGAGACACAAACAAGGTCATTAAGTCTTTTAGCGATATGTCCAGGAAAAACTACAAAAGCTTTGGTGGATAACAAATCCCCCAACCAAATGCAAACATCAAAGGACTGGAACAACGTAGAAGTGATAGTTAACCACCTGATGCCTCACAAAAACCACGAAACCCTCTTCCATGATATGGTTGATCACAGACGATTTGATAGTACCGCCGGATTTGTTGACACCTAATATAGTAGGATCAGCCACACATGGTAGGGTTTAAAGTTTAAAACTGATCTGGTCTACCAAGATTCCCGTAAATTGCCAAAATTTGTTTACAGAAAGTCAGTATCAATAGAACTAAGGTAAGAATTAAGGTTCGGTATTATGAATGGCGGTCAAAGGGTAGTATAGGTCCCAGGTCGAAACATGGATTGGTACCCACGATTGAGCATAAAACCTGGGAAACGCCTACTGAACGAACACCAACAGCTCTACTACCAAACCCTATCTCTACCTCCACGTGGTGATCGCTGGGAGTTCTTTCTTCATGAAAAACTGCAGACGGAGAAGGGGATGAAGGCGAGTCTCCCACGCTTAAAAACGGCACAAAATGTACCAACTGGTCCTCTAGGTTGGGGGTTGGGTAGAGCTGACAACCCTACACGGAAAACAAGATATTACGAAGCCACGGAAGGAGCCTCGGACAGGATGGATTTTACAACGACAAACCCGGCAACGACAACGGATCAACGATTTGCGCATTTTTTCATGGAACGTGCGCTCCCTGTGCAGACCGAATGCTGCTAAGCAACTAGCCGATACCCTGTCCCAATATAAGGTTGTAACAGCTTGCAAGAAATGCAATGGACAGGGACCGGTTTTCTGGAGAAGAGCCGCTACACCATATATTACAGCGGAAATCCAGTAAACCATACGTTCAAAGTAAGTTTAGTCACCCAAAAAAATGAAACCTGCTGTTATCTGCTGTGAAAAAATAAGCGAAAGGCTATGCACTCTGCGTTTGCGACGCAAGCTTAGAAATATAAGCCCCATAAATGTTCATACCCATACAGAAGAGACTGCAGAGTCGGAGAAGGATAACTTCTACGAGGCAGTTGAGCGGACCCTCGAAGCCTGTCCCAGATAAGATATCATAATCATACGTGGAGATTTCAACAGTCAAGTAGCAACGGAGCCCGTATTCAGGCGATACGTTGGCTCCCATAGCTTATATAGGGATACCAATGATAACGGACTGCGGATTATTCAGTTAGCAGTGTCACACGAAATTTTTTGTTGTACCTGGTTTGCGCGGAAAGCGGTCCACAAACATACATGGGCGTCTCCAGACGGGACCACTTTCAATCAAACTGACCACGTGCTGATTGAACGCCGCCACCTCTCAGCCTTGATGAATGTTAGAACATATAGGTGAGCCAATATAGACTCGGACCAATATCTCGTTGGCATGGTGATCCGAGCTCGAATAACAACACCACCTACAATCCCCTCTGACAATCAGGTGAGAGTGTGGTGAGGTATGTGATCAATATCAAACAGATGACGACGCAGATCGGGAACTACAACTTGTAACACTGAAGGGAGGCCATACATCCCTGGAAAAGCTCCGTCCGCCCGTGTTCTGATGCTTAGATACCATGTGCATGGACCCCATATTTGTTTTCAGATATTTGGACTGTTCAGTCTCTGAAAACGGATCTTTGAAGTAATTGTCGCTTTTTAGACCCCCACACTCCTCCCTTTTGCAACCAATGTCAAAACTCATATCGGCTTCAGAAAGTGCTAACCAATACCTTTCGTTTGATGCCCCAAATGATTACGCTTTAAAAAAAAAGTTACATCCCCACCTTAAACTCAGCGAAATTCACAGGTCCCACCGTTCTAACCAATTTCGCAGGAGCAACCGTTTCTGAGATATAAGCTGAGACAGACAGACAAACTGTAGGCGGACGGACAGATAAGCACACAAACAGTAAACCGATTTTAACAAGGTTTTGTTTTACATAAAACCTTAAAAATCTACAAATCATGTTTCAGTTCTGTGTTCACCGCCCTCCTTAGATTTATAACTTTGTTTACCTACAACCCGGTATGGCCTTGTTTTTCGCCGTCTGTAGCAGGGTTTGGTAGCAGGGCTGTAGGTGGTAAGTCAGAGTCCATTCCCCAGATTTTCATCACAATTTACCGTGCCATGCGGCCCATTATACGGGGCTTAGAACTATCTTTCACCTAATCCAAATGTGATCTCATCAAGATGGCAATAGCTGACGCTCCACGAGTTCCGTGACCCTTCTTATAAAGGATAACACTTTGGGTTGGGACTTTAGGAATACTGTTTAGTACCTTGTGGTTTTCCAGGAGATAATTGCAGAAAGATTTTAAATGCAGACACATGTTTGGACACATTTCTACAACCATCAGTGTACCCTGTCTAACTCTAAATCACAAAAAATGTTCAAGAGATCATTAGGAAGCAAACATGTCGCAAGAGATGCTTCAGATGCCTCGATTTCGGTCACTTTGCAGCATGTACGAGCGAGCACGATAGGTCGAGAAGGCGCAGGAAGTGCCACCTTGTCAAAGACTGCACTGGAGGTCCACGATGCATGTTGTGTGTGGGGGAATGGAACTAGATGACGGACACGTTGCAAGTGGTGGCAGATGCCCGGCATGTAAAAGGGAGCTAAATCGTAAGGCTAAATGAGGTTGATAAAAATCAACCTCAATCATCGCGAGACAGCTCAAGACCTGCTCTCGCAAACGATTCGAGAGTCGAATGCGGACGTCGTGGTAATATGTGAATCGTACCGAAATTACGTTGGTGTTACGTGGGTGAAAGACTCATCGGGAAACGCGGCGATGTGTCCTTGTGGACGGCAAGCCATTCAAGAAGCAATGGCATTCCCGGGGGCCGGCTTTGTACGGGCGAAAGTCAACATTAGTGCAATATGAGAAAATGCTGGACGGCTTGGTGATGGACGCTAGAGACCACAGTCCCAAAATCATTGCTGGCGATTTCAACGCGTGAGATTTAGACTGGAGAAGTCGAGTGACGAATACCAGGGGCCAAATCTTGCTTGAAGCATTCGCGGAGCTGGACATCATACTCGTCAACGTTGGATGCGTGCTCACCTTCCGAGGCAGAGGACTAAGCTCAATTGTCGATCTAACCTACCTCAGTACTTCGTTGGCGAGAGCGATGATCTGGCGGGTGAGTGAGCACTATACCCACAGTGATCATCAGGCCATCTTTCTCGACATCAGGAACGGGGGAGGTGACCGCTGAATGAGCATCAAAAGCGGGGTGGTCCACTGGAGCTTTCGAGGAAGAGATTTGCTAGCCGCTCTAGGAGGAGGTTACGACCCGAAGGGAACGGCGCTGAAAAAAGTGAGCCAGTTGCGTCAACGGATAGCTGAGGCCTGCGACTCTACAACACCGCGATGCAAGGTCCATCACAGTAGGAAACTAAACTACTGGTGGAACCAAGAAATCGCGCTGTTGAGAACATCGTGTCTGCGAGCGAGGAGGCTTTGTCAAAAGACCAAAGGGATGCTAGAACATTAGCAGTCAGAGGAAGAACACCGCGATCTTCGAAGTAGCCTTAAGGAGGCTATACGGGAAAGTAAGAGGAATTACTACAAGCAGTTGTGCCTTGAAGTAAATACCAACCCATGGGGCGTTATTTACGGGGTTGTAATGAACAAGATTCGTGGACAAAAATCACCCTAAGTGACGTACCCGTACCTGTTGTTCAAAATAATCGCAATCCTTTTCCCACAACAAGAAGAGGAGAGATCTGTGGACGAATTGGGGACAATAAGGCTCCAGCGTTGGACGGGATTCCAAACAAAGCCCTGAAGTTGGCTGCTAAAATCAGGCCCGGATGGTTCATAGGTACATTTAAATCAGGCATGGTTGAAGGAGTGCTTCTCGCTCAGTGAAAAGGCAGAGATTGGTTCTGTTACCGAAGCCCCACAAACCACCTGGCGCACCCTCTTCATATCGCCCTATCTGTCTTTTAGACACTATGGGGAAGATGTTGGAGAGGGTGATATACAACAGGCTGCTTCCGTTCGTCGGGCTAGTGGGTAGTCTATCGGAGCAGCAGTATGGGTTTCGTAGAGCGCGGTCCACGGGTGATGTCATTCTACGGTCGTGGACCTGGTCCGGGATGCATCGGTCGCTGGTAAGTGCTCCGCGGTGGTAACGCTGGATCTCGGGAATGCCTTTAACTGAGCTAACTGGGGTTGAATTAAGGTCACCCTGGCTAAACTGAGTGTCCCTGGTTAGTTAGCTCGGATAATCAACAGTTACCTTTCGGGGAGACTTCTTTGGTACGAGACGGACTACGGATCGAAGGAATATATTGTGACAGCAGGTGTTCCCCAAGGATCCCTACTGGGGCGCCTGCTTTGGAACATAATGTATGACAGAGTGCTTGACCTTTGCGTGCCAAGGGAGCAACATTGATTGGTTTTGCAGACGAGCTGGCAGTGGTAGCAGTTGCGAAGGACCATCTGGACGTGGAACTGCACGCAAGTGAAACTATTCATGCTATCAAAGCACCACCAAATGGTGAAATTGGACCTGGCGGAATATAAGACGGAGGCGATCCCTATTAACAATTGCAGGAAAAACAACACTGTCAAAATCCGGGTTGGTAATCACGAGGTCGTTTCAAAATCGATCAATAGATACCTGGGGATAATGATCGATGCCAAGTTGAGCTTCAAGGGGCACCTGGACTATGCTCTCAAAAAGGCAGCAAAGGCTAGTTCATCTCTAGCAGGGATGGTGTCAAATATTGGAGGGTCAAAATCTAGTCGTCGGCTGCTTATCGCAGGGGTGGTGAAATCCATCCTGCTATACGCGGCTCCTTTCTGGGCGTACGCACTGCAAGGAATGAAACAAAGAGCTTAAACGATGCCCTCAATGCAGTTATCGGACCCATAGTTTCATGGTGGAGATGCTGAGGTCCGCAGCAAACTGGAGTTCGATAAGCGGAACAGTAACTGCGAAACAGGAGAAGCTGAAGGAATTTGAACGAGCTTGGAAAGTGCGACGGAGACGTGACTTATTTACGCTGGTGTAAACCAGAGCCCTCCTCGCGAAGTAATACTTCACGCTTGTCCCGCGAGGAGATGGGCGGCGAAATAGGGGTGGTTTTAGTGGGTGAGAATCCCACACACTACTGCAACCTGGTGCAGCAGCGTCTTTTTAAGATTTCCACCTCCACCCATAAAAAAAACCACATCCGTTTGGACACATTTCTACAACCATCAGTGTATCCTGCCTAACTCTAAATCACAAAAAAAGTTCAAAAGATCATTAGATCTCGTTTTCATGGATAAATTGTTTCTATTGTTTACAATCTTTTTTCCAGGCGTCATGCTGATAGTTTGATTAACGACGGTATCTTCGTGATTTGTTGCGTGCCAACGGCTAAATATACACGCTTGGGAGTTCAGTTGCATGCTTAGCTTTCCCGTAAAAATAGAATATCAGAAGTGTGCGAATCCATTACTTTTATTCTGGAACGAGCCTCTGTGCAGATATATGTATATAGATATACAGAGTAGATATGGTATTAATGGGGATGATTATCAGGGGACGCGTGTGGCGCTGGATGGTCTAAATTGAGTCCAGGAAGTCCATGTGTAATTTTAGCTCCATAGCTGCCGCTATATTGTGCTAGTGATGCTTTTAATGGAATCCTGATTGTATGTTTACGATGTGTAGATACATATTTATATACATACAAAAATCTGCTTATGGTATCTTCAGATGAAATTATTGTGTTTTATCAAGGTGACGACTTCTAAACAAATCCTTAATTGGGTGGTTCGGCTTTACACTACGTAATCAGTTTTGTATATATCAGATGTCTCGAATGGAACTAGGAGGCTTCATAAAAGGCTTTTAGGGGTCGAACAAATTTTGAAACAAATTTGAGAGACATTTAAGTTAGCTTATCTCTGTGGCTATAGTATCTATCTTACAACTCTAGTTTTATTCGTTCTGCTATTCCGAACAACCACCACACTTCATATCGTTCATTGTCCCATTTATCTGAATAACCTCATGAACACATCTAAATCCATACTGAGCCATTGTAAGTAGATACAATGTTGCTTCAGTTCCCTGGAGGCCAACCTCCGCCTGCGGTTAAACCTTAACAATAATTTGTTGAGTAATTATCGTCGTTAGAGTCACTGGAGTCTCCAGCGAACTTGCTCATTACTAGTTATTTACGGTTGCATAGCTTCAAGATACCTTCATCGACGAGTCTCCATATTTTGAGCCTATCCGTCAGCCGGAAAGTTTCATAAAGAACTTGTAAGAGTTCAATGAAGGGTCAAGCCTCGAGAATTTCGTAGTGAATTTATGCAATCGATACTGCAACAGGCAACATACTAACAGTGGCCACCCGGTGCAGGCTTCTAGCGGATTTATCTGAAATAAGCAAGTTACGCCACAGATCAATAAATCAAAAATTCAACGATTTTAACATTTTCATTTTTGTGAAGATACAGAGAGTGTTGCTGGAGATTTTCCATGGTCTGTGAAAATCTGAGAAAATGGTGTTGGAGCGATTTGGTCAAATTTTTCAAATATTTACAATGAAAAGCGAGAGATCTGACGGGGTTGAAATAAAACAAAAGCAAAGCTCCAAGTCCAGTTGAAGGATCAAAATGGAATTTGCTTTTGAGGACCCATTTTATTTCCCCAAAACGGAGACGTAGAATTAAATTTTCTTCTGAACTATGCATTCCCAACGAGCTCCCCTTTTGAGATCCACTGTCTCTGGTCCACTACGAGACTGCATGCGACATATCCATTCCTGGATATTATTGAAAGTACTTTCAGGCAGTGCAAAACAAGAAGAACCATTTGCCGTGTTAGTTGTCAGTGACTAATTTGAAATTGTGTTTACACCGATAAATTTTGTCGTAGTTCTTACAAAATGATTCATTTACAAACTTACACACATTCAAATATTTCAGAAAGGAGCAGTGACGAAATAAAACAGACTTTCGAATGCATTTGAGTTCACTTAGTATCTATCAGGTGGTAAGTGAGCTCTTGGATGAAATAAAAGCAGGGTTTTGTGTAATTCTTTTGTAACAATGCTTGAGCACACACTTATACTTAGTTCGCAGTGTATATGGATTGAGTATGGCTGAGTCACCTCAATGTAATACTGACAACTAATTAAAACTTTGTAAATAGTGCTAAGATTTCCACCAAACTTTCCAGGATCATGCGCGATTTCTAGGACCGCTGTGCAGTTACCAGATTTTTAATTTGGGCACCTTCTGAGAGTGAGTCTTTGAAATAAATAAGACAAACCCAGCCCCCTCGCCTCCCCTTCCACATTTTGCAATTAATACCAAACTGAACTGCGTCGGAAATTATTAATCGAGACCTTTCATTTAATATCTCACATGGCTATAATTGGAGAAGTTTTGCATGTATGGGGACCCCACCCTTTAAACTTAACTTCAAACAATTAGCTCAGGCGTCGTCAGCGATCCTTAATGGGTCGCTTACGCAATTCTGACCCCCTAGCTGGCAGCCTAGTGCCCAGCAAAAGACAAAGCAACGGCTGAAGTACGCAAACCGAGAAGAAGGTTCATAGAGTGATGCCGCATCTGCAACGCAGACGGCAACAGACACCGTACCATGCAATGCTGTTGTCGCGAAAAGAAGCACAGTGAAAACTACTGAAACTGACCAGCTGTCGACTATTCTTGCGAAACCTGAAGAGGAAAGGCTTACCAAAAAATGCGCGGTAGTTACGGAGCACATGCGGTCTGTAACATTCCTCTAGAAAAACGTCAGCAAATGGGTGAAAAACGGACTGATGGAGCTGGAGGAGCTCTTGGACAGAATTTTGTATTACAGGCGGACAGGGAGTGTAATAGAAGATGCACCAAAAGTAGAAACAACCGCGCCTTGGCTGAGAACATCACAAACGCCAAACGAATCGCAGACAGTCCGTTGAAGAGCCAATTGGGAAAAAAATGAACGGAAGAAGGAGACTTCAATCAGGTACTCTCCATAGCTCAAAAGAAGAAGATGGAGGAACAAGAGGCAACAACACGCCGAGCTATCAGAAGAACTTCTGCCTAAAATTAAGGCGGACACGAAGGATGAAGCACCAGAAGGGAAGACAGGGAGACGAAGGAGGACTATACGGGCAGCTCTGCTTATTAAGCCGACGGAAGGCAAGGCCTTTGTGAAAGTCCTCAGGGAAATCCGTTCTAGGATGAAACTCAAAGAAAGCGGAGGCCAACCGATAAAGATATGTTCTGTGAAGCGATCAAGAGGTTACTGGGAGGGAAAGCTTTCTAGCCTAGCACCCACGTGCGCTTTGAAAATCCGAGACCTTCACTGCCTAACGGAAAATAATGAGGTAGAAGAGGTTATCAAGCGCGAATGTCCGACGGTAACCAAGATCCGAATTGGTGTCACCTCTGCGAACTCCCGGGGTGAAAAACTGGCTGTGGTGGAAGTTAAGGAGAACTATGCGAGGAAGCTTCCTAATAGCGGGAAAATGAGAATTGGTTGAATGATATGTGGAATACGACTGCAGACTGTCCCAATCAAATGTTACAGATGTTTGGATTATGGGCGCACGTCTGACGGGATGGCAACATGCCGCAGATGTGGTCAGGCAAATACCTGCAACGGAAAGGAGAGTTGCGTTATGTGCAGGAGCTCTGGGCGGGGTCCAGTCTTCAGAGCAGAACTGGAAAGAGTTAGGACGCATGATCCGCATCTTACAAATAAATATGCACCAGAGTGCAACCGCTCACGAGTTGCTGGCTCAGTTCGCTGCGGAAACCAAAACTGGTCTAGTGTTTATCAGTGAACAGTAGCGAAGGAAGGACCGCTGTTATCTGGGTTCGGGACGGCACCAACTTTAGGGTTCTTGCTCAGGGTCGAAAGACGGTTTCGTCTGGGTTCAGTGTTTGGAGGTAACGTTTTTCAGTGTCTATCTAACGCCGAACGATACGATGCCGGTCGGGGCTGACTTCAACGTCAAGGCACTTGAATGGGGCATGTCTCACACAGATTCCAGAGGGAAACGGATTCTCGATATTGCAGCGAGAACAGGACTGGTAATTTTAAACACCGGATTCACCCCAGCGTTCCGGAAAGGAAAGCATTCCCGACGTAACTTTCGCGTCGGAATCACTGGTGTCGCCGATGGACGGGTGGCAAGTTCTGGAAGACTTTTTAGCAAGCGACCATCAATAAATTGCCTTCGAATTGCTTGACACCAATCCTCAACGCGCGCAACCCCGGCGCTCTTTCGGTGTGTGGAACGTCGCGAAGGTGAACACCGGAAGGTTTGTCGAAATTCTTGGAGAAGATGGAGCCGCGCTGAAGTTCACTCTTGGCCGTAAATTTAGTTATGAGCCTGATAACATCTACCTGCGGAGCTTTCATGCCCAGGAGGGCACCAAGACGTGGCCTTCTACGTATTGATGGACGGTGGAAATTGCAGAGCTGCGGAAGGAGTGCCATAAACTCCGTCGCTTAATGCAGCGTTTAAACGACCGATAGGAGGCATCATAATCAGCACAGATCAGTCAAAGGGAGACTCCGGAGTACAATAAACAGGAGCAAAGCTCGCTGCTGGCAGGACTTGGTCGATGAATGGGGACCCATGGAAGCTCGGTTACAAAATGGTAACCCGAAAAATCGGACCTTGTGAAAACCCTGTTCACTTAAGGTAGAACAGATGGACCGCATTGCACGAGCACTATTCCCTGCACCGGTACGGGATGATAACGGTAATGCGAAGAGCACCAAGAACTGACCACTTTTCTCTATAAAAGAGTTGGAGTTGGAAGAGGCAGTCCTCTCTCAGAAAAAGAAAAATTCGCCAGGACCCGATGGCATCTTAGCAGAGATATATAAACTGGTGCTGCAATATCAGCCACACCTACTACTCGGCGCATTCAACGATTGCCTGAAAGAAGGCATTTTCCCTGTTTGTTGGAAGGTAGTGAGGCTTGCGCTGATCAGGAAAAGGAAAGGCGACCCTGAGTTGCCATCTTTATACCGCCCACTTTGTATGCTTGACACTGCTGGAAAAGTGCTCGAAGAGCTAATCAGAAGTAGACTTACTGGAGCGATACGTTCTTCCCGAAATTTACCTCCATGGCAGTTCGGGTTTAGAGCGAAGAAATTCACAGTTCATACTGTCATGCATGTCGTCGATACCATTCATCGAGCGGAGACAGACAATCGTCGATATCGTCGAGTGGCGGTCCTCGTAAAGCTTGTCGTCCGAAACGCGAAACTCAGTAAGATTCTAGTCAAAGAACAGTCCACCATTTCTTAAAAATTCAAAGAGCTCCTGGATGAAGAATTTCAACACTTTAGAGGAGAGTGGCTTGACATTATGCAGCCAAGTCGTTTGAGGATATCGAATCGGCAATCATCGGTGATAAAGTCATCTGGGTTATAAGAAAATCCCGTTCATATAAAATCAGAGAGGGTTACTCCATAAGTTGCAATTACTGGAGCTGTATCTCGTTCAGAGATATCCCACACTCCTAGAGACGCACTTAAAGACAATCATGAAGATCTCCATCTCCAAATCTCAACACCTCAAAGGCAAATTCGGTTATATGTTTGTAACACTACAAGCAATATATCCTACCTGCTTTCCTGGATATAGAGGAAGGCAGTCAACAGTATCGATACCACAAACATCAAGGAGGTTCTAACCATAATAAGTTTGCGCATAGAATAGTATCCATGGTAATACAACCTGATCTGAGAGATAGTCTTGGTCAGAGCTGTGAACGGAATACCTTAGAGCGATGCCATCTCTCCGGAGCTCTGGATAATAGTGATGGGTGAAAATTTACGGATATTGGACAGGAGCCCGGTGAAGGAGGTGGCGAATACCAAAAACTTGGTGAGATTTGTGTTAGAGATGCTTTCGTCCGTTGAGTTAAATTATAGAGGGTGGCTTTGGAAAGGTTTGCATGTAAATTGCAAGATACGGGCTTGGCATAAATTCAACCAAAACGGAGCTGGCGCTATTTACCACCAAGACAAGGGTACAATAATTTCCAGGACCGCTTCATGGCTGGTTGCCGAGGAGCCGTATTGATAAGGATAAGCTTGTCCAATCTCTGCGTTTTCAAAACCCTAGGATTTCCGCATGTGATCGAGAGAATGAACCCTAGGTAAACAGCTAGCCTTTTATACACCTCATAAATGGAGAGCACATGGAGGCATTGTAAAGGACGTGTTACAAAGTGCCGTTCTCCTTAGATTTAATTAGGTTAATGCCAAAACAATTAAAGAGGCTCTAACCACAATAGGATTGGTGGGTTGTCTTATGCATTGGATAGGGTCCATGCTAATTGCCAGGACAATCCAATCTGATTTGGCTAAAATTGTAAGCTAGGGCTGATGCTATTTTTTACCAAGGCAAGGGCACCTGAATTCCACTTCGCGGCCAATTCCTGATGAAGCACAATTGAACAATGCTGACCAAATCCTCTTACGATCCAGATCATATTTAGCAGGCGAAAAGCTGCGAATACCAAAAACCATTTTCAACCGAATCCATGTTCCTCTTTTCTCATCATTCATCTCTACCTCCTAGTTTGAATCATCCATCAGAACCAATCATAATCAACTTTCACCACCGCATCCTGTCCTCATGTTACACATTTGAACTCAATCTTAACCACTTTTCATTGCTTCAGCTCAAATTTCTTTGACACCCACTTAAAAACCACCACGCGATTTTTTTTCTCATCAATTTATTTCTTTTTTAATCTCTTCGTTAGTTGACTTAAATTAAAATGTGAAAAATGTTTGATGAATGAAGGCAATGACTTTTATTCGGATATTTTAATATATACACATGTTCATGCGGAGCTCATTTTATCCGAGCCTGAAGTCTAACCTCAGAGCTCTTCAAGATGACGACCGAACCCAAGATGTGGTTCAAATTTGGAACATTTAATTGCTCCACGCTCTTTTTATGTTTCCAATAGTCGCGGGAATCAGTTCAGATGTTGGATTGGTCGGCATTTTAATTGTACGAATTGTGTTTATCTAAGGGAGCTGGAAAATTTGCGGAAACCATTCTGGAATCGGATGGTTTTGTCATTAAAAATTAGAGTAAGTGAGGAATCAACCACAAAAATAAAAGTCCCTCTCGAAATTCGGGACATGAAAGTTTTCGAGCATCCTTGGCTTGGTCCTACTGTTTCAAACCTGCTTCTTACGCAGGACTAATTTTGGGAGGAATTGAACCAGCGAAAGCCATTCCGAAAGGACTTCGGTGCCAATGACCTCATGTTCTTAGAGTGCCTGACAATGCTCGGGGACATATAATATAATGCCAAGCTTTTTTTTCGATGACTAGATGAATCATCCCCCCTTAAATAGCTCCTTGTAATCTTCAAATTCTACTCAAGTATTCGCCTTATTTCCTGAGGATACTAACAGCCGTCAAAGCTTGGGCCGTCCCCCGATTTCTCCCAGTTTTAAGCATTCTGTTTTAAGAGACACTCCACCCAAAAGCTATTTTAGGGCTGTATTCTTAAAATCAACCACTGTCTCTATGTAGGCCGAATCTCCAGAATTTTTCCTCAGTCCAGACATATGATTCAACATGATGCCAACGATCTTGAAGATTGCGGTCTAATTAATGAGTCATATGGAGTAATTTATTGGGACTTTTATATTTGGATAAAAAAAAAGATTCAGTGCCACCACGAAAAAATGACCTTGCCTGAAGGATGACAAGGGAAAATGATTGGAGACAAGACGTCGGCCCGAAGGTTACTCGAAAAAGATTTGCAGATTTTATAGCAAGAAAATTGGAGGATATTTTCGGCACAAGGAACTTTAAGTCAGTGTTCACTATTTGAATAGAATTTAAGCGCCATAATCCAATTGAGGCACCAGAGCTGAGGCTGTGTTCCACTTCTGGACTTATGACCATAAACCTAATTGAGTAGAAAAAATGATCACATCCCTCCCATGGAATTGAACAAAGAACCATAGAGCTCTTCAATGATCCCAAAAGCACATCACTTGCAATTACTTTCCAGCATATTAGCTAACAATTAACCATCACAATTCAACCATGGAAGCCACGATCTCATGTTAAGTCCTCCCTTACGAATGCTGCCCATTCATTTGGTTCACATATGGGAATCGATTGATCTTCAGAAAATAGGCTCCGCTATAACTCCTTAAGGTTAATGGCATTAATCATGCGCCTTCATGCTATGCGCCTCATATGCCTCGACGACAGACAATAGAAGAATTGTGATCAGGAAGTTCTTGATTAATGTCTTTGTTGTCTCGACCGCGAAAAGCCTGAGATGACTGCCAAGACGTTGATGGAAATCAAGGGAAAAAGAAGGCCTCTAGGCTCGTACATATTATGTTTACACGACGATTAAGATATTCTCTTGGAGCGATTATATCCCTCCTGCACATCTGTATGGATGGGATACATCAGCGTAGATAAAGATAAATTGTAAAGAGGTAATTGAGTGTGACGGCGATGTTGTGATGTCTTAATTGGAGTTGGTTTTGGATCTATACGCGAAGTAGTTATTATGGTGAGTCTAGTTGGATAAATAGATAATGCAAGTAATAACGCATTTTGAGTAGAATTATGAGGTATTGATTGATAAGATACTAGCGGCCAGCTAACGAAAGCATGAGAGCCTTCAGGCGCCTTATGCATCTAAAGCCTTCTAACATCTTGAGGTTGATCCACACACTTGAGTGAAAAGTGGGCGTTCTCGGAACATGAGGGAACTGTTCGTCGTGTGATATAACTCACACGACCTGGTGAAGTGGAGGAACTTCTCTGGGTTCACCAATAACAACAAAAACTCATGAGTGCTGAAAATTAGTGAAACCAAAATGCAAATTGGAAAATAAAAATCCAAGAAAATACAAGGCCTGACTGTACTTAGTTACTTTTCTGGCTGTATTCGGACAGAAGCACACTATCTAATCCAAAATTTTACCAAAAGCTAAAACGATGCTTTCGTCGGAAAAATCCCAAACCCAAATACCTTATTATATTAATTGGCGCCCAATGTGGGTCTCAACAACAATGTCGGTTGTAACTTCAAACTTCTGTGAAAATATCAAGGGGGGTTGGTTAATAAGCATTCCCTTGATGTTTGCCTACCTTGTCGCTGACAGGGAGCTCAGTAAAAAGTAAAACCTGGAGCTAATGGTAATCAAAGCCGCAAGATAAGGTGTGACTATCATGCGGAGAGCTCAATAGTGATAGTCACACCGGTTACGATATGACTATGAATTGTCAACTCTGAGCACCAGGCGACTCCTAGTTTCAACTAAGGATATTGGTAAAAAGGGGCTCTACCGAGATAGACTTGCTGTTCGTAGTAAAACAAAGGCAATGTTCAGATAACTCAGGGGTTAAAGCGCTAGGCTGTCGCACGGTTGGTCGCGGTTCAAATGTTACTGGTAGCGATGGGATTTATGGGTCGCTGGATGTCGGATACTAGTGGAGCAGTTGTGAATGAGTGTATGAGTCAAATCAGGGAAATAGTACGGACGAGCGTAATGCTAACTACATTACCTTCTACAAGGTACCATAACCCTGTTGTGTACCATTACGGTCCTCTCTAATACACTTCAACAGCCAGATCTAATTGAATTGTCGCGGAAATGTAAAAAATAAAACTAAATCTTTTTGCCAGCACTCCTGATCCCGGACTCCAGTTGACAACACTTATTGAGGCTACGAGTAAGAATCTGTCTTCGAGTAAAAAGCAGCTTTCAAGCAAACCGCTCCCAAGTAAACCACAACCCCAGGCTATACCAAGCTTGAGGTGAAATTATTGGGCGAGTCATTAGCGGCTAAGAGCAAATCGAACAGGCAGCAATCCTCTAGCGATCCTACTTCCTCAGCCGAAAGTGAAAGAAAGAAGACTTGACCAACAAAGGTTAAGTCATCAACTGGAACAGCTTAAATGAAAACTCCTCCCAGTTAGAAGAACTGCATGATCACAAGGCGTCAAGTTTCGTTTTGATTTGGTACATGTATACCGTAAAATGTTACGGGTAAACTTTTTCAACAAAGGCACGACAGTACTGCTCCTCCCTCAATACTATGTCGGAGGGTTCACGATTAGCCCTTAATAAGGTACCTGAGCGCTTACTATCGGTGTTGCTGAACCAGATATTAGGAAAGTTCGGGAACAGATGGGGCTACTCCGGGCATAGTACCGTGACATTACAAGTGCTTATGCCTCAATTTCCAGCAGCCACTAGTCATTCGTCGGATCAATGGCTGCAAGACATTTATTTACCTCATACAAGAACGATAGGTTTTTGGCACTGAAATCAAGGGCCTAAACTTCCGACAAGCTGGACTATTGTATCCCAATGGGATTGCTGCACCCCGCTCGCGCATGGTAGTTTCAAAATACATCAAGACTATCTTGGTAAACGACCTGTGTGATGTTACGCCCACCATATTTCTTGGGAAAGTTCTATCATTAAAGTGAGAGGATCGAAATTATTAGACTATCTGGTAGAAACCAAACTGCAGATGCTCAACATGGGTAATGAACCGTCTTTCTTCAATGTGCCCAGGCGGGAGTATTGAACTTCACCGACTTCACGGCATCCTCTGACACGTCGAGTCTTGTTGGAAAGTAGACGACATCACGCTCTCAGATAACTGGCGCATTGACTTCGTCATGGGCATGGATTCACCTCCAACCACACCATTTTGGAATCCGCGGAAGATAGATTGGATGGTATACAAAACCGACATGAGCGAATGAGTTGTGATCCTTAGGAGGTGCATTAAATCAAAGAAAACAACCGACATGATTGTAACTTGCATAAAAGAAGCTTTCGAAGAGAAGTGGAGACTATTGAGCGGTCACACCCGTATGTTGCAGCTCAGATTTGGCAAAGTATAAGAGAATGACAAGGGGATCGGTGCAAAGAGGCTCCGAGAGTTCTAAAACAGAGGATAAGATCACAAAACAATCATCATGGAAACGCTTTCGTGAAGAGACTAACGGTCCAGAGGCAAACTCAAAGTTCAAGTGGATCCTTGCCAAAGAATGTAGCCAGGTGGGTTATCTAGGTTTATAGAGAAGGAAGTGCACAGAAAGTGATGAAGAAATGAAAAACATCTACTCAAAGTATACTTCCCAGGCAGCATTTAAAATCTCAACTCAGGACCGACAGAGGCATACGGCCCTCAAACAAGAGACTGAACTCTAACATGCAAAGTAGTATTATTCGAACGAGTAAAATGGGCATTTAACTCATTCCTTAGATTCAAGTTTAGTTTATGGGAACTACGTAGTCCATTCTGCTCTATGACGTGGAGGTATGGGCTGATGCCCTCGGCAAAGGGGTGTATCGTAAGCGCCTTGCTCAAGTGCAGAGACGGGGAGCTTCGAGAGTGACGTCTGCTTATTGCATTGTCCCACAACTGGTGATGGTGATCGCAGGAGTGATCCCCGTTTCTCTCCGTGCTAAGGAGCCTAAAGCTATCTACAGCCGCAAGGGCGAAAACTTAAGAGAGTTGGTTGCCCGTAAAGAACGTCAATGCCCTCTTACCGGCAACTCTCTTAGCAAAATGAGCCAAAAGGCAAATGGACTGCAAATCTAATCGACAATTTAGATCCGTAGCGTGGAGGCTTTAAGTCTTACATGTACAAGATTAGAAAGGCACGATCTCCTGATGGTGTATTCTGCAATAGAGGGGCGGACGATGCTGAACACACCTTTTTTTCTTGTGAAAGGTGGGACCGCTTTTTTTAGGAATTTTATGCACAGACAGGGGAGCTCTCTCAAGATAAAATCGCCAGAAAGATGCTAAGGAACGATAGGAGATGGAATGTGTTGTGAATTACCGGCGGAATGCGCGGATGGCAAGAGGTTCCCTGAACTAACAACTCCCTTACCGTTGGTCGAAGGAATTCGCAGACCTGAAGGCTCCCCTAATGTGACAAACGGTTCCAGGCTAGTTCTCTAATGTCAGGTAATCCGACAAGGTACTGTTCCAAAAGTCTGTGGCGCGGCAGGATCTGCAGCATTCGAAATTTATTTCGGATGTTGCGGATGCGGACGGGTAGATGGCGCTGAACGCGGAAACTCTCCACTCACTCGTTTTCAGAACGCACCGGGGGAGTGGAGAGCCAGCGGTAAAAAAATGCCGTTGGTTGGGACAGTAAGGACCGCATGGAAATAAGTCGGTCTCTTCTGTTTCCAACCGCGGCTACGAACACTTCGGCTCGATCATAAAAAATAAGAAAACGGGTTATAATTTATTTTAAATTAATTTGAAAGAACCAAGACACAGTGAAGATTAGTTAAAGTAACCAAGACACAGTGACGATTAGTTAAAAGTCCACTAATCTATGCTAAGTCAGGAAGCTCTAGGTGCAGCTTGTAAATAACACCCCAGGGCCAGATGGGATCCCTCATGTTGCTCTGAAAGTAGCCGAATATAGGAAAATTCCTCAAGTAATGGATGCTACAAAAGCTCATACGCATTCCTAAGTCAGGTAAACCATTAGGTGGCCCCTCCCCATATAGACCGATATGTCTGATTAATAACGACTAATATACAATAGGCTACTCGCTATTGCAGAAAAAGAAGGCGGCATTTCTGACAAACAATTCAAACTAGTAAAGTGAAATCAACTGGAGTTTTTATGCTGCGCCTTCTTGAAAATGGGACAACTATTGGCTTCACTGATGATGTCGGGAAACTAGTAGTTCCAAAGGCCTAGATGAAGTCGACATCTTCGCAAATGAAGCGATATGAGAGATCAATTCCTGGTTGAAAAATTCCGGCTTATCACTTGCTGAACATAAAACGGAAGTAGTCCTCATTAGCAAGAGAGGGAAGAACACAACCATCAAAATTTAACGAACAAACAATTTACCCCCATAGCTCAAATACTTGGGAGTAATGATTGACACAAGGCTCAATTTTATGTCCATATGTCCACTCTCCCCTCCCCTAAATTTAACATAGAATGATGTAACTCACTGTATGCGTAAGCGTTCACCGTTCCCACCTTTCCACCAAATTTGATGTCAATCGTTTCTGAGAAAAAATGCGTGTGACAGACAGACAGATAAACAAACAAAGGGCGCATATTGCTCGAAGAATTTTCACGTCTGAATGTCGCTCTGACAAATGTTGGCGGCGTTAATATTTTTCGGAGACAGAATATGAGATCGGTAACTTTACGTTTGTTAGCAGAAATCAACACATTAGGATTTCCAATGGCAGATGAGCGAGGGATATACTTACAGCGACCATTAGGCTACCATCTTCCAAATGAAGCCTAAACCACGAGCGAAAGGTATCAACAAGACTGCAGTAGTGCCTTAGCAAATGTTCGAGGAAATAAGGTGACGCAGGTTCTTAAAGGAATACAAAAAAGGATACGCCGCACTGTACTCAAGAAACCAATGCCTAACTTCTGGTGAAATGCCAAAATCGATGAACTTTGCAAGGTGTGCCTTAAAGCCAGGAGACACAGTCAACGTAGCGGAAACCAGCCTGAGTCTGAACATTTGCACAACCGATATAAGAAGGCGAGGAAGGAACTGCACACAGCCATCTCTAGAAGTAAAACTGAACACTTCTAGAGGTTATGCAAGGAAGCGGACTCTACGCGTGCGGAGATGCTTGCAAGGCAGTCATGGCATCAATCAAGGGTGAACGCTCGCCACCGATCACCAACCCTGATTTGCTGCGGGATGTCATTAGTACCCTCTTTCAAATGAAACGAACGTGCCCACTGTCCAGATAAATTCCGATGAAACTCCCTAGGTAACCACTGAAGAAGTGCTAGAAGCCATAAAGTAAACTGGGGAAAATAAAGCCCCAGATTCAGATGGCATTCCAAATAAAGTTCTACTAGTGGCCGTTAAAACTGTTCCAAGATAGTTCGTTGAAACATTTGCGACGTGTCTCAAAGAAAGGTTTTTTTCCGGAAAAGTGGAGGAAAGAAAAGCTTGTCCTAATTCCGAAGCCAAGTAAACCTTTGGGTGTTCATTCGTATTATAGGCCAATATGCCTATTAAACGGCATCGGAGTGGATCATCTTCAATAGCCGTGTGCCAATCACAGAAAGGGAGGGCGGTCTCTCAGATAGGCAGTTCGTACTCCAAAGGGCAAGATCTACTATCAATGTAATCAGTACGGTGACGAAAATTACTGAGGAAGCAGTAGAGGGCAATAAATCTTGAGGGATAGTTACTCTCGACGTGAAGGACGCCTTTAATACAGCAAAATGGAGCAAACATTTTTTTGGGGGTTTAGCCAAATTAGGCGCTCTGAGATGTGGTGGTGTGCATAATCGTAGCATTTCTCTAGGAGCGGCAATCATGTTACGATTCGAACGATGAACCTAAGAAATATTGAACAACCTGCGGGTTCCACAAAGATTAGTCCTCGATCCTATCCTATGGACATCGGAGTGACTATCCTGGTCTGAAGCAATTTTTGAAATAAGGTCTTGACTAGAAGACGCTGGTCTGATGCACGTAGGGCATAAAACCGAAGTAGCTTTGATCACCAAACGAAGGAAACAAACGTCGATAAAGATCAGAACCAACGCCTAAATACCTACAAGTAATGGTTAATAAAAGCCTAAAACTCAAGCCCTATCTTGAGAATTTACCACCAAGGCTTCCGGGCTTGCTACATTGTTGGCAAGAATGTTACCAAATGTAGGTGGTCCAAGGCAAACCCGTTGGCTCCTTACCTCAAGAGTTGTCAGCTCCATCTTGTTTTATGCAACTCTAGTCTGGGCATGGGCATTAAAACTAGAAAGAAAATCACAGTCCCTTATCGATTGAGTGCCTTGCGAACGTCGTGCGCTTACCGTACAGCATTAGACGAAGCAGCATATGTAATAGCAGGTATGATCCCATCCACATCTTGGCTAACGATGGCCGACGCTTCTATGACTCACCATATGCAATCGGCGATCCTGTACCTATCGTCGGCAATTAGTACGAAGTGAAGCAATTTTGAAGTGGCAAAAAATGGGATGATTCAACTAAAGGACGTTGGACTCATAGTATTATTCCAGGTGTCTCAAAATGGATCAAACGAAGACATCTTTGAAGTTAGCTGCGGACTGACTCAATTCCTACGCGGGCACGGAGAGTACCGTGCATACTCTTATCGCTTCGGGCATGGCGACTTCCCAGATTGCCCATCACGCAAGATGATTCCACAGAATGCGGAACATGTTGTTTTTAACTGCCCGAGGTTCGCCGCACACAGAGTGGAGGCCAAAATTGACGCCAAGGCGCGGTTGTCACCCGAGAATATCGTGGATAAAATGTTAGCCTCTGAAAAAACTTGGAGGGCGGTGGAAAAATAAATGAATGAGCGCAATCTGTTAAGGAAGGAGGCACTTCGGAGGAAAGTAGTAAATAACGACACGAGTAGGGATGGAATAAGTGAATCACTTGTCGCCCAACAAGCGGCCAAGAAGAAAAAAGCCTCCTCGCCAAAGAAACCTGCGTTGACGAATATTCCGGGTAGTTCTTCGATGACGGCTCCAACTGCGATAAAAGGGAAACAGCCTACAGCTCTTAAAACCGAAGAATGGACAAAGGTGGGCGGCAAAAAGCAGCATAAGGCAAAAAAGAAGTCTAGTCCGGAAGTAACCATTATTTCTAAGAAAGAAGATATGTCCTACGCGGACATTCTTCGGAAAGTCAAAGCGGATCCGGAACTGACAGAAGTAGGTGGCAGTGTGAGCCGCATCAGGCGTCCGTAAAAGGGGGATCTGTTGCTGGAACTAAACAATTCTAGCGAAAAGATAGTGAATAGCTTTCGCGGTCAAGTGGAGTAGGTGAGGTGAGAAGATGAGCAAGCAGACGTGAAACCTCGGAAGCAACAAATAGTGATCGAGTGCAAAGACCTAGACAAGGACAATTTAACCTTAGCGACCTAGAAGAAAGTGCCATCAAAAGGATGAAGAATGCATATGGAGGTACGCAAACCGCTATTATTAGCTTGCCGGTGGAATCAGGGATTAAACTGATTACTGCGGGCAAGGTAAGAATAGGTTGGGTTGTGTGTCGACTTAAGGAGCAAATTTCTCTGAAGAGATGCTTCAGATGCCTCGATTTCGGTCACTTTGCGGCAGCATGTACTAGCGAGTACGATAGATCGAGAGGGTCCAGGAAATCCAGTGAAGAGGGCCACCTTACCAAAGACTGGGCTTGAGATCCACGATGCATGTTGTGCAAAGGGAGAACGGGAGTAGATGATCGACACGTTGCAAGTGGTGGCAGGTGCCCGGCATATAAGAGGGAGCTGCATCGTAAGACTAAATGAGGTTGATACAAATCAAAGCTCAAGACTTGCTCTCGCAAACCATTCCCGAGTCGAATGGCCGAATGAGGCACACTGTCTCTACCGGAGAAGAAGGGTAAATCGGGCCGAGATGACTGCGGGCTTTCGAAGAGCCACTGGGAAGGAGCTGTACAGAAGATGGCTGCAACGGTGGGATAATTCCAGAAAGGACCGCTGGATCCCGTGTATCGAGAGATGGGTCAAGCGCAAGCATGGCGAAGCCGATCACGATGTGCCGACTCCGCATGCGAACGGGACAAAGGCTAAAGAAAAGGAAGAGGTCTAGCGCAAGCATGGAGAATTAAACAACCACCTAACGCAGTTCCTTACGGGACACGGTGAACATAAGAAGTATTTGCATCGCTTCGGATTGGGTGAATCTCCAGAGTGTCCCGAATGCGCCGCTCCACCCAAGGATCCGGAGCAACGCAGTTATCGGCCCCCTGATTTCGTGGAAGAGATGCTGAGGTCCGCAGCAAACTGGAGTGCGATAAGCGGAACAGTAACTGCGATACAGGAGAAGCTTCAGGAGCTGGAACGAGCTCAGAAAGCGCTACGAACGCGTGACTTAGTTGCGCTGGTGTAAACCAGAACCCTCCCCGCGAAGTAATACTTCACAGTGGTCCCGCGAGCATCTGGGCAGAGAAGTGGAGGTGGTTTTAGTGGGTGATAATCCCACGCACTGCTGCAACCTGGCGCAGCAGCCTCTGCTTATGATTTCCATTTCCACCCATAAAAGAAAAACCTATAGCATTAGCCCATAAATGTTGTCTGGTAATCAGCATCAACCCTAAATCAAGCATCCTTCTCCCCTAAAGAATCGCAAGTCATTTGGCTATTCTGCAAACTTCGAAGGATTACATGATTGAAACTAACACTTTTCCAATCTCTATTTTTTTATTTAATAAAAAGCCCATCCTAAATCAAAAGTGTACAATTTTTCTGGAGAAAGGTTGCTGACTCTCTGCTGCAATTAAAACTATTCCAGAAGTTCAGGTTGCTCGAAACACTGCTAAGTACGCGGTTCCTTCTAGAAAAATTATTATCCATACCAATGTCCACCAAGAAGGGATCTATGCTGTAGTCACTACACTGAGCCTGAGTGAAACTAACGAAGAACAATTGGTGGTTGGTCAAATTTAGCCCCGGCATTCGCTCATCATCGATCTTATCCGCAGTAATAAAACTGTTATATGCAGAGTAGGCTATCTGAGTGCTAACCACTTCATAAAACCGATTTCTAATATCTTCATAATAGGCTTCATCTAGTTCGCCAAAGTCACTACGGATCTCCTTCAAATCCACTCCAACGCCTCCGCCGTCCTCTCTGCTGTTAGCCTCGTCAGCAAATGGCCATTTCTTATCCGCATCGAGATCTAAGTCTAAATTTGTAGTTTGGAAATTATAGCATCTATCAAACTCCTCCATTTTTTTCACGTATTTTCGAGACCCTGCGTCTGGTCGATGGAGTCCGCTTAAGACATTGGTGTAAGTGTGTGCAACCATCGGTCCCAGAGAGCCAAACTTGAACGCCATAGGCAAATGTTGGTGATATATTGGCGGTACAAGAATACCTGCTGGTATGGTAATTCTATCCGTTATGGGATCATATCGGGGCTTAATGTCCATCAGGCTTAAATTTAAATCAATATCAGCGGCCATTAGTGGTGACAATTTATTGTGCATGGATCGAGTCTTGAATTCTAAACAATGCAAAAAATTTCGATCAAAATGACTGGAATTTACGATCAAATCGCTGTAGATTTTATCTAGTTGATTGTTGGAGCTCAGATAATCTGGATAGCCGATTTCTAGTTGGGTATGGTTTAGTTTATTAATGATTTGTGATTTTAAATGATCGTCGAGCCAGTCCGAATGGTCTATTGCTTGCTGAAACTGATACTGCAGAGCTTTGGCTATTTGGAGAATTTCTGGTTTGACGCCGGTTAAATTGAATTTATGCAGATGGAGGACATATGTTGCGAGCGGCATGTCTTCCAGAACTCGAGCTGAACAGTATCTGTGCTGTGAGAATTTCGAAATCTGCACGTTCTCTTGCAAATGCTCTAAGAAGTGTAAAGCTAGATAATTGGCAAGTGTGTCTGCTGGAGTCCGACGTAGTAAGATCTCAAGCTGTCGGAAGTAGTTGACATCCTCGATAATAATCTGCATCGAAAAGTTCATCTGGCTCCCAAGGAGGACAGTGAAGTAGCGACTCCAATCGATAATAGGGGTCATATCTTTGAGTTTAGTTAGGTTCACAGGTTCGGCTTTTAAAGGACTTCCACGATCGTTGGACATTACCAAATTGTTAAGTTGGATCCCAAAGTCAATTACGTTCTCAATACTCTCCTTATCAGATAGACCATATCGTTCAGCCAATATCGTGGATTGAAGTTTTCTGCTAAGACCTGGGTCAGGAAGGAGAAAGTCAGGAATGTCTAGTCCCGGTAACTTCACGTCCGCTTTCTTCAAGTGTATCGCTGGAGTCTTATTGTATTTTGACACCGATTGGTAGATAAAGGCGTTGGACCCGTAGGACTGCATGCGAGCAACCGTACTGAGCCAATCGAACCCATCGGAACTCCATTCAGCGGACAGAACATAGGGTCCAAAAATGCTATCGAGAATCTCACTCTTAGCCTGCGATCTCAAGCTCGTCGTGAAGTCATAGTCCATACACGAGTCATAGTACAATTTCACTTTCATCAAAGCTTCACTCGTTAGGTTCTGACTCTCCCCATTGATCTCCCGCAATAAGGCCCCAATCTGGCTTTCCATCCGCCGGACAATGAGCTGGAAGACATCATTCTCGTCAAATACCGAAGGTGGTCTGTTTGCAAACTTCCAATTTCCGCACGCATATTCATAGAAGTCATCGCATGGGTTGACACTCTCATTCATGTAGGACTGGATCAATTTACCCCTGGCAGCTCGGCGCAACATCACCTTTTGCTCCATCGTTAGGTTATTTTTCCGGTGTGAACTTGGTGATGCATCAGACTCTCTCAGATTTCCGGAAACGCGACATGCTAACAGTCCAGTCAGTAGAATTACAGAGATCTTCACCATTTTCGCTGAGCACTGCAACCGCATATCTTTTGATCTTTTTCACTAAAGCCTGGTCGCACTGCACTGCACATCCGAATGTAAACAAAATGAACGATTAAGATTCTAGGCCAATCATTCGAGTGAACTTGACGCGGTAAATAGACAATTTATAGACTGATCTTGAATACCGAATGAGATGAGATTGTTACTGAAAATGAGATTAATTGTGGCTGGAAGTACGTTCTGTTTCGGCCAGTTTATATTGGGTCACGAGGTCAGCGGGGGATCGCACTGATATATCTGCCGAGCTAGTGTACGTACATATGCTGGGGAACATAATGTGGTTCTTATCGTTGGAAATGATTGCGGGTTGCAAAGTTAAAGTGCCGCAATCAACTGAGGAAAAAGGAACTGTTAAGTGGGATTTCCAAGTCAAAAAATGTAATCTATTTTTATCAAGCCATGGAGTCGGATCTAGCAGAGTCTCAATAGGAATGGTATGGGTTGAATTGCGCTTAGAAATTATTTTTAATAAAAAAAATATGATTTTAAAATGCCACTGCATCAAGATTACTGAAGTAATGACTGCCTGTCAGCTCTCGCTGTTCTGTCTGACTGTCTTTTTTGAGGAGGTGGAAATCTTCTAAAGACGCTAGCCTGGATACGGCAGCGTGAGATTTTTACCTACTAAAACCACCCCGACTCCCCCCATGCCCCATGCAACCACCATAAGGTGTTACATCATGGGGCGGAGTCAGCTTACTCTAGCTTTGCCACCTCTCTTCTCTAAGCGGCGTACGTGAGCGCACCTTTCTCCTGGAGTCTGCTTTCTTCCACAAATCTTGAACAATGGAAGGCTACGTGCCCGAGATCCTCCCGGACAGTATACACAATCGAGTGAGGTATCCAGTTTAAACCTGTACAGGCATTGGCGATGGCCTCTATGCCCCGCGAGAAACTAGATCAGATTATAACTAATCTCACTGTACCGTCTCTCCATCCTTGATGACAGGGATGAGCCTGTGTGTCCACCGACCCTTTCCCGAGCGTTCCCAACACTCTCGCCATTTATTTAAAGGTCTCTCCCTTTCGGTGTTCTTCTTCTGCGTAAAAGGAGAGACAGGCTTCGCGTCATATATGTTCGTCGTCTCATCTGCCAAGACGTCAATGGGCACCATTCCCGAGATGACAAATGCAGCATCACCTGAGATAGTCCTAAAAGCAGAACACACCCTTAGGGCCGTCCTCCTGCACTCAGTTTATAAGTGTTAGCTGTGATCTGCAATATCTTTCCCCAAACGGGGGCTTTTTGGAGGAAGATCGAGCTCACTACCTAGAAGTATGCTCCCCCCCCCCCCCCGCCATGTTCGCCATCATCCCTTCTAAGGCTATGCTTGATGGGTGGATGGGTTGCCGCAGACATATTGCACGTGTTGTTTATAGGTGAGCTTTCCGTTTATCATCACTTCCAAGTTTTCGATGGCCGACTCCAATTTGAATACGGGCATAATTTCTTTCACGGCGCTTAGTAGGACCACTTCTGTTTTTTCCTCCGCAAGTGTCAGACCAGAACTTTCTAGCCAAACCTTAGCAGCACTGATCACTTCGCTTCACTTGAGTAGCATCTTCGAGATGCTTTGCGACCACAACCAGTGCTATATTGTCGACGTAACCCCTCACCGTTCCAAAACCGGAACACATCATTGTACATGATGTTTCACATGTTTCAGTGCCCTGTGGGGAATTCACGGAGACAAATAGTCCTCGGGTCCATCATCGGTATCATACCAAAGCCTCCGTTGTTATAAGGAGCTATTGACAAAAGCAGCGAGATTAGGGGAATATCAATCTCTTCCAGGCACTTCCGTATTAGATTCCAATTGGCAGAATTGAACGCATTTCTCACATCCAAGGTAACCGCCACACAATATTTGCTAGTAATGTCCAATTAATCTTGCTCTACGCAACCCATAGTGTCGATTTCAAATGCCCCATCGGCTCTCGACAACCGATAGCAATCTATTATATATAACCCACTCCAGCATCCCCTCCCCCCCTCCCTCTCAATGTCCAGAAGACACATGGGTTTATAGGAGAATGATTCAGCTGGAAGTTTACCAGGTTTAGGCAGCAGTACCCCATTGGGCATACATGCTTCGAACAACTCCGCGAATATATCCCGTATACATTTCATAATATGCTTAAGGGCGTTATTCGGTACTCCATCCATGCCCAAGGCTTTACTGTCACTTATTCTATGGCAAATGTCCTTCTGGAATCACCCTCACCGTATTCAGAGATAATTGGAAGTTATCGGGGAAATAAGCCCCTGGAAATTTTCAACAAGAAAGTAATACACGTGATCTGCAGAGATGAACGGCCTTTGAACCGTCCCATCACGATTTTACAGGCGTTACCCCACAAGTTTACGTCCGCCTCTGAGCAAAATTCCTTAAAGCATTCTCTTTTGCTCCTCTGAATGGCCAGCTTGAAGGTTTCGCGGGTTTTGTTATTGCCCTTATTCCCCTCTAATCGATGCTGCCTACTGCCATCGCAGGCGCATGGCTCGCCTGTCTAGGTAACAGGCTGATCCAAGGCTGGCCAATCCATCATTCCGCCAATAGTTGGGTCTTCTACCGAAGTGCATTTCCTAGGCGTGGACGCGTCAAATGCTTCGGCGATGCAGTGTGCCAGATGGAGAGCTTTTTCTGCACTGTTTGTTTATCTAACCACACTTCCATGAAGATCTGGTCACCCAATGCTTTTGCAGACCAGCATGGCATCCTTTTCCGTTTCGGGCATGATGGGTTTCTTCTCTGTGGCTACCCCTATAGTTCAAAGAGGATTAGTTGTTGATCTCTGACGCCCCAGAACATACCACGTACCAGTACAGGGCTGTCGAAGGTAAGGTCTACGATTGAGGCAGACCCTCCCTTCCGAAAGATGTTTACATCACCCTCGTTGGTCAGAACTACATTAAACTGCGCAAAAGCTTTTACTAGAATGCGCCCCATCGCATTTGTTTCTTTGCTTGTCCATTCAAGTGCGCAAGCATTGAGGTCACCGCCAATCACCTTTCGTCCTCTTGCGTCGAGAACAAAATTATCAAGCATTTCCTCGAATTCAAACAGTGCCAGGCTTCGTGGGGCGTGGCAGCTGTAAATATATACACCACCTCTTTTCGCCCACACAGAGCCACTAGTGGCCTGATTCAGAGGACATTGAATGGCTTTGTCGACCGCACGCCCATATCGCCGCTCCACTGGTCAAATCTTTAGCCTATTCGGCATGATGGAAATTTCTATAAGGTTTATTTATAATGGCAAGTCCCACCTCCGATTCTAGGCGGTCTGGTCAAGCAAATCCTGAGCGACCCTGCAATGATTGGGATTTATTTGAACAAACCCCATTTTCTGATTGCAGTCAACGCCTTTGTGAATTGTGAATTTTAACTCAACATCCTCGAGGTGCTTTACCACCACAACCAGTGCTATGTCGTCGGCGTAACCCACCACCATGATGTTCCACACTAGGAGGCCCAGTACGGAGCCCTGTGAAACATAAGCGAAGAGAACGTACCTATTTATGTACCTATTTGTCTGCACAAAATCGAGAAAGGCGCCATAACCTTTTAATAGGACCTTCTTCTTCCTCCAACACGTTCTCATTATCCCCTCCCTCTCCAGGGGTACGGTTACCAAATCAATATTTATCATTATCATACCAAACGCCATAATTTATAAGAGGGAGGTGGCAGCCACCATTTTTCAACGGAGTTTCAAAGAGAAGACCCCCACTTCTCTCTTTGTACTATCCTTTCTCCCAGCGGCGATGTGGTTCAAAGCTAAACCCTATTATTCTCCTTCTTTTTCTTTAGACTTTGTCCATTTTACAAGCGGGGTTGGCCCGCACCATTTGATTCTACCAAAATGTTGATCTGGATGCTGTCGCGAGACTTTCAAAACCCCATCGAGCGGATCAAGCCACGGTTGTTTAGGCGGGCCTTTGGTCGCTTACCAACTTCGATGTTCAGACCAATCTTGGCAAGTGAATTCTCATTAGCGCAAAGAGGGATATCCTTTCTCCCTCTCTCCTCCGGGTTGGTGGTTGAAATTTCAATCTTTACCCAAGAATCTCTTCCAAGACTCCTAAAACAGACTCCGGCTTATCCATCCCATTTCCCCCATCCCACTCCTCTCTCTCTCAACAAATTACAACAAAATTTATTACTGATCGGCCCCGTTTCTCTGGCTTTAGATAGCTCGATAGCGAAGCCAGATTGTCTAGAGCTGATAAATGGTATTTTCCTTAGAAATTTTACGATGAAAAGTCATCGGATCAAGATCACTCTGCTTCTGGCCGGGTTTCGTTTTGTTTTTCAGGACCCATTTTACAGCGCACACTACATAAGTTCGATTTTATTTTCAAAACAAAAAACAAAAATAATCTTTCTCCGAATACAGATTCTCAACCTGAACAGAATTCTAAGTATGTGCTCACGTCTAAGTAAATATATTTACGTCTGCCCATCGTAAGACATAACTACAACAATTACGGACTAATGTAATCACTCCGGCAATTACCAATCAAATTCGAATCTATACATTCCTGGATTTATTGCATCATTTTATTTCCTTTTCATGTGAAATGTGTACGATTCTAACAGATGCTTTCCGGGCTCGAAACTTTCCACCATGTATCCATAATAAAAGGAGGAGAAAAAAATTAATTTGGAATTGATTTTAATCTACTTATACCATCTCATACTGCTTTCATCTTGCTGCACAGGAAAAAAGATACGAAACATCCACAAAATAACATCAACAACGGCTGCCAAAATATTTGTTGTATTGTATTTACGGTTACGACTAGATAGAGCTAGAATCATCGGAGTTCCGGGCTATGAGGGGGAAGATTTTCGATTGACGGGGCCGAAAAATCATATTTTCTTAGAGCCAATTTCTGAGAATGGTCTTCAAAAGGTTCAAACAAATTGATCAGCTACCCCTGGAGATGGACAGAAATGTCATTATAATAAACCCCACGACGAGAATTGATAGATACAGATAGCCTTCAATAGGTAAGACACAGGGAGAGTAACTCCCTCTTGTAAGATTTATATTAAGGGGCCGCGTTACCTTGCCTGTGAAACCGAGATAGAGAACTTTCAGCGCTGGAATTGGTGCCTGCAGATGCTATTGGACACAAAAACGACGTACCCTCAAAGGATAAGATGACTTTTCTCCATAAATGTTAGTCACCCTCGGAATAGAATAGGTTATCGTGATCCTCATTTATAAGAAAGGATTCCCCAAAATTGTACAACGCTCCTTTTCAAACAATCCAAACATAATTTTTCAGCGTCCTACATTGGGCGCCACTTGTATTAAATGGGGGCTGGATGAAGCTTTTCTAAAAAAACAATTTTCCTTTAGAATTGTGCAATTATCCAGATTATCACATAGACCAGAGTAGAATTGCAGATTAATCTAGAATCTCTAATCTTACGAACAAGTATGTGCCTCAAGGTATTGCAGGTATCGCCAAGATCAGATAGCCGAGATGCGACAGTCGAAATGGCTGAGCGCCAGCCTCTTCGTCTCGTTACTCCGGGTTGGAATTCCGGTTATCTTGGAACCAAAAATGAGGTAGTGCATTATCTCGATGAACTTGCCAATGTGCCATCTGTCTACAAGTTTGATCACTGAACCCGAAAAAGCTAGTCAGCATGACTTTGAAATTGCTACTAACTTGCTTCCTTTTGAGTCTCGGGAATTTTGCATGCTTCTATTGTGAAGTTTGGTTTGTGAGTCGTGGCTATCAACCCAAAACGCACCACCATTACGCGGCTCAGGGATTGCCAGAAATCGTTGAGGGGTCGTTCACGCTCTCTCTCTCCACACACCACCATGTTGTGGTAGGGGAGGGTGTCCAACACAGGCTCTCCCCTTCAGTGGAAAACCTGCACCCGGTGTCTACGGCGCGGTCAGTCAGAAAGGATAGTACAGCAACTCCCTTAATGAGAGAAACTGGAAACCTCATTGCGGCCCGTCTGTCAGTGCCACTGTTGTCTAACTCTTCTAAAAAAAATCTAAAAAACAGGATAATCAGGCTCGGCAGAAGAAAACTTCAGCCATCCAGGAGAAGGGACGACAGATTTGCCTGTCAGAACCTCTTCTTCCGCCTCAACCTGGGAAAGCGGAAGAAAGGGAAGCTGGTGATGTGGACGCAGCTGGTATAAATATCGTATGTAGAAACAGATTCATGCAGCCCGAACACTGTGAACCTGGGAGGGCTCCCAGTCGACGGCAACGGAATGCACTGCGAAAGAAGGCGAAGTTTGTTGGGAATGAGGACCCTTGGTGGTGTCACCAAGGGTCTCGATGTACAGAGAAATCGGATGCAAAAAAGCGGTGGTTTTCATATTAGACTACAATTATTCTACAAACATAAGAGTTAGCCAAATTAACCTGCAGCATACGAACACCTCTTCCTATCTACTGGCAGCAAGGTTGGTTTATATATTTCTGGTACAAAAGCCATTGGTTCGTTTTATTGGATCAGTCAAGGGGACTAGGATCTTTTTCGGTGAGCCATCCCCGAAGCCGGGGCGCTGCGTTCTGATGTCAAAATTCTTAGAGGCAACCATGCTGAGACAATTCTGTTCCCAGGACCTTGTTACGGTTACAATACCATGCAATACCAGGTTAATGGTAAAAGGAGAAACGTAATAGTCGAATCTGCTTACTTACCTTATGATTCTTTGTGTCCACCGCCGACGCAAGAACTAAGGGATCGGGTAGCGTATTCAGAATCAAGTGGCGTTGAACCCTTAATAGGTTGTGACGCGAACGCTCAGCATATTTGTTGAAGCAGTAGTAAATGCAGTGCTAGAAAAGAGAAACTGTTTAATTTTATCACTACAAGTGGTCTGATGACTACGATAGGGTCATAGGGTTTGTCTCTACGTTTGTGGGGCCAAGGAGAACTGAAGTAATTGGCCTAACAACCTGATTAGAGATTGGCGAGTGCTAGATGAAGTCTCACTCTCAGATACCGTTACTTAGAATATAGTCTGGCTATTACAGGCGACAAGTACAAAGACAGAATCCTAGAAAAATATTGCATGGGCAAAACTCAATGAACTTCTTGGCAACAAAGTGGAGCTCCCTAGGCGACTAAGGAGTCCTTTGGCGATAGAATTGCATTTCGCGAGGACAAAGCAGTAAAGCGGTTCCATGGTAATACCGAGAATTACAAGAACTCAGGAAATCATCCAGATGACTTCTAAACCGTTCTTGCAAAAGCAATAAGAATGAAGACTGGTCAAGCTTCCGGAACTCATAGCGTGAAAATAAGAGGCTCGTAAAACGTTCGAAACGAGACTCCTTTAGAGAATACTGTGAGGAACTGAAAGGTGAAAGGGAATTTCAGGCTGTGCAGAGTCCTTAATAAGGAGGAGTCGGCCAAGGCGAAATGAAAGAGTTTTTGCTGTAAACGCGCAATACTGCAAAGAACTGTGTGTCTGGGTATCACCTGTGCCATGAGCACGACATCCGTCGGAGTTCTGAATGCGCTACTCAATTCGCAGCCCTTGAATTTGTTTATTCATAGACTAATTCGATTAGATCTATGGGGAAGCAATGGACGTGGAGGAAGCACAGAACTTTGGAAGAGTTATTAGGAGAACTGAATCCAGTTTTCGCAATGTCTTGTGATTCGCGGGACCCCATAAATCTGTTTGGTAGAAGTTATTTTGAAACAAAGAAAAGACTTGGACGAACCAGAAGAATGCATGTCACGATATATTGACATTATCTGCACCGATGGCTCAAAAACAGAAAAGAGTTCCGGAGCCAGATTACGCCGGAAGTACACTCTTCCCTGAGGACAATATACTGAAGCGTATACGATCCTAAGAGTGGCAACCTGGATGATTGACGAACAGTTGAAGGGCAGGCGTATCGCAATCTTTAGCGATAGTCAAGTTGCATTGAGGACTTTGAGCAGTCCTTTCATCACTTCAAACATCGTTCAGGAATGTAGAAATCGATTGAACTTTGCTTCTAGATTCAATACGATGAAACAACTCCGGGTACCCGGGCATTGAGAAAAATTAAATCTCGGATGCCTTAGCAAAAACGGGGTTCATTTTCACGCATTCCCGGACCGGAACCAGCAATTAGGGGTATCAGTGGCATTGGCTGATACCACTATCAAAAACTGGGAAAAAGCTTCGCAAAATGACAGGTGGCTGCACCTTCATGTTGCAGAATTCACCAAACTTTTCCTGTTAGAATAAAACAAACATACGGCAAAGTCTATCTTGTCGAAAAACAGGAAGGCTAGCAGAAGTATTGTAAGCATTCTGACAGGCCATTATTCACTAGCTGGACATATGTTCAGAATAGGAATTCTCCAAGATGATACGTGTCCACCCTGTAATGAGGAAGAGGAATCCACGGAATATTTTCTATGTGAGTGCCCGTCCTTTTTTGGTGCTGATATGCTACAATTGCAACGAGTAGCATCACATCCACTGACGGAAATCCTGCGATACACAAATGAATCCGGGATACTCCCGGGATAGTCTGAGTGTTCAGAGGCTCTCCTCCACCTCAAAGCCAAACACACACACACGCTACGGGGATTGGCGCACGGAGGCATCTCAGCAAGTATTTACGACTCCCTGTTGATCCTAGGTAGTAGTTTCTCGGTGAAAAGCGAACCGCTGGTGACCGATATACGGCGAGACACAGAACTGAGCCACCCGTGGGACCGCATTGAACCGGTATTAGTAGAGTGTGTCGCTCGTCGAACAAACGCTGATCAGCCAGTTCCGGGATAAGTTAAGCGTAGGTCTTAAGGATCTGGAGAGACGCTCTTATGTGCTGGAACCATAAGAAAGAAAGAGTTTGGTCGCCACCGCACCCTGCGAAAGAGGCATCGAAGTCTAAATCATTTGACGAAACACCCGGATACGGACAACCAAATAGAGAGAAAGTCTCCCAAAATGATGCGTTTGCCCGTGCAGTGACGGTAACCGCAGTACCCTGGTGTGCTTCTGTTCCGAAAAGAGGCGCATAGAAAAACTGAAACTGCGCAGATAATTTTGGATATATGCTGAGTGGGAGTGCAGTTGACTATCCTTGTAGGAACCGAAGAGAAAAGGCTCACCAAGGAATGCGAGGCCGTTATGAAACACATGGGGTGTACTAAAATCCAGGTGAATCGTGAAACAGCAAAAAAAAAACTGAGGCGAAGGAGTCCATAAGGATTACGCCGCTAGGTCTGCATATTTAACCGACAAAAGGAAACACTTTTCAAAAATCTTCATCGGTATCCATATAAAAGTCAAGCCTGAAGATAGTGAAGTAGAAATGTCTTCTATAGGGAAAACGAAAGGTGGGAAAGTCCTCGTTGAACTGGGCCCAGAGACAACAAACAAGAGTAAGCTCTTTAACGTGGTCAAGGAGCTACTAAGAAAGAACATTCTGGTTTCTAGCCCAGAAACTATGCGAAATAGAAGATGCCCAGAGGTAATCAATATCAAGAATTCTAGAGACCAAACACTCACTAGTGCGGCTAATACGAGAAGTACAACTTCTCAGGAGTTGTTTTTTGCTTTGCTGCACTACAATGACAGTACAGATCATTTAAAAGCAAAGCTCATTGCTGGCATGACCTAGTTGACGAAGTGAAAAAGGATCCGTGCGGAATCGGTTATAAGTTGGTGGCTCGAAAAATTACTGATCGCTTAATGCCAATCAGATGAGCAATAGCGTGAAAGACACCGAAGATTGCCTACTGTTTACCTACTTTTCTGCATGAAAAATCTGGAAGAGGCAGTCCTCTCTCCGAAAAACAGGAAACGCCAGTACCTTTGCGCATCTCTACTGTATTCAACACTTGCCTGTAGAAAGATATTTTTTCTTCCCGTTGGACGGTTTAAGGGTAATTAGCAAAGGGAAAGGAGACCTTGTGTTGCCGTCTGGATATCGACCACTCTGTATGTTTGACACGAGCGGGAAAGTGCTCGAAGAACTCATCAGAAATAGACACGCTAAAGCGCCATTAACTCCATCACAGCTCGGTTTTAGTGCAGGGAGATGCACGGTGGATTCTGTCATGAACGTAGTGGATGGGGTTCATCGAGCTGAGGCACACAGCCGCCGATCTCTACCAGTAATGCGTTTAATTTCGTAAAATGAACAGAAATCCAGAGGTGGATGGGGATCACTTCAAGGATAGCACAGGGATCCTTTCAAGGACCAAATCTCTGGAGCGCTTCTTGCAATAGTCTACTAAGGCCCGGCATGCCAAAAGTGCCCCGTTTGATCGGTAGTCGGCGTGACGTCTGGCGATCTCATTGTATCAAAACCGGCTGTGATTGTTATCGTAACAGTAAGTCCTAATACCTTCCGTGGTAAGGAACGTAAAATAATGTACAAGTGGAAGGGAAAGGACGCAAGGAAGATTGTTACTTGTGGAGAACGGTAACATACCCTAAATGAGTGGCTCTTCAAACCAGATCGACTATACCGCTTATTGGCAATTTAGGTCCGCGGTTGAATCGAAACATGGTGAGGGTGACTTTTTCCTTACCCAGTTTCTAAGCGGGCATGGAGGTTTTTCAGTAATACCTACACAAGATTCAGAAGGCATGACAACTGAACCGCAACTTTCTTTCATGTAGAAATTGTGACGGGATTCACCAACAACAAATGTAGATACAGAGTTCTCTCCAGGTGACCTTTTTAGAGACATGTAACAAGAGTCATGCTGCACATTGCGTTCGAGTTCTTCTAGTTGCGAAGAAGCTTCAGCTACAGCAATGGAGGTCTCACAAACTATCAATTTCCTACCTCCTCTCCCCTCTCAATGGTAGAAGGAATTCCCTGACTTAAAGGCTTCCTAGAGTGGGAGATCAGGAATATGTACAACTTGTGGACATGTATCCAATTGCAAAAAATGGAATTAATTAGACAGTGATATGATGTCTGGTTTCCAGGTACGAAATCACAAGAACTTCTTTGTCGTAAAAAGTAAACGCGTAGCTCAAAATCATGCTACGGCTAGCACCCATTCCTGCCCTGAGGCGTTGCTGCAGGGAAGGGAGATTGAAGAACAGATAGTCCACCCGGGGAAGATTCTTTTTGAAAAAGAGGGTCCGGGTACATCTATGTTGCTTAGCTTCAAGAGCGCGACAGCCACGGTTACGGAAGGGGACCAGACTACACAGCAATATTCATAGCTGAAAAGTGTGAGGTATAGTCGAAGGAAAAACGTAGGATAAAACCAGACATTTTGGAAGCGTAAAGAGAGGATGTTGGGGAGGATTTAAAGGAATAGCACATCCAGTGGTATTTGCTGATTATTCAGTGTCAGCTTGTTGACCGAGCAGCAAGGGGGAAAGCCAAGAGATGACTGAGAAGGGGAAGTTAAGTAGAGAGAGTTTGGAGAGGAGAATATTTTGGTTAACAAAATCAAAGGCTTTAGCGAAATCAGTATAAATAGCGTGTATCTCCTGTCGTGAATTAGGACATTTAGCAAAGAAGTTAGTAAAAATCAAAGCATTTGAAGTAGTAACCCAATTAGTTTGAGCATCTGAACGAAAAGCTAATGGGGGAAATTACCATACTTCCTTATATTGGGACCGACTGAATGTTAGCGAGGTGCAGGATAATGTTAGCTCATTTGTTGACAACATAACTCTTAAGGGAGACCAGATAACTACCTACTAATTTTTAAGTTTGTCTAGTCCTAATATTTTGACCCACTTTTCATCGACAGTCACGTAGTCATGCGAGAAGAAGCGCCAAATTCCAGGAGAAAAATAATGTGAAAGAATATTAGCCTCACTCATCGGTTTCTCTGGCAATTTTTAATCAACCAATTTTCCACTTTCCGCATATCTATAGAAAAATATTTGTGTAGATAAAAAATTAATCACTTTCCAATTAGACGTGAAAAATTGATCACACTCTCTCCCACAACATAGAATTATCACTCATATGTCTATAGCGCCCCCGTTTCTGCCTTTCAAACGATCGGGCCACCAAGAATTTTCCCAAGCCACCCCGTTCGAGGATCTCAAAAAGATCCATAAAATCTCAGAAACATCTGGTTAACATTCTGCCGATCATAGATAAACACTCTCTTCACACTTTGTACTGCAAACTGTTTACGGCTGATTTCAGAATGTGTCTGATGTGGTCTCTTGAGCTTTGAAGACTGGCGTGTGGCATACGTGAAATGCGCGTATCTCTAGTGCGGGTGTAGGATATCTGTCGTTTTTCCCATGTTAATATCCATTTTAAGGAGGGAAAATAAACCATTTAAGATAATTGACGGTCTAATGCACGAGTAGCTGGGATATGTGTGAGCCTATTAGCGTGTGATCGAATTATTTGCAATGACTTGAGAGATTGGGAGTAGGGTGAGAACTCAGTAAGCAGACATCATGTTTTCTTGAGATTGCTTCAATCCAGGCAATTTGTTTAATATATATTCTGGGAAGTAAACACAAATAGGACAAATTCCATTGAGATCTCTCCTCACTCAATCCCTACAACTTGCGAAACGACTTGATTTATTTATGACAAGTAGCAGTCAAATAGTTGGGCTCAGACAGTCTAATCAAATGGATCTCCATAAGTGCGGCTAGTCGTACGATAGTGTAATGATCCTGCAAAAGTATCCTAGCACTTTTCTCGATGATTTGCTAGAGCTCTGGCGCTGGTCGGAAATTTGATATTCAATTCAGGGCTGGAGAGTCATAAATAGTTTTAAACCCTCAGTAGTTGTCGTAAGGTCTTTTGGTCCCATAAGAGGCTTCCAAATACCTTTGTAATTTGCAGCCTGGCCTAATTATCCTTCAGGTTAAGGTTGCATAGCTCGGCAAATCATCATACAGTCTCCTCGACGTGGACGCTGAAAACCGTCTTTGGACTGGCCACTGGTGAAGGGCAGGGCTAATCCAACTGACTAGTATCTGTCTGCTTGCAGGTCATGTGTTAGGGGCAAGCGGATCTGATGGGTCAACGAGCCGATGCAAAAGCCCGGGGATTGTCCTCCCTGCACTGGGAAAGTTGCTAACTTTGAATACTTTAGGCACTTTCAATTTCAAATAAAACCCTTACCCTGGTGGTCGGGCTACTCAGGGTGGACATTCTCCCTGGGTTACTCGTGGTACCAAGATATAGGCTCATCAAAAAAATTCAAAAAACAGACGATAGAAGAAGAGGTGGTGAAGCCAGGCACACTATCGGAGAAGGAGCTGCTGGCATCCAACCAGGAGACAGTAGTCATCGAGGGCAGTACAGACAATACCAGCCCAAGCACCGCTGTGCTGAAACCAACCGCAAGGGCCTCCCGGAACGAGGGGGAGGGGGGGACTAGTGGTTTTCAGCCAGGGTGACAAGAATGTCGGTGACCGGGAACCGACTAAGAAGCGGAGGTCGACTGAAGTCCCGCTCAAGGGCCATACCAGAAAACTATACATATTCTGAGCAAGGTTACGAAGAATAAAAAGCAGCATAAAAAAGACGTGGTTAAATACGATCCGATTATTGAAGAACATAACAGCAAACGCTAGGGAGACAAGCAGAAGTCGATGGCTATCGGCTTCAAATGCGATAGATCTCAAGACGAGGTCGAGCAAAAACACAAGTGGGGCAGAGTGTTCAAGCGCTCGGACATTAACCAAGCTCTGCAAACAAGTAAGCAGCAATAGCAGTCACTTACATGCAACGCCGGTGAATAGCAATTCCGCTAGTAGCAAACTAGCGTCAGAGGTGTGGACCAGTGTTGAGGTCAGACTGTCGGAGATGGTTGTCGAGCAATACTTTCATTCCTCTCAGATCGTCCGTGGGTTCCACGTTATAAGATACAAGGACCAATTCTCCAGGGACTTTCTCGCTTCGTGCATCGCTAAGATCAGCGACGCCTGGGAAGACCCTAAAGCTCAAAGTTATCCCTTTCGGGGAAATCTGCTAATCTGCTGGTCTTCCTTCAAAGGAAAGAAATAGATGTCGCACTAATACAGGAACCCTGAATCGGAGGTGACCAGATCCTCAAAGTGTTCCAAAGCAAATATCGTAATTTATTCCACTGACCGTCACAGACTTAGAGCAAGAAGAAGAATCTGCTTGCTTTTCTGTGTCCGGAGTTGAGTTCCAGCGACCTAGTTTTGGTCAAACTGGACCAGCCGCGACTGGAGAATGTGTATATTTCCTCAGTACACTTGGCTCTTGGCCGATCAGCTCCGCCAGAGGACCAGCAACATTTGACGTCAACCATATCAGCAAAGAAAGCCAAACAGTTGATAAGCTTCGATGCCTATGTAAGGCATACACTTTGGGGCAGAAAAAGGTGGGTCATTCTATAGTTTTAATATTAACACAAATCTATCGGTGTGTAACAGAGACAGTACACCAACCTTCCAGCTTGGAGAGCTGGGAAGGTTGCAAAGAGGTCCATAATATTAACCTACTAATCGACGATGGGATTCTTAGGGTGGAATAGTAGACAGTGTCTAAACAAAGATCCTTCTCATATCACAGTTGCATACTTTCCAGCCTAGATTTCGCCACAAAGGTCTCCACATCGTTCAGAAACCCCAGGAAGACTGACTGGGTGAAGTTATCAGGAACAAACTCTCGGGTGCCTAAATTGGTAAGATAAGCACGACATACGAACTAGAGTCAAAGGTCAAAGCTGTTGGAAAAGGATTCGAAATCGCCTTTAAAGTCTCGTGCTCTGCTAAACACAGGAAGAAGACATTGCCACCGTGGAATAAAGGTCTATACAACCTCAGGAGGCTGGTCAGGGGAATCTTCCACATCTGCTACAGGCACAACTATTGGCAAGGGTCAGTAAGATTCTGTTCAAAGAACACACGAGCCCATCCTTCCTCAAGAAGTCAAAAAAAAGTTCTAGTGAAAGCCTGGAGTTGCTGGTTCAGATGCACTTCCCAGCCAGCGAGAATGGCTGTGAGTCAGAGCCTTGTTTGGAAGGTATGCAACCCCAGCCGTGCGGAGACTATCAAATCCTAATTACCGAGGATAAAATCAGCTGGAATATAAACACCTTCTCCGCATTGACCAGTATTGGATTGGAGGTGTATCTTAGGCATGGGAGATTATCCGTGCTGAGAATCAGTATAATCCAGCCAGATCTGGGAGGAAACCACGTGACGAGAGCTGTGAGCAGAGGCAAGTCCCAGGGTGGCACCATCTCTCCGGTTGACAGCGATAGACGAACTTTTTCGGACATTGGATAGGTCCGGCATGAAGATCGTGGTGTATATCGACGACTTGGTTCCTGGAATGTTTCCCTCCATTATGAGTGACATCATGGAAGGAGCCTGGGAAAGGTATGTCTGTGGACTACAAAATGCGGGCTCAACATAAATCTAACTAAAACCGAACACCACCAAGACGAGGGTACACGAATTCCAGCTCCCGGGGCTGAATGAACCAAGGCTAGTTTCTTTCTGCAAGGTAAAGTATCTGGGTGTAACCCTGCACCCGAAGGTAAATTGGAGGTTGAACATGGAACTGCGGATTAAGAAAACCTGCATACCCTTCCATGCCTGCAAGAGAACCCTTGCAAAGAAATGGAGTTTCCCGTCGAGGATGGTTGTCTGAATGTATACAGTAATGATACGTCCCATTCTAACGTACGCTTCTATTTTATGGTGCCAGACTCTGAACAAAAAGTACAATAGAATAAATGTTAATAGGATTCAAAAAATCGCGTGTGTAAGTGTTACCGGGGCTCTGTAGTCCTGCCCGGCAGATGCTCTCAATGAACTCTTCCACCTTCTCCCAATAGAACTCGACATTAAATACGTTGGAGCGTGTAGTCCTGTCAGACTACGTGACTTCGGATAGGCAATGAAGCGCTACGGACATAGTAACGCTCTAGACGAAGTATCTCGGGAACTGTAGGTTTTCCCCATGAACTACACCACAAGCAAGCCGGACTTCACGAGAAACCTTGCTGTGGACTTTCCAACCAGGGCAGAGTGGACGACCGCCAGGATGTTGCAAGGCTATGACACAATATTCGACACCGACGGATCGAAGACGGTCTGTAAAGTTGGTGCAAGAGTTTTTTTTCTGAATACAGGACTCCTCCATGTATTCCAAGTGACAGTTCCGACGATACTGGAGACCTGGCAATGGCTGGGGCATGATCCGAGCCCCAAGCGCAAGCGTAACAGAGAGGAATGAGCGGATTAACAGACTGTTGGACTTTCGTAAAAATAGCTTCTGCCGAAAAAATCGGATATAACAGACAGACGGTCAGACAGGCATCGAATCGACTCTAATAAGGTTTTGTTTCACACAAAACTTTAAAAAGGTAATGAATGTTTAGAAGAAGACGGTCCAAGTTTTTCTATGAAGTTAGGAGTATCAGGTTGTCAGCTCTAAAGGCCAGTGGAAGAATGTGCAGTCTATGACACTTTTATATGAAGAATAGATGAGGTGCAACAGTGCACAAATTAGCATGAAGATTGGCTAGAAGATTTTTTTTCTGAGCCTCTGCCCCGTTCACAAGTGAGTCCGGCTCGAATGCAGTACCCTAATATTGGGAATAGGTTCGAGCACCCAGCCACCCCTAGTTGACTCGTCCCGTCGGCGTTGCTAGAGATCATACGACTTTGACTATTCCGCATTCTGGTGTTCTGTGTGCCCCTCCATACGTCTTGCTGTAGACTTTCCAGCTAGGACAGAGTGGAAGACCGTCGACGTATTTAACGGCTATGACACACTATTCTTCACCAATGGGTCCAAAATGGTCTGTGTGGTTAGGGCGGGAGTTTTCTCGGATGCACACAATGTATTTGAGTAATACGGTCTCCCAGGATTCGCGAGTGTATTCCAAACCTGCCGATGACTAGAGAATAACCTGAGCTCCAAGCGTAACATAGCCTTTCTGAGCGACAACTAAACTAAGCCATCAGGATCTTGCACTCAGTCGTGACAGCCCCTAGGCTCGTAGAGAAGTGCAGAACTGCTCTGCTCTTGGCAGTCCTTCGGTGAGTACATTCTGTGTCCCACTGGCCACCGTCAAGGGTGGAATCTATTCGCACTACTTAGCAGCCGCGGATCTGAGATGGCGAAGACTCACCACCTATGCCAAGTCAAGGAGGATTTCACCCTCCTATAACAAAATCCGATCGCAAGAGCTCTTGTGCCAGACCCGCGCAAATGCATACAAGATTACGGCATACCTTACATTCCGCATTGCCAAAGCAACGAACAATAGAGGGAAACACTCAGGCCCTTCCTTTGCGATTGCCCAGCTCTAGCTAGAGCTAGGCTAAGGACGCTACTAGGTAAACCATTCTTTGAGAACTTCAGAGAGATTTCGAGCTACAGGGTAGAGCTGCTTTCCTTCGTGAATGTTACGGGCTGATTCTGAAGAGCTGAGCCGGGTGGACTCTGTCTCCTTACTCTTATCACGGCAGGCATGCTCTTAGGACTTTGTACATCAAAATAGCAACGCTAATTGGGCTCCTCGGAGCGGCCACTGAGACCCACCTAACCTACCTTTTTATTATAATTTGAAAAAATACTTCCGGATTTACTGTCTGGAAATTTACTTTTATTGTAAATTTTAGTCCAAACTAAATCCATTTTCAAACGAAATTTCGAAAAGAAATTAAATCCAATCCAAACGATTCGCAAAGCTGAAGCTTCTCCATGAAATTCCAGGAAAACCAACAAATGAATCCCACCCTATGCCGTTTATTTTCACCAATTTCACACATCTAATTGCCAGCAGCATCCCGAATGTTATTCTTTGGCAAATTTTATAGACAATATCTTTGTAAAAGCAAATGCTTTAGGTTGTTCCAACAAATGTTCCTCAATTAAGCGAATCCATTTGTCCAAATTCACCAGACACTACTGGTTTCCATGCGCATCGTGGCATTCAGGTTTACTTCACTTCAGCCATGGGAAAATAAATTAAGAGCTGCCAAATGTTGCAGGCTGGTGAGTATTGGGGATTGGAATGTTATTCTTGTAATGCATGTTAAATGTTATTCTTACAATGCGTACAAAAACTGGATCGCGTCCAAAATCGAGAGTGAAAATAAATGGTTCAATTATCGAGGATAGTCATCACAATGTTTTCAGTGTAAACCACATCAATATGAACCATTTAAAACAAATAATTAATGTTGAGCTAGGAATTTGGGGCCGAAATGATAGTGGGTGTACGGATCCTTAGCAGAATATTTCTTGCTAAGAAGTACTAAAGGTTCTGGCTATCAAACTGAACTATATTGTCAGGGCCATGCAAAACAGTCGGTCCCATTCCCTTTAACTTGGCAAATGGCATGAGCACTGAAGATGTTTCCCGAAGCTAAGAGAGTTGTGCTGCTGGTAAAGTTGGAAACATCCGCCTGGAACAAGTTTCGTTGGACTCTCAGCTTGTTCCTCTTGTCCTGGAAGAAGACAAAAAGTTTCACCAAGAGGAACAGGGATCTTGTGTCTACTGCACGTGCCTCGAGAATGCTGAAGTTTTCGGTCAAGTTTCGCCTTCGACGGGACGGCGTTTTTTCTCGCAATCCAGATGGAAGATTTCTCGAAGGGTGCGCCCTTACGAGACTCTCACCGAGGGTGCAACTCTAGCAGGTTGACTTGTTTAACACCACAGCCACCTCAAGTCCAACTCCACCGTTGAGCACATGCGAAGCATTTCTGAACCATTGCTCAACCCCGAGTCATGGATTCGCTAAAGGTCCCCCTAAGCCGGTGCAACCGTCCATTCAATTCCTTTAGGGATCTGTCAGATTCTGAGCGCACTGCAAGCACCAACAGCTTATGCTGTCCCCCATAAACCGTTCCCCAATAACTGGAGGTCGTTGTAGATTCCGCACGTGTATTGGTGGTTACACACTGCAATACCCAAGCCTTGTTAGCCTTTCTCCCCCGAACCCTCATATATACCCCAGTTAAATCGCCCTATTATTCCAACATGCTGCTGCCTCGTCTGCCTCTTCGCGAGCTTAGACCACCACACCCAGAGGAACAGTTCGACCTCAAGGATCAGACTCTAGGTCGAATCTGGAATTCATTATAAGTTAGCGTTTATTAAGGGACGAAACTCAACACTATTGTACCAGTTTGAAATCCCCAGTTGCCAGGGGCCTCCTGAAAGTAGTTGCCAAGTATTTCGCGAGGACTGCCACAATCGAGACCATAGAGTATCTGAGCTACCGGGACGTAACCATTCGTAACGAACTGGAAGCGATGAAACGTCACCAAGCAAAGATTGCTGCTTTAACACTTAACCTACCTCGAATATCACTAAGCGAAAGGGCAAATCCAGAAGGTTGTGGAGCAACAAGCAAAGACAATGCTCCGGCAGAAGGTTACGGAATTTTCTACGAACGTCAAAGATATATTGAGAGAAATTTGAATAAACATAAGCAATTGCGGAATCTTCGACCTATAAAAGAGTTAGTCGATAAAGGGATTTCACACACATTTTTGCCAGAATTAGAGGATCTGGACAGGATCTTCGACGCGTACCCAGTAGCCGCAGTGTTGGGAGATAGTTTAGCTAGTTTTTGGAGGAAACAGATGCCCCAAGCTCCATATCACAGAATCCTGTCCGACCACTTCGCCAGTCCGTCTTTTCCCTGTCCAGTTTTCTACCTTTTAAGGCAGTCCGTGTGAATAAGTGTACTTTTCCTTGCCTGTCGAAACACGTACTCGTAGGTAAAAGGACTTGACTTTTACTTTGACAAGTTTATGTACTGTACTGTACTGTGCTACAGTTATAAAATGGAAAATAATTTGTCAAGTATCTACTAGACAGGCGATGACCTTACGTGTGTCCGGCTAAACGGTGTGGAATTGATGGTATGATCCAGTTGATTATGCAGTTCAGAGGTAGAGCCGTGTTTGCTACTATCTCCATTTGCTAAACGGAGTAAAATCGCTGAGCTTGACGGTCTCCCCGCTTAGTTATTTATCGTTGTATCTGCACTTACTGTAGATCTACTGCTTTCACTAGTGCAGAAATCTTGGAAATCCGAGACTTTTTTCAGAGAGTGGAAGCAAGGAATTATCGTCAAAATCCCAAAGAAGAAGACTTGTTTTGAATGTAACAATTAGAATGTAACAATTCGTGCTCCCTACCATAGCAAAGATAATAGCTAAAATAACCCTGGAACGTCTCGAAGAACATCTTGAAAGCTTGATCGACTGAGAGTAGGCTGGTTTCTGCTCGTCATTTTCCTTGATTGACCATCATACATCAACACCCTACCGGTCATTTTGGAATAGCGTGCAGAGTTTAGATCTTCGCTGCACATGCTGTTCATTGATTTCGAGAAAGCTTTCAATAGCGGGAACAGGGAGTATTTCTGAAGTGGTCTTCACAGAAGGCGCATTCCAGAGAAACTAATAGCTATCATCAGAGCGACATATGACGGCGCAAAATGTCACGTGCTATATCAAATTTTAAAGTCCAGCACGGAGTCCGCCAGGGCTCACCGACGTTATTTCTTCTTGTTATCGGTGAAGTTCTTCATGCTGCCTTGTCCGAAGGACGTAGAGTAATCCAATGCGCAACGACATCTATTTACTCTCTCACTGGGTCATGGATCTTGGTCAAATGGCTTTGAATTCGGAAAGAGAGACAAGTAAAGTTGGACTGAAGATAAATATCAGCAAAATCAAGGTTCTCAGTCTGACAGGTCAACGCACTTTCCCCATCTGCATTAATGGTCAAAACATCGAAAGCGCCGATCAATTTGTATATTTAGGAAGCGTGGTTTCCGCCCGCCGACGGTTGCACCGAACTAGATGTTGTCCGACGCATTAACAGCGCTAGATTCGTTTTCGCTGCCCTGTCTAAAATCTGGAAATGTAGTTATCTCAATACAAAGATTAACTTGAGACTGGTCTGAGCTAATGTTCTTCCCTCCGTTATATGGGAATAGCACATTGAAGATGAACTCCATTGTTACTCAGAAGTTCCAAGCTGCTGTCGAGACCTATCTGGGTCGTATCATCGGAGTACACTGGCCTGACGCTATCTCAAACAAAGAACTTGGTTATCGGACAGGTTTGGCACTCGTACGCACTGTGATCAGATAGGATAATGGATAGGCTCCACACAAGGAGGGGCGACAATTGCATTGCGAGCTACCGCATGCAGTGGAACCCGCTCTCCCAAGATGACCAACGAGTGGGTTGCCGCAAGGACACTTGATTAACAGTAGTGGAGGAGTGCGAGCTTCTCGAGAAGTCGTGGTTGGAGCTGAAGGGCATTTCAGGTAACTAAGAGCGATGGCGGGTAGGTTTGGTTGACGCGCTATATCCTACCAAGGAGTGAAGGGCAAACATAGGCTGTATTTATAGCCAATCAATTTTTTTTGGGGACTAAATAAATCTTATAACAAATCCGTGTCCAGTCCAAACTTGATACTTTCTAGTTTTTGTCCTTTCTAGTACGAACCCTCACTTTCCCAGGCGCACAAAACCAGTAAAGCTAAGGATTAACTCATTGCGTAAAGGACACTTGTAGACTTAAACAAGTCGGAATACCGGAAGCTCGCGCTTCGGGTATAAAGGTTTTGTGTTCATCTTATGTAAGAGACGCACATTTCTCTGTCCGTATATAGCTACAAATCCAACATAATCCTTCATATTTTTCCAAACTACGAGACATACGTACATATTAGAGCCATAGATATCACGCTCACCCTAAACAAACAAACTGCCTATTACCTACTGTACACATATATGCACTTATCTAAATTAATCCTACCCATATTTCCGATTTACGTCTTATATCTATCTGAATTAGGCACTAGCCGCAAAGTTCATTAGCACGCATATACTATATACCTACAGATACACATGTCTGGTTGACAAATAACTAAAAAACTAAAACAAAATAATTGTCTGCGACCCAATTCATAAGAATTCATTTCGTTGTGGTATTGACGAATTGATATGTGATGATGACGTCATGCGGGTTGTAGAGTGCACGAAATTCACAAAAAATTGTAAAGTTTCACCCCCAATAACTTTGTTAATAATAGTTGGATTTTCTTCAAACTTGACCAAACTGTGCATTATATTCTTCGTTACACTCATGCCAAATTTTGTATTTCTGGGATGAACATAAGGGGGGGTGCCGGGTAAATTTCTAAAATGTGGAAATATACTATTATTAACTTTATTTGTGCAGATATCGGAACCGGATATATTTTGAGGCCTAGATTTCGTAGAGGTGCACCACTGTGATTTTTTCCAGATTTTTCGGTTGGATAGGTTCTGAGAACGAGACCTGTTACACTTTTTGTGGGTCATATTTTCAACCCTTACTCCCCTATGTTTCATCTAATATCAAATATTGAACCAGTTTCGAAAAGTACTAATTGAGACCTTTCATTTGATATCCTACTTGGCTACATTCTGTGAAAAAAAAATTTGCACCCTCCATTCACATGTACGGAGAGCCCCCCCTTAAACTTAACGCAAGATGGCGCCACTTACTGCATGTAAAGGGATCACCAGATTACATACTCTCACCAATTTTCGTGACAATCGGTCTAGCCGTTTCCGAATAAATCGGGTGTGACAGACAGACAGACAGACAGACAGACAGACAGACAGACAGACAGACAGACAGACGGACAGAAAGAAGCTCATCAACTTTGAGATCTCCACCAATGCTAAAGGCGATGAAGGAAAAAGTACAGGCAAGATCAGTAACTGGCAAAAGTGAAACAGCGTATAAAAGGAGTAACCCTGTCGGGGCTTATAAGGAGCGGAGTCCCGATCCGGAGGAATTACCCTTCACCCAGCTTGGGGCAAAGATAGTTGAGCTGTCCGAGTTTATCAAGGACAAGCACAACGTGCACCAAGCCATAAAGAATATGGTGAGGGCCATTAGAGTCCTCTATAATAGATCACAGATGGAGGAGAAGAATAATAACAACACGCCGAACCCCGCTGTGCCAACAGTATCACAAGCGACCCAAGTGACGCCTAACCGTACTACCATCGAATCCCAGCGAAATAAGCGAGTACGTGAAAAAGAGGGGGATCCTTTAAATAATCAGCAGGCGCCTAAGAGAAAAAAAGGCGGACAGGACATCCTGAAAACCAACACCAACAGTTCAGAAGGAGGAAAGCATACAACGAATCTAGGAAACTCGACCAGCGTTGCGAAGCCCAAGACCAGCGAAAACGATGGATGGACTAAAGTAACCAACAAAAAAGCGAAACGAAAAGCAAAAGTGCGAACTCGTCCAGATGCGATTGTTATCTCCAGTAAGGGCAATCTGTCCTACGCGGAGATACTCAAAAAGGTCAAAGCTGATCCCGACCTAAAAGATCTGAGCGGAAATGTTAACAGAATCCGAAGAACCCAGAAAGGGGATCTCATGTTCGAGCTGAAAAGATCCAACGGTGGCAAAACTGATGACTTTCGCACTCAAGTGAAAAACTCACTTGGGGAGAATGCCGCAGTGCGTGCCCAAAAACATGAGATCTATATACAATGTAAGGATCTCGATGAAGTTACATCGAAAGGAGAAATTTGTACTGCTCTGAAGGAGCAATTCAAGTTGAAAGAACTTACAGAGGAGTCTGTTGTCGGTCTACGGAAAGCCTATGGTGGTACTCAAACGGCCACCATACGAGTGCCAGCGGAGGCAGCGCAGATGTTGTTAGCTGCCGGAAGGGTTCGGATTGGATGGGTTGTTTGCCGTTTAAGGGAGCAAACTTCACTAAAGAGGTGCTTTAAATGCCTCATGTTTGGGCACTTCGCGAAGGCATGCACCAGCAACATTGATCGGTCCGATCGATGCAGAAGGTGTGGGGAGAAAGGCCATATTGCCAGAGAGTGCAATAGGGACCCCAAATGCCTATTGTGCGTAGCCAAAGAGGGACAGGATAACCGGCACATTGCCGGAAGTGCCAAATGTCCGGAATTTAGGAAGGCGCTCACTGCAATGAGAAAATGAGGTTTATTCAAATAAACCTCAATCATTGCAGGGTCGCTCAGGATTTACTTGAGCAGACCACGTTCGAATCTAAGATGGAGGTTGCCATCATAAGTGAACCGTACAGAAACCGCCACGGTGGCGTATGGGTCACAGATTCGACTGGTGGAGCGGCGATATGGGCTTGTGGTCGACAAGCCATACAATGTACTGCAAGTCAGGCAGCCAGTGGCTTTGTGTGGGCGAAAATAAGTGGTGTATATGTATACAGCTGCTACGCCCCACCAAGTTTGACACTGCCTGAATTCGAGCAAATGCTTGATAATCTTGTTCTCGACGCAAGGGGACGAAGTCCAAAGGTGATTGCTGGTGATTTCAATGCTTGGGCCCTAGAGTGGGGTAGCAGAGAATCAAATGCTAAGGGGCGCAGTCTATTAGAGGCTTTTGCGCAGCTGGACATGGTTTTGGCTAACGAAGGTGCCGTAAACACCTTTCAGAAAGGGGGGTCAGGGTCGGTTGTAGACCTGACCTTTATCAGCCCTGCGCTGGCGCGTGGTATGTCCTGGTGCGTCAGCGAACGCTACACCCACAGCGATCACCAGGCAATCTTCTTTGAGACATGTGTCGAGCCACAGGGCAAAGAGCTATCATGCCCGAAACCGAAAAAGGTTTCAGGCTGGTCTGCAAAATCTTTGGATGAGCAGAGCTTCTTAGAGGTGTGGTTAGATCAACCTGACATAGCGGGCGCCTCTACGGAAAGAGCCGTCCATCTGGCTCAATGCATCGCCAAAGCATGTGACGCGGCTATGCCTAGGAGGTGCTCATTCCCCAGTAGAAGACCAAACTACTGGTGGAATGATGAACTGACCGGTCTTCGATCAGCCTGCCACCGAGCCAGAAGAGCGGCTCAGAGGGCGGTAGGTAGAGTCGATCAGGGGCAGAAAGAGTGCGCCTATAAGGCAGCCCGCAAAACCTTCAAACTCGCCATCCAACGAAGCAAGACAAAATGCTTTAAGGAGCTCTGTTCAGAAGCGGACATCAACCCGTGGGGGAGTGCTTATAGAATAGTGATGGGACGATTCAGAGGCCGCTCCTCTCCGCAGATCACGTGTCCCACCCTCTTGCTGAAAATCATCCAGGGGTTATTCCCCCAGCAAGAGGAGAGCACCGACACATTCCAACCACCTCTGAATGTGACGGCAATTCCTCCAGTCACCAGAGACGAGCTGCTGGAGATCTGCAGCAGAATAGGAGACAATAAAGCGCCGGGCCTGGACGGAGTGCCGAATAAGGCCCTTAAGCTTGCCGTGAAATCCAGGCCGGACATGTTCGCTGAGCTGTTTGAAGCGTGCATGTCCGAAGGAATATTTCCGGCGGCTTGGAAGCGACAGAAGTTGGTACTTCTGCCTAAGCCTGGTAAACCTCCAGGTGAACCATCGTCATACCGACCCATATGTCTTTTGGACACAGTAGGGAAAATGTTAGAGCGGGTTATCTATAATAGATTACTCCCGGTTGTTGAGGGCCAAGGCGGCCTTTCAGATCGGCAGTATGGGTTCCGAAAAGCCAGATCAACCATTGATGCCATCAAATTGGTTACTGGCTTGGCCGAAGATGCAATTCACGGAAAGGGTAGTACCAGCAAATATTGCGTGGTAGTAACCCTGGACGTGAAAAATGCATTCAATTCGGCCAATTGGAATCTAATACGCAAATCCCTAGCGAAGATTGGTATTCCCGCCTATCTCGCTGCTATCGTCGATAGTTACTTAACTGAAAGGAGGCTATGGTATGACACTGATGACGGACCGCAGGAGTACGTTGTTTCCGCCGGTGTCCCACAGGGCTCCGTATTGGGCCCACTACTGTGGAACATCATGTACAACGATGTACTTAATATTCCCCTTCCGGAGGAAGCCACAGTGGTGGGTTACGCTGACGACATTGCACTGGTTGTCGTCGCAAAGCATCTTGAAGATGCTGAGTTATACTCAAGCGAGGCAATCAGTGTTGTTAAATGCTGGTTGGAGAGCTCTGGTTTGACGCTAGCGGAGGAAAAAACAGAAGCGGTCCTCATCACGAAGCGCCGGAAGAGAAATTACGCCTGTGTTAGAATCGGGAATCATATCATCACTTCCAAGCCGACCATCAAATACTTGGGGGTGGTGATAGACAGGAAGCTCAGCTATAAGCAACACTTACAGTATATTTGTGATAAATCATCCACTGCTAGTATGGCCCTGGCGAGGATGATGCCGAATGTGGGAGGGCCACGGCATACCTCTAGGTTGCTTATAGCCAGGGTAGTGACCTCGATCATGCTCTATGCGACCCCAGTTTGGAGGGAGGCGTTGTGGATGTCAGGGAATGCTACCAAACTGAGTTCAGTCTACAGGAGGGCAGCCTTGAGGGTATGCTCTGCCTTCAGGACTGTCTCAGATGATGCAGCATTCGTCATCTCTGGAATGATGCCGATTGACATCTTGGCAGATGAGATGGCGAATATATACAATGCAAAGCCAACCTCTTCCTCATCGCGGACAAAGAACTCTGAGAGGGAGAGATCCATAAATAGATGGCAAGAGCGATGGGAACGCTCGGGAAAGGGCCGGTGGACGCACAGGCTCATTCCTGCCATCAAGGAGTGGTTGGAGAGACGACACGGTGAGATTAATTATAATCTCACCCAGTTTCTCACGGGACACGGAGGATATCTCCAATACCTTCACAGGTTTAAATTGGAGGCCTCACCCGATTGTCCAAATTGCAATGGAGTCCCAGAGGACCCAGAGCATGTATTCTTCCACTGTCCGAGATTTGTGGAAGAAAGGAGGAATCTAGAGGAGACTCTAGGAGAGGTGCTGGTACCAGAAAATCTGGTACCGAAAATGCTAGCACATCAAAAGAATTGGGATGCGGTCAACTCCATGATCGCATCTATTCAAGATAAATTGCGAAAGGCAGAGGAAAGGAGAAAAGCGCGGTCACGTGCGCCGCGTATAGAAGAAATGGGATTAAGCTAGAGTGAGCTGACTCCGCCCCGTGATGTAATACCTTATGGTGGTTCCGCGGGGCAGGGAGGGAGTCGGGGGTGGTTTTTAGCGGGTAAAAATCCCACACGCTGGTGTGTCCAGACCAGTGTCTTTTGAAGATTTCCACCTCCTCAAAAAAAAAAAAAAAAAAAAAAAAAGACAGACGGACAGACAGACACCGTCACCATTCTAATAAGGTTTTGTTTCACACAAAACCTTAAAAATGATATTTGCCTTGACGGATAATTCGTTGAAGCCCGAGTGTTTGTGGTTGAACATAGCCTTTGCAGGACGAAAACTACACGATGCCTAAACTCTGATTAGAAGTTAATATTCTCAACAAAAGGATGACCTCGAGGAAAAAGCCAAGCCTTAGAATGTTTCAGAGAACACAAGTAATTTAGAAAATGATGTACTTTGGAATACTTTAAACGTTTATACCCACATATCCAAGGTGATTCCATATGACTCCACAGCTATTTCACCTACTAACAAGGAAATCATCAAATTCTTCCTCAGTCAGAAGACGTTCTTCACCTCAATTAATCATGCATTCATTTACGTCTCATTTGAATAATCATAGTTGGTAATCAATTAGGACAAACGGAGGTGCAAACGGATCCACACTGAAAGGTGTGAATTGGTTTCCGTAGAAAAGAGCCGGCAAATTCATTTTCATCGCTGGATTTATGACTAAGAACAGGTATCTCTGCAATATCTGAGAAGTGCCCAATCGATACCATATGCAATCCGCTAAGACAACTTGGGTAATGGCCAATGTTAAAAGTTATGCATAGACAATGCACAATTCTCGCCGCGAGCACTTGAAATGAAAAATTGATTAATCACCTCAGATAAAGGCAACTAAGGTGTACTAAGTACGGAATTTATGTAAGAAATTCCTGAAGCGGATCGCTCAGCTGTGTTCTCCAAATGGGTACCATTGTTAGACATTTAACAAGAATGCGAGGTATTAACGCAACCATTCCACACCGTGTTCAATAAAATGATGTTTGTAATTTAATGGGAGTTGTCAAGCGGGAGCCTTAGGGCAATATATCATGCATTGTTTGATATGGGTAATGTGTCAATATCAAATTTTACTGGGAGTATTCTAAGGAGTTTTAAAGAGTTGTCATGTCGTCCAGGTACACATTTTAGAGTAACAGCAGAAGGCCACTGACGCAAAACGAGCAAAAGTAATTTCTTTGCATGAATCTCTGAAGTGTACTTGCTAAAAAAAGAAAGAAGTAGCAGGAGGTAATCCTTACAAGTATAAAAGGAATAGCCAGGAGGCGCTTAACTCAGTCAAAAGTTTCGAGAAAACCAATATGACACTAACGACATTTCTCAACAAACTCTATAGGACCGTGATAAAACCAGGCACTAACTATCGGTTTCCAGCAGTAGACCCGCGATTAATAGGTATTCATATCCCAAACAATAAGAAGGACCTTAAAACAGCGACCTCCAGTGCTGTCGATAACTGCTACTTTTAGGGATATGCAACTAGTCTCCATGTTGATTTACCTTATATGTGGGTCTACTCCAGATTCTTCCATAAAACAAAAATAATCTTCCCAACGGAATGTAGTTCAAATTTCTTGATATTGATATTGGCTACTGGCTCGAACTTCACCTCCAGCAGACGAGGATACGTTGTTGATAACCAACTTCCAGGAGGCCCAGCAATATGAATGATACACTGAGCGCCAAACTCACGGTCATCCTTAAGCAGTGGTACTGATGATAGTGACGCTCACCTGGGGGTATCGCTGATCCGAATTCAATGGAAGACTGAAGACTTCGAGATCGGAGCTAAATATAGACGAGTATCAATCTCCTGGATCATCGTCCAGTTGACAACATGAATTATTTTGGAGAAGGCTTCCATTTTCCTTCCCGTTTCCGATACATACCATTCACTTAGATAGTCCAGCTATTGTCGGTATGTACTATCTCCACGTCCTCCATTGGCACCTCATGTCCATTGTAAATTATGGAACATGTTGTAAAAGTGCTGGTAACATACAGCCTGCTGTTTGCTGTCAGTAACTCCTTCCAGATGGCGCCTTTGTTCACGACCTTCTAGATAGGATATCTTGACTTCATCGTTAATATTCTTAGTTCCTTTACGTGCGCATAGGAAAGTTTTATCTTGCGCAAGAGACGTTGGCAGGTTGGAGGTTCTGTCAAGCTTCAAATAGATTTTTTGGTTGAAGTCCATCGCGAGTATGCTGACGTCAAATTGAAGTACCAGACACCGACTTACTCCTACGGCTCGAGGGATAGTCGTTACGTGTAGTAGATCGTACACATATCTCCAGACTGTGTAGAAATATTCAAGCACACGGGTTTTCACTACTTCTTTTTGAAAAGGTATTACCTTTCCTAGTATACCTCTCCTTACGCTCTTCGTTGCTGGGAGGTCAAGTAGCTCATTGATCCCGCGGGTTACATCCTTGCATTTGAAATTTGGATGTTTTATTAGCACGTCACAATGGGTAGTTGTTTCTAGTTCCGTAGCTTTCCTGTGACGTCTGTGACTGTTTTAAGATATCATCTATATTCAGTCGATCCTTGACTATGCCTTGAACTGGAAAAGCACTCGACAGAGTCCGGACGTGGTATCCAGCATCAAGCTTCTATAAATCATACACATCTCTCGAAAGGTTCTGTGCAAACAGTGTTTCAAATGATAGGATCACTGTAGCTAGATTCAGCAACGACCGTACATGATCGTTTCGCTTTTGGGACGGATTTACAGTCTTAGAATTGTTTTTTAGCTCCTTAGAGTTTCAAGGCAGCTGAGTACTTTCTTTTCGTCAATATTTACTTGCTAATTGAGGTCTTTTCGCTATCCTTACTTGTCTCAACAAAATTTCCCTTCGCGGGCTCCTCCGGTAGTTCGAGCGGCGATGATCCGATCATTCCCAGGATGATTGGCCCTAATGCGAGCCAATGGCCATTTCCCCGGTAGTGTCCTTCCTTAATAAGAACTAATTGACCAAGCCAATCAGGTCGCACCGGGCCTACTTCCAATAGGGCCAACGGACGCTGAGCAAGAAAATGGCTTGGTATCAATCGTCGAGGTTGTTGGAAACAGGTACCAAGGGCGTCGTAATCAAGGACGCTACTGCCTGGCACAATACTATTGTAAACTCCTCGAATGGTACCAATCCGGTTTTATCGAAGACATATTTCAGTTGTCGTTTGGCTGCCCTGATAGATGGCTGCCACAATGCACCAAAATGTGACGTAGCAACTGGGATAAAACGTCAGGTAATACCGTCCTTCGGTTATATTATTGCAAACTTCCCCGCTACGCATGTTATCGCCTGTTATACCTCCTTGTCCATCTGATTATTTGCCCCAATAAAGTTGGCAACATGGTCCCAGTATACTACCGCACATAATCCATGCCTTGTCGTAAATCGTTTAGAAGCAGCTAAGAAGGCTTCTGTCATCAAATTGTTCACTAGTTCCAAGGGTACAGTTTTCGTCACCATTCAGATGAAAACATACCCATTCAGAATTGCTACCCAACATCGCTTTAACATGCATATCTTGGATAGGTCGGCATAGTCTACCACACAATGCAAGAATGGCGGACTTGGTGTGATACGGACGGCTGGTAGATCGCCTATTAACTATTCTTTCCTTTGGTTCGAATACCGTACGCAAGTAAGACACCGATTTATCTAATTACATATTATTTTCTAATCATTCAGAATCTAGTAGCGCATCCTTAATCGATTGCGGACTGTCCGCTTCCATGAAGTGTATGCATGTGCGTTTCTCGAATGATCAGCTGAGTAATGTAGCAATTCCCAGGCAGTAGCATCAGATGTTTGTGATCTTTGGTGATGTTTGCATGTGGCAACGGTAGTGATGAGTCCTTTTAATCTTAATTGGAATCGGGTGAGATGCGCCACTATTAGGAAAGCTGGAATATCATGCTAGCAAGTTGAGCCCATTTGATATCCCCGAGAAACAAACAACTTCGATTCTATCACCTTAATCTGGCAGCCATTGTGGCCGTTTCTACCGCAAATTATGTTTTGCCCCGGGCTAATACTTCTTGAAGCAAAATCAGCGATATTTTCCTTTAATTTGACGCGTTCCTAATTCCAGGTGGTTTTGCTATTTTCCCGAATCTCAACAACCCGATTGGCGACGTAATCTACCAGTTTTTTGGGTTCCTTCTTCAACTATAATTGTCCACTCGTCGAGTCACAAGCACAATTTACAGATGCTTCATCCTGTTGCAGTGTTGAAATTACACTTCTGTTAATAATAATGCCCCGTTGAGCTCCAGTCTCGGTAAGGTCATCTTTGTTTGCTAAGATTTTACCCGAGTTTGACTGCAGAGCAACGTCCCCACCTTGTTCGGTAATCCTGCTATATACAACTTCCGAAGCCTCACAGAACCCGTGCAGGTTACATTGTAACTTCTAAGAGTAGTCAATACAATGAGGTACACGGCGCGTCTACAATTGCCGCATCTCAGTTCGATACCTTTCCAATCAGTCAATATTTCTTCCAAGTTGACTTGATCAAATCCGATCTCTGGCTTCCAAGTCCTTCCAAATTTTTGCAACTATGGTCGCTGTCAGCTACTGAAGGGAATCGAAAATTCCAGCTATGCTCGACAATAATTGGCATTTTGTTAACTTGTGCTCTGGAGAGTAACTAGCCATTTTCAGATGAAAGTCCTCCCTTGTTGGGTCCCTCATTAGTCTAAGGATAGTAATTGTGGACTCCCGCTTGATATCAAGTAATCCTGATTCGTTAGCATCCTCAATTATGTTCAATAAGTTCGGAATCAATAAGGTTGACTGACGACTTCGGTCTCAGACGAAGGCACTTTGGTAAAGTTTTCTTCAGTGAAGAATCTGAATCCTCTCTGTCTCTGGAGAATGTTCTCAGATTCGCTAAGGCCTGCGAACGCCGTAGCCGGGAAGCCATTAAACAGGAGATTTACTGGAATCGTACAATGGTCCTAACAATGACCTGAGTGCTCGGAGCTGCGGTGCCCCCCAGTAAAGTAAACTAACTAACATGGCTGCCTAGCACCATTTACATAAATAGTGATGTTGAGGTTGTTGTACACCGACTTTTTTCTGGACTTCAGCATCCCTCTATTTTTCCTCTGGAAATCCGAAGAAACATTTTTTGAACGGAGGGACCTCACAGGCACTCTTTAGAGTTATTTATGCATCTTCGCATCCATAGTTACAGGAAGAGTAATACTGTCTAAGCTACTTGTTTGCCGTTTCTACGGTAGAATTTGGCGACAATATTCTACAACCTATACCTACCTATATAAAGATGGACTTGGTACCTTGCAATAATGCGGTCATTAGAGCTAAGGGAAATTTTCTCTAAGGGTGTATACATCACTCACTTTCACTATAACCTCATGAATTACTGTATTCATACAAGACCTGCCCATCAACTGCTTCGGCTGCAAATAAAGATTAAGTCATTGCAGACAAAGCCCTCTTTGCTTTCATTTAGGTTGACGATTGCGACCTTATGCCAGGAGTACTGACAAAAAAGACATACGGACCAGTAAGGCACTGGGCCCATTCGAGTTGGCTCTCAATTGACTATATAGAAAGTCACAGTCTAGACTCAGGTTCTGCACCAATGTGATCAAGGTTTTTCCCCCACTCAAGGATCGATCGTCAAGATCGAACTTCGACTTTTTGCCTTTTATTGTTTTCGTGTTTATTTGAGTTTTCATAGGTAGTTAGGCTACCACGGTGTTGATTTTATACAAAAATGTAGTCTGATCATCGCAGATCCGCTTTTTGGACCGAGGCAAAGCCCAGTAAAGTTAAGGATCGCTTGGAATCTAGAATTCACGGTCTGTGGCCACATCTTAAGCACTGAAAGCCCTCGGCACGGTAATCACACCTTCTTCGTCCATTGACAAAATCTGTCGTCAGTCCTAATCTGGGCCGGAATTCGCTTCAGCGGCGTGATGTGAATCAAGCAATTGAGATCAATCAAGAAGGTGTATCATCGTGACATTCTCTAAACCACACATGTGTCCAAGCAGCTTGACAGGGCCAACCGGACATTTGAAAAGGATTCCGAGTCAGCCCCAGAACGAACGTCGCTTAAGACTGATGCAAATCCTTTTTTTTCTCAGATTTGATAACAACTCTGAAATGGCCGCCCTACTCGTCGGATAATAATCGAATAGATTGTATCGCATGGTCGATTTTCGAGACCAGGATCTCTTCACAACAATTTGGAATCGCTGAAGCTGATTGTTTGGCTGAGGGCTGCGCTAAAAAAAATTATCACCGGCTTTTTATGCTATGACTATCTTGATTAGTCATGGGCTTTTGCTGTTTCCTGGTCTGGTAATTACTAGACCTCTTATCCTCCGGATGTAATATCTGACCACTGCTCTATGACTAATGCTGATTAATTGGAAAAACAATCTCTTATAGTTCAAAATTTCATCAACTGACTGGACTGAATTAGATTTTACATCTACATTTACCAGAACTGTCAGATTTCTTTACGAATTAACCGATTCTTTGAAAGATGTGCTGACTGAATACCAGATAAACACTTTACATCACCCTCGCAATCTCTTTCACTTTTCCCTGAATAATGGATTACATACCCCCTTGCATCCAACTATTCTAATTAGTCTTCATCGATTCCCTCGAAATGGTCCCGAAAATCAATACCTTCCGCGAAATACTTGAGATCATTCAACTCATTACCATTTATTAAATCTGTAACATCATTAAAAATGTCTGTCAGTAAAACAAAGACCTTATCAATTTGGTCATAATCATGCGATCATAGTGAGCTGCTGAGCAATACAACCATTGAGGGCATTACTCATTAGCAATAGCCGAATTTCTTGCCTATGACACGGTTGTATGGCTACTCCCCATCAAAAACTGCTATCAGTACCAGAATCGAGCCAACCTGTTATCATGTTACCACACCAGCCGGTGTTCCAGTGATTTGTATGTAAATATTTGCTTACTACATAGTAACATCTTTTCTGTAATGAAGATACTTGCATCTAGGTGCCGGATTATAGTACAATGCCTTTCTGTTGATTTAATGACAACTTGTTCCTATATTTGAACGTATAGTGGAAGAAAGTTGATAAGACGCTCTGTTAAATTTATTATTTGTTTGTGTGTCTGTTGCCTATATAGGTACAGCCGTGACGAGCCTAATTCACTTATATATAGTACTTGGATCAGTTATCAATTTTCAATTAATTATAATGCTAATATTTCTCCTGGAAATGCAGGGACTACATGGGGGAGTTCTAAGGGAGACCGTCATTCCCGGGAAGTGTAGTATTTTCCGACTATCTAGTGAAAAAAAATTAGCCCAATAGCAGAATTTCCAATCACAATGGGAGCCTCACCGGTCGTCCTAAAAACCAAATGCCATTCCTGCCTTAATTTGCTCGTGATTACCGCGGTACGATCATCTAGTTGATTGAGCATCACCCCATCAACCTCGTGCCCCGGGTTCAAGTCCTAGTTGAGTTATGGATGTTTAACACCTGCGCAACACTCACTCCCACTCGCATCAGCAATAAAGGCCTTCAAATCATTACACTCGTCGGTCCGCTTCCAAGTTTGAAAACCCATGCAAACAGGGATTAACGGTTTCGTCCAGGACAGAGGCAACTCATCAGACGCTGCCTCACCTCTATCCTGGGAGCAGCGTGACCGTAAATGGCAGCAGATGGAAAGCGCTACTTTATACATTCGCAAAACCACGCCAAGGGTACGAATTATATCCCAGTGAAACCGACAATAGTTTGAGCCTAAGCTAGGCTAAAACTAAATTATTGTTTAGAATAGAGCGGGTTCCGAAGTCCACATCCACTTGATGTTGGACCGGACCAAATGGAGAGCAACTTACTCTCACAGGTCACTCGTTTGGGGCCACTTGGTCACGCTGCTCCGAGGACCAGCACTAGACAAGAGATACTAGACATAACTCTAGGAAATACTCTAATGTACGGGCTGGTCAGGAATTGGAGGGTGTCGGATGAGGCCTCTATGTCTGATCACAGAATAATCATATTCGACATTGAAAGTAACTCCGAAATAAAAGGAATAATAAGGAATCCCAGGAGAACGGATTGGGAGTCCTATGTAATGCACCTGGGCACCAACATGACCCACCTTCAAGGAGACGGTAACATCAGCAGCGAACTAGAACTAGAAAGAGTGGTGGAAAACCTCAACACACTCGTCATTAATGCATATGAGGCCAAATCTCCAGCTAAGACAGTTACTTCATCAAGGGATGTCCCATGGTGGAAAAGGAACCTGGCCAGAATGAGAACAGAGGTATGAAAACTCTTCAACCGGGCTGGCAGAAGTACAAAAATCCACTGACTGCGTATAGCAACGCGATCAGGGAAGCAAAACGGAACAGCTTCTGTGAAGGGATCGAACAGATCACAGAAGCACGCAGGCCTTATAAGACTGTAGCCAAAGACAGGACAATATCCTCTGTGTGTTTGAACAATGAGGATGGGAAATTAACCGAGAATGAGGAGGACAGATTATCAGATTATAAAAAGGAGCGTTTTCACGTCACGCTGCTTCCAGGGCAGAAGTGAGGCAGCGTCTGATGAGTTGCTGCTTTGAAAAGACAGTCGACATGGTTTAAAATCATAACCTCTACGAATAGGTGTAGACACAAAGCGGAAGCGAAGGCAGGTGATCACTAAATGATGATCTTCAATTGTAAGTTGAAAAAAGAACTAGGTTTTTTTCCTTATCCTGTAAATACTTTTATTTTTTCCCGAATACAATCGTTTCGGAGACCACGTGCCTCCTTCCTCAGTGCTAGTACCTAATTCTTGATGATCTTGCTTTATGTCGGCTTCGGCGCCTGTCTTGTTTCGCAAATCCAGCGGACACGTTGCTGGACAGTTGAAACCCAACTGACTTTGTGGTAAGCCCTGCGGGGCGGTGAGAACTGGAGAAGTCCACAAATTTCTCAATGTTCATTTTAGTCACAATGATCGTGTTTCCCCGTAGCATGTTCGAGCTAGGTGATATCAGAGTTCACATTGACATTCAGCTTGATCATCACGGTCGCAATGTCACCTCTAGGAAAACCCTTCACTGCATCGGAAATGCGTAACACTGCACTACCATTCTATACGGGCGGGAATCTCGCAGTTAATATTCTGTTTGATATCGACTCTCCGGACATAAAGTTGCGCCTAGCGGATGCAGTAAACATTAAGCCAACACTGCATTCATGTTCATCATCAGCAGGCTTGGAGGCTGAGTAAAATGGCACAGTGCTGCAGAAGAGGGAGGAGTGCTCCCCAAATTTCCATGATCTTGAAATAATAAAACTTGTTGTTTCTTTTTCGTTGGTGTGGGTATTTATTCTTGCAAATACCGATATTTCGGGAACCACTTGTTCCCTTCATCAGTGCAAACAGTGAAACCAAAATACTAGAAGTCCTAATCAAATAAGGTGGGCCGAAAAACCTGGTGTCCATCATTACCAAACCGATCGACAGTCTTCTGTGCTGCGATCCAAATGAAGGACCAAAATTATGTCGAACAACATGCAATATCCTAGGAAGGCCCGTCCTATACTCAAATTTGTAGATAATAATTTGTAGCGGAATATCAACGCTTGCGAAAGAAAGAAGAACAACATCTTAATGATCGGTCGTGTGCCATCGGAGAAACTTCTGCCCGCATACGGCGAATCCCACGGTATCAAGCTATTACTGAGTGAAAAGATAGGTGGATCGAGTTAAAGAAAAGCCTTTGGACCCAAAAAAAATATATAGAATATTTGGAGGTAACTCGAATAATGAGGCAAAATAGTTTAGCAGTTTTTGAGCAGGCACGCAGGTTATCAAGTACACTCCTTGCGAGTTGGGCATGACAGTTCAAACTACAACTGAAAAGGATATGGACAAAAGCCGAAAAGGGTAAGGAGCTTAAGCAGGAAAAAGGGCGACCTAATAGCATAAGGTAGTTCTGCAGGATAGTAGAAGGAAAATGGTGTTATTTTAGTGAGATAAGGACTCACATAAACTTCTGACAGTAGAGAATGGAACTTTTTGAAGCGTTCCACCTCAAAAAAACAATTCGGAAAAACGGAAGCTCTACACCAAAGCATGCCTTTTACTATAGAGCATGAGATTTCTCAGTCTGCATATGCTGACCAGGCATTTGAACGTGATGAAGGTTAGAGAAGAAGCGTCTACCGAAATTCATTTCAATAAGTGTAGTCACTTTTTGTGAGAAGCAGGCAGTAAATTGATTTTATTAAGGTTTCGTCTTTAAGCAAAACCTTAAAAAGAAATGGGTACCTGCTTCATAAAAAAATGAAAACTCTGACCTAACATGTTAGATATCGCCTTCTGTTTGTAGTTAAGTCCAAAATTAATAGACCATTAGCTTAATCCCAACTACAATGTTATTTTATTAAGTATATATATTTCGGGAGCAACTTACTCCCTTCATCAGTGCAAAGCTAATTAGCTTAGTTGCTCCCGAAATATATATACTTAATAAAATAACATTGTAGTTGGGATTAAGCTAATGGTCTATTAACTCTGACCTACTAAAAATTTGTTAGTAATAGTAGAATTTCAACGAAACTTTCCACAATTATACGCTATACCATTCTTTATAGGGGGCCCTTCCCGTTCCTATTGGTTTTGCAAGTCCATAAGTATCTAAAATATATAAGTATGTATGTATCTATTTCACAGTTCATCTTTTGTTCACCAAATTTTATTTCAATGAATGCAGTCGCTTCAGTGTGTACGTGTGATAGACACACAAATAGGCAGGAAACCGATTTTAATAAGATTTCCTTTTCATAAAACCTTGAAAATGTTGAAGTACAGAACTTCAGTCCGCATTTAGACTGAGCTTCATTTCATTCAAATAGATGCTAATCAGCATCTAATTAAACAGAATACTACAGAATCCCTAATGGTTATTAGATATTAGATAGATATTCCCTAAATTATAAGATCTACATGAGGATAGCACTTACCTTTATATTTTATATTTAGGACGACTTTCTAAAAGCTGCTTCGGCTGTATTTTCTCTGCAGATTTTATTGGAACACCCATTATTGTGAGTTACACATGAAACTATGGAGTAACCAAAAGATACATAATATCTACATCATCACCAAATCACCAGTTGTTTATTATGTTGTCTTTACTAGCGGGAAGGTAAATAAAAGTTCTTGATAACAGCCATACTCTTTTTACGCTAGCGAAATCACTTTATGTACTATTGAAATGATTAAAGCAATTCATGGGAATTTCGGAAAGATAATTTGACTGTAGAGAATTACGAATATGTACTATGTACAAAGAAACTTCAAAATTTCAAATTTAGATTGGAACAGCATGAGATGCTTAGTTATACCAGCTTCCAAAAGTAAACATGGCGCCAACCGAGAATCTTCTGGGAGAGGAGAAAAACAATGTCAGAAAGGACCTTTTCTTGTCAAAAGTCCTCCTTGGAGAATCAGAACGAAATCGAAGCGAAATCGACCAGACAATGTGCTCCTCTTCATTTCGAAGAGCCAAAATAAAAATACTTTTCATTACAGTGAAATTTTTAGATTTGACTGTAACCCTTTAAGGTAGGTTTTAAGGATTCACTTAAAGTACCCCCCGCTAGACACTAAAGGAGATTAAAATTTGAGGGCTAGCAGCCTGTGACTCTAATGAATTTGGGGCATTATTAGTTTTTGGAATATGCACACGTTCCTCGACAGTAGTACCGAGGGCCCCCAACTGCACACCTTGAGCGATAACCCTAAAAAATATCGACTCTACAATGCCAAGCCAGCGTAAGCGAAGTAAAACAGTAGAATTCTTGAGAGCGCTCCTATCCCTCTTGCGGCAGTCACCTGTGCAAACTGCAGCTTTATTTCTGACCGATGCCGTGGAAGTTTCCTCCAAGAATGCCGAAATATTAGAAAGACAATTTACCATCCCCCGGGAGGACCTGTGTAAAAAATGCAAGAGCCTAGAACGAAACCCAGATTTCACATCAAGGATTTCGCGATGATCTGCTCCATTTGGAGTGCACTATTGAGGTTGGTCCAGTAGGTAATTCCAGCTTTGAGTTCTGACTGCCGGCGCTAGTTCCTTATTGTAAATACCAAATTTTGCAGGACAGAACATGTCAGATATTAGATACCTGGCCTCCGAAAAATGGCAGAGAATATCATCCGCATGCTGGGCAAACAGAAGTCGGGCATTGATTTCCCTACAGTAAAAGGTTAAGTTCATGAATGCCAGGAAGGACAAATCAGCAGCTTCCTGTTCGAATTGGATCAAAAGTGTCTTAAAATGCTTAGGGACAGCCACCATATTGTCCATCATTTTTTGCCACGATAGATTGAAATTCATTCATACAACGAAACTGTAGAATATCATCTTCATTTTGAAAGTGAAGGACGATGATGGTCTTCGACTCAAACAAAATAGATCAAATTGCGTCATCTTCGGTGCACTTCTCCACGATGGAACTGCGCACAAAGGATAGTGCATACAATGGCGGAACCGCCATATGGAGGCTCGCACTGGCGAAGGAACTAAAGAGTAAATCTTACCTGTTAATAACTTCTCCTACACCTTTTACGGAACAAATAGAAGAAAGGGAACTCAGAGACATGAATGGAACTGGCTTGACACCGGATTGTAGGTTCGGATCTAAGCAAACCGGACACCGTAAAACAAAAAAATGTTCCGCGTGAAAAGATAAGACCCTTTATCGGTGAAGACATGGACACTGCTGCACCTCCATATACCGCAATTTTCAAAGAAATCAAACATGAGGTGATCAAATTTTTGACGATACGGTGTGAGGTAGTGAGTTTATGTCGAAAACCACAAAAGTTAGTCAAATTAAACTACAGGAGGCATTGGCAGTTTACTACTACAGTAAGGGTGTCTAAAAACACGTGGCAGCAATGGATTGTAACTCTTCAAGTGGTAAGGAATCGCAGACTTCAAATCCATCCAGGATTTTAACAAATCAGGTCGTGATTGAGGCAAGGATTTTGGAGGCCTCACCAGATCCATGTTCCCCAATTGAAAAATCTATGGAAGACAGGCTCTCCACTTAAATGAAAAATCTACACCAATTGTCTACGGTGTGGTCAGCCAGAAAGGATAGAACAGCAACTCCCTTAGTGAGAGGAACTGGAAACCTAAATATACCGACCTTCCGATGACACTATTGCTTAATACTTCCGGAAAACGGGTGAATAACCGCTTGGCATAAAGGAATTTCAACCGTAAAAGAGAGGAGACTACAAGCTTGCCTGTTAGAACCTGGGCCGACATGAAGATGTCGCGGCCATAGTGTTGATTGCAGCACTTGCCACCAGGCGCTTTGAAATAATTGAAGCCACGAAAAAGGAGTGAGTCTAAATCACTAAATAGTTTTTACCGTTAAACAATTGTTCTTTTTTGCTTATCCGTATATTTGCGACCCCGTTCAGGTAATGATTTACAATAAATATGTCTAACAACGATTCCTGCGATGAGAGCCAACCCCATGTTGCTTCAAGTGCTCTAGCTGGCTAGACAGAATTAACCACAATGTCCGTGTCATTTTGGCTGTCAACGATCCAGTCTCATACATAAAAGGGAGATATCACACAGTGCAGCAATTATAGAGGTATCACGTTGCTGAGTACCATCTATAAGATATTCTCCGCTATCTTGCTAGGCAGCAGGGTCACTCTCAAGACCATTCGACATCAACAACGGTCTACGACAAGGGGATGCTCAATTATGCGTCCTCTTTAACCTGACCCTCGAGAAATTGATCCGTGATGCTGATGTAAATGCAAGAGGTACGATCCTCTTTAAGTCCACCCAACTACCGGCCTATACTGACCATATCGACATCATGGGAAGAACCAACTGAGACGTACAAACTGCTTTCGTCCAGATCGAGCAGGCGGTGATGAACGCGAGATCTTGGGCTGCACATCAATGAAGGTAAGACAAAGTATATGGTGGCAACGTCAGCACCGAAGACCAACCAACCAACAACATCAAACCGCACTGGTCAAACGGGAAGATTAAAGATAGGAGAATACAAATTTGAGACCGTTGATAATTTCTCCTATCTAGGGTCGAAAATCACAACCGATAACAGTTACGATGATGAAATCCGTGCATGGTTGTTGTCAGCCAACAGAGCCTATTCTAGCTTACAAAAACTGTTCCGCTCGAAACGTCTCACCATAGGGTCAAAGCTCTTACTGTACAAGACAATGATCTTGCCAATCCTCATGTATTCCTCGGAAACTTGGGTTCTTAGCAAGAAAAATTGCAAACTCTTGGCCGCGTTCGAGAGAAGAATTCTCCGAAGAATTTTTGGCCTCCTACATGAGGATGGATGATTCCGTAGCCTACACAATGACGAAATCTATGGGCGATACCATGACCGTCCGGTTGTGGACAAAATCCGGCTCAATAGGTTACGGTGGGCGGGTCACTTAATCCGCATGGATGAGGATGATCCCACCCGGAAAGTCTATAAGGGTAATATCTGTGGTAGAAAAAGAAGACGAGGCAGACCCTGCCTAAGATGGAGCGATGGCGTAGGTCAGGACGCCAGACAGCTTTTAGGGATATCGAATTGGTGGACCTCGGCGCAAAACCGGGATGTCTAGAGTTCCTTATTAAGGCAGGCCTAGACCGGATACCGGTTGTTGCGCCGTTGATGATGATGAACGATCCAGACAATCTGTAGAAAATGGCCATCGCAACTAACCGCGAAGAGAAGAAGCAAATCTGAAACTAGTTAGAGACGACGCACCTTCTTCGTATTTTAGTGTTTCTTATAAATCAATAAATAAAGTAGTCCAGCAGAATGTTCAAATTACCGTCTGATCCGGTTTCCTATTCCATGAAGCTTTTTGAACGCATTCTTGGCAACCGAATTCGCGAAATCGTTGAAATAAAAGTGATCAAGTCGGATTTGTGAAGAACTGCGAAACTACTGATGCAATACACACTGCGCGGTTACTCATGGAGAAACATCGTGAGAAATATCGCCCTATTTACATTCCATTTCTGGATCAAGAGAAAGCGTTTGACCGTGTGCCACACGAACTCATCTGGTATGCTCTACGACAACACCTAGTGCCAAAAGAGGATTCTAAAGCAAAGTTTGAATTGTGGTCGTTGTATCAAAACCGCTTCGTATCTCTGTTGGCATTCATCAGGGAAGCGCCCTCTCACCCGCCCCCCCCTCTTTGTTCTTGTTATGGACACTGTCACAAGGGACATCCAACGTTCAGTGCCCTATACATTACTTTATGGAGATGATGTTTTTCTAGCGTCTAATAGCAAAAATGATTTCAAGAAATTTGTCCAAATTTTCGAAACGGCGTGTAGAAATATACAATGTACCGTTGATTTGATTGGTAGTTGGTGCCTCAGCCAGTAAATCCAAAAAACAGTAAATCCAAAAGACAGCAGTAGTATCAGAAGAAAGGAGAAGTATTTAGAAAAAGGCGGAAACTGGTTGGACTTTTTCTCCCAAAGATTAGGGGTACAACCCGTCAATTCTCTGAAGAAGGAAACTATCTGAGAATCATTCTAGATAAAAACCTTCTTTGACATCAACAGGCATAGGTCAAAACGAAACAACCTCTCATAACCTAAGGGCATGTGGCAATGTGAATATACGTAGTGCGTGGCGAAATAAAATGAGGCAACTAGCCGCAATGAACTTGTGTCTGGGAACACAACATCCCGCGCAGCTCTAGATACAAAATCTAACCTCCTCCTCAGAGGGCGGGGGCTGTCTGAAAATCATGGTCAGAGAGAGCATGATACTAAAAGTCGGCTTGGTCTATTACAACACAGGAACTAAGCCAGTTATCCCTTTAAAGGTAACTCTTGGAAATATTAAAAGATAGAAGAAGGTAAAGGCCGACCTCAGTGAAACCTAGATTCCCTTTTTATCATATGTTTCTTAACTTCTAGGCTAGTCGCCCAAAGTCAAAGATGGATCAAGGCTTAGAGATTCTAGCTATAAACTCCATAGGAAGCGTGGGCTTCTAACACTACCAATATTGCGCTTATTTAATTGAATCCATTTTGATTGGTTTACTCACTAGACCCTTATATTAGGTGCCAATCCTCTCTGCTGACCGAGGCTAGACACATGAAACAAAGTAAAAAGACCAATGTAGACCGCACATAGCGCTTACATTCTGATTGATATTCACAGCCGTTGTGATTACCTTTCAGCCCTTTTATTGGGAGGCATCTTTTCTGAAGGCCGCTTTGTTGCTCAATAAATTCTCTCAACCAAATACGGATTCAATCATTACTTTGTAAATAAAGCGTAGATAAAATAAATATCTCTTGTAACTCCTCCAGAGGAAGCACCATCAATTCATCTCCTGAAGCACTCAAAATGCGATTCAGTCCCACCACCCGGAAACCTCCAGTCCACTTCCTCAATAAATTATCTAAGGGAAGCCCATTCCAAATCCTAGTTCCTCTCAAAAATATCTTCACGTTTCACACTACAACCATTAAACGAAACTGAAACCGAAAGACAGCATAAAACATTTACGACGATCAAAAAGTTTTCTGATTAATTCACCCGTTATGACGACTAGAATGGCTGAGTACACCGAGCACCCAATTTATCGTCACTGGTTAAATTTAATTGTTATCAAAGCAAGAATTATAAATAATTATTATTTGTTGTCTAACTACGTCCTAGACATGGGCTTGGCTGCTTGTTATGAGCGACCACATAAAGGTGATTACCTTAGCATACGCTCTAATACTGAAGACTCGTAGTAAGAAAATATTTGCTACTTAAATCGCAAACGTGTAACTAAAGATTCTTCATTTTAAGGCCCTCACAATATCTTTGAATTCATATCACGTAGAATTATGGAATAGTTGAATACACTTGGTGACTCTTACTGGACTCGGCCTGCCATTCCAATGTGTCGTGTGTCGTTAAGAATGTTACTATGTGTATCTTTGTATCTTTTACGTAGAGCGATCGGCATGTGGTTACCAAGAATATTTCTGTTAAATAGGTTAGAACTTCAAGAGATGTTCCCTATATGGAAAATGGAGTTGCGGAAGGGCTTGTGTTGAAGAGGCTTCCAAAGAACCATGAATATTGAGTGAATGAGTTATTTGAAGTGAAATACGACTTTGTTGCGGAAGAATTATCACAAATGGCCCATTCGGTGTACTGGTCACCGATAAGTACTGCCTGCTTTTCAACTTGCTGGTAAAAGGTGAGTATTGCGCCAAATGGATGTCGCTTTTTAGAAAGTATCTACGAATTGGAATTGGCTACTACACAAGCCAGGTGAAGGCCCCAAGGTACCAGATGAGAAGCCCCGTGAATTGTCGTCAAAGTGAGGGTGTCAAAAAGTGCCCAAAAACGGGTCCCTCCATCCTGAACCAACCGATTTCGAAGTCCTCCTTCAATTGGCCATCCTTATTTTTCCTCAGTGTACTACGCAGTGGTAAACCAAGTCCTCCAATTCACCGAACATCCCTGGTATTTCAAGATAATAAGATGATCAACCTAATGAATATTAAGACCACTAAGTTAACATTAACGTCGACTCTCGAATCTATCAGGCTATTAAGCACGAGTTCGAATTACTCCTAAGCAAACACAATCTTTAAAAAGTACTCCTGTGTGAAACCATCGATATACCGCAGTGTCCTTAAGTCCCTCGAGGTCAACATCACCTCAACCGATACGACCTCTGTATACGCCGTTTCCCTCTAATATTTCAATCAACTCTTTGTACTGAATGACCTATCACACCATTAAATCATTTGGTTGACAGCCAAACGAATAAATCGTGGTCCCTCATTTATGGGACGCCTAAAAACCAAGCAGGATAGCTTCATCAATAATTGCATACTGCACCGGTAGCCGATCACATAACCCTCTACACGAAGTGTATGAAGCATAGTTTTCGAATAAAATAAGTTAGTTACCTTCCAGTAGCCAAACCTTTCGTTTTTAGCTATGATGAGCCGACGAGTAACCAAGCCTTTATTTCTCCCTCTGGCTGCCAGGAACACTGACCTGCAGAGATTCTACAATAGTAATGTATTAGCAATATACTGCGTGTTCTTTACAGTTTGGCGTCTAAGGCAGTAATTCAGAAGTCGGAGAATGCCGCAAAATCTTCTTCAGCGCCAGGAAGCGTACCCAACGTAGCAAGCACGACCTAACTTCAGAGGATCATATAACCAATTTACGAAGGCAAAAAAGAACTACAAGCGGCCATTTCGAGAATTAAGACAGGACATTTCAAAAGCCTATGCAAAAAAGCGGACTTCGACCGAGAGGGTGGTACAAACAGGGCAGCCATCAACGCCGATCACCAACCTTGATTTGCTGCGGAGTATTATTGAAATTATCTTACCTTAAATTCCAAGTGAATCGAATCTAAGCACTGTTCAGGTAGATCCCGATGAAATTTCCGAGGATGCCAGAGAAGAAGTTCTTGAGGCCGCGAGGATGATTAACACCATGCTTACACGGCATCCCGAATAAAGCATCACCATAGAATTCTATCTGGAGAGGCTGTTGTGTTACGATTTGGAAGATAGAACTAGGACGTAGCAAACAACCGGTAGCGTTCCATAAGGATTGGTCTTCTGTCCTCCCCTGTGGATTATAACGACGACGCAGTTTTGACTCTACAACAAGAGATGACTGTTAAATGACATTGAAGTGACAATCATGGTCAATATATGGAGGAGATCACGATATTGACAAACGAAGTAATTTGGGAAATCAGATCTTGGCTAGAAGACGCGGATCTTGCGCACGTAGAGCATAAAACCAAGGTAATCCTAATCAACAAACAAAGAAAAGAAATATCGGTGGAGATTAGGAATTGGCGAACACACCATAGACTCTCAACCGGCGCTCAAATACCTAGGAGTTATGATTGACCAAACTAAACCTCAAATCACATCTTGAGAGTATAGCAACAAACACTTCTAGAGTTAGTACACTGCTGGCGAAAATGCTGTCGAATATTGCTGGTCCAGGGCAAAACCGTCGGCTCTTTACTTCGGAAGTTGTTAGCTCCATCTTGGTTTCTACAGCTCTTGTCTGGACCTCGCAATTAGAACAGGAAATAAATAAAACCGATTAAGTGTTCAACTTCAGTATCTTGACGAGTCCAACGCCTCTAGGACCCAAGACAGCTGGGACACCTAAAAGACCCTCGATTGAAAATTATCCCCCCCCCCCCGCCGTTGTCACTCAAAAAAATGTGAAAAAATTATAAAGGTTGCCCAGAAAAGAAGAAGTTTGTGAGGAAAGTGGTAGACAACAACAGGAGCAGCAGTTCCTAACTGACCCTGCCCGCGACGTAATACCAAAATGACAGTCCTGCGGCAAGCGAAGGAGAAGGAGGTGGTTTTAGTGAGTCTCACCGAACCGTATGGCAGAAGCCGATGGTAGGTTTTGAACCTTTCCATCTTCCAACAACCAAAATAAAACGAACAGATGGACCAAAGCGATCCCAAAGAAAAGCAGTACGCTACCTCAACAGTGTCACAGGGAATTTATGTAACAGCGTATGGTCATTAATTTACCGCCAAGCAAAAGAGTATGGGAAAACAGAGGGATCCTTTAGGGAATCAGCGAAACGAAGGTATCGAAGGAGGAAAGCTTGTGCTCCTAGTGTGAACTCCAAGGCGAAATCCGAGGGGATTGAAATTGGGGGATGGAAAACGGTCGTAAACGAAAGACGGAGACCAACAAACCTTCAACAATGGTAATCTATGATTCCCAGGGATATGAGTACTAGAAAAGGTCAAAACTAACCCCGACGATCTCCGTGGAAGTGGACCTAAAAAAAGCGACCTCATATTTAAGCTGGAAGAAAAATCTGTACTTTGCTGAAGAAACAATTTAAATTACAGGAAACTTGCCCTAATCGGTCGAATCGTTGCAGAAGTTGGGGGAACGAAAGGCATATTGCCAAGAGGAGCGGTAGGCATCCTAAATGCATATTGTGCAAAAGAAAGGAGAGAAAGGATAATCGGCATATTTCCGAAAGTGGTAAATGCCTGGCACTTACACAGGCGTCAACTACAATCAGAAAATGAAGTCAAATAAACTTCAATCATTGCAGGGATGCTTAGGATTCCCTCGAGACAAAAATTGACTTCAGAAGTGAAAACTATAGTGATGATGACATGCGAGTGACAGATTCGGGAATTTGGGAATTCGGTCGCAAAGCCATACATAAGTCAATCGACTAGTGGCGAAAATGAGCAGAGTATTTCTGCACAACTGGTACGGCCAATCCAATCTCACATTGTCTAAATTTGAAGAGATGCTAGATAACCTTATTCTCGACGAAGTTGAAAAGAGAGTACTATGAGGAGCTACTGGACAGTAATGACCGCTAGAGGCCACAGCCCTAAAATGATTGCCGGCGATTTCAATGCGTGGGTCCTGGACTAGGGAAGCCGAGTGACGAACACTAAGGAAAAAATACTTTTTGAAACATTCGCGGTGCTAGACGTTGTACTAGCCAATGTTGGATGCATGTCCACCTTCTGAAGAGGAGAGATAGCCTCGATCATCGATCTGACTTAAGTCAGTACCTCATTGACGGGAAAGATGCCTGGCGGGTGGATAAACATCAAACTCACAGTGACACCAACTCATCTTTTTCGACATTAGAAACAAAGAAAGTGACCGTCGAATGCGCAATGGGGAACCCGGATAGCTAGCTGGTAAAGTAGGTTCCTGAATGAGGAGACAGTTATGTCAGCGGGCAACCTAGGTATGAGAAATCTACAATATCGCGATGGCGTTTCCACCACAGTAGGAAACCAAACTACTGGTGAAAGAAGGAACGTTGTTGAAATCATCGAGTCTGCAAGCCAGGGGATGTTGTCAAAGGACAAGATGCAAGCCACGATATCGGCAAATGCAGCAAAAGTACTAGGAACATCGAAATAGCCCTCAGAAGACCATACAGAAAACTTGACAGCTACTTGGGGCAAATGCGAACCCGTGGAACGCTGCCCTCATGTTGCAGGTACAACATGATTCGTGGGCAAAACTTTTCTCAGGTGACATGGTCGCAAATCTTGATTAGAATAATTGCAATTCTTTTCAGACAACACTGTTCTCTGTTCCCAAGGTGATCGAAATCTTCGGGCAAATTGAGGGGGATAAGAATTCAGGTTTTGAAGAGATTACGAACAAAGCCCTGAAATTCACTGGTAAAATCAAGCCCACGTGGTTCAATCGTGTATGTTAAAAGGAGTGGATTCCACCCAGTAGAAAAACCAAAAGTTGATTATACTAACGAAGCACCAAAATCAGGTGCACCCATATCATGTTGCTCTATCCGTCTTTCAGACACACACTTTCTTATGGGATACAGTGAATATAAGAAGTACTTACATCACTTCGGATCGAACGAATCCCCCGAACGCGCCACTACACTCGAGGACTAAATGGAATTGGCGATGATCAGAAGACCATGGTTGACCAGAATTGACCAAGAGAGAAAAACTAACCCAAGAACTTAAAAAGTTTGCGAAATTGGCCGTAAAGGTCCGCCCACTGGATATCGCGCGAACCTAACGAAAGATGACACGAGAAATAAAGCTTAAAATAAAACAGTTATAAAAATAACTGCTCTATTCGGAGCCAAGTGCCTCAATGGAAGAGAAAATCCCCAGTGAATCACATCCTCAATCAATGCTCCTCCAGCCGCAAATGTCCATGGGCGCGGTCTTTGACCTTCCACTGTCCTAGCTTCACCGATGAAAAAGGGAGGTTAAACGACACCCCCAAAGTAGTTATCGGTCGAAATCCGAAAGCAGATTGGAACGTAACAGTCGCAACAATAACTACGACACCAGAAATACTTTTGGAACTTGATCCAGCCCAGAAAGCGTGTAGACCAGAGCTTTCTCCACGAAGTAATACTTCACGGTGACCCCGCTATGTTTTTAGTTGGTGAGAGTCCCACACAATGCTGCTACCTTTCACAGCAGCGTCTTTTTAAGATTATTTATTTGTTATTATTTGGAACTATGGAGAACTACACGATAGAGCACCAACATACTTAAAGCTAAGAAAGACATCAGGCTGGTCTACAAAAGCATTGCATGAGCGAATCTCCATAGAAGCGCCTATAGATCTACCTGGCCTCCTAAAGGCCACTCATCCCCAAGAATCAGGTGCCGCCTTGCAGTAACCAGAAACGAGCTGCTGGAGATCCGTAGTAGAATGGGTAACGAGAAAACTGTGGGGCTGGGCAACACACCGATTAGGGCCCTCAAGCTCCCGGTGAAATCAAGAGACCAGGCATGTTTGCTGAGGGGGTATTTCCAACTGTACAAATGGTAAAATCTAGTTTTACTGTTCAAGGCTAGAAAACATGCAAGCGAACCATTCTATTATATAAACGGAAATGTAGGGAAAAGAGAGAGGATAATTTCCAATAGATTGCTCCCGGCTGTTGAGAGCCAAGAAAGCTTTTCAGGACGACAGTACTGATTCAGCCAAATTAATAATTGATACCATCAAATTGGTTACTAGCTTGCCTTAGAAAGTGATTTATAGAAAGGGTTTTACCGAAAAGTATTGTGCTACAATTGGTATTCCCAGCTATTTCGCTGTTATTTTATAGCCACTTAGCAGAAAGAAGGCTAGAGGTACGCCATCTCCGCGGATGTCCCACAACGTTCCGGACTGGGTCTGCTGCTGTAGAACATTATGCCACTTCGGCCACGCTGCCCCCAGGGAGAGGTGAGGCAGTGTCTGATGAGTTGCCCCTGCCCTGGACGAAACCGCAAGTCATAGATTTTGCAACTTGGGTCCCTGTCCAAAAATGAGGGTTCCGTGGACCACAACCGAGAGAACATGTTCCTTTCCAACTGGTCCGGTCCACCATTAAGTAGATGGCAGACTTAGGACAGACATAGGCAGACTTATTTAGACGGGCCCTATTGATGCTTCATCAAGTGGGGACCGCAAGAAATCCAAACGATTGGCCTCAGTGGAAAAATAAAGATGACACCGAAAATGGCTTCTGACATCAGAAAGCTGTCCCTAAAAATCCATACGTCGCCCATCCCCACAGTAAACCACGTTATCTGCCTTTGCCTACATTATTCTTAACATATTTTATAAACAAATGCGATGAATTTGTCTTCACGGTCACTAAACCTCTCATTTTCATGGTCAAGTTTTCGCAATTACAGTCTCGTCTCTAATTACCAAAAACTGATTTTCACGATCAATATCACATCACCACCGTCAACATCTTTAAAGATCACACATGTCCCGGCTAATTTCCAGCCCAGCCTTTCTCATGCTATTTAGCCATTTGTCTGGTGGAGAATATTATCTGAAAGTCCAAATACGAAACACATCAGAAACTCAGACATCAAAGTAGTTCCACCAAACCCACCCTAATGCACAACACTTGAATCCAATAGACTGAATGGCATCATTGAAGCAAATCTTCCCAGCATTTCCATCAAGTCAACTCAATCATGTTTGAGATCTCATTTAAGAAGCCACAGCCACAACCATGAGTCCACATCCAGCCGGTGTCCATCAAATAATTTTTATCTGGTATGCAAGAGGAATTTGTGAGAAATAGCCCAGACTGGGCTGCATCTCTTCTCCTATCGACGCAAGACTGAACGTTTGGAGGAGCACTAATGACATGATCGATCATCGCTTGTCCAAAGACGCGACTTCTCCATACTTTTTTTCTTATCTTTTGTCGTTTTGATGGCTTAGATGCAAATTGTGGATCCATAACCACACAGCTTCCGCCTGACATGTGGCCAACATCTTGGGGAGTGCTTTGGACAAGACCCCCCAAGACCCCCAGAACTTAGAGCTTTTTCTTAGCATGATCACTATCTGGTTGGCAAGCGGATAGTGAACGCAGAGAGAACATATCTGCCGGTCTCCTGAAGTAGCTTTGTGCGGGGAATATCTGGGTCCACGATCACCATGTGCTCCACCAGCAGAGCTTAGATGTTTTAGCGCAAAGTTAGCGTCTAAATGAGAAGAGAATCATTTAAGAGAAAAGTGGACGGATTCTATAAAAAGCGACAAAATTGAAAATTCAGTCCCATATTATCCATTGTTAGTACGGAAGGTAAAGGATACCCACAAGGTGGTTGAAAAAAAAGCAACTAAAATATAACAATACAATCTTAATATAAATAACACCGCACTTGTCAGGCGTAACCAACTTCACTACGTAATTAATAAAGGTAAATGGCTGCAGTGGAGTCAAAATTCTTTCTCAGATTGAAATAACTATCTCCCTATCCTTTTCAATCAGTCTTCACTTTTGTAGGAAGCGAGAGGCGTTTAGATACATGAATTACTGGCTACACCTGCCGACGTCCTGAGCTCCTGTCCAGCGACCCATTACTCAACGTTGCCTCACGCCCCAAACAAATAGTCGTACTGAGACTAGTTTACCACAGCACTCTTCAGGCGATAACATCAGAAGCATGTCCAACTCAGCTCCGCACACCTCTCTCGTGTATGAGGCTGACGAAGGATGGTTCGCCTGACCGAGTGGTTGCCTCCTTCATAGTCACATACCCCCAAGACTTCGGTGTCGCTGCCTAATCTTCCTTTTGACAAGAAGGGACTTTATTTAGCCTTATCAAATGTACAAACTAAGAAAAAACGGTGGAGAAGGTCATAGACAACTACATTAGAACTAGCGTTCTAAAGCGTAATCCCCTACATCACTGTCAACACGCTTATCAGGCAGGACGGTCAACTGAAACTGCTCTGTATCAGCTGACAGAGGTACTACGGGACGCCATAGAAACAAAAGAAATTGCACTGTGCGCGTTTTTGGATATCGAAGGAGCATTCGACAACACATCGCACACACAGAGGTACAAGATACCCTGAGCCGCAAAGGAGTGGAAAACACCCTGGCATTCTGGATGGGCAATATGCTAGAAAGCAGACAAATAGAGGTACAAACAGGTACAAATTCTATTATCATGAACACCACTCAAGGCTGTCCACAGGGTGGAGTACTATCGCCGCTGATGTGGAGTATGGTAGTGGATGAACTCCTGGACGTGTTAACTAATACTGGAATACAAGTCCAGGGCTACGCGGACGACATTGTTCTAATCTGTAGGGGCAAATATGAAGATACCCTATGTGATAGAATCCAAACTGGATTAAGGATTACTAGTGCCTGGTGCAGGAAGGTGGGACTGCGGATCAACCCAACCAAAACCACCATAGTACCATTCACTAGGAGGCGTAAGCTGGATCACCTGAAAGCCATAACATTACATGATATGGAGGTGAAACGAGAAACAGAGGTCAAATATTTCGGAATCACGCTAGACCAAAAATTACTCTGGAAAACACATGTCGGAAACACTTGTCGAAAAGCCACGAGGGCTCTGAAGACTTACAGATCCATAGCAGGAAAAAAAATAGGGTTGCAGCCCGAAGATACTACTTTGGATATATACTGCAATAGTAAGACCAATGATTACCTATGGAGCGGTAATCTGGGCAGAAAGAACCCAACTCAGCACACAAGCCAGGGAATTACATAAGCTCCAAAGGCTGGCTTGCGTGTGTATCAGTGGGGCAATGAGGACATGCCCAACGGCATCCCTGGAGGTCCTTCTGGGATTAACCTCTCTCCATCTGCACATATACTCGTAGATGCAGGCAAGGAGATCAATATTCAGGATGGCCGGTAGTATGAGTGAGGCGCGAAGCTGCCTAAATCGAAGGAAGATTGATATTCTTTCTAGGCAGTATCCCGAATTACTGATACCGAGGGACAACATGACAACGAGGTTTCACTTCGATAAGAAGTTTGAAACACTTTGAAGTAACAAGGCAAACTGGGAGAGCGTGGCTGCGACATACGGCTTAAACCAGCAACTGATTACTTGGTACACTGACGGATCCCTCACAGCAGAGGGAGCGGGTGCCGGTGTCATTGGTCCAAGGAAAATGTACTTTGAGCCAATGGGCAGGTACACTAGCATATTCCAGGCGGAAATTTAAGCCATAGACAAATGTGCCTCCTTTAATCTACAAAGGAACTACAAGAGGCAGAACATTGCTGTTCTCACCAACAGCCAAACACCGATCAAAGCATTTAGGTCCAGCTAGGTGAACTCTAAACTGGTACGGGAATGCCTTGAGAGACTGAATACACTCGGCTCGTCCAACAAGGTCTGGATACTTTGGGTTCCAGGCCATGCTGGGTTGGAAGGCAATGAGGCAGCGGATGAACTAGCCAAGAAGGGAGCAGGGATGCCTTTACACGGGTCAGAACCCTTCTGTGGAATCGGAAACGGTTTCATGGCTATGAATCTAAGAAACGAAGAGAAACGGTTGAGGCAACTATATTGGGCAGGCCTACCAGGGATGGAGCAGTCCAGGGTGCTTATTGGGGGATACGAACCCATGCTTACAAAGGATTGCTTAAACCTCGCCAAAAAGAACCTCCGAATCATAGTGGGAATTCTCACTGGTCATTGTCGGCTGAACTATCACCTAGGGAAGCTACGGATATCTACGGACACTGCCTGCAGGTTCTGTGAGGAGGAGGACGAAACCTCTATGCACGTCCTGGGACAGTGTCCGGCACTTCTGTAAAGTAGGTCGATACATCTGGGAGAACACTTAATACCAGATGCAAAGCTGAAACTTCTGGAAGTGGGAACATACTAAAGTTCCTAACGGTTACAGGCCTGCTTGAGATACTATGGTCAACAGGTACACTATAACCAGTAAAAGGGGCACAATAGTTCTTCAAGGACGCGGTGCGACTTTCCCTTAACAGAAGAAGAAAAAATTTCCGGCCCACCCACCTACCTCGAGGAATTTTAATGATTTTTCAAGGACGTAAGATTTTTTTTATTATACTAAAATGTAAGGCGTCTAAAGACCAAGCTATGGAGGTGCAAGCTGTCTTCTTCAGCGTTACATCACATCATATGTATTACTGAAACCTGGTTAGATGACAAAATTTTACATTTTGAACTCCTCCAAAGTTACTCTGACTTTCGTTGTGGCAGAGACGGTGCTACACTAGGCAAGTCAACCAGCCGAAACACCCTAATAGCTTTTAAGCCTCCTTTCTGTGCCGAAATCATCTTTTACCCTTCCTCGCCCCCCCCCCCCCCCCTCGATTCCACGAGTCGTACCCCAACTCCCTTCCTCCTATACAAAGATTTCGTCGACGAATTATCATAAGTAGTAACCGTATTGTTTTCTTCTCTTCCTTTTATCCCCTGTGGCGATTTTAAACTTCCAATGATCACTTGGTCCAATACTCTCAGCCTTCCACCCTTGCCCAATACCTCCTCACAGCCCTCCTTTTTTTATCACTTTCACGGTGCATCCAATTCTACTAATCTTGTCTCTTCCAACCTTCCTGTGCGTTGCTTTTCCCTATCCTCTAAGTCGCTATCACGTTGCATCTGACGCCCATTATGCTAATCACGAGTTTGATGCTCAGATTAGCCAACACTACTCCCCTGTCGTGCGCAAGCATTCCAAATCTAACTTTTGAAAGGAGAATCTCGAAGTCCTGGCGACAAACAGTCTGGTTCGAGATTGAAGTCCACAAAAAAAACTGTCAAAAACTGCTGATTAAAGGGTAGTATAGGTCCCAGGGCAAAACGTGGTTTGGTACCCACGATGAAGCATAAAACCTGGGAAATGTCTGCTGAACCAACGCCAACAGCTCTACTACCAAACCCTATCTCTACCTCCACGTCGTGACCGCTGGGAACTCTTTCTTAACGAAAAGCTGCAGACAGAGAAGGAAGAAGGCGGGTCCCCCGCGCCTAAAAACCGGACAAATTGTACCAACCGGTGCTCCAAGTTGGGGGTTGGGTAGGGCTGACAACCCTACACGAAAAACCCAAGTTACGGAGCCACAGAAGGAGCCTCGCGCAGGCTAGATTTTACAACGACGATCCTGGCAACGAAAACGGCACACCGATTTGCGCATTTTCACATGGAACGTGCGCTCCCTGTACAGATCGAATGTTGCTGAGCAGCTTGTCGATACCCTCCCCCATTATAAGGCTGTTTGTTACAAGGTTACAAGAGGACCAATTTTCTGGAGAAGAGCCGCTACACCATATATTATAGTGGCCACCCAGTAAACCATGTGCTGGGAATAGGTTTCCTAGTCAGCCAAAAAATGAAATCTGCTGTTATCGACTTACAAAATATAAGCAAAATGCTATGCACTTTGCGTTTGCGAAGCAAATTTAGAAATATAAGCCTCACTAACGTTCACGCCCCTTCAGAGGAGACTGCAGAGACGGAGAAGGATACCTTCTACGAGGCAGTTGAACAGACCCTCGAAGCCTGTCCCAAGTAAGATATCAAAATCATACATGAAGATTTTAACAGTCAAGTAGGGACGGAGTCCGTATTCAGACGATGCGTCGACCCTCATAGCTTTCATAAGGATTCCAATGCTAAAGGACTGCGGATTACTCATTTAGCAGTATCGCACGAAATGGTTATTGGAAGTACCTGATTTGCGCAAGAAACGGTTCACAAACATACGTGGGTCTCTCCAGATGGAACCAGTTTCAACCAAATTGACCATGTGTTGATTGAATGCCGCCACCTCTCAACATTGGTAAATGTCAGAATATATAAGGAGCCAATATAGACTCGGATCACTATCTCGTTGGCATAGTATTCCGGGCTCGAATTACAACACCGCCTACAATCCCCTCTGACAATTAGGTGAGAGTGAATACTGAAGCCATTCACAACACGGCCCTCCATAACATCTATAATGGGCAAATGGATGTCGCAATAACCGGTAGCTAACAGTCCCGAAGACGAAGCATCAACAAACCATCTTCACAACCACCTTAAGAGCATTATCATTGATACGGCCACAAACATAGTTGGCCCCAGCCGCGGAAAGAGTCGAAATGACTGGTTCGACGATAAATGTAAACCAGCAACAGAATGGAAAATTGCATTCTCAAAGAACCCGGGTACGCACGGAGACTCATCATGAACTCCATCGAACGGAGAAACAACTTCACAGACAGAAAGGAAGCCTGGGAGAACCAACAGGGAACTCGTAAAGAACAGGGAGCAGCCACACCAGGGAAAGAAGCTTTACCAACAAGTCAGCAGGATTAAGCCACCACGACGTTCATCCTGGCGAAACAAAGAAGGAAATCTTATTTCCGACAGAAATCCGAGTTGGAGGTCCCGCCAACTGAAGACAGTGGACATATACTGCCACCACCAAGTATGGAAGAAACAATCCGTGCAATTCATCGGCTTAAAAACCATAAGTCGCCAGGAGCGGATAGAATTACAGCCGAATTGGTTAAATATGGGGGGAACCAATTACACCAAGCAGTTCATCAACTTGTGCTGAAGGAATGGGACAGCGAATCAATGCCTGACGATTGACAACGAGGCATTATCTGTCTCATACATAAAAAGGGAGATATCACACAGTGCAGCAATTGTAGAGGTATCACGTTGCTGAGTACCATCTATAAGATATTCTCCACTATCTTGCTAGGCCGGATAGCCCCATACGCCCAGAACACCATTGGACCATACCAAAAAAGCTTCACTCCAGACACGTCAACAACAGATCAGATTTTTACTCCGCGGCAAACGATGGAAAAACTGCCGAAATATGGCCATCAGCTGCACCATCTTTCCATCGACTATAACATCGCCTATGACAGCATAACCAGGGTAGAACTGTGCACGGCCATGAGAGAATTCGGTATCCCATCGAAAGTGGCAAAACTGACTAGGCTGACACTGACCAATATACGAGGCCAGATAAAAGCAACAGGATCACTCTCGAAACCATTCAACATCAACAACGGTCTGAACATGGGGATGTCCTATCATGCGTCCTCTTTAACTTGTGTGACGCGTGATGCTCAGGTAAATGCAAGAGGTACGATCATCTTTAAGTCCACCCAACTACTGGCCTATGCTGACGATATCGACAACATGGGAAGAACGACCCGAGACGTACAAACTGCCTTCATCCAGATCGAGCAAGCGGAGATTGGCGCGAGATATTGGACTGCACATCAATGAAGGCAAGACAAAATATCTGGTGACAACGTCAGCACCGAAAACCGATCAACCAACAACATCAAACCGCACTCAAATAGGAAGACAAGGAGATGCGCTATCATGCGTCCTCTTTAACCTGGCCCGGAGAAAGTGATTCGCGACGCAAATATCAATGCAAGAGGCACCATCCTCTTCAAAGCCACCCAGCTACTGGCCTACGCTGACGATATTGAGATTATGGGAAGAACAACCCGAGATGAACAGTCTACCTTTATCCAGATCGAGCAGGCGGTGCGAAATCTTGGGCTGGACATTAATGAAGGCAAGACGAAGTATATGGTGTAGAGTAGAGTAGAGCTATCATGCCCGAAATCTAAAAAGATTTCAGGCTGGTCCGCAGAATCTTTGGATCAGCGGACCTTCATAGAGACGTGTTTGGATCAACCTGATAAAGCAGGCGCCTCTACGGAAAAAGCCCTTCATCTGGTTCAATGTATCGCCAAAGCATGTGACTTGTCCATACCTAGCAGGTGCTCATTCCCCAGTAGAAGACCAAACTACTGGTGGAATGATGAATTGACCGGCCTTCGATTAGCCTGCCACCGAGCCAGAAGAGTAGCTCAGAGAGCGGTAAGTAGAGTCGATCAGGGGCAGAAAGAGTGCGCTGATAAGACATCCCGCAAAACCCTCAAGCTGGCTATCCAGCGAAGCAAGAGGAAATACTTTAAGAGCGCCGACACATTCCAACCATCTCTGAATGTGATGGCAATTCCACCAGTCACCAGAGACAAGTTGCTGCAGATCTGCGGTAGAAAAGGAGACAATAAAGCGCCAGGCCTGGACGGAGTACCGAATAAGGCCCTTAAGCTTACCGTGAAATCCAGGTCTGACATGTTTGCTGAGTTGTTCGAAGCATGCATGCCCTATACTTCTACTTAAGTCTGGTAAACCTCCAGGTGAACCATCCTCATACCGACCCATATGGACACTCTAATCTATAATAGATTACTCCTGGTTGTTGAGAGCCAAGGCGACCTATTAGATCGGTAGTATGCGTTCCATAAAGCCAGATCAACCATTGATGTCATCAAACTGGTTACTGGCTTGGCCGAAGATGCAATCCACGGAAAAGGTAGTACCAGAAAACGCCTATCTCGCTGCTATCGTCGATAGTTATTTAACTGAAACAAGGTTCTGGTATGACACCGATGACGGACCCCAGGAGTACGTTGTTTCCGCGAGTGTCCCGCAGGGCTCCGTATTGGGCCCACTACTGTGGAACATCATGTACAACGATGTACCTAATCTTCCCCTTCCGCAGGAAGCCAGAATGGTGGGTTACGCTGACGACATAGCGCTGGTTCTTGTCGCAAAGCATCTCGGAGATGCTGAGTTATACTCAAGCGAGGCAATCAGTGCTATTAAAAATTGGCTAGAGAGCTCTGGTCTGACACTTACGGAGGAAAAAACGGAAGCAGTCCTCATCACTAAGCGCCGGAAGAGAAATTACGCCTGTATTAGAATCGGGAATCATATCACTTTCAAGGCAGTCATCAAATACTTGGGGGTTTTGATAAACAGGAAGCTCAGCTATAAGCTACGTATACAGTATGTTTGCGATAAATCATTCGCTGCTAGTATAGCCCTGGCGAGGATGATGCCGAACATGGGGAGGCCACGGCATACCTCATGCTTTATGCAACCCCAGTTTGGAGGGAGGCGTTGCAGATGTCAGTTAACACTAACAAACTGAGTGCAGGCTATAGGAAGACAGCCCTGAGGGTATACTCTGCCTTCAGGACTGTCTCAGATTACGCAGCATTCGTCATCTCTGGAATAATGCCCATTGACATCTTAGCAGATGAGATGTCGAATATATACAATGCGAAGCCAATCTCTCCCTTATCGCAGACGAAGAACGCTGAAAGGGAGAGATCCATAAATAGATGGCAATAGCGGTGGAAACGCTCGGGAAAGGGTCGGTGGACTCACAGGCTCATTGCTGCCATCAAGGAGTTGTTGGAGACACGACATGGTGAGATTAATTATAATCTCTCCCAGGTTCTCACGGGGCATGGAGGATACCGCCAGTACATCTCACCCGACTGTCCAAATTGCGATGGAGTGCCAGAGGACCCAGTAGATGTATTCTTCCACTGTGCGAGATTTGTGGAGGAAAGGAGGAATTTAGAGGAGACTCTAGGAGCGGTGCTGGTACCAGAAAATCTGGTGCGTAAAATGGTAGCACATCAAGAGAACTTGTTTTGCAAACAAAACCTTAAAAAAACACTTAATGCTGATCAAGTGTTAAGCCCACAGGAGCGAGACAAACACAAGACGTTCACAAGAATCCATGAACCCAGGGCATTGAGACTGAGTGAATAGAACTCTCCACTTCGGCAATATTCCTCTGTTTAACGGGCTAAAAAGATGAGAGTATTTACCAGTCTCACAGGATGTTCCGCTTGTCTATTCTAACTTTTGCGTATTTCGTCGATTGTCCCCATTTCTATTCTTCGATGAGACCTTGACTGCCTCATAGAAAAGAACGAAGTAGAAGAGGCCACCTAACGCGAATGCCCGGAGGTAGCCAATGCCCAGATTGATCACCTCTGCGCAGGCCAAAAACTCGCTGTAGTGGAAGTTGCCGAGCAATACGTGAAAAAGCTTCTAAACAGCGGGAAAATAAGAATCTGGCCAGCCCCAACCAAATGTTACAGATGTTGGGATTATGGGCACACATCTGCAACCTGTCGGGCATTTGACCGAAGGGCAACATGCCGTAAATACGGTCACCCAAGCCAGAAAGCGAACACCTGCAAATAAAAGGAAAGCTGCGTTCTATGCAGGGACTAAAGCTGATTTAGTACTCATCAGTGAGAAGAGGCGAAACAAGGACCCAGCTTCATGCCACCCTGATGTATCAGGATTCGGTGTTTAGGGATAACGTTTTTTCGTATCTATCTTACGCCGAATGAGACGATGCCGGACTTTCGACGTAGGCTTGATGCTTGGAGGATGCAATCTTAGGCACGGACGGGCGGAACCTCGTCGGGGGTGACTTCAATGCTAGGGCGCTTGAATGGGTCATGCCTCACCCAGACTCCAGAGGGAAACCAATTCTGGAAATGGTGGTGAGAACAGGACTGGTAGTTCTAAACATCGGGTCCACCCCAACTATCCGGCGCCCAGGCTGCAAGAGAGGCATTCCAGACGTAACCTTCGCGTCGGAATCCGACGAGTTCTGGAAGACTTCAAGCGACCATCAATACATTGCTCTCGAGTGGTGGACACAAACTCTAGATGTGTGCCACCCCGGCAATCTGTCTGTGCATGGAACGTCGCGAAAGTGATCACTGGGAGGTTTTTCGAATATCTTAGAACAGGTGAGGGCGGGTTGGAGGGTACTCCTGGGGCCAGTGGCGCCGCAGCTGACACTGCCATAAATTCAGTTATGAACCTGATAACGACGGCCAGTTTTTAATCGAGTCCCCACGGGTCCCCATTCACCTCGTCGACCAGATCTGGTCAGCAGCCAGCTTTGTTCTTCTTTATTACGCTGCGCATTTTTGCATTTTTGCTGATTTGTACTCCGTCATTATGGTACATGCCTCCTCCCGGTCGCTTAGGCGTTGTATTAAGCGGCTCCGTCTCCATGCCCAGGAGGGCATCGAGACCTGGCAAACCTTCTATGTATTGGTGAACAGAGCTCCGGCAGGAGTGTCACAGGCTCCGCGGCTTAACACAACGCCTAAGCGATCGGAAGGAGGCATGTACCATAATGACGGAGTACAAATCAGCCAAAAGGAGACTCTGCAGCGCAGTAAACAAGAGCAAAGTTCACTGCTGGCGGAATCTGATCGACGAGGTGAATGGAGTCCCATGGAGACTCGGTTACAAACTGGTAACCCAAAAAATCGAGGCTCTGCGGAAACCCTGTATGTGATGATGACGTTGGCGCAGAGAGCGCGGAGGACTGTCCACTTTTCTTTACAAAGGAGTTGGAACAGGCAATTCTCTCCATGAAAAACAACAAGGGGCCAGGACCCGATAATATTCCAGCAGAGGTATACAAACTGGTATTCCAATACCGGCCAGACTAACTGCTCGGTGCATTCAACACTTGCCTAAAAGAGGGCACCTTCCCTGCTCGTTGGAAAGTGGCGGTCAACAAAGGGAAAGGCAACGCCGAGTTGCCGTCTTCATACCGCCGACTATGTATGCTTGACACTGCTGGAAAAGTGTTTGAAAAGCTCAACAGAAGTAGACTCGCTAAAGCGATACGCGCTGCCAGAGATTTATCTCCCCGGGTCAGAGGAGGATGAAGGTCACCTCGGGGATAGCACAGGGATCCATCCGAGGGCCGAACTTCTGGAACGCTACCTATGATAATCTGCTTGAACTCGACATGCCACAAGAGTTGCGCCTGGTAGGTTATGCAAATGATACCGCGCTGCTTATTGCTGGACGCACTGTCGAACAGGCAAAGCAGACTTGGCATATTGATGCGACGGGTAAGCGGATGGATGACTACTCATGGTTTCAACCTTGCATTGGAATAAACCGAAGTAGTCATCCTGAATAAAAACAGAATTCCAACCCTGCGTCCCATATCGGTTGGAGAGTCGATAATCGAGTCAGCGGTAAAGTACCTCGGGTTGACTCTTGACTCAAATATGAGCTTTTTTGGAGTTTCGGCATTAAGTAGACTAATGGCAAATATTGGGGGTCTTACGTCTAGCAGGTGATGTCTCCTAATGAGTTCAACGCAGCCTATCCTGCTCAGCGGCGCAGAGGTTTGGGCTGACGCTCTCGCGTCTGCGTATCGCACTGTCTCTGAACTCGCGGTGATGCTGATCGCGGGAGTGATTCCCGTTGCTCTTCCTGCTAAGGAGCGCCATATACAAGCTCAAGGAAGATGAGCCAAAGGAGGTGGTTGCTCGTGAAGAACGTCAACGCAATTTAGACGAGTGGCAGCTCTCTTGGCAAAACGGAACTAGAGGCAGATGGACTGCGCGGCTCATCGGCAGCTTAGGTGCGTGGCTGAATCGAAAGCATAGTGAGACCATACCCATGGCATGGAAGTTTTCAGTCTTACCCGCACAAGATTGGAAAGGCGCGATCTACGGATTGTGTGTTTTATAATAGAGTTGTGGACGACGCCTACCCCATTTTGTTTTCTTGTGGAAGGTGGGATTCGTCAGCAGCTCTATTTAAACACAGGGGATCTCTCTCCAGACAACATTGTCGAAGAGATGCTGAGGCGTGCTGACAGGTGGAGCCTTGTTGCCCATTACGTTCGGGTTCTTTTCGTTGCTAAGAAGATAGAGCTCGACCGGTGGAGAAGCCTTGCAGGGGTTCCTTGAACTGACAGTTCCCTTCTTCCTCTTCCCTCCCGTTGGTGAAAGGAATTCCCTGATTTGAAGTCTCCGCAAGGCGGGAGAGTTCGGAATTAGCCCGAAGTAATGTGATTATGAGGCTGTCTCTCAAACGATAGGAAAGTGTTTAGTTGGTAGTCCAACAACGTACCGAACGGGGAGTCCAACACTCAGCGCGAAAAACCTTTTAACTAACCCTATCCCACAAAAAAGGGCTAAAAAGATGAGGGTATTTACCAGTCTCACAGGATGTTCCGCTTGTCTATTCTAATTTTTGCGTAGTTCGTTCTAATCGTCTTCTTCTTCTTTCTATTCTTCCGCTATCCTTCTGTTTTAGATTCTTATGGTATAACCTTCTTCAAACCTTCAATTTTCTACAAAAAACACAATTTGTTCGCTTTTTCTCTTCTCGACTTTGTCACTTTTTCACTTTTTAATTTTTTCACTTTCTCACTTTTTGATTTTTTCACTTTTTTGCACTTTTATTTATTCATTTTGTCACTATTTCACTTTCTCACTTTTGACTTTTTCATTTATTTACTTCTTCTGTTCTCTATGGGGTTGAATCCATCCTCAAAAAATTAAAAGGAAGAATACGGTGTTAGGCGTCCGAGTCCATAGGTTAAAAAAGTTATTGGAGTTGTAATGATTAGCTTTTAATTTGATTTATAATATTAGAAACGTTAAATATATATTGGAGCTCAAGAGGGAGCCCATCAAATCTGCCTTCTCCGAAGGGGCACCAATGGAAAAATAAATTCGCAGGTGACATCTGCTTCTTCTCTAATTGTCACATCCATTACAAAATGGTGCTCAATCTGGAAATAAGAGTCGGACGGCAAATTAGAACTTGAAAGTTTACCTAATTATATATATGGGGAGGGTATGGATGGCATAGAATAATTTGCCCAGTTTAAATTGTGTTTGGCGATGACAGTACCAATTTCATCCCTAGATATATTAACAGCTCTAAATCCGTATATCAAAAGGAAGTTAAATCTAAAGTGATGAAATTAAAGAAGGTTCTTTTTTGGCTGCAAATCGACTTATTAAGCAAATACCGTATTTCGGGAATTAGTTTTTACGTTCCCTTCAGAAGAAAAAACACGAAGAATTGTCACGCGTTCTGCGTTAACCTTAACTTTTCGGCCCTATCCTTGCGGTAAAGGATGACCGACCGGACAATGTCAGTCATTTCTACATATATGGTCTTTTCGAATAGCGCCCAACGTGGGGCCACCGCACATTAAAGATGCATCCCCATAATAAATGGGCGAAAGATATCAAGATAAGAACACACTACAACTTCTCGCGAGCGATATAGCTGGCACTTTCTTGTGTCGCAATTCTAGCTTTGCAAATATTTTCAAAACTTCTTGGAAACTACGAAACAATAAAGGAAATAGATAGAGATCCTGGTTTTTCACAAAAAATAGGCCCACGGAGCCAACACCAAGTGCTAGGATTATTATAATATAAATCTTGTATTCAAACGAATATAAAACATTTAAACAAACGCAATCAGTATACATTAATAGGTAATCCTATGAATAGCTTATCATACACTCCTATTCATCTAAAAGGTCGAATATGAACATAATCTATTTATGTCCGTATGAATTATTAATAAACTTAACTTCCTTACATGCTTCACTTGGAGTTTTCGTCCAGATCACATTTAAAATTCGGTGCTTTTATCTCGTTGGCTTCGGTTTTCATTTGTTGCTGCAACTGTTGATGCACATTCGATAAATTATTCAACGAATCATGTTGGGGTTGATGTTGCATCTGATGCTGCTGTTGCAGTTGTTGCTGCTGATGATGTTGCTGTTGTTGATGGTAAATCTGCAAGGTTATATCATGATTCGATCCAGGATATTCATTGCGGTAATTGTCGTAGCTAAGCTCGTTGGTACATTCATTAGAGTTGTAGCCATAGTGCACTACTACGGAGTGGTTGATGTACTGCTTACGGTAGGTCAGGACATCTGCAGTCAGTCCCTCTGATTTGATATTTTGTTCGTTGTTCAAATCCGAAATTGTCATGCGGTTGTAGTGTTGGTTGTTGCGCTCCTGTTGATTTTTGATGTTCTCGTTGTACTGAAAATTCTCCCCAAGGATGGATTTGTCGTAACCGGACTTTTGATGTGGTGGCTGTTCAGGATGTTGGATATACCCAGAGGTGGAGGTTACGGTTAAGCTCTCCTGCTTCGAGAAATCATACTCCCTTTTTGTGATAATATATCGAGATCGCGCTGTTTGTTGATGATTGTTGGTGACAAGGTTAACATGTCCTGAATTTGGTGCTTGTTGCTGCTGCTGGCAAATATAGTTGTTCTCGGAATTGTTTATGTTTGTTATCACAGTTGTCGGGCTAGGGCTGGATACTATGTTCATGGTTGTTCCACATTGTGCACGGGCCGCTGCAAGCATACCTGAAATTGGAAAAATATACATATATAAAAAGCCTAGAAGAAATAGTATAACAAGCACAAGGTGCCGATAATTGCATGGGATACAAGCAACTCCAGAAAAGCGAACATACTTCCAGGAAAAAAACACTTTACTATCCAAAGTCTCCTTACCAGGAATTGCAGATCCTCCTTTCATGCTAGACTCATCATCTTGAGGCCGATATTTGGCGATTTGTTGGTAAACTTGCTTCAAACGTTCCATATTAGTTCTACTCGCCACGGCATGATTAACCATTGGCAAGGAGTATTCTTTTCCAATAATACATTTGGCAGCTCTCTGGACACTTTCGGGTGCATTCCAAGGTTCGTGAATGTATTTGGTAGGGAAATTCTGAAAAGAGAGAAAAATGTCATTTCGTCGCAAATGAAAAAAAAAAATAAAGCAATAGTTCATGCCAAAACTTATCCCACCATTAGTTCTTAAGATAACGCCGATGAAGTTAACTAGAAAACGTTATAGGTTTTAGGGGGATGGAACCCTTTTCTGGGGCCACTCTAGAACTATATAGTGCAGAACAATCGAGAAGGGCGCTCGAAAGCACATCATTAACAATACCAATCAAATTAGTGCTGGAAGGGAACGTGGCAGAATTTTGCAGCGGGCCGATGGCTCATACTCAGCCTATTTATGTACTTTTTGATGATAAATTAACGACCCATCCTTGACAATAAATTTCAGATGAACGGTTATTGGTGATACTTAGCCATTAGTTTGACTTTTTTGTCGATAGCAGTTATGGGAATCTACAGCCTTTCATAATAATAATTACCTGAAGTCTCATAGAAAGGAACATAATCTGTTTGAAAGTCTGCCCTTGAATGATACCAAACATTCCCTCGCGGACTTGTAGATATGCATATATGGGCATGTTCTCAAAAAAAATAGGCGATATCCAGCACTTTAGAGTTAAAAAAAAGCCAGACAACCGACTCCAAGTGTAAAGAGCCCGCAGCCTTGAGCAATCAAGTCGTGACCGAGGCACGGATTTTGAAGGCCTCATCAGATTCACCCCCACGGATAAATCTGTATGCACCCAGTATCTACGGAGCAGTTAGCCAAAAAGGGGAGTACAGCAACTCCCATAATAAGAGGAACTGGAAACCTAACTATGGCCAGTCTGTCGGTGGTATTTCGCCTAATCCTTCCAGAAAATGGAAGAAGGCTCGGCGGAAGGAAATCTTAACCGCAAAAAATAGAGAAAATTGTAAGAATGGGAGCTAGAGAAGTGAAGGCAAGTAGTCTCCCAACGAACGACAGTGTGAAAAAAGCAAAGTTTCTTCGGAATGCGGTCATGTGAGTTGCCGCACCACCAAGTTTGGCATTATCCAGAGTTATGAGACGTAAGAAAGCGGAAGGCAGAGCGAAGCTGATAATCCTAGCAAGATTCACACTAGACATGGCAGACTCTTCTCTCAGCAGCGGTTCGCACATTAGGCAAAAGAGCCACGGCCACAAGTTCGATTTAACAATGTCTATGGTATTGGATCAGTAAAGGGCACTAGAATATTCCTCATTGGAGGATACTTAAGGCCGAGGACTTCCGTCCTGATGCCACAATTATTATTAATCATATTGAGACAGTTCTGCTCGCAGGGCAGAGGCAAAACGTTATAATTGCATCTGCTTACTTACTATGTGATTCTATAGGTTCTCCGCCGACACAAGGCATCTAGTATGCAGAATCAAGTGGCCTTGAAGTCCTAATAGGATGTGGTGCGAACATTAACCACATGTGTTGAAGGAGTCACAAATGCAATTATAGAGGAAAGAAGCTATTTGATTTTATCACTTCAGCTAGCCTGATGGCAGCGAACGTAGGGTACCATTAGAGACTGGCGGGTGCTAGACGAAATCTCACCATCAGATCAATGTTACATACAATTAGAATAATAGTCTGGCAACCGCTGGCAAACAGACTGTAATACAAAGGGATAATTCTAGGAAAATGAATAGAACAAAATTCAATGGCAGCAAAGTGGAGGCGACTACGGACTTCTTTTACGATAGCAGATCAATTGAAAACTCTGAATCACACATTTTTAGAGCTCTTTGAAGAGTCTTGTCGGTTCAATGGTGGAACTGAGAATTAAAAAAACCCACGAAACTGATCAGACGCGTTCTAAATCGTGTTTACAAAAGCAATAAAAATGAAGGCTGGATACTCTTCCGGAACTCACAGCGTGAATGTAAAAGGTCCACAAAAAGTTCAAAGTGAGACTCCTTTAGATAATACTGTCAAGAGTTAAAAAGCGAAAAAGGGACTTCAAGGCTCTGTAGAGTTCTCAAAAGGACTGAGTCGACCAAGTTTGACTCTCTTAGAAAATTGATTGAACTTTCATGAACTCCAGAGTTGAGTCAGGAAAGACTCTCTTGGAAGTACATCACCTGGGAGAACTGGTGACAAAAGTGGGCGATAGAGAATTGGCGGTTTCTGCAAACCTTTTAACACGAAATTGTTGCAAAGGGAATTGGAACCCTACGAGAGTGGTGATTTCCAACGAAAAAGCGAGGTTTGATATTCTGTCCTTTGAGCACTTCCAAGCCCCTGGCATGAATGACATACATCCAACGACGCAAAAGGAAGATATGAGGATTTACTAAAGTGGCATTAAGATAGTTGAGCAGTTCTTTGACCACTTCAAAAATCGTTCATCAAGGTAGAAACCAATTTAACTCTATTTCTATATTTAATACGGTAGAACTAGTCTGAATACTGGTTACTGTGGCGTAGAGAGAGAAATGAAATCTCGGAAATCTTAGCGAAAGAGGATTCAATTTCCCCAATGTCGCAACCAGAACCAGCAGTTGGAGTGTCAGCGGTGTTGGCTAAACACCGAACTTTTCCTATCAAAACCAAACAAACATATCGCATTGTTTATCCTCTCGAAACCCAGTAACACTTTCAGAGGTATTGCGGGCTTTCCGACTGGTCACAATTCACTAGCTGGACATATGTTCAGAATAGGGATTCCCAAAATGATACGTGTCCATCCTGTAATGAGGAAGCGGGATCTACGGAACATTTTCTATGTGAATGCCATACCTGTGGACATATCAGACATCAGATTTTCGTGGCTGATGTGCTAATGCTGCAGCGGGTAGGATTAAATCCACTGATACACAAGCGATTCCGGGATGTTCCCTTAGAGGCGAGAATCGAGTACAATACTCCACTAAGGTCTCAGTATTCAGAGGCTACACACACAAACCAAAGAAAGTCAATTCTGAAGTCTGTTTAAATGTCCTCAGGTGGTCCTTCATAACGAATTATACGACAGTAATGCTTTCTTGATAGAGAACGACCTCTAGTCCGGATTACTAACATTTAGAGTGAATCCTAAGATAACATAATAATAAGAATCCTTGGCGCAAAAATCCATATTGGATAAGGGCCTGGAAGTGTGTTAGAGCAGTTCATGCAAGACACTAACGGTACACTACAGTAACACTGTAGGAGGCAATGTGGTCAGCATTGCGCTCGCCCGAGATTATTACCCTGATTTGACACAGGTACTCATTCACAGCTGAGTCACCTGGTATCCGACATCAAATTACGGTACAAATCCCACTGTCACTAGTGAGATTTGAACTGCGGCCTTCGGTACGACAGGCTTGTGCTCTAACCACTCAGCTATCCGGACTATCTAAGATAACAAATCTTCCATAAGTCTCTCTTTTCAATCCTCACAACTCTCGATCGTGTCTCATCTTCCCATGACCCATGGCTTCATCATTTTATCTTTCAAAAAATCATTAACAGTTTTGTCTACAAATCGTAGTAAAAAAATTGTCTATTACACGCTGTTCAACATACCCGTGAATTTCCTCCAAGTCGTATTAGTGAGAAGGAGTGAATATTGTAATCATGGAACTCGTCAAAACTCCAATCCTTTCTGGAGGCTTTTCTATTAATAATAATAACTTAGCAACCCCTTGTATGTACCGCAGTGATTTTATATCAACGTAGGTTATTGAGATTGTGCCAGGTTGCTGACATGTCGCCACACAAGACGTTGTTCTCAGATTACTTCACGAAGACGGTTCTGATCTAAATTAACGTACCCAGGTTATTCGATTATTTCCCTTTCTAAGTGTGATCCAGTCTTTGGGTTTTAATTTGCATCTCCACTACTGCGACCAAGACACCAAGTGGCACCAAGCCTTACGAGAGAGGAGTTCCAATCTATGGCAGAAAGGCTTCCACCAAAACGACGAGTTTAATAGCTGGCGATTTGAACATATGGGTTGGATAATGGAGAAGCCAAGAACCGAACACAAGAGGACGTATATTACTGGAAACTCTTTCTCGGCTGAATCTTTGATGCTGTTACATTAGTTAGCGGTATTTTATCTAAAGATCTCCAGCGGTGTCCGGATGGTTCAAGTAGTTAGAGCGCTGGTTGAAATCTCACTGGTAGCAGAGGGATTTGTTATCGTGACTGAATGTCGGATACCAGTCGACTCAGCTGTGAACGAGTACCTCAGTCAAATCTCGGCAAGCGCAATGTTGACCACATTGCCTCCTACAGTGTACTTTAGTGTACTGTTCCGATCTTGAATGAAGTATTCTAACACGCTTCATGGCCCTGATCCAACATGGATTGTTGCACCAACGAATATTATTATTATCGCCAGTGATACGTCAATGAAAACTATACACACAGTGACCACTAGGCCATAATTGTTGAAATCATACAGTGTACAAGAATAAATTAGTCCCGGAGAAGGAGCTTAAAGATGAACAACCAAAAAGTTTGACGAGAAGATAGACATCAGTCGCTGCTCCGAGAAACCCAGTTAGCGCTGTGGTGCGCCATTCTGATGTTAATGAGGAGACTCTCAAAGAAGTTTTGCAGCAAAATATAACGCTAGAAGGAAGCGCAGTTGACAAAGTTTTCAGATTAGCGAAAACTTACTGCGAGCTTATGACGTATCCATGCCAAGGTGTATTGTATCCCAGAAGCGAATGCCGAATTTTGGGTAGAACTCAGTAAAAAGGAAAATGCCAGAAGGACTGCCTCAAGACCAGTAGAAGCGGTCAGCGAAACAGAAACCAATCTGGATACGAACAGCTACAAGAGGAAGTGCAAAGAAGCGTGAAAAAAATTGAATGTGACTATCATAAAAAGTAAAGGCAAACCCTTTAAGCGACTGAAACCAAGTTCTTACCCTAAACTCCTTCATAAAATCGTAACGATTTTTTTCTCACAAAATGTGAGTATCAACGTCATATTAACTATATATGCGGCAATACCCCAGAAAAGGTAGAGAACATGTACCAAGCCTCATGCAAAACGGCCTACACCAATCCTACTTAACAAACACAATCTTCTACCTTATCTTTCTTCAATAGGTCAGCTCTGGAGAGGTTCATTGAAGAAGACTAGGAATTATCAACCCCCGATATACCAAATATGTCAATCATGCACTACTTGAAATTAAAAAAATTGAAAAATTACCTTAAGTACAGGCAAATATCGCCTAATATAATCTCCATTAGGATCAGCCTTGCGTCCAAACCGGACAGGACAATAACAATGAAAAAACTGTTGAAAAAATGACGAGCACGATAACCACATCCACATTCCAGCATTCACAGACCAATCAGCATCCAGCAACAATTCTTCAAACACTTTCATCCCTTCCTCCCAGGATATCCATAGATCCCCTCTGGTCAGGAAGCAAGCGACTGCATGACGTGCCAAATGGTGAATCCATCCTTCTTCCCTGAGTTGTGTCATGATTGCATCGATCCATGGAAAGCCGGTTTGACCCTGTGAAAAAAGAAGGAAAATTTAAAATTTTTAAACTGGGAATGATTAGGTGCACTTGGTACTTACATTCGCCCATTTAGCTAAAGCTTCACAGTTCTTGTCCCATGGTATCTGCACACAAATTGGATTGCCTTCCATTTTGTCGAAGTTTGGATTACGAGTTGCCGCACAATAGAAGAATTCACGCCATAGAAGTTGACCGTGTAATGATAGGGGTGGATTTCCTTTCTTGATTTTCTTGTACAAGTCTAAAAATTAAGGCAAGTCAGAAAATTTATATGAGCAAAGTTTAGTGATAAGTAGGCGAAAATCGATTCGGTTGCAGGATGAAAGCTGCATCTGACCTCGAAACAGGTTTTGGTTTGCGTAAATGATCAAGTATGAAATCCTTAGAAGATTTCGCTTATCTAGGCCTCTTCAAATTTAAAGGAAAAACGCCCAAAACGCAACCAACGCAATGATTCGATCGCAAGGTGATAATAGAACTTCTCGACTCCACCTGGGTCAAGTTTATGCCCAACGGAACAAGATCTACACGAACGACTCTTCTACGGAAAGGAACAAAGGCTAAGGAACAAGAAAAAGAAAAAAACACTTTTCAACTATATCTGGACGTAGAAGGAACTCGATTTCGAACTCGACACAAGACCCCGGAATACCACTGGGGGTAGGAAGTGTATAGTAGGAATCTTCGATGCGGATGCGGAATCACCCGAACGAGTTTTTAAGCAACGATCAGTGTGAAGCTGCCTTTTATGCACTGGGTAAAAAGATCATGGAGCTGTGGGTATAAAGGAGCGCAGGAATATTCACCAAAATATAAGGACCATGATAAGAGGCATCTTTTGACATACGGCAAGGCCCAGAACGAGAGAGAGGAAAAGCCGTCGAGTGAAAAAGTGAGCCAGGCGATTCAAGTAGCTCCTGTTGAAAATACGAAAGGGGAGAAACCGGAGGAGAAGCTGCGCGAACGATTCAACAAAAAAATGGACTCACCTCCCACTAAAGTGGAGCATATGAGGACTACGGCTGCGCCGCCGACGAAACTGTTGCAGCGCCGACTTCGGGAAAAGAGATCGGATCTCTAAAAGCGGATGCAAAAGCCTAGAGGAAAGTGGCATTCCGAAAAAGAAACGATCGGAGGAAAATAAGACCGGAAGTGATTATCATTTCCAAAGGAGGTGCAGCGAGAAGGAGTGAAGGCAGATTCCGAACTCACCAACTCGAGAGATAATGTTAGCCGCGACACAAAGCCGACATAAGTGCTAGCAAGCCGGAGATCGCTTTAATCTACAAAGATATAGATGACATCACCACAAAAGATGAGGTCCGCGAAGCGTTGGAGAAGCAGTTGGATCTTGTTGGACTACAGGAGTCAGCGGTGAAAATGATGAGGAAAGCCTATAAAGGAACACAAACCGCCATCATCGACCTACCAGTAGAGACAGCACTCAAACTGTTAGCAGCAGGGAGAGTAAGAATAGGTTGGGTTACGAGTCGGCTTAGGGAGCAGGTGGCACTGAAACGATGCTTTGGATGCATTGGCTTCGGTCACATTGCGAAGGCATGTACAGCTTTAAATGTCAGGTCAAAGCAATGCAGGAGATACGGAGCGGAAGGCCATATCAGCAAGGACTGAAGAGGTGACCTGAATTGCTCACTGTGTAAGGGAAGAAGAGTGCGGATCACCGTGAATACAGAAGAGCCCTTGACACGAATCAGAGATGAGACCGATATAAATCAACCTCAAATAATAACAAGGGGCGCAGGACCTACTCTCGCAGGCCATCCGCGAGAAAAACATCAATGTGGCCATAATTAGTGAGCCACATCGGAACCACGGCGGTGGCATTTAGGTCACAGATCAAACGGGCCAACCAGCGTTGTGAGCTTCTGGAGGACACGTCTTCCATGAAACAATAGAGCACCCGGAGGAAAACTTCATCAAAGCGCGGGAGTTCTGTAACTGTTCCGAGTCCATGTCTACAGCTTCTCTGCTCCACCAAGCGCTACACTTGCCAAGTATGAGTAGATGCTGTGCGCTCTGGTTTTCGATGCAGCAGGCGATTTTAATGCGTGGGTTCTTAAATCGGGCAGCCGGACAACGGGTGTGAGGGCGCGTGTTCTCCACGAAGTATTCGCGGAGCTAGATGTGGCGCGAATGTTGGAGCCTCGTGCACTTTCAGGGGAAGAGGCTTGGGGTCTATAGTCTGAGTATTGCTTTACCCATTAAAGTCGCTTGATATGTCAGTGAGGAGTATACTAACAGCGACTACCAAGCAATCTACATGGAAATCAAGGACGAATCAAGCTACAAAAAAAGTTCTCACAGAATGACGAAAGCTTTTGTGGAAGACACGTTTTCCGTAGCGCACAAGCCTGGCATACCCCTGACGGGCACGACTAAAGAAAAACCCATCCATATTCCCCGATGAGTGACGGAAGCATGCAATGCTACTATCCTCGGAAGACGATGGCTCCACAGGAGGCAACCCAACTACTGGTGGAACAACGAAATCGCAAGCTTGCGAGCCGCATGTTTTCATTTCCAAGAAGACTTTACCAGAGGCCCAAGGGAAAGCCCGGTGGCGACGGTCGCGAGGAGGCACACAGACAACTGGTCGTGGTCGCCTAAAAGAAACCATTAAGATGAGTAAAAAGAAGCGCTTCAAACAGCTGTGTAATCATGCTGATAGAAATCCTTGGTGCGAGACTTACACGGTGACAATGAAAAAGGTGCGGATCAGATTTTTACTACTCTGTTCCCGCACTACAAAAATAGGAAGGCAATCGTTTGCCCAGCTAAATAAAGGCATAATACCTGCACTAACTGTGGAGGAGCTGCGATAAATATGCGGTAGGATGGGGGACAACAAGGCCCCAGGTTTGTATAGCATCCCCAACCGTTCAGTGGGAAAAGCAATAGTTGGTATTGTTTCCCACTCGGAGACCCAGAATCATATCATCCTATCTGCTGACTGGATACAATGAGTAAGATGATGGAGAGAGTCATCTACAACTGACTCCTACTCATCATAAACAAACCATGGCTCGCCGGAGCGCCAGTTTGATTTTCAATGTGGATGCAATAATGGAATAGAATAGAATGGAATAGAATTAAAGGGGCGTTAGCTGACATAGGTGCCCCCAGGTATTTAGCGAATCTGATGGAAAATTAATCCTGAGAGAGGACTCTCTGGTGGTGGGATCGATACTGGGTCCCATGTTGGGAAATATCATGTAGAATGGGGTGCTAGCTTTTCCATCCCAGAGGGGACTACGATTGTCGACTTTGTAGATGACTTGGCTTTATACAGTAAAACACCCAGAAACTGTGGAGATCTACACGGAGCAAATAGTGAGAGCGGTAAAGTGCTGGCTAGAAAGAGCCGCGCTGACCTTGGCGAAAACGGACGCGATCTTAATAACGAACTGCTGGCAAGTGGAAGTCGATGAATTTACAGTCGTATCAAAGCCAGCTATCAAATGCCTGGGGATGATAATTAACACCGAATTGAGCTTTAGGAAGCACCAAGTGTATGCATGTCAAAAGGCAATCAGTGTCACCGCGGCATTCTAGCAAAAGAAATTAATGTGCCGTATCATACAAGGCGTATGGAGGGACATACAGAACGTAGGAATGCTGCAAGCTCAAAGTCAAACGATCTCTGGCAACACAGATGGGACGAACCGCTTTGTGTTCGATGATTCCCCTAATTGTCCTATATGCGGTGACATACCGGAGGATCCAGGAGCATGTGATAATTCACTGCCCAAGTTCGCAATGGAGAGGAGAAAACTTAAACAAAGCGTAGAATAGAAGCGTGAGCCCAGAGAACTTAGTTTCGGAGATGCTGAGGTCAAAGAAGAACTAGCTTATAGTTTCCTCCGCAATCGTGAGAATACAGGAGGAGTTGCTGAAGGAGCAAAGATTCCTCCTTCTTTGCCGAAAGGAGGAGAAGGGCGAGTGCCTAAGGGCAAACCTACCGTCCGAAGTAATACCTAATTGGTGATCCCGCAGGGCTGGAGAGACCAGGGTAGGTTTTTAGTGAGCGCGAATCCCACACGCGCGCGGTCTAGCTCTGGCGTTTGTCCGGCGAAGCTGGAGTGGACATGTCTTCTAAGATGTTCCACCTCCATGTATGACCAAAAAAACAAAAAAGAAAGGTTCACAAAAAGGGAATAACACTCTCAGCAGATTTATCCAAAGGTCGAAACATGGAAGGGGCTTCACTCTGCTTGAACCAAGCTTCTGAAACAAAGAAATGGCCTCTTTGAGAACAGAATAAAAGCCCAACGAAAATAAAAGGAGAATCGACGTCAAGGCAATAAGCAGGACAAGTGCCAAAACGTCAACACCAAGACCACTTTCGAAGAAGTGTTTGTCTTCATCGTAAGACCAAAATCCTTACCCATGCTCCCATGATAGAGTAGACGCACTAATCACAGATAAAGTATGTTAGCATGCTCTAGTAACGGACCTATTTGAATAAAATTTTTTGACAACCGCACCACCAGCCTCAAAGTGGCAAATCACTGAAATGACCTTGTTAATTTCTGACCCTAGAAATATATTGAAAACAACTGATTTAACCATTATTGGGTAGATAAAGGCTAGTATGAGATAAAAGGTTTGGGAAAATGGTTAGATGTTCACTGAGATAAGATGGTTGAAACCTCCTGCTGCCTGTAAAAGATGGTTCTTCAGTCATTTAAAAGAACTTACATTACAAGTAACTATTTTACTTACTCTGCTCTCACTGAAGTAAAAATTTAAGCTAAGAAGAGAATATTCTCTTGTGGCTAGCGAGACATTAACACCTCAACACCAAATCGACATTAACCGATCAAAATGAAACACCATAACCCACTTGCAGGCAAAATAATCAAACTTACTTACTTTGAAACTTACCACTTAATTGATGATAAAACAATCTTGTACTAAGACAACCAAAACGTAAATACGGTGACAGCCCTGTCTGACTAGCTAGAAGTGATTGTGGAGTCATTTTTGGACGGCCAAAAGATGCAACCCATGCTTTTCGCTCCAAATGTCTTTCCAATCTAGCCAACGCCTCAGTTTCGCCACCAACCCATACGGGTGGTTTCAGTCCTTCCGTATCAAAACCTAGTTCATATAAGGTCGGTACATTGTATTTGTCATCATGGTCTTCGGACATTGGTGTATAAACGTTTCCGATGTTTTCACTGTTGATGGCTTCCTCTGGTTTTGCAGGTGGCTTCATTTCAGCGATTATCGCCTGGAACTGGTGGTAGGTGAGGGGTGCTCGCCCCGCATTTCGCTCAATTATTCTAAAGTAAGATAAAAGAACGAATTAATAAATAAATATATAGAAAATGCAAGCCTCAAATAGTTCCTGGGAGTCTGGATACAGAAGTAATTTTAGGAAGAAAAATTACCCACATTGGGCGCTATCTGATGAAATTCAAAAATTGTCGCTAAAAATTCCTTATTTAAATTTTAGATAGATAAAGTTCATAATATTCTCGGTTCATAACTTCAAAGCTTAAATTAAAACTACAAAGCAGACCGCCTTCTCAGATAAACGTTTCAAAAATGAAAGCAATCAGGAAAATATATAAAATAAACTTCAATCAACTTACGTATCTAACTTATAGAGTGTATGAGATACTGCAACAATTACTTCAATCTTTAATTCACGACACATCTCTATAACATTCTTATCACGAACTTTCCCAAATGGCTCGGGATCTTCTTCGAACGTTAAGCATGTTGTGCCCCATTCCTTGAATAATTTCGGCAAAGCATCGGCTGGCTGACCACGAATAACGAATAATCGGGAATTTAATTGTCGCAGACTTCGATCCAAATCTTCGAGGCATTGTAAAAGGAATCTGAAAGAAATACAACAAAGGTTTTAGTTTGAAGGTTAGTGAAGCAGAAAGTTTTATCAAGAAACAGAAACTCCTCGACTGATGGTCACTGGAAATTATCTCCGGGGGCAAGTTCATCTGACTAAACAAAATTTACGACTAAAAATGAAAACTGACGAATAGATAAACTAGAACAGTAGTTCAAGGACTATCCGCCAAAAGACTCCAGCCAAAGCGGAATAGCATTTAGTAAGCGCTACAAGGCTAACTTGGTTTTGAGTATATGATTTCCGAACATCTTGAGTCACCTACGACTTTACGCTAGTGGCCATCTTCGCCGAGGTGGAACTCTTTCCCGAAAAACTTGTGGGACCAAGTATAGAACCGATTCTTAAATAAAAGACGACATTGGCAGAGAAGTCTCTTCGCATTATCGGAGAATGAGCTACTCGCCTTCTGTCAGAAAACAGTGGACATCGAGAACAACTCACAGGATACCAGTCGCAGTGCTCCTGGTCTAAAGCCAACCCCAGTGTTGAGCCTGAAAATCAAGAGCAGGTTGAGTTCCAGTCTTAAAGCCAAATGAGTGCATCAAGTGTCACCAATGGTACAACTACACTAGAACCATTAACATTGAAAATTCCCTCGGAAATAAAAGGACAAAAGGACGTAGGCCGCGACCACCGGAAACCGGGCGAGAAGTGAAAGTTTGCTAATATTCCCCTCAACAATCAGTACCAAAAGATAATCCATATTTTGAACCAAATTGCAGTCGGTAATGCTGACAACACTAAGTTCCAAGGGATTGCCAATAACAAGTACCTATAGAACCAACAGAAAGCACAAACAACTGCAACCAACCGTAATTAATTTCAAAAGAAGATCAATTACGCAAGCAAAGAAAGCAGAGTTTGTCAGGGTACTGAAACTGATCACCCCCATAAGAAAACAAAACAGCAATGGCCATTCAGAAACATATGCTCGCCAAACCTCATCATGAGGTAGTAAGGAGTCGCTTAGAGATAATGTTCTGTGATGATGATCTGTGGCAACTTCACTAGGAGCAAACTGTTTCCGGAAGTATGAATAGCGTTGAAGGTAGAAATGAATATATAAACAATACACACACTGAATATACTATGCTTTGAACTAGAGAAGACCTTTTTTTTTGTGCGTACAACGGAGGTGGAAAATCTTAGAAAGACACGTCCACCGCAGCTCCACCGCCCGAACGCCGGAACTACAGCGGGCGCGTGTGGGATTCACACCCACTAAAAACCACCCCCGGTCTCTCCAACCCCAGCCCCGCGGGACCACCATTGAGGTATTACTTACGGGATAGGTTTGCTCTTAGGCACTTATCCTTCTCCTATTTGCAGCTTTCCTCCTTCTTTGTTCCTTCAGCAACTCCTCCTGAATTTGGATGATTGCGGAGCCAACCGCAAGCCACTTCTCCTCGGACTCCAGCATCTCAGTAACCAAACTATCCGGGGTCCCGCTCCTGCCCAGCACCTGGTTTACGCTCTTGCTCTCCATCGCAAATCGTGGGCAGTGAAACATCACATGCTCTGAATGCTCCGGTATGCCATCGCATCTGGGACAGTTCGGAGAATCATCCAACCCAAAGCGGTGCAGATACTGCCTGTAGCAACCACCGTGTCCCGTGAGGAACTGGGTAATGTGGTAGTTGGTCTCCCCATGTTTTCGCTCAAGCCACACCCTAATGTTGGGAATGAGCCTGTGTGTCCACCGACCTTTCGTAGACTCGTTCCATCTGCGTTGCCAGAGATCAAGCAACTCTGACCTTACCGCATTTCTGCGCTGTCCATGCCCCTCCATACGTCTTGGATTGTACAGGACACTCATTTCTTTGGCCAGAATGTCTACCGGGATCATGCCTGCCACCACCAATACTCCCTTACCTGAATGTGGTTCTAGAAGCACTGCAAACCCTCAAAGCCATCCGCTGGTAAACCGAGTTCACCTGCTTCCGTCTCTGAGAGTTTGCAAGCGCCTCTGCCCACACAGGCGACGAATAGAGCAGGATGGAGCGCACCATTTCGGCTAGCACCAACCTCCGACAATGTCTCGGTCCACCAATATTTGGCAACATTTTTGCAAGTGCCGCGGTGGCACTGGCTACCTTTTGGCATGCATACGCTAGGTGCTCCCTAAAACTCAATTTGGTGTCAATTATTACCCCCAGGTATTTAATAGCCGGCTTTGATACGACCGTATGTCCACCGACCTCCACTTTCACAGTGTTATTTTTTCTGCGGTTCGTTATTAAGACCGCTTCCGTTTTCGCGTCCGCCAAGGTCAGCCCGGCCTTTTCTAGCCAGGACTTTACCGCTCTCACTGTTTCCGTCGCGTAAACCTCCGCATCTACTGGGTGTTTTGCTACAACAACCACAGCTAGGTAATCAGCAAAGCCGACAATCGTAGTCCCCTCAGGGACGGGAAGAGCAAGCACCCCATTATACACGATATTCCACAACAGGGGACCAAGTACCGATCCCTGTGGTACCTCGGCTGTGACAATGGACTCTTTGGGACCCTCATCCGTCCCGTACCAGAGAGTCCTCTCTGCCACCGTGGCTTCGGTATGGTTCACTTAGTATGGCCACATCGATGTTTTTCTCGCGGATGGTTTGCGCGAGTTGATCCTGCACCGCCTCGCAGTAGTTGAGGTTGATTTGTATCAACCTCATCTGCGATTTGTGCTAAGGGCTCTCCTGTATTCCGGGCACCTGCTGCTGCCTGCAATATGCCGATGATCCACACCCTCCTTTCCTTTGCACAGTAGACAATTTGGGTCAGCTCCGCAGTCCTTGCTGATATGGCCTACCAGAGAAGACCTATTCTCTATTTTAACTCCCCTAGATAAAATTCAGTCCTCATATTTATACATCTCCCACCTATTTAGCTAATAAAGTTAAAAATTTAGGGTCACCATACTTTGATTCCACAGATATGTTCTCGCAACTCGAAAATTTATTAACAGCTAACCTCCATGGCTGGATTTTTTTTCCGACTCAGTCAAGGTGCAGCCAATGTCGGAATGAAAGAAGCTAAGTCAAGGTCCAAACGCTACAGGTACTTCCAACGCCCCAATCAAAGTTGTGCACAATAAAATCAAATCCACGTTGCTATAGACTGGGGCGACGAAATTCAAACTTTCTCAATCAGCACAGTGCGCTGAATCCGCAGTTAACATAAAATCCATGAAGATTCAATTTATTAACAGGATGAACCAAATCACGGCATGAATGCAGGAAGTCATACGAAACAAATCGACGATCTTGCAAACCCTTCCAGCAAAAAATGAGCTCTGGTACCATCTAGCACTGGGATGCTCACACTATGTAATGAAAGTCCTGGGGGGTTTAACGTGAGTACCTGCCGTGAAGACATAATCCCACAGTCCTCTTCGGGCACGGATTGATTTTGGGACCACAATCAGAGCCCCGCCATGCAAGCACAGCGGTCCTGGTTTATACTGAGTGCAGGCTCAGCATTCATACCAGTGGATGCGAGGCCTATCTAACACCTCTGCCACAACTAAGGTTGTACAGCGCAACTCCACGCTCGAGCTCCGAGGAGCTCTGCCCGCGATGTAGGCATAACCACAACCATCATGAAACTCCCACTAGGGGGCCAACCGCAAATAACCGGGCCGAGAGCACATCCTCCAGGAATTCTCCTGGAGCATATGCTCTCAGAGAGCCATCTTGGTTCCCATGGTACCAGATAACCTCCGGTGAGGCTTCGTGGCAGAGCTACTTCAGATGAGTCCCTTGCAGACTCGGATCTGATCGCCCTCCTCGAGTACGTGGGGGCGGAACTCACCAACTCACACTATGTAATGGAGTATTTCGTCAAAAGGTATATGCAAACCACATCTATATGTGTAGTAGGTTTGGGAGATCCTGTCGCAATTTCTGCGGTATGTTGCCCTCTAAGACTTGCTATCTTTACGAAGGAGTTTGTAAGCTATTTCGAAACCCTTCATAGCAAACTAATTGTAACTTGGGGCCTTAACGTCAAATGCACACACTGGGTTCCCAGACTAATCTTGCCTAAAGCAAGCAATTATCCAACATATTGACCACCATCTTTATAAGAATCGAGAGCTGAGGCAACAGTTTAGATCACCGAATTATAAAAAACAAGAACTGGCAATAGCAAGAAAGCAGCTACAAAGAAGAAGAAACATAAATATCCAAACTGCTTCCCTGAAAATCGAATGCCTTTTGCAGTAAAAAAAATTCCGTTTTAGGGAGTGATAAAGAAACTCAGTCCAGCGTGGGTGACTAACTCAATTGACAACTGGCAGCTGGATGAAATGCGATGTCTAAAAAAGATCAATCTTTGCTCAACACGTTATTCAAACCAACCAACAGCTAACTGAGGAGAAACTATCCTAAAATATGCCATCATATATATATATAACGATGATCCTGAAGGAAGATAACGATCAACGCTTGTCACATCCTATTAGGTCGATAAGACTGTTTCCTACAATCGACAAACTGCTACTGTCACGACACGACATTTGGAGGATCTTTTCCTCCTCATCAACTCGAATTCAGGGAAAAACAAGGAACTTTCAGGTAAGTTCACCTATGAACCTCAGAGATAAGCTAGGCTTTGGAAGATAAAAAGTACTGCGTAGTCTTGCCTTGCCTTGAAATCACAGAGTAACTTGATAAAGTCTGGCAGGTCGGGAAGGTCCATCAAATACTGAAGTCGTATCCAACCGACAGAAACCGTCTGAGGTAAGTATAACAGGTGTCAGCAAAGGCAAGTCTCAGTGGTGCGGGTACTAAGGCCTGAAAAACAAACAGGTCTGAAAAAACGGAAGATAGGCCTTAGCTTTCGACAGCAGAACCGAAGAAGAAGGAAATAACAGCCCACAAAGGGAAAAATCTCCAACTAACCCCAAATTTCAACACAAGAGGAAGGAAATTCCGCAAGCCATAAGGTCCGCCGTTCGCTTTGTTAATGCGATGGAATCAATTTTGCTAACTATACTGTCGAGATCATTTCCAGAGCAAACACGCACTCATGAGGACCAGGAGATGATTGAAGACATTGCCGCCATGCAAAAGTGCAAGGGTTGGAATGCAAAGCTCTGATGATCAAGCACGGGTTCACCGGTATGAATGGAGACGGAGGATCTTTTGGGCCTCTTAATTGTTCAGAATAAAGATCTTCACGTACGATGGTAAACAGTCTTTAGAAGCGATATGGATGGTAAAAGCGAACCCATCACGGTCGCGATAAATAACCAATCCCTGAAGGCCATTGACAGCCTCATCATCAATTTGACAACATGCTGGACACATGCACAGGAAGAAATCGAGGAAAGATACTTCGGAGGGCACATGGGGCATTAAGCCTACCCAGATCCCCGAAGAAATCGCGGAGGCCGAAAGATAGGATCCAAGGGAAGTAAACCTGCTGCCCATTGAGGAGAAGAAGCTAGACAGCTTAGGCCTGGATCTTCTAGGTCTCAAGGCGGACAGCGAAGCGCAGAGAAGTGCTATATAGGAGAAGGAGAATAATGCTCCAAAATTGGAAAAGAACTAGGGCCAATGGGCCCTAAACCTCCACCATTTGCAAAACAACATTGGAATAGTACTGACAAAAGCCCTGGGCGTATCAATTGAGAATTATTGCAATACGCACCACCAGATTCAACACCCCCTGGTTTTCTCACATCTCAAAAAATGCAAACATGGTAAACGACTTTCTTCAAACCAAAGGGTCATAGCAGCCGTAGAAGCATGATTCGGCTGTCTTCCAGATTCTCCCTTCAGGAATGGAATCCCTTAATAAGAATATTAGTAAAATTTATTTTATTTTACTGTATTAAAGTTCAAGGTGAACACGAATCATGGTTTGTAACTGGCTGATCACTCTTGATTGCCAAGCATTGGTAAAGGCTGCACCCTGTTATTAGATTTAAGATAATTTTCGCGAAAATCGAAGATTTGCAAAGAAAACCGAAATGAAAAAATCAGTATAATAGTTTCCGAACAACGAGAACTACCAGTCTTAAGAAAAAGCAGGGACTTTTTCCAATTGTCTTTTTGTCTCCAATATTTCCCCACATTCACAACTCCCCAAACTTTTTCTAGAATTACATAAATAGACAACTTCTCTTTCCACGTGGAATTTTCTAGATTATTCTGAATGAAAGAAAATTATCCTTCCGCCATCATCGTCCTTAATGCTTTTCAAAGGATTTTCATAAGAAAATAAGAGACTGACGTCATTTGCCGTTTTGTATCACGTTGGCACGTGTACTTGCGGCTGGTTTTCAACAATCGATAATCTCGGTATTTACTTACGAAAGTCTATGGATGTGGTCTTTCATTTGCAGAACATTGAAAGCATAAGGAAGGTAAGGAAATTAAGGATATTTTGCCTATTTATGTTGCATTGATATGTAATTAGCTCCTTATAGAGTTTGCAATTAGCTCCTTATAGAATTTGAATCAAACTAAACATGAAGGTAGGATGTATACCCTTAAAAAGGAGGGATAGTAACAGTTTGGTTTTATAATTTTAAATCATGTTCACCATACATATAATCTGAAAATAAGCCCCTAATTGAAGGGTTGAGTACTTTTCCCTATGATATTTTGATTACTTAAAGGACCGTTTGAATCAATAAAGCTTTTTCGTTTGATGTCTCACATAACTTTGTTTATAGAAAATAACAGTTACAAACCCACTTCTTCTTTTTCTTCAGCCTTTGTCCCGTTCACAAGCGGGGTCGGCTCGTCGTGATCGGCTTCGCCATTTGGCTCTATCGAATGTCTGATCTGGGTGCAATCTCGAGGCTTTCAAATCGCCATCCAGCGTATCAAGCCACCGTTGCTTAGGTCTGCCTTTTGGTCGTTTACCATCGACTTCGATGTTCAGACCAATCTTGGCAAGTGAATTCTCATTGGCACGAATTGCGTGACCATAACCTTCGAAGACGCCTCTCTCGCAACTTTTCCACGATCGGTGCAACCCCATAACGATCGCGGATATCCTCATTTCGGATGTAATCTAAACGTGTGACGCCATTAGTCCAACGTAGCATTTTCGTCTCCATTACCGCAAGACGCCGTTCATTCTCTTTTATAGTCGGCCAACACTCAGAACCATAGAGAGCGACTGGACGGACGACATTGCGGTAAATTTTAGATTTGAGACGTTCGTTGATACGTCGATCACAAAGAATACCAGTTGTGGAACGCCACTTCACCCAGGTTGCGTTAATGCGTGAAGCAATTTCATAACGCAGTTCTCCATTGGCTGACACCGTTGACCCGAGGTATTTAAATCGCTCAGTTCTGGGCCTGCCGCTGACAGTGATTGTGTCTGTTTCATAGGGATCGGTCGTCAAAAATTCAGTTTTGTTTGAATTCAATCTGAGAGCGTGTTGCATGAGGCGATCATTCCATTTTTGAACAAGTCGCTCGAGATCATTTTTCGAGTTACAAACCCACTCGAGTCGAATAATCCTTAAAAGCTGTTTTGCTCATTGTGTCCCATAATCCCGGTAGCTCTCCCATTAAATTTTCTAACAATAAATTGATTTCTAATTAAGTTACATAAGGCAGGCAAGCAGTCGGACTAGCGATCAATTTTATATAAGTACAAAGCACCCCTGATCCCCTCCCACGCCAATTGTCGCATGACTCATCTTCTACCTTTCTAATTGATCCTGCAGAGTAATTCCTCATTCCGTTCCTTCCCTTCTTCCTATAAAGTTCCCTAAGGCTCTATAAGAAGCCCCAAAGATCTGAGTATAACCTTCGACACCATTTCCACTTCATCATGAATCGTAGTTCGAAAATGTTTATCCTGCACACTTCACTCAATCCAGCCTTTCACAACAATTTTCATTTTTAATTTCCCTTGGTCTTGAACAATGCAATGCTACCCCATCCATTTTCTTTAAAAAGAACTTTCTTCGAGGACCTCCTCGTCCCAGTGGTGGTACATTTAGACCTGACAGCATGGTTACATTTCCCCCTTTCCACTGTGAAATATGCTCTCGATGCGATGGAAACCAACCAACTTTTACTCCCAGAGTCATTTTTCAACCCTCCGGCAAATTGCAGAATCCAATGGATATAAGCTCACTAGGAAATATTTCCCTGAATACGGAAACTTTCAAACCAGTACCAGGCGTCGTCTACCGAATTTGCACCTTTATCCAACGGAGGTTTATATAGGGGAAACCATTGAATAGGCGATTTACGGGTAGTACAATGGACCTAACAATAACCTGAGTGCTCGGAGCTACGGGTTCCCCCAGTAAAAAAAGCTAACTAAGTATTTCGGACCTGGTCCCGATAGACTTCCTTATTGAGTAAACAATATACTTCCCTACTCCTAGGTATAATCTTCAACAAAAATCTCGCAGAAGACTACTTTACTCATCTTTGGGGGACCCTTATTATCCGTATCCTCAAAAGCGAAGACCCCACTCTAACTGTGAACTACCGTCCTATCTCACTTTTCTCCTCTTGCTTTAAAATTCTCGAATGATATGTCAACGACTGGTTGAAAGCAAAACTAGATTATCTCATATTGAAAAGGCAATATGGTTTTGTGAAACAATGATCCACTGCTTAGACCTTCCTACCTTTATCAGCTTCCCTACTAAATGATTTCACGGCAGGGGGTACATGCTCTTTACACTAATTTGTCCAAAACCCTTGATGCTGTTTAACCACAATATTTTCCTCTCCAAACTCTTTCTGCTCAACTTCCCTTCTTCAATCATTTCATGGCTTTCCTCCTATCTATCAAACCGTTACTGCAGAGTTTCTTTTTATGGTGCTCCTCCAAGGATCTATACTTGACCTCCTACTATTCCCATTTCCAACCCGCTGTTTTAAGTGCTGAGCATACGGACATATAGCAAAGGCGTTACAAGTGTGGCGAACCCGGCACAAAGCGAAGATTTGTGATTCGGCAAAGTACTGTGTCTACATAAAGAAGATGTGGCTTATGTTCCCAGTACTGGGTGTTGCCAAGTCTTCAAGGAAGAGTTTCAGAAAGCCAAAAATATAAACACTATGCATATGCTCACGACCTAATGAGGCAGATGGTGCAAGAAAGAAGAGTTGACTTGATGCTTCTAAGCGAATAGTACCGAGATAGGAGCTCAGCATCTGGGTGAGAGGCAAGGTTCATTTGCGGGTATGGACCCATGGACGAAGGAATGGCTTCATTGTGCGGAAGTGATGTTTTTCAGTGTTTACCTCACACCAAACGAATTCATTCAAGTTTTTCACAATAGACTCGCGGCCTTAGAGGACGAGGTTAGAAATACGGGGCATGGCTCAACCAGATTCTCGAGGTACACAGATTTTGGAGATGGCAGCCAGGACAGAACACATTGTCCTAAATACCGGTAGCACTCCGACATTCCGACGTCCTGATTCCGAGGGGACTGCCCCTGACGTAACTTTTGCTATGAAGTCCTTAGTGTCAGCGGTCCAATGACGGAAGATGCTGGAAGATATCACAGCCAGTGGTCATCAGTATATTTCCTTCGAAGTGACAAACGGCTGTTGCCAATGTTCTGATGTCCGACAACAACCTATCGGGTGGAGCATCAGGAAAATCGACGTGGCAAAATTTGCAGAAGCACTCTCAAGATGGGTAACTCAGCGACAATACTCAGGCACAGACAAAAGAACTCCAACTGAATCGCTAGTTCATTCAACAATGAGCCTTATTATCGAAGCTTGTAATGCATCGGCCCCCAAGAGCAAACTGCGTCCCGGAAAATTACCCGCGTACTGGTGGACGGCTGAAATTGCAAGCCTACCAAGGAATTAATAATATAATAATAATAATAATAATCGTTGGCACAACAATCCATATTGGATCAGGGCCTTGAAGTGTGTTAGAGACCGTTCAAGACCGTAACGGTACACTACAGTAGACTGTAGGAGACAATGTGGTCAGCATTGCGCTCGCCCGAGATTATTACCCTGATTTGACTCAGGTACTCATTCACAGCTGAGTCGACTGGTATCCGACGTCAAATCACGATACAAATCCCTCTGCCACCAACGAGATTTGAACCGCGACCTTCCGTACGACAGCCTTGTGCTCTAACCACTCAGCTATCCGGACACTACCAAGGAATTGCCACAGAATTAGGCGGGATGCTCAGCGCGCAACCGCAGAGTTTAAGAGTGGGAAAAGGGAACTCCGCCACAAAATCAACTGGCGGAAGGGGCGGGGGTAATCAAAGACGTAAACAGTGAGTCATGGGGACTCAGGCACAAGCTATTTTTCAAAAAAACTCTGTGCACATTGGTCGCCCTTTTCTATTGAAGCAGCGAAGATAGTAGAAATCGCACAGACCCTTCTTCCTGTCCACCCCATCCGAACTCACGCTGTCGATGAAGAATTAACTACTGAGGAATGCCGACTCTTCACTGCAAAGGAACTCGAGGAGACGGTCCTGTCCATTAAGAACAAAAAATCACCAGGACCGGACGGTATTCCCAGTGAAGTGTTGACACTCGTTAGAAAATAAAAGCAGGACTTGCTACTCGGGGCATGCAACGCAAGCTTGACAGGGAGTGTTTTCCCTTCCGCTGGAAAGCTGCGAGACTTGTGCTGATAAGCAAGGACAGGCAAGGACAGGGATCTATCCTTGGTCCGGATCTTTGAACCGCCTTATACGATAGCCTTCTACGACCCGAGATGCCTGATGAATCGCATCTGGTTGAATACGCGGACGATGTTACGGCATTGGTACGGATAAGTAAGCTCACACGGGGAATAAGGCGGCAGTAAGAAAATGGATGGTTGAGCATAGATTCTCCCTAGCTCTGGAGAAAAAAGAAGTCGTAGTGCTGACCAAGGAGAAGGTTACCACAGTCCTCTGTATTCAGCTTAGTGAAACCATCTTTTTGTCGAAGCCGGCGGTGAAATACCTGCGCATCATGATAGACACAAAGATGAACTTCTTCGAGCAGATTCGCAACACCGCAGACAAGGCCGCGGCTAGAATGTTTGCGATTTGCCAGCTGATGTCTAACGTCGGAGGTCCCTTATCCAACAAGCGTCACTTGCTGATGATCGCAGTTCAGCCCGTCCCCCTTTACGGTACCGAAATATGAGCTGAATCACTCAGTAAGAAAATGTACCCTAGCGCATTTTCAAAGACGAGGGGCGCTGCGAGTTGCATCCGTCTATCGTACCGTCTCAGAGTCAGCTGTAATAGTGATAGCGGAAGTTATCGCTCTACATGCTGCCGAGCGAAAGCTTATATACCTCAGGAAAGGGGAGAGAAATAAGGAAGCTGCCGCTTGTGAAGAGAGCACCCGTACTGTGCATGCTAGCAATCTTGGGAAGCAGCATTGAGGGGTGGATGGACCGCGTATCTCATACGAGACGTTTGGCCGTGGTTCAATCGAAAGCATGTGAGGTTGACATGGGTATTTTCAATCTTCCCTGTTCAAATCACGGTCGCCCGACTGTTTTTTTAGCAAGGACGTGATGGATGATGTCTCCCACACCTTCTTCTTCTGCAGAAGGTGGAAGCGCCATCGCCATCACCTTTCAATGGAAGGATGTCTTGGGTCCCCGGGAACTATAATTGAGGTCATGCTGCAGAGCGAAGACACGTGGAACCGAGTGGAACGTCACACTCAAGGCATTGTTAAGACGAAAAGGGGGAGATGGATAGGAGAGATGCTAGGTTAGCTGAGACTCCCTGAATCCACGGTGTTTCACTCCTATACTGAATAGGCCTGATCTAAGATAATATGTCAAACGGTTCTGGGTCAAAGTCCTGGACGCTTCAAGGGTAGTTTCATGAGGTAGCCTGTCTGAAACAAGAGTCCGGGACAATGTGTGTAAATGCCACCTTCCAACCCAAAAAAACAAAAACTGTCTGGCACTTCGTGCATCTGCCGAGATTGTGACAACTCAGAAGTAATAATAATCGTTGGTGCAATATTTCAATTGCCTTTAGGCCTTGAAGCATTTAAGAGAGCTTCATTCAAGACCCCAAGGTGGTCATTCTGATTTGGCTCCGGCACTCATTTCAAAAAATTGGACATCCACTACTAAATTAAGACTTTTTCGACAACCTCAATAATATTTTGGTGGACAAGATAGGAAACTAATATTTTTTCTGTATCATATACTTCCCCAGGTATACATAAAGTAAGTAAGATGCCGTCTGCAGTAAGTGCTTACTTAGAGCTCCAATATCTTCTTAAACAACTGAAAGAAATTCAGGGCTCAAAAACTTACAAATTGTTCACCATAACGTGACAAAACCGTGCCAGATATCAACAGTGTCATATTCCTGAATTGTATATACGAGAATTATGTTTGCTTTGTTCGGTCTGTAATTTAATCATTGCTTGAATATTGTATATAATTTAACTTATGTGATCTGGTAAAAATTATTGACACCGAGCTCGTAGTGGTCACAGTCTGATATGCCTATAGGAATTGAAATATTTAATTAAGGTTCAAATCGATGGTTGCGGTATCGATTCATTTAAGAAACGACGCTAACCTCGAAAAACGAATGCAGATAACTTCCACTTCAACAATATTTAAGCGACGATGGCGACTACTTTTTTGCATAAATGAAAAAAGATAAGGTAGAAGGTCCCAATTTTTGAAAATTTCATAGACAAGTTCTCCTCGGTCTTTACGAAACGTGGCCAGAAGGAAGTAGGACACGGAAAATAATGGAGGTCACTATTTCCTTAAAACCAAATCTTCAAGGAAAAGTTCAAGTTCATTTTTAAGGTTTTGTGTAAACACAAAACCTTATTAAAATCGGTTTACTGTCTGTCTGTCTGTCTGTCTTTTTTTTTCCGATGGAAGGTGGAAAGCTTCAAAAGCTACCGCAGGCTCCTGCCACACGGTTATGTGGGACTCTTACCCACTAAAACCACCTCCTTCCACTCTCCCCGCGGGACTCCCATTTGGTATTACGTCGCGGGGCTGCATCAGAATTTATTCTGCGCTCATGTCAACATTCGTGTTCCTCTCGCGTTCATTCTTTCGGATGACTTCCTTCTGCCTAAGCTTCTTTCCGATGGCTGTAATCACTTTTTCAACTTCGGTCCATATCCCCTTGGCTTTCACCATAAGCTCCATGATATTTTCGGGTGTAAAGTGCTCCCCGGTTGTAGCTTCTAATGTAGCCCTTTGGGTTTCGAATCTGGGGCAGTGAAAAAAGACGTGTTCTGCGTCCTCTGGAATGTTTGCACACTGTGGGCAATATGGCGAATCATCACGCCCCAATCGATACAGATATGCTCGATAGCCTCCGTGTCAGCTCAAAAATTGAGTTAGGTCGAAACCTACTTCGCCGTGAGGTCGCTCGATCCATTTCCGGACATCCCATATGATTTTGTGAGTCCAACGACCTTTTTCTGACTCGTCCCACTTCTCTTGCCATTCCGCGACAGTTTCAGCTCGTGCGAACTGTCGCCGACGGGCAGGAGATTCTCCGGTGAGGTACGTTCGATCGTAAAGTCGTTGTATTTCTTTCGCCAGAATCTCAATCGGGATCATTCCTGCTATCACGCAAGCTGCTTCATTAGAAATTGTTCTGTAAGCGCAACATGTTCGGAGTACACTTATGCGATACGCAGCTCCAATATTTTTCTTATTTATTATATTTTCCAGTGCATCTGCCCATACTGGGGCTGCATACAGTAGGATCGAACTGACCACCCTTGAAATAAGAAGTCGACGGCTCGGCCTTGGACCACCTATATTTGGTAGCATTCTCGCAACCAATGCTCCGATGTTATATGCCTTGGTTGCTGCACCCTCCACATGCAATCTGAAATTCAACCTCCGGTCAATCATTACACCTAAGTACTTAAGTGCAGGCTTGGAATAAATTGTTTGCGTTCCAACTTTGATCTTCATGGAAGTGCACTTTCTCCGCTTGGTAATAAGTACTACTTCCGTCTTATGCTCTGCGAGCTGTAGACCAGCATTCTCTAACCAGGATTTAATCTCATAGACTGCTTCATTTGCATAGAGCTCGGCTTCCTCGAGAAGGCGTGCAACAACCGTCACACCAATATCGTCCGCGAAACCACTGGAGGCCACACCAGTGGGAAGGTCTAGGGTCAGTACCCCGTTATACATAATAATCCACAAGAGTGGCCCTAGGAACTCCGCATGTCGTTTAGTAGGATTTCATTCCTTCATCTGATTCGCAGCACAGAGTCCTATCGATTAGGAAGTTGGCAACAATACGCACCAGGTACTTCACCACGCCTAAGTTAATTAGGGACTCAAGTATCTTGCTCCATCTAGCGGAATTGAAGGCACTCTTCACATCAAGTGTAATCACTGCACAATATTTGCCCTCGTCAAGTGCGGTCTTAGCTGTGTTAGGTACTAGGACAAGTGCATCCGTTGTAGATCTCCCCTTTCGAAAACCGAACTGATTTTCGGAGAGACCGCCATCCTTTTCGGCAATTCGAATTAGTCTGTTATAGATTACTCGTTGGAATAGTTTTCCAGTATTATTTAGAAGGCATATGGGCCTGTAGGACGAAGCTTCACCCAAAGGTTTGTTTGGCTTGGGGACTAGAATTAATTTCTGCTTCTTCCATTGTGTAGGAAATACTCCTTCTTTAAGGTATGTGGTGAACGCCTCGGCAAACATATTTGGAACTATTTTTACTGTGCCTTCAGAACTTTATTGGGGATGCTATCCAAGTCAGGTGATTTATTTCCAACAATTTTATCCGCAGCTTCGAGGACCTCCTTTTCGCTTACCATGGGAACTTCCGCGGTGTCTATCTCGACAGTGGGAAGGTTAGCGGTACTCACATTCTGTGGGAAAAGATCCGTTACTATTTCATCAAACAGAGTAGGGGAAGAGATCGGTGGGGAGCGTTTGCCTTTAACTTTCGATATTACGGTTTTATAAGCGCCACCCCAGGGGTTCGTGTCAGCTTCATTACACAGTCGCTTAAAGTGTTCGCATTTACTTTTCATGATGGCCACATGTAGTTTCTTCCGAGCGTTTTTATATTCTTCATGTAATTGCTCGTATCCAGATCGGTTTCTATTTCGCTGACTGCGCCTTCTGGCCTTGAGGCAGGCCTTGCGGCATTCTCCGATTTCAGAATTCCACCAAAAGTTCGGAACTCGCTTCTGTGATACAACATATCTTGGCATGGATGCGTCACATGCTCGTCGCAACTTCTCGCCAATCTGCAGAGCTTTATTTTCTGCGCTTCCTTCAAGCGCTGTATTTTGCTGCAGAACCTCTCCGAAAATCTCCTCGTCAAACGTATTAGCTGCCCACCTTTCAGCTCCCGTCCGAGACCGTTTCATTCGTTTTCCATGTCTAATTTCAAAAATGATGGCCTGGTGGTCGCTATGTGTATATTCGTCACTGACATACCACTGCAGATCCTTAGCTGAAACATCGCTAACAAAAGTGACATCTGTCTGTCTGTCCGTCACACGCATTTTTCTCGGAGATATACATGCAAAAGGGGGGTGTAAATTTTTTTTTCATCAAATATAGTCATGTGGGGTATCAAATTAAAGATCTCGGTTAGTACTTTTCGAAGTCGGTCTTAATTTTAACATTTGTTGAAAAGGTGGGGAGTACGGGGGGTTGAAAGTGGTCATTTTTTTAACGAACCCATTCTCAGGAACTACCAAACCAAAAAATCAGAAAAAAATCAGAGGGCTGCTACTATATGGTGCCTAGGCTCCGAAATACCCTCCAAATCGATACCTGTTCAAATAAAGTTAATAATAGTATATTACTATAATTTTTAGTAATTGACAGGGATACCCTCCTTGAGTTCACCCTAGAATCACAAAATTTTGCTGCAATGTAGGCTACAATATAGAGCATGATCCTGCCAAATTTGGTGAAAATCTCACTATTACTAACAAAGTTATACTAGACCAAAACTGTCGCTCCTCTGCAAATTCAAGACTATGAATGTCAATATCACTTGAAAGTGGCTATTTTCACATAATATATTTTACGTGCTACATGCTAATGAGACAAATGCACACTCAAATCTCTTTATAAAAGAAATACACAAAACCTTTCATACCTGAAGCGTATAGCTTCCGGTTTCCCGACTTGTTAAGTTATTCATACCTTACTACCCAACTTGTATCCATCGTATACCAATCGATTCCCTCAATTCCTTGTCCAATCCACCAAGCACGAAGTACGAAGTTATTAGATACCCCAATCGAGCGTCATCTACAGATTTCAGTCAATACCGCCAACAGTATAAGTTTCCATGGTTAACGAACTCCGCCACACTCCATGTTCCCAGCAATCCGCGAGTCAGAGGGTAGCCCAGACGGGGGTGGCAAAATTGACTTCGAATACGAGATACGTATGTAGACGATAGACTGGGCTAAGTGTGGCTCGAGTTGTAAACCAAATCCAAATCACTTGGCTTGCAATGTGAGATGTTCGTTTGGAGGCAGACAATATATGCGAATATTGCTGGGAGGTAAGTGGAGCATAAGAAATATTTCTTGTATAATGTACGCTACGTTACGTAGTTGTCTGCAATAAATTCGTGAAATTGGAGAATTTCATTCATAACATAGTGCGAGTCACTTGGAGACCGTATAGAGACAGATTATTTAAGATTAAAGATAATCAATTTTAATGCAAGTTTCAACCACAACTAAAGGTAGGATATGTCTCAGAATTCTCCCTGGCAATTTTTTCAGGACCAAGGGGACATCGTCAGGTAATATTGCACTACTTAGGCAGGATCGTATTCCACAAATAATTCAGCAACCCCCATAAAAGCGATAATAGACAAAACAAACAATGAGAGATGAATCCTTAATATGTTAAACACCCCAATGGCAAGTACTCTTGTGTGCACTCACACCTTTGTTAAAGTGAGATCTATCGTTCTAATAAATAGTAACAGTTTTTCCACTGATATCGGACTTATACCCGATAGACTCCTTTATTTAAATCTGTAAGGGCAAAGTATCCCATAAAATGCCGCTTCTTTGATATCTAGTTTCCGCTCAGCCTCATTGCCTCTATCAGATCCAAAACCACTTAGTCCAGATTCGCTCAGAGAATAAACAAGCAAAGTCTGTAAAGATTTGTCAAGTCAAAAAGGTCCTCTTGTTGCCGATTTCTCACTTTGTCAATAACAACCATAACTTCGACTGTCCCTCTGTTAGTTTTACACCTACCTCCTTTGGCATACTTCTTAGGATATTCGCCGCTGCTTCTTGTGCATCGAACTGTCTATTTCGGAGAATCTCTGCACCTCACTTGATAAACTAATAATAGGCATCACATCCGCGATGACACATACTGCTTCTAACGTTCTTCTTCGTTCTCCACAAAAATATTTCAAATTTGTCTTTCAAGACCTTCAACGCTCAGATTTGAACTAAAGATACAGCTTCGCTTGTCGGTCCATGAGTGGTGCTTTCAGTTCAGCTGGCAGCCAGGTACTCTACGGACTCTTCCGGCGTAACTAACTGGCCGAACCAAAGGTGGATGGTGGCCTTAAGATAGAAGATAATTAGGATAAGCGTGCTCGCACACTTACTCAACATAGGCCTTAAGATTAAGCTTAAAATGGACCACAAGTATCGGATGATTGGATCGAATTCTTTGATCGCCAACAGTGATTCCAAATGTTTCAGTCCCACAATATCTGCTTATTAACAGAGCTTCTTCTAGTTTGCAGATTGTCTACTAATGCTTTCACCCTCCCCCCACCGCAACGGCCCCAAATCCGATAATTACTACCTCCTTCAGAAGCTCCATGGCCCATATGCGATTGTACATGATGATCCAGAGTAATCATCCCCAAGAAGGTTTCTTTGGAACGCCAACTTTAGTTTTGACGCCGCATGGAAGCCTAATTGAAGCTCAGATAGCCCTTTCCTAGTTTCCTATACCAGTAAAAGTCTGTTGTAACTCGCTCCAACACCTTATTTAGTAAAGCCAGACGATATGAGTTAGGCTCCCGTAGGGAATTATCTGTTTTTCTAAGTACAATAAGCTTCTGTCTTTTCCAGAATTCCAAAAGGGCCTATTTTGATATGCATCGGAGCATCGACGAAAATTTCAAGATGTGGTTATACGCTACCTTAAGCAACCAGGATTGTGTCTCGATGGCTGGGGTTATCCTCCGTCCCAGTTCCCCCGCTATGATGCACTGTAATGCATACAAAGGTTTAACTGAATGAAGCTTATTTGCGACTTACTAGTGCACTCGAAATATCTGCTCCTTTTAAATTTTGGGAATAATCATCTTTTTCTACTCCACAGCAAGGGTTTTGAACGATACGTCCTTGTTGTGAAACCATATAATGCAGAATTGCATTGACGTTAACCTGCTATCTTTATGTCCTTCTAGAACTTAGTTATAATGAAACAATAAAAATTCATGTTGACTAAAAAGTAGTCCATCAAGACGTGAACGAAGTGACAGGTCTATGACGCGAGCGCTTACAGTAAGATGCCGATAAAGTTACTCATATGCAGTCCTTCCTTAAAGAGGTCCCACATCCTGGGGAGAAGCGATCGGAAGATGAATTTTTTCATTGTTGTTCAGAGTGGAATCGGTATATATCTACGAAAGCAAGAGAAAATAACCGAAAGGACATGCTGGTGCAAACAGAAGCTAAAGGAAAACATGAAATCGGAACTAGAGGCTGGTTCCAGTTTCTCTTATAAACCTAGCCACATCTAAAACCAGTCGCCTGCCACCTGGAAGTCTAATAAAGGTTTGTAAGTTTTAGTCCAGTTTGGAGCAGTCCTGTCTCTCGAAAGCTTATCACACTGCAAGATGATATGATAATTTATTTCTTCTACCCCACACCAGCCATAGTCCGGCAAAACAACGGCCCAATCTTTGCGATACGAAAAGTTAGTGGAAAAATATTTCCTGGAACCAGGACTTTCTAGAAATGTCATGAAAGATTCCAGGAAAGAACTGGCATTTATCCAAGGAATTAAGTTTGTATTCTTCGTTCCATTCTGCGCGAATGGAATTGCGCATCGTACGACATCTATTTGAGAACGCAGAGGTGGATCGTTTAACAGCCACATTTACCTTTTCATTACAAAAGTTACCGTTATGCCCAGGATACTAAAGGATAAAGACCTTTTTAAGCCGAGCTCTTCTCATTCTCTCCCGCGCCCGTGCGGCCAGGTAGTTGGTGGGGGCTTTGCTGGTGAAGGCTTTAATGGCTTGGAGGGGATCCATGATGTTGATAATTTTGTCGACTTTTGTATCACCTGATAGTTTTATGACTTGCGACAACGAGAACCTCGAATGAGTAAACCGACCCTGTGGGATGTCGGATGTCCTGAACAGGTAACAGAGCGGTTTGAGCTTTCAATAAACAACACATCCGGAAGTCACGAGGTGAACCAAACCATCGGCTACCAGGATTGTGAAACCTATAACTTCCCACATTTGTAAGCTTCCTCCTCACTGCAGGAAGAGAGGAGTCGGCCCTGTCGTATGAGACCTCCCCCCCACGTATGGGTTTAAAATGTTGAAATATTTGCAAATGTTAGGGGTTCTGTCAGCAACAATGTTATCTATGATTGTACGAAATTTATTAAACACTGCAGTTAATTCGTTAGAGACGACCTGATAGCCAGCCATTAAAAAATTCTCTCGCTGTCAGCAGAGTTCTTCTGGAGGCGGTGAGACTGGTGAGGCCAAGACATCGCCTCAAGGAGGCAGCCGAATTATTTGGACATAAAAATTGTTGAAGAAGCAAATTTCAGGACGGGTCTTACCCCCTCAGCCCACCTTTTTTTAGTTTAAGGGCCTCTACAGAGTAGAGACTCCAACTGACCCTATCACGAAGTTAACCACCCGACAGGAGAGTCTTCACACCTTTAGCAGCAGCAGACTAAAATAAGTCTGATTTGTTCTTCCACCCCCCTAAAAATGAAGTTTGAAGCCATATTACCCAACTTATCTATACGATACTTGAGACCTAAACGTGTTAAAGCAATCCACGAAGGAAGGTATTCTTACAGCCAAATTTGTACTGACAATGTTCTGGTTTATTAGCCCGAAGTAGCATTGCCTTTCAGTGCAACTTTTATGTACAAATGCAATCTTCCATGTTGACACAAGGGTGTCGTCAAACCAGATTTTTTTAAAAACGCGGGGGAATTCAATAAAAAATTAATCAAAAAACTTCATTTTCAAAAGGTGCCCAGCACAATTGAAGAGTTTGTATTCAAAAGGAAAAGGGGTAATCAATCAACCAATGAACAACAAAATCTCAATATTGAAAAGTGAAGATGTTGGAAACCTGATTAACCCTTTATAAGAACGATAACATATTGAGACGGTTGTGCTTTCTTGCCAGTTAGATGGTGTTCTATCCTCTTCGACAACCCGATTGAAGACCTCACTGAGCCACAAGGTTAGGTCCCAACTCTTCGCTTTCCAGAGCTCAACTATAATGTCGTCAGGTCCTCTTGCTTTCCCCGATTTCATTCAGTAGCACTGACAGGTGGAATCGGTGCAAATGTTGGTCGGTAATAAAATACTGTTCACGTATCTTTATTTGGGCCTTGTCATTTCAAAACCAAGTATGTCGATTAATAAACCTCTTACCAGGTTTACTGAGCCGAAGCATTTTGTAGGCCGCTTTGCGGATCGTATTTTTGCTTATTTTTTCGAGGTTCGTACTTCAAGGGTAATTAATTGTAAGAGGGTATCAGGAATCTCTCCTGAAAATGTGTTTTAATTGTTCCGATTACATGCACCTTTTTTCCGGTCGGTCATCAAGTGGGTACGGACTCAGGATCTCAGGACATGTTTTCTCTCATTAACCGAATGAATATATAAAAGAAAGAGTCTAGAGAGATCATAGGGTAGGATGCTAACAGCAGAAGAAATAGTACATGCCATGGAAGGAGGAAGACGCACTCGTCCATTGAGTGCGTGAGACAAGAGTTAGATAGACCTAAGTATACCACGCAACATAATATATTGTGGAAGTTCAAGGAACAAATTTTAGTATGGGTAAATCCTGCAGGCTGGTTGCATATAGGTCAGTGTATTTTGGAAGACTCCTATTTCCAGGGAAAAAATAAACACAGATAATCAGGATCAGGAATCAGGATTGATTTTAACCAGATTTCATTTTGCACATAGCATAAAAGAGACGAAAAAAGGATAAATATTCTTATATAATTTTTCAACCAAATAATGCGCATCTTATACGCACAAAAGTAGGGTACGGATCTGAAGCTACTTTCACAAAACACAAATCTCACTATGAAAAAGGATAAACATAAATAAAAGGAAATACTCACCTCCACTTATTTATTCCAACGTTTGAACTTCCAGCAAACCAAGGATCAATGACAAAAACACATCGAAAGGTTGTCGCGCCAATAAGTCCTTCTCGTAACGCTGGATTATCGTGCAATCTCAATCCTTTTCGAAACCAATGCACAGTGTGGCGTTCACCATTAATCGGTCGCACATTATTATACTCAATATTGGGATTTGTCCTTTCAACTTGTGGTGCAGACATAATTTAGCTTACAACTTTCACTAAGGACTCGTATTCTCACACAGAATTCCACTATCCGCCAACAATAACCGGAAGAAACTAAACTTATTTGAGGAAAATTTAATTTTTTTATGTCGGGTCCACTACACTCATTATGGACCACTTTGACTTTGGTTGTATTATGATGGACCCTTGTGGTGTTAGTTTGGTTATCTTTAATCCGTTTAATCGACTTTCTCAATAAATCCTTTAATACCTTGCTAGCACTTCAATCGACCTTTTTCAATAAATTATATAATATCTTGCTAGAACTTTCCGAGCTATCAAAATCTCTATAAAACTCACAAATTTTCTATAGTTCAATATGCGTAACTTTAGTAAAAGAATTTACACTCTCGGAATAAATTCAAATCGATTCGCTGCCCTTTCCGAAATTCCACAGACTACCATTGAAGAGAGGAATCTGGAAGAAGTTGAAAAGGTTCAAAATTAATTCAAACAATTTCATTTAAATTTTAAATTTGCAACCTGGGCCTAGTTAAAGTCGCGAAATCAAATCGAGAACTTTCTATTTAAGGCAGTTTAGATAGAGGACTTGATTCAGATAAAAATGCTTTAGATCGCGTGCGGAATGGGGTGCTTTATAAAATTTAATGGTTTATTTGAGGAGAAGCCAAATTCTTGTATAATCAACAATCACAACATAATATGTTGTCTTAGACTAAGTTAAAATAGGCGGTTGTCGGTTATTGCGATACTTTCGAAAGGACAGAAAGAGTACACCTATTAACCCAATTCCACTGTCCAAAAAGACAGAAAGTTGGAAAGGAATGATGCGAGCAGCTCTTCAACCATTGGTTGATAGGAACAGCCCAAGTGCATGCCTGGAATTAATAGCTCGTCGTACAGTATACCATCTTTGCATAGCCGAAATCCTGTTTCAAATAAGTTTAACACGACACGTAACTCCCTGTGATCCTGCCTATTAATTGCAGTTAGCAGAAATTCCCACAATAGAACCAAAATAATTCGGTTTAGATATGGATAATTGGTTTAGATATGGATAACACTTAGTAACCATTTCGGTCACGCTGCTGCTAGGTCAGAAGTGGGGGAGTAATGAGCTGCTTCTGGCTTGGATGAAACAGCAAGTTACTTTTTTTTAAAAAAAAGTGTGTCCATATATGGGCCCGACGACCAAAAAAAACGGCAGAAAGTTTTCTTCCAATTGATCGGATAGTCCATCAAGTGGATGGTGGACTCGTAATTTTAACAATCCTAAAACAAAATTCAAATTTTATTCCGCGGCATTCTAAGGAGTGCTGATATGCTAATCCCCCAAAATGGCTTTTTTAAAGGGTAGCCTTCCATGGGCAAAAAGATCAATTTAGCGTGGGCAGACAAAGCAGAAAAAGCCAAGCAGCGCTCGCCGATGATACTAAAGCTTCGTCTCTGTAGCGAAAAACCCTGCTCGTCCCAAGAAAAGGCGGATCCAATACGCAAATCGTCGCTGCTCTTAAGTGAGAGTTTCCCCGAATGACCTACCCACTGGGATTCCAGTGACCATGACCGGGAGCTATTCGTCGTTTTCACTGCAACCAAGCAGTTCTTTTCAACGTTTTCACCGACAATCAGTCTCTGGTCTACCATGATCAACAACGCTAGGACAAACCCTCGTTACATAGACCCGCCAGTTGCCTTATATATTACAGCACCATCTAGTATGTAGAGAACGTTAACAGTCGATAAAATATATAAAAGACGTGTACGACGCGCCCACATGCGCCATTGCTACACATTTCATCATCAACAAATACACAGCATTGCCAATCATACCAACACTCCAAAATGCGTCATAATAACCGCTGCACTCTGGAAAACTTCGGTGCATAAATTTCTCAGATCGACCAGAAAAACATTGACCTAATGAAACCGCTACAGGGGTTCAATCAACCGATAACAGCTACGATGACGAAATCCTCGCACGGTTGTTGGTAGCCAGCAGAGCCTATTTCAGCTTACAAAACCTGTTCCGCTCGAAACTCTCTCACCATAGGGTCAAAGCTCTTACTGTACAAACCCATAATCTTGCCAGTCCTCATGTATTCCTCGGAGACTTGAGTTCTTAGCAAGAAGAATTGCGAACTCTTGGCCGCATTCGAGAGAAGAATCCTTCGAAGAATCTCTGGCCCCCTACATAAGGATGGACGATTCCGTAGCCTAAATAACGACAAAATCTACAAGCGATACCATAACCGTCTGGTTGTGGATAAAATCCGGCTCAATAGGTTACGGTGAGCGAGTCACTTAGTCCGTATGGATGAGGATGATACAGCCCGGAAAGTCTATAAGGACAATATCTATGGAAAAAGAAGACGAGGCAGACCCTGGCTGAAATGGAGCGATGGGGTAGGCCAGGACGCCAGACAGCTTTAAAGGATATAAAATTGGTGGACCTCGGCGCAAAACCGAGATGTCTGGAGTTCCTTATTAAGACAGGCCTAGACCGGATACCGGTTGTTGCGCCGTTGATGATGATGAGGTTTTCAAGTAACTGCTTGCTACCCCACTGTCTGCTCACCGAGCTTGAACCGTTATCTACGACGTTGGTTCTTCTACTCACCGCTCATCTTTACATTTAATTGGACCGCGTACAACTCCGTATCATCCCCAGTTAAATGGCAGCATCGGCAATTTCCTTCGAATATTCAAGGCCATACTCATATGAAACTAGCATATACCCTGGCTTGGAACAGTCTTCAAAAAAGACTCTGAGGACGCCCCAGCTTTTACACAATATTTCGGTGTCCAGGCGAGATCTTTTCTCCATCGGGCATTAAATATGCCAGTCCTTTGTCATTTGTAGAAGGTCTACTTCATCTAATTCGATGTATTAAACTAACTTCAGCTTCCAGGCATGTCACTATGCAGAAGCCCTTAATTTTCAAGGAGGTACTGACATACTTAGATATAAACAAACGTGTCGGCTCAATGTGGAAGTCACTGCAGTAACCCTACACCAGTCCAAACAAGGTTATTCGCCACTTTAACGGCGGCACTTTCATCACCAACGTCAATAGTCAACCAAGCTCAACTTTTTCCGACGTCCTGAAACCTACCTTGTGCTAACAAAGCTATTAACGTTGACATCTGTGTTCGCCAAAAGTTACGCGGCTTCCGAGGAGCTCTAGAGAATGGGAGGATGTGGAGGCTACATGAATCCTGATAGTTTCATGCAAAAAATGGAGCGATTACCACCTGTCGCTACGCTGCTCCCAGGGCAGAGGTGAGGCTGCGTCTGATGAGTTGCCTCTGCCCTGCACGAAAACTTCAGTCGAAATTTTTGATAAACTTGGATGTTTAACTCAAAAAGAGGAATCCGTAAACCACAAGCGAGGAAGTAACTTGCTTCCCAAGGGGTCCGGTCCGTCATCCAGTGGATGTGGACTCAGGACTCCTAGCATCCTCAACAAAAAAATTCACTTCGGCCTGGTCTAGGTTTGTGCTTAGGACGGATTTCACTTCAATATGATTCGCACTCATGTCGTGTTTGCGATTATATATAAATAGAGCGATTACCACCTGTCGCTACTTTTTGATCACGTTGCTCCCGGGGGAGAGGTGAGGCAGCGTCTGATGAGTTGCCTCTGCCCTAGACGAAACCTTCAGTCAAGATTTTTGATAAACTTGGATGTTTAACCCAAAAAGGAAGTCCGTGAACCACAAGAGAACTAAGTTCCCAATGGGTCCGGTCCATCATCAAGGGGTTGCGGACTCGGGACTCCCAGCATCTCAACAAAAAAAATTCTTTGAAATCTTCCTCAGAACCGAACTTTCGGATAAAATCCTACTTAACTTTGGAACTTTAACATTATTGCACATTTTATCTGCACCACCGAAAGAGGTTCAATAAAAGCGAACTTAGAAGTGATACAAGCAGCGAATCTCCTCTCCTTTTCATAAAATTATAGGAAACAGACATTATAACCATTTGATTTATAAATTATTTTCCTCAATTATGAGTTATAAATAGTAGGTCCATTTGGGTAACTAATTAACTCAGACATCTAAATATGAATAAAGATGCGGTAAGCAGTAAAAATATTTACTCTCTTTGCAAATTGAAAAGCAGAATACACAATATATGTATAATTAGAAATGCTGAAATAAACAATTGACGGATTGACTATTGATTATATGACAACAACAAAGAAAAGTTCGACCACACCTCCATAAATCATCCCAGCTATTGATGCTAATATTCAATATTAAAGGGGAACTTTCAGATATATGATTAAAGTATAATTAAACTATGAATACTGAACTACGATTTCTAAAGATATAAATTATCCCAAAGACATACGTTAAGTACCGCCCACAACAATTAATCTTGAAAGAACTGCAAAATTAAGGGCTGTCTTAAGAGAACCACCGAACACATAATAATATTTCATCTTTTTTGGTGCCATCAATTGAAGATGAAGCTTAACAAGAATATGTCAATTGGCGTTTGCCGCCCACATCAAACGTCAAATGATTCTTCCGTAGGACTTGCACTTTGATGCAAACGGATCTCTTCTTCTTTTTTCCAGTTTTTGCCCCGTTTAGAAGTGGGTCCGGCTCGTCTTAATTGATTACACCATTCTGCTCGGTCAAAGAGCTGATTTAGATGGAGTCGTGAGACTCTCAAATCACCATCTAGCGTATCCAGCCATCCTTTTTTCGAGCGGCCTTTTGATCATTCTCCATCGACTTCGTGTTCAGACCAATTTTGGCAAGTGCGTTCTCGTCAGCATCAATTGCATGCCCATACCATCCAAGACACCACTTTCGCAATTTTTTCACGATTGGTGCAACCCCATATCGATCACAGAGGTCCTCATTCCGAATCTGGTTAAACCATTGCTACAACGTCTTTGTCTCCATTAAGCTTAGCCGCCATTCACTATCTTTAATAGTCGTCTAACACGGAGTATCCTAAGGGACGACAAGGCAGACGACACTGAAGCGATACTAATTTATTATCTTTTACTTAACTCTAGTTTCCGTATTGTATCCACAAGTCTACTAGAAGCAAACACGCGGGAAAGGCTTCCGAAAAAAATGTGGCAATAACATCTGCAAAGTCCGGAAACGAAGTTTTAAATATCGATATCTCTTATCTCTGCCGAGATCAAGTGGAATGCTACTTAATCCAGGTTGTGAGGAAACGAGGGTGCGGGGCACCTGCAGCTAAGGGCAAACCGAAGTGACAACTCTTCAAAAGATAGAAAAGAGAGCTCGGCTGGCAAAGGCTGAGTCTTCGATTGCAACCAAGGCTGTTTGATTACGATAGAGACCATAGCGAACAGCTTAGAATTAAACTCCTCCTAGCTGTAAGGACTGCTTCCTCGCAAGGCATAAAATATTACAGTTAAACTTTTCCGACGAAAGCATGAACCAGTGGCTCAGGCAGTACTGCTCCTCCCTTAACGACATGTGGGAGAATGTACGACTATCCTTGGAACAGGTCTTTGAGCCACGATCGAAGCGTAGTTGAGGTGCCATATTTCTCAAATAAATTTGCAGCATTGTAAAGCGGCCACAGCAATTATCAGTCGTCAGATCAACAGCTGCAAGACATTTATGTGCTTCATACAAGAACCATGAAGAATTTGCTCATCATCCTCCACTTCCACAATCATTGCCGACATTTGGAGCAGTTCCACCAGTCAGCGCAACTGAAGTCGAGGAGGCAATAAAACAAATGAAATCGGGGAAAGCAACAGGACCTGACGACATCGCATCTGAGCTCTGGAAAGCGAAGAGCTGGGACCCAACACTGTGGCTCAGTGAATTCTTTAACCGGGTTAATCAGGAAGGAAGAACACCATCTGACTGGCAAGAAAGTACCACTGTTCCAATATGGAAAAAGAAAGGTAGCCCAGCAGAATGTTCAAATTACCGTCCGATCCGGTTACTTTCCCATACCATCAAGATTTTTGAACGCATTCTTGACAACCGTATTCGCGAAATCGTTGAAATAACCGTGAATCAAGCCGGATTTGTCAAGAACTGCGGAACTACTGACGCAATACACGCTGCGCGGTTACTCATAGAGAAACACCGTGAGAAGCATCGTCCTCTTTACATTGCCTTTCTGGATCTAGAGAAAGCGTTTGACCGTGTACCACACGAACTCATCTGGTATGCTTTACGACAACACTTCGTGCCAGAAGAACTCGTGCGCTGGGTTCAATTGCTCTACCACGATCCGAAAAGTAAAGTTCGAAGTATGGCGGGTGTATCAAAACCGCTTCGGGTCTCTGTTGGAGTTCATCAAGGAAGTGCCCTCTCACCACTCCTCTTTGTCCTTGTTATGGACACCATCACACGGGATATCCACCGTCCAGCGCCCTACACACTGCTTTATGCAGATGATGTTTTCCTAGCATCTGATAGCAAAAATGATCTCGAGCAACTTGTTCAAAAATGGAATGATCGCCTCATGCAACACGGTCTCAGATTGAATTTAAACAAAACTGAATTTTTGACGACCGATTCCCATGAAACAGGCACAATCACTGTCAGCGGCAGTGATCTGCCCAGAACTGAGCGATTTAAATACCTCGGGTCAACGCTATCAGCAAATGCAGAACTGCGTTATGAAATTGCTTCACGCATTAACGCAACCTGGATGAAGTGGCGTTCCACAACTGGTGTTCTTTGTGATCGACGTATCAACGAACGTCTCAAATCTAAAATTTACCGCAATGTCGTCCGTCCAGCCGCTCTCTATGGTTCGGAGTGTTGGCCAACCATAAAAGACAATGAACGGCGTCTTGCGGTAATGGAGAAGAAGATGCTACGTTGGACTAGTGGCGTCACACGTTTAGATCACATCCGAAATGAGGATATCCGCGATCGTTATGGGGTTGCACCGATCGTGGAAAAGTTGCGAGAGAGGCGTCTTCGATGGTATGGTCACGCAATTCGTGCAAACGAGAATTCACTTGCCAAGATTGGTCTGAACATCGAAGTCGATGGTAAACGACCAAAAGGCAGACCTAAGCAACGGTGGCTTGATACGCTGGATGGGGATTTGAAAGCCTCGAGATTGCACCCAGATCAGGCATTCGATAAAACCAAATGGCGAAGCCGATCAAGACGAGCCGACCCCGCTTGTGAACGGGACAAAGGCTGAAGAAAAAGAAGATACAAGAACCATGAGTTGTTGGTGAGAAAGTCAGGGGTCTAACATGCTGACCTGTTGTATACCAATGGAAGACCCCGCTCCGTCATGGTAATCTAAAAGACCTCCAGAGTATTTTCGTTAAATACCTATGTAATAGCGATATCATTTCGGCGAAACTCACCATAAAAAGTCAATAGGGAGATAAGGAGAATCTTCCAAGGTCTGGTTACCTCCTCCATGACGAGAGGATTGAAATTATACAGTATCTGGTAGGAACCGAATTGAAGATCCGCAATTTGAGTAATGAACCCACTTTCTTCAACGTAGTCAAGCGAAAGTTCATCGAAATCATAGTAACATAGCCAGATATTGCAGCTCTTGTCGCAGAGTGGAGAGTATCAAAAGATATTACACGTTCGGATCACATGTCCTTTGATTTCCTAATGGGCATAGATCCACCTCCAACACCTCTATTTTGAAATCCACGGAAGACAAATTGTTTGACGTACAAAATGGAACTAAGCGCCCGGGGTACAATCAAATAGAGGGCATCCAACCCATTACTGGAATTGAAGAAAACATTCCAGATGATCACAACGCATGACAGAAGCTTTCGAAGACAGCTGTGCACTCATGGTGGAACTCGGCTTTGGCGAAATAGAGGAGAACGATAAGGGTACTCTTCAACCCAGCCTAATTCAGGTGGCATAAGGAATTAGTACAAAGAGACTCCAAACCCTCTAAAGAAGAGCATAAGGTCTTCTTAACGAGCTTGAACTAGTAATCAAGAGAATGGATGCCCTGGGTCCACATTTTCGGTAAATATTATATATATCACGGCAACGACCTTCGGCTATTGACAACAAAGTATGCTTGATTTCTGGAATGTGCACACACTCCTCAATAATTCTCGCTTTCTCCAATTGGAGCGAAAATTCCAGCGATATAAACTTGGCATTCTAGGCTTAAGCGAAGTAAGATGATGAAACTCTGGTGAGTACCACTCTCCCTCTTGCCACGTATAGGAGCCGGTTTCAGACAGACTTCTAACTTCAAGATTCCGATCCAGATAAAGGAACATCACAATTGTACAATATTACGCACCAACAGAGACTTCCGATCTAGTGGGGATGGATGCTTCTACGAGCAATTAAACGCAACTCAGGGGAGACTTCTTGAAGATGATATTGTGATCGTAATGGGTGATCTAAATGCCAACGCAGTATCTGACAACATCTTGCTCGGACATGTGATAGAGAAACATGGTCTTGGTGACCGCAACGATAATGATGAGTGGTTTGTGGACTTCTGCAACTTCTAACGCCTCGTCATTGGTTGCACATTATTCGAACACAGAGCCTACCATAAGGTCAGTTGGATTTCAACTGGCCGATGCCGTACAAGCAATCACATCGACCACTTCGAATATACTGACTAACCCACCTGATAATATCCATAGGTATTGGGCTATCATAAAAAATGCGAGGAAAGCGAATCGATGAACGGAAGGGGTTGAAGGCTCTACTGGTCGCTGCGAGTGATGGCGGACGTGACACGCTCGAACTCCAATATCGAGAAATTCAGCGTAGTGTACGCCGTAACAAGAGAGAATTTGGTGTTCCGCTGGTCAGAGAAGTAGAAAATTCCGCAGGTTGCAATGGTTTCAGGAATGTATACCGCATCATGAAAGAGCTTGCAGGTGGTCCTGTGAAGTACGTTAACGGTGGACTTCTAATCAACGATGACGAACAATTGAACAGAAAGAACACTTCACCGTGATTCTTAACTGTCTCACATCCAGCGAAGTTCCTCCTCTTGTGGATGAAATGGCTAGTTACCATAACATGCGGATACGGACTGTTCTTCCAAGTAGAAGAGAAATCATTTTGACCATCAATGCGCTCAAACGAAGTAAAGCCGCTGGGCTTGACAGTTTCCCTACAGAGTTATTTAGCGTTGCTAATCTACTACTTCCACTTCTATGGAAATCTTGAAAATCCGAGACTCCTAAAGAGTGGAAGAAGGGGCGATCATCAAATCCCAAAGAAGGGAATGACAAATGAGGTGGTTTGGGACGGGGTATCTGCGTGCTCGCTGCCGTCGGAAAGAGAATAGCTAAAATTATCTTGGAATCTTGGAATCGAAGAACACCTCGAAAGCTGGATCGACAAAAAATAGGCTGATTTCCGTCCCGGATCCTCCCGCATTGAGTACATCAACTCCTTGGAAATCATTTTGGAACAGTGCGCGGAGTTTAGATCTTCGCTACTCTACGCATGAGGGGCATTCCGGACGAACTAATAGCTATTATTAGAGCAACATATGATGACGCAAAGTGTCACGTACTGCACCGAGGAAAAAAAATCCCGGAGAATTTTGAGATCGAAAGCAAAGTCAGCCAGGATTCCATCCTGTCACCAACACTATTTCTTCTTGTTATCGGTGACGTTCTTCATAGTGCCTTGTCCGGAGGACGTGGAGGAGTCCAATGAACGATGACCACTTTCCTCAAACACCTTTACTACACTGATGATATCTGCTTGCTCTCTCGCCGGGTCATGGACTTTGAAGTAGAGTGTGAGCGTGTAGGGAATTCGTGGGGGGAGCTAAAGTACATTTCAAGTAACCACGAGGAATGGCGCGTAGGTGTGGTTGACGCGCTATACCTCACCAAGGGGTTAATGACAACCATACATATATATACTATGCCGAATGCAAACATCAGGCGTGGCTGACGCATTTGTTCTCCTTTCAGAACGCAAGAACTCTGGTCGAGCTTTTGATGAGACACTGGTCGCGTATTCATGCTGCTAAGAAGTAGGATGTAAAAACCTCAGCAGGGCTTTTAACAGGATACTGCTGCTTAAGTTACCCGATGGAAAAAATATGCATCCAATGTGTGAAACAGGATGCGACTTCATAGCGGCTGCGGGGCCTCCTCTGATCTCAGAGGAGGATATATCGGTAAAGATTTCTTCAACGAAAAATTTAGGCACTATTTGCCTCTGAAGAATTTTCTCAGATTCGCAAAAACCTGCGAACGTGGCAAGCGGGAGCCCGTTGAATAGCCTATTTTCGGGGATAGTACAATGGACCTAACCAAAGGCTTGAGTTTTTGGAGCTGCGGCTCGCACCCCTAAACTAAACTAACTTGCCTTCGTTAACCGCCCTTCTCTTATGAACTATCCACGGGCAAGTGCTCTTTTTGTGGACTTTACTGTTGGCATGCCAACATGAGAGCTAGCTCAAAATCGATCTAATAGTTCTTCAACACTTCGCTCAATTAAATCTATATTAAAACAGCCATCCCTCCTTCAACTATCTTACAACAATTTCAAAGGAGGCTATTTACTATCTACAAAAAAATTGATTACTAGATCAACAACAAATAATAATCAAAAAGTTCAACGCCTGATTAATGCGGAGAGTGCGGCAGAGTTTCTCGGATCATTTCCTCTAATTTTCATTCTGTCGTTAACAGCTTTCAAAACATAAGCGAAAGGCTACACACTCGGCGTTTGCGAAATTTAGAAATATAAGCCTCATTAACGTTCACATCCCCACAGAGGAGACTGCAGAGTCGGAGAAGGATACCTACTACGAGACAGTAGAACGAATGATACCAAAATCATACTTGGGACAGCCAAGTAAGGGCGGAGCCTGTATTCAGGCGATACGTCGACTCCCATAGCTTCCAGAAGGATGCAAATGTTAACGGGCGAAATTGTTGTTGGAAGTACCTGGTTTGCGCGGAAAGCGGTCCAGCGGTCTCTCCAGACGGAACCACTTTCAACCAAATTGACCACGTGTTGATCGAACGCCTCTCAGCCTTGATGAATGTCAGAACATATAGGGGGCCAATATAGACTCGGATCACTATCTCATTGGCATACCGCTCCGAGCTCGAATTGCAACACCGCCTACAATCCTCTCTGACAACCAAATGGGAGTGAATATTGAACATCCACAAAAAAAGCAGGAAGACATCTATAAGGAGGAGATGGATACCGCAATAACCGCAGTAATAGATGTCCTGGAACTGAAGCATCAATAAATGATCTTCACAACCACCTGAAGAGCGTTATCATTGATACGGCCACAAATATACTTGGCCCCAGCCGCAAGAATATTCGGAACAGCTGATTCGATGATGAATGTAACCTAGCAATGGAACGAAAGAATCCTGCATAGCGAATAATGTTGCATTCTCAAAAAACCGGGGCCACGCGCAGAGACCTACCAAGAACTCTAATGAGCGGAGAAGAGAAACTTCACAGACAGAAAAAGAAAGCCAAGGAGAACCCCTGTTGGTTGTGAACTCGAAGAGTGCCGGGAGAAACGCACCAGGTGCGGAAGTTTGACCAATTAGTCAGCGAAGGAACCCTTATACACCCCGATGCTCATCCTGCCAAGACAAAGAGGGAATTCTGATTTCCGGCAGAATGGGCATATTGGAGCGATGGTGAACTGCTCAACAACCAAAATATCGGCGAGTTGGTGGTCCCGAGAACTGAAGACGACGACAAATACTACCACCACCAAGCGAAGAAACAATCCGTGCAAGTCATCGGCTTAAAAGTCATAAATCGCCAGGAACCGATGAAATTACAGCCGAATTGGTTAAATATGGAGGTGACCAATTAAACCAAGCGGTTCATCAACTGATGCTCAAGGTGTGGGACAGCGAATCAATGCCTCACGATTTTCAATGAAGCATTATCTGTCCCATACATATTCCCCATATTCCCCCTATCTTGCTAGGCCGGATAACTCCATACGCCCAGAACATCATTGATCCATACCAAAGAGGCTTCACTCCAGGCAAATCAGCAACAGATCACATTTTCTCTCTGTGACAAGCGATAGAAAAACTGCTGGAATATGACCATCAGTTGCACCACCTTGATAAGACCGACTAGGCTGACTCTGGCCAATGTGCAAGATCAGATAAAAGCAGCATGAGGATGGACGATTCCGTAGCCTACATAACGACGAAATCTATGAGCGATACCATGACCGTCAGTTTGTGGATAAAATCTGACAAAATAGGTTGCGGTAGGCGGCTCATCCAATCCGTATGGATGAGGATGATTCAACCCCAAAAGTCTATAAGGGCAATATCTATGGTAGAAAAAGAAGAGGAGGCAAACTCTGCCTAAGATGGAGCGATGGCGTAGGCCAGGACGCCAGACAGCTTTTAGGGATATCGAACTGTTGGACCTCGGCGAAAAACCGGGATGTCTGGAGTTCCTTATTAAGGCAGGCCTAGACCGGATACCGGTTGTTGCCCCGTTGGTGATGATGATGAAGGAAGGAAATAGAGTCAAAGGACCCAAGCTGTAGGGCGTTGTAGGCCTTGGGATCGGAGAGTGGAAGTAAATCTCGAGCTCCGCGAAGGGTACATCAAAAATGTCCACACTAAGTGTGTTATGAGACGAAGCGATACGAAAAGTAATATCCGAGTTAGCGGAGAAATCTATCAGACAATTGCAGAGTTTGAAAAGAGTACACATATCAAGGAAGATACGGGGTTGCTATAGGGAAGGGAGATTGAGGGTGCGGAGTCGTGACGGATAATCAATCCGTGGAAGGTTCTTCTTGTAAAATAGGGTCCGGGTGAATTTGCGTTGTACAGCTTCCAGAGCGCGGCAGTCACGAATGCGGAAGGGGGACCAGACTACACACCAATATTCAAGGATGTCTCTGACAAGAGGATTGAAGAGTGTTAAGGAGGGTTGGATTGAGGTAAAGTCGGAGGAGGAACGTAGGATAAAACCAGACATTTTGGAAGCTCTATTGATGATGTCAACGAAGTGGGAATTGAAACGAAGTTTGTCGTCGAATATTACACCCAGGTCTTTGAAGGAGGTCAGTAGTGAAAGGGGTTGTCCACTGAAACAATAGGAAAAGGATGTTGGGGAGGGTTTAAGCGAATAGCACATCCAGTGGCATTTGTTGACATTCAGTGTTAGCTTGTTGACCGAACACCAACGGGCTAAATTATCAAGGTTGGATTGTAAGAGAGCACAATCCAATGGAGACGAAACAGAGGCCAACAATTTAAGGTCATTTGCGGAAAGCAGATACGGGCAGGTGAGGATGGAGGCGAGGTCATTGACAAAAAACAGGAAGACTAGCGGGCCAAGTATAGAGCCTTGTGGAACACCAAAGGAAGGAGAGAAGAAACGAGATGAGTTACCATGAGAAGAAACTTTGCAGGAACGGTATGAGAGATAGAAGGAAAGCCAGGAGATGACTGAGGGAGGGAAGTCTAGTAATGAAAGTTTAAAGAGGAGAATATTATGTTCAACGGTATCAAAGGCTTTGGAGAATTCGGTATAAATAGCATGTACCTCCTGTCGTGAATTCAAGCATTTAGCAACGAAGTTGGTAAAGACCAGAAAGTTTGAAGCCGTAGATCTATGTTTCACGAAACCTTACTGCTCTTTGACAATGAGGTGACCGAAGTGCGCGTTCAACCAGTCGTTGACGTATCTTTCGAGGATTTTGGAGCAAGAGGAGAGAAGATAAATGAGGCGATAGTTCACAGCAAAAGAATGGTCTCCGCTCTTGAGGATAGGGATGATAGGGGCCTTTTTCCAAAGACGGGGAAAGTAACATTCATCTAAACTTTTGTTGTAGATTATACTCAGGGAGAGGGAGATGTGTTTTCTACAGTTAAGGAGGAAGAGGTTAGGAAGCGCGTTCATTACTAAGGCAGGCCTAGACTGGATGCTGGTTGTTGCACCGTTGATGATGGAAATAGTCCTTCAACAGTTCCCTCCGCCAGAATCTCAGGCATTAAGTTTAATTTATCCTTACATAGAGTTGGTTATCCTAGCATGAGGTGATCAACAACGTGACACCAAGAACGAAGCTAATTGTTAATTATTTCAAAGGCGACAATTCCCTATCCGCAGAAGTTTGATTACTTGGTCAATAGAAAATAATTATCTAAAGGTTCAAGGTCTGATTAATGCGGCAACTGCAGTAAATTTTCTCAGCTCATTTCCACTAACTACTTTTGATTACATAGAATATGAAGTTTGTTGTTGTCATAGTTTATGGGTTATTCGCTCCATTGGCATGAGTTGATTATATTCTTAACAGGGATTATAGACAGTTGTTTCAAATGCCGAGATTGCTGGTTGCATTCAGTGCCGTATTGCCGTAGACCGTACAGATTTGTGATTTTCATATTTAAATTCTAATTATTTATTTCAGGAGTTTTAGTCATCATCCTACTTTCAACATGGCACTATTTTCTAAAAATAGTTACATCAAAAGTATTTCAATTTTCCGTGGTATGCACCCCATGTTCGGAGAATAATTTCGCTAGTTACATTATGTTTTCCTACCACCATACAATTTTTATGTGCAGGCGATAAATAGGAAATAATAAAAAAGCGTAAAATTTATTTATGTGAAAAATACTCTGAAAATATAGTATCACGTTTCTCGCATGGCTTTACATGTGACATATTCCGTGTAGCTATAAAATTCAAGTTCAATGTATCTTTCATGGACCACATGCAGTTTTTACTTGCATGCATGTGCTAAGTACTTAGCATGGAGCTATTCTAAGTAGATAATGTTTGCTTTGCTATTTACGACTTGTACCTCTTCATTAATCACCGGCAAATTGACATAAGCAGGCAAGATAACAGCCGGGAACAATATATGATGCGCTGTTCATCTATCTGATCTATCTGATCTTATGTATTCCAAGCTATAATACTGCGTTTGCTGGTAGTCTCTGTTAATAAGTTTTACGGAACTAATCACGCGCTAAAGGGCAACATCTGTAGATTGCCCGGATATATATGTATCTATTCCCTTATGTAACGTCGCATTCCATACAAACTCTGATATCTGAGAACCTGTAGATATATAATCCTAATCAAAGTATAAAGTTTTCACTTCATGGCTTCATTCATGGTCAACAGAATAAAACCCGGAAGTACCTGAATAAAATATGTTAGCAGGTATAAATCTACCCTCGAATGCACTTGTCACACATGCAAACATACTCCTATATATCAGAGACGGTATTGTAATGGCACATTTGAATGGGTGCTAAATTGATTACGTACGCCATTGCATAATACTCAGTTTCAACCACAAAATATAGTTTTACGCTTATCTTGAAACATTAACTTCGCAAGTGCACTTTATGCATTGCATAATGGCCTATTAAACTACATGCAATACATGGGTTCAGCTAGCTATGTAGGTATGTTTGCATAGGAATATAAACCTAAAATATACGCGTTTGCAAAGTTTAACGTCATATCTACAGTCGGAGTCAAAGAGTGTTCACATATATCCTAGATATCAATCTGCTGCGAGGAGACTTTCCCACAGGACAAGGGGAAGGCCGGAGCACCAGCATGAGGAGGAATACAGGGATCTGCGAAGCAACCTTAAGAAGGCCATTCGGAGAAGCAAGCGGGAATGCTACCAGAAGCTCTGCATGGAGGCTTATACGAATCCGTGGGGTACAGCCTACCAAGTTGTAATGAAGAAGATCCGCGGGCAAAAATCACCTCAAGTGACATGCCCACGCCTCTTGTTGCAAATAATTACAACTGTTTTCCCGCAGCATGAGCTGGACGAAAGAGAACCCCAACTGGCAGCTCAGCAGGACGTCTTCTCGATCCCTAATGTTACCGAAGAGGAACTTTGGGAAATCTGCAGACGTATTGGGGACAGCAAGGCTCCGGGATTGGACGGAATTCCGAGCAGGGCTCTGAAGGTGGCGGTCAAGGCCAGACCAAGGTGGTTCGCAAGCACATTGGAATCGTGCATGGCGGAAGGAGTGTTTCCCGCCCAGTGGAAGAGGCAGAAGCTGGTGTTGCTACCGAAGCCCCGAAAACCACTCGGCGTGCCCTCTTCATATCGCCCTATTTGTCTCTTAGACACCATGGGGAAGATGTTGGAGAGAGTGATATACAACAGGCTGCTCCCGTTCATCGAGCTTGTGGGTGGTCTTTCAGAGCGGCAATATGGGTTTCGGCGAGCCCGTTCTACGGTCGATGCAGTAGCAAAAGTCGTGGAATTGGCTCGAAATGCAATTGCCATGGGCAAATGCTGTGCTCTGATGACGCTGGACGTCAAAAATGCTTTTAACTCAGCCAACTGGGGCTGGATTAAGGGCGCTTTAGCCAAACTGGGTGTTCCTAGCTACTTGGCTCGGCTCATTGAGAATTACTTTTCGGACAGACTTCTCTGGTACGAGATGGACGACGGGCCGAAGGAGTACATTGTGACAGCAGGTGTGCCTCAAGGTTCTGTATTGGGACCGCTGCAGTGGAACATAACGTACGATGGAGTGCTTGGCCTTCGCGTGCCGGAGGAGACAACGCTGATTGGTTTTGCGGACGACCTAGCGGTAGTTGCAATTGCAAAGCATCCCGAGGACGTGGAGCTTTATGCAAATGAAGCCATTCATACCATCAAGTCATGATCACGAATGGCCAAGCTAGACCTGACGGACGAAAAGACGGAGGCGGTCCTCATTACCAACTGTAGGAAGAAGAACACGGTTACCATCCGGGTTGGTAATCGTGAGGTCGTCTCAAAATGGGTTGTCAAATACCTGGGGGTGATGATCGATGCTAAGCTGAGTTTCAAGGGACACTTGGATTATGCGCGAGAGAAGGCAGCAAATGCCAGCTCATCCCTTGCAAGGATGATGCCTAACGTGGGAGGGCCGAAGTATAGTCGCAGGCTACTCATCGCGGAAGTGGTGAGGTCGATTCTGCTATACGCGGCCCCTGTCTGGGCGGGAGCGTTGAACCACGCTGTCAACCGGAGGAAGATAGGTTAGGCATACCGGCCAATTGCGCGGGTGTACAGCGCGTTTAGGACGGCGTCGACGGAGGCAGTGTGTCATCGCAGGAATGATCCCTATAGATCTTCTAGCGGGCGAGACACACTGGCTCTACGAAAAACGGAAGGCAAATCCAGCCGAGGTGAATGCGGCTTTCCGAAAAGCCATCAGGAGAGAGTTGTGTGGCAAGTGGCAGCAACGATGGGATAACTCCGACAAGGGCCGGTGGACCCATACATTGATCCCATGTATCGAGAAATGGGTCAACCGAAAGCACGGAGAATGGAATTACCACCTGACACAATTCCTTACGGGACACGGTGGCTATAAGAAGTACTTACATCGCTTCGAGTTGGACGAGTCTCCCAACTGTCCTGAATGCGGTGCTACACCCGAGGACCCGGAGCACGTTATGTTTCATTGTCCCAGATTTCTGCAGCAGAAAAGGAGGTTGAACAGCATCTTAGGGGCGGACATCGAGCCCTCGAACCTAGTCGAAGAGATGCTGAAGTCGGAGGAAAACTGAATGGCGGTAAATGAGGCAGTAGCCGTGGTGCAGACAAAACTCCAGGAGTTGGATCGAGCTCGGAAGGCGGCGCGACGGAGACGTGACATCGACGAGCTGGTATAGCGAACCAAAGCCTCCCCCACGAAGTAATACTTCACGGTGGTCCCGCGGGGAGGGGCGGAAGAGTGGGGGTGGTTTTAGTGGGTGCGAATCCCACACTCTGTTGCAAGCTGGCGCAGCAGCGTCTTTCTAAGATTTCCACCTCCATCCATAAAAAAAAAAAAGATATCAATCTGCTATCGATCTCTATTTTGGCCCCCTACATGAGGATGGACGATTCCGTAGCCTACATAACGAAGAAATCTATGAGCGATACCATGATGGTTAGGTTGTGGATGAAATCCGGCTCAGTAGGTTACCGTGGGTGGATGACTTAATCCGCGGAAAACAAAATAATTTTGCGTCCTCAACTTCAGCGTTGGCAATCCTCTTGCTGGCCAATTAGAGTTTAATTTTTGTGGTGGGCACAGGGCACAACGCGTGAACCATACCTAGTCCTCATCATTTCTGGTTTCTGATGATGTGCTCCAACTCTCCTCAGGCCTTTCTGAGAAGCCTGCACTCTTACTTCAATATGCTGCACTATGTAGATCCAAGACGACCGACTCTTCGGTTATACTCGTAGAATGGATTCCATGCGCATCATTTTCTTCGCTTTGTCCTGTGACGAGCTGACGAGGAAATTCATTTGGTAGTATGCAGCATTTCTGTTTTTTTTTATATATAGCCTCCTTCAATACTCCATTCCCTCGATTCAATTTCCCACTTTCCATCCCGATATTCACTCATTTTGAAATATTAATTTACAAATTATCATTTTTCTTTTTTTCTTTTAACGACTTTATCGACAAAACTTTTTCAGCATTTAAACTTCCCGAAGCCCTAAAGTCATTGATATGAAGCAATTTTTGGAATCTTCCAAAAAAAGGACATTAACGTTTGTTGTTTTCACATAGCCCTGGTCGTTAATGAATACGTTTCTACCGTTTGTTTTGGGCTAAGGCGAAATGCTCTGCATGCGAATGTAAATGCAAACGCTGGGATATTGTGGGAATTTTTGTTACTGAACCAACGTTAGTTCTACGAAAGACGGCTCGATGCAAAATATCGAAAATTCTGAGTGGGCGACAACTAAACGAAAGTAGAAAGGCAAGTGAGCTGACGAGAGAAAATTTGTTTGGGTCTGTTGCTGAAGTACCATAGCCTTTGTGATTTCTCAGTTTCTAAAATGTGAATCTTAAGCAGATGAAGTTGTTGCTGGGTTCTGCGGAAGGGGTCTGGGCCTTTAGCGCAGCGGAGGAGCAGTTAACTCGTCGCTTTTTAAACATAGGAATTTTTAGAAGTAAAGCAATTTTGAGAATCCAAATATTTCAGAAATTCTGTGCGTGGACGCCTATTACTAAATAGCATCATTCGATGGCGGGTTGATTTCATTAATCTTAAAGAGATTCCGAATAAAATAATACTTTTTTTATTTTCCAATTTGAACACGCATGTTTTCGCGCGATATCCCGATCTTTGTTTGTTTTTCAGGTCCCGGTCTGATCCCGTGCATCGGTTTGAAGGGAAGTGAGATTTTGTAAAATGATACGTAGCGAAGCGAGAAGGAAGGGAAACCCTCATGCACTTTCTCTGCGATTGCCTAGTTCTGGCTCGAGTCAGGCTGCGGACACTGGGTAAACCATTCTTTGGGGACCTCAGTGAGATTTCTAGCTGCAGGGTCGGAGAGCTGCTTTCCTTCGTGAATGCTACGGGCTGGCTCTGAAGATCCGAGCCAGCTGGACTCTGCTTCCCTGTTCCTATAACAACAGTCACGGTCTTAGGAGTTTGTGGCAGCAAAACGGCGCACCAAAGCGCTAATGGGGCTCCTCGGAGCGGCCACTGATACCTACCTACCTACTCCGATACGTAGCGAACTCAAGTATCGAAAAGGACCCTCATATTCCCGAGCCTGGTTAGCGCAGAAGCGAGCAAGCGCGTGTAGAGCCGACACTTCAGTGGCACTTCAGTATTTACGGGTGGACATTCAGGGTAAATTTCGCCAACATTTTATGTCTTTAGGATAGCTCTACCCTCTAGATCGACGTCGGCCACCCAAGAAAGTATTTGATCATCGTCCAACCCAGTAAATCATTACAAGCATAACCCACGACAGATTTGTCACCCCTTCTCAATATATAACATATCCATGGTTGATTTCACTTTATAATCAACACGTCCGACATAAGGTAAAAATGAACTTAACACTGTTGATGCCTAAAGTAACATAAAATTTAGTGCCACAGTGGGCAGAAACAATGCTACTCGTATCTTGCGTCGAATCGTCCTATTTCTGCCCATTAATGCAAATAGGAAGAGTACGATAATCAATCAGACTGGTATTTGATTTTAGTCCAAAGTTGCTTGCCCCTTGTCAAAATCCAGAGGCATTCAAAGTCCATGGCTCGCTGGAAGAGTAACTATTATAAATGTCATCAGCATAGTCGAAGTGTTTGGGGAAAGATAACATAGTCCATTGAGAACTCCACCATGCTATTAACATAGTATGCTGGTCCAAAGCCCAGGTAAAGAAGGAGGGTTTCAGGCAACGTACTTTGTACTATCCTCAGTAAAACCAAAATACCAAAGACCAGGGAAAAAGATAAATAAAGTACAGTTGGAATTATTCAACTATGTTCCCCGGTCCTGTTGAGAAATGTGCAAGGGTTCTGGACGCATGGACGGCATCAGGACCTAAGTAAGTTAATCCGAGCAAAACAAATATGCGTCTACATGCTAAATGTTGGCACCTTAACTGGAAAGACTGAGGAACTCGCAAGAACCCTTCGGAAAAGACGCATTGATATCTGAAACAGGATGGTCTGATGCCAAAAGCTGCGACATAGAACGCGAACGCGGTAAAAATGACTGGAACTTCGGTAGTCCACACACTCAATACGGTATTAGCATTGCCATCTCAGGGGGTTTACGTAATGGCATTAAAAAAGTCGAACAATTTGATGATCGATTGATGGGGCTCGCCATTATATCAGCTGATCGTACTATTCACCGCGTACGCACCACAGGCAGGTCGACCTGATGACGAAAAAGATGCCTTCTGACAACTTCTCGATGAAAAGACTTGTAACGTGCTTACTGACGACTATATCATCATTACTGGCGACCTTAATGGTCATGTGGGTAAAAAAAAGACAGTAACAGGTACTGTGGGGAAAAGTCGAGCAGATTTCAACTGAAGAATTTGTTCATCCTCCACTTCCATAATCATTGCCAACATTTGGAGCAGCTGTCAGCCTGTCAGTGCAACTGAAGTCGAGAAAACAATAAAACGAATGAAGTCGGGGAAAGCAGCAGGATCTGACAACATCGCATCCGAGCTCTGGAAAGCGAACACCTAGGACCCAACACTATGGCTCGGTGAATTCCTCAATCGGGTTATTCAGGAAGGTAGAACACCATTTGACTGGTAAGAAAGTACCACAATTCCAATATGGAAAATGGAAGGTAGTCCAGCAGAATGTTCAAATTACCGTCCCATCCGGTTACTCTCCCATACCATGAAACTTTTTGAATGGTTTCTTGACAACCATGAATCAAACCGGATTTGTCAAGAACGGCGGAACTACCGACCCAATACACCCTGCGCGGTTTCATGGATAAACACCATGAAAAGCATCGTCCTATTTACATTGCATTTCTGGATCTGAAGAAAGCGTTTGGCCGGGTGCCACACGAACTCATCTGGTATGCGCTACGACAGCACTTCGTGCCAGAAGAACTCGTGCGCTGAGTTCAGTTGCTCTAACACGATCCGAAAAGTGAAGTTCGAAGTGCGGCGGGTGTATGAAAACCGCTTCGTGTCTCTGTTGGTGTCCATCAAGGAAACGCCCTTCCACCACTTCTCTTTGTTCTTTTTTTGGACACTGTCACACGGAACATCCAACGTCCAGCGCCCTGTGCACTGCTTAATGCAGATGATATTCTTCTAGTGTCTAATTGCAGAAATGATCTCGGGCAACTTGTCCATAAATGGAATGATCGCCTCATGCATCACGGTCTCAGATTGAATCTAAATAAAACTAAATTTTTGACGACCAATCGCCATGGAGCAGGCATAATAACTGTCAGTGGCAGTGACCTGCCCAAAACTGAGCCATTTAAATATCTCGGGTCAATGCTATCAGCCAATGAAAAACTGCGTTATGAAACTGCTTCACGCATTAACGCGATCGTCCCAAATCTAAAATGTATCGCAATGTCATCCGCCTGTATAGTTCTGAGTACTGGCCGACTATAAAAGACAATGAACGGCGTCTTGCGGAAATGAAGACGAAGAAGTTGCGTTGAACTTGTGGCGTAATACGTTTTGATCTCATCACATCACATGAGGATATCCGCGATCGATATGGGGTTGCAGCGGTCGTGGAAAAACTGCGAGAGAGGCGTCTTCGATGGTACAGTCACGTAATTCGCACTAACGAGAATTCACTAGCCAAAATTGGTCTAAAGGTCGAAGTCGATGGTAGGCGACCAACAGGCCGGCCGAAACAATGGTGACTTGATCATGCAGATCAGGTATTTGACAGAACCAAATGGTGAAACCGATCACGACGAGCCGACACGCTTGGGAACGGAAGAAAAGCTGAAGAAAAAGAAGAAGATTTCGAGAGAAAATCCTCTAGTATTTTTCATTTCACAGAAAATCCATTTTCGACAAAATTCTCCAATAGTGAACAACGTCTGAAGAGAGGCTTCTGGGTTGAACGAAACTGTGAGGTTCTTCTGGCGCCCGTGAATGTAGGTGAAGGTTTCCCCCTAACTAAAGCTGTCCGCTATGAAGCGTGTGTGGATTAAGGATTAACTCATTTCTCAGTAAAGGCAACTCATCAAAGCCTATGACCGTAGTAATTTCCTTTTGTTAATCAGCAAATCCAACATGAATACCAATATGATCACAAGCCACTTGGTCGGGGGTCAGGTTGTATTTGATCGTTTCTCAAATATCGAAAGGACAGATAGAGGTATTGCATCTTAAAGTTTGAAGGACGAATTGCAAAACTGCCTAAATAGCGAAGTTTATGCTTGAGTATCTAAGATACAATAAATTGCATTTCCTTTGAAGGTTAAACAATTTATCGCTGACGATACCGAAAAGATTCAAGGAATATTTGAATACTCCAGCAAAAAATTCCATATAAACGAAATATGAAAAGATTTAAATTTGATTCGAAGATGGTTTTGGAAGTATTCATTACATTTAGGCCAGATGCAGATATTTAAATCTTATATTTTTTATTTTCCTATGCTTCAAAAATTACCTTGAATACAATTTTGCAGTAATGAAAACTAATCCAAAAGTTGCACTGAAATTATTAGACGAATACTCGTTGACTCCGAAAAATACAACTCCACCACAATTAGGATACTCGTCTATTTTAGAAGAAAGTGCACTTTAGGGTTTTCCACTTTTTATTTTTTTTAAATAACAAGGTCCTTGGGGTATAGTCAGTTTATGAAAATCAAACCAATTTATTTCTTGTTTTTCACTTTTCATAAAATTCTTTTACTTAATTTTCATTTACACTGGAAATTCATTAGTTTGAATTAGTACTCTTTTGTGGGCACTTCTTCACAATATAAGTGTATAATTCACTTTTGTTGCATATGGTTGTATATAATTACAATTTCCCGGTTTCACATTAACTATATAAAGCTCCTTTTTCCACAAATCATCAATAAATCAATTATTTTATAGAATTCAATGAAATTTCTCCGGAGCTCCAGCAGAAGCTCCACCGAACGCGACTACTAACTGCTAGCGACTGTTACGAAGTCAACGAATAATGTGATTCAGTGTTATTTCATGGGGGCTTGGGAGAATGGGGAGATTCGAGGACGTATTTTTCATGTATGTATGTTAAGCTGTTATACAATGGAGACAGTTAAGGCTATAACAAATGGATAGATACTGTTTTATTGAGTTAGAATGAAAACCATATAAAAAGCTTATCTTCACCTAAAATGACCCCTTTGGAGTGTGATGATATTTTCAATAAAAAAGTCATGATGACCGCCCTTTTTATTAAAAATCCTGACTGAGCTTTGCAATGGCAACAATGGAATTGGCAATAGCCATCGTTAGTGGTCGGACAAGACCAAGACCGAAGAGCTATTTCAAAAAGCTAAAAAGATGCCAAATTAACCGCTAAGGTCCACCCACAAATGTTGAACCTCCATTGAAGTGTCTCGTCGACTCATGCTTGCATGCCTTCGTGCTAGCCAGGCTCGGAAATGTGGGAGATCGTTTGAACACTTTGATCCCGCACATGTCATTATACAAAAATTCACGTACCCTTCACAGATGCGTGAGTCCACGCCGGATCCTGAAAAATAAACAAAAGCGGAAATTCCTGACCCGAATGCCCCCATCGAAAAGGAAGATCCGCATATCCACGATGGATCGCAACCTCGTTCGATGGTCCTGGTGCCTCCGACGTGCGATGAGGCGCGGCCTTTGATTTTCATTCCCTACCTTTGCATCCTCAGACCATTATACTGACGGATGCCCCTTTCTATGTTTGATGATGAACGAGAATTCTTGAAGTGGCAATGCCCATCTGTCCAGTCTACCGTGAAGGTCTGCGTGGTCAGTTACCAATTCGAAGGTTGTGCCTTCTATGTCCGCTCAAAATTCGTGCAGTGCCTCCACAGTTGTCAAACGTGCTTGTTCAGTGACAGTATAATTTCACTGAGACAGATTAAGGCGCTATATGTCTAATATACGCTATAGGAGGTTCATATCTCTCATCTGTCTCCTGCATCAGCACCGCTCCCATATTACATTGACAATGTATTATATGAACAAGTCGGGGCTGTGCAAAATCGGTGCCAGAGAAAAGCCTGTTTTCAGAGCGTCGAAGGCCGAGATGACTTCCTTTGACTAGCAAAATTGGCGCTACTTCTGAAGCATGTCCGGCAACGATGCAGTCAACGAAGCGTAATTTGACACAAACCGCTGATGCCACTCACACATTCCAAGAAGCCGGCGTAGCTGTTTGACGGTTTTCGGCCGCGAAAAATCTTTGATGGCCCACACTTTGTTGGGATCGGTACAAATCGTCCCATTACCAATCATGTGCCTCAAGTATCGAAACTCTTCCATGATAAATTCGCTCTTCCGGATATTCAATGTCAAGAAAGTGCGTTTCTTACAGAGAGCCACTTCACTTAAGAGCAGCAAGTGCTGGTCGAAAAGCTCTGCGATGACTTGATGTGCAAATGAGCAGGAAAGGCCTTGTCCATCAGTCGCTGCATATTTTGACAAGCATTGCAGAGCCCAAACGGTATGATCACGAACTGATAAGAGTAGTCGCCGTGAATCTATGAAGATAATCTCATCCTTGGACGGCTCATTCAGTGTTATCTCCTAGAACGCATCCTTTAGATCTAGACTTGTAATAAATCGAGCCTTCGAGAGACGATTGCAAATCCCCTCGATGAGAAGTAAAGGATTAGCTTCCTTCACGGTGGCATTGTTCACCTTATGCGCATCAAGGCAAAGACCCACTTTACCAGGTTTCTCCACAAGGGTGAGCGGCGAAGGCCAGGCATTTTACGATTCCCCGGTGATTCCCAAAACCAGCATCCGGTCAATCTCTTCATAGAGGAGCTTCTCAATGGCGGGGTAGACTGCAAATTGTTTCTGCTTAATCGGTTTTTTATCCCCGATATCGATGACATGTGTCGTTAGACTGGTACATCCTAAACCCTCCGACGGAAAACTGCCAGTGACAGCATTAAGCCTTGCTCGTTTGTATGTCGTCAAGTGGTGTTGATTGACGTTTTTGATATTGTCTATTGAATAAACTGAAAGTGCAAATAATTCTTGTGCGGGTACAATCTTGCCGACAAAATCAGCAAGAAGGTATAAATTTTGGGTTAATGACGGTATAAGGAGAAACGACATCAATTCCGTCCGATTACGAAACCTGATGTCAGTCGACACTCTGCCTACTGTCGCCTGCCTACTGAGATTGATCCGTAATCTCTCCCATTTGTACCGACCGCGAAATCCGACACTTCACCTAGGACTATGACATCCGCATATGGATAGATATCATAGCTGGCCCGACCTGTGAGAACAGCAGAGACCGGGATTTCGCTTTATTCGCCATCAATAATAGCGTAGGTGAAGGGTTAAAGACTTAGGTTTTTTTGCTACTCCGGAAATCCGGCGTTTAGTATTGTTGCAGTCTCATGTACAACGGCCTTAGAACCGAAAGCATCGGTGTCCTTCGGTGTCCTTAAAATCATCGGTGGCCGGATCAAATCCACGTATGCCATAGTTAAATTGTCGGACAGCTTCAACACGATAACTTTCGGAGATTCTGTGGAAGACGTCGCCGCAAAATCCACAGAGTCACGAGCGTCCTATACAGGAACGCACCGAAACTCAACATTTTACACATAAAGGCTTGCGCGTGCTAGGGAGACTGAAATTCTCATAAATATGTCCAATCTGACGACAGTTCCAACAGACCAAATCAGAACTATCGCTGAATCCACCAGGGTTCCATCTTATCACCGGTATTATTTTTTCTTTCTTCATGCTGATCATGGCACCTTTAACATCGGAGTACGCTGGCCTGATATTATTTCAAACGAAAAACTTAATTCAAGAACTTTGGAAAGCGAAAGTTGGAAGGAGGGGCGACAATTGCATTGCGGGCTACAACATCCTCCTAAGATGGTCAACGAGCAGATCACCCCATGTGTATTTGACGTAAAAGAGTAGATGAGGAGTGCGGACATCCCAGGAAGTCCTGGGGGGAACTGAAGCGCATTTCAGCAAACCACAAACGATGGCGCATAAGCGTGGTTGATGCGCCTATATACCCCATCAAGGAATAAATGGTAACCATGCATATGCCTTTAATCCAATTGGTTCCCTCCGCATATTCGAAATCAGTCCATATCCCCACTATCTTAACATGATCTAAATCAACAACAAGATTGTAAAGTGAGCGATATCGATTTCCCACGTGTGTGTTTCGTCTGACCAGTAGTCAGACCCTTCAGGGTGGAGTAATTACCTTTGGGTTCTAGCAATCAAAACTTTAGCAAAATTAAGGTTATTATGCAAATTCAGCGAAAGGGGAACATTTTTTCACGCCAAGCTCGGGATCTTTATCAGATTTTGAAAATTGAAAGAAGATTGACCATAGAACTTACATAAGCCATTCGAGCCTTACGTACGATAGCTAAGGTACATCGTATCAAGAAGCATCATTTTCTAAAAAAAAAATTAGAAAGATGCGGATAGAAAAGTTTATGAAAATTCCTCAAAATTCCACAAAATTCCTATTGAAAATAAAGTTTATTTCAGCTTGAAGTCATCGACATGATGGCAGACTACGCCAATCGGAGAGAAACTGCCTCCCACGTTTCTGCTCCATGGGCCTTTCTTCTTGGGTTAACACCCAAAATTAAAAGATTTTACAGACTGCTACGGTTTCAGCAACTCATTAGATTCTACCTATGCATCTACCCTGGAGGCAGTTTGACCGAAGTGGTTATGTACATCAGTCCGCAAACACGTCATGGGTGCGAATTACATCCATGGGAAAAATTGCTCAGTTATTCTGATCTAGGCAAAGCACATGGACAAGCAATAAATTTGTAACTGTAATCATAGTCCCACTGTGAATGCTACAACCGTACAAGCTTAATATTCATACAAGTGGCCTATCTACCATCTCTGCGACAATTAATGAATGCCTCCCTCAATTGTAAAACACAACTACACATATCGAGCCCACGAGAAGCTCTATCGTAGAAAGTAGGACGTGGAGTGGAACCATAGTCACCAAAAGCATATCCTAAAAGCTTTCCCTTTCAGCATAGACTTCCAGAAGGGTATCTTGCCAGTCTATTTTCTCTATTTCTCAGAGACTTGGGTTCTCAGCAAAAAAAACCTCCGAACTGTTGGATGCGTTCGAGAAAAGAATCCTCCCAAGAATTTTTGGTCCCCTACATGAGGATGGACCATTCCGTAGCCTACATAATAACGAAATCGCGATACTGCGACCGTCTGGTCGTGGATAAAATCCGGCTCAACAGATTGCAGTTGGCCGGTCGCGTAATCCATATGAATGAGGATGATCCGGAAAGCCTGTAAGGGCAATATCCATGGTAGAAAAAGAAGACGAGGCAGACCCTGCCTGAGATGGAACGATGGCGTAGGTCAGGATGCCAGACAGCTTTTAGGGATGTCGAATTGGTGGACCTCGACGCAAAACCTGGATGTCTGCAGCTCCTTACTAAGGCAGGCTTAGACCGGATACCGGTTGTTGCACCGTTGATGATGATAATGGTAACAACCATCGGTGAGGCTTCGTGGCAAAAGTGACCATTTATCAAGAACAAAGCCCCATGTTAAAAACCTTCGGTAGCGCCATCACGAATTGAAGCTCTAAGTTCAACAGGCAGCAATGTAATTCACCACACGCATGGAGGCCCACAGTTCCAACCTTTCTGCTGAATCAGTCGATACGGCCGCTTCTGAGGAAAGTGCGTGTGACAAACAGACAGACAAACAGACAATAAACCGATTTTAATAAAATTTTATTTTCAACAACATTAATTTGATCTGAAAAACTGTTAATTTTGTCTGGAATGTCGTTAGCTAACGGAGATGCTATTGAAGAAGAGGGAATATAATGCTATAGAATAAGACATCAATCTTGCATTTACTAGGGTTCCTGATGAGAGAAGAGCGTTTCAGTGGTAGATGAGCCAAGCGTCTGAGGTGGTGCCTCCTCAAAACAAAACCTTCGACCAGCAAACACCAAGAAAAATACTCCAGAAATGTTAATTTAAATAACAGGACAAAAACTTTTCAATTGCAAGAAAATGAACAGACAGAGAGAGTAGCTAAAGTTACTGCGAAAAATAAATAACCTAATTTCTTGCGAACAAGAGTTGGCAAATAACAATCATAAAGTCCTGGAAGAAAGTAGTTCTCACGACAACAAATTACTGGAGGGGTATGACCGGAAGTGATCATCATGTGAAGGGAATGCCTACTGATATTCTCCGAAACATTAAAGGAAGCTTGTCAACCTAAGATAAGGATATAACCGTGGAGAAGTTCTGAGAGCGAAAAGGGAAATAGGAAAATACCTTGCGTAGGAGGCAGGTATAATGACTGGCAGATAATAAATCATTATCAAGTGCAAGGATAACGTTGAGATCACTAGAGAAGAGAAGTAATTCTGACTAATTAAAATTGTTGCATGATTCATGGAGTAATGCATTGCGTAAGGCCAATGGCATTACACAGTCCGTAATCACCAGCTTAGTGACGGCGGTGGTCACAGTGGCTTCGTGTATAAATGCGAATGATAAATCCCACAAATGAAACGCAAGACTGAATGCGATATCAGCAAAGGCAACTGTGGAGCCGACCTAAATTTCATTTTGCACAGGACACTATGGACCATTGGAACATGACAGTTAGTAACAAGTATTCAAAGTGACAAAGTGACAATGCATCAGGCCCAAAATCATTTCAGACTCTTTGGCGCAGAAAGTATGCAGATTTTTAAACATTTTTCAATACCAGCTCTTTTTAAAAAATTTCAATCATATTTAGTGGATATCTTATCCCGGTTTTTACTTACTTATCTCATCATCGTTCAGTATCCTTTGGACATCAACCCATTGTTTCTTAGTTTCTTAAACATTCTTATTAGACCCTTTCGTCCCTAGGGAAAATATTTCCCATGTGAATTTTAGCTGGACTAATTTCTAAGTAAATCGTCACATTTAAGCTGAGCAGATCACTTCCAACCGAAAAGTTCATCAGCTGATAAGTCCAGAAACTGGCCATTCACTGCAAATACTCTCCATCAACCACAAAACTATTGCTTCAACCACACCTACGTACCATCTATGTCGGTTCCTGACAATTTGCTTTAACTCACCCCACGATTTTTCCAGAAGGTTGCATTTTTCCTCCGTTGTTTTACGCCACGTAATTGCCAACCTAAACGCTAGTAAGAGGAGAAAGTCTCTGCAGTTTAGTCCTACAGGGAAAATCACAAGTCCCACTTTACTGTTCTTTTAATGCTTCGAATATTACAGAAGAGCAGTAACTTCTCTGTGATCTAGGGGTTAGAAATCACCTAAAACATTCGTGCTTTCCTAAAGGATTTTCTCAAAGGATGGATGGACTTTTCGCCAATGATCTTTGCCAATCGTATGTTTTCTGGAATCTGCACATAATTCTTAATAATAGAATCGAGAACTCCCCAGTGATAGTGATTGAAAAAGAATATTGGAAGTAAGATTGTTGGATCGTGGAAAATATTCCTCCCCCTCCCTATCATGCAGAACAGTACAGTAGTACTTTATAGAGTTTGTCAATTGATGAGGAACATTGTCACTCAACATACAGTAGGGAAAGACCTTCCTCGGAAGTTCAGGCGAAATTCCTTTAAGCGTATAACCACAAAGACCCGTTTTCCTAGAGACTTTTGAGGAAACAATAATTAATGAGACTTGAAATCCTACCTACCTACCTAAACCCACTTGTTTCACAAACATAGGCCTGTGACGGAGCAAAATATAGATGGAGCCTAGCCAGAAAACAAGAGGAGGATTAATATCAGCTCCACTTAGCAACTAAAACGAATTTTCGAGGAGAACGAATGGCTAGCCCACATTGGGCGCCGTTATTTATCTGGGGCTACACTCAGAATAATTGAACACCAAAAATGCTTATCCTTTCCTTTAAGCAAAAGTACTGTCCAATTGGACCCTTATTTTTTAGATATATTATTTTTTTATTTTCAAAAATCGTAATCCCACCAGTTAGCATCTTCAGATCCTACAATTTCGCACATGTGACCAACCAGTATTCATAGCTTAAATGAGACCGGGCGGGGACTTTTGGGGCAGATCATCCGGAAAAGAAGGGTAGAGGGGTCAAGTCATAAAAATCAATTCCAAGCAATGTATAAAAATATTAAGTAAAACGTAACCAGCAACATAGGAAAATGGACGGAGAGGACAGGACGGAGTCCGCCAAAACCAATGCGTGCCCAGGGTGAACCGAAGCCCCAAACATCACCAACCAACAGAGCAATGGTAACACAAATTCAACAGACAAAACCATGAATGCAACCATGTCCAGAATAGAGAGACTAATCGTATCCGCTAAATTGCAAGGTCGAAAGCAAGTGTACCTAATGAGTGCACAGAATACCTCATCCTCCGTCGATGACCGGAACTGGTTGTGATCCTCCAAATTAAGCGAAATGCGGACGTACGAAATCAAATACGCCGTTGAAAACTTGTTTTTAAAAAACCGGCGGCTTTTTTTTCTGCCCAAGAAACTCCAACAGGGCTGAGGCGGAATGTCATTGTCAGAGTCAAAGTTAAAAGACATACGTATTAAAAAGTCAAACATTCTGGAAGGGCGATTGCATTTTAGCAGTGTACACCGAGGTCTTCGATGGAGCTACGGTCTAATACAGGGAGACCTCCAAGAGAATAGGAAAACAGAGTGGAAGAGGATTTAAGAGAGTAGCACATGGGATGGTATTTGCCACCCTTCAGGTTTAATCCATTTATATATCACCAGTGAAACAGGGTATCTCAGCTCGACTGTAGAGACACAGTCTTTTCGAGAACCAATGGTAATGTATGGTTTCGGAGACCTATATATTTTCCATGCCGCGATCTTCAGAACTATTGTTGATAGCGGTGAACCAGAATGAGGAAGAGCGCAGAGACCTACAGGAGAGAAGGACGTCACAAGGAAACCGGCTGGATAAAACTGTATATAAGGACAAGTAGGAGGTATATAACTTGACAGGATTGCGAACAAAAGGGGATCTAAACTATAAAATGGAGCTGAGACTGTGATTGGGAGGAATGAAATTAATCCGAAGCACGATATGTCACAATGTCGTTGTTCACATAGACAATCACGGAAATTATTTAAGGTGACTGTGCTTTTTAGAGAGCAGCTTGCAGATACGACCCAAAATACGAGATCTACAGCATCTGCGACGACACCACCAGCAATAGCCGAAATTTTTAAAAGAAGAGGGACACACTACGCTCACCACTTCTACCAACTAAAATGGGAGATTCTACTATAAACCCCCTTTGATACAAGCGCTAAGCTACAACGTTAAACTACTGAAAAGGTTCAAATTACCCTTGTCCCGACGGAGAAGGCGACTATTGAGAAAGGGAGTGACACCGGGGAGGATAAGGGTTCTGATCTGTAAAAAGACGTAAAACCATCGGATTCGAGGCCGGAAAAGGGGCTACAAGAAAAGATAGCAAGCTTCGAGCTGCATAACAATCCCTCGCCGGAAAAAAGGTTGACGAACTCGCCAGAGAGAATCAACCTCATCCGGAAGACAAGGATTGAACAAGTGAAGCTAGTCAAAAAATGCCGGGTGATCTTACGGAAAATTAAGGCTTTTACCATCGTTCAGCAAAACATCTCTATGGATGTGAAAAATAGCATAATGAACGCTGAGGTAGTGCTATAGATGATGCAGCCTCTAGCTGCACAAGGTGTGGTCCCCTCAGCCCACAAGAAGGGGAAACAAACAAGTGATAAAAGGAAACGAAGGGAAAACAGCATGGATCTGCTGCCCGGGACGCAGCAAGAAGAATTCCATAAGGTGGTAACCAAACACACTAAACAGCCGGGAAACCCGGGAAAGACAGCGCAGAATGAAGGTCACATCGGAAGCAGCTACAAGGATCATACGATGGTTTGCTACAACTCGAAATGTTTAACAAATCGCATCTGGTCATATGCGGGTGATCTTACTGTACCGGTTGTCGCAAGCACGGTTGAACAAGTTTTGCGCACACTGGCAATGGTAATGTGGCGAATCAGCAGGAGAAAAGCGAAGTGGTCATCCTGACCAAGAACAGACAGTCCTCTCTATTCAGATCGGTGAAACCATAGTCTTGTCGAAGCCTTCTCTGCCAGTGACCTCGGTGTATTGATATGCATGAAAATGAGCTTTTTCGAACAGATTCGCAACACCGCAGGCAAGACTTGAGCATCCCTCAAACCCAAGTATTTGCGCGAAGTTGGTACCGTGAGTGTTGTTAAAGAAACAAAATGTCAATTGAAAAACGGCCAGAATCTTCTTTATCATATAAATGAGGATCTCGACTTTTTAGACTTGGTGCCACCTGACCTTCTCCTATTCTCGAGAATAAAATCGACGCTTAAACTCGGTAGAAGTAAAGTAAAGTTCCAGCCGTTCTTGGAGGCGTACACAAACTGGGGAACTAGTTGACAGCAGTGTGTAGATGCTTTGGAAGCTTCTAATCGCCATTGCCTATCGACTGTGTCAAGTGTCTCCGAACATCATAATTGAAGGAGGACACGTGGAACAAAGTGACATGTTACACTCCCGATATTCTTAAGGCGAAAAGGAGAGAGATGGATAGGAGAGACACCAAGGTAGCTGAGGCTCCCTGAATACAGGGTGGTGTGCCTGTACTGAATAGGCCTGGCCTGAGGCAATGTGGGTTGGTGTTCTAGACGCGACAGATTGGGGTTTTAGCTGGTAGTATATCTGAGACATAAAGGTTTTTCACCTTCCTGCCCAACAAAAAGTTGGTATAGAAATGCTATCCTAGTATTGAAATTTTAAATTCAAGGCGGGATACAAAGATGATGACAGCAAAGAAGAGAGGATTAATTTGGAACCAAGGGATCCCAAACACGATTTACAACACAAGAGCCTGTATTTGGAATTAGCAAAGCCTGTAGTTGTGACAACCATCCGAGACTGGGAGGTTAAGCAACTAACCCATCAAGGAGAGACAGCGATGCGTTATAGATGTAGCAAATTTATACTATAGGACGGCGGATTAAAGACCCTGAAACGCTTAACTTTGGTAAAATCTAAAATAAAGACTCTGATACGTCTAATGAGGGTCTATAATGTTGAGTCTTCATTATAGATCCTCATTTCAGACTCTGCAATGAAGAAGGTGACACAATCGCCCAAATCAAATTGGGCAGTTGTCAAAGTGAACCTTATTAGACGAAAGTTTTACCCTTTTGTCAAGAAGCATTCAGCTATTACCAATATTATTGTAGATGCAGGTTCTCCTATACTAGATCGTTAGTATTTAATCACTGAAAGTAAGCAAAATTAAACATCCTTGCTACCAAATCAGTTGGAGAAGTTCAGTACCAGTTAAAACTGCTACCCAAAATAAAGAGGATCGCTCATTAGAACTCATCGTTAAGTTGTGTTCACCCGAGTTGGTACCGAAGATGAAGGAGATATAAACGGTTCCCTCCTTTCACGCATCTTACATTAAACGAATGCCAAATATCTACTTATTAGAGTAACGCTAGACTCTAACGGATGTTCCTCCCCATTTTCTGGCCCCGTTTGACACTGAATTAAAGGTCTCCTGGAGAGGTCCCTTGACCCCTTCATCTTTCTTTGAGGCTTAACCTCATGTAAAATAGGGTAGAGCGCAAAATTTCAGGGGACGATTTGAAGTGAATCTACATTACCGAGTATTGAATTGAGTGAGTTAATAGTACGATTATTTCTTAGCTAACTATAAGCCCTTAATAAGGAAATGTTCGCAAGGATTTACTCTAAATGCACTTACATTTTCACAGCCAGCTTTCGGTGGTTATCGATGAACTCGTTCGTATACTGCCCAAATGCTCCTTAGAACTCCGCAGCTGCAAGTAAGCCAACTTCTCCAATCAGCTGTGTATGTCTCCTCATCTAGAAATAAAAACGATCACTATTTTACTGAATTGAAGCTCCACATCAACTCACTGCAAAACAAGACGAGCGAAAGCACTGTCAACTCACTTCCTGTAAGTTGCTAGCAATAATCTCGACTGTGATATGATAGCAAAAGCCTAAAAGTGCATACGTCCCTCAAATAGATCCCCAACTGTAATCCCTACATTCCGCGTGTACTGTACGAATAGCTCCCATAACATTCGTTATGTTCTCCACACCATGAAGTGATTTTCTCGCTTTTCTTTGGGAGCTTATACACAAATTGCACATCCACTGCCACGTGACCTGAGCAATTCCGAACAACAATTGGTAAATCCTCGTCCAGGTCACGTTGTCTATGGCGTGTTGGCTTGGAGTATATTACGTGCTCCACCACGTCGTAATGTTGTTGGAGTGCCGGGCCGGCGATGGAGCTAGCTTTCAGCTCCAAGAGCGAAGAAAATAGATAGTCTTACGCAGTGTATTGCGATGCGCCCCTGCTGACTCAACAGGCGGCCATAGCTGAAATGAACTGCAACAGGAAGAGCCCCATTCCAAGTGTTCGTGCGACCGACTTTTCCGGGGAGAAAACGTAGCAATGAACTGAAATAATCTCATAAGTCAGTTGTCTTCGAATTAAGTGTCTTCTCGCGTATACAATTATAACGCGAGGAAAATCGTTACGTAAGAAAACTGCATCTTTGATGTATGCTTAAGCTTTTGGGCAAATAAAGGTGCAACTTAGTACATCCAGGTGTATCTCATAATAACTCGAAGGCAGTAATCACGGGATACCGAAGTGAGCCCCGACTTAATCCAGTTTTTCTGTTTGAACTCATTGCTCATGTAAAACTATGTACATTGCAATCAAGTGCTAAATCTGAGCTTTGAAAATAAAGCAGCTCCGCGATCCCATTAGCAATTTATGTAATAAGTCGCTTGTTTATATCTCGGAACGTACTTACAACAGCACAGAGAGCCAGAACGACCTGAGATTCGAGCCCTCCTTCCCGCAGCTATCTTGAAGCCATACACCGGTTCCAGCGAACGCTAGCCGAGCAAGTTAGCCAGCTAGCGACAGTCGCCAACTTAGCATTTTCCGCTGATGCTAATTCTGGGCTGGAAAACTGATACTGCTCCCAAGTCGTCGGGGCGATTTGCATTCTTTACCGTAAATTTCCGCCGTCACTTGGCACATATGGAAATTCATTGCTAAGAAACCAATCCATCGCGATTTATTGTTGTTTTCAGCGAATATTAGATAACAATTCGATTCCGAGCACCTCCACCGAGTTGGGGAGGAATCGAGGACGGAATTCAATTACAATACTTAGCCCCGGCACGGGGAAACCATCGTGGCAGGGTATTTAGTTCGAAAGATAGCATTTCAAGCGATTTGTTTATTTGTTTAATTTTCCTCAATTCATTTGAAGAGAATGTTTAATAATAACACGCAGATGTTCACGCCCTCCTGGGAAGCTTGTAGCGTTGACCGATTCAAGGAGAAGTCTCGTGTTATGCGGCATGCGAATCACAGACGACCTTTTTGTACGAAGAAATTCACTATGGACATGGGTGGTACAGAAAGGTTGGGGACTTAAGGATTTGGGGGTGAGGGGAGCTCTCAGGTTTTATTCAGAAATTTGAAAGTTCCATTTCGATTCAATGGAAACTACCCGTGGAACTTTCCTAAGATTTGATGGGGGTTATTGTGCATTTCCACTTTGATACAGTGAATCAGTACCATACACATCTATATCGAATCTGGAGTATATCTTTAAAGGAAAGTAAGTCAGAAACCGATTATATAGTGATTGAGTATACAAATATGTTCTCGTTTGTTTGTTTCGAGGTATTCATGAATGGTTGCACTCCTTCTGCCTACAGTAAAGTCATTTCACAGATCAGCAATTAGCTCCTTGATACCAATTCGCCACCAAGCAAAAATGTTGCGAGTATCTTATCTATGCTCCCCCTCGGACACCACTTTGTCGTGGTGGGGGAGCTTGTAGTAGTCTACTATCTACTACACTAAGGGTGTCCAAAACATGAATATGGAAACGATGGATTTAAACTCTCCAAGTGGTAATCAGTCATAGACTTCGATTCCACCCGCAACCATGAGCAATCATGTCGCGGCCGGGGCGCGGATTTTGGAGGTCTCACCACATTCATATCCCCATATAGATCAATCTGTAGAAGGCATGCTTTCCGACTCAGTGGAAAACTTATATTACGGCGAAGCTAGCCAAAAAGGAAAGTACGGAAACTCTCAACTTGATATCCGACTACAGCCTAATCTACCCGCAAACGAAAAAGGACGGCTCGGCAAAAGGGAACTTCGGCCACTAAGGAGGGGGGACTACAGGCTGAATCATGCCTGTCAGAACCAGAATACCTCCATCCTTACCAGGAGGAGCGGAAGAAAGGGAAGCTGGCAACGTGGACGCTACTGTTTAACGTCGATATGTGGAACTAGATCCAAGCGACCCAGACACCGTGAACCTGAAAAGGCCCCAAGCTGGTGGCAGAAAAAGCCACTGGGAAAGAAGGTGAAGCACCTTGGGAATGAGGACATGGACGTGTAACACTAGGTGCGGTAATGTCCAGAGAAATCGGACGCAAGGAAGCGGAATCTTCGGCGGCAAGTAAGAATAAACTGGTAACCCTGTGAGATCCACACTGGACACACCAGACTCTTCTATCAGCGGGAATGCGCACAAGAAGCGTAAGACCAACACATCTATAGTAGCCAAGGTTATATTGTACTCCGCACCAGGACTTGCATCCACACGTCCCGCGGCGATTTGGACCGGTGTCCCGGGAGATGATCAAATCAGCGAGAGAGATCTTAATAAAGCTGGTCCCTTCCATAGGAATACAGACACGAAGACAGGAAGGAAGAAGACATAAACACAAACAGCAGCATCAGCTTAACTGCTATTGTGGCAGTTTCCTCCAAGGATGGCAAAATGCCAGAGAGTTGGGCTTAGGTACCGGAGGTCGGCCCAAGTTCACTATTGCGAATACTGAGCTACGCAAGACAGAATATGTCGGATGTTGATTATCAGGAGAGGACATCATCCGCATGCTGGATGAACAGAACCCGGACATGGACTTTGGACACTGGAGGGTAAAGTTCATGAATGCCAGGAAGAACAAATCTACAAACGTGGAGGGTTTCAACTTGGTATTCGAACTGGACCAAAAGAGTCTGAATGTGCTCAGGAGAAGTCACTATATGGTGCTTCACTTTTTCCTAGATAGACTGAAATTCAGTCATATCAGGAAACTGCAGAGCATCATCTCCATTTTGAGAGCGAAGAACAATGATGGTCTGCGACTCACACAATATCGAGCAAATTGCAGTATCTTTGGTGCGCTTGACCACAATGGAGCTACGCGCGGAGGATAGTGCATACAGTGGCAGAACTGCTGTATGGAGGTCCGCACTGGTGAAGGGACTACAGAGTGAATCCTACCCGCTAGTAACTTCTCCTGTAACTTTAAAGGAACAGGCGGAAAGAAGGGAAGCCAGAGACGTGAACGGAGCCGTGGAAACCCCTTGTCGACGTCGATGGAATGATGAGCGCGTAGCTATGCCAAGGTGGCAGTTGTGACGTGTATCTGGAGCCAGCACCTTCGGACCCTGGTCGGGTAGTGTGCATTGAACCGGTATTAGTAGACCGCGTTGCCCCGAGCGAGCACTGATCCGTCCGTGAGTTCCGGGATCAGCTAATGGTAGGTCAGGCCGCACGGAGCAGGGGTAGGGGCTTTGTCCCCGAGGGTATACTCGTTCCTGAATATTGCGAATATAAACCGAGTGGGAGAGCTACTCTGGCGAAAGCACATGCGATCTGCGACTTTTCTCCAGAAAAATGTCAGCAATGGGGTAAGAAACGGGCTAATGGAGCTGGAGGAGCTCATGGACAGAATTTCATATTATAGGCGAACATGGAGAGTAAGAGAAAATCCACAGGAAGCAAAAACAACAGACAGCCCATTACAAAGCAAACTGGGGAAAAACGAAAGGAGGAAGGGACAACTAAAGGAGATTTCACTCAGGTACTCTCCAGGGCTCAAAAGAAGAAGGCGAAGAAAAACAAAAGACAACAACATGTCGCGTCATCAGAAAAACCTCTGCCTAAAATTAAGGCGGACACGAAAAACGGAGCACCGAACGCAAAGGTGGGGAGACGAAGGAGGACTAGACCGTCAGCTCTACTTATTAAGCCGACGGAACACAAGACTTTTGCAGAAATCTTCAGTGAAATCCGTTACAAGATCAAACCCGAAGATAGCGAAGCAGAAGTGTCTTCCATTCGTAAAACGAAGGGTGATGGAGTCCTAGTCGAACTAGGCTCGAGGACAACAAAGACTTCTGATAGAGAAAGCTTTGCTTTTCAGCCTGGAACCCACATGTTATCTAGAACTCCCAGACCTTGGCTACCTCACAGAAAAGAACGAGGTAGAAGAGGCCATCAAACGCGAATGTCCAGAGGTAACCAATGCCCGGATTGGTATCACCTCTGCGAACTCCCGAAGCCAAAAATTCGCTGTGGTGGAAGTTGTCAACCAATATGCGAGGAAGCTTCTAAACAGCGGGAAAATAAGAATTGGTTGGATAGTGTGTAGGATACGAATCGGAGGCGCCCCAACCAAATGTTACAGATGTTTGGATTTTAGGCATACATCTGCCAACTGTCAGGGACCTGATAGAAGAGCAACATGCCGTAAATGCGGTCTGTCCGGCCATAAAGCGAACACTTGCAATGAAAAGGAAAGCTGCGTGCTATGCAGGGCCCGTGGCGTGTCTGATGAGAACGTTGCGCATATTGTGGGCTCGGGGCAGTGTCAGAGCAGAATTGGAAAGAGCTAGGACGCGGTCAACATGATTCGCATCCTGCAAATCAATATGCACCGGAATGCAACCGCTCACGAGTTGCTAACGCAGTTCCCTGCGAAAATCAAAACTGATTTAGTATTCATCAGTGAGCAATACCGAAACAAGGACCCAGTTTCATGGCACCCTGACATATTAGGTACCGCTGCCGGACGACACCTTCTTACCCAAAGCCGAGGGCACGGCTTTGTATGCATTCGGTGTTCAGGAATAACGTTTTTCAGTGTCTACTTTACGACGGATGAGATGATGCTGGACTTCCGACGCATGCTTGGGCTTTGGGAGGTTTTCGAAACTCTTGGAACAGGTGGGACCGCACTGGAAGGTACTCCTTGGGACGGTGGCGCTGCTGCCGACACTGTCGTAAATTCATTTATGAACCTGATAACGACGGCCTGCGAAGCCTCCATGCCCAGGAGGACATTGAGACGTGGCAAACCTTCTATGTATTGGTGCACGGTGGAAACCGCAAAGCTCCGGAAGGAGTGTTACAAGCTTCGCCGCTTAACACAACGTCTAAGCCACCAGGAGGAGGCGGGAACCCAATGGTATTCCAGCAGAGGTATACAAACTGGTATTCCAACAACAACGATCCCCTGAAAGAGGGCATTTTCCCTGCTCGTTGGAAAGTTGCAAGGTTTACGCTGATCAACAATGGGAAAGGCGACCTCGAGTTGTCATTTTCATACCGCAAGAGAACTCCTTAAGTCCGTGGCTGAATCGGAAACATGGTGGACTGACTATTTCCTGAACCAGTTCTTAAGTGGGCATGGAGGTTTTCAGCCTTACCTGTACAAGATTGGAAAGGTCCGGATTGTATGCTTTTCAGTGGAGTGCTATACCTCCAAGTGCGGCTTTTCTCAGAGAAATTAAACACGAGGGTAAGGAGTCTCTGGCGATGTGGTGTAGGGGAAACCCCGTCACACGCGGACCGCAGTATACCAAAGTCTCCTTCTATCTGTTGGCAGAGAGGCTCACAAAGCTGGAGAACTGACCCTACATTTTTCTGAGGCAAGAGTCATCGATTTAATAGAATCTGTGGCATTGAATCAGTAAAGCGGGCTAGGATCTTCTACAATGAAAGATCCAACAGACCGAGAGCTTGTGTCATGACCGTTAGAGGACTTAATTACGGTCATCGTACAATATCAGATTAATTGCGAAGGAAAAAACACTATAGTTGTCTCCACTTATTTACCCTATGATTCTTTGTATCCTCCACTGACGCGAGAACTAAAGGATCTGGTAGGGTATGCAGAATCAAGCGGTCTCGAACTCTTAATAGGTTGCGATGCGAATGCTTAACATATTTGTTTGAACAGTAGCAAATGCAATCCAAAAGGAGAGAAGCTATTTGATTTCATCACTTCAGCTGGTCTCATGACTGCAAATGTAAAGTGTGCCCCTACGTTCGTAGGACCGAGAAGAAGCGAAGTAACTGACCGAACAATCTGTACCTCAAAAGTGTTAAAGTTAAAGTTGATTACACACTGGCGGGTGCTACACAAGGTGTCACTGCCAGATGACCGATACCTAGAATTCAATCTAACTATTGCGGGCAAACAGTCTGCAATACAAAGAAAGTACAGCTCCCTAGGCGACTAAGGACTCCTTTGGCGCTGGAAGATGACTTGGAAACTCTGAACTGCACACTTTTAGAGTGCTATGACGAGGCTTGTCCTATTTGCCGAGACCAAAGTGGCAAAACGAGGCCTTGGTGGAACTCAGAAAATCAACCAGGCGACTTCTGAACCGTGCTTGCAAAAGCAATAAGAACGAAGACTGGTTAAACTTCCGGAACTCACAGTGTGAATATAAGAGGATCGTTAGGTGTTCGAAACAAGACTCATTTACATCATACTGTGAGGAACTGGAAGTCGAAAGGGAGTCTTCAAGGTTGTGCAGAGTCCTTAAAAGGGATGAGTGGGCCAAGTTGGATTCTCTAAGAAAACCCGATGGTACTTTCGCGAGCTCCACACTGGAATCAGTACAGACCTCCTGGAAGTACACCACCCGCGGGAACGGGTGAGAGAAGTGCTAGGCGGAGAGTTGACGATTCTCGCAACCCCTTCAACACGCAAGTGCTGGAAGGTGAACTGGAACACTGTGAGAGCGGTTGTTACCTATGAAACGATGAGAGCTACCATACTGTCCTTTGAAAATTTCAAAGTGCCTGGCATGGATGGCATCTATACAGCAATGCTAAAGGAGGGCATGGAGCACTTAGAGAAATTGCTAAGAAATATTTTTTGAGCAAGTCTTGCTTTGGGCTATGTTTTGGCAGAAAGTTAAGCTAGTCTTCATACCTAAGCCTGGGAAAGATGACTATTCTAATCCAAAGAACTTCAAACATATCAGCTTGACTTCACTCTTGCTGAAAGGTTTGTAGAGAATGGTTGGGCGTCACATTCTTGGGAACGCACTTAGATCGCACCCACTTAATGAAAACCAACATGGAAAGTCCCGTAAGTCTGCTTTTCATTCTTTGGTTAAAAAGATAGAGGATGCAACTCTGAAGGGTGAGTACGCGATGGGAGTGTTCATGGACATTGAAGAGGTGCGTCTTTTCAAAAACTTTGTGATGCCCCCAAAGCGTATAGTGTTGATGATTCTATAATTAAGTGAATCCATGCACGCAGAGATTGCTGTGCGCTGAGGTGGGTGTCGATCGCTATCTAACAGCAGAAGCAACGAAAGGCTGCCCCCAAGGAGGTGTGTTGTCGCCACTTCTGTGAAGTATGCTGATCGACTCACTACTATGCGAACTACAAAATCTGCCAATACACGCTCAAACTTATGCTGATAACGACGCTGTGCTTGCTGTTCATCGGGATCTTGGAACGGTGTTTAGGAATACACAATGTGCCGTTAATCTTATAGACAGTTGGTGTCTCAGTCTCTATGCTGCTAGACAGACCAAACTTTTCCCGCCAGAACCGAGCATGCGTACCGCAAATTTTATCCTGTCGAAAAACAGGAGGACTTGCAAGAGTATTGTAGGCACTCTGACAGGCCATAATTCACTAGCTGGACATATGTTCAAAAAAGCGACGTTCTCCACCTGCGACGGGTAGCATCACGTCCACTAATGGAAATCCTGCGATACGTTCACGAATCCGGGATATTCAATTAGATGGGTGTGTCGAGTAAAATCGGCCAAAACAACCTGAGTGCTTAGAAGCTGTAGCTCCTCCCCCACCACACACACGCATCTTATCTATGATGATGATGAAGGAAAAAGAAGCGTTGATGCCAAGCCCATCTTCGGAAGACAAGGTGTTGGCATCCTGCCACGAGACAGTAGCTATCCAAGGCAGTACAATCGCTGCCAATCGTAGCCCCGCTGCTAACTTCAACAACATAGACCTCCGGGAGGGAGGTAACAGACGGACTAGCAGTTTCTAGCTTAGAAACCACTGTCGTCAATTTGATCAGCCACAGTACTCGTCCCAAAAACCGTCGACCTCATGCGTCCTCTAAGGAATAAAGCTCGACCAGAATGTCAGCCGTTGAAAGCCAGCGAGGAAGCAGAGGCCCACTGAAATCCTGTTCAGGAACCAATACCAGAAAACCATACATACATACAAGATAGCGAAGAATAAGGAGGCCGGTAATGTCGACGCGGGGAATGAAAAGGATTCCGCCAAATACCAAGCGATTGAAAAAACTCGCCGTAGTGGAAGTCCCTGAGCAATACCCAAGGAAACTCCTTATTAGCGGGAAAATCAAAACTGGATGGGTAAGGCAGGGTAAGAATTCGGATAATGCCTATCAAGTGCTGAATGTCAGCAACTTGCAAGGGACCCGATAGGAGGACAGCATGCCGGATATGGGTTCAGGTAGATTACGAAGTGAAGACCTGCAATGAAAACGAGAGTTGCTTTCTCTGCAAGGATCGTGGCACATCTAATGCGAGCGTCTCACACACTGCAGGCTCGTGACGTTGTCCAATCTTTAGGGCGAAACTAGAAAGGGCTAGGGTGCGAATAGCATGATCCGCATTCAACAAATGAACATGTACCGGAGTGCAACCACTCACCAGCTGCTAGCAAAATTCGCTGCGGAGGTAAAAGTTCATCTAGTGTTAATCAGCGGGCAATACCGGAACAGGGACCCAGTTTCATGGCATCTCGACTTATCGGATACCGCTACCATCTGCGTTCCAGCCGTGACAGACCTTCTATGTACTGGTGGACCGTGGCATATACATAGATGTACTCCGGCTGCAGCTGGAGTCTCGACCTTGAGTCGGCTAATGGCGAATGTTCGGAACCATAGGAGATATCTTCTTATGGGAGCAACGCAGTCCGTTCTGCTCTATGGCGCGAAGTTATGGGCTAATGCCCTTGACAAGGGGGAGGGGCATCGTAAGAGCCTTGCTGAACTGCAGAGACGGGGAGCTTTGCGAGGGGCATCTGCTTATCGCACTGTCTCGAAACCGGCCTTGGTGGTGGTCGCGGGAGTGATCCCCTTGCTAAGGAGAGTAAAGGTATCTACAACTGCAAGGGTGAAAACTTAAGATAGGTCAACGCACCCTTACCGAGTTGCAACTCTCTTGACAAAATGAGCCAAGCGACAGATGGACTGCGCGGCTCAATAATTTAGATCCGTCACTGAGGTTTTCTGTCTTACCTCACTAGATTGGGAAGGCGCGATCTGATGATTGTGTGTTCTGCAATGGAGTGGCGGAAAAGATGGATCGACTTTCGTCAGAAGCTTTAGGCAAACACAGGGGAGCTCTCTCCAGACAACAATGTCAGAGAAATGCTGAAGGGCGCTGGCAGATGGAGTCGTATTCGGGCTCTTCTTATGGCAAAGAAGATTAAGCTCGACCGGCGGAGAGACCGGATGAGGAGGAGTTTACTGAACTAACAACTCGCTTCCTCCCCTCCTGTCCCGTTTGTGAAATAAGTTCCCTGACTTGAAGGCCCCCAACGCCGGGAGAGCAGAAAGGCTGGCCCGCAGTAATGTGTCAAACGGTTCTAGACTAGTTCTCTGATGAGAGGGAGGTGTTTAGATGATAGTTCGGCAGCGTACTTTTACGGGAGTCCAAGACTGCGCATAAACGCATTCACCGTGTATGAATAAAAAAAAACGTTATCCTCAGTTGCCAAGCATGAGTTATACATTCAAATTGACTATGGTCAACCACGAAGACAGAGTTCTCCCAAAAATCAAAAGAAAAAATGGGGGTTTTTGACCGCACAGGTCATCCACGACATGGACGCTCATTACAAAGGTGAAACAATATCAGTTATGCAAAACAAATTACTTGCAATGGAGCGTAATGGACACAACAATAACTTGTCATAGCATATACCATTCCGCCTGATATCATCGTGACCAGTATCGATGAACTCCACGGTTAGCTTCCCGGCGTCATATTTTAGGAACGAACTGTATTTCATTCGGGGCAAATTCTATCGAGGTCAACTTATGTATACATTACTTACGGCATTGGCTGCAGCTCTCCCACATTCCCATCCAATTCTGGGTTAATAGTTCACTGAATCAAACACGAAAATAAGTAACTTAACATTTTCCTCACCCACGCCAGCAACCGTCACTAACGCATTTCCGGCCTCTCGGACTGGAGCCGAAACTCACCACACGTTCCACAAATCATATGATCCGCGGTGGGCGCTGGTGACAAATCATCTGGGCATGTTGACTTTACATGCGGCTCCCGTCAAGGTGAAAAAAGATGAAGTTTCGTATTATGACAGGGAGTGGAAGGTTGGCGATTCTCCTATTTCTTTCGGTTTTATTCAGTTTTAAGTTCTGCGCGACGGAAACATCCACCGAGACTGAGACCGAAAAGGACGTGGACCAAGGAGAAACTATTCTAGAAGGTGAGTATCGCGCGAAAAGTGCGATTAATTGAAGCTTATCTGCCATGAGTGCGGATACCAAACACTGACGTGTAAAAACTCAGGTTTAGAATTGAATATTTCCCTGGGTTGCTTGCTTGGTTGCTTCTCAACATGCTGATCCGTTTCAGATTATCTGGTTTGCCGTACCTGTGGTGCCGATGCAGCTCTAAGCAATTTCGTCATCAGCCAATTAAGCCCCAAAGCCTTGGTCGCGGCGAACGAGACACTTTTCGGAAAAGAAGTTCTGGTGCAAATTCTCGAGAATCCTTTGGGACTGCGCTACGAAGTTGTTACCTCTCGAAGGGCGACGTGCAAGCGGATCGGCGTCTGGACAAAGTCACACACCTGGTTCCCCGGCTACGCGTGGAAATTGTGCCTTTGTTCGAGGTGCTCCGCCCATCTAGGATGGATGTTTGAACCGATCGCCACAGCAACCGACGACCAGTTCTTCCCGACCGAGAAGGGCTTCTATGTTATTGTACTTAGTAATATCATCCCAGAGAAGGGTAAGTTTTCTAAATATCACCGCATGACACCGTATAACAGTCATTATAACGGTTTTTTCTGCGTTTCCAGAAGTGAAATCTCTCCTGGCATCTGCATACACACCAACCGCCCCCGGAACCGACTAGCACCTATTAACTCCACTCAAAAACATCTACAAGGGAGTTTTGTAAGCTTCAACTTAACCAGAAAACAGCAGGACCCAGAGCTATTGCCAAAATGGTCGACCCCAATCGAAAAATCAATCGTCTCACCGACAAAGACATCGAGTTCCTTGACGAGTGCGAGGAGGAATTCAAAGATCGCTTCACCGAGACCGACGAGGAGTTCATGCGACATTGCCGCAAGGAAGTGCCACCGGTGCCCATCATAGATCCTTGGTCGGCGCGAAAATTCGATTCCCCGGACAACCGCAGACGTGGTGGCGGTGGACGGGGTGGTGGTGCTGGTGGTTTCCGCGATAACAATCGCAATTTTCATAATGATCGGCGTGGCGGCGGTCGGGGCTATCACTCGGGCGGCTACGGACGCTTCCAGCATCGCGGACGGCACAATCACTATCATCACGACCGCAAACCGTATTCGCGCAACGACGGTGACGGCTACGGGCGCTTCGGCCGAAACAATGACCACTAAACAGCGGATAATTGAGGGCGAGAGGGCGCGGAGATTTTGTGTGATGGACGAGCGGGTGGAGAGTAATGCGGCGCGAACAGTTGGTGGTTTCAGTGAACGGTGTGAAATTTTTTATAGTGGAAAAGATGAAATTAAAAGACTTGGAAGGCCGAGGTTTTCGCTGTCGGACAATATAAATCGTTGAATTTTCTCTTTAAGTTCTTTTCGTATGTCAGCGTATTCTTGTAAGTGTGAAATAGAAAACGTTGTGATTCGATGACTAAGTTTCAATTAGTTCGCTCCTCAGGAGACTTTTTTTATTGCCAATAAAAACATTTACATTTCCAAAATAAACGACGATTGTTTCCTGAACTATTCGTGATGGAAGGAACAGCTTTTCGTGCTCAATGAATTGAATTGATGATTCAAAACCCTTCAAAATCTGTGAGTCAGAATCTGAAACATTAGAATTGGTAGGCATCACAAGAAGAGGGAGAACATATAGGGTTCGGTGCCTCTAATACGTAGACCGAAAGGACCATTAGATGGATCGCTAGAACTACGAATCAACTATGAGAAAATAGGGAAAGGCGCCCATTATGTGTATGTGTCCGGAATCCAGGCAAGGTAACAATGAGGCACTAATAAAGATCAAGATGACTCCCGAGAGAACTAATAGCATCTATAACTCCATCCCTGGACGAGGATGAAAACTCGTGATGGTCATCCCCATCAGAAATTTATGACGCATCAAAGTGTAGTTTTTTGGATGATAAAATTTTAACTTTCAACCCTGCCTCAGAGGAGAGGGGGCTGGGTATGTAAGAGAAGTTCCAATTACTCTGACTTCATTTTGGAGCTCCAAAAACGACTGAGGGTGTTTGGATATCACCACTGTAAAGCCTGAAACCCCACTCCCAGATGGAGCAAAAAAGGATATGCAGGAAAAGGAGGAAGGCTCCCTCTTTCTAGGCCCGCCAAAGTCTCCCCCTCCCCCCTTAATTTGTTATCTCCGGCCTTCAGTGCCTCCCAATTTGGCTTATTAATGATATGAAAATAGCGTCTTTTAGAAGCGCCGTAACTTTTAAAGAGGAAGGAGGGCGATCGCCACAACCCTTTAATCGAGCTAGGGGGAGGGAGCATTCTTCTGTATTCCCTTCTTACTTATACCCTTAGAGAAGGAAGTGATTAGCAAATCAAACTATCATCATATATCCTCCCTCTGAACCGCCATCAATCAATTCTTCGACAGGATTAGAGAAGAGAAACCTTTCTCCTCCTCTTAGATTTCCCCGCCCTCCCTGAAGGTGTGAGCGTCATTGCACGCTTTTTAATTATTACAATTTCACTAACATTATTCTCCTGGATGGAGAGTAGTACATGTCTCAGGTTCGGCAGTACCCTCAACAAATGCCACGGTAATGCACGTCGACCTCAACACCTAAAGCCCCACCATCAAATCCTACTCTCACCTTCGGCCAACCCCCTACACAGCAGATGAGAGATGGTAAACAGCAACTTCTCTGCACCATAAACTAAAGAGGAGCCGACTGCTCCTTCAGATTAGAAGCTGTGCAACAGCATAAGAACGTGTTAACAGTATAATACTATCTTGGAACCTGAAAATCCATCCTAATCGGCCGAAACCAATTTAGAAGGGGAATTATTCGCAAGAAAAACTAAAAAATTGGCCAAATTGGGATTGAAGGTCCGTTCGTATATACTGTCCCGTCGGCACGTGGTGGACCAGGAGCGTCCTTTCACACTTCAGTCCCTATGAGTTACTCCCTCACGTGTCATTTTACTAAATTTTACTTGTCCCTTAACCTATGTGGGACCGTACAGGACCCTAAAATACAAACAGGTGAATATTGCACGTACTAATCGGAAAGCAGCTTCGTGTGCGCTGAAAATTTAAAAAAAAATACACAATAAGCCGCGCGTGTGGAGCCGTAAAACGCAAAACCGAATCCTCAGTTGATTCTTGCCGCCAGCGACACCAGTTATTCCGACGCGAAGGATACGTGTGAGGTGGTTCCCCAACCTGGGCGCCGGAACGTTGGGGTCGATCCGGTGTTTAGAACTACCAGTCCTGTTCTCGATGCGATTTCCAGAGTTCGTTTCCCTCTGGAGTCTGTGTGAGGCATGCCCCATTCAAGTGCCCTGACACTGAAGTAACCTCCGACCAGAATCCGAAAGTCCGGCATCGTCTCATTCGGCGTAAGATAGTCACTGAAAAACGTTTTCCCCGAACACCGAATCCAGACAAAGCTGTCCCCTCGACCTTGGGTAAGAACCCTAAGGAGGGTGCGTCCCGAACCCAGATGACAGCGTTACCTAATATGTCAGGGTGCCATGAAACTGGATCCTTGTTTTGGTACTGCTCACTGATGAATACTAAATCAACTTTGGTCTGCGCAACGAATTGCGCTAGCAACTCGTGAGCGGTGCATATTGATTTGTAGGACGAGAATCATGTTGACCGCTTCCTAGCTCTTTCCAATTCTGCTCTGTAGAATGGACACTGTCCCGAGCCCACAGTGTGTGCAAGGTTGTCATCAGACGCGCCACAGTCCCTGCATAGGACCCAGCTTTCCTTTTCATTGCAGATGTTCATTTTATGGCCTGACTGACCGCATTTACGGCATGTTGCCCTTCTGTCAGGTCCCCGACAGGTTGCAGATGTGTGCCCATAATTCAAACATATGTAACATTTGGTTGGGGCGGCCCGGATTCGTATCTACACACTACCCAACCAATTCTTATTCTCCCGCTGTTTAGAAGCTTCCTCGCGTATTGCTTGGCAACTTCCACCACAGCGAGTTTTTGCCCTCGGGAGTTCGCAGAGGTAATACCAATCCGGGCAATGGTTACGCGTTTGATGGCCTCTTCCACGTCGTTCTTTCCTGTGGCTCAGTCAAGATCTCGGATTTCCAGAGAGCACGAGGGTTCCAGGTTGGAAACTAAAGCTCTTTCTCCCAAAAGCCCCTTGACTGCTTCACAGAACATAACTTTATTTGTTGTCCTCGGGTTAAGTTCGGCTAGGACTCCACCACCCTTCGTTATACTAATGGAAGACACTTCTGCTTCATTATCTTCGGGTTTGATCTTGTAACGGATTTCACTTAGGACTTCCGCAAAATTTTTGCCTTCCGTCCGCTTAATAAGTAGAGTACTGGTGGTCTATTTATCCTTCGCCTTCCCACCTTTTCTTTTGGGATTCCGTCCTTCGTCTCCGCCTTAATTTTAGGCAGAGGTTTTTCTGATGACGCGTCGTGTTGTTATCTCTTGTTTCTCTTTTCTTTCTTCTTTTGAGCCCTGGAGAGTATCAGAGTAAAGCCTCCTTCAGATGTCCCTTCCTCCTTTCGTTTTTTCCCCAGTACGCTCTGCAATGGGCTGTCTGCGATCGGTTTGGTACTCGTAGTGTTCTCGTCGAGAGACGCGATTGTTTTTACTTCCCGCTGATTTTCTCTTACTCTCCATGTCCGCCTATAATAAGAAATTCTGTCTAGGAGCTCCTCCAGCTCCATTGGCCCGTTTTTCATCCCTTTGCTGACGTTTTTCTGGAGGAAAGTTGCAGATCGCATGCGCTTCACAACTGCCGGGCATTTCCTAATAAGCTTTTCCTCTTCAGTTTGCGCCAGAGTAGTGGATAGCCCTTCTACTCGGCTCATATTCGAAACCATTAGGTTACTTTCGGCAGTTTCCACTGTGCCTCTTTCCGCAGTTATAGCACTGCGTGGTTCTGTCTGGGTTCCCCAGCCAGCTCACTCTCCATTTCCACTATCTCCTCGTTTGTTTTGCTTTTGTTCGCCATTTAAGTTATTTATCAGCGCATCGTGTGCAAGGGGGCGGGTCGTAATAGTCAGGAACGGGTATACTCTCGGCAACAAAGCCCTGAGTCCTATCCTACGGTTAGCTGATTCCGGAACTCACGGACGGATCAGCGCTCGCTCGGGACAACGCGGTCTACCAATACCGGTTCAATGCACACTACTCGACCAGGGCCACAACTATCAACTTGACAGAGCTAGGCTCAAATCATCCCATCGAGAGCTGTCGACGTGTCCGGGGACTCCCAGTGTGCCCCGGCGTATATCGGTCATTAGCAGTTCGCTCTTCACCGAGAAACTTTCTCGAGGCTACTACCTCAGATGCAGGTATTATGCCAGCTAGGGGGTCAGAACTACCTGCTCGGGCACCTAGGGAACACCACTCCCCATATCGTAAGCGACCTGTTAAGGATCGTTGACGACCCTTGAGGGGGTCTATGATAGCATAGCCAGGGTAAAACTGTACACGGCCATGAGAGAATTCGGTATCCCGACGAAATTAATAAGTCTGACTAGACTGAACTTGACTAATGGGCGAAACCAGATAAAAGCAGCAGGATCACTCTCAAGACCATTCAACATTAACAACCGACGAAATTAATAAGTCTGACTAGACTGAACTTGACTAATGGGCGAAACCAGATAAAAGCAGCAGGATCACTCTCAAGACCATTCAACATTAACAACCGTCTAAGACAAGGGGATGGTCTACCATGTATCCTCTTTAACTTGGCCCTGGAAAAAGTGATCCGTGATGCTGAGGTAAATGCGAAATCCACTCAACTATTGGCCTATACTGACGATATCGACATCATCGGAAAAACCACCCGGGGCATATAAACTGCGAACTCTTTGCCGCGAGAGAAGAGTCCTCCGAAAAATTGGTAGCCCCCTACATGAAAATGGACGATTCCGTAGCTCACATAACGACAACCGTCTTGTTGTGGATAAAATCCAGCGCAATAAGTTGCGGTTGGCGAGCCAACTAATCTGTATTGATGAGGATGATCCAACCCGAAAAGGTTTATGGTAGGAAAAGAAGATGAAGCGGGCCCTGCCTGAGATGGAGCAATGGCGTAGATAAGGACACCGGACAGTATTTAGGGATATCAAATTGGTGGACCTGAACGCAAAACTGGAGTACCCTGAGATCCTTACTAAGGCAAGCCTAGACTGGATATCGGTTGTTGAGCCGTTGATGATGACTAGCGTAACCTAGATGGTGGTGATATTATTGGTAATCAAGCTATCAACGAGCGCCCCTAATCTAAAATTGAGCGGAATGTCCTCAACCCTGTCGTCTTCTATGGTTCTGAATCAAAATTCATTTAGTCTATGAAATATAATGAATGCCATCTCGTGCCCTTGGAGACGAAGATGTTGTGTTGAATTAGTTACATAACCCGGCTCGATCACATCCGAGATGAGGAGATCCGCGATCGATATGGGGATGCACCGATCATGGAAAAATTGCGAGAGGGGCGTCTTCGATGGTATGGTCACGTAATGCCCGCTAACGAAAATTCATTTGCCACAACGGTGGCTTTGAACGCTGGGTAGGGATTTGAAAGTCTCGCGACTGCATCCAGATCAGGCCTTTGATAGAATAAAATGACACAACCGATCATGACGGGCCGGCTTCGCTTGTGAACCGGATAAAGGCTAAAGGACAAGGAAGTTCCTTCAGAGCATCTTGTTCTGAAGCACAGCAGATGGGCATGGCTAACTCTCCAGCTAGAGCATTTGGACAATAAAGCAGATTCTGTTCAAAAGAATAAAAAAGCTTTATTTTAATCAATCTTTCGGTTAAGATGCAAGTACTCTCCCCAAAAATAATCCCAACTCTACCTCCAACCACAGTCACGGCAACCCAGCCACAATGAGGTAATCGTTCCACTGTCAAAACTCGTTCAACCCGATGACCATGGAACGTGACTTTTCTTTGTTTTGACATTTCGCGACCCGTAGCCGCCTCCATCTCCTCCGCTGGCCCTAAGAACTGCATTTCGATAATAAAACTTTGCAATTGGATTCCCCGCGAATACCAAAAGATCATATTAGGCAACAAAATTGTCGGCGGCAATGTGATTCACGTAAATTCTGATTGTGGACAAATCTGCAAATTGAGTCATGGTCGTTTTGGAGCGAGTGGCGCGTTAGAACGCTTTCAGGGTGGAGGAGCTGCGAACGTTGAATTCGAAGGTGGCCGGAATTCTAGTGTGAAATTGTGAGTAAATGACTTTGTCTTGTTTAGTAACTTAAGGAGGATAGTGGCCTCGGTAGTAGCAGTGCACTCAGGAGTGTGGACATTTCTTAGTTTGTTGGCAAAACCGCGACGACTGAGACGTCCCGTGCCTTCCTACTGGCGGTATCTTTTGCGCAAACTAAATAACAAACAACAGTAAATTATGCTGCCCCAGGCAGCCTGACACTCAGATAACGTGATACGATTTGATAACAGTTTCTGGCTTTCATCTAGTGGCAAGGCGAGCAGGCAGTGGGAATTCGTGGAAGTAGTTCATCCAACTTTTGTCGGTGACGAATTTGATTCAGGACGCGCGTGGGGTAATTCTTTGTTGATGTGCGTTTGGGCATCCAATTAGGTGAACTACGCGCTAATGACCTTGGCGGTTTCGCTGTCAATTCAGGCTCAATTTGTCTTCTCAATTCAGGACACTCAAAATAAAGGTTTGCTCTGGCTCTATCAGTTCCCTAAATTTCTAATTTATTCCAATAAAATCCTGTTCCAGTGAAGCAAAGGACAATTAAGATTTAAAAGGGCTTTTCCTAAAAGACGTTGAACCTAACAAAAGTGACTGCCAGTTCCCCGCAAATTCATAATCCGGACCAAACGCTTTGAACTCAACATCGACCAGTGTAAATCCCCTGATAAACTTGTTCACACCTCCTAATAGCATCGCCAAATATTTGCTCAGCCCAACCGACTCAATGTAGATCACCTCACTTTGCTTTAAAATTTTCCAAACCATTTAGACTCGATCTCAGACTGAAATCTCACCCATTCGCTCGAAACTTCCCTCAACATCGACTTGATAACGAAGATGAATCAAGTTAATTGGTGTCGTGTAGAATAGACAACAAGAATCGTAACGATGTCTAGATAAGAACTGTTTTCATTAGTTAAGATTTGTTGAATGTTTCATTGCATCGAACAATCTCAGCGTGTCGTTCGCGATCTCTACGTCAGCAGCGATTGCTTTCTACGGTGAACTACTTTGAATAGAATCAACTCGAGAACATGGACGTGCTGGCGCTCGCAGCGGACCCCACTAAAGGAAACACGGCCAAAGTGCTCGCCATCTTCATCCTTGGTATTGGGAGCCTTTTCGTTGGTCTGTTGCCTGCCACAATCTCAGAAAGGAATCGCCGAAGGTATCCGTTGATTATATCAATTCTGCTATGCTTTGGAGCTGGAGTCCTGTTGGCTACGTCCGTTGTGCATATGCTGCCCGATGTGAGTACCATTTACCATTCTAATGTGCCGGTTTATAAGCGTTTTATATTTTCCCCTTTCTCAGGTGCGCGAGGAGATGCCAAAATATGCTGAGGTTGTGTTCTGCTGCGGGTTTTTCATAATCTATTTTATCGACGAACTTGTGCATTTGTTTTTCGGTGAAGCCATCCAGCATCGAAGTAGGTCGAATTCACAAGGAAGTTTACACAGTCATCATTCGCACACAAGGCCGAACTATGGAGCGGATCGGGAGACAGAGTCATTGCTGAATACGAAGTGGGTATTATCTCCTAACCGCAATTCTTTCTTAATTAAATTAGACTAGAAAAAGATGGCTACTCCTCTAGTCATTGTATTGTCCTACGAAATTCTTGCCAATTCATTGTAAAAATCCCGACATTAGACTCGAATCTTTTCCCTAAAATCGGCGAACAGTTCAACATAATTCTATCACTACTAAATTCAGATGATTCACGTAAAAAGACGCAGCAAATATTGGATATTTGTTATGTTAATTAGAACTATCGTTGCGGCACAGCACTCCGCCCCCCAGTGAAATCAATGGGGTTGGGCGAGAAAATCCATGGCGTCGTTACTGGGCCGCAAAAGCTCACCGGTGAGCGTTAAAACGAACGCAGAAAAAAAGGCTTCAAACTGGTTAAGGAGATCGTTTTGGGCTTGCCGCTAACGTCTAGTTTGAACGAACCTTACGCGCGGTCGAGAACCTTACGAGGGCCCTCATATGGTAGCTGTAGCGCCGCCGGGTGGCATCAGTCGTCACCAGGACGTGGGTGCAGACTTTGAGGTCCCTAGATATACCAAAGATACCGAAGACGGTTTCAATTTGGCAATGGTCTCCCGTAGCAGGCGCAACATTCCAGGTTCTTCAAGTCCATCTCTCTTGTCGAGAACCAGGTCGCTGGGGGGTAATAGTTTCTCCCGGACACCAGATCAGCAGAACTGGTAGCAAACTCCTCGCGGACGGCTGTACGGAGACTGAGCAGAACGAAAGGCAAGATCTGCGGCCAGGACGACTCGTTGCGCGCCATAATGGCTGCCGCCAGCGTCCGATGCCAACGTTCTAGCACCCCATCTAGGTGTGCGGAAAGTGTGCAGTTCTCCGATGACATTTGAAATCGAGGAGTTTTCTTAGCTCTGAGATGAGAGTATATTCGGACGGATACAAGGACGACTTGTCTGAAGGAGACTTTATCAAAATAGTTGCCAAGACCCACAAAAAGAAGGCGAGAAAAGATAAAGGGAAATAAGCAGAAAAGACGAGGAAACGAAGTACTAGACCGTCGGATCTGCTCATTAAGCGACGGAAAACAAGACATTTGCGGAAGTCCTTATTCAAATCCGCTACAGGATGAAATCCGAAGACAATGGAGCGGAAGTGTCTTCCATACGGAAAACGAAGAGTGGCGGAGTCCTCGTCCAACTGGGCCCGGAGGCGACAAGCAACAGTACGCTCTGCAAAGCGGTCAAGGGGTTTTTGGGGGAGACGGCTTTTGTTTTTAGTCTAGAACTTATGTGCTTTCTAGAAATCCGAAATCTTGACTGCCTCATAGAAAAGGTCGAAAAGGTCACCAGGTCAGATCGTGCCGCGTTTGGTAAGAGCGTCGCACACACTGCGGGCTTAGGAGGGTATCAAATGTTTAGGGAGGAACTATAAAGGGCTATTGCGCGGACAGCATGATCCACATTTTACAAATTAACATGGATCGGAGTGCAGCCGCTCACCAGTTGCAGGCTGCGAAGGGAACATCCCTGACATCACTTTCGTGTCTCAATCTCTGGTACCATCGGTAGATGGGTGCCGAGTCCTGAAAGACTTCTCGGCAAGTGATCATTAGTACATCACGTTCGAAGTGGTTAACGCTACCTACCGGTGTGCACCAACTCGGCATTCCCCCTACGCGTGGAATGTTGCGAGGGAAAACATCGGGAAGTTCGTCGAAGCTCATGGAACAAGCATAATCGCGTATACTATTTATTTATCCTTGTCGCTGAAAGGTAGTTCTCAAAGATGGCGGTAAAGAAGACGCTGTCAGTCCGACCAAACCCAAGTGGCCGAGGAGAACCTCTATAGTGGTGGCACCGGAAGGCGCTGTATCACATTGGTTTGTCGGCCGTGATGCTATATTCGAATGCTCCAAGACCTAACTAGGGCGATCAGACCTGGGTCTGCACGGGGGCTCATCTGAAGTGACAATGGGTCATAAAATTTTACCAGGGATATAATGGTACCATGGGAACCGGGGTAGCCTCTGAATTCACATACTTCGGGAGGATGGAAATCACGTCGGGAGTAGCACAGGGATCCATCCTAAGGCCAGGCCTCTGGGACGCTTCCGACGATAGTCTGCTGAGACTCGATATGCGCGAAGAGTCCTGCTTGGTCGATTATGCAGGCGACGTTGCTGCAGTTGTTGCCGGACGCACTGTTGAATAGGCGCAAAGTATCATATATAGATGTGGTACGTAGAGTATAATTAGAGCGACACTCATTAAGTATGGGGAACCCCCAGACAATCACATCTGGTCATTGCATTAAGTATGGGGAACCCCCAGACAATCACATCTGGAAACCATGAGTAAGTGGGTCACGCAAGTACAGCATGTACCTAGCAGTAGATGTGAGCGCGGGGGGGTAATTAGATTTGGGATATAAATAGAATGCATTGTAATAAATAATCAGTAGCTATTCACACCGTCATTACGTCGTCACGTTAAATCAATAAAATACTTTTAGTTTAACCAAACTATCATTCTTTTAATACTATCTCCTGGACCCATAAACCCTATATAGATGCAACGGGTAAGCGGATGGATGACTACACATGGTTTCAGCCTTGCGTTGGACAAAACGGAAGTAGTCATCTTGACCACAAAGGAAATCCCAACCCTGAGAAGAGAGTAGATTCAAACTGCATTCTCTGGTGGGTAACTATTACGGTAAGAACACCAAAGCGCGGAATTCAGTCTCGGCAGAGGGCTCAGCACATGACTGTGTTGTAATGTCCTTTAGAAGTATGGCTTCATTCCTCACGTGAACCGATCAACGATCGTGAAGCAATAGTTGTGGCCATGCGAATCTCGCAAAGACCCTACAATGTCGACGATTACGATGCGGAAGCGCCATGTGGACCTAAGGTATAGTCCTACTTCCTTCCGAGTTTGCCTAGTGACATCTGACATGTGATATACTCTCTGGCCCAAGAATTAACGTCTTTGTTTACGGCCTTCTCAGGAATTGCCAAAATAGAGAAAAGGCCGCGCGGGGGTAGTTTTTAGTGGATGCTTGGACGGCTCACCTGGTGGTGACGTGTGTGGTTTTAATATCTCCGTGTACCTACACAAATAGTGGTCCAATTACGTGATGTATTATCAGTTTTGAAAAACCAAGTTAATGAGGAAACATCATATCCAAAAACAATATCGGAAATCGGGCAAATGGCTCTGATGTTATAAGGCTGCGATGGGTAAGTCCTGGGAACTTTTACCACAACGGACTCATTAGATGTATAGACCCATAATGAAGCCCATTTTAATGAATGAATGCATCCTCTGGTGGCTAAGTTTGAACTTTGCTAACACTGGAGGGCGGTCACAGAATTACGGTTGGCTAGGTATTGCTAGAGCGATGAGAACAACGATTTTCGCCTCTTTCGAAGCTATAACAAATCTGTTTCGTTTGGAGGAAAAACGGAAAACAGCTAACGCTGCATACAAGTTCGTGGATAGGCAAACGCTAAGTGGTTGTGATACTGATCATTCATTACTTGTAATCACCAAAAGTGAAGAATGATTTAATGGGTCCTGCTCCTTAAATAAGCACATGCTAAATATGGGATTGGCCAGTGTGAGAAATAGCAGAAGGCGGCCCTGTATTTCATATGCAGGTTGTCGGGACCTTAAACGAAAGCACCTCAGAAAGATTTTTTCGAAGAAGGATATGCGTATTCTTTGCCTCTGATTTGCCAAAGTCTGTGAACACTCTAGGCGGGAGTCCGTTACATAGGCGACTTTAAGGAATAGTACAATGGGCCTAATAAAAGGCCTGAGTGTTTGGAGCTGCGGTTCCTTCGAATGTGTCAATTTAACGTATCCTCTGCAAAAGCGTAATCCCGCAATAGGAAGGGAGTACAATCTAGAGTGCCCCCCATTTAGTAGCGCTAGAATTCTGACTCAAGTTGTAGAAAGCGAAAATTCTGGGGTCCTTTATACCGCTGCTGAGAATTCCACGTACATTCCAAAAACCAATTCGTGCTCTTGCACGATAGCCCTTTACGCTAAGCAGGGCATACTTTTAGTGAATTCTCAACCTCTTCACACATGAAGCAACGATTCTGATTTAGGTAGTTGTCCACTACATTACGCAGGTTCGAGACAATCAGGCAGAGTCTTTCTGTTTTTTTTGTGCGGATAAACCAGAGTATTTGTGTTCGGTAGTGAAATGTTGGCCGATACAAAACGAATGTATTTATTTTTGAATTTGACAGAAGTCTGTGGCTTGATGACTAGCAGATGTGAGCTTCTCTCTCAGGTTTGGTCAGTGGAATTACTGACCTTCATCATGTTCCTTCTTGAGTGGAATGGATGGGTGCATAACAAATAAAAGATTTGGATTCTTTAAGGAATTTCTGGAGCTTCGAAAGGTCGGAAAGTCGGTGATGCAATAGAGTTCAACATGCTTGTACCATTTGAACTTATCAGTGGCTTTTTTCTCACGTACCAACGGCAAGAATTGCCCTTTAAGAAACTCCCAATTACGTTGTTCAAACGCTAGGATAATGGCGATTGTCGCATGACCTTGAGATAGCGTTGGGGACACGATAGCTTTAAAGTCACTTCTCTCAAGGATAACTAATCTGAACTCAGCCCTTCTAGAAATATTTAACGTTGGATGTATCCGAAGTAGGGGGTTAAGCTCGATCGTCCGACTTAACATATTTCATATATCGTTGGTAAGAGAAATGGTCTGGCGGATAAGTGACAACCCGATCATATTTGTCAGTAATGGAACTATAGAAAGCGGCAATCAAAGGCGCTTCGGAAATAAAAAAGTAGTCATCTTGGCTTTTGAGGAAAAGACATCTCTAGTGGCCTCAGGAAGTCAAGGATGCGAGGGTGATGGAAAAGTGGGGCTATTTCATGGTTCAACTGATCCATGTGACCTCCCGTTTGCTGATATTTTCACTGCCGGCTATAGCTATAAGGACGATTTCCATTATCTGAAATACATTTTGTTGATAGTACCATAAAATAAAGTTTTTGTTTTGATATCTCAAATATTTTCCACACGTTCATTTCAAGCATTAAATATTATTTCCTCCAGTGCTGGACATCATCACGCCCAAGATCCAGATGCCTGCAGCCATGGCGATCCAAGTGCCCCAATTTGTCATGTTAGCCACGAAGAGCCCTGTACAGAAAACATGACCGGCACATTTGGGCTGCTTTGTGCTCTGTCCTTACACGCTTTCATTGAAGGTCTTGCGATAGGCGTCCAAGACTCTAGTAACAAAGTAAGTTCTCTACCCTTTTCTCACACAAAATTGAAACATCTGACAATTCAATTTAGGTCATGATTCTCCTTGTGGCTGTAGCTTGCCATAAATACGTTATGGGGTTCTGTTTAGGTCTGGAGCTGTGTGCCAACGCTACAAGCACTCTCCGATCTCATCTCCTAGCCATATTAGTATTCTCACTAGGTTCAGCTGTTGGTATCGGAATAGGAATGATTATTGTAGATCTACCGGATACATTGACGAAGTCTGCACTGCCCATATTGCAAGGGCTAGCAGGTGGAACGCTTCTGTATGTTACCGTTTTGGAAGTATTGCCGCGCGAAAAAGCACGGTGGCATCGCAATAGACGAAGAAAATATGCTGGTGTCACCCAGTTTTTAGCTGTTGGCTGTGGATTCGCTGTTATGACTTTAATTAATTTTTATATTGGTGAGTAACTTATCGAAGGAGAAGGGCGAAAAGTTTGTCAATGCAAAAATCCATGTCTAATTTTTACCTTTCGTTCCAGGTGACTAAGCACAAATCTCAAACTGTTCCTAATTTGTTTGTATGTATGTTATGTAATTAAGTGTACCAAAGTCCTGATGTACAGAATATATTTCTAATAAATTTATTCAAGCAATGCAACAATGATTTAAAATTCAATACATTTTACCACCACCACTTTACCCTTCATTGCATATCACATATTAAAAACTTGCCAATAGATACCAACCCAAACAGAGCCAATCCCACGGTCAACCGATACAAAATTTGATCTCTGATTCCCATTTTCAGAAAAACTGGTTTCCCATCGTCCCGTTGAAATCTCTCTTGAAGTTTTTTGAATTTATTATCAGCACCACTGCCAACGCTCCCTCCAGATTCATCGTCGCCACAGTTTGAGTCCGAGTCCTTTTCAGGTTTTTTCTTCGGTGGATCACATAAAGAAAGCCTAGTTGGGCTCGATAGATGTAGGTCAAGTTTCATATTTCGAAATGAATTGTTACTTTTCCTGATTTTCCTTTTTATGGGATTGGTAAAACGGATGGAGGGTTTTAAAATAGAATTCCGGGCAACTGTTTTGAAGATAATGTCTAAGGCCATTCTTTTGGAAGCTCTATTTGATAGGAAACGGTTGGTTCTTAATTAAGTAAGTTGACACAACGATTGTCAAAGAAGAGCCTGCCTTGATACGTCTGCCTACTTTTCTGTCTTAGCAATTCCTTTAATTGACCGAATAAAGTATATTTAGTTGGACGACATTTAAGCGTTTTATTTGGCAGTGATGATAGAAGCGGACGGAGAACTTAAGTAATGGGAGAGCATTGATGATGAAAAGACTTTTAGTAAGCACCAAAGAAGCGGAAGGAGATTGAAATTAACAAAGAAACTGGAAGAAGTTCCGCAGATAGAAAACAGAATGAAAATTTACTGCCGAAAGAAAGATAAGAATGGTGGGAGAATATGGTTCCCACAAACCCCTATGTAGGCGTTTACCACACCTTTGTGCCGTCGCTGTTGGTTACTGGCGATTTGCTTTAGCTGCTTCCAATATTTTCCAAGAAGCTTGCATTCCTCAACTGTTCTACGCCACTAGTTCTAGGGCGATCCACTGGTCGGCCAACATGGGATAGTGGATTCCATTGTATGGGAAAACCCGTAATGATGGATTTGTCGCACTTCATTAATACGGCTAGAAAGCACGTTTCGACGGAACCCTTTGGTGGAGCTTCTGTATTTGCGGGCGAACCTTCGCAGTTAATTTCGCTAACTTCTTAGCCTTTTGGGATAGCTCTCCACTCTTGCTCGACTTGGTCTTTTGTTGGTCTTTGGTTTCTTTTCTAAATCACATTAGTCATTACAAATTTTTTTTTAACTTCCTCTAAATTTTCAACTTATACTTTCCTGCAAAGCTCGCGGATGGCGAAAATGCCATCCCAACTCCAAAACTTGTTTACAACCTAAGCGCAGAAAAGCAACTCAGGACATTATCAATTGGGAAAAAGTGTATAATCGATAACTTTAAAGATCAAGTCAAGTGCACGTCGAGCCTAGTCTGAACTAAAGTTGAGAAACTATTGCTTCTCTGTCCTAAATACCAAAACGAAGTTGTGAGCCAAAATAGGCTATCTTGCACTGATTCGACTTATTGAAACCAATCGAATTTTGGACCATGAACCTAGTAGTGGCGGGCCCACATTGTGCGCCATTTCTAATGAGTAATGTGATCGGACGATGGTCAGAAACCACTCCAGCGCGTCACACTCACCTCCGCTTTCAGCAACAAATTTCTCAGCTTCTTATGTCCATCGAAGTTTCAAAGGAAGCTTTCGTCCAAATCGAATATGTGGCACATCTTGGGACTGCAAAAAAAACAAAGAAAAAAGTCTAACTTATGTTGGCGGTATTATCATCGGAAACAGCGACGAGACCTACTGATCAATTTCGGACAGGAAGATACAAATTCGAAGTCTTATCTTAGATCAAAATTCACAGCAGATAATAACATGAAAAAGGAATTTCGCACAAGGCTGTTGGTAGCTTTCAGAGCCAACTTCGGTCTATCTAAATCCTTCCGCTCAAAATATCTCTTTATAGGATTAAAACTTTGACTAGAAAAACCCATGATCTTATCAGCCCTCACGTACTCTTGTGGAATTTGGGTTATAAGCAAGTAAAATTGCGAACCTTTAGTCCCTTTCGAGAGACTGTTGAGAATCTTCACTCGATACAAAGACGGAAAATTCCGATGCCTGAACAACAGCGGTGCGTTCATGGATAAAATCATGCAGTCTGGTGGCATTTGATTCGAATGAAAGGACAATAGCTATCGTAAGAGACGATGAGTTAATTCCCGCGTTTGGTTGAGCAGAAACGTATGCCAGGACGAAAATATTGCAATTTCCCATTATCGTTCCAAATAAGCTCCTGACATTTTTCCAAAAGAAACAAACTTTCAGATTGTATTCGAGTCGAGATCATAGACAAAAGGTATTCATTGTTCAAAGCGTGGAATAGTTAGAATGATGGTACACTGATGGTGGTAATTGAGGTGTGGATCAGAAGCTTGTCCCTTCGGGACCCTGGCCGGGTAGTGTGCTTTGAACGGGTGTTAGTGGTGTGTCGTCCCAAGCGTGCGCTGATCCGTCCACAAGTTGCGGGATCAGCTAAGAGTAAGTCAGATTTCGGGGAACTAGGGTAAGCACTTTGCCGTTCCTGACTATTGCAGTCCGCTCCCTTGAACACGATGCGCCTTTATCATTTTCGTAGAGTATAAAAATTATGAAACTGGCTGAATTTCGATTCGAATCCCGGTCGTTTTGGATGCTTGTGTTCTTATTCGTGCTGTCTTGCTTCCTAAGGCTTATCATTGCACAGCATTAAGTGCTATGTTAATGACACCGAAGCACAGCCTCATTGAAACCTGAGACTGTGTGGTTGTGTGCCTGTGGATGCCTCTACTCTACAAATGAGTGAACGGTAGAAGTACTAAACTGAGGAGATAGTAGGGAAGGAAAAGAATTAGCTGCGTTTGGATGCAAGGTGAAAATCTGTTGCTTGCCCTAGCACCCAGCGAAGTTGACACCAAGAATTGAAATACCCAGAGGAAACCTCACAAAGCCTATGCCAAGCACCGATGCGAGAACGACATCCAAAGTATCCTGCGGAGCTTCTACTCCGGAAAGAACCGCAAAAGTAATCACTGAAATTGGGCAGATGGCTTTGGAAACAACCCGAATGGGAGGCCAATCGACTGTTCATGCTCGAACGAAAGAGGAAAGGCTTATTAGGAAATGTGCGACACATGTGAAGCGCATGCACTTTTCAACCTTTCACTATAAAAAAACTTCAGCAAAGACGTGGATAACCGGCTGATGGAGCTAGAGGAACTCCTGGATCGCTTTTCTTTCTACAAGCAAGCATAAAACACAATAGAAGATGCAACCACACCGCGTTCAAAAGCGGACTGGGAAAAAGCGAAAGGAAGAAGATACATTTGAGGAAGACTCCGCTAGGACTCAACAGAAGAAGGAGAAGAAGAATAAGGAGAAACAACGCCCATGCCACCGATATCCGCTATAAGATCAAACTAAAGAAAGTGGAACAGAAGTATCTTTCATACGGAAAACAAAGGGTCCGGAATCCTAGTTGAACAAGGTCCGAAGACAACAGACACGGGTATGCTCTATGAAGCAGTCAAGGTGCTAATGGAAGAGAAAGCTCTGTTTTTTGGCCAGACCTGGGCTTCGCCAAAGGGGGGAGGGGATTCCTCATGAGCCCGAGGTTTTCTCGAGGACCCAGAATAGAAATTTCAATGAAAAGCAGTAGGTAATAGAGGGCCCGTATAATGTCTACCGCAGACCCGTATAATTTTCACCTCGGGTTAGGTTTTTCCACATAATTTTGCTTCTTTCAAGAGATCGAAAATCTCGACTGTCTTACAAAAAAGACTGAAGTAGAAGAGGTCATCAAGCATGAATGCCCAGAGGTAACTAATGCCCGGGTAGATTCTCGACGCCAAAAATTCGCTGTGGTAAAGGTTGCTGAGCAATACACGAGGAAGCTTCTTAACAGTGTGGAAAGCAGAATTAGTTAACTAGTATGCAGAATACGAATTCGAGTAACTCCCACCAAGTGTTACAAATGCTTGGATAATATTTTTTTTAAGGATTGAGGGATCCTAAAGGAAAACTTGCAACGAAAAGGTGAATTATGTCCTTTGCAGTGATCGTGCCGTGTCTGGTGAGAAATTTGCATATATGGTACTCCGGGTCCGGTCTTCACGATGGAATTAGAAAGACGCGGCTAAAAGGATTCGGATCTTAAAAATCGACATGAACCGGAGTACAACCGCTCACAAGTTGCTAGCGCAGTTCGCTGCGGAGTTAAAAACTGACCTTGTGCTAATCAGCGAACAGTATCGAACCCACCTTCATGACATCTCTCATGGGGTATCACTGCCATCTGGGTTCGGGACGACACTTGCCTCAGGGTTCTTGCCCAAGGCCAGCGCTCTGTCTGGATTCAATGTTTGGGGATAGTGTTTTTCAGCGTCTATCTAATACCGAATAAAACGATCCCGGACTTTCTACGCAGACGTGATGACTTGGGGGGGGGGCTATCTTGGGCACGGAGGGACGGATTCTGGTTGGAGGTGACTTCAACGCTACTTGCACGAAATAGCGGTGAGAACAGGGGTCATAGTTTTAAACACTTAATGCACGTCAATGTTCTGGCGTCCATGCTGCGAAGAAAGCATTTCCAAAGTGACCTTTGCTTCGGAATCGTTGACGTCATTGGTGGAAAATTCTGAAAGACTTTTCGGCAAATGACTATCAATGCATCGTGCTCGAAGTGGTTGATACTATATCTCATCAGCTCGATGATTTGTCCGCGCGTGGAATGTCGGCAAGGTAGGAGATTTTTTGAAGCTTTCAGACCCTCGCATGAAGACACTTCAGAGCATCGCAGCGGCTGAAACTATCGTAAATTCAGTTATGAACCTAATAACGACAGGCTGCGCAGCATCCTTGTCCAGGAGTTTATCCAGTGTTAATAAAAATTCTGCGTACTGGTGGACGACGGAAATTGCCGACATGCGGAAAGAGTGTCATAAGCTCTACCGTTTGGCACAACGTTTTAACGTCCTGGAGGAGATATGCTCCAATAATGACAGAGTACAGATCAGCCAAAAGGAGACTCGCCAGTACGTTAAACAAAAGCAAAGCTCATAGGTGGCAATACCTAGCCGACAAACGAATGGAGATCCGTGGGGACTCGTTTATAAACTGGTAACTCGAAAAGTCGGAACTCTATGGAGGTCCTGTTCACTTAGTGCCGAATAGATATCCTACATTGTACGGGCATTATTCCCTGCACATTCCGTATGGGTTAATGATAACAGCGTCGAATCCACCAGGATTGCCCACTTTTGTTTATGAAAGAGCTAAAAGAGGGAGTCTGCTCTATGAAAAACAACAAAGCGCCAGGACCTGATGGTATCCCGGCGGAAGTTGTGTTCCACTGCAAGCCAGACTTATTCACCGCTTGCCTGAAAGAGGCAATTTTCCCTTCCCACCGGGAGGTGGGAAGTTTTTCGCTGATAAGAAAAGGAACCAAAGACGCTGAGCTATATACTTGATACGGCAAGGCGGGTGCTGGTTTGCGCTGATAAGTACAGGAAAAATAGACACTCAGTTATACACTTGACATGGCAGGAAGTGTGTTCAGAAAAGTCAGCAGGAATAGAGTTGCTGAAGCAATACTTGCTGCTGGGGACTTATCTCCAAGACAGTTTAGTTTTAGTGCAAGGAGATCCATGGTGAACGCTACCACGCAAAGTCGTGGATGTCGTTCAAGCTGAGAGACTTAACCGCCGATCTCGACGGATAGTGCTCCTCGCAACCCTTAATGTCGAAATACTTTTAATTCCGGAAGATGAAAGGCATGCTAGGCACACTAGAAAATTTATTCCACGTGGCAGGTTACCTCTTATGGAAATTGAGGGATTATCTAAAAGATAGCTTCCTGCTCTATGAGACCCTAGAGGGTCAGAGGAGGATAGAAATCGCGTCAGAGTAGCACAGGGATCCAACCTAGGGACCTCTGGAACGCTTTTTACGATAGTCTGCTAAGACATGCCAGAATAGTCGCGCTTGATCGGTTATACAAATGATATTGCGGCACTTGTCCTCGATTTGGCATATTGATGTGACGGGTGAGCGGATGAATGCCACTCACTCACTCTGACTACTGTACCCCATATCGTTTGGCAAGTTGATAATAGAGCTAAAACCAACGGTTAACAACCTTGAATTGACTCTCGACTTGAAGATGAACTTATTTCGAGCAAATCAAAGCAGCAACGAAAAAGGTTGCAGCTGAAGTTTTGGCCTCAATTCGGCTAATGGCAAACATTGGAGGTCCTGTATTTAGTAGGAGACGTCTTTTTATGAGTACAACGCAGCCTGTTCTGCTCTACGGTGAGAAGGGATAGACAGCTGCTTCTACAAGAAGTTGTATCGTAGGTGCCTTGTCCAAGTGCAGAAACGGGAAGCTTGGCGAGTGTTGTCTGCTATGGTACTGCCTCTGATTCGGTCGTGATCCTTACGGCGGGGCTGATTTCCATTACCCTCTTTGTTAAGGGACGAATAGCTATCTAGAAGCACAAGGGAGAAAACGTAACAGAGGTGGTTACTTAGAAGAAGGATGAATGGCAAAACGAGTCAAGATGCAGATGGACTGTACGGCGAATTGGCAAGATCCATGGCAACATCGAAAGCATGATGAAATTGACCTCGAAGAGGGCACGAGGTTTTCAGTCTTACCTGCACAAGATTGAGACGACATGATCACATGACTGCGTATTCTGCCATTGGGTTGGGGACGACATCGAACACAATTTTTGTCCTATATAAAATGGGATCGGATTAATAAACAACATTATGCAGGCATACGGGAGCTGTTCCCAAATAATACTGTCAGATAATGTTGAGCTGATGAGCACTGACAGATGGAATTTTCTGACCAAGAAGCTTCCTTAGGTGGGAAAGGGGAAGGGCTAGTTTGAAGTAAAGTGGCAGATGTGGAGATGTTTAGTTGGCAGTCCAACGGCGCTCTATTGCGGGAGCCCAACATCCTGTGCGTAAACGAATTTACCTACTCTACCGACAAAAAAAATTCGCAAAAATGACGAATTTGATGGTATAAATTTACACATTTGCTACAGAATTTGTGACCTTGCAATGGTGGAATTCTTAAAGCTTAAAGAAGTTTTCTCTTAAATTATCGCAAAGCTCGCTATGATGATATCATGAAATGAAGTCGCTGTAGAAGGCTCATCCATTGGCTTAAGTAGCTTTGAGTGCAAACAAAGTCCTAGCCGTTGTCTGCCGATCCTTCCTTGTTACCGTTTGGGCTTAATTTAATTTAATTAAGATTTTCAAAAGATCGCTGCTGCGTTGGATTGCACTTAGCAGCAAACGACTCTCAGGAGGTGGAAAAAGATGCTTACGCGGTAAGACTTTGACCTCATTGGAGCTAGGTTTTTTGGGCCCTGACGAAGTGATTGGGAAAGCTGAGTCTAGACTTATCGATGAGTTTGGAGTTATGAAATCTGCCCTCTGTGTAGCTTGTTGTAATTGCCAATTTTATATTTCTGGGCTGAGGTTTCTGCGAATCTCATTAATCTTTTTCGTAGAATGGCTTTCTAAATGATGTGGTAATTGCTTAAATTTTGCTTCTAATTTACTATACTAGACCCCACCATGTCAATAAGTATTAGTCATCCCAATCAAATAAAGTTCATAACAACCACCAAATCCGATCATTATGTAATAAATTTATTAACACGCAACTGACCTTAGTCACAACTATCTAAAAGGAAATCCGTCCCCATATTGGAACCGTCAAATCAATTATTAACATTAAATCGATTGCACGAGAAAACTATCATCAAAACAAAACTTTCACTTCTTCGCGAGCCATTAAAACATTTTTTTGTCCCTCATGACATCGGAATTCATTAAAAAAACAAATATCTATCCACATTTATGACGTATAGGAAATACCACGTTAAATTGCGACAAAGTGAGGTTTTTGAAAAACCTCCACCTTCCCACCACCCACAGCTCAGGTTATCAATGGGAGCGGTGTCCGGGCACAAAAACGCAACATTGTTGCTTGGTTGCATGAGCCATTGAGTACGATAAGTACGTAACGAATAACTGCCGTAATTTTCTGTGGCCTAGGAACCTTCAGGTAACCACTTTCACCGAGGTGCGGCTATAGAAGAGCCAGCATGGAGGTATGCAAATGAATAGAATGAACGACCTTGATGCTGCGAAGAAGTGTGTGACGCATGTTGGACCATTTTTCTGGGGGTTTTGCACTGGATCGGTGTCTCTTGCACTACCAGATATTGGTCAAAGTTGAAAGCAGAAGATACAAGTATCTCGATGTGAGTCCAATGCGGATGTGTCCGATTTTTTTATGAGTCAAACATGAACCTTTCTTTTTTGCACTTTTGAAGGAGGAGGAATGATTTATGGCCTTTTGTGAAAGAATATATTCAACGAAAGTCGGAGAGCATCCGGTGCTGTTTAACCCTCGGCGTTATATCTACTTAGTGAATATATCTCCGGTCCGGTAGTACGTGCAATTGTAAATGGGGCTTTGACTTGAGCTAGTGCTTGATGAAGACGCTGATGTATCCATATGAATAGATAAAAGAAGTTGACTCCGAAGTCCTTTTTTGAAATTTCGATCATCTTGGGGACCACACCAAACTAAATATATCCTTCATTGCTGAGTCTGGAGTATCTTTACCAGCCAATCTATTAATTTTGTTTTATTTGAAATTCCTCCGCTACGCCTAAGTCGATCCAACCATTTATGGGTTAAGACAGCAAAACCTGATCATCCAGGTGAGACTGCCATTACCTGCTTCATTTCCCATTTCACTGGTCTGCAGAGCTGCAACGGTTGGTGGTTTTGAACTGAATGCGCTGACTATGGTTGATCAGTTCCGTTTATGTCGCGCGAATGCGTTGTTACGAACGCTGTGATTCCGCACAGAGTTTAGTTGAGTGAAAACTGTGGTGATATCTTTTTGTATCTTTTAGTTGGTCGATGAAAAGTGAAATCTTTAATAAAAGGTGAAAATGAAATTGTTCAGTTTCGCAGTTTTCTTTGTGTTTTACGGTGTCTGTTATGGGCATTTTGTCGCGAATGAAACAAGATCCCGTGGGAGAAAGAAGTTAATTCATAATTCCCCGACGAGCTGGACAGATCCTTATGATGATGATGGAATTTGGTTTAAACTTTTGGAGGACTATGCAACTGGAAGGTAGGCGAAAATATAATTATTAGGAAGAATCAGGTTTTATACAGGGTTGCTGCCGTTTTTTCGTTCAAAGACAATAGAAAGAAGATATATTTTGTATCTGCATAGGGTCATAGGAAGAAAATTATAGCTCGAGATGAAAGTGATGTCCCCCACTCCACCAGAATTGATAACTCAATCTAATTTTGTTAGAATTCCCCTGGTCTTCCTGCTCTTTCCCTCGATAGACTTTTTGGAATGCACTTCAGCTCTCACTGGGGTTTTCCCAAATACTTTCACATATTTGTACATTTTTCCACTATACAACTTGTCGGCTTCGCTAGCTTTATGTATATTATAAAGTGTGGCCAGGAGCGTTGCTTTTTGCATCATCTATCAGCTCTCCCGTCTTGGGGATCGTAACTGCCTAGAGTTCATCCCTCATTTCACCTCGGAAAAACCGCAGTCGTGCCTTCTCACAGATGTGAAAATATGTAGATGCCACAAGTCCCCGTGACAGGCATAGTGTCTCAACGACCGTTCTAAGAAATGTACTTCAGCCCTTCCTATAGCTTTCCAAGAATCTCACATTTCTCCTTCATTGTTCTGCTCTAAATAGCCAGGATATCGTTGCTCTTCCTGAACGAGTTCCGAACACTGCGACTTCCACTTTCAAATCAACCCGTTTTCGAGTATCTGGTCCCTTCTCAGTGGTATTGTCTCCGTCGAAATGACACAGATACGAGCTGATGAAAGATTGAAGTTTATGAGTGTTAATTGCGGCCACTTTTCACGTACTATTCCCAAATAGTGTCCAAAACACATGAATAGGGAAGGGTAAGGAATCACAGACTTTGAATCCACCCAGGACTTTAAGGAATCAAGACGTAGCCAAAACAGGGATTTTGAAGGTCTCACCAAATCTATGGTCCCACACGGACAAATCTGCTTAAGATATGCTCTCTACTTCAGTGAAAAGCCTGCACTTAATGTGTAGGGCAAGGAAAGCATAGCAACTCCCATAATGAAAGAAACTGGAACCTCGATTACTGCTGCTCGGTCTGTAGCACTGTTGCCTAACTCTTCCCGAAAACGCAAGAGGAAGGCTCGGCAGAGGGAAACTTCAGACGCAAAGGATCACTTAAAAATAATAATAATCTTCTCCGCAACAATCCATATTGGATCAGGGCCTTGAAGTGTGTTAGAGCACTTCATTTATGACCGTAACGATAAACTACAGTACACTGTAGGAGACAATGTGGTCAGCATTGCCCTCGCGCGGGATTATTACCCTGATTAGATTCAGGTACTCATTCACACTGAGTCGACTGGTACCCGACATATAGCCACGATGACAAATCCTTCTGCCACCAGTGAGATTTGAACTATGACCTTCCGCTACGACAGTCCAGCGCTCTAACCAATTGAGTTATAAGGACGAAGGAGAAATTACTACAGGTGAAAGTTCTATTCATACGATTCAGTGGCTAGCGTGTCCAGCACTGCACAACACAGACACAAAAGGTTTGTTCCACACATTTACTATGCATTAGATGGTCCCAGAAGGGAGATCTTATGTTGGAGCTGAAGAGAACCAAGGATGTAACCGCGGACAAATTCTTCAGCCAAATCGGGAAGTAGTTAGGGCAGGAAGCTGACATAAGGGCTAGTAGGCCGAAGATCACTATAATCTGCAAAGATATAGATAAAATTACCACGAAGGAGGGGGTTCGTGGAGCGTTGGAGAAGCAGTTCGATCTGTGCAAAGGAAAGGAGGATGTGGACCATCAGCATATTGCAAACAGCAGTAGGTGCCCAGAGAGTAGCTTGACATGTCAGTGAGGACTATACTCATAGCGACAACCAGGCAATCTTCATGGAAATTAAGCGGATCGAGCTCGAAAAAGAGTTCTCACAAAACGCCGGATGGTATGTTCGGCTGGAGAGCGAAAGCCTTTGAGGGGGACACGTTTTTCGCGGCGTTCAAACCCGACATATGGTATGGTATGGTACAGCTAGAGGAAAAGCCACCCAAATCATCCGATGGGTGACGGAAGCATGCGATGCTGCTATGCCCAGAGGGCGATTGCTCCCCAATAGGCAACCTAACTACTGGTGGAACAACGAAATCGCAAGCTTGTGAGCCGAATGTTTCCGGGAAAGGAGGCTTTGTCAGAGGTTCAGAGGAAAGACCACAACTTCGCGGCCGCCTAAAAGCGGGAAAAAAGATTATTCAAACCTTCGCCTTCCAGAGGTGGGGTGCACAACCATATAACTCTCCGAAGAGGTGAAATATCTGGGAGTCATTTTAGACAAGACGCTTCTTTGGAACAAACTGAAAGAGCTAAAGATGAATTGATCTCTCAGCTAATGGGCTGTGCAGGTGAACTTTTTCCTCGACTTGGGAACTTAGGAGTCATTCAATAATCTGGATATATATTGCTACCATTAAGCCGATGTTCGCTTATGCATCCGCAGTGTGGCGTGCTAAGGTGAAACAAAACAATTTTCACTGTAAGCTAACTTCACTGCAAAGAACTGTATGTCTCGGTATTACCAGTGTCATGAGCGCAACATCTTCGCAGTTCTAAGTAACTCAGTTCGGAGTCCTTGGATTTATATATTCAGAGCACTGCAATGAGAGCAGCTCATAGACTAATACGGTTAAATCTATGAAGACACAACGGACGTGGGAGGCACAGAGCATTGGGATAGTCAATGGGAGAGTAGAAATGAATTTTTGCGGATCACCAAACTTTTTTTGGTAGAAAACTATGAAATTATCCTCAAACGTAGAGAAAACTTACCCTAACGAGAAGAATGCGTGGCGGGATACTGTCTTCTACACCGGTGTAGAGATAGTCAAGTTTTTTGAACACCTCAAAAAAGTCCAGGAATATATAATCGAAACCATTTGAATTCCATTCCTGGAATCAATACCGTGAAACTTCTTTGGGTATCTGATCATTGTGGTGTAAAGGGAATTGGAATCTCGGATGCCTTAGCTGAAGAGGATTCAATTTCTGCCTTGAAAGAACTGAAACCAGTAATTGGAGTGTCGGTAGCATTGGAGAACAAGCTTTCGACAATGGCAAGTGCTACTAGACACATCAAACTTTTCCTGTTAGAACTAAACACACATACTGCAAAGTTTAACCTGTCGAAAAGCCAGAAGACTTGCAGAAATATTGTGGGAATTCTGTCTGGCGATAATTCACTAGCTAGGCATATGTCCAGAATAAGGATTCTCGAAGATGATACCTACCCATCCGATGAGGAAACGAGATCCATGGAACATTTTCTATGTGAGTGCCTCGTCTATGGACGCATCAAGCATCAAATTTTGATTCTAACTACAGCGAGTAGCATCACCTCCACTAACGGAAATCCTGTGATGCACAAACGAATCCGGGATATTCCATTAGACGGAGGAATCGAGTACACTGGACCACTAGTGCCTTCCTCCCACTGCATCGTGAAACTACTCTGAGTAACCTGGCCATTGGTGTAAAGGGAAATAAAATCGTGTATGCCTCAGCAAATGAGGGTTCAATTTCTCTCTTACCGAAAACGGAATCAGAAATTTTAGTTCATTAGTTAATACTGCTATCGAAAACTAGGAACACGTTTCCCATAAGGACAAGTGGCAGAGCGTTAGCGCTGCTACCCGCATGGGAATATGGTCTGAACAGGAATTCTACAAAATGATACGTATCCATCCTATCATATAATGTGGAAGCGAAATCCAAAGAATATTTTCTATGTAAGCCTGACGCATGAAACATCAGATTTTTGGTACTGATGTACTCCAGTTGTCGTGATAGTAGCGATCAACTTCTCTTGAATGCCTTTGTTGCGGAGAGTTTTCCAAATACTTTTCTTGTTCATGCTGTCGAAATCCCGCAAGTACAGTTGAAACGAAGAACTAGATTCGGTGCGTTGTTCAGGAATATCCAAAGAGAAAATCAACCTATTTTCGGTCGATCAAACTTTCGGGGCTATTAATACCACCTTTGCGACACCATACAGCACCCTAATATTGCGCTAATTATTGCACTTAACACAGATTGTACCCTCCCTGTGTGTAAAGGAAAAGGATGTTCTCCACCCGCAGAGGAAATGTCGCACTTTCCCTTAACAGGATCATCGAAAGACTTGCTATCACTTAAAAGTTCAGTCATGATACGGCATACGATCTCAACATCGACCTTTTTGTCCTTTTTCCCAGGCTACCGCGGAAAAGCTTTACCTATTGAAATTGGAAGGATGAAGTACTCTAACTCTGAGTAGACGTAAACGAAACACGTTATTGAAGGTAAACGACCATCAAATGATGATTTCTTTCGGAGCTCATGCCAGCGCTCCTTCCGCACCGGCAAAAGATAACTACCAAAGGTCTGCCGCCTATGATGAGGTGGTGCAAGTTACAGAAATCTATGAACTTTTCACTATTACTTTCACGGACAACAAGAACCCCTTCCCACCACATGTTTGAAGAAGGTCCTCTGGAAACTCATGTGCGTGTAGACTTCAGTATTATACTATTGTGATGGTCCTTAAACTGCATAGGAATCTTAGTCTCGAAACCTCTTCTGAAACTAGCTCCCAAATCATATTGCCGATGTTGTTAACGTCAATCCCATATAAGTTAAAGCCTGCTAACGTAAAGCTTACCAGAATGCAAAAGCGTGGTGATCCAGGACGGAGATGTACAGTCGACAGAGGCACACCACTCGCACTCACTAGTTGACTGGCCGGTATGCTTCTAATGTAGGAGCCAGGACACACGAACAGCGCTGGCCATGAGTGCCTTCACAAGGTAACCTCTCTATACCCAAGCCCCTGAGAGATTGGCTCGTCAAGGGTTGGCTCCCATAATGGTGGGTCCAGAGAATGGTTCTGGCTTCATGCACTCGTTGTTGCCTGCCTATTGTACATTTGAAATTTCAAGGCTTTTAGCACACAAAATTTGGTGCTATCCTCTGTTCGGATGAGGTTATTATCTAGGCCACAAATTTCTCCTTTGTAAGATGCCCATCTGAGCTCTTGGTATTTATGGAAGTAGTGCAGTTTCGTAAACACCTCTTTCTTTAGTTTAATTATAACGTTAGATGAACCGCTGCTCAGTAATCCGCTACTAGGTACTACAGTCAAGGGATATCGAGAACCAAGGATATATTCCAAAAGTCTTCGATACTGGGGTTGCGAGTCCTTGGCCCGTAAGTTTGGTCCACCTCCTTTGCTAAATTGTGTTAATAGGAGGTCCTGGGTAGAACGGAATACGGAAAATGAGCCGCAGGGTAACAATGATGTAGATCTGAAGAGAAAATTATGCGGGCCTCCTTATTATCCTTTTTTCCATTAGAATTTCTATTCCCGCCCACCTAGAAAACTCCGGATCCGGGGGGAATTACCTCCTTTCCATCTGTTCTCGTCAGTCCTGGTCTCAGGAGGGAGGGGATTAATTGTGATGTGTATGATTTCCTTTATTAGTAGTGACCTTCAACTGATAATGGAGCTTTGCGATCATTGATGAAAACAACCCTTTACTATCTCAAACGGCTTGCCACTACTTAGGCCTTTTGACGAAGCTGTCAAAAAAAGGTTTGGGATTTTTCGGCGCAATTAATGCATTTGCTCCGGATTACCAGAAAATCAAAACCTCATTGATTTTCGAATAACTAACAACTTAAATTGGGATTCAATAAATCATCTAGAGGCAAAGGGGCACCTAAGTTCATGGAAAAGCCAGGAGAATTTCCCTTTTTGTTGGAATTGCCACTATTTCTTAATGTGTGATTTATTCGCTGCCTTTTACGCCGTCGCGAATAAGTATGAGTAGTGAATCCGAGTGAATGCGAGGAAGGGGTCTGCTAAGAAGCACTTACTCATGTTAACGATCTGAGAGGCTAAAGATTGAATGGTTAATTTAAGGGAATATAAGAGCCAGCATATTTCTGGCGACCTCTATTTGGCTTATAAGTCTAGAACCTTGAGAAGTGAAAGCAGCAATAGATAGGTCATATATTGAATAGGTGCGATGTATGTAAAATCTTTGGCAACTAACGAAAGGGTTTTTTTGTCACTGCTATTTGGAAATTTAGGCGGGGCTTCTCTGGAGTTGCCTCTAAATCTTTTTAACTATAACAGACGCGATGAACTTGTTAGCAAGTTATTGGTTTTATCACAGCAAGATTCCACATAGTATCCTGTCAAGGGCCATGCAAATAATATTTACAGAGAGGAAGCGTGAAAATTTTCTTGAGCTTATTCATTGAAGTGAAGGGTTTGCCTCTAGAAAACATTTAGAGTAACAATTCTAACTTAAATGTTTCAATTAAGATAGCATTCTATGCCCGGACTTAGCAGATTCAACCAACAATCAGGCCTAACGAGACAAAGAGGGGGAGGGAGAGATAGGGATACGGGATTACTGGATTTGATAAACGGTCTACCTTTGTAAAATTGCTACGTTTCTTCATTTCTTCTTTGACAGAGTTCGAGGATTTGGTGACTAACCAAATTCCAAAGAAGCGCACCTGCCAATAAAGGTGATATGAACATGTACCGAGAGAGTCTTGGTCAGTTACAGGATTGAGTTTAATTAATGGTGCCTAGCGCATAAAATATCCTTAGCACCTCATGGAAATTATCCCCACATCGGCTATAAGACAACTTTGCCGTAACTAGAGAAGGACCCTATAGGAAACCTACAAGCCAGAAAATGAGAACATCGTTAAACTGCTAATGAAAGCGTTGAGCAGACAAGGTATGGCACGCGTAGATATGTGGGTAAATCAGATTTCCCCAAAGAGGAAGCTTTCTATAGAAGAAATTGCGACCCATTGCCGAACTGATGCAAATTTTCTCTCAGAAAACTAACAACTAGAGGAATAGTGTTCAAATTTCGCTCGGAGCGTCATCAAGCTAGAAGTTTGTATAGAGGTTGTTAAGTCAAACTGATTAAGCTGGAAGGAACAAAGCGTGCAGAAACCTGAAGTCAAGAGACGCGCTTGAAGGGGCTCTACTCAGTGACAAACATAAGTTTAGCGGGTCACGGGTACTAATCTCTTACTGAAAATCATTCAGGGGTTATTCTTTTAGCAAGGGCGGAGTCGTAACTGCCATCAGAGGATTGAGCACACAGAGAAGAAATTTGTAAACAGCCAAATACGTTGAGAAAAAGTCAGGATGCGAGGAGAAAATTGTGCGTAAAATTTGAACTTGCACTACAAAACACTTGGGCTATCCTAATTATCCTTTTATTTTATTAATGTCTCCTTTCGAGCACAAGAGTGAACACGAGAGTCAGCATAAATCACACGTTTTTCGTACTCTTCTCGTTAGACCTTTGGCTCGGAAGGCGAGGCCAGACGCGGTTGCTGAGTCGTTTGGAACAAGCATTATAGTCGAGTTCAAAGCTGGTAAACCTCTAGGTATACCATCCTCTCATTTTCCGAAACATATTTTAGGAGCTATGGCGAAAGTGCTGAACTGGGGTGTTTACAACTTTCAAATTGGTGGCTTTGATCCCGTGAAGCGATAGCGATGATTTTAATAACCATAAAATTTGTTACCAGATTTGCTGAAAATTTGTGGATATGAGGAATGCATACTATCAGCTAGATCCAAATTACAAGATGCCTAGTGGGCTCCGCTACCCGGGTGAAAGACAGCTTTGATATGGTACTAACGATGGAATCAAGATCCCTAGCGACAATCGATATCCTCAATTATCCCACTGATTTTGTCGATAGTCACCACTAGAAAAGGCAGATCTGATACAATGCTAACGATTGCCTCAACACGTATATAGTTCCTACGGGCATACCGCAGGGCTCTGTACTGCACCCACCATTGTAGAACATCATGCCCAATGTGCAATATATACAAATAAATTAATATTATCATTTTTTTAAATAATTTCCAGCAAATCATCACGTGAAGGACGTGTCATGCCCCCACCTCATAGATACATCCCAACGTCAGGATTCTACATAACAAAACGAATCGGAGAAGCAATGGAACTTGAACCGCATCGCCGCCCGCCTGGCAAAGTCATTTCGCCCATCCTTCCCCCTCCACCACCACTGCAACAGTCTCAGCCTCAACAACCATCAACCATCCATTCGAATTATCCAACTAGACAAAACTTCCTCCCTAACCACCAACTTCGCGAAGTTTCAGAGACGGATTTGTATCTCCTTGGAGCTATTGAAAAGCTGGTCTACCGCGTGGACTATATGGAGCACCGATTGCGGCGTACCGAACAATTGGTTTACTATCTCATGGAAGGCAATAAACAAAAAGAAGGTACTTTTTCATGACTTAACGTAGCTTCTGTAATAAAAACTCATTTTCTTTCAATAGATGCGGTTGCAAATCCTTGCGCAAAGAACTTCACAAAAGTCGGAGATACCTGTTACCACATCTCTGGTGATCGCCAAGTCAATTGGAAATCGGCCAACACTCTCTGCAAATCCATGAACGCTCATCTAGCCGAGTTTGTCGACCTAACTGAGAACGAGGAAATGGTTGCCTATCTTCTCAATCATCCCGATCATCGTTGTAAGGACTTCTGGTTGGGCGGTTTGAATCCGGGACTTTTATGGATTTGGTCGAATTCAGCTAAGCCCGTCAACCCCAATACGAATCTAACTTCCATTGTTAGCGCTGCTGATAATTCAACGACAACGAACGAAATAGACGACAAAATAACAAATAATACGGTCGAAATCAAAGGTTCTGGACGATGCCTGCGATTGTCTTATAATCCTGCGAAACATACTTATTTCTATTATGGTCAGGAGTGCACGTCGCGGCATCATTTCCTCTGTGAAGCTGAGAATAAGACGCTGGAGAATAAGATCAAGAAATTGACTAGAGAATTAGATCTTGATATGTTTTAGATACGCTTTTATATTAAGCGAATATTGATGTATTTATTTAATTTATTAGTTAAATTGTTGGTTTACTTGTCATGATTTGTTTTTTTTAAAACGTCCCCAAATGTTTGTCCAGTGAAAGGGAGCCTAATTCCGTGACAATCGATGGTGCAACCACCCAAACCTAGGCAATTGAGTGTATTTCATTTATAGACGTTACAATGGAAATAGTATAGTCGGCTTTGTGCTGACTTGGGATTAGTACCCTGATTTGACTCTGGTACTAACTCCCTGCTGAGTCAACTGGCTTTAACCCGGCCATCCAGAAATTACCAGTATTTTAGAGCCATCAAAAGTGTTATCTCTGACACAAGCAAAGTTGTCCGGCATGCCCTGATAGAGTGCCATAAAATCTGGCTAGCAGCGCAAACGTGAAGCAGATCAGCAAACATAAGGAGCTGGGAACTGCGTACTCCATATTCCACCTATTTTTGTTAAACTCTCTATTCCGAGTCCCTCAGAAAAACAGGCTCATCAACAAACAAGTCAGATGCCTATGAACATGTTGATATACAGCTGGGAGTGGCAGTCGATAGATCATATATTAAGGAGGCGAGGCGATTTCACTGTTTGTCACACCAGCTAGGGGATGCACCGAGGAGAAGTGTATGTTTCTCGGGAAGCCATGAATTCTTGGTAGAGTTGAGTAAATCACCGAAAACGGACAATAGTGACATTGAAGGGTAGTTGAGGTAATATCCTCTATATAAGGGCTAACCTGCTCAATTATTTATTTATTTTCTAATGAAACACACTCATCAATTTGGATTTAGGCCTTCGGATATTCTAGAGCACTTCATTTCACGAACATACCGATAGGTTAGGACACAATGTGGTCACCGTTGTGTTCGACCAGAAATATTACTTTCATTGGACCCACTTTAGAGCTAAATCGACTGGTAACCGACACAAATCCTTCCGGCATCGCTGCAGGTTGATGAAATAGACACTTTAAGGTTTAGTTTAGTCTAGTTACGAGCATCTTGGAGAAGAAGCGCGCAATGACAAAATGTGGTTGGCGATGGACCATCCTAACTGATCAGGGACGATCAAGACGAAAATCTAAAAAGATGGCGAAATTGGTCGTGAAGTTCCACATGCAAATATTGAAGTTCCATCATAGTGTTCCGGCGACACACTCTCTTGCATGCATCTGTGGTAGCCAGGCTCGGGAAAGTGGGGGCTTAGGTTCCTATGAACACTTCGATTCCTCACGTGTGTCGAGAAGTGGGTTTTTTTCGTGGAGCAATATGCAGGCGGTCAAAGGGTAGCATAGGTCCCAAGGCGAAACGTGTATTGGTACTCACGATAGAGCATAAAACCTGGGAAACGCCTGCTGAACCCTATCTCCACCTCCACGTGGTGATCGCTGGGAGTTCTTTCTTTATGAAAAACTGCAGACGAAGAAGGATGAAGGCGAGTCTCCCGCGCCGAAAAACGGGACAAAATGTACCAACTGGTCCCCCAGGTTGGGGGTTGCGTAGGGCTGACAAGAGCGACTAACGTTGAAAAGGGTTCCTGAGCTTCCATCGACCAAAAAGTGCTTTCTCTGGCTTTCAGAAGAACAGCGAAATGGTGCTGAAGTTCTGGAACAACTTGGTGTGCAGAACAACCTCAACACTTCCACTTGGTTGCTGCTAGGCAGCAAAACAGGCGAGAGAGAGAAGATAGGCCGGGAACTTTTCTCACTATCGGCGTTCCCGAACCCGATGTTAAGAAGGTTCGGGAAAAATCGGGCTGCCGGCTATACTATGGGCTGGGGACCGTCACGTTACAAGTGTCTGCTCCTAAAACCATTGAAGGGGATATGCAGCCACCCGCATCTTCATCTGAAACCTAGATGAGGTGCCACATTTCCCAAATCGGATCAATAGCTGCAAGACATTTATATACCTCATACAAGAACTGTGGGTTGTTGGTGGGGTAGTCAGGGACCTAAACTTCCAACATGCTGACCTACTGTATGCCAATGGAAGCGATCGACCCCGCACCTGCATGGTAGTCTCAAAAGACTTCCAGGCTAATGTGGTTAACGACCTATGTGCTGTCGACACCACATCGGCTAAGCTAACCATAAAAAATCAACAGGGAGATAAAGAGATACTATGGTGCTCTGCATATGTTCTCTACGACGCAGAAGACGTTCCCAGTGGAATATTCATCAGAGCTATCCAATACGCCAAAAGTAGAGGCATGGGGGTAATAGCAGGATGTGATGTCTACGCTCACCACATATGCTGGGGAACTTCGAACATCAATGCAAGAGGATCGAGACTACTGGAGTATCTAGTAGGAACCGATCTGCAGATCCTAAATTTGGGTAATAAACCCACTTTCTTCAACGTGGTGAGGCGAGAGGTCATCGACATCACGATGGCATCAACTGACATCGCGGCTCTGATCGACGAGGCAACCTCAAAGCTGAAGCGGATTCTGGTTAAAGAACGTAGCCAGAAACTGGGTTATTTAGGTTTACAGAACCGGAGGCACACAGGAAGCAATGAAGAAACGGCAAACCATCTGCTTGAAGTGCACTTCCCAGGCAGCATCCAAAGTCTAATCTCGGGGCCACAGGTGCATACAACCCTCAACCAAGAGGCTGGAATCTGGCATGCAAAATAGTATCACTGGAGCGAGTAAAATGAGCATTTAACTCGTTCTATAGATACCAGTCTGCAGGTTCGGATGGCATCATTCCTGCGCTAGTAATAGAGGGAATGGATGCCCTGGGTCTACATATTCGGAATATATATCGGACATGCCTAGCACACGCTTATATTCCAATTAAATGTTTAATATGAAGGTGTTATTCATTCCCAAACCAGGGAGACCCACCTACGCGGACGCAAAAAGCTTCCGACCGATCAGCCTAACGTCCTTTCTGCTAAAAGGACTAGAAAGACTAGTAAATCGGTTCATAAGGGATACACACATTCCTAGGTAGCCACTTTACTATAGGCAACACGCGTACCAGAAAGGCAAATCCACGGAGACACCACTCCATGAACTTACGGCAAAAATTGAAAATGCGATTTTCGAAAAACGAAGGTGCCTTCAATTATGCCTCATTTGCGCTAATTTGTGATGTGGTAAGACAGCATGGAATCGAACCGCTGCTAACTGATTAGCAGCATCCTTCACATGCTAGAGTGGAGAAAAATCCACATATCGGTCGGCCAGAAGTCTATTGAAGCAGGATGTCTCAGAGGCTGCCCAAAGGGAGGACTTCTCTCCCCACTGTTAAGGCTCTTGGTAATGGATACCATGCTGTGGCTCCTGAAGGACAAAAAAGTCTTCGCGCAAGTATTTGCGGACGACCTAGCCGTAATAATTACCGTCAAGTTTGCGGACACAGTATGTGATCGCTTGAATGCAACTCTGCATGAAATCCACAGTTGGTGCTTCCGCAATGGACTCGCGGTAAACACTAGGAAGACTGGATTAGTTATGTTCACCAGGAACGTCAGATGGGGCAGCTATACACTACCCACCTTAGCAGGGGCGGAAATCCAACTGGCACAAACAGTCAAGTACTTAGGAGTACATTTCGACTCCAAGTTAACATGGAAGCACCATATCCAGGAACAATACCGGAAATCCTGCAGATTGCTCTGGTGCTGTAGTAATGCGATAGGTAAGACCTGGGGACTTTCACCAAAACGAATATACTGGATGTATACATCCATAATAAAACCCATTTTGATGTATGAATTCATCGGCTGGTGGCCAAGACTGAACTTTGCTAACAGCAGGAAGCTTCTAACGCAGATTCAGAAACTTGGTTGCCTAAGTATTACTGGAGCAATCAGTACTACGCCGATTGCGGCACTTGAAGCTATCCTAAATTTACCTCCCATTCACTGGGAGGTGAAACGGAAAGCAACCAATGGCGCATATAGGCTCGATGCCATTGGGGCGTGGAAAGGCCGCCAATCACACGGTCATGCGTCTATCTAGAAATTCCTTGACAAACATCCGGTAGCCCACATGCTGAATGATCATATGGTTTCCAGATTTGTCTCTGAAAAGACCTACACTGTCGTAATCACCGAAAGAGAAGAATGGTCGGCAAATGGCCATGAGTCTTTTCAGATTACAGACTTAATAATCTTCACCGACGGGTCAGTCATGGAGGGTGGATCGAGCGCAAGGGTGTTCTCGGAGAATCCGATTATAGAACTGGCCAAACCCTCGGAAAAATGACGAACATATTCCAGGCGGAGATATATGCCATTTCATTGGCAGCAGAAGAATGTCTGCGACAAAAGTGGAGGGGTTGCACCATTCGAATCTGTTCCGACAGTCGGGCGGCATTATCACCACTAAATGGCAACGACATATCAACCCAGTTGATGTGGAGTTGAACGAAAAATTGCTGATGTGGATGCCGGGGCACTCTAACATCGCTGGAACGAGAAGGCTAACAGACTGAATCATCGAGGGTCTGGATCCACAATGGTGGGGCCAGACCCAGCTCTTGGAATCCGACCACCTACTGTCAAGTCTACTCTAAAGGGTGAAATTGCAAGGATTCACGCAGCCGACTGGAGAAATATGGACTCTTGTCGGCAGGCGAAAATCTTTGTGAAAGAGCTTAGGGCCACCAGAGCGGCATTTTTGTTGTCCCTTAAGTGGGACATGAAAACCCTAGTAGGGCTTTTAACGGGATACTGCTCCTTAAACTACCATATGGAAGGATTGGGGTAGTGGTTTCGGCTATGTGCAGCCAATGTGAGGAGGAGGAAGAGACGGTCCTGCACTTTTTATGCAGCTGCTCGGCATCCTCAGATCACAGACGAAGACAACTTGGCAAGGGTTTCTTCAATGAAGAATCTGCACACTCTCTGCCTCTGGAGAATGTTCCCTGATTCGCTAAAGCCTTCAAGCACCGTAGGCGGGATGCCATTGAATAGGCGATTTACGGGGATAGTGCAATGGGCCTAACAATGGCCTGAGTGCTCGGAACTGCGGCTCCTCCCACTAAACTAAACTAGTTCGGATAATCGAGAGTTACCTCTACGAGACGAATGACGGGTCGAGTGAATATGTTGTGGCAGCAGCTATTCCCGAAGTTTCCGTAGTAGCGCCCTGCTGTAGAACATAATGTAAGACGGAGTACTTGGCCTTCCCAGAGGAATAACATTGATTGGTTTTATAGACGACTTCCCAGAGAAAGTAACATTAATTGGTTTTATAGACGACTGGGCTGTGGTGGTAGTTGGGTAGCACCCCGAGGACGTACAACTTTATGGAAGTGGAAAGTGGAAGTGAAGACGAAAGGACGGAAGTGGTCCTTATCGCAAGAAAAACAACACTGTCAAAAGGCAGCAAAGACTAGTTCATCTCTAACAAAACTGATGCGTAATATCCGAGGGTCAAAATAAAGCCGCCGACTGGTTATCGTAGGAAGAGTGAAATCCATCTTGATATTGTATATGCGGCTCCTGTCTGGACGAGAGCACTGAATAACGCGGTGAGCCGGGAAAGTTGGGTCCGGACAGTTGCGATGAGGGCGTGCAGTGCATATTGGACATTACTGGATGAGGCAGTATATGCCATCGCGGGAATAATTCCCTTGGATCTTCTAACGAACGAGGTGCAGTGCTTCTACGATAAAAGGAAGGAGAATTCGCCTGATGATACGGGGCACTTCTGAAAAGCCATTAGATTAGGCAATACAGAAGATAGCAACAGCGTTGTGATAATTCTGGAAAACGCCGCCGAAACATATCATGTTCCATTGTCTGAGGTTCGCGACTAAAAGAGGGAGGTTAAACGACGCCCTCAACGTAGTCATCAGACCACATAATCTCGTGAAGGAGATGTTGAGATCGGAAATAAATTCGAGAACAAACAAGGCAACAATAACTGTGATACAAGAAAAGTTTCAGGAAATGGATCGACCATGGAAGGCGCGTGATTTAATCGTACTGGGGTAGATTAGAGGTCGCCCCACAAAATGATGTTTTACAGTGGTTCTGCGGGAGTATAGGCGGAGAAGGGAATGGTGGTTTAAGTAGATGAGAATCCCACACACGGTCGCAATTGGCGCAGCAGCGGTTTTTAAAGATTTCCACCTACCTTCATAAAAAAGTCAACTAATTTAAAAGTTCGACTGAGGACATCGGCATATTGTAGGTTGAATCGAAACTGTCAAAAATTGACCGAGTATTCGGAGAGAAATTTCCAATGAATATCACTGGGTTATGTCAAATGCCAATGTCTGAGTGGTTTGTTCGGGCACATTCAGCATAAGCAAATCAAAAGTGGAAGTTTTAGATTATCTGCAGAAAATAACGACAGCAAGATCGTTTATGGACCAAGAATATTGGTACCCCCATGGAGGAAAAAAATGAAGGCGCAACTATTGAAAAAGGTTTGACTTACTCTACCTACCGAGGGGCGACCAGTTGATGAGAAGCGTTAGGACCAGAATTCGGTGAAAAGCAGGGAGTGGTCAAAAGAATCAAGAGCCTTACAAAACTTCCTGACGAAGTTGAAGGAAATTTTGTTTAGTTAAAAGAGAGGTCATAGTTTATTGTAAGCTCGAAAAAGCTGCCCTTTGTTGGGCTATTGATGGGAATTATTTTTTCAATATTATGTCTCCGCTTTACTGGAATCTTCGTGCCGTTGATGTCGTCACGTGTTCATATTCGGCGAAAATGTAAAGAGCTGCTTCCTGGAATTCTTAACATTTCTTGAATATTTGCTTCAGAGTTTATATAGTCTTGATCCGGCAGCTCTAATTCCACTTTGATGCACACTGCGAATATTTGCCTGAAAGGGCTTAATTGATGATAACAGGTGAGAGTTTTATGCAATAAACTGAACTTTCCCACTAATCATTGTATTCAATTTATTTAAAACAACAAATCTCCGTTTAATCGCCCAAAATATTTTTTTTTCATTAATTTTAAATTTGACTAAGATTAAGTAAAAATTCTTAACTATTAGACCAACAGTTGGAAAATATTTATAAGAAACTATGAAAAGTGTTAGCGAGTTTTATTAAAACAAAAAATAACAAAGCTCAGGGAGAAAGGCTAATGCTATTGTAAATGATATTGCATGGATTAGAAATAAGACTTTGTACTAAAACAATAAATAAAGTCGCCATAAATGGAAAGTTCACTCAAACAATAGTCACAAATGTATCAATTCAATCTTAGTAAAAATGGTTGGGTTTTTTTTCTGTTTCTCTTTCATATTTTTTGCTTTCACATTCATTGTATTGATTTACATTTCCCATTAATTAACACATAATTCGAAATAAATTGTATATGGTTTATATAAATCTACTCCTCATCCTGTTATAATTCTATACTAATTTCATTTCCCACAATACATTGATTATAATAGAACATAATTATGTTTGGTAGTAATGTTCAATTGTTATTTGTTTTCTTTGTTTTTTATCTGTTACTATTCTTGTGTAATCGAATTTCAAAGATAATTCTGAACTTGTAAATCTGAAATCGATAAAAAATTTCAAATTTTCGTACAATAGCTTATCCTTTTGGGGTGTATATAATATATATATAATAATAGCCTTAGGCACAATAACATTTTCTCATCTTTTGTTTGTATTGTATCTTAATTTGTTTATCTTTCTAGACATTATGTTTTAAACGTATGAATGCTTAATATTTAATGTATATTTGTGTTTGTTTGTGTCTCACGATTGTTACAAATTAGTCGTAGCATTATTCATGGTTCCTTTATTAAGTCAAATTCAATTGACATTAATTTTTAATTTTATCATTCGCATCATAGAAGGTTCATTCTGAAAGAAAGACTGTTTTCGTCCAGGATAGAGGCAACTCATCAGATGCTGCCTCACCTCTGCCCTGGAAGCGGGGTGACTGAAAGTGGCAATAGGTGGAAAACGCTCGCAAAAACACGACAAGGGTGGTCCGGTCTAAAATCAAGTGGATCCCTCATATCCCATTCTGATCTTGGCAAGTCATTCACCTTTTTTATCTTTTGAACTTCATTCGATTTTTATGGTTGCAGCATGGGGTAAGAAATACAAATTTCTATTGAGGTCTCACGAGAAATAAGCAACAAATCTTGTTTATTTTCGAACCAAGTCAAATGATTTGGAGTAGGCTGACAGCTGTGGCATTTTATTACCTTACTAGACCAGAATAACATCCCATGGAAGCGGCTTTCAGGTTAATGTTACAATGATACCATTAAGTTGTCAGTGCAGGCTCAGTTGAGATGGACTCCTGAATAGTTCCTGATCCCGGCTCTGAACACAAACTTCCATAAAAATGTAGGTCAACCCACGTGTGACCTCCCGGTTTGTATAGAAATCACGGGGATCATTTAAGGTGAATGCGATTTCTAGCATAGATAGCGGCTTGCAACTGGAACCCATAATTCAATAACAACAACATCAATACCAAATACGACGTCACAACCGGCCACAGATGCCGCCGCTTCTGGCAGCCAAAATAGGAGACTGTACCATAAATTCCTTAGCAAGTATCTCGACGGTACGACGTTCACCTACTGAAAAGATTGAAAGACCCACTGTCTCATCGGAGAAGGGGACTAGTAGCGACAAAGGAGGGTAATAGTTGCGCAGGCCAATAAGGAAAGATACTAAAAAAAGTCATGAAAAAAATGGTATGCTACAAGCTGCGTGACACTCCCTTGTCGGGAAAAGACGAACTCGTCAATCAGGGGGAAGAACATGTTATTTAACCGAAGAGGATGTATCTCATCCGAAAGACAAGGACAGAGGGGAAAAACCTACGCAAAAAGAGCAGGATGATCCTACAGAAAATGTAGGCTGCTAAAATTGTCCAGCAAAACATTTCTAAGGATGTGAAAAATTACATAATGTTATTATTACACGCCACCGAAGAGGAGCTGAGAAAAAACCAAGTTGTTAGCACAGCCCCTAGCTGCGCAAAACGCGGTGCCCCCAGCCCACTTGAGGGGAGTAGACAACTGATAAAACAAACGAGGGAAAATAGCGCAGATCTGCTGCCAAACGTAACAAGAGAAGAATTCCGTGAGGTGGAACAAGCAGTGTTAAAAAATGCTTGAAACAATAACGGTAATGCAACTGGGATAGCGACGGCAGTGACATCACTGTTAAAAAGTCGAGGTAAACTACGACGAAAACAACGAAGTTCTTCGCAACATCCACCACAATGCCAAGCCAGAGCAGGCTGTGTTAAATGTTGAATCTATCCGAATGACAATTCCGACCCACTGCTTTAAGTGTTGCGCATACGGCCAAATAACGAGGGCTCGCAAAGAAACACTGTGTTACAAGATTGGCGAACTTGGACAGAAAATGAAGACTTGTGCGTCAGAATAATGCTGTTCTTGAAAGGCTCACGGTCTGCAGAAAGATGTGACCCATCTTCCCGGTCCCGGGGGTGCAAAGTAGAGTTACAAAAAGTGACCAAGTCAAGCATCATGATCACCACCCAAACGGTGCAAGAGAGAAGAGTGGACTTGTTGTTCTTCAGTGAGCATGCCGACATATCTGGCAGTGTTTCCATCTGGAGGGATACAATCTACTTGTAAGACGCCAAAGTAAAATAACACCCTGCTGGCAGTAGCTAATCGGCGATGTTAATAGCCATGGAGCCTCGAGTATAAGAATTGTCCAGAAAACTTAGTACCCATCGATTACTTTGTTCGAAGGGATGGAGTAAATGGTGCAGGTACTTTTGCCTGTCCGCTTCATATGAGCTAATGCTGTCGATAAGAGGGGAGCTACTAAGGAATTCCCGCTCTTCATTGCAAAGGAATTGGAGGAGGCGGTTTCGTCCATAAAAGGAAAGAACAACAGAATCAGATGAAGTGCTGAAACTTGCATTCAGGTGTCCAACGTATGTTTGAGGCCGGTTGCGAGGTTCGTGCTCGTTGGCAAGGGCAAAATCGACCGCGACGGACCTTTGAAGCGCCTTATACGATAGTTTACTACGACTCCATGATAGTTTGCTACGATACATGATAATCACATTTGATCGGATACGCACATAATGTCTCGGTTGGGTAAGCTCAACGCACACTGAAAATAATGAACCAGCGAGTTAGCAGGTGGGTAACTGAGCATCGATTCTCCTCAGCTTTGGAGAAACCAAAATGGCCGTCGCACAGTCCTCCTTATTCAGTTTGGTGGTCTTGTCGAAGCCAGGGATGTACACGATGTAGGGAAGCAAAGCTTAGGTTCTGGAAGTCTAACCAATTAAGACTTTTATGCCCGCGGTAGAGGTAGGACCAGACATCTCTTGACCAGGGAACCGGTTTCTAACAGACTTTTTAAATTTCGGTCGAGGTTCAGGAACATCACAATCGTACAGTGCTATACACCAACGGATACTTCCTATATAGTGGCGAAGGATGCTTTCTGCGAACAATTACGCGGCTCACGAGAGACTTAGCGCACGGTTTTATTGACCGTAAGGATAATGGTGGGAGGTTTGTGGCTTACCGTAACTTTCACTGCTTCGTCATTGGTAGCACACGGTTCGAGCACAGAGCCTGCCATAAGGTCAGTTGGGTTTCCACTGACCACCACCGCACAAGCACTCAGATTGATCACTTTGCAATTAGCAGTAGATTTAGGAGTTGTCTCCTTCATGTGCATAACAAAACAGGCGCTGACATCGACTTTTGAAAGGGATCACCATCTGATGATCGCTTACGTGTTGTGTTCGCCACTTCTCGCAGAGTTGGAGAGCTATGATTGTAAGTTCAACATCGACCACTGTATGATTCGGCTGGCGCTCGACAGTGGGAGAGTTATCCTGCAGATACACTGAGTAATAATAATAATCGTTGGCGCAACAATCCATATTGGATCAGGGCCTTGAAGTGTGTTAGAGGATTTCATTCAAGACCGTACGACAGCCTTGTGCTCTAACCACTCAGCTATCCGGACACTGAGTAACCCGAATGAAAATATCGATGAACATTTGACCGCTATCAAAAATGCTCTCTTCTTGGGCGCTACACAGGACGTCGGCTAAATCGCAAAGGGGCACCATAAGATCTGGCTGACTGTGGAATCGTGGAAATGGATCAATGAAAGGAAGAGTTTGAAACCTCTATTGACTGTTGCAAGTGGTAAGCGTGACGCGCTTGAACTCCGATACCGAGCGAAATTCCAGGAAGTCCAACATAGTGTGCGCCGTGACAAAAGAAAATTCATCATCATTCCGTTGGTCAAGGAAGCAAAAGATGCCGCAGAACGCAATAATTCCATGGAATGTAGACCGCATCAAAAAGCTTACATGTGGCCGCAAATCTTCGTTTTTCTTATGGCTGCACTTACAATTACTGCATATATGCTACTTCCATTCATACAAAAATTTTGGGAATCCGAAACCTTTCCCAGAGAGTGGAAGAAGAGAATGATCGTTAAGATTCCAAAGAAGGCTTCCCTTTGAGTGTGAGTGTGACAATTGGAGGGGTATCTGCGTGCTCCCTCCCGTCGGAAAAATAATAGCTAACATAATTCTGGAACGCATTGAAGAACATCTCGACCACGTTGATGACTTCTGTTTGCTCTCTTACCAGGGCATGAACCTTGGCCAAAAGGTTCTGGATTTGTGTAGAGAGGTAAATAGAGTTGGACTGAAGATAAAAGCCAACAAAACCAAGGTTCTCAGTCTGACGAGTCATCGCAGTCTCTATATCTGCATTAATGGGCAGCGCATTGAAGGCATCAATCAATTTGTATGTCTAGGAAGCGTGGTTTCTGCCGATGGTAGCTCATCAATACCTGTCTGTGTCGTATCATCCGGGTATGCTGGTCTGATACTGTTTGAAACGAAGAATTCGCCTGGCACCCATATGCAATGTGACCGGAAGGCGAAGGTGGCAGCGGATAAATGACACATTAACGAGCAGAATCCACTCTCCCTTTAAAGACAGTTGGCACAGAGTAGTAGAGGAATGCAGGATTTCAGAAAAACGTGAAGAAGAGCTGAAGCGGATGATGAAGGCGCGTAGGTGTGGTTGACGCGCTATATTCCGCCAAGGGGTAAATGGTCATTATATATATGAATGATGCATGAACAAAAGGGTCTCAGACAAAATGTGAATAAAACAGAATTTTTGACTGCCTATTTTAGGCAAATTTGAACGATTTAAATATCACGGATCGATGCTATCACTGGTAACGGGTGTATCATGTATTTTGGCACTAATTTCAGGCGTTTATTTGATTGCATAAACAAACACACAAATGTAAACCAATGCACTAGTCACACTTAAATGTACTCCTACTGAACTGTCAAACTCAAATTAGATCCATTCAAAATGTCGTACAAGCTCGATTTACGGAAATCTGTCGCCAACATGTTTGGTGGACTAAGTTCTAGTGAAATTCTTGAAATGTTCAAAGACAAGCCAATCTCTCGCAGAACAATTTTCCGTGTTCTGAAGGATTGTCGCGATGGTAAAGAGCCCGAAAACGAAAAGCAATGCGGTGGTCCATCCAAATTAGGTGCCAGAACAGTCATAAGTCTGCTATCAAGTGCGAAAAACAAGGTTGGTCAATCAACACGCAAATTGGGACGAAAATTTGGTGTTTCGAAAGATACAGTCCATCGTATTTTGAAGAAAAACAACGTAATTTATCGTAAACGTCGACGAGCACCAAAATATACAAAACAACAACTCGAAAAAATACCAAAATGCTGCCGTGCACTTCGTGACAAACACTTTGCGAATGGAAAATCCATAATTTTGGATGATGAATCATACTTCACATTCTCGCATCATGAATTGAGTGGCAACGATGGCTTTTATACTGACAACATTGAAGCAACAGCAGATGATGTTAAATATGCCGGCAAATCAAAATTTGAACCAAAGGTGTTGGTGTGGGCAGCCATTTCATCGAAGGGTGTTTCAGAGCCTTTGATTCGATCAAACAAATCAGAAGCGATCAATGCTGACATTTATATCGGCCAATGCTTGCCGAAATTGAAGCAATTCATCGAAAAACATCATGGTCGTGACGAAATAATGTTTTGGCCGGACCTTGCAAGCTGTCATTATGCAAAAAAAACATTGAATTGGCTGACTGAGCAAAATATACCATTTGTGCCGAAAAAGGACAATCCCCCAAACGTACCTCAGGCACGTCCAATCGAAAATTTTTGGGCAGTTCTCAAGCGTATGGTCTACGTCGGTGGCTGGGAGGCTCGAAACGAGCAACATTTGATTGGTCGAATCAAGAGAAAGTTGAAGGAAATCGATCCATCGGTCCGCCAAAACCTGATTCGGAACATTCGCTCCACACTACGAAAAATCGAGGACCATGGTCCATTAAGTGTACTGTAAATGTATTTTTCGACGAATCATGAACAGAATAAAGTACGATTAAAAGGATTTTTCAAATCGATTGTTTGTTTTCGAATGACATGCTTTTGAAGTTAGTGCCAAAATACATGATACACCCGTTAAAGTGCGTTATGAAATGACTTTACGCATCAGCGTAAATTGAATGAAATGGTGTTCTGCAACTGGCGTTCTTTGTCATCGATGCATAAACGAACGTCTCAATTTCAAAATTTAGCTGCGTCGCTGAGTGCAGCAGAGAATGAACGCGCCTCAGGGTAATGTAAACGAAGATGTTGCGTTGGACCTGTGGTGTAACATCGTCAAGCAATTGTGAGAGTCCCTTTCAATGGTACGGACATGTAATTCGCGCTAATGGGAACTCACTTGCCAAGATTGGTCCAAGCATCGAAGTTGATGGGAAACGATTAAAAAGCTGGCCGAAAAAATGATGGATTGATACCCTTGATGGTGACTTGAAAGCTTCATGACTTCATCCAAAGCAAGCATTCGACCCCATTTCGAACGAGACAAACGGTGAAGGAGAGAAAGATTAAGGGGACAATTGACTAAAGCTTGAATTGTGAGAAGGGGCATATATATATTTGAGCTAACCTATTTCATTTATGCGAACTCTGTCAATGAGAAGGTCAGGAGGTCGCCTCCGATATGCCCTATTTAGGCCTATGAAAGCACAGTTCACTGAACAACTTATGAAAAGGACACAAATGCTGAGGGATCGAACAACTGATTCTCGCAATATGGTATTTGTTTAAATAAAGAAATCAACCTTTCACTTGAAAGACTAGCTACCAAATTCACTCTAAAAAAATTGTTAATTTGCCTAGAGCATATCGAAGTGATGAAGCACAGCTTCATCAGGGCTGTGAAGAAGGATATGAATGTCAGACATTCTGTTTGATTAACGGTTCAAAAATTCCGATGCTAATGACTTCAAATTACTCTAAAATAAATTTATTTCAACCAAACTGTCGAAAACAACCAATATAATAGCAGTGAAGTGGTTTTATGGTTTTTTTTATATTCCTATCAATGCTCTGGTGAAGCTAGAACCCTTTTTCTTTAATTTTCCACTTTCATACTTCTCAAAATTAGATTGAAAGTGTCATAAAACCTATCAATTTTACAGCTTTATGTATGGTTTGTTAATCATTCAATAAGTAGACATGTCTTATACTATTTATAATAAGTAATCCTCTAGCAAAAGAGAATATTAAATTCCATTTGAATAATATGCACATTGAAAGAGTTGATGTAATATTATATATAACACACTTCAATATTAATCATTACAACTATATTTGTACTCGTTTTATATTTAAGCTAATCATCATCTTTGTAAAAAAATCGATTTTCATTTATTTCAGTTCGTTCTATTCTTATCGTCACTTTACTTTTCCCTCAATTTTCTTTTGGTGAATATACATAAATTCAATAATCTGTCGTTTCATCAAATAGGCCTTGGACTACTTGTTTTATTCGTTTCATAATGTTACAAATATATTTCACATGTTTGTTATCCTTCAAAGGTATATTAAATCTGGGTATATTTCAATATTCTAATGATTATATGATTATTTAAACAAATAAAAGAAAAACGGCAATCGTAAGACTTTATTCGTCGATTTTTCATGAAAATTAGGTTCCAACTTCAAATTTTTTTGTTATATAAACTTTTTTCAAGCCAACATTCTTCTGGGACCGGTTAAAAGATATTTTTTAATTAATTAACGCTTCAACAAAGGGCTTAGATTTTATTTAATATTTTTATAATTCGTCCTTTTTGGACGTACGTGAGGTGCATAAAGCACAGCAAGACAATATAGATACAAGTTTCATTGTTTTAGTAGACACAAATCAATCCGCAACTCTGCCATCATTAGCTTTACTCCAAACGTAAAATCGGCCTGCGCAAAGTATCTTTCTACTAAATATGAAACAAAATTTTACTCATTGCAATATCTTACCGAAAAAGGGGAGGCTGATAAGAAAATACTTGATAACAACTATGCTGTTAGCGTCTTGATTCAAAAGGCTCAGATTAGAAGGGCATTCCTAATTAATTGTCTGCCACTACAAGAATTTTAAATTCGTAAAGCTTCGCATTTTTTTGTTGTTGTTTGCTAGATTAGACTTTTCTTAAATATACTCTATGCATGTATGTATATAATTTAATTTTTTTGTTTTACTTCGGCAATCAAAAGATCCCGAACGTGTATGTATAAAGGTTTTTGTTTTTATTCAAATGTTCCGACGAAAAAAGATCTTCATAAAATTTTGAATCTATTTTAAATGCACAAAACATCTATCACAGAGTTACAATATAATTTTTACACATAATTTTCTTTTCTTCACATTTTTTTATTTCCTTATTTGTTCTTTGATTTTTGATAAACATTAATTTTTTTTTGCAAACGTGCATGCAGTTTTCGTTCATCATTCAATTTGATTGTAACATAAAACACAATTGGACATGGAAAATGATCCTTCACACCACTTTTACAGACAAATAGTTTTCGCACTTAAATGGAAAATTTGTTCTTGTCTAGATTAGGCTTACATTCTCATTTTCTTATATTTGTAAAACAACATTCCATTTCCATGTATTTTCTTGAATATCTACGCTAGCATCGTTAGGTTTTCAAAAATAATATCTTTTTACTCTGCTACGTAGAAAGTGAATTCAATTATTGAATAAAACTTTTTTATTTCATTTGGTCAAGCAGCAAAACCAAAGTATAACATGAATTTCCTTTTGTTCTTGCGTTAGTTCAACTTTTATTTCAATACGATCCAGCTTCCTGTCTACTATGTTCACGACTCAGCTTCCTTTCTTCTATCTCCTACGGCATTAACATCAACAAAATTTGCTGGAAATTTCCGTCTAGACTCCTTAAAATTGTCATTCCAAGATAGTCTCACATCAATACAGGACACCAATTATTTCTGAGACAATCAGTTTGGAGTAGATTTTTCTGAATCTTTCACAATTTTTTTAGATACCGTTTCTAATTATATTTTTTTCTGCATCACAGGTTCAAATAAAAATTGACCAGGATTGGATTTTCATTTCATTTCTTTCGGGATTTTACTACAAAATAATTATAATACTTTTCAAACCTCCAGGGATGCTACGAAAGGCACAACATACTAAATTCGATGTATGGAAATCGTAAGCAAGATATTTGTCATTTTTTTCATTGAAAATATCTTTTATTTCCAATAAACTATGACTTATTACAATACAAATTATATAAAAACCAAATAAATCATACAGAAACGTAAGGAGCTAAGACCAGAAGAAACCAAAATGAAAAACTGAACTCATTGAAATTAACCAGAAATGAAAAAGTTCAGCGACTTAGCCATAAAATAGCTTTTAACTTTTGTAGAAATGGTCCTGCTGTCGAAACAGTATCTGTTCTTCTCCCACCTAAACGAACCCAGAAAGTACCAGTTACCAGGCGATAAACCAAGCCATATCGTAATCATAGAGTGTTACAGCTTACTCCAGTATTGGTCCTTGTTAACATCTGTCATGGAAGGCGTAATCAGATACGACCCCCGCGATAGCCATCCTTTACTGGAAAGTGTTTCACATAAACTAATTTTCCAGATACCCCACTCACAATTTCTTGAATTTTTTAGCATCATACCAGTCCTTGTTACCCACGATAGAGCATAAAACCTAGGAAACGCCTCCTGAATCAACACCAAGAGCTCTACTATCAAATCCTATCTCCATCCTTACATGGTGTTCGCTGGGAGTTCAATCTTAATGAAAAATCGAAGACGAAAAAGATGAGCCCCACACGCCTAAAAACAAGGCAAAATGCACCAACTAGTCCTTCAGGTTGGGGATGGAGAGGGCTGATAACAGGAAATATTAAGCACCCATGCCATAGTTACCTAATTTTTCCAGGAAATGAGAGATGAAGGCTCGGCGGAAGGAAACTTCAGCCGCAAAGATGAGGGAAAGCTAGAATTTTGTCTGTCAGAAACTTGTTTTTCGCATCTACCAAAGCAAGCGAAAGAAAGGGAAGTTGATGATGTGAATGCACAGCGTCTTACAGCGGTACATGGAAATAGATCTATGCAGCCGAGACACCCTGAACCTGGGAAGGATCCCACCAGACGGCAGCGGAAGACACCGCGAAAGAAGACGAAACTTCTTGGGAATGGGGACATGGGGGTTGCTGCAACACAGTGGAATATCACAATCTATTGGTTGACTTGCGTTGAAGATGTCTTGTCGATGGTGAAAGATCGTTGGAAGTAGAATTAAGAGCGATGAACGATTCGTCATTAACATTCACGAGTTTCTTTCGAAGTTTAGCTCTATTACGAACCACAATTCGAGAGCAGCCGTTGAAACATTACATCGAGGTGTACTAGTTGCGGAACGATCGTACAATCCTTTCATCCTTCAACATGAACAAGGAATTCAGACGACGTTTCGAGCCAAACACAATGATATTACTGGAGAAGATAATAGCAGTATTGATTACAATGATGAAACGAAAGTATAATAAAAATAATAATCGTTGGTGCAACAATCCAATTCGATCAAGGCCTTGAAGTGTATTAGAGTACTTCATTCAGGACCGTAACGGTACAATACAGGACTACAGTACCCTCTAGAAGGCAATTTGGTCAGCATTGCGCTCGCCCAAGATTATTACCCTGATTTGACACAGGTACTCATTCACATTCGACTGGTATCCGACGTCAAATCACGATACAAATCCTACTGTCACCAGTGACATTTGAACCGCGATCTTCTGTACGACAGCCTTGTGCTCTAACCACACAACTATCGGGATGGAAACGAAAGTATAATTCTACAAAATCGACAGTATCAAACGTAACCGTGCCACCAAGAAAAGCATCAAAGCTTTTTCAAAATTTGGGCGAAGAAAAAATAGCCGTTCCTACACCTCCACAATCAGGGATCTGGCGTCGAGTAGTGAAGAACGCAGAAAAAATAAAGAATCTGTTTAGAGAACTTGTCGCTGAAAAAGAGTTTTGTATTAAATTTAATGGAAATGGAACCAAAATTATGAAAGGACTCTGCAATTTAGTGTTTTGGTGTGTGACAGGCGGTCAGCTAACACAATTTTTATTCCTCTCCAAGTCTCGTTCGATTAATAAAATGCAGGGAGTAGTATCAAAATTATTATTTGTGACATAACTGCAGTTACTACGGGAAGGAAGCATGGAGTAGGAGTAACTACAAACACAATCCAGACGAAAGAATCTAGGAACGCCTCAGTTTGTAGGTTGTCAACATCACAAGGGGAAGCCCAATCATGCGTCCTCTTCAACCTACCCCTGGAGAAAGTGATTTGCGATGCAGATGTAAATGTGAGACACCATTATCGATATTGACATTATGGAAAGAACAACCCGAGATGTGCCGTCTACCTTCATCCAGATCGAGCAGGCGGCGCGAGATCTCGGGCTGCACATTAATGAAGGCAAAACGAAATACATAGTTGCAACGTCAGCGCCAAACACGAAAGAAAGAACAACACCGAATCACACTGGTCAAACGGAAACAATAAAGATAGGAGACTACAACTTTGAGACCGTTGAAAATTTCTCCTATTTAGGGTCGAAAATCACAATCGATAACAGCTATGATGATGAAATACGCGCACGGTTGTTGTCAGCCAACAGAGCCTATTTCAGCTTACAAAAACTGTTCCGCTCGAAACGTCTCACCATAGGGTTAAAGCTCTTACTGCACAAAACGATGGCCTTGCCAGTCCTCATGTATTCCTCGGAGACCTGGGTCTTTAGCAAAAAAACTTGACCGTGTTCGAGAGAAGAATCCTCCGAAGAATTTTTGGCTCCCTACATGAGGGTAGACGATTCTGTAGGCTACATAACGACGAAATCTATAAGCGATAACACGACTGTCTGGTTGTGGATAAAATCCGGCTCCAGGTTGCGGTGGGTGGGCCACTTAATCCGTATGAGGATGATTCAGCCCGGAAAGTCTATAAGGGCAATATCTATGGTAGAAAAAGAAGACTAGGCAGACTCTGCCTGAGATAGAGCGATGGCGTACGTCAGGACGCCAGGCAGCTTTTAGGGATATCGAATTGATTGATGATTATTATAGAAGGCTTAGACCGAATACCGGTTGTTGTGCCGTTGATGATGCTCGTGTCCTTAAAATTTCTCTTCGCAGTTTTTAATAACTATATTAATAACGGCTATTTCCCCCATCTACTTGGAAACTAACAAAAATCATTGCGATCCGAAAGAAGGAAATCTCCTCCGAGCCAAACAATTTCAGACCCATTTCTCTGCTTTTCAAGTAGGAAAACTTTTTAGGAGAGCCTGGACAACTGAATTTGTCCAGCATTGTAATCTCAAAAATATCTGTTCTATATCAACTTGGGATAGGAATTTCCCGATCTATTGCCAGTAACATCACGAGTACCGCAAGGATCCATTTCGGGGCCTACCTTATATGACATTTTCACGGCTGATGTTCCCATTTCTGAGACTGACACTGACGTTATTCACATCCTTATCTTCGCGTCAAACCTCCACCCCAACAAGGCCGCCAAAGCAATACTACTGTGATGTGCGATTGTATATAGTAGTTTTAAGTAGTTGTACGAAGTTAGACAATTAAGTAATGAGACTGATTTTATTGCCGCGCTTGTGGTAAACCTGGAACTTTCAAATTCCCTTCTCCTCTCCATTGATATATTTACCATCCCTCTATCGTGTTTAGTAAACGTGCGTCGGTGGTGCTCGTCACGAAAATGGAGAAACGAGCAACACGTCGCGCCAAATTGTGCGAAACAGCTTCGGAAACGTACGCAAAAATTGTAAAAGTGTGTGGCGCGGCAGCATTCGAAATTTATGCGAAAAATGCGAAGAAATAGATGGCGCGGAACTCTCCACTTTTTTTAGAACTCGCTACGGGAGTGGAGGACTAGCGGTGAGAAAGTGTCGTTGGTTGGGACAGGAAAAAACCGCATGGAAATAAGCCGGTCTCTTCTGTCGCAACCACCGGGAGACACACGCGGTCCATCAAATAAATACGAAAAACCTTTCACCGTTAACCATATAGTTAAACTCGCAAAGGTAAGACGTGGAATCCTGCGACTACGGTGATAGTGCTCTTAGTCGTGCCCAGGTATTTCAATGGCATAAAGAGTTTAAGGAGAGGCGTGAAAGCGTGGAAGACGAGGCCCGGGGCGGGAGACCAGTTGAGGTGCGGATTGACGCGAATGTGCAGCGTGTGCGCGCCATAATCCGTGAAGATCGGCGTTTAGCAGTTCGAATATGAGAACTGGATATGAACCGTAAAACGGTCAGACAAATTTTAACAGACGATTTTAGGATGAAAATGTTGTGGGCGAAGCTAGTTCTAAAGAACCTTTCTGAGGAGTAAAAGCAGCATCGAATGACCGTCGCAGAAGACTGTTTGGAACAAGTGGAGAACGATCCCACGCTGCTTGATCGATATGATATGTCACCCTGGGACTTTTTTGTTCTCTAGAACAAAATCGGTGGTCAAAGGAACCCATTTTGAGTCAATTATGGACATCCAAGCGGCTGTGACGAGGGTACTCGTGGACATGCCAGTCGAAGCGTTCCAGAAATGTTACGAAGAGTGGAAAACATGTTGGAATCGCTGTATAGCTGCCCAAGGAGACTATTTTGCAGGGGGATGGCAGAGTTGTAGAATGATTTTTAAATATACGGTTTTTATGGAATCAATCTCATTACTTAATTAACTAAACTCGCAACTATCCTTAGTTAGAATTAAACATGCAAATAGTAGTTTTTTAAGTAAGTAAAATAAAAAACTTCTGGTGCTTTTAGTGGGAGCGCCGCTTTTTAAATAAAGTCAGTTAAGTTAAAAGTAAATTTACATAGAAGTTCGGGTAGGCCAAACAAATGTAATAGTCACTCATTGAAATAGAATTAGGAATTATATTTGGCTTTGACGGTTTCGATCGCAGGGCAGAGGCGATCTCATCAGGCGCTGCCTCAGCGCGATCGAAACCGTCAAAGCCAAATATAATTTTTGAAAGTACTGGACGCTCGCCCACGAACAGAGTAGTCCAGGCACTTAACATAAGAAGGAAGTTGGTTCTCGAACAAGTGCAGCCCGCCATCAAGTAGGGCGCAGGACAACGCATCCTAAACAATAGAATTAGGAGCTACGTTCAACTTAAGCTAGAAATAAACAACCAATGCTGAGATAAGCCACTATCGAAAATAAAAAAAAATCTAAAAAAAAAACTGGGCGCACAACAATGCCCTGCATCACATACACCGCACTAACACCAACCCGTATGCGCGGAATTTCGCTCGCGCAACTCCCGTCGCGATCGAACATGTGCAAGACTTTTCCGTCTCCATAAAATTTCAAAGGATGTGCTGGGAGTTGAATCTCCTGTGCATAGTCTTTTTGACCGGTTGGAATGAAATTCTACCTCCTGTTCAAAATATGTTTGCCATCAAGGTATCCATACAATTTGCGTACCACCTCCCTATGTAATTTGAAAGTGGATTAAACAAAACATCGGTCCAAACATAAATCTGCGACTAAATCCTGAAGACGTACTAATTGCAAACTTTGCAATAGATGTGTTAGAAAAGAGTGTGTTGGCGAGACTTATCTAATAATCGCCCGGGCGGTCGTTGAATTTGTTCGAGGCCCTATAAAATTTGGATGGAATGGTCGTGGGATTCGAGTGGAGAGCCCATTCAACAGACAGCAATGGCAGGAATACCAATCATAAGACCAGTTTTCTGGCCGGAATATTGGAACAAAGGGAAATAAAACAAATTTATAGTGCAATAAAAAATCAACAGTATAATAGAAATCATAATAAACCTACAAAACATTTCAAGGTTACATTTTTTACTCTTCTTTTAAAAAAATAGTCTAGAAAATATATGCAATAAAAATTTATCATGTTCAACATGAATATAATGCAATCACGATCCTTCCATTTTTCATGTGTGGTATAAATTTGTTTTGCTTCGTCAAAATATTAGAAGTAATTCCAAATAATGCACGAAAAAAATAAGATACATCCATTACACTCTAACTATAACGATTAGCATTCGATGTAACTTATTTGATTTGAATTTGGGGCCTCAAACATGCATGGTTTAGTGTGCACAAATAAATTGTCTAGGTTACACGATAGTTCACGATTAAATTTGATAATCAAATCGAAAATCGATATCAAAGGCAACATTTAAAAATGTTTCAACCACTTTGCGTCCTAAAAATATATCTCGTACTTGATGACACCTCAAACAAGTAGCAAATCCAATTCTATCTCACGAAGCTGAGAATCCTATCTAAATATGCTACCAATTATGAAGTAAAATAAACAGCTTTAGTTGAAATTCAGTAGATGCTCCTTTCACGAAAAAGATCATCGTTCCTACAGTGTCCAGGTCATAAAAACGGATTTTGTTTACTCACCGGATGTGTGCAATTTTCCTATTTCTTCAATTCCGTCACGAATCTCTGATGAAAGTTTCCTTGGGGCGAAATTTGTCATAAAATTTCAATTTGTAGAATGTTCAATAGAAATCATCCAGTAAAATGTCCTAGAGATTGCTCAAAATATCTGAGCCAATTATCGATTCCGTGACACCATAGTTTGATAGTTCGTCAACATTCTCCGGTAATGCATTGGTCAGGAGCTTGCTCGGAGTTGCAGTGTCCACCACATTTGATGGTAAGTTTGTCGTAACAACGGCAACAGATGGGGCGACGCTACGGGTGTACATTTTTGGAGAGGAGTCAATTGTGTTTCCATTTATCAGAAAGTCCTTGTTGAATTCCGGGCTGTATCGAAACGACGATGTGTTTATTGCGCTGGGCGTTGTTGGAACGGATTTCGATACATCGTACATTTTATTACTCCCGCCAGGTTTGTTCGGTTCACAACAGCTTGTAGTCTTCAATTTGTAGTTGTTCATAGGAAGCGGTGTGGATGGAACAGAGCGCGAAATCGAACTGTTGTTGTTTTTAATATCGAAATCATTTGGAAGTAGATCTGGAACACCCAACGCTGATTCGCTCGACGTAATATCGTCAAGAATTGGAGCAATTTCACTCGTTTCCAATTTAATAGATGGCTGCGACGTATCGGCAAATATATCAAGAATAGAAGCATCGTTGAAATCGGCAAACTCAGGTGGTACAGGGGTTTGCGCCACTGAACTACAAGCAGATGAAAACCCCGGAAAATTGTTCGAGTTGTTGAATGCTGGACTGCTGCGACAATGCAAAGGTACGCTTTGCGATCGTGACTCGCCATTTCCGGAAATGTTACAACTCATCATATTCTGACCGCGGCACTGCATGTCTGCGGACTGTAAGAATTGAGGATCCGCAGTTAAACCTCCGCCGGCAGAGAAAACAGGCATTACAGAGCCCTGCACCAACGGTGTCGTACCAAAACGAAATCTTTGTTGCACCAGCGAAGGACTGGGCGGCGCGGACGAACTAATTGGATTGGAAAAATCAGTCGCTTTACCGAATCCACTTCCAACGGACCCGAGCACAGGATCACTTACGCCGTGATGATCCGTTCCTGGAAGTGATTGTTGCTTATGTAGTGGAGGCTTTCGTACAGCAGGAGTGTTTCGCGGACTTATAAACGGGCTATAGTCCACTGAATTATGCTGGCCACCTGGTGATATTGGCACAAAACTGAAATTTTTTCGTCTCGTATTCGGGCTGTTTGGTACGCAAGAGCGGGCGTTCATGTTGATCTTTCGTCTTGGTCCACGTAATGGCGTAACATTGTTATTATTGTTCGTTGGATTTTGATTCATTTGATCGGCAGTGCAGCAGCGCAAGCCAGAACGCTCGTCCGACGGAGCGCCATGATGTCGCTGCGACATCATTGCTAACGATGCGGATGCCGATCCTCCTGGGTACATTCCACTGTACGGCCCCGCCTGTTCCATGGGCGATTTATTCATTCCTGAGCCTTCACCGTCTTTAGTATTGTGCAAGTTTTGTTGTAAGTAGTATCTTAGTTGGTTAATTTCTTCTTCGTTTTGATTATTTGTTTTCTTTTCGATTTTATTGTTTCCGTAAAGTTGGTAATTTTCTAGGAGGGGAAAGGACTGATTTTTGTAGTTTACATAGTTGGGGATCTCGCCGCTGCCAGGCGACTTATCCTCCCCATCTTCTTGTTGGAAATATTGTAGAAGCTCAGCCTCTTGGTCTTGTGAATTCTCTCCTTCGTTCAGGTAGTCATCGAGTTCATGCTTGTCCATATTGCAAATGCTTATCACTCGTTCGCGCGGGAGGCCCAAATTCTCCGGCAGAACGCTTTCCCCATTCCCATCTTTGGGCAATCCACTCATTTCTTGGTCTTGAATCAAATCCGTCTTTCCATTCTGATCCAATTTTTTGGCACGACGATGTTGACTTGGACTTGGGCTCTTCACCATGGATAATCCATTGTTGTTGATGGTTCTTTTAAATCCCACTGAGTGTTCAGGATGGACACTGTCTATCTGCGCCGGTGGTCCCATCAACCCTTCACCACTTTTCATAACTGGATAATTAGGTACTGCGTTTTGCATCCCAGGCACAGCTAGCATCGGCGCATTTCCAGTTGAATGAATGATATTCGACGACGTAGGATTCCATAGGCCTTTTGCCTGTTGCGCTTGACGGACTTTCTTGCAGTAGATCTTCGAATCGTAAGTATCTGGAATTTCTTCTTTAACTGAATTTAGGGGCGACTTAATAATAAGATTTTCTGTAAGGTTGGCATTCACTTTAGACCCAGGCGAGTCCTTGACATTAAGTGCAGCAATATTGGTATTAGAAGGAGCACAAATAGGCGATGATAAATTCGGAGCAACTAAGTTTTTAGTGGTTGAACAACCAACGACTAGGTCATTATTATCACAGGCTAAATTTGTACCTTGAATTTTATGATGCTTTTGTAGATTATGATTATTGTTATTGGCGTGTTCCGTAGCTACTAAATTCATCGGCACCATTTGTTGCGGTTGCTGTTGAAGCTGCGGCGGTCCTCCTTGTAACGGTGTTGTCATCAATGAAGTCTGCACGTCGACTAGGGGGGATTGAACGATTGGATCTATCACTTCCTGCTTAATGTCCACTATGGAATTATCGGATGCCATTGATGGCACAGCTGCGGATTCTGAAGATGATGAACTTCTTCGCTTTTTCTTTCGTCGTTTCTTTAGAGGGCTTGTGTCCTGGAAATTTCGAACAAAAAAGAAAATAGAAATGTTTTTTTCAACGCAGACTTGAAGCAGCAACAACAGAACAAATCTAAGAAAACTGACAAATCTCCTCCTTACCACATATTTGCGTTTCTCCTTAGATTCACGTTGCAACAGTTTCTTTTGCAACAGCAGCCTGGAGCTATTAGCAGCCGGCGATGACGAATGATATTTATTAATGTAATTGGCCAGTTCTTTCAGAGATGTAAACGTTGAATTCAATAAACCTTCGGCCCATGTTTTTATCACTTTCCACGACTCATCGTCCACAGTTTCAGTCAATTCACCATGGCTACCAGCATTCACACTAAGATCGGGAAGACGTGGCGGATCAAGTTTAGTAGCTTTACGCATGGCTGCATAACAATATCTTGAATGTCCACGTGTACCCAATCGTCTGGGACGAATTTCCGGAAAGACTTGCTTCATGACTTTACCAAAATCGGCGGTTGATAATGGTTTAATGTTGACACGTTCGCAATATGATCTAGAAGGGAAAGGCTGCTAAGTGTTAAGCGTTCAGGAAGTTAGAATGAAACCGTAGATCTTACAAATAATCATTGTAAACATCTTGTTTTGGTATTGAAACTTTAGGATCATGTTCTAAATGTGATCGAACCCAATTGATGGTGTGATTTATTTCAGAACGCGTTCCTAATGGATTTTGTGGCTGTCTTAAAGGATCTACAAAAGTTAGATGTATATTTGTAATTGTTGTTTGGTCTTGTTTGCAAATTGATTAATTGCTTACCAGTCTCTGGAGTGCCACCAGGCATACGCAGGTACAATAGTAATCTCTCTGGAGGTTTAAGTAGTGAAACCTTATCCAAAATTTGTAAAATTTGTTGTTTAGCATGATCGCTGTAAAAAGAGGAAAGTTGATTGTTAGCACTAAGATAAAGTCAACCTAATTTATGGGTGAGATTCGAAGCAAGAGACTTTAGACTATGACAAATCAAAAGTGTGAGATTTGACTGGGATTGAAAAAAACTTTGTGTTTGCGGCGAAACAGAACAACCGCGCGCTTCGAAAGTATTGTTGAACTTAAAGGAGGTTTGAGGCAAGGCAGATCGTTGTTAATTTGATCAGAAGAAGAAACTAGGCCGCCCTTAATAGATGAATGCGGAGTCAGTTACCACAGTTCAGTAGTTCAGGAGTCATTCGATAGATATGCTGTAGCGCTTCCTCCAAAGACGGTCCTACGTTCGCTTGCTTTAAATAGTTGCAAAGGTGCCTTGATCGGGAACCGGATCTTTGACATTCCCACCACAAACTAACACATGGGTCATTAAGTCCCAAGACTAACCACTAAAACGTACTTTTTTTTGCAAAATTCGACTTTATTCAACAAGATAGTTGCCTTCCATAGCGATACAATCATTCCAACGTCTTTCTAAACTTTCGATACCTTCCTTATAAAACACTGTGTCTTTAGCCTGAAAATAGACCCCAGTTGCGGCTACAGCTTCACCATCGGAGCCGAATCTCTTACCCTGGAGCTCCCTTTTGAGATTTGCGAACGAGTAGAAGTCAGATGGTGCCAGATCTGGTGAATGTGGGAGTGTGGGAGCAATCGAATAGTAAAGCGTGCAATTTCCCCATCGTTTTGAGCGACTTGTGAATAGACGCATTATCCTGGGCCAACAGCGGTTTTTTCTTTATCATGTTGGCTTAATTGTGTCAACCAATCGATCCAATAATTCAATATAGTAGTCGCTGGTGATTGTCTGGCCCTCCGGAAGAAAGCCCAAAAGCAAAATTACATGAAAGCCCCAAACCATGGAGGCCATGACCTTGTCTTCTGACTGTTGGATCTTCAGATGCTTGGCCGACTTTCGCCCTTTCGCCTCCATTCGGCTGGTGCTCCTTTTGACTCCCAAGTATAATGATGAATCCACATTACATCTGTTGTTATGGCGGCGTCCTCCCCGCCACCTCGTTACGGCAACTCTGTCGGCAGAACCAAAACCAAGTGACCGAGGAGAACCTCTATAATGGTGGCACCGGGAGGCGCTGTATCGCATTGGCTTGCTGGCCGTGATGCAGTAGGCGAATGCTCCAAAGGTCTAATTAGGGCGATCAGACCCCCCCCTGGAGTCACATACTTCAGGAGAATTCCTGTTGTATGTGCATTCAGCTCGGTTGTTTGCAGTTGGTCCCCTAGTGGGAGGTTCATGGGGGTTCTGCTTGCGTTCAAGCGAACAGAGACCTTCGGGTCTCAGCGTGGTGTTGCGTTTCAACACGGGTGCCGTACTGCTGGGATAACAACTCCATCCGTGCCTTTAAAACAATCCGCAACTCCTGCACTCCGGTCCGGAGGCTTACGGCTCCACGCGCGCGGTCGATCCGTTTTTTTTTATTTTCCAATTTGAACTCGCATTCTGTTTTTTTTTTTTTTCGTTAGGCCGTCGCAAATTCCTTCGTTTGTTGTCTATTTTGAAATCCGGTGCGGACCCACGCATCGGTATAGACACGTTAATTTTGTAATAATGACACGTGAGGGACCAAAGCGCTGAAAGGACCCCCCACATTCCCAAGCCTGGCTAGCGCAGAGGCGTGCAAGAACGTGTCGACCGAGCACTTTGATGGAGCTTCAGTCTTTGCGGGCGGACCTTCACAGTCAATTTCGTCAACTTTTTAGGTTTCTGGGATAGCTCTTCCCTCCAGGTCGTTCTCGGCCAACTAGAATGGTCATTTGATCCTTTTATTTCCTATAAGTTCATTACAAATGGCGCCCAACGCTTGGACAGTATCATTGGCCCATACCACTCCAGGCAAATCAGCAACAGATCAGATTTTCTCTCTGCGGTAAGCAATGGAATAACTGTTAAAATATGACCATCAGTTGCACCATCTTTTCATCGACTTTAACGCCGCCTATGACAACATAGCAAGGGTAAAACTGTACAGGCAAAACTGTTTTACCCTGGCTATGCTATCATAGGTGGCCTTAAAGTCGGTGAAAAGATGGTGCAATTGATGGCCATATTTTAACAGTTTTTCATTGCTTGCCGCTGCAGAAAATCTGATATGTTGCCGATTTGTCTGGAGTGAATCCTCTTTAGTATGAGCCGATGGTGCTCTGGCGGTGTGGGGCTAGCCAGCCCAGTAAGTTAGCGGAGAATATCTTATAAATAGTACTCAGCGACGTGATACCTTAATAGTTACAGCTCTGCGAATTATATCTAGGGAAAGTCGCCTAGTTCAGACCTAAGGTTGGCAGAAGGGCCACATTAATTGATGGTGGTTTATCCATCCATCCACAAGCCTCTGGATGCAGATTCAGGACTCTCTCTCTCTCCAAGTGTTTTCGCATTAGTTTGCTCTCATCCGAGGACCAACTTTTCATTTAAGTTAGCCATCCAGGGGCAAAGGGTTCTACTATTAGCGGACTTTCCCCCGTTCTTTGTGAGGAAAGCTTTTTGAAGTTACCCTGGGAAATGTATACCTCAAATTAGGGAGCAAGAACCCAGTCAAACTGTGGACAATTCTCCGCTGCTTCCGGTTCTCGGTGAGAAAAACCAGAAACCGTTTCATGATGAGAATTACGACAAACACAACACATGCCTCCCATGGCGATAAAGCAGATCACGTCGCCCCATATTCCGCCTAATTCTCCTCCCCAACTTTGAACTGAAGAAAAATTATTTTCACAAAGGTTTTCCCGAAATCTTGCTCTTATCGAAGCTAATCTAATCTCGTGGAGACCAACGAATTTATTGGCTTCCCGTCTGCGAGCGTACGCATCGCTTCGTCTATTCTTCTGGCTGCGATAAGGCAGCCGCCCACCTGAAGGCTACCTGACTTGGCTCGAGTTCACCTTCAAGGGAGACCCGAACAGCGGATATGACTGAGGCAATCAGTTGGACTCACATGCGCCAATTGGGAATCAACAAATCGCGTCCAATATTCCATCAATTGCACGACTGAAGTGGAAAAATTAAAAATCCGCCCAAAACATGAAACCGGCACCGTCCTGCAGCCGATCAGAACGTAAACAAATGCAAATTGGAAGAAATCTACACGAAAATAAAAAGATAAATAAATTGTCTGGGAAGTGCGCGGTCGCCGTGGAGGAACAAAGTCTCGGCACGCAGCGAGCGGGGGAAAACATTAGCGAGCGCGACAACTGCTGGCTCGATCGCTGGCCAAGTGGCTGCGAGCGCCAAAAAACTTGTGCGTCTGGTTCTGCGGGGCGGTCGCAGCCGGGGCGGGCGGCAGCGGAAAAGTAAACAGAACTGCGCACAAAAATCTATCACCTATTCCCATCGCACCGTTTATTGCCGAATTAATCGTTAATTTATGCATCTATGGCTGCGACGGGCGATCGAGAGCTGTCGGGCCCAGTTGCGAGCGCAGCAGGCGCAATGGGGAGGGTTTGTGCAATGGCGTTGGGGCGCACCCGATGCTGCCACTTCGTGGCGACCTGGTGGAATTTTCCCGGCAAACACGGACAGTAAACTTTACCCGATTCCGGCTTCGACCATTTGTTGCAGCTTCCGCAGCTTCTCCTCCTCAGGCATCTGCGTGGCCCCGTCGAATCCGCTGACTTTCGCGAGGCTGTTGATTTTCGAGATGCTCGTCAGCTTCTGCAGATCGAAACTCGACGGAGGGTGGTGGGTGGTGACGGCCGACGGTGGTGGCAGCGACTGGGCTTGTGGAAGCTGCTGGGAGTGCGGGTAAATGTCGTGGCCACTCGTGGACAAGTTCGTGGGAGCGGGGACAATGGGCATCGCTGGCACGGAGCCTCCCGTGGCAATCATTGAGAATGATGATATCGACGACGGTGGCGATGATGATGACGTCGAATCGTTGATAATCTGCCGACTGTTGCTGACACCGCCGCTGCTGCTGCTCGAGGCGAGGCCGACGACATTTGTTTTCGTATAAAATCCACAGCCACTGCTCCCCGTCGCTGTCGACGACGACGTACAGTTCTCGTCGCGTTTCCAATGTTGCGGCACATTTTGCTCCGACATTTTCACATCTAAATACGCACAACTCAAAGCCGCGTCCGTTTCAAATGCCATGCATCGTGCACGAAGACGAGACGTAAAGAAACAAATGAAAATTCACGAAATTCCTACGCACTGCACAAGACTACATCACTTCATCCTCACTTGAAACTCCATTTTCTTTCGCGATTTTTGACACTCCATCAGCTGTTATCGGAAATGTGACGCAGGGGGTGCCCGATGCATAGGGTCGGGCGAACGGCGAATTACGGACCACCAAGCACTTGCGCTCCTAACTGACTTCGAAGGAATCTATCTCTGGTCAGCTGCCAAAGGGACGCGGACCAGCTGTCGGGATGACAGTTTTGAAATGATTTTTGTACACATTTGGCGGGTTAGTGAGATTTGTTTATATTCCCGGCGTTTATCGCAGTCTGATTTAGATATTTTGTTACTTAAGTGCGTCAAGTTTGATGTGTTACAAAAGAAAACAGCGTCATGAGCAAGCAACAATCGTTGAAAAGCTTTTTCAACCGGACGAAGCCGCGCTCGGATTCGAATCCCGATCGAAATGGATCGAAATACCCAAAAGGTAACTTACCTCTAACCAAAAGGCTTTACTTTCTTGATAACATTGCAGAATTATTTCTCTATGGACATTTAAGCGGAACAAACCAGGATGGTCTTCGGTTTGAGGGAATCGGGTGAAACACGTCCTTGAACTTTGCAAGAAGTTTGCACTGTTCCCCAGTGGTTCCGTTCTTAATCGTAGGACCTGTACTGGACGGTGCTTTCGATTGAACCACGGGCGTACATCTCTTATGAGATGCGCTGTCTACCAATCTCTCGATTCTGTACGGGGTCTCTATTCATTAGCGACAGCTTCCTTATTTCCTTCGCTTTTCCTGAGCTATACAAGGCTCCGTTCGGTAGCGTGGAGAGCGATCGTAATAACTCCAGCTATCACCATTACAGCTGGCTCCGAGATAGCATGATAAGCGGACGCAACTCGTCGAGCCTCTCGTCTTTGTACTTGCCTTAGGCACTTATTGAGGGATTCAGCCCATATTTCGGAACCGTAGAGGACGACGAACTGAACCGCGCTAATCAGCAAGCGGCGGCTGTTGGATAAGGGGCCTCCGACGTTGGATATCAGCCGGCAAATCGCAAATATTCTGGCCGCAGCGTTGTCTGCGGCTTCGACAAAACCATGGTTTCATCAAACTGAATAGGGAGAACTGTGGGAACCCTCTCCTTGGTCAGTACAACGACTTCAGATTTTAACCAGGACTAGGGAAGACCCATGCTCAGTCCTCCATCTATTTACTTATGGCTCACCATTCTCAGTGTGCGCTAAGCTTGCTCAACCGTGCGTCCGACACGCAAGTTGTTCGTTTTGCCACAGCAATCCATCCCCAGCTGAAACCAAAGAGGCGTTTCAGCGAGGAACTAGACGCACGGCTCCCTCAATTCGGCTGTCACAAGTCAAAACGGACGCGTAGCGGGCTTCTCGCCTTGATCGCGTTTTCCTGCTTGACGAAGGGGTTTAGTCGAACCAAGAAGACCCGTTTGACCGTGCCCTCGACGTTGAGGTTATAATGATATAAAAAATTCGTCTCGATTAGCTTTCCGGAGGCCAAGTAGAACAAGTAACAGGGCCTGCGATGAAGAAGGGTCGTCTTGGGCCATTCTAGCAGCCTTCAATGTCCTGTGCCACCTTTCGAGCATTCCATTGGCCTGCGGGTGGTACGCAGTTGTCCGGTGGCGTTTAATGCTGAGGAGTTTGCCCAAGTCTGAGAAAAGAGGGGAACCAAATTGCATTGCCTGGTCGGTGATTAAAATTGCTAGTACACCAAAGCGGGGAATCCATTCTCGACAGTGGACCTCTGCACAAGTCTTTCAGAGGTAACGTGTGAACCTATGATGATTGTGAGGCAATGCCTGAAACCCTGCGAGTCTCGTAAAGGGCCAATGATGTCGAGGTAGATTGTGTGGAAACGCTTGGTGGACCGAGGGAATACTCCCTATTTCTTTCCTCAAATGCTTTGTAGTTTTGCCATTCTGGCATGCAACGAACACAGATCGTGAACGTCGTGAAATACTTCCTTTCGGAAATTGGCCGGAATATATGGCCTTCGTCCCTTGTCTGAGGTCTTGCAGTATATACTGGATGTTGAGCCGAAGATATGAAACTCCCTAAAAGTGAATTTGGAGTTGGTTCTCAAGTTCTGGAGAACTGCGAACTGCGATTGCTGGAAAATCGATGGTGGCGGGGATTTTGATCTCTGCAACATGTGACAAAGCGCCAACAACGACGTTATCTTTTCCAGACACGTGTTGAATGTCGGAAGTGAACTGGGTGGTAAAACTCAAGTCCCAAAGCTTCCGAGGGGACCCTTTGTCGGGCTTTTTTTTAAAGTAAAAGTGAGTGGCTTATTGTCCGTGAACAATGGAACGGCCTGCCTTCGAGGGAATACCAGAAGTATTTAATTGCGAGGTACACGGTTAATAACTCACGCTCATACGTGCTGTAGTTCCGTTGAGCGGGGTTGAGCTGTTTGGAAAGGAGCTGCCAGATGTGATTCACTTTTTAACGAAGAGTAGTACCTACGGTAATGTCTGAGGCGTCGACGAATACGGCCAGAGGTTCATCTTATTGAGGGAATGCTAGAAGTGTATCCACCAGCTGTTGCTTGGTGATATCAAAAACCTGGACAGCCTCTGGGAACTACACAATCAATCAGGCTAGAGGTTTTGGTCCGGCCCAGGCGAGGAGACGTTAAAGATCGATTGATGGTGGGCGGCATTGGGCAAGAAGCAACGATTGAAGTTTAACATGCCCAAGAACCTTCTGAGATCCTTAACAGTTTTTGGAAGCGAAACTCGAAATCGCTTGCATCTTGACTGGGTCCGTTTGGATGCCTTCAGGAGTAATCAGGTGGCCGAGGAATTGCACCTGCGGTTGTAAAAATTTGCATTTCTCAACGTTAAGAATTAGACCGTCCTCAAGGAGACGTTGAAAAATGCCCTCGAGGTGCTCAAACTCAGAAGAAGACGCGGCCAGAACATCATGTAAATATACGAAACAGAAGTTTAAATTTCACAGCACAAAGTGGATGAATCTCTGAAAGGTTTGCGACGCGTTGCACAGTCGAAAAGTCACTCTAGTGAATTCGAAAAGTCTGAAAGGTGTGCCTATTGCCGTTTTCGAAATGTCTTCGGGAACTACAGGGATCTGATGGTACGCCTTGACTAAGTCCAAGGTCGAGAAAATACCGCAGTTTACGGTAGAGTGTTCAAAATCATGGATGAGTGGGATGAGGTAAGGGTCTGGAATCGGCTCAGCATTTAGACGTATGTAGTTGCCACAAGGTCTCCATTCGCCATTGAATTTAGGGACCAAGTGAAGTGGCGAAGACCAACAACTCTCTGAAGCTCTGCAAATGCTCTGCTTAAGAAGTTTTTCGAACTCTTTCCACGGAACTGCGAGCTTCTGAGGTGGTCCTGGACGTACCTTGCAGAAAAATGGGGAGCCAGTAGTGTTGAATGGGGTGCTGAATGCTTAACGGGCTCAGAGAGGCTACGCTCGGTAGTGATGTTGCGGTATTTCTGCGCGAATACTTGCGTCGGCGATGCCTTCAAAAACGATGGAAAGAGGGCTGGGTGAGCAGGATGAGATTTTTCCTGATGACCTAAGGGAAGTTGTGAGATCAATCAGGGACTTATTATGTATACACACTAGCAATCCATAGTGGCACAGGGAATCCGCGCCTAAGATGGTTATACGCCAAAAAAGCACTTCTCGAAGTCCTAAACTCAAGTCTACCTGTCTGTAGCCATACGTGCGGTAGGTAGCAGTCGCCAGAAGTCACGGTTAATCTGTTTTGTTTGGTGAGAAATTCCAGAGGCTGGTACATTTTTTAGTCTTTTCAGCAAATCTATGATGGTACCAGCATGCCACGGTACTTGCCGAACGTCCCGATATCCTGTTAACCGATCACCCATTTCAGGAGGCGGATCTAGACCTTGATCTAGTCCTACTCGCGAAGCACCGACTGCCTTTGCCAACTCAGAGACAGTGGCTGTTAATGCTGCCACCATCTGCTGCAGCTGAGCCACCTGACCTAAGTTGTCACGGAATACCTCACCGACCATGGGTCGCACATGGAGCTCATGGATTTTGTCCGCGATGACGGCTAGCGTATACAGAGACCCCGAATCCGCACACGTCAGGATGGCCTGTTTGCTGTCCGGAAGCCTCTGCAGCAGCTCAGTGCCAATTTTGTCACTACCCAACTGCTTCACCCAGCGTTAGATCTATCAGTAATCGATTAAATTTACTTACTGATAGCGTTTTACAAGCTACTCTTTCAACCGACTATAAGAGCAATCCTCAAGGATGTCGGAGACAAGCCCAACGGTTTCCTCGTTCAGCTCGCGGCAAAGTGATTTGGGCCTCGAGTTGGAGAAACCATGCTGCCGGGCTGTTACGTCAAAACGGCGGCACCCGTATGGCCACGGTAGTTATCGCGAGACATTAACATTTTTATTTACCGTCACTGTGCACCTTGGGATCTCTTTCCCAAAATGCGGCAGTACTTTTATGTATTTCGCTAGCTTTTATATTCGTACCGGTAGCGCTCGTCTCATCTGAGTTTTACCCCGTACTGTCACTGCTCCTAGACTAAATTAAAAGAAGAACGTTATCTAGAAGATAGTTCTGATTGCGCTGTTGCCTAATTTTCCCAGAAAACGCGAGAGGAAGCCTCAGCGGAGGGAAACCACCCGCAAAGGAGAAGAGGCTACAGGCTAAATGTTGCTTGTCAGAACTTTCTCAGTCGCTTCTACCATTAAAAGTGGAAGAAAGGGAAGCTGGTTATATAAACGCAACAGGTCCAGTACCGGTATGTGGGAATAGCCTCATGCAGCTCGGACACCGTTCACTTGAGAAGGCTTCTACCCGACGACAGCGGAAAATACTGCGAAAGAAAGCGAAGCTTCTTAGGAGTACCACCACCAAGTGTGGCAATATCCAGAGAATAAAGTACCAGAAAGCTGAACTTTCGGCGATTACCCCGGTGAGGTCCGCTCTGGACGCAGCAGATTCTTCAGTCACAGGCGGTCTACAAACATAAATTAATTTTCAACATGCCAAAGCCTCTGTCTTTCTACTGACACCTAGGCTGGCAAAGTCGCAGGACTGCCTTTATTTTTCTGGTACAAGAGTCATGGATTTAATAAAGTGTGTGGTACTGGATCAGTAAAGGGTCCCAGCATCTTTTTCGATGAGATATCCTCGAGGCGGAGAACCTGCGTCCTGATGTCAAAATCGTTAGAAGCGACTATGCTGGGACATATTCTGTTCTCAAGATGTAGTTGCGTTCATTTCACAATACCATATTAATGGCAAGAAGAGAAATGTCATAGTGTCCTCCGCCGATGCAAGAACTAAGGAATTTCTTAGTGAATGCTGAATTAAATTGCCCCGAACTAATTGGGAACTCTGATTCGTCTACTTTTAGAATGCTTGTCCTATTTTCTGAAGCAAAAGCAGTAAAACGGTTGGTTGGAATCGAGAACTGCAAAATTTCAGGAAATCAACGCCTTATGATTCGTGCTTGTAAAAACAATAAGAATGAAGACTGGCCAAACTTCCGGAACTCACAGCTAGAATACTTTAGAACATATTGTGAGGTACTGAAAGGCGAAAAAGAGTCTTCAAGGCTGTACAGAGCCTTTAAAACGATAAGCGCGCCAACATGCTTACCATCAGTGTGTATGAGTCTACTCCTCACTTTTTGGCTTCAAAGACAGAGGACGCAACTCTGAAAGGCTAGTATGCGATGAGGTGGTAGGCATTGAAGGGGCCTATGACTGTGCGCCTTTCTATAAACTTTGTCATGTCACTAGAGAGCATAGTGTTAACGAAACTTTGAGTGGATCTATGCTATGTTAACGCAGAGATTGTTGTATTTTGAATGTGGTGTTGATCCCCACCTGGTAAAAGAAGCAGAGAGGTTGCCCCGAGAAGGTGTGTTATCGCCACTTCTGTTGAGTATGTTGATCGACTCACTACTATGCAAACTGCAAAATTTGTCAATACACACCGGGATTTCAGATCAGTGTATAGAAATATACAACGCGCTGTTGATTTGATTGACAGTTGGTGCCTCAGGCATGGCATGGTATTATTTAGAAAAAGGAGGAAACTGAATGGCCATTGAGTTCCAGAGATAAGAGACTTCAACTCTCCGAAAAATTGAAATATCTGAGAATCACTCTAGATAAGAAGCTTCTTTGAAATAAATATGTAGAGGTAAAGATGAAACGGGCTTTTACAGCGTATGTGAGAACCTTTGCTTGACATGGGGACTTAGTCCTCAGATAGTAATATATTGCTAGCATTAGGCTGATGTTCGCTTATGCATCCGTAGTATGGTGGGTTACGGTCAAATAAAAGAGTTTTCATCATAAACTAGCCGCACTACAAAGAACTGTGTGTCCCGGCATTACCGGCGCCATGAGCACGACATCCGACGCAGCTGTGAATGTATTTCTCAATTTGGAGCCATTGGATTTATTTATCCAGAGCACTACAATGAGAGCAGCTCATAGACTAAATAGATTAGATCTGTGAAAAAGTGACGGACGTGAAGGTATAGAGTATTGGGAGAACTGAATCTAGTTTTCGTAATGCTTTCTGCTGCTCGGATCCTCATACATCTGTTTGGTAGAAGATAAGAAGTTATCCTCAAACTGGGACAAACCAGAAGAATGCATGTTGGGATACATGTGTACTGAGGTTTTCTCCATCGATGGCTTAAAAACAGAACAGAGTTCTGGAGCAGAAGTCTACTTTATAAATAAAAAAGAGGACTGGGCTTTTCCCTTGTGACAATATGTAACAGTTTTCCAGGTTGAAGTGTATGCGATCCTAAAGGCGGCAACCTGGGTAATTGACAAATGCTTTAAAGGCAGGCGCATTGCAGTCTGCAGGGATAGTCAAGTTGCATTTAGGTCGTTCAGCAGACTTTCGATCACTTCAAAAATCGTTCAAGAATAGAGAAACCGATTGAACTCTATTTCTGGATTCAATACTGGTGGAACTACTCTGGGTACCCGGTCATTGTGGTGTAGAGGGAAGTGAAATATCGAATACCTTTGCAAAAGAAGGTTCAATTTTCGCCGGGCCGGGGCGGGAACCAGCATTTGGAATGTTTGTAGCATTGGCGAATTCTGCTATCAAAAACTGGGAACAAGCTTCTTATAATGCCAGATGGCAGAGGCTATCTCCTACCTTATAAACCCAGATCCCTCGACTCATTTTCCCATTATTGCTGCCATGCACTGCGGGTTCTCTCTTCACAAGCAACTGCTCCCTTATTTTCACCACCTTTTCTGGGGTATATAGACCTCCGCTCTGCAAAATGGAGAGCGATCATAATAACTTCTGCTATTGCCATTACTGCTGGCTTCGAAACGATACAATAGGCGAACGCAACACGCTACACCCTTTGCACCAATTTTAAATAAATGTGTAATTAAAAAACCCGGTTTTATCGTAATTGGAAATTCGAAGTTCGAAGTATTTCATTCGTTGCTTCGTTGACCGTTTCCTACGTCCCATTTGAATGATAAAAGCTTCTAAGAAGTTAGGATTCGCCAGTTTACTTACTTAGTTTATTGAATGTGAATTGAAAATTTTAAATTCTAATTTTAATTTTTTTTTTTGTTTTAGATGCGGATACTACTTACACCTCTCCTAGTGCCATTTCGAAAAAACCTCCGTCTACGATTAAGAAGGTGAGAAAAAATATACGAATAAAAAATGGAACCTGTTTCGAAGATGCTTATTCACTTTAATTTTTTTCTGAGAAAGACGCAATGTATGCAGCAGCTCTCGAGAAACTACTTTATAGAAAGAAGAATTTCATAGGAGAAAGGATTTCCCATATTTGCAGTTCATGAACTACTCGTTTGTGCGAGAAACACAGAAATTCGTTAGACACTGTCTCATCTCTGGTCTGGTAGCGATGTGATCCGTAGCCAAATGTTGGTGCTTTCTTTTTGCCTGATTCGCAAATATGAGATTCTGAGTTACATATATCAAGAACGAAACCACTTGATTCAGGCCTAAACTGATCCCAGCAGAATTTATTTTTTGGTCATTGAGGAAGTCCTGAGTCCGGCTGACATTACCGCAGGACTGCCCCTACATTTTGCTGGTACAAGAGCCATGGGTTCGATTTAATAGAATCTGTGGCATTGGATCAGTAAAGGGGGTCAGGATCTTCTACGATGAAAGATCCATAAGACCGAGAGCTTGTGTCCTGATGTCAAGAGGGTTAGAGGCTGGCTGAGACAGTTCTGTTCCCAGGACTTAGTTACGGTTATCATATAATATCAGATAATTGGCGAGAGGAAAAAATCATAGTTGCCTCCGCTTATGATGATAATTTTTTGTATCCTCCACCGACGTAAGAACAAAGGAATCTGGTAGCGTACGCAGAATCAAGTAGTTTCGAATTCTTAATAGGTTGCGATGCAAATGCTCAGCATAGTTGTTGGGGCAGTAGCAAATGCAATCCAAGAGGAGAGAAGCTATCTGATTTCATCACTTAGGTTGGTCTTATGACTGTATACGTGTACCTCAAAAGTGGCAGAGTTGATTACACACTGGCGGGTGCTACACGAAGACTACTGCGAACGAACAGTCTGCAATACAAAGGTGGAATTCTAGGAAAATCGATTGGACAAAGTTCAATGAACTTCTTGGCAATAAAGTACAGCTCCCTAGGCGACTATGGACTCCTTTGGGGCTAGAAGATGGATCGGAAACACTTTTAGAGTGCTATGAAGAAGTTTTTCTTATTTCCCGAGATTAAAACGGTAAAACGGTTCCTTGGTGGAACCGCGAACTGCAAAAACTTAGGAAATCTACCAGGCGACTTCTGAACCGTGCTTGCAAAAGCAGTAAGAACGAAGACTGGTTCAACTTCCGGAACTCACAGGGTGACTATAAGAGGCTCGTTAGGTGTTCGAAACGAGACTCCGTTAGAGCCTACTGTGAGGAACTGGAAGGCGAAAGAGAGACTGTGCAGAGTCCTTAAAAGGGATGAGTCGGTCAAGTTAGACTCCCATAGAAAACCCGATGGTACTTCCACGAGCTCCAGAATGGAATCAGTACAGACCCGCCTGGAAGTATATCATCCGGGAGAACGCATAAGAGAAGTGGCAGAGGGAGAGTTAACGGTTCTTGCAACCCCTTTAACACGCAAGTGCTGCAAGGTGAACTGGAATACTGCGAAAGCGGTTGTTACCTATGCAAGGTGAGAGCTGCCATATTGTCTTTTGAACATTTCAAAGCACCTGGGGTGGATGGCATCTATCCAGCAATGCTAAAGGATGGCATGGAGCATGCTAAGAAATATTTTTCTAACAAGTCTCGCATTGGGCTATGTGCCTGCCTCTTGGCAGAAGGTTAAGGTAGTCTTCATACCGAAGCCTGGGAAAGATGCCTATTCTAATCCAATGACCTTCAGACAGATCAGCTTATCGTCATTCTTGCTGAAAGGTTTGGAGAGACTGGTTGATTGTCATATTCGTGGGACGCACTTAGGTCGCACCCACTTAATGAAGTCCAATATGCTAACCAGCATGGAAAGCCCTCAACAGGGGTCAATCTCCCCCATTGCGGGACCTGAACCAACAATTGAAGTATCAGTAGCATTGGCTAAGTCTGTCTTCAAAAACTGGGAACAAACTACCCACAATGACAGATGGCAGAGCCTAAATGCTGCTCGACACACCAAACTTTTCCTGTCAAAACCAAACATGCGTATCGCAAAGTTTATCCTGTTGAAAAGCAGGAGGACTTGCAGGAGTATTGTGGGCATTCTGACAGGCCATGATCCAATAGTTGTATATGTTCAGAATAGAAATTATTCAAGATACTTGTCCCTCCTGCAATGAGGAAACGGAATTCACGGAGCATTTCCTATGTGAATGTATCGCCTATGGACGCATCAGGCATCAGATCTTCGGTGCTGATGTTCTATAGCTTCTCCCCCACCACACACACAGCTGGTGACGAACCGGAGCAATTGGGAAGAAACTTTTTCCACTGCTTGTGCCTGAGGCGCAACTGTCACTAGTTCTTTTGTAAAAACTTGTACGCAAATGCAAAAATTTGTAAAAAGAGTCGAGAAACAATTTTTTCCAGGGCAGAGCCAACTTATGGTACTCTCAAGGGTAACCAATGGCAGTAAGTCTATGAGCTACATATCTTGGAAGGTGAGACGGAGCGTTTAGTGCTTGGAAGTTGTTGGAAGGCAGATACAGACATCAACAACGGACGTGGTGCCAGTGGCAGCTCTCGAATTGTTGCATGACACCACATAAGAGGTCCTTAGGGGAACCCTACTCGATGGTACCATGTCGATGTTAAGCGCTTTCATCGTTTTTATAAGTTTCAACAAAGCGTTAGAATGTGTGACTCCTACTCTTCTCTTCCCTTCCTAGTTATTAACGAGGGATGTCATTGTCCTAATTTCTTGCCGTTTCGCCTTTTCCCTTTTCTTTCTTAAATCTTTCAGCACTGAGGGGCATGGTGAACAATCGTTGGATCATGGCATGGACAGGGGCCATTTTATGTGAATGGGAGTGGTTCGAATTATCTGGTATCGTTCGCTGAGTGTGTAGGCTTCCTGCAGGTATGAAAAAAAGATCCCCTTTTCCTCTCTAATGAGCCTTAAATCAAGAAATAGGAGTTCGCCCTCCGGTATCCCTGTCCCTCTTTCCTACGCCAAGGATGTGGAATTTTTACTCAGTAGCCACTCCTGCAGATACAGAAGCGCCTCCTTCACTGGGATGCTTGGAAACAAGCACTCCACACTAGTCGTTCACCTTGTTTCGAAAATTTCACATCTTTTAGTTTCCTGATGAGGTCATCTCTATTCCTGATGGCTTTTCCAGCGAGTAGCCCCCTAGTTCCTTAAACCTTTTCAACAGCCACTTGGCGATATTTTGTATAGGCAAGTTTGTGGCTGTTATAATTCCCCGTATTACTCGCTACATTGTAGAGAATCCAGCCAAACTTCGGATTCCCAACCCCATACTGCCAAGATCAAAGGGTCTACTAAAGATCCACAAACCTGGTAACGAATTCCGAGAAAAAACTATTTTTAATCAATTTAACTTTCTCCAATAGCTCGAATTGTAATCTCCGTACAAGCGGGCCTACAAAAATCGCCATTGCCGCAGCGCTTTTGTTAACTTCAGCTTTTTAGCTGGGCTCCTGCGTTTCAACCCATTTTTATAAAAACGCCCACGTAGTGTATGAACGGATATCTCAACGCCACTGTCTCTCACGTCTTGCAAGATACTCTGGAAGGTTGCAGTTCAAGCCTCTTGAGATTTTCGCCAAATTAGGCGGTCTTCCCTTTGACTATCCTTTAGCAATCGCCTGGATAGATTTTCCTCCCTCTTTTAAAAGAGAACCAACTTGTATCTTCTATTTTAACATTAATATCTCCATAAGTACGGTTTCTTGATACGCTGGATGAGAATTTGAAAGCTTCGCAATTGCATCTAGATCAGGTTTTTTATAAAACAAAATGACGCAATCGATCACAATGAGCCGATCCCGCTTGTGAACGGGACAAAGGCTGAAGAAGAAGTAGCTTGAGTTGGTGTTTCACCAAAGTAATTGAGCAAGCCCATGGGCTAAAAGTTTTTTGATACGCAGTTTACGATACAAGTATCGTAAGCGGCAATCAGAACGACTAAGCAGTCGTGATATTATTTGAGTCATAACATAGTCTATTTGCAGATCCTCAATATGTATCTTTAGCGCGTTCCTTTCTGTTTTCTTTAGCAAGACTTCATAGCTAACCGTCGTCTATTCAGATAGTTAGTGGTATCATGAAGAGCACACCCACCCTTGCTTAGGAGACGCTGTTGCGATTGCCATCTTTGGACTTCGTGGTGAAAAAATGACGATGTTTGCACCATATAAACTTCAGTTGAAATGTGTCTTCTTAGCCTGGCGACTTAGACGAGACTTTTCACATAAATGAACCATGGTAGGATTAGCGATAGACCGAAGGATTGCAGTATGGTACCACATAACCCAATCCTACACAAAACACTCCATCCATTTATCACATAATTCCGCTGTCTGTTTCTCATCGTTCGCTGCAACAGTTGGCCTCTAGCTCCATTTTTTGTTCTCTATTCTCGGTAACTCCTCACTTTGCTTGTGTTTTTTTTTTCAGAGTTTGTGTTACCATTGTCTTGTTCAGTAAGCTTTTGCTGCCGTTTTTTCTCCCTGAGCTAGGCGTGAGTCTATAGATGCTGCATTGCACTCGGTAGAGTTAGATTCGGTCCTGCTCTCATGCCCATTTCATTATGTCTCTTGTCAATGTAATCGTCCTGTTTTATCGTTATCGTTTTATCTTCGTTTGCCTGCGTTCCCACGAATCTGAATAATTTGTGATCCACGAGCCTAATAACTTCTATGGACACGCAAGGCTTTTTACAAAGGGGTCGTCAGGTATCCCAGGACTCCATTCGTGATGCTATTTACCCCTGCTGCGTTGTACCCATATACTTTGGGTTGGAATTTGAGTAATGCTTAGCTTCAAGTTTCGTTCCTAGCCTTTTTCTGAAAGAGACCCTCTACAATGGCAAATTTTAATGCATATCCAACAATTAAATTTCAGCCAACTGATACTGTCGTTCTAGACACATCGAGTGATGAAGAATTAGAAATATCTCCAAAGCGATCAGTTCCATTCAAACGAATCGGATTTCGTACAAAAAGTCCCAGCCAAACAAATCCTGCAAAAAGTGTTCCAAAAAAATCGTCGTCTGAAGAAAGTGTTTCAAAGAAAAAAGAAGAGAAAGACGCGACTACTCCTCGCAAATATAGTTGGACCAATATCGATAAGGAAATTAAGGAAGATTCTAAATACAAAATGGCAATGGATAGATTAAACGAAAATCTTTTGAAGCTTTCACAAACGTCGCCTAATAAAAATTTTATCAAGAATTTAGACACATCATCGTCTCCTGAAGAAGGCAAAAATAAGAAATTGAATTCATCCTTTCCGGAAGTGGATGAAGATTCTAAATATAAAATGGCAACGGATATATTAGATCAGAATCTTTTGAAACTTTCACAATCATCAGCCAATGAAATTTTGATCAAAAAAGAAACCACATCGTCCCCTGAAGAAAGCAAAAACAAGAAACTCGACTTATCTCTTTCCTCAAATGACAAACAATCAAATAAATCTAGTTTTCAATTTGAAATGAATAAAACCGAATTGAAATCCGAAAATAAGAAAGTAGACAATTGTAAAAATGACGAAAAAGTTGTAGAGTTGCAATCAAGTCTTGAAAGTTCCAGTTCTTCTGGCGTAGAATCAGATGTAAGGAGAAATAATGGTCCCAATGAAAGAGAAAATGGAATATGTACTGTGAAAAATGGGAAGCGCAAAGAGCCACCACCAATAATATTTGACGATGAAATGGAAGATTATCTTTGCGATTTAATGAAGACATCAGCGTCCGCTTCCAAAAACCAAGTAAGTATTTGCACTTAATTACTTTTCATTTACTCACTAATCGTGGAATTACCTTTAGGTATTACATCACGGGGCGGAGTTAGCTTACTTTAGCTAGGTCTTCTTCCGTCCACCCGCGGGGTTCGTAATCGCGCCTTCCTCGCTTCTTCTGCTTTTCGCAGTTTATCCTGGATTACTGCGATCATGGAATTGATCGCGTCTCAGTACCAAGCTACCATTCTCTGGATAAAATTTTCCGGTGATAGCACTTCACCTAGAGTTTCCTCTAGGTTCCGATGGAAGGGATCAACCTGTAAGTCCAACGACCCTTTTCTGACTGGTCCCACCGCTGTTGCCATCTGCTGATGGATCTCGCCTTTTCGGTTTTTTTCACCTGCGATAAAAGAGAGATGGACCTAGTGTTATAAATGTTCATCATTTCGGTTGCCAGGATATCAATCGGCATTATTCCCGAGGTGACGAACGCTACATCATCTGAGAGGGTCCTGCAGGCGGAACACACCCTTAAAGCTATTTTCCTGTAAACCGTACTCAGTTAATGTGAATTGCCTAAAACATACAGCGCTTTTCCCTAAACTAAGACTGCATACAGCATGGTAGAACTCACCTTGGCTTGGCTTGGAAGTGATGAGACGATTCCCGAGGCGTAATTTCTCTTGCGGCGCTTAGTGATAAGGACCGCTTCTGTCTTTTCCTCCGCGAGTGCCAGTCCAGCACTTTCTAAGCAAGCCTTAACAACACTGATTGCATCGCTTGAGTACAACTCAGCATCCTCGGGATGCTTTGCGACCACAACCAGAGCTATATCGTCGACGTAACCCACCACCGTGGCCTCCACCGGAACCGGAAGGTTAAGTACATCATTATACATGATGTTCCACAGTAGCGTTCGCAGTACAGAGACCTATGGGACACCCGCGGAAACAGTGTACTCCTTGTGTCCATCATCGGTATTATACCAGAGTGTCCGCTCTTGCAAGTAGCTATCGATAATAGCGGCGAGGTAGGTGAAAACGCCAAAGACTTTCGTTTAAGTTTCCAATTGGCCAAGTTGAATGCATTCCTCACATCCAGGGTCACTACCACACAATATTTGCTGGTACAACCCCTTCCGTGAATTGCATTTTCGGTCAAGTCAGCAACCATTTTGATGACATCAATGGTTGATCTGGCTTTACGAAATCCATACTGCCTATCTGAAAGGCCCTGTGACTCTCGACGACTATTATAAATAACCCGCTCCAACATTTTCCCCATAGTGTCTAGAAGACATATGGGTCTATAAGAGCCGTTCTCTTGCCAGCCTTAGGCAGCAGCACCAGCTCCTACCGCTTCCATGGTGCTGGAAAAATACCCTCTGACAGGCACATTTCGAACAGCTTCGCGAACATATCCGGTCTATATTTGAGGGCAAGTTTGAGGGCTTTATTTGGTATGCCGTCCAGACCCGAGGCTTTGCTGTTGTCTATTCGACTGCAGATCTCCAGCAGCGCGTCCCTGGTGACTGGTGAAATCAGCGTCACATTCAGGGGGTGCTGGAAGGTGTCAGTACCCCCATCTTCCGGGGAAATAACCCCTGGATTATTTTCAACAAGATGATCGGCTTGTGAATAGTCCTACCCTACGGATTTATGTCCGCTTCCAAGCGAAGCTCCTTGATTCCCTCTTACTCCGCTGGATGGCGAGCTTGAGGTTCTTGTGGGCATGTTCCTTTTGTCCTTGAGCGATCCTATCTATTGCCCTCCGGGCCGTTCGTCTGACTCTGTGGCAAATAGATCGAAGGCTGGCAAGTTCACTATTCCACCAATAATTGGGTCTTCTAGTGGGGAATGAGCATCTCCTAGGCATCGACACGTCACATGCTTTAGAGATGCTCTGTGTAACATGGACAGCCTTCTTTGCTAGGCAGGTCTAGCCACACCTCCATGAATGTTTGCTCAGCCATCACTTTTGCAAAGCATCCTGGTGTTCTTCTGAATTTCGGCTTCCAGGGTGCGGGTCTCCTGCCTTGTGGCTCCGTCCTTAGTTCAAAACTAATTACCCTGGTGGTTGCTGTTTGTGAAATCAGAGGCTCACAAAAGTTAGATCTACAATTGAACCAGATCTCCCTTTCCGATAAATTTTTACATCACCTTCGTTGGCCAGAACTACATCCAACTGGGTGAATGCTTCTAATAAACACTCGATGGCCCATTAAAGTCGCCGGCTATCATCATTGGACTTCGCCCCTTGCATCGTGAACAAGGTCTTCAAACTCAGGCAGTGTTAGGCTGGAGGGTAGCAGCTGTAAATGAATATACCGCTTATTTTTGCCCACACAAAGCCACTAGCCGCCTGACCCACGCTACATTGTATGACTTGACGACCACACGCCCATATCGCCGCTCCACCAGTCGAATCTGTGACCCATTCACCACCGTCAAGATTTCTGTACGATTCACTAATGACAGCAATCTCCATCGCGAATTCGTAAGTGGTCTGTGCAAGCAAATCTTGTGCGACCCTGCAATGATCGAGGTTTATTTGTATTAATCTCATTTTTTCATTGGAGTTAACGTCTTCTTAAATTCCGGGCATTTACCACTTCCGGCAGTATGCCTGTTATCCCGTCCCTCCTTTCCTTGCATTTGGGGTCTTTATTGCACTCCTTGGCAATATGTCCTTTCCCCACACACCTTTGACATCGATTGGATCAATTGATGCCGCTATTGCATGCCTTCGCGAAGTGTCCAAACATTAGGCATTTGAAGCACCTCTTTAGAGAGATCTGTTCCCTTAGTCGGCAAACAACCCATCCAATTGGAACCTTGCCCGCGGCCAATAACTTTTGCGCTGACTCCACAGGCAGTCGCATTGCGGCCGTTCGAGTACCGCCATAAGCTTTTCTTAGGCTCACGATAGATTCTTCACTGAATTCCTCCAATTTGAATTGTTGCTTCGAAGCAGTGCAGATCTCATCTCTGGATGTTACCTCATCGTGATCCTTGCACTGTATACAGATCTTATGGTTTTTGGGGACGAACCGCGACATTCTCCCCAAGTGAGTTTATAATTTGGTTACGAAAGCCTTCAGTTTTTCCTACGCTGGGTCCTTCGGATTTTGCTGACATTTCTGCGGGGTCGGGGTCATATTTTTCTGTATCTCCGCATACGTTAGTTGTCCTCTGCTGGAGATTGCAATTGCCTCCGGCCACTTTTGTTTTCTTGTTTCTTTTTTGTTCACGACCTTAGTCCAACCACCATTCTTATTTTCCATCAGTTTCACTTCGCTAGCCGTCATTCCTAATTTCTGAACTTTTAGTTTCGTTTGTTGGATCGGTGAAGATCCCCTTTTTCCTTTTTGGTGCCTGTTGATTCCCCAAAGCTTCCCCCTCTTTGCCTCACACTCTTTTACTTGATCGACGGTCGATGACCTTGTGCTTTGGTGTCACTTGAGTCGCCTGTGACACTGTTGGGGTTGAGATGTCCGGCTTTTCCTTAAGCTTTCTTTCTTCTTCCTGGGACCTATTGTAAACCACCCTGACGGCTCTTATCATGTTCTTAATGGCTTGTTGCACGTTACGTTTGTCCTTGATGAACTCAACTATTTAAGGCCCAAGCTGCATAAAAGGTAGTTCTTCTGGGTCAGGGTTCTGTTCCCGGTTAGTCTTGGCCAGATTACTCCTTTTACTGACTCCTTGATCTTTTTCAATTGGTGAGCTCCCATGAGCTTTTTCTTTTGGCGGCTTTGGTATTGGAGGAGATTTCCTAACTCGTTTCTCTTCTACTCTCAATTGTTTACGTAATTTTTGCGTAAGTTTAGAAGTTTTCAAGTTTTTGCACTCTTATATTAACCTCACCTCTATCTGATACTTCAATCTCCACAGGACAACGAAATTGCCATAAAAGCAAATCTAGCTTTCTGTAAATCAACATACATTGAACTTCTCGAAAAGTATTGTTCGATCGTTGATCAAATTCCTGCAGACTATTTCAAACCAATAGAAGGTTTCAAAACAAACACATTTTTGAAATTGAAGATAGTCCGACAGAAATTCAAAGCGAAAATGAAACTATCTGAAAATGCTTTGAAAAAATTGGAAAAGGAGAAAAAAGAACAATTGCTAGCGGCGCAAATTGACGATTCCATCTACGACGAAGAGGAGGAGATCATGAATGAGATTCGTGCGCAGAAGAACCAACAAGCGGACCTTGAGCAACAATATCTTGAAGCGTATGATTCGGAGCCAGGCAGCAATGGACAATTTAGAAGACCGGTGGATGCATCTACGGTTACGAATTTTACAACAAACCTGTCGACAGCTAGAACAATGTCTTCAAGCAGACCATCATGGGCTGAGATAAGTGCAGCTTCAGAAGCCACTGCCAGTCCGGGAACGAACAAATCAAACATAGCTAGCTTGTCTAATAATCCAAAAATTTTAGATGGTTCAAGGGAAACGTCTTCTCCACAGTTGCTTGTAAGGACAAAGCCCCAGATGAAGCTCCAACCAACCACTCCCAGCACAGCAAACGGTGGAAGAAATTACGACCCATATGATAGTGACGAGGAAGTATCAACTCCGTCGAGTTCCACTTCAAAATTGAACAAATCCCTTTTCTGTCAACTAAATAGCGTTAAAGATGTTCTTAAACGGACCGATACGAACACCTTGAAAGATTTGAAGACAGTAGCAATCAATCGAACGCCAAAAAGCTCGAAGGAAGCACTTCAACCAGTTGTTAAGTCTCCGTTGTTTAATAAATTCAATAAGAAATCTCAATCGGATGAGGAAATTGACGCAGAAGTTGAAAAATTAAATGAAGACGAATGTGATATAGATGACATCCTGAACAACGTCGAAGAAGAGAGAATGTTACAAACTGGACGAGGTTCAGAGTATAACGCATACAATTACGAAGTCCTACAAACGGTGGGCAAGAAAACTACGAAACCACAAGATTCGGTACAGCCTAGAGTTAGTTTTTCATCGAATGAAATGCCTTCTGCAAACAACACTAACAATCGAGCCCACGAGAACAGCATAACAAACAGCGGGACTCAATACATCGAGCATAATGAAACCATGATTGAAGTTGACGAAGATGGCTGGCAGAAATACAGCATTGAAGACTTCACTGAAGACATTACACCTAAATTCACAACTGCTTGGGATATTCATCAAAACGAGAAAGAGACCCAATCTATTATCGCAAACATTCCACCCTTAAGCGATGATAAAAAGAAGAGCCCCGAACCTGCCGATGTTTTCCATCAAAATCCAACTGGTAGGTTCCATGGAAATGTTCAAAATGACGGAGTCACCGGGGAGTTTGATGGTTTCAATTTCGATCATTCGGATCGACTGAGAGACGCGTTTAGTTACTACTTCGGTTTGAAAAAGTTTCGTCCCAATCAGCTACAAGTTATCAATGCTGCCCTACTCAAGCATGACTGCTTTGTGTTAATGCCAACCGGAGGTGGAAAGTCTTTATGCTATCAATTACCTGCGGTACTTTGTGAAGGAGTGACAATTGTAATAAGTCCATTGAAATCGTTAATTTTTGATCAAGTAAACAAGTTGGAGTCATTGGATGTGAGTAGACATTCAAATTAAGTTGTAAGAATATGAAAAAAATATTTTTGACTTCAGGTTTACGCTAAATCCTTTTCGGGCGAGTCGACGGCTGATGAGGCTCGAGGCATTTACGTTGATCTGGAGTGCACTCCACCTCGAATTAAGTTGTTATATCTAACACCGGAGAAGATATCAAGTTCACCGAGATTACAAGTGAGTTTCGAAATTCATTTTAATGTAGAATTTAATAAATATATTTTTTATTTATTGACAGGACGCTTTCGATCGATTATATGAAAAAGGCTTTATTGCAAGATTCGTTATTGATGAGGCTCATTGTGTTTCCGAGTGGGGACATGATTTTCGACCAGATTATAAACGGTTAAGTGTGTTGCGGGTTCGATTTCCTGATGTGAGTAACTTGAAAATTATTTAACAATGATGGATATTAGGATAAAAATTGGGAAGCTTTAGGATACTGCTTCCTGAAATTTGGGCAAATTATTGTTTGTTGAGTAATTACAAAATCTTCAGGATCATAAGCTTTTTTGGGCTAGAAAAGGTGAATGCGTTTACGCTCAAAGGGTTGCACTCCCGCAACAATACGCCGTCGAACTACGAACTAAATGCCTCCGCATCGCCAGAGAGCTAGACTGGAATCGTTTGTTACATTACTTCGGCCTAGCCCCGGAGCTCTCCCGCCTTGCGGAGCCTTCTAATCAGGGAATTCTTTTCACCTCCTCCATTGCGCTTTTATATAGCCTTAGACCCCTTAGCAAGAAAGGCAAGAGGAATCACTACCACAATCACCATCGCGGTCGGTTCAGAGACAGTGCGGTAACCAGACGGCACTTGCAGAGCTCCCTGCTTGTGCACTTGCGTTAAAAACACTTCAACCCACAGAAATGGTGTCCTGACTTGCTGAACCCAAAATCGATCCTCTTCCTTCAAAGATTAAAACCTCTCGTGCTCCGGCCAGCTAATCAGCTGCCGACCTCCAAACTCGGTCTCGATGTCGCCAATTCTTACTTTTCCCGACCTCAATTTGGACTGCAAATTCCAAATCGACGCCGTCAAGGGAGAATTTCATCAACAAATTGCATTATATGGGCCATTCATGCCAACAAATGCCAATCGCTTTGCCTGCATTCAATCCAATCCATGTTTATGAGGATCACCGAACGATTTGTCTGGTGAATTACTATCTGGACTGTACGAAAATTATTAATAAATAAAATTTGGAATTGTTCAAATGGAAATGGATTAAATTTAGGCAAAGCGGCCAATTGTTAAGTATTTTTCAAAAATGAGCGAAAATAATTATTTTAAAGGCTAGATATTGATTGTAAGGTTCAAATTATGAAATTGAGGGAGGTAATTCGGAAAGCTAAGAGATGTTCTCTTCGCGGAAAGCGCTGGAAAAACTGTTGGAATATGGCCATCCGTTGCACCATCTTTTTTTCGACTTAAAAGCCGCCTATGATAGCATTTTTTTTAGTAGGATAGGTGAATGCGTTTACGCACAGAGTATTGGACTCCCGCAACAGCACGCTGTCGGACTACCAACGAAACACCTCCCTGTCATCAGAGAACTAGCCTGGAACCGTTCGACACATTACCTCGGGCTAACCCTCCCGCTCTCCCGGCTTTGTGGGCCTTCAAGTCAGGGAATTCCTTTCACTAACGGGAGGGGAGGGGAGGAAGGGAGTTGTCAGTTCAGGGAACTCCTTACCGTCCGATCCCTTCCCCGGTCGAGTTCAATCTTCTTCGCAATAAGAAGAGCCCGAATATAATGCGCAATACGATTCCAGCTGCCAGCACTCTTCAGCATCTCTCTGACAATGTAGTCTGGACAGAGGTCCCCTGGGTCTTCATAAAGCTGCTGACGAAAGCCGTCCCACCTCTCGCAAGAGAAAAAGGTGTGTTCGGCGTCGTCCGCCACTCCTTTGCAGAACCCACAACCACGAGATCGTGCCTTCCAAATTCTGTGCACGTAAGACTAAAAACCTCCATGCCGGATACCATTCAACTCAGCTGTGAATGAGTGCCTGAGTCAAATCAGGGTAATAATCTCGGTCGAGCGCAATGCTGACCACATTGCCTCCTACAGTATACTGTAGTGTACCGTTACGGTCTTGAATGAAGTGATCTAACACACTTCAAGGCTCTGATCCAGTATGGATTGTTGCGCCAACGATTATTATTATTATTAAGGAAGTAATCAATCTCACCGTGCGTTTGGTTCAACCACGGGTCTAATTTGTCGATGAGCCGCGCAGTCCATCTGCCTCTTGACTCATTTTGCCAAAAAGTTGCCACTCGGTTAGGGTGCGTTGACGGGCAACTACCTCTCTTAAGTTCTCGCCCTTTGTGCATTTGAGCAAAGGTGTTTACTATGTACCTCCTTGTCAAGGGCATCAGCCCATACCTCCGCGCCATAGAGCAGAACCGACTGCGTTGCTCCCATAAGGAGACATCTCCTAGTAGATATATGGCCGCCAACATTCGCCATTAACCGACTCAAGGCCGCGACTCCAACTGCAGCCCTGTCCGCCGCTGCTTTGAGTTGCTCGAAGAAGCTCATCTTCGAGTCGAGCATTAGACCAAGGTATTTAACCGCTGGTTTTGACTTTATAGTCAACTAGCCGATCGATATGGTACGCAGGGTCGGGATTCTCTTTCTGGTCAAGACGACTACTTCAGTTTTTTCCAGCGCAAGGCTGAAACCGTGAGCAGTGATCCATCCGTGCTACTCCCGACGTGATTTCTATCCCCCTTTGGCCCTTTAGCGTCTCATAGAGTAGGGAGCGGTCTTTCGGATAATCCCTCAATATCCGCAAGAGATAGTTTGGCACGTGAAATGAATTTTCTAGTATGCCTAGCATATCTGTCCATCTTACGGAATTGAAGACATTTCCGACATCAAGCGTTATGAGGAGCACTATTCGTCGAGACCGGCGGCTCTGTGCTTCAGCTCGATGAACCGCATCTACCACCTCCATAATAGCATCGGCAGTGGATCTCCCTGTTCTGAACTCAAATTGCCTTGAGGATAAGTCCCCGGCAGCGCGGATCGCTTCAGCGAGTCTACTCCTGATGAGCTTCTCGAGCACTTTTCCGGGCTTTTCAAGCATACATAGTGGTCGGTATGCAGACGGGAGCTCCGGGTCTCCTTTAATCTTAGTGATCAACGCGAGTCTGGTCATTTTCCAATGACAAGGAAAAATACCCTCTTGCAAGCAAGCGTTGAACGCTTCGAATACCAATTCTGGCCGTTGGCGAAACGGCAGTTTGTAAACTTCCGGCCGGATGCCATCAGAGCCTGGCTCCTTCTCGTTTTTCATAGTGAAAACCGCTTCCTCGAGCTCTCTCATTGTTAAAAGGGGGCAATCCTCGACGCTTTTCGCGCTATTTATATCAACCAGTACAGGGTGTCTGGGGAACAATGCCCCCCCTGTCGTCACTTAGTATGCAGGGCCTCCGCAGGTTTTCCGGGTGACAAGCTTATAGCCAAGTCCCTACGGGTCTTCTTTCATCTCGTTAACAATTTTTTACCAGCCGCGAGCTTTGCTTTTATTTATAGCGCTGCGGAGTCTCCTTTTTGCTGATCTATACTGTGCTTTTATGGCAAATGCCTCCTCGTTGGCATGCAAACGTTGTGCCAAATGGCGGAGCTTATGACACTCTCTCCGTAGGTCGGTCATTTCTACCGTCCATCGGTACATAGAAGGCTTGTCGCACCTGGGGCTCCTCCGGGGCATGGAAGCCTCACACGCCGCCTCTATCAGGGTCATCACTGAATTTACGACATTACCACCCCCCGGAGGGCCCTCGAACGCTGCCTGCTCCAAGAGCTTCGACGAACTTCCCGATGTTTACCCTCGCGACATTCAACAGGCAGGGGGAGCGTCGTGTTGGTCGCCGGCAAGTAGCGTCAACCACTTCGAACGCGATGTACTGGTGATCACTTGCCGATGATTCCAGAGATTCCGATGCAAAAGTGATGTCAGGAATGCTTCCTTCACAGCTTTTGCGTCGAAACGTTGACGTGGATCCGTTTTTTAAAAGTACGAGCCCGATTCGCGCCGCCGTTTCTAGAATCCGTTTTCCTCTGGAGTCTGACTGAGGCATGACGCGAGATCTTGGGCTACACATTACGTTAGCGCCGCGTGGTATGGAAAAGTAATTCGCTCCGATTGGTCTGAACATCGAAGTCGATGGGAAGCGACTAAAATGCCGGCCAAAAGCGTTGCATCTAAATCAGGTCTTTGATCGAGCAGAATGGCGCAGCCGATCAAGACGAGCCGACCCCGCTTCTAAACGGGAAAAAGCCTGAAGAAGAAGAAACATTCCTCCCTCAAAATCCCTCTTTTAAAAAATGAATCAGGCAACCATATATCGCTTGAATGCGAACGGTGTTAACCATCACAAATTGATCAATGGGAAACGACCAAAAGCACAAACGAAACAGAGCCGCCAGCGATAGGGACTTATTGAGACTATGACCCATCGAAAAGTAGAACATAACAGCCCAACCATATCTCATATATTTCAAATAGCAATTGATCTCTTAAGAAAAACATTTCCCCTGCAAACTAAATACCGTTTTCATTTCAAAACTAACCTTTCTTTCCAGGTTCCAATGATGCTTCTCACAGCGACAGCAACACCACGTGTACGTATCGACGTTCTGAAGCAAATGAAGATAACTCGATGCAAATGGTTCATATCCAGTTTCAATCGGGTCAACTTAAAATACATGGTTTTACCCAAAAAAGGCGAATCGACTCTCGGGGATATCGAAACCCTGATCAAAACTAAATTCAAAACAGCCAGCGGTATTATTTATTGCCTTTCGCGAAAGGATTGTGATAAAGTCGCAGCGAAACTAAAACAAAATGGCATTAAAGCGGCAAGCTATCACGCAGGTCTATCGGATAGTGTACGAGAGTCCGTTCAAAAGGATTGGGTCACAAATAAATTCCGTGCCATTTGTGCTACAATTGCTTTTGGTATGGGTATCGATAAGCCTGATGTACGGTATGTGATTCATTTCTCGTTGCCCAAGTCAATGGAGGGGTACTATCAAGAATCAGGACGAGCTGGACGGGATGGAGAGATAGCGTATTGTATACTCTATTATAATTACTCAGATATGATTCGATTAAAGAAGATGATGGATGGTAATTTGCATTGTTTTCCCGATATGGGAGCTCAGAAATATTGATTAGTCTGGATTTTATAGCTGATACCCAGTCCCTGGAAGTGAAGCAAGTCAATTACACGAATCTGCATAGAATGGTTGGATATTGTGAAAACGTCACTGACTGCCGAAGAGCCTTGCAACTTGAATACTTTGCCGAGCATTTCACAAGGGAGCAGTGTTTAGCGAATCGGGAAACAGCCTGCGATAATTGCCTCAAACAGAACCAGTATAAGGTACTGCATTTTTCAATCATAGTCGGATCCTATTTAAATATCCTTGGATTTTTAGCATGTCGACGTTACAGAGAACTGCAAGACAATAGCGAATTCAATCCGAGAATTATGCATTGGACGAAATCGTTTCACATTGCTCCATATGGGTATGTTATTGGGCCTGTATTTCGCCACTTTACCCTGTCTTTTATTTTATTCCATAGCTACATATCTAAGATCCCTGCCATGACCGTTTATTTTTTTCTTTCAGTTGATGTATACAAAGGTTCGATGATAAAGAAAATTGTCGAGAACCACCACGATAAAACCCAATACCATGGAATACTGAAATCATGGAACCGGACTGATGTTGAGCGCCTGATGCACAAATTGGTCGTGGATGAATATCTTAAAGAGGAGTTGATTTTCTCCAGAGACATTCCGCAAGCTTATATTCGCTTGGGGCCTAAAATTGACCAATTAATGAGGAATAATGCTCAAATTAAATTTGCCCTGAAAACAACTAAGGCCCCGATTGAAATGGAGACCGTTGCCCCCACCACTATTACAACAGGCATTAGCGATGCCGGAATAGCTAAACAACTCAAAGAACTCACTGAAAAATGTTACAATGACCTTCTCGATAAATGTCGAAATATTGCTACCGAAAAGAACATTACAATGAGCAGCATCATGAACATTGAAGCACTCAAAGCAATGGCTGAACTTTTACCGGCCACCCCCGAAGAAATGCAATCCATACCACACGTCACGAAAGCTAACTATCTGAAATACGGTGAATCGTTACTCAATATTACTCTAAGCTACGCGGCAGAAAAGCTCTGTATTGTACAAGACTACGAGGAAGCTAAAGCAATCGAACAACCTGGACCATCGCGTATAATGCCAGGTTCATCACGACCGAGCGTTACTGTAACCAATTATGATAGCGTTAATTGGGAAAAATATTCAGTCGAAGCTTCGGGATCAACTACCAGTCAGCGGGGTCGTGGCGGCAAAAGGAGACGTGGTTGGAGTTCGAGTAAATCACCAGCGAAAAAGCGTCGGTTCAAAGTAAAGAAAAGTCCTGCGAAAGCGCGAGCATCGCCGAAAAAGAAATGGATAGGAAAGAAGGGCGCAGCAGCTAAGACGACGAAGACACCCGTGGCTAGAGCCACGACAGGTAAGTTTTCGTGTTATTTTAAATTCTGAGAGGAAATCGTGATTCATATTATCTTTCACAGGTTTTGGCTTTTTACCACTTCCTGGCAGTTCGAGGTAGCATTGTAGAGTTAAGCGTAATAAATCTATTTATTGTTTTTATATATATTTTTATGTCAAGAATAAATCAGTTGAAATCGTATTTTGTTGTTTGGATCAAATAGCTAAGAAAAGAAAATTTCAAAATAGTGCGAAATATACGTCCTTTGAAAGAAATGGTGATGAGTTTGACAAAGCGTATGAACGAGCTCAGGAGTCGTTAATCAACGTTTGAGATATTAGAGCGTGAATTCCCACTGCACAACATTCAATGGCCACTAGGTTTAAATTATAGAAAGCGGAGCTCCTGTAGAATCTCATCGTCATCCATGGCAAAATAACCGGTATCCGGTCTAGGCGTTTCTTTGTAAGGAACTCCAGATACCACGGATTTGCGCCGAGGTCCACCAATTCGATATTCCTAAAACCTATCTGGCGTCCTGACCTACGTCATCGCTCCATCTCAGGCAGGGTCTGCCTCGTCTTCTTTTTCTACCATAGATATTGCCCTTATGGGCTTTCCGGGCTGTATCATCCTCATCCATACGGATTAAGTAGCCCGCATACCGCAACCTGTTGAGGCGGATTCTATCCACAACCAGACAGTCATAGCATCACTCATAGATTTTATCGTTATGAAGGCTACGGAATCGTCCATCCTCATGTAGGGGGTGCAAAATTCTTCGGAGGATTTTTCTCTCGAATGTGGTCAAAAGTTAGTAATTTTTCTTGCTAAGAACTCAAGTCTCCGAGGAATACATGAGGGCTGGCTTTGACCCTATGGTGAAGCGTTTCGAGCGAAACAGTTTTTGTAAGCTAAAACAGGCCCTGTTGGCTGCCAACAACCGTGCGCGAATTTCATCATCGTAGCTGTTATCGGTTGTGATTTTCGACCCTAGATAGGAGAAATGATCAACGGTCTCAAGGTTGTAGTCTCCTATCTTTATTCTTCCCGTTTGACCAGTGCGGTTTGATGTTTTTGGTTGGTTGGTTTTTGGTGCTGACATTGCCACTATATATATTTCATTGCCTTCATTGATGTGCAGCTCAGGATCTCGCGCCATTTGCCGCCTGCTCGATCTGGATGAAGGCAGTTTGTACATCCTGGGTCGTTCTTCCAATGATGTCGATATCGTCAGCATAGGCCAGTAGTTGGGTGGACTTGAAGAGGATCGTACCCCTGGCATTTACCTCAGCATCACGGATCACTTTATCGATGATGAGGTTAAAGAGGGCATCCCCTTGTCGTAAACCGTTGTTGATGTTGAATGGTTTCGTTGGGATACCGAATTCTCTCATGGCCGTCTATATTTTTACCTTGACTATGCCGTCACAGGCGGCTTTAAAGTCGATGAAAAGATGCTGCAACTGATGGCCATATTCTAACAATTTTTCAATCGCTTGCCGCAGAGAGAAAATCTGATCTGTTGCTGATTTGCCTGGAGTGAAGCCTCTTTGGTATGGGCCAATGATGTTCTGGGCGTATGGGGCTATCCGGCCTAGCAAAATAGCGGAGAATGTCTTATAGATGGTACTCAGCAACGTGATACCTGTATAATTGCTGCACTGCATGATATCTCCCTTTTAAGTATGAGACATTGATTCGCTGTCCCATAACTTGAGCACAAGTTGATGAACCACTTGGTGTAATTGGTCGCCTCCATATTTAACCAATTCGGCTGTACTTCCATCGGATCCTGGCGATTTATGGTTTTTAAGCCGATGAATTGCACGGATTGTTTGTTCTATACTTGTTGGTGGCAGTATTTGTCCGTCGTCTTCAGTTGGCGGGACCTCCAAGTCGCCGATATTTTGGTTGTTGAACAGTTCATCAAAATACTCAACCCATCGCTCCAATATGCCCATTCTGTCGGAAATCAGATTTGCCTGTTTGCCTGTTGGTTCTCCAGGGCTCCCTTTTTCCGCCTGTGAAGTCGCTTCTCCGCTCGACGGAGTTCGTGATAAATCTCTGCGCGTGCCCGCGTTCTATGAGAATACAACATTATTCGGTATATGGCAGTCTTCCGTTCCGTTGCTAGCTTAAATTCACCGTCAAACCAGTAGTTCCGATATTTCTTGCGGCTGGGGAAAAGTATCTTTGTGCCCTTATCAATGGTAACGTTGATGTCCCGTCTGGAGAAGCCCAAGTATGTTTGCGGACCGCTTTCCGCGTAAACCAGGTACTTTCAACAACCATTTCGTGAGATACTGCTAACTGAATAGTCCACAGTCCGTTATCATTGGTATCTCTATGTAAGCTATGGAAGCCGACGTATCGCCTGAATACAGGCTCTGTCCGCCTCCTTTCAGTTAAATAATTATCGACGATAGCAGCGAGATAGATGGGAATACCAACCTCCGCTAGGGATTTGCGTATCAGATTCCAATTGGCCGAATTGAATGCATTTTTCACGTCCAGGGTTACTACTAGGCAATCTTTGCTGGTACTAACCCTTTCCGTGCCGTAACCAATTTGATGCATCTATGATTGTTCTGGCTTTACGGAACCCATACTGCCGATCTGAAAGGCCGCCTTGGCTCTCAACAACCGGGAGTAATCTATTATATATTACCCGCTCTAACATTTTTCCTGCAGTTCCCGAAAGACATATGGGTCGATATGAGGATGCCTCACCTGGAGGTTTAAGAGGCTTCGGCAGAAGTACCAACTTCTGCCGCTTCCATGCCGCTGGAGATATTCCCTCGGACATGCATGCTTCGAACAACTTAGCAAACATGTCCGGTCTGGATTTCACGGCAAACTTATTCGGTACTCCGTCCAGGCCTGGCGCTTTATTGTCTCCTATTCTACCGCAGATCACCAGCAGCTCGTCTCTGGTGACTGGCGGAATTGCCGGCACATTCAGAGGTGGTTTGGAATGTATCGGTGCTCTCCCCTTGCTTTTGAAGCTCAGACCCTCCCCTAGTAATAGAGATATAAGCGTTTAAAATTTTTCCCCAGATTCCTCCAAAAATCAGAAATTTTCCTGGCACCTAGACCCCACAACCTATATACCATTTTGAAGCTCAGACCATTTACCAATTTAATTAGGATAATAAATTGTAAGTCATTGTTAGATGTGACATTTGAAAAGTACTCTTGGATAAATTTCCCAATCTTAGTGGAAGAAAATACAGACATGGAAGCTCTTTACGAGCAACGGGTACTGAAATTTGTACTTACCGAAGTAGATAAGGAGATTTGATCATTTTTTGTAACTTCTGTTGTTGATAGATGTTTAAAATGATTCGGTTAGGCCTCTCCGCAGGATTCAAAATTCTCCAAGTAAAGAACGGTTTCAATTGAAAGACACATGTAAATCAGGGTGGTATCTCTCTGCTGTTGGAAGAATATTGAAAATCATTAGATACATTACACCGCCCGGCCCTTTATGAAAATGTTAATCTGTAGCAAGTTCTTGTATGTAATTAAGTAGGATGTGTTGAATCCTGCAAAGCTAATAAGACTCCGAATGGCTTGTTCAATGAAAGATATAATTCAATTCAAAAATAATTGCGTTCAAAATTGCGCTTTATTTTGCATTCTTAAGTTAACTCTAATCAAAATAAAATACTCCCATGGACCATAATAAATAATTATTCGTTGTGACCTCAAGATTTTGTGATGCATAAGTATTGGATGTGCTTACCAGTTTACCGAATTCTAATTCACCATTTTCTGCAACATCAAGAGGGATGAAATTATAGTTTTGTAAGATATTTGCATGTAGGTGTTTGTAGCGTCGTTCTTACCTAAATCCCACTTCAATCCTTTTGTCGTTACTATCGTCTTTCCGCTAATTGGTACCAATGAACACCAGCGTTGATTATCAACTAAGTGCATTGGAACATGAATGGAATGTTTTCCAGGTGCTAGAAGCCACGTTAAGGAACCTTCACTAATTAAGTACGATCGGGTGTCTTTTAGAAATTTGTTTGCTTTGTATAAGGTGTTTATATTCCCCATGATGTGATCGAAACGATCTCCATGCTCTTGTATAGCTATGATGGATGTTATCTAAAAAAAGGAAAGTAGTCATTAGCACTGCAACGAACTAATTTGAAATGCAATACAAAATCAAATGTTGAGCTCCAGTGGCGTAATAGAATTCATGAATTTAATTGTTCATTTATCAATGACCTGATGCGCTGATTTTTTCACAAGAACTGATGAATATCTGCAGTTTATGGGAGAGAGAAATAGCATCAATGGTGAAATGACACTTTAGCAGATTCCACGTTGAAGTAGAAATTGGTTTCACAACAATGTACCAAAACGCACCGAATAAACGTGGTTAATTCAAGAGGTCTGAGTGCCTGAAGCTGCAAGTTTCCCTGTCTCCCTGTCCTGATTGACCTCTCGATCTTGTTACCCCGGATTTCTCCGTTAGTCATGGATGTTTATGATCATCTTTGTACTGTCTCGCTATTTCAGACTTATCATTTACTCCTAAATGGGACATAGCACGCTAGTCACACCTACACACCATGGGTTACTGTTTACTGCTTACAAAACTTCTAAGGCAACCCACTCGTCGGCCATTCTATGATAGTGGATTCCTTTCATGGTGTTTTGATATTCGTGTTGAAATCGTTGCATTTCCAGGTTTTAAACAAAACAGCGAAGGCGCTGTTAATGCTTAAAAACAACGATTCCTACATATACAATTGATGATTCAGAACGGAAAACATACTGCTCTCTGTCGATCAATACTGATGGAGGAGGTGCTAGGTGGAGAGTTGGCTGAACTCAAGACCTATAGTTCCATTCTCAAAAAATCCTGACGATTTCAAAACGTTGACACCGGGACATTTTTTGGTGCAACGACCATTGATTGCGATTCCTATAATTGATAGGACTCAACGGATTCAGCACGAGCGGTGGCAACAATTGAAGGCAATCCATCAGAGTTTCTGGCAGAGATGGACTCGAGAGTATCTACACCATTTACAGAACATGAAAGTCCTGGGGGTTTAACGTGAGTACCTGCCGTGTAGGCATAATCCCACGGTCCTCTTCGGACACGGAATGATTTTGGGACGACAATCAGAGCCCCGCCATGCAAGCACAGCGGTCCTGGTTTATACTGAGTGCAGGCTCAGCATTCATACCAGTGGATGCGAGGCCTATCTAACACCTCCGCCGCAACTAAGGGGTACGGCGCCCGAGTTGTACAGCGCAACTCCACGCTTGAGCTCCGAGGAGCTCTGCCCGCGATGTAGGCATAACCACAACCACCATGAAACTCCCACTAGGGGGCCAACCGCAAATAACCGGGCCGAGAACACATCCTCCAGGAATTGTCCTGGAGCATATGCTCTCAGAGGGCCGTCCCGGCTCCCATGGTACCAGATAACAGGTACCAGATAACCTTCTGAGGCTTCGTGGCCGAAGCCACTTCAGATGAGTCCCTTGCAGACTCGAGTCTGACCACCCTCCTCGAGTAAGTGGGACCATTTACAGAACAGATCATAAAGGATTGACGAGGCTCCTAACGTAAGGATTGGACAGTTGGTTTTACTACGAGAACGCGACACGCCGCCGACGAAATGGCCGTTGGCACGAGTCTGAAAGGTCCATCCAGGAGATGATGGGAGAGTTCGATCCGTCACCGTCCGTTACCATGGCTGCCAGGAGAAGCAGATTAGGGTGGTGAACCTTTGTTCCTTGCCGATCGAGGTTTCGGAAGATCCGCAGATCATCCCGCTGTCAGGAGGAACAGTCCATCAGAAACGGATAAGGAGGTTTCCGACGCCATCGGGTACAGCACGGAAAGCTAACCTGCCCCAAGTAATAACCGCAAGCGTAGAAGTATTGAGACAGTAATATGAGACTGGTACGAATGGTAGTGTGTCTGACACCGAATAGCTGGTTCTATGTTGCCAACAAACCAATTACGATTTCGATAATATGTGACGGCGAAAGGATCAAGGTATCGCTCGAAGACGTGGGGGTAATCCACACTAAGGACAATTGCGTTATACAAGTTGACGGAATGACACTTCGAGCAACAGTTTCAATAACCAAGAGGAATATCCAGGCTCTTACGAAAGAAGTCTATCCTGTCGCGTGACAAGGTAACCAGGATAACAGCTCCACTCCCCACCTCCCGACGATCGCCAGGATCGGCCACCCAGTCTTCACTCCTCCACCGAAAGAAGTGGAAGAGGTCCTTCTCGCCCCTAGGCACTATCCCAATCATACTGCGACCATTAACGTGATAGTAGTATCATTGATTATCATCGGTGGGGTAATAGCAGCCAGGGTATTCATTTGCAACGGGCAAATATCGTCCGGATAGCTCAGTGGTTAGAGCACTAGGCTGTCATACGGAAGGTCGCGGTTCAAATCTCACTGGTGGCAGTGGAATTTGCATCGTGATTTGACGTCGGATACCAGTCGACTCAGCTGTGAATGAGTACCTGAGTCAAATCAGGGTAATAATCTCGGGCGAGCGCAATGCTGACCACATTGCCTCCTAGTGTACCGTTACGGTCTTGAATGAAGTGCTCTAACACACTTCAAGGCCCTGATCCAATATGGATTGTTGCGCCAACGATTATTATTATTATTATTATTATTAAATATCGTCAACATGGAGAGTAAACGAGGCACCAAATCAATATGAAGCAGGACATGTTGTTAACATTCTCAATCATAGCGAAGGGTATATTCTCGAATAACATTGAGAATTATACCTTCCTTCACAAACATCTTCTCTAACTGGAGCGGTTAGATTGGAAGTTTTCTACATTTCAAGGGTTTCCGTACAAATGAAAGTAGTAGATATGCAGAAACTCCTGATGCAGCGATGAATAACTCTGCAGGGAAACTAGCGGCTTTACTCTGTTTGAGCGCATTTATAGCTCTTTTTTGATACAGTAGCAAGTTCTGAAATGATTGTCATGTGCGCAGGTTCCGCTTCCCTGACCAGAGTAAAAACAAATTCTCTTTTATCACGGTAGACACTAAGTTGAACGAGATTTTGCAAGGCATCGAATTTTGAGCGCGTCGCAATCACTATGGCTCGCTGCGGTCAACAGAACCTTCAATCGTTTCTGCTCATTCCACCATTCCGCAGTTAGTTAGATCTTGTGACGCCCCTTCTCAACGTAGGCGTCCAATGCTCACCGGATCATATAAGCAGACGATATTGAACTTGCCAGGTCGCGAGTTTCTTATTAAGGCAGGACTAAGCCGGATACCGGTTGATAATGATAATGGGACATTATGGTGCCAGTGATTTCGAATTCGTTTGCAATTGATCTTGTAGGAGGATGGTTCTTCCACCGACGGTAATTTCGGTTGGTGTCCAACAAGGGATTATTAGGTTACACAACAGTCAACCTGTGGAAGATAGCCAATTCCCGCTGTATACTTCGTTTTTGGTTTGCTGGATAGAAATCACATCGGCTTCTCAACATTGCTTCTGACTAAGCTCCACGTGGACTTAACTTCATTTTCTAAGTTTTGGTTCACACTCTTCAACGATTTTTCGGATGTCTCTCTCGCGATTGGGCGTTGTGACGAAGGCTGTTGTTGATCAAAGATCGAGTTCTCTCCAATATCTTCGGCCATTGCGTAAGCAAGTTTGAGTCGATCGATGGATACTGTGGTGACATGTCCGGTAACTTCTACTTTGAAGAATTTATTCCTTCTACTGATCGCTCGTACGGATGATGGAAGTATTTTCTATGGGAATAAATAAATAAATCGAGATATGACTTGGTATCTTTGGAGGGAAATTGTCTTTCATAGTATCTCAAGCAGGCCTGTAACCGTCAGGAACTTTAGTATGTTCCCTACTTCTAGATCTTTCAGCTTTGTATCTGGTATTAAGTGTTCTCCCAGATGCCTCGACTTACTTTGCACAAGTGCCGGACACTGTCCCAGCGCGTGTATAGAGGTTTCGTCCTACTCCTCACAAAATCTGCAGGCAGTGTCCGTAGATATCCCTAGCTTCCCTAGGTGATAGTTCAGCCGACAATGACCAGTGAGAATTCCCACTATGATTCGGAGGTTCTTTTTGGTGAGGTTTAAGCAATCCTTTGTGCGTATGGGTTCGTATCCCCCAATAAGCACCCTGGACTGCCCCATCCCTGGTAGGCCCGCCCAGTATAGTTCCCTCAACCATTCCTCTTCATTTCTTAGAGTCATAGCCATGGAACCGTTTCCGATTCCACAGAAGGGTTCTGGCCCGTGAAAAGGCATCCCTGCTCCCTTCTTGGCTAGTTCGTCAGCTGGCTCGTTGCCTTCCAACCCAGCATGGCCTGGAACCCAAAGTATCCAGACCTTGTTGGACGAGCCGAGTGTATTCAGTCTCTCAAGGCATTCCCATACCAGTTTAGAGTTCACCTGGTTGGACCTAAGTGCCTTGATCGCTGCTTGGCTATCAGTGAGAATAGCTATGTTCTGGAGGCACATTTGTCTATGGCGTATATTTCCGCCTGGAATATACTAGTGGCACCCGCTCCCTCTGCTGTGGTCAGTGTACTAAGTAATCAGTTCCTGGTTTAAGCCGTATGTCGCAGCCACGCTCTACCAGTTTGCCTTGTTACTCCAACGTGTTTCAAAATTCTTATCGAAGTGAAACCTCGTTGTCATGTTATCCCTTGGTATCGATTTTCCTCCGATTTAGGCAGCTCCCCGCCTCACTCATACTACCGGCCATCCTGAATATTGTCCTCCTTGCCTGCATCTGCATGTGCAGATTGAGAGGGGTTAATCCCAGAAGGACTTCCAGGGATGCCGTTGGGCATATCCTCATTGCCCCACTGATACACACGCAAGCCAGCCCCTGGGGCATTAAAGGGAAGTCAACTCTTGACTCACAAGAGGCGGAATCATCAATGAAAGAACTTTTTCTAAAGGAACGCTGCATGAACAAATAACCTGCAGCCCATTAAAAACTGTGAAGGAATCTGTTCATCAGCACGCATCGAAGGGAGAGCCGCACATTAAAGAGAGTTATAGATTTCTACACTCACTTGTTTTTTCTCAAGAATAGGTTCCAGCAACCGAACTGCTTTTGTGAAATCAGTTTCATCTTGATTTGGGGTAGGCTCTATGGTAGCACCTTTTTCTCTAAAGAATTCCAGTGTATTCTCGTTGACTGAATCGAAGTCTCCACTAACCACGTCAGGATTTTTCAATTCCCGACCTTCGTCTGGAAGGTCATGTAGAAAAGAGAGCCAACGGTTCGTTCCTCCGTCCACCAGAACTCGATGTTTGGCTAAAATACATTCAGACCTGAGCATCTGTTCATTCATAACTAAAAATATTTTTATTACCATTTTGCCATAGTGAGCACGTTACTGTCTTTGGCAATGCTATCCTTGTGTTAAGTACTAGAAGAGCATAGTTGAAATTTTTATGTTCGCTGGGTTCGATTAGCTCGACCGGGGTCCAACAGGTTTTATCCATATGTTGTTGCTGAAATCAATGTAAAACAAATTGTATTATTCCTAGAAAACTTAAATCAACCGCCACCGGAGCAAATGATATACTTTTGATAAGCAACTCGTGTATATGCAACAAGTCCCTACTTTCCGCGAGCTTCGGCCCAAGCATTTTAGGAGCATCTCTACTAGCTACGAGGGAATGGATGACTAAAGCGTGATTCTGCTTAAAAGAATGGAACTACAGATGCAATTTACTGAAGCCGTTGGCCTGCTCGCTGTCGAGGCCAGTGAGTAGGCGAGAGCACGGTGATAGGTAAGTACAAAGCGTGAATATGAGTCTTTTCTGTGAGAAACTAACACATGTTTGAGCGATTTACTTCGGAGATCACATTCAGTTGACTGCTTGCAAGAGGACTTCTTATGACAGAAAGCACATTCCTCACAAAATTGCTTTTCTTGCGACAACTTGTAAAATTGTGATAAGGTTACAAAGACCCCATTTAGAGAGACCCTGAAATTTTCACTGACTTGACTTAAGGTTATAGTCATGAATCTGACAGTCAGCTGTTAGCTGTTAGCATGCAATTGATAAGAATTCTAACGAAGTTGTTAGATAGTTCTAGCGAGAAACGGAAGTGATGTTCAATGTGTAGATTTAAAAAGTTTCAGTTTTGCATCTACGCAGAAAGATTGAAGCTTACCGAAAATTGTAGCTCTGACATTTCAATAATGAAGGATTTCGTGGTTGTCTTACATAATCAACTATTTGGAAAATGCCTTTGGTTAGGAAGGGGTGTTTCACCGGGAGGGCTAAATCATACTGTTTTATATGTCATCAGAGGAACGGTTGAGGGAACTATACTGGGCGGGCCTACCAGGGATGGGGCAGTCCAGGGTGCTTATTGGGGGATACGGACCCATACGCACAAAGGATTGCTTAAACCTCACCAAAAAGAACCTCCGAATCATAGTGGGAATTCTCACTGGTCATTGTCGGCTGAACTATCACCTAGGGAAGCTAGGGATATCTACGGACACTGCCTGCAGGTTTTGTGAGGAGGAGGACGAAACCTCTATGCACGTCCTGGGACAGTGTTCGGCACTTGTGCAAAGTAGGTCGATACATCTGGGAGAACACTTAATACCAAATGCAAAGCTGAAACATCTGGAAGTGGGGAACATACTAAAGTTCCTAACGGTTACAGGCCTGCTTGAGATACTATGATCAACAGGTACACTGTAACCAGTAAAAGGGGCACAATAGTTCTTCAAGGACGCGGTGCGACTTTCCCTTAACAGAATAATAATAATGTCATCATTTTCTTTATAGCGATGATGTTGTCAGATGATTCAAAAATGTAGTGGGCTAGCAAATATCGTAACATGGTTTTGAGGCCGTAAATTGCGAGGAGAATTAGCGATAATTTAGTGAGTACTATCCTCAGTAAAACAAAAACATGATGCTGAGATCAAGGAAAGAGGTAAATAAAGTTCTGTTGTAGTTACTTCACTAAATCCCACCAGATCTCTCTTGCTTATACGCTAAATATTGGTACCCTCACTGTTAAAACAGTAGCACTTGTAAGAACGCTTCTAGACGCATCTTTAGCTGCACTTTGTAAGAAAGTTAATGCGGTGGTCCCAAAAGTTGTAAAATAGAATTGAACGAGGCAATAGCTATAAACTCCTTTAATTTCATAACGCGCGCATTTAACATGGTTTCAGAATTGTCACCTCTGAGAGTTAAGAATCTTATCTTCCTACATATTACGGTAGGGATAGTAAGACGAAGATCGAGTATATTCTCATAAGACGAAGCCATTTTCTCACCACCACTGACAGAAAAGTCGTCTCTTACGAGATTATTGTACTGACTCATTGCGATGTAACCAGCAAATTTCACTAACGGGACTGTGACCATAACGAGCATCGAAGACACGAGTAATTGAATCAAGAATATGATGCTCAAGACGGGTAACTGTTGTCCGGTGGCGTTTGAAGTTGAGGATTTTGCCTAATTCCGAGAGAAGGGAGACAGAAATGTCTGCACTGGTGTTGCCTGAGCCTATAAATGAGATGAGCTAATACCTGAAACCATGAGCGTCTCATAAAGAGCTGATTTTGTTGAGATGGATTGTGTGGAAGCGTTCGGTGGACCGAGGGAACACGCCTACTTCTTTTCTGACATATTTCATAATTTTGCGCATGTGATGTACTATCTGGACCAAGACTAAATGTCCTTCTTCTTGGGCGGCCAGAACTCGACCGGAATATATGACTATGGTCCCTTGTGTGAGGTCCCGCAATATACTGTACGTTAAATTGAGGATAGGAAGCTCTCCTACCTATTTAGAGTTGGTCCTGATGCTCCAAAGAACTGCGCAGTCCTTCCGCACCTCTTCGATTACCGGGAAATCGACGGTGGCGGTTATCTTGACCTCTCTATCTCCGCCTTAGCATTGTCAGGCTTCTTTTTTAAAGCAAAGGTGAGTGGCTTATGATCGGTGAAGACTATAAACAGCCTGACTTGAAGAGAATATGAGAAGTATTTTGTTGCGAGGTACGCGGCTAATAGCTTACGATCATAACTGCTATAGTCCCGTTGAGCTCGATTAAGCTGCTTGGAAAAGAAGCTCAACGGCTGGCAGATTTGGTTCACCTTTTTGTGAAGGGCAGCACCTGCGGGGTTTAAAGCATCGTCGAATATGGTTAAGGATGCATCTTGTTGAGGGAATGTCTGAAGTATAGATTCCACCAGTTGATGCTTAGTGGCCTTGAAACCCTTGACAGCCTCGGGAGACCACGCAATCAAGCGGGAATTTTTGGTTTTCAGCTCGGACCATTAGGCATTAAAGATCGATCGATAGTCGGCCGGTTAGATACCTTCAGGGATCATAAGGTGACCGAGAAATCTCACCTGCGATTGTGAGAGTTCATATTTCCCAAACGGCCTCAAGTAAACGTCGCAAAATGCACTTGAGATGCTCTAAATTTTCAGCATCAACCAAATAAGCGAAACAGAAGCACAGAGTTAATAAATCTCTGGAAGGCTTGCTCCGGATTGCACAGTGCAAAAGTCATTCGAGTGAATTCGAAAAATTCAAACGTTGTGCGTATTTTCGGAAAGTCTTCGGCAGCCACGGGGATTTGGTGATATTCCTTGTTTAAATCCAAGGTCTAGAAAATACGGTCACCTTTGAGTTTAGGGACCATGTTAAGTGATGAAGACCAACCACTGTCTGAAGACCTGCAAATAACCTGCCTAAAAAGTTCTTAAAACAATTTTCGTGCAACTGCGAGCTCTTCCGGGGTGAAAGGACACCTTAGAAAAGATAGGGGAGTCAGTAGGGTTAATTTGGTGCTGAACATCATGCTTAACCCGCTCAGAGAAATTACGCTCAGTAGTGATGTTGCTGTATTTTATAAGAAGTGTCCGGATAGCTGGGTAGTTAGAGCAACAAGGCTGTTGTACGGAAGGTCCCGGTTGAAATCTCACTAGGGGCAGTGGGATTTGTATCATGATTTCACGTAGGATACCAGTCGATTCAGCTGTGAATGAGTGCCTGAGTCAAATCAGGGTAATAATCTCGGGCGAGCGCAATGCTCTAACACGCTTCAAGGCCCTGATCCAATATGGATTGTTGCGCCAACGATTATTATATAAATACGTGGGTGGGCAATGTCTTCAGAAACGATAGAAAGAGTGGTGGGCGTGCAAGTTAAGATTCTTCCTGATGACCTAAAGGATCTGTTGTGTATACCCACTAGCAATTCATAGTGGGACAGGAAGTCTGCTCCTAAGATGGTAGTGCTGAAATTCACTACAATGAAGAAGGAAACGTTCATCAAAGTCCTAGACTCATGTCTGCCTGTAGCCACAAGTGCGGATCGGCGAGAAATTTTCTACCGCGAGTTTCAAGAATTAGGACGTGACTTCGGGATGCAGGGAGAACCGAAACTTCAACGTCTGTATCGATGAGATAGTGGTGCCGGTTCAAGGGTAGATAAATTATCAGGCGAAGTAGTGCTGAATTCCGGTTGGCCAGTAAATCTAGTTTTATGGCGCAAAGGTGCAGAGCTGGTACATTTCGTGGAATTTTGCGCGAATCTTCGGTGACAGCAGACAACAGCTTGTCCCAACACTTGCCGGGGATCCTGACGACCTACCACCCGATCATCCTTTTTGGGAGCCGGTCTAGACCGTCATCTAGTCTTACTTCCCAAACGCAAAAGACTTACTGCCTTTGTCAATTTGGAAACCGTGTCTGTCAGCGTTGCAGTGACTCAAGCTGGGGGAACCATACTATCAGATTCCATTGCCAAAACTGTGCTACCGGTAATGCTACGGCTCTTATTAAAGGCCTTGCCTCGATTTTGTCTGAGAACATTTTATAACGAAATCTGCTGCGACAGACGAACCGGGGCCTTGAAAGAGTGGAGGAAGAGAGCTGCTTACTGTCGCTTACGGCGTCTTCGTTTTTATTATTTTTTTAAGCAATAATTTATTCCAAAACCAACGTTCAATCTGTAAATACAGCGTTTGAAAATAACTCATTCCAGAAGATATTACATTCCTTTATCTCCTTTCGTATTGTCAATTTGTAAATTCTTCACAGGAGTGTCTATTTCCAACTTAGAAGCTTCAGATTTGATTTTGTATGAATTGATAAGCGCCTTCGATCGTTTCAAATCGGCCACATCACTGAAAAATGCTTCGAAGAATTCCATCATTCAGCATCTAATACACGTTTTGAATCTAGACTTTCTCCCGCAGTACTTTTTCAACGTTACACGTCTCCAGGTCCTCGATGGGTTCCGTCACTGCCGGAACAGACGGTAGAAGTTTCAATTGTTTTTCCAGAGCGTTCACAATTGAGTGCATTCGCCTCGCATCCTGCTCGCTCGGCCAGAAGCTCCCTCCATTGTATAGCCAACCCAGCAATGGAGTTGTTGCTCTTTCTTAGAGTATGACCTATCCGCTACCACTTCCATCTACTAATCAAAATGTATCGAGGTCTCTAGCCCGTACACTCCAGGAGAACTTCCTGGAGATTGCGCCGGACGATGTATTCGATGTACTCTGATGGCGCGGCAGACGTAAATGTTAATGAAAGCTTTTAGCTTTTGAATAATAGCGGTTGTCACCTTCCTTGTGATCATCCCAGTTCCCTCTACAGAGAGAGAACATTGGCTCGTAACAACTTCAACTTAATCTTCATGTTCGTTAGTGCAGATAGTTAGAATGAGATGACCTGTCAGACTGACAATCTTTGGTTGACTGGTGTTTCATCATCAATTAGACCCTGCTTAGCTCGTCCTCCAAATCTATAACCATTTGGCTAAGCAGCAAGCAGATGTTATCGGCGAAGTCGAGCTGCTTGAGGAAAGATGGCATAGTCCATTGAATCACTCTTCGAGGCAGCAGGTTCATCGTGTGCAGAGGTTCCCAGAAATTCGTCTCGAAATCAATGAAGAGCAAGTGAAGGGGAGGGCCGAACTGCACGCAAGATTCCACAATAGTCACTAGAATGTGTTGATGTGATCAGTTCAAGGGGAGATATCAAAATTGAAATTAATGAAAAACGAGCGGTTGGAAATTAAGGAAAAGTCTTAACTGCAGATTAAAGTGTGCAATACGAAATATGTTCTCTTACCGAGTCATAGATTTTGGCCACATGGCTCTGGATTTGGAAAAGGAGACAAGTAGCATCGATATGAACATGAAAACCAGTCGCACGGGTCAAGGAACTGTGTCTGTCTGCATTAATGCGCAGAACATTGAAGGCGTTAGTCAATTTATATACCTCGAAAGCGTCGTTTCTGACGCCGGTGATACCGAACTTAATGTCGCTCGATGTTTTAACGGCGCTAGATCCGGCTTTGCTGCTTTGTTCAAAATCTGAAAATGCAGTTATCTCAGCGCCAACGCCAAGTTGTTATATGGGAGTAGCACATGAAAAATGACCACCACTATTACACGAAAGCTCCAACCCTTCGTCAACACTTCTCTACGTCGTATCATCGGAGTTCGAAATTTTATCAAGCCAGATTTCGAACAAAGAACTTCGTCGGCACACAAGCCAGTTAGTTTTGGGTGTGGTGATAAGAACACCGAAGTGGCAGTGGATACATATCGAGCGAGGGAAGCCACTATCCTAAGTTGGCCAACAAGTGGATTGCCCGAGGAGCATACGAAACAGAACGATTGGGGAGCAGTAGAAGCTTCTCGTCTGCTGAAGTGTCGTTCTACAAACCGTGGAAACAGATTGCGGGAATTATTATTAATTCATCGAATATGTAAAATTGTTCCTGGTTAGGCGGTTTTATTATGTGTGGTTGTTTTCATCAGCCATTATAATACTGCATTATGAAATTGCTTTACGCATCAGCACAACTTGCATTGACGTTCCTTGTGATCGATGTATGAACGAACATATCAATTCCAAAATTTATCGCAGGATCATGCGGCCTGTCGCTTTCCATAGTACTAAATGATGGCCAGCTATAAAAAGCAATGAACGGCGTCCCGCGTAATGGAAACGAAAATCTCGCTTTAAACCAATAGCATAACAGGTTATGCTCACATCCAAAATGAGAACATCCGCGATCGATATAGGGTGGCAGTGACCGTGGAGAAATTGCGAAAAAAGGCCTTCGATCGTATGGACATGTAGTTCCCGCTGATGAAAACTTATTTGCCAGGATTGGTTTGAACATGAAGTCAATGGGAAGCGATCAAAAAGCCGACCGCTTAATACGTTATAATAATAATCGTTGGCACAACAATCCATATTGGATCAGGGCCTTGAAGTGTGTTAGAGCACTTCATTCAAGACCGTAACGGTACACTAGGAGGCAATGTGGTCAGCATTGCGCTCTACGTTAGATTGTGGTTTAAAAGCCTCTCGGGCCTTTGACCTAGCAAAATGGCGCAACCGATCAAGAGGAGCAGACCCTACTTCTGAACGGAATAAAGGCTGAAGAAGAAGATACCAAGAATTCCTGTTATTTCTGATCGTTTAATTTCTCTGTTGACCATTGTATAAACTCAAAACATAAGTCAATGTCAAATGCCCTAAACATTATACTTTGCCTTTTTTTAACGTAGTTCAAACTTGAATATGTGAGCTAATGCCAAATCTTGCTGACAATATTTTTCGTTCGGTTTTCAATCTGAGCGGCCTTTTTCGATTCATGTTTTCCGAACCTAGTGCATGACCTCGTCTTCTTTGGCTAATGACAAAAGGTTACATTATTTACTTCCAAAATACAATTCACATAAACAACTTGTTCCTACCAATAGTTTTGACATAGACAAAAAAGATCCCTTGGATGGTGGCTTCTCATCGAATGGCGGATCCAATTGGCCGTTTATACAACTTTTCACCAGGTAATGCATGAAATCATTTCTTAAGCGAACTTCTTCAACATTATCAGTAACGATAATTAGTTTATTGAGCCAATCGAAAGCTAGATCTTCTTCGTAGGATTTTAAATTTTCTATGGTCCGACCAAATATGTACACCTGTTTGTAGAATTCATTGTCTAATAATTGGATAGCAGCACGATCTAATTGATGCACCATCACTTCGAAAAAGGACGTTCAGTTCGCTTTAAGATTTATGAGAAAAACAGTGAAATTGTGAAGAATTTTTTATAAGTAATTTTGTAGTTTTTAAAGTGTCATCTAAGTGTCAAAATTAGTATAGCATAAAAAATAGTTTCTATTCGCAATGGCTCACCTAGTTATTAACTAATAATTCCACTGTTGCTTGCACATAATTTTGAAAAGCGTTCGGCCCAGGTGGTTTTGCAGGAGACAAACTGGGAACAAAAGTTGACGTTATACCCCTTGCGAACATCGTTTGAGAATGTTTGACAAGGCAGTTTCTAAACAGCTAGAATATATGCCCCTTCTTTCATTTTAGTTAGACATAGGAAGGGTGGATTGTCACTTGGGAGTACTGCAGCGTCTTCTTCTGACAATCACACTGTTTCTACGTTTTCATGTCCTGCAAACTTTAAAACATATGATTGCCAACATTCCCTAAATGAAGCAGAGTGCATCTACCACGCCTACGGTTCGCCGAAAATGGCCCCAGCAATCTCCAGGTCTACCCTACACTCCTCTTCTACTATTCTGCCATATGTTTCTGGGTCGACCCACGCATCGGTGATTCTAGGATAGTGGATTCGATGGCATGGCATAATTAGCAGTGGAGTTATTGTCTTTGCTTAAAATGTGACCTAATCACTGCCGTTTCGGAATTAACGCGTCTACTACTACCTAGCTGATTTCCCCCTTGTAACAAGCAGTTTCTGGTGGATTGATGTCTTATTAAATCCAAAATTCGATTGAGAGAAGGCGTCTTCGCAGAAACTGCAGATCCAATCGTTTTATTTTCTTTAGAAATTTTTATTTATTTATTTAATAAGGACAATACACAGATAACAAAATTTTACGCTTAAAACTAGAAAAGGAAATAGAGTCAAAGGACCCAAGCTGTAGAGCGTTGTAGGACCGGCTCAGAATCGGGATCGGAGAGTGGAAGTAAATCTCGAGCTCCGTGTGTGTGTTATGAGATGAGGCGATACGGAAAGTAATATCCAAGTTGGCGGAGTAGTCCATCAGACAATTGCAGAGTTTGAAAAGAGTACACATATCAAGGAAGATACGGCGTTGCTCTAGGGAAGAGGGTCCGAGTGAATTGGCGTTGTACAACTTCAAGATCGCGGCAGTCACGAATGCGGAAGGGGGGCCAGACTACACAGCAATATTCAAGGATATTTCTGACAAGGGAATAGAAGAGTGTTAAGGAGGGCTGAATTGAGGTAAAGTCGGAGGAGGAAGGTAGGATAAAACCAGACATTTTGGAAGCTCTATTGATGATGTCAAATAGTCAATTGGAAACGTCCCAAATATTATGATCTCCTTTTCTACTAAAAGATTTTCATGAAAGATTTCAAAATTGCTACCTAGCCCAACAGGACATCACATATTTCCTTTAAAAGTTTAGTGTGCCTTGAAAAAATACTTTCAGAATTTGAAATTAAAATCCATTTGTATCTACCTATAAACTGTATTCATTCGTTTTTCCCTCAATATTTGAAATTTTAGTTAATTACTATTTGTTAAGTGACATCTGATAGTTAAACCATCAAAATGGATGAACTTATTCATCAATTAAATTATGACTTCAATATACAAGTGTATCTATTCAACAATGCCATTGAAAACTTAAGCACACATGATAAGAACATCGCCATAGCGTGGGTAAACAAATTGAAATCGGCCGCGGGATCGGTTCATGAGGCTCGCGTACGAAATGATTTCCTATACTATCTGGTTAAATCCTGTACAACAGGACAATTAACGGCACCATTCCGAGAGAAACCACCCAAGGGACCTTTGCTGAATTTACTGAGCTTACTGGTTATATTCTTTTTGAAAAATTATAGAAAGTAATTTTCATGAATTTATCTAAATTTTCAGCCGGACGAAGTCGGCGCCGGAAAAGATTTAAAAGGAGGCGGAAAGAGAGCTGAAATATTTGAAAAGTCTCCTGACAAGGGGGCATTTTTGGCCGCCCAACCTGTTCCACGCTGTGGTGCATTTTGTTACCTAGCAGTAATTAGTAAACCTCCTTAAAGCCAGGATAGATTGTCATAGAATGCATGGATGAATATGATGATAGTACGCTGTGGGACTTAAGTTTAATGTGATGATATGAACTAGGTTTTGGATTGTGCAGAAATTGTAAAACGACCCAAAAATTGTACTGTATATAAGATAATAAACACATTGATTGTTGAAGTTTGTTTCAGCATTTCCCTCCGGCCAACAATTGCCTCGAATGATGCAAATTTGTTGAAGACTGGAGAGATTCTTTCAAGAGTATATTATAGGTACGTTGTACCTAGTCCTTTTTGAGAAGCTAGGAAGCAGCAGCATCTTTTCCCAAGGAGGAATAGAATCTTTGCGAAAATCCCGAAACTAGGTGAGAGCTTTGCAGACAATTACTGTGCCGGTCTTTGTCAGCTGCCATTCCAAAAACTGATCGACAAAATCTAGACATTCGTACGCGTAGGACACCTTATAATAACAGTTGTAGCAGCAGGATGAACAGAACAACCAATCGAGAGTAAAATGTCGGAAACTGGAGCAGCAGCGAAAGTTCACCATGAAGATCCCCAGCACCCAAGTGCAAGTGACAGCAGCACCCCGTCAAGACGCACTTTCATGCTAGCCAGGTTGATAAATTCCCACCGTGATTAGCACAGCGGTACAACTTTATACTGAGTGCAGCGTTAGCATTCATACCAGCGGATCCGAGACCAATCTAATACCTCTTGCATTGTGAAAGCGCAACTACACGCTTCAGCCCGCAAGGAACTCTGCCCGCGATATGGAACAGTAACAGCCACCATAAAACGACCACTAGGGACAAACCGCAAATAACCAGACTGAGAACACATCCCCTACGAAATTTCTCGGAACATGGTTCTCAGGAAGCCATTCCGGTCCCCATGAATAACCTCCGGTGAGGTTTTGTGGCAAGAGCCACTTCAGCCAAGTCACATTGCAGACGCAGGCCTGACAACCTTCCTCGAGTACGTAGGGACAGTACTCCCCAACGGAATGACTGGAATCGGCCAGATGCGAGAACATAAGTAGAGATAAGTTCTGGTAGTTCCGCATGAGTATCCGCCGTATCGACTTAACCCAAGGCCTTTTGCGGACACGGATTGAGTTGGAGACACAGAGCCCCGCTGTGACTGGCACAGCGGTATCGGTTTATACCAAGTGCATTTATACCGGTGAAAGCGAGACCTAAAGCCTCTAACTAAAGAGCACGGCGCCCGAGTTGTATAGCAAACTTCACGCTTGAGAACACGAGTTCTGCCCCCAAGAAATTCCCAGAAGGGGACCAACCGCAAATAACCGGGTCGAAAACACATCCCCCACGAATAGGAGAATTCATATGGCATATGCCCTCGGAGGGCTATCTCAGTTCCAGTGGTATCACATAACCACTGGTGAGGCTTCGTGGACCAACAAACAAGTCAATATGAATACAGCATTTTCTGACGCCACCACTTGAAGGTCCCTCTTAGCTACTTAGTGTTGACTCAGCAGACAGGTTTGGTGCCTCGTTTGTCTGCTCGCCACCTCTGAGCACTAAGGAACACAAATATAAACCAAATTTACAATGCAGCCATACCTTATTTTATTTTATAAATCCTTTTGCAAGAAACGCGCAGCTACGGCGGTCACCCACTGCAATAGTATAGAGGCCCAGTGCTGCCGGCCAAAAAAGAAAGACTCCATCGAATTCGAGTTCGGAAAAGAGGTCACGAGAAAAGATGGCAAACTCCAAGCTGCGCGACAGTCCTTTGTCTTGAAAAAAGAGTGACGAGCTCCCTAATCACGTGGAAATGCAAATCATCTCTCCGGAGAGGAAGAACCCCATCCGAAAAACAAGTATAAAGGAAGAGAGGCTACTCAAGAAGTGCGGAGTGGTCCTACGGAAAATGAAGGCCGCCACCATCATCGAGTGAAACACCCCCATGGATGTTAAAAATGACATAATAGAGATGGAAGAACTTTTGCTTCTTTTTGCACACCAGCGAAATGGAGTTGAGGAGAAAGCACATCGTAGTGCAGCCCCTAGATGCAAAAAATGCAGTGCCCTCAGGAAGGGAGAATTCTAGTCGAAGAAGATTTTAACGCTAGAGCCCTCGAATGGGATATGCCTGAACCAAATTCTCGAGGCACACAGATTTTGAAGATGGCCGCCGGGAGAGGACTCATTGTCCTAAATGCCGGTAGCACTCTGACATTCCGACGCCCTGGTTGCGAAGTGTCAGCGGTCCAATGAGGGACATCGGGAAAATCAACGCTACAAAATTTATCGAAGTTCTGTCAAGAGGGTGAAATCAGCGACAAGACCCAGGCGCAGACAGAAGAATCGCTAGTTCATTCAACAATGAGTCTTATCATCGCAACTTGTAATGCATCGGGTCCCAAAAAGAAATTGCGTCCCGGGAAATTACCCGTGTACTGGTGGACTTCTAAAATTGGAAACCTACGAAGGAACTGCCTTAGACTTTGACGGATTGCGTAGCGCGCAAGAAGCCAAAACAAGGTGACGCTTAGATCCGCAGAGTATAAACGTGGGAAAAAGTTGCTTCGCCATGAAATCAGGAAAGAGAAGGCACGTTGCTGACCGCAGCTAAACAAAGATGTAAACAGAAAGCCAGATGTCCATCCAAACTGGCGCTGTCGATGAAAGAGTGAGCACTAAGGAATGTCCACTCTTAATTGCAAAGAAATTATAGGGGGCGGTCCTGTCCATGAAGGTCAAAAAAGCACCAGGACCGGATGGTATTCCCAGCGAAGTGTTGAAACTCGTATGTAAATACAAGCCGAACTTACTACTCGACGCATTCAACGCATGGTTAACAACTCCTTTCGCAGAAAGGTTGCGAGACTTGTGCTGATAACAAGGGCAAAGGCAACCCTTCAATATTTTTGCGGACGGACCTTCACGGTCAATTTCCATCTTTTTAGGTTTTAGAATAGCCTTCCCATCTTAGTCGTCTTCGATCATTCATTATGGTTTTTAAACTATCTCCAAATCAAATTTGGTCATTACAAATGGCACCCAACGCCAATGGCATTTTCCACATGAATGGCCTGAGGATGCCAAGGCACTCGGGTCCGGAGTTGCGGCCCCAAGCGGTCAAGACGTTATTTTTTTTTACTTTTATCTTTCCGTTTTAGCTCGCATGTTGGTCATGGTCATTCGGTAGGAACCCCCTCCCCACTGTTTGTTTACTATTTAGCATTCGGTGCGGATAAGCATAGGGTTGCTATCAAAAACTTATTTACCTTTGATATGGGTCAAGTTGTCGAACACGTCCCAAAAAAAGCAACACAAGACCTGACTGAATGCGGAAACAAGTACGCAAATCGGTGAACGTAAAGATTTGAGAGTTATGTTGAAAGCTGTGAAGGAGGGATACATGGAAAAGTACGAGCAAACCAGCGAAGTGACAGAAGCTGCCACAAATAGGAAGGATTTCGCCACTGTAATCATTAACAAGCTTACAGGTAATCGTGAGCCTTCCCATGACCTTGTGAGGAGCGTTAGTAGGCTCTCATCCACGATAATGAGCAGCTGCCACGATGGTATAACATCCAAACATGCGAATGATATGGTAAGTCGCCGTAACATACGGATACAGATTACTCTTCCAAACAGAAGTATTATTATTTTCCATCAATGGTTAAAACGAAACAAAGCCGCCGACCTAGACGGTCTTAGCGCGGAACTGTTCCTTGCAACCCCTGTATCGAGTCTTGGGCAAATAGCTTTGGATATAAAGATAGAATACAGCTATCTGAACATCACACGTCAAGGCAGGGGGGGAGTAGCACATGAAAACAAACGCCACTATTAGCTTTCATTATCTCGTGATCAGAGCGGAAATACATTGCCAGGAACCCAAAACAATGACGCGTAGATGTGGTCGACACGTTTCGTCCCATATAAACGCTTTCTATGGAAAATGGAAAGGGCTAACCACGCATATAGAATTGATACCATTGGCATATGGAAAAGCGACCAATCATAATGTCGTGCTTCTATCTGGTGGCTCTGATGCCTGCTGATCACATGATTTCAAGATCACAAGTGGTCATGAGTCTTTTATTATTGTAAACATAATAGTTTTCCCCGAACGGTCAGTCATGGAAGAAAAATCGGGCTCGGGAGTGTTTTTTGAAAATCCGTTTATGGAACTTATGGAAGAATAATGACCATATTCAAGGTGAAGACACATTATATTGGCACCAGAAGGATGTCTGCGACAAAAATGACGAGGTCTCCCCATCCAAATTTGTTTCGAGGGTCAAGCACCGTTATCAGCTCCAAGTAACAACATCATAATAGGCCGGTTGGTGTAGAGTTGAACCCGTTGATGCAAAAACTTAGCCGATTGAAGAAAACATCCCTGATGTGGGTGACGATGCAGTTGAACATCGCCAGTAATGGGGACTCGGCGAAAGTCCGGCTCCACAGTGGAGGGACCAGGACCAGCATAAGGCATTGATCATATACTGTTAAGTCTAGTTTTAAGGGCAAAGTTGCAAGGATTCACGCAGTTTAATAGACAAATTTGAATTCCTGCTAGAAGGCGAAAATATTTATGAAAGAACCCGAGGCCTTTAGAGAGTTATTTTTATTGCCTCTTAAGAAGAGGAACATGAATGCTTTGGTTCGTAAACTATCATATGGAGTATGTAGGCGTGGTGGTCTCGGTTATATAGAGTCAACGTAAAGAGCAGGAGGAGACGGTTCTACATTTCATATTCCGGCTTCCTCAGACTCTAGAAGAAGATACGGCGAAAAGGATTTCTTCAACGGATAATCTACGCATTCCCTCCCTCTGGGAAACGTTCTCAGATTTGTAAAAGCCTGGGAACGCTTGTGTCAGAAGACTGTTGGATATACGATTTTTGCTTGGACCTTCGGCTTCGTCCCTAACGTAACTATAAATAGACGATGGTGATGAGTGCAGTTTACCTGCCTATTTGAATGAAGAGATGCAGGTAGTTCACAAGGATCTTTCATCCGTATTAAGGTGAATTTCTAGAATGAACACAAAATTTAATTTTATTAAAATGTAATCATATCCATCCAAAATCAATCCCATTCATAACCTCATTTGCAAGTTTAACGGTGCGATGGCCGAGTTTGTTTTGTGTCAGCCTATGATCTCGGTGATCCGAGTTGGAATCCCGGTTTGCAAGGAATGTGTGTTCGGCTCTTTATTTGTCTAGCTGTTGTAAACTTATCACTTGCATAGCATTGAGTGTTGATGATATTGAAACTGAATGTAAAGATTTTCTTTCAGCGGAATTGACTGTATATAACTTTTATTCCAGACATTTTGACTGCCAAGGTCGATTCATTGTTGTATTCCTAAAACCAAAAAAGAAAAACTTCATTAAACTCAGAAAATCAGCCCCACAGACATAATCCATTAAATTAACCACCACCAAATTTACCGGAAGATTAGATCCAACGACAAATTAATGTGTTACTTTCCAAGAAGTCATCAAAAGGTTGACCTTCTGCGATTTACTACCAATTTCTCTCTCACACTCTCTCCGCCTCAAATGAGTAGGCTGCTGGCTCGTGAAGTCATAGTGAATGTGAACTCCATACGCAGTAGTTAGTGAGTGCTGTAGCTCTGCCAGATACGTTTCAGACCGCTCAAAGTTGCTCACTTGTTGTTATCGCTGGCTATCGGTCTTGGAAAAGCTTCGCGTAGTGAACATTCGTAGCGTGGATGCAGCATTTGACATTTCTATCGCTTTTCACTTTAACTTCTCCCCAAGTAGATTCAGTATTCAGTCGAGTCTATCTGTCTGGGAAAACCAAAATATCTTTCTCCATATGAACGGAAATTTTGCAGTTTGTCATGTAATCGTAAGCGTAAAGGGATATGTGTTGACTTGGATTGGACAAAGTGAACCGTCGTCTAAAGATTGTTACTAGTTGATAAATCTGGATTTTTGCATACAATAATCGAGGAAAAGTGAAGTATTTTGTAAACAAAATGAGTTCCGCCGGTAATTCAACTACGAGGACCAGCAGCGAGCCCATCAAGGATATGTATCTCTACGAAATCCCCTCACCGGAAAGACATGCACTATGCACGATTCTAGATGAAATGGATGTTTGGGCTGACCTGGCTGTAAATCATATGGGGTATCGAAAAGAAGATCTACAGGTGAGTTTGCTTTCTATTAATCCATAAGTAACCAACTATGAGTAGGAGCCGAAGTGCATTCTTGTCAAACCGGTACAAATATGTATCTTAAAGTATTCGTGCATTTCATTCCCGAAGAGTTAAGTCGTAAAAACCAAACCGGGAGGTAAGGTGTCTCATTGTGAGACAAGTGATTCTTGGATGTCTTTTTGACTGCGATGAGGTTCTTCAAGTGAATGACGGGTTGAGTCATCGTTGCATAGAATCAGCGTCTTCAATTCTTAAGAAAGAATCTTTGCAAATCATAATGGGGGTCATTTTTATGTTGATCACATTCATGTCGACGGTTGACGTATATAGAATGATTGGCTTCATCGACTTTTTGGAATTGAACCACTGAAGTCTAGAGATTATGCGTGACGAAACTAATAAATCAATATTATGGACTTCTTTTTAAGATCGTCTATTGCAACAGCTAAAACATGTTTTTGTTGGGCTTTCCATTTTTGGAACATGAAGATATCGAATGCAGCGAGTGTTTTTGAATTTATTATAGATACCAATACTAATAATCTTTTTTAGGAATACATTGAACTCTTTTAGGTTTTGTAGATGTTTCGTAGATCCCAGTGATCACAATGAGAGGGTAAGCCAAATTTGACCCTCAACTATGCATCATACTTAGACTGATCGTGGTACTTTAGCTTTCCAATTATTGTTTCTGTATTGTATGCCTTTTCTCTTCGTTTCGTTTGTTTTGTCCAATCGTTTAATGGCTTGAGCCACCAACAGAACTTAGTCACCAAATTCACATCATTTTATACGTGCTTAATCTCACTCGTTTCCTGGAAACAATTCAGTTATCAAGTTCTGATGAGTGTCGATTCTCTTCATGGGTAACTTATGAACAGTTGCAGCTTCGAGCCGGTCAAACGGAAACGATAGCCGCTATTTTCCAACGATTGTGCCCACGATACTTCAACGTCTCAATTAAAAATATCCCAAAAAGAAAAGCGGAAAGAGAGGGGTCACATCCGCTTTCTCAATGCGAACCCATAAGATCTGCAAAGCAACAGATATAATGTTATTGGTGCAAGCTTCGCACACCAAAAGAGACGTTCGCGTTGTTCATTATGAACATGATGCGGTAAAATGTGCTTCAACTAATTCCAGGACTTCCTGAGAACTCTACATTCCTTCTCTGTTATTCTGCGCCACGTATTCCAGGGGAGAGTGCGTAGAACAACACTCAGTTCGGCGCCACTGTCGGCAGAAATGACGCTTCCTAGCTATATACATACATTGATCAACGCCTTCAAGACTTTACCCATTAATACAGAGATAGGGAGACTGAAAACCTTAGTTTAATTGGTATTTACCTTCAGTCCCGTCTACTTGCCTCTTTTTCCAAATCCAGAAAAAATGGGACAATGTCCATTACCCGGTAAGCTGGGCAATCGCTGAGGAAATGCCTCAGGGTTTCCTCCCTCTTCTCCGCAGCTTCGGCAATGCGAATTGTAGGGTATACCGGCCAAATTCTCCTTAACTTGGCACAGGTGGTAAGCCTTCGCCATCTGAGACCCGCGGCTGATAAATAGTGCGAGTAGATTCCGCCCTTGTCAAGCGCCAGCGAGATGCGGACTATCAAGCTGCTCATTCCCCACTATGTTCCTATAACAGGAAACCCAGAGGAGGGTGACCTTGAGTGTGCCGCCCAAACTGTTCAGCGCGTTTCTGCATTGCCCACCAGCCTGGAGGATGTCATCGCTGAGTAAGAGGCCTTAATGGCCGCCTGACTCCGGCCATCGACAGACTTCCAGTATTGCCAGTATTTCCGCTTGGAATACACTAGCGAAACCTGGGAGGCACGCTACAACGTATTTAATGTTGAGGTCTAGGAGGAGGAAATGCAGGAATACATTGAGAGCATCTGCCGGCTTTTTTTTTCGCGTTGCCCTACACGTTGGGCAGCACGAAAACTATTTCCATCGAATTGTACTGTACAGCAATGAGCACAATGACGTGGGTAGTCTTTTTCATCACCAGACTGTCATGTTCATTACCATCCCAACAACTCCATGTTAATTGCAACCTTAACCCTGCTCAGATATTCAGCACAGGGTCGGCGAGGGGCTGCAGAATCTCCCCGTACACCATCTCCGAGGGGCCGTGAACTTCTCTCGGTGAGCTGTGCGAAGGTCGAGGGGGACGAAAGGCAAGGACCGCGACCATGACGGATCGTCGCGAGCCGTTAAGGCGGCCTTTAGTGTCCAGTGCCAACGTTGCAGCATCCTATTGGACTGCGGATGCAGTGGTCCTGTGATGTTGGAAACCAAGGAGCTTGCCTAACGCCGAGAAAAGACTAGACTCAAACTGCATCCTCTGGTCCGTGATGATTACGGCTAGTACACCAAAGCGCGGGATCCATTCTTAACAGAGGGCCTAGCCGTATGATTGTGCCGTAATGTCAGTCAGAGGTATTACTTCAGGGCACCGCATAAACCTGTCGATGATTGTGAGGCAATACTTGTATTCATGTGAGTCTCTCAAAGGGCCAATGATGTCGAGATGGATGGTGCGGGAATACGTCTACTTCCTTTCTTACGTGATTGCTGATTCTACACTTCGGGCACGCGTCTGGCCCAACAGTTTATGTCCCTGTTCATGGACGGCCAGAAGTATTTTCCAGTGACTAATCGGTTCGTCGTCCTGATGCCTCGGTGCGCAAAATCGTGTACAGCGTGAAACACTCCCTTGCGAAAATCGGCCGGAATAAATAGCCGTCCTTTGTCTAAGGTCTCGAACTTATATTTGGAGTTTGCCCTCAAACTCTGAAGTTCTGCGTGGTCTTCCTGCGCCTCGGCGATTGCCGTATAATCGACCGCGGGATTGTGATTCGAGACAAACCGCCCGCAACGACGTTGTCTTTTCCAGACACGTGTTGTATGTCGGAAGCAAACTGGCTGGTGAAGCTCAGTTGCCAAAATTGGCAAAGAGACGGTGGCAGTACAATGCGTCAGCAGAGGCGAATTCACCACCGGCAACGCAGTCGTGGTTCATGCCTCCGAAGTGCCGCCCCATCCTTGGCTTTGTCCAAGATTGAGAAAATACGGCAGTTTGCGATAAAGTGCGTGGATGTGTAGAATGGGGTATCGGTCTGAAATCGTCTTCCACTTAGACGTCTGTAGTCGCTACAAAGTCTCGATTCGCCATTAGGTTTAGTGATCATGTGAAATGGCGAAAACCAGCAGTTTTTCTGAAGTCCTGCAAATACTGCTTAAGAATTTCTTTGAACTCTTTCCTCGTGACTGTGAACCTATTTACTGGCCTGTATCCATAGGTGCGGATCGAAAAGAAATTTACTGTCGAGAGTTTTATCGATTGTGGCGTTAGTTGATTTTTCCGGAATGCGGAAAGAACTGAGACTTCAGCGCCTGTATTAATTAGGTTGATGCGTCGGCTCAAGGAGTCATAAATTGCTAGAATGGGTCAGTCATCACCAGAGCTCCCCGCAAGTGTAGTCTCTGCTAAAAAAGGTGCATCGGCTGATACATACATATAGTGGTTTTTTCTACAAACCTTCGCTGGTAGCTAGACCGTGAGTCAGTCCTACTCCCCGATCGGAAAGTACGGAGTCTTCACCAACTTAGAAACTCTGGTTATTAGCGCCGCCATCCCCTGCTGCAGCTGGACCACTTAGATTTCTGTATCACACGACACCTGGCCAACCACTGGTTGTGCGTGAACCTGAATTTTATCGGCGTGATCAGAGACCTCGGATCCGTATAAGCTAAAATGTCCTGTGTTTTCCGGAAGTGTCTGTAGCAGATTGGTGCTGACTTTGACACTACTCAAATAATTCACCCTGCACAGTAGTTGGCTTGGCGCCTAGCGTTAGCTCTGTCAATAAGTGGTTAGCTTAGCCAATTCACTCACTGACACGCTTTTAATGAAGTGCTTATTTAGGCTTGCGTAAGAATAGTCCTCTAGCACATCAGATACAAACTCAATCGTTCATTTTAAATGAGCAAGCCGCAATGAATGCGATCTGTTACAATTTAAAATATTAGAGGCTGTCACCACTTCACATCTTATTTCTTACAGAGCATCAGGAGAGCCATCCAACTTGGGGCATCACCGACTGATGAGCTACTGGCAATGTGGGGCAACTTGAATCACACAATCACAGAACTCTTCATCCTTCTATACCGGTAGATATTCTATTTATTCCTCATAATCGTTAAAGGATCTGACCCTCATGTTTTCTCTAGGATGCAACAATATGGAGCCATGGACGCAATACGAAATCTAGTAGACAAGAAATACCATCGACTGATAATGTCCGGTCAACCAGATCTCAGCAAACTAATAGCAAATAGCAATGGGTCAAAGAAGATTTTGAACTGTCCCTCATCTCAAATGCTTAGCGACTCAAATAATTTAAGTACGACCACATCTATAAGTGACGAATCTAGCAAGATAACATCCAAATCAATGGATATGAGAGATGCACGCCACTATGCCAGCACGATTCCACGAATAGACTACGCAGAGTTGGCAGTGGCAACAATGGACTGGAATGACAGGAATATTTTGGGGAAAGGTGGTTTTGGCACAGTGTTTAAGGGTATGTGGAAGCTTACTGAAGTTGCTATTAAACGAATTGAATATCGCGGGACGGGGACAAGGGAAGCCCATAAGATACAAGTTCAGCAAAGTTTGAATGAATTGAAACATTTGAATTCATGCCGGCATGATAATATCTTGCCGTTGTATGGCTACAGCATTAATGGAGATGAACCCTGTCTAGTCTACCAATTCATGGCTGGAGGGTCATTGGAGCAGAGATTAACTTCGAAAAAATTCGTACCTCTAAATTGCCAGCAACGACTGAATATTGCCCAAGGGACTGCAAGGTGAGTTTAGTTCTAGTTTGAGTGTGCCAACTATTACAATACAGGCAGCACTGAAAAATCTAATATCCTTTTTTTTCAATTTCCAGAGGTTTGCAATATCTTCACACATTCCGTGAGAAGCCTCTCATTCACGGGGACATCAAACCAGCTAATATTCTTCTAGACCCTTGCAATCAACCTAAAATCGGAGACTTTGGACTAGCACGCGAAGGACCAAATGCTTTGAATTCATCTATGGAAGTGTCACGTGTTTATGGAACTAAACCATATCTGCCAGGCGAATTCCTCGGTTACAAGAGTCTCAGCACAAAAGTTGATACCTACAGCTTTGGAGTTGTTCTTTTGGAATTAGTGACCGGGCTACGGGCATATGATAAAAATCGGGAACATAAATTTCTAACAAAGCACATGATGGCCATGCCTAATTCAACCGCTGAAACATTAATCGATAGAAACTTGATAGTGGATCCCGAAACAGAAAAAATCTGCCAAAGAATAATAGTTATCGGAAAAAGGTGTATTTCAGATAGGCCAGAGCATAGACCGGAAATGTCGGAAGTTTACAATGACTTGCTTGCCGAGTAGCCTTTAATTTGATGACCTGGTTGGTATGTTAAGGTCTCCAAGCTACCTCATGGTGTGTTATAGATTCAGGAAAGTCCAGATTGACTAGTCCATACTACAAAAATGGGAGTTGAAATTTGTCTACACTATAAGACGAAGAGTGTGAATCCCTAGTTACTTTGCTTCCTTTTACCGCTGTTATTTGGTATCTAGCACACGTCATTAGGTCCAAACTTCGTTAACTACTAATTTAAGACTATGCGGTCCAATTTTAAGCACACGAATTCGCATAATATTCTCGCTTTCTCTGACACTATTTATGTTTTGTATATTACAAAATGTGGTCTTTTAATTTTAATGTATCATAGAAAATAATAATAATATTGATAGCGCGCATATTTCTTGTTTTTACTATTATCCATCTGTAAGCCTAGATGATCATCATTATCCTCGATGACGGAACAGTACGTAAAGAGCGTCCCAGTACAGTCTACATCGAACTCTCTTTGCTCGTTGCTACCAGCAGATTTGGAAAGCTTTCAACGAAAGATATCGCAATAGCTAGCCGTTGCGCGGATTCTCCGCATGACGGCTACCTTCATCTGAATCATTGAACACCTTATTGTAGTCAATAGTCGATTGCGGGGTCATTCCGCGCCCTACGAGTAATGGCGAGCTGGTCATCAACATTGTACTGGCAAAGTCACGAAGTCCAACCCAGCCTAATTGAGGAAGAACTGTTTTTTTCCTCCGAGATTCCAAAACTCCAGGCTCAAAGTCTCAAAGTCTTGGATCCTAACAAGCTCCTGGGATCTTGTGAGTACACTAGGTAGCACTCCAGCTGCGTGCAGGAGTATAAACCAGTGCGTGATCTTGTTCCCAGGACATTAGACGAAATATCATAGAACCCACACTTGTAGGCGGTCAACCTGGCCCAGCAAATTTGGCTGGGTTGCCCTTAGTCAACGCATTCTATCCGCTGGGCGCTTTGACTGCAAGAAGACTTCCCGAGACGGGAGGATAACGTTATTGTGCTCACATCTTCGCCGGCATATATTTCCGCTTTTAGGATAGCAGCTACGTAGTGCAGATCCAATTCGGAACCGATATCCCAAACCTGGACGACTCCTGGCGATTCTTACCAGGGTACGTACGAAGGTAAACCGATAGTCTTAGCTAAAATCGAAATCAGGAAATGCGCGGCAGTGGTGAAGCGTATGCGATCGGCAACGTTCCTTCAGGGGAACGACAGCAAAGGCGTGAAAAACGGGCTGATGGAACTGAAGAAACTACTGGATCGCATTTCCTTCTACAAACGAACGTGGAGAGCAGCGGAAAACGCTTGGAAAGTAAAGACAGCCGCACTTCCCACTGGGAATACTGTTAGCGCCAAACGGACCGCAGATAGCCCACTACAAAGCGAACTGGGGAAAAAGAACTGGCTACGACGCTAGAGACGTCTGTCCAAAGACGAGGCTACAAACCAAAAGCCAGTAGCAGAAAAGACGAAGAAAGACTAGACCGTGGGCTCTGCTCATTAAGCCCACGGAAGGCAAGACATTTGCGGAAGTCCTTAGTGAAATCCGCGACAGGATGAAAGCCGAAGACAACGAGCAAAGTGGCGGAGTTCTCGTCGAACTGGGCCCGAAGACGACTAGCAAGAGTTCGTTCTGCGAAGCGGTCAAGGGGTTATTGCGGGAGAAGGCCCTTATTTCTAGTCTCGAGCCTATGTGCTCTCTAGAAATCTGAGATCTTGACTGCATTGCGATCTCTGCAGGGATCATGGCGCGTAGGTGAGAGCGTCGCACACACGGGATGGTGTCCAATCTTTAGGGTGGAACTAGAAAGGACTAGGGCGCGAATAACATGATCTATCCACTTTGCGTAGCACGCCACGGGAGTGGAAGATCGCAGAAAAGTGTGCCATGAGTTGTTGTCTAAAACGTAGTAGACACACAAAATTAATCTAATGCAGTAATTATGTTTTTCGTAAATGTCTCTGATTTGTAATATTAGGTTCGAATATATGAATAAATACTGAAGTCCTTTGAATTAAAAATAGGAAAACGGAAGTTGAGTCCGCCGACTAAGATTAGGTCAAATAACATGTATAACTATTATAATTTAATAATAAATGTTAACTTAAATATTATAAATCAGAGACATTTACGAAAAACATAATTACTGCATTAGATTAATTTTTTGTGTGTCTACTACGTTTTAGACAACAACTCATGGCACACTTTTCTGCGATATTCCACTCCCGTGGCGTGCTACGCAAAGTGGATAGATCCGCGCCATCTATTCGCTCGCACTCGCAACATTCGAAATAAATTTCGAATGCTGCGAATCCTGCCGCGCCACAAGTTAACATGAATTGGAGTCCAACCGCTCACTAGCTGCTAACGCAATTCGCTGCAGAGGTAAAGGCTGATCTAATGCTAATCTGCGAGCAATGCTCGGCTTCATGACATCTCAACCTATCGGGGTTCGGAACAGCGTTCCAGGGCCGAGGGAAAAACTTTGGCTGAATTCGGTGTTTAGGGATAACGTTTTTTAGCGTTTATCTGACGCCGAATGAGACGATACTGGACTTTCGGCGCCGGCTTGATGCTCTGGAGGACGCCGTTTGGAGCACGGAGGGGCATTCTAATGATTCTAATACTAGAGCTCCGACCGTTGTGTATGCTTGACACGGCGGGGAAAGTGCTCGAAAAGCTCACCAGAAATAGATTCGCTGAAGCGATCTGCGTTGCCGGAGACATATCCCCAAGGCAGTTCGAGTTCAGAACATGCAGATTCACAGTGGATGCTGTTATGGAGTTCGTAGATGCAATTAATCGAACCGAGGCACACAGCCGCCAATTTCAACGGATAGTGCTCCTCATAACGCTTGATGTGAAAATTGCCTTGAATTCCGTAAGATGGACAAATATGCTAGGCACATTAGAAAACTCATTTCACGTGCCAAGCTATCTATTGCGGATGTTGAGGGGTTATCTAAAAGACCACTCCCTGCTCTATGAAACGCTAGAGGGCCAGAGGAGGATGGAAATCACGTCGGAGGTAGAACAGGGATCCATGCTAGGACCGGACCTCTGGAACCCATCCTACGATAGTCTGCTGAGACTCGATTTGCCCGAAGAGTCGCGCCTAATCGGTTATGCAGATCACGTTGCAACACTTGGCATATTAATTCGACAGGTAAGCGGATGGATGACTGCTCATAGTTTCAGCTTTGCGCTGGAAGAAACCGAAGTAGTCATCTTGACCAGAAAGAGAATCCTGGCCCTGTGTTCCATATCAATCGGCGAGTTGACTATAAAGTCAAAACCAGAGGTTGAACACTTTGGTTTAATGCTCGACTCGAAGATGAGCTTCTTCGAGCAAATCCAAGAACAGGGCTCCAGTTGGGATCTCGGCCTTAAGTCCGCTGGGGTCCCTATATCTACCAGGAGACGTCTTCTTATGGAAGCAACGCAATCAATTCTATTTTATGACGTGGAGGTATGGGCTGATGCTCTTGACAAGGAAGTGTATCATAAGCGCTTTGCTCAAGTGCAGAAGAACGTCAAAACATCCTTACCAAGTAGGAACTATCTTGGTAAAATGAGCCAAGAGGCAGATGAACTGCGCGGCTCATCGACAATCTAGATCCGTGGCTGAACTGAACGCACGGTAAGATTTATTATTTCCTTATTCAACTTCTAAGTGCGCATGGAGCATCAGTCTTACCTGAACAGGATTGGGAAGGCGCGATCTCCTGATCTCCGGATGTTAAACACACGTTTTTCTTTTGTTAGAGTTGGGATGGCTTTCGTCAGCCGTTTTATGCAAAGACAGGGGAGCTCTCTCCAGGCAACATTGTCAGAGAGATGCTGAGGTGCGCTGGCAGATGGAGTCATGTTGCACATTATGTTCGGGCTTTTTTTTGGCGAAGAAGATTGCGCTCGACCGGCGGAGGAGACCGGATGGCAAGGGGTTCTCTGAACTAACAACTCACTTCCTCTCCTGCCCTCCCGTCGGTGAAAGGGATTCCCTGACTCGAAGAATCGCAAAGCCGGGAGAGCGAGAAGCCTAACCCGAAGTAATGTGTCAAACGATTCCAGGCTGATAACAGGGAGGTGTTTAATTGGTAGTCCGACGGCGTGCTATTGCGGGAATCCAACACTCTGTGCATAAACGCATTCAACTACCCTACTCCCAAAAGAAAACAAAAAAAGGGCTCCTGTTGTGGACCATAATGCATGACGGAGTGCTCGGCCTTTCCGTGCCAAAGGAGGCAACATTGATTGGTTTTGCAGACGACCTGGCGATGGTAGTAGTGCAAAACGCCCCCAAGACGTGGAACTGCATGGAAGTGAAACCATTCATGCCATCAAAGCGTGGCTCTAAATGGTGAAACTGGACCTGGCGGAAGATAAGACGAAGACAGTCCTTATTACCAATCACAGGAGAAACAATTCTGTCAAAATCCAGGTTGGTAATCACGAGGTCGTTTCAAAATCGACCATTAGATATCTGGGGATAATGATCGATGCCAAATTGAGCTTGGAGGAGTACCTGTATTAGGCGCACGAAAGGGCAGCGAAGGCTAGCTCATCTCTAGCAAGGATGATGGCTAATATTGGATGGCCAAATCTGGTCACCGGCTGCTTATTGCAGGGGTGGTGAAATCCATTCTGTTATACGCTAAAACACGGACAACACAGTGCACCGGAGAAGGGGGTTCGGTATACTAGCTGATCGCACTGAGGGTGTGCAGCGCATATAAGATAGTATCCGGTGGGGCAATGTTTGTCATCGTAGGAATGATACCTTTGGAGGTTCTAGCAAATGAGGTACACTGTCTTCACCAGTGGAAGGGCAAATCTGGCCGAAGTGGTTGCGGACTTCCGAAAAGTCACTAGTAGGGAGGTGTACATGAAATGTACTGTGCTGTATGGTCCCATGTATTGAAAGATGGATCGAGCCAAAACACAAAGAATTGAATTATCACCTCGGACAGTTCCTTACGGAACACGGTGGATAAAGGAAGTACCTGCATCGCTTCGGGTCGGGCAAGTCACCAGACTGTCCCGAATGCGCCGGGAAAGCCAAGGACCCGGAGCGGAGTTCCATTGACTGAGATTTACCCTCAACGTAGTTATCAGACCCCAAAGTCTCGTGGAGGAGATGCTGAGTGCAAATTGGAACTGGGCCAAGCCCGGAAGGCGCGGTGGATGCATAACTTAATGGTGTAGGTGTAAACTAAAGCTTCCCCCGGAAAGTAATACTTGGTAGTCCTAGGGTTTAGGGGGTGAGAATCCCACACTCTGCTGCAACCTGGCGCAACAGTGTGAAGATGTCCACCTCCATCCATAAAAAAAAGTTTCTCCTTTCCCTAATAATTAGTAGCTAAACTATAATTGATTTGAAGGAAAGGAAATGAGAAGGTCCTTTTTCATATTAGTATTCTCCGGGATATATATTATGTTCTTTGTGGAAGACATTCGCGCTGTCGGAGAACCTTCTAGAATTCTTGCACAGGTAAGCCCAAACGTTGCAATCCGATTCAATGTTTTGGAAACAAAAGGGTCAGCCTTCTTTGAATAACCACTGAATCCCTTATTCTGAAATTACGATCCTTCGAGTACTTAGACTTGGTGTCCTTGATCCCCATAAAGAGGCATGAGTTATGGTTTAGTTAATATTAGTATCAGTAGCAATTTAAGTTTGGAATTAATCTTACCAGGGACTTCGGGATCATAGCCATTCTTATTTGGGACGTTAGCAAGGCAACTAGCCCATCAGCAGGCGCTTCGGTAGGTCACTAAATTGGAGAATGTTAACACACTGAAATGGTCACCACACTCACTAAAATTTAATCAATAATTCACAAAATTCCTCCTCATAGCTTCGCATCAACACTTTACTGCCGAAACAAGACCCACTCAACCGCGGCTCAACATATGGACTGCTCCTTGCGATTTTGAATGAATATACTTCGCCTAATCAGTTACAGCGCCATCTCTTACGAAAATTTACAAACGCATTGTGTACAAATAATTTTGGCTGTTACTGTTAGGCATGTGGTTATCAAAATGACATTTGCAACTGGTGTTCGGCGCTTGCCGGGGAGGTTTGTTTTCTTCTTGGCGACTATTTGGAACCTGGCAGGATGCTCGATAAGCTGCAACTGAATAACCAGGTGAGTGGATGACTCTTCAGTTTCCGCGGGTACTTACTCAGAATCGGTTCGGTTTTCGATAGATATTAGCCAATAAAGCTGCGGTGCAGAAGGCAAGGCTGATCCTGGTTAATAAACAAGTGCAGAAGCTGCGGAAGCTCAAGCAACTCAAGGACAAACATCCGGAAAATAAGAAATTGGAGATGAAGTTCACCAGAGCCACCGAGGTCCTGGCATGTCTCAAGGTAATATTGTCGTCCTCGAAAATGCTTCAATGATTTACACTTGCCTTTCTAGAAAATCAAATTCAACGAAATATTACGACAGGCCCTCCTGAATCAGAAGAGTCCCAGCGCTGTAATTACAAATGGTCTATCAACGCCGGAAGAAATCGCTCAGGCTTTGTATTTCTCACACAAAACAATTGAAGAAATCGTCAAGCATTTGAAGAGCGTCCTCAACATAAACGATTCAGATACGTCATGGCGCGATCAAGTCGTGGAGCCGAGCAAACGCAAAAGGAAGCAACAACGTACTGAAAGAAAGCAGCAGTTTCGCCAGGAGCGAAAGGCTCGTAAGGAGCTGGAGAAGAAACGCAATGAATGGCTTGTCGAGAACCTTCCATCGGTTCCGCAGGAAAGCGAGGCTCCTGTGGAAAGTGAAGAAAAACCCAATACACTGCAAGCAATGTTCCAGGAAGAGGATGTAGATAAGGTAAAACAGGTCCAACAGGATCGAAAAAAGCAACAAGAAAAGGTTAGAGTTCCGAAGGAAGAAGCACCTGTTGAAGATTCTTCATTAGAGTCGGATGAGAAACATGAGGCCCACCACACAGTCGATGACTTCTTCATCACCCAAACTGGGGATCATTACCTCTCAACAGTCGTGATAGACCGCAAACAGCCCGACCAACCTGACGACGGCATGGTGCGGAAAGAGAGGCGAAGCATACAGAACGGTCATCATAGATATCCGGAAAAACGACGAAAATTCGACAGGCAAGACTGGCACAGCCACAACGACAGAGCCACCAAACCCTTCAAACGTGATAACATTAGAAATACAAAGCCCCTCAAAGGCTCCTCAAGTTCAAAGGAAAATGATACAGCATCAAACCAATTGCATCCATCTTGGGCTGCAAAGCAACGTCAAAAACGCATTGAACCACCGCAAGGATCGAAAATTGTTTTTGATGACGAAGGAAACACCGCTTCAAAGGTTGTAAATAGCAAGTCAAAAGAGAGTAGTGTGAAGAGCGTTCCAAAAAGCGATTCCAAGGAGAAACTGCATCCGTCGTGGGAAGCAAAACAAAAGCTGAAACCCAGCATAGCCCAGTTTACAGGGAAGAAGATTGTTTTTGATGACGAATAAAAGTTTAGATTTAATAGGAAATAAACTGTTCCACCGATTTCATTCGAACTATTCGTACTTGTAAGGATTTTAGTTAAGCCTTCATAGCCGTTAGCCTTCTTAAATGTTTGTAATCCTAAAATAATGTGTTCCAATTGCGTAGGATAGCTCCCCAGCCATAATAACTAACCAGATTGTCCGCAAACAATCATCCTAAAGTGCAAATAAGTCGGTTTTCGCGAGTGTGAAAAGTGTCCGAACGTATATATATCGTGATATTTGATGACTCTCAGTTTAAAATTGTAACCTGACAAGCCAGGATTTGCAGTTTTTGATTGTCCAGGAATCATATATCAAACGGATTGCCCCAAAGGACTGCAAATCAAGAAGCAAAAATTATTAACTGAGTAAGTTCTGCTTCAAATTATCTTTAATTACAATCAAAAAAGTTCATCGTGTTTGAATCTGAAAAGAATGGAGGATAGAAAATTAAAATGCGGCCAAATTCTATTCCTTTTAGTACCGTCTATGCCCATTACAATTGTTCCTACCCACAGCCACATTGTGGGGTCAAAATGGAAAATTCTAGGACTTAATGCTCTTCTATTTTGGGGGCGCTGAATCCGAAAACAAGTCCCATAAAATTATGGTTGCACTGTGTTGAAACTCAATAGCGAACCACTCCAGTCTGGTCTATTAAGTTAGGGAAGGGTAATACCTTCAATGGTTTTAGAAGATAGTTACGCCTTTTGGTACATACCTTTCGCTCGAACGACACAACTTGCATTTGTCTGGATTGTTCCCACACCACTTAACGCGATCTCGCTGCGCCGGCCGTTGTAGGTTAAGGCGGAGGTTGCAACGTATAGCTAGCTGTTGTCTGTCATGTTTCTCCTCCACGTAGTCCTGTTGCTCCAGGGAGCATGCATAGGGCATGCCGATCTGTTCAGTCGCAATTGGGCATCTCATCGATTTGAGAGAACGTAAGAAGACTCCACTGAAAGGGCTACAGGATGCGAGCTCGACCTCATTGGGCTCGCAATAACTGTCATATTGGTAGTCAATAACTAGTGCAGGAACGTCGATCTGGGATACCATATATCGTCCTTCTCCGTTTGCATGGGGAATTGCTGTGACGTGGAGTAACTTATATCCATATACTCCAACTATGTTGAGGAATCCGAAGATTCTTCCCTTGTCGTCCCCTTTTTCCAGTATCATACGTTCTAGAGGGACATTCGAGATGTCGAACGATGATCCTGTTCTGTTAGAGATGTCGTTTATTGTTTTGGAGAGCGCGTTACTTTTCACCAGGCGCAGGAGATCTCCCCGGCGATTCAGCGTGGATACAGTTCTAGTATATTTCGGATCCAGCTCCTCCTAATTCACCGCTGCTGAGTACGTGGACACCGCCTGGACACTTAGATCTACCGCATTGATTCTTTTAAACCAACGAGTCATTTCGTTCATTGATCTGATGACCGAAATTAATTTTCCGCCAAACTCCTCTAGTCGATCTGAGATTGCTGAATGATAAGCTTCTACACGAGCGTTTAGGAGGATATCCTGTTGAGTCGTAGTTTGAAGTCCTAAAAGCTGACCTCGTCGGAATTCGTCGATGTCGCTGTAAATCTCATCATTTATGCCGAAGGGAGCAGTTAATACCTTGCCCACTAAACCCGTCGCCTTGCTCGTTCGGAACTTCGGACACAGGTTCTCCGTACCCAATTGCTTTTTCAGGGAACCACGATACTGGACTGTATCTCGCAGATATGGGCCAATGGCCACTTCATCGGGGGTGCGTCCCTTTGTCGGACCAGTATCAACTGGCCTGGTTTCACATTAGTACCCTCCTTGTCCCATTTGCTTGTAACCTGCAGGTGAGGGCTTCCAGAAGTGCGTTGACCGGCCGTTGAATTTAAAAGTGGACAACATCCTCTGGATTATTTGATAGCGAAGTCAGCGGTCTGGAGTTTAAGTATGTCTCAATCTGGCAGAAAATTGTCGTAAACTCCTCGAAAGTAGGAACGATCTTTGTCTCATCAAACGCACATTTTAACTCTCGCTTTGTTAATTTCACGACCGCTTCTGATAGGCTGCCACAATGCAGGTGTAGCAACCGGAATAAATTTCCATGTTACGCCCTCTTCTGCTGGTACTGCTGCGATATTCTCTGATACTTTTAATATTGGCATTGGTTCCATGATCCCTATGTATCTCGGAGAATATACCCCGTCTAGCAGCAAACCATTTGTATATTGCTAACAATGCTTCGGTCGAAAGATTGCTCACTAACTCCTGGTGTGCTGCCTTAGTGGCCATATACACAAAGACACACCGCTTCAAGGTATTTGTAGATCGTCTTTCGACATCCTTGTTCTGAAAGTCCATAGTCCACGCGCAGTGTAAAAATGTTGGACTAGGTGAGATTCGGACGACAGGCAAATTACCCATTAACTATTGGTTCCGCCGGCTATTGTGCTTGATACAGGTAAGACACCTATGCAGTTCGTTACGTATCACCTTCGGGTCGTTTTTGATCCAATAACGTATTCTCAAATAGTTCCGAATCGTGGAGGTGCTACCATGCATCGCCTTGTGATGTGCTTTCCAGAGAGCGACCGTGACCTGATGATCTCCTGGTAGAAGGATTGGATGCTTGTAATCGTTGAAAATCTCTGCGTTAGGCAGTCTACCTCCAACGCTAAGCATGCCTTCTTGGTCAATAAATGGATTTAGGTTACGTAACTTCTTCGTGGTCAGACGGTCTTTTTCAAATCCTCGAGTTCCTTATCAAATTCCGCTTTCTGAAGTAACCCTAAAACCCTGAGGCTAGCCTGTTCGTATTCGGCGAAGCTTTTTGCTTCTTTCAACCGAGTAGAAAAATGGGACAGGGACAGGTGGCAGGCTACTTGATCAGAATATCGTCCTTTCAGAAGCCAGGACGGACCTTGCAACCATAGCCGATGTTCCAATAACTCAGGGGATGTGATAGCTCTCGAAGCGCAATCGGCAAGATTTTCCTTTCATTTGATGTGACCTCATATCCAGGATTCTTTACTGAGGTAGGTAGATAGGTTCGTATCAGTGGCCGCGGCGAGGAGCCTAATTAGCGCTGTGGTGCGCCGTTTTGTTGCCACAAACGCCTAAGAACGTGACTGTTGTTTTGAGAGCAGGGAGACAGAGTCCAGTTGGTTCGGATCTCCAGAGCCAGCCCGTAGCATCCACGAAGGAAAGTAGCTTTCCCACCCTGCAGCTTGAAATCTCTCTGAGGTCCCCAACGAATAGTTTACCGAGCGTCCATAGCCTGACTAGAGCTAGAGCAGAGAAAATGCATGAGGGTTTCCCTTCTTTCTCCTCAGCTTCGGTAATGCGAATTGTAGGGTATGCCGAGCCTGGCGGCGTGGCCAGTGCCCCGTGAATGCATCTGCACTCCTCTGGCACAGGAGCTCTCGCGATCGGGGTATGTTATAAGCGGACCAAATACTTGTTGGCTTGGCACAGTTCGTAAGCCTTCGCCATCTAATGCTCGCGAGTAGACTCCGCGCCTGACAGCCGCCATGAAACACCGACGGTATTCACCAAAGAGCGGCCAAGGCACGTGCCCCTGTTCACAGCTGTGGTTAAGTGGTTGCTTGCCAGATTCCATTGGATTATCCTGATTCTTAGCATGGATATAATCCAATGCGTAAGATACCCCTCCAATCCAATACTCGTCAAGGCTTCCTTGATGGTGCTGGTACTAACGTTGTTGAATGCTCCCTCTATATCCAAGAAGGCAGCTAGAGTATACTGCTTGTACTACAGTGACCGCTCAACCGTGCCAATTACCTCGTGGGGAGCAGCAGTTTCTATGAATTTGCCTTTGAGGTAGGCATGCTGGGATTTAGAGAAAGGCCTTCTCTCCATAATTGCCCCCTTTCGGTATGAAAATCACTCTCCAAGTCTGTGGTACGTATCCTAAAAAAACAGCTCCAGTAAATCTCGACAAGCCACAGCACAACCCTTTCGTGCTGCTTCTGTAGCATGACTGGCATTATGCCATCTGGACCTAAAGATTTATATGCGGAGAAACGGTAATTACCAATTTAATAGCTTCGCACGGCTGCGGTGGCTGCAAATTCTCTAAACAAGGCACTTTAGCGGGAAGGTGCGAACTACTAACTCCAAAATTTCTCCAGAAGATTCCGTCCAGGAGCCCTCCGACTTTTTAAGAAAGGATTGGCTCCTATGTTCTGATTTAGCGCAGATGATGAACTTTCGCCATTTGGAGTCAGCGACTGTCAGGCACTAGAGTGTAGTTACGGTCGCGATTGGAACGCGGACTGCTCAACGAAGGAGCTTTCAAAAACGGAGCTCAGCCTATCTAGTCCTTCCAATACCCCATCTCCCCACAAAAGTCTTCTTGCAGGCGTATCATTCTACACAATCCTTCTTAACCGTCAGCTCTATGTTTGGTCTCCAATTTAACTTAGAAAGTAGGATCACATTCAGATATTTTACATTTAGCCGCGGGAGGTGGAATCCGAATATCCTTGTCTTTCTGGTAAAGCATCAGATCCGTTTTTATTGGATTTATGTCGAGTCCGCATCTTGCGCTCGTAGGCACAACTTTTTGAACGATCCCTCCGTAATTTCGCTAATAACGGATAAAGCAGCTGTCGCATCAATATTACCAAGTCGTCGCCATACGTCACCACCTCCACGCCTTGCCCAGCACCCGCAGAATTTCTACAGAATCTCTACACATAGCTCTGATCAAGTGGTTACGTTCCAGATCAGATTGGATTATCTTTTTTGGCATAGATACGATCTATTCTGTAAGACACCCTTCCAATTCTATTTTGGTTAGTCTCCTTGATGACTATGGCATTATCGTTGTTTCATGCTCCATTTATATTTATTATGGCAGTTAAGATATATTGCGCGCAGTGTAACGATCGCTTAAGCGTGCTAACACCTCGTCAAGAGTAGTATTCGTGGATTTAGCTTTGACCGATTCATAACTCATCATATTTATTTCTATAACAGATGTTGAAGCCCTCCCTTGCCAGCTTTCTTAGATTGGACTGGCTTTTGTCTAATCCAGTGGGGAGGGGGCGTTCTGCATGTATAAGATTCTAATCGCACTATCAAATGCCTTCTCTAGAGCTTCGTGTTGTTGTGGCCGTGTGGATAGCTTCCACTCGGAGGAAGGCTACCAGGTTAGTCGAAGCGCAATTCAAGTATCTGCGTTACCCTCAGCATGGTCGTCGATACGGAACACTTTTGCGTTCCTGACCTCGAACCGGGCTCTGTACTTCGCCTTTTCCCGTCTTTGTCAGCACTCTCCATTCATGCGAAGTAGAAAAGGTTTGCTGTTCGTCTGGGGTTCCTCCTCATTGATCATCATTATCCAGTCATCTATGGGAATCTTAAAGCTTTAAAGGCGAGTTTGTCATTATCCGTGCGGATCTTTGGCAAAGAGAGGCGAACAACAGTTCTGGTGGCTACGTCGTCATTAGGTATAATCTTAAACTCCAGTCCCTAACAAGTGTCGCTGAACTAAAACTGAGAAAATCCCTGAAGAACTGGTCCTTGCATGCTAGAATATGGTACCCACGGATCACCGGGCAGAAATCAAAGCAGCAGATACATATATCCTTCCTGTTCCAGAAAATTCTCAATGGCTAGCTCCGAAAGCCTGTCCTATACTTTCGGGCCCAATTTATCGCGAGAGCAATTTCAATTCGCTAGCCACAAGTAGAAGTGACTCTTAAGTTCAGGATCAGATGTTGCTGGCGTCCGAACCCTTTCAATATCTGTTCGTTTTGCTCTCCTGCTCAACCTCAACATGAGATCAAATCCGTTTAGAGACGGTAGGTTTCCTTTTCTGGTAGTTTTCCACGCGTTTATTATTATATTCTTTAACGAGGTCCTCTTCGTATTGCTCGTCGACAGTACCGGCCACATTATTTTTCGCAATCCCACCAAACATTTTCTATCCTCGATAGAAGCAATGGTGCAACCGATGGTAATGTAGGGGAAGAATTTTGCTGAGTCCAAACTGATTAGCTATTATAAGCAAATGATATACTGGTCTGCGGTTCCCTCCATCCTCAATAGAGGCTTTATAAGACCTTTTTATTTATTTTTTTTAAGAACCAAGTTCAGGTGTGATAAAAATGATGCTCAGAAATTCACAGGGATTAAAAGAAAACACGCAAAGTTCACTCAACTTTCCTTGTAATTTAATCTACATTCATAGGTTAAAACTTCGGCACATAATGTCCTCTGCACTTATCATCTCTTATCAATTTATCAATATTCACATGCGGATAGCGTTCCCGAAGCAGGTTTACGTCTGTGTTCGGATTGCGTCGCATAAGCATCATTACGTGGTTGCGATCTCGGCTGCAAGGATCAGGGATTAAAAATATTAAAACCCATACCGGGGGGAATAATTAAGGATACTTACTTCTTCGCCCTTCGCTTTTCATTGTACAGTTTCTCGCGGTAGAGCAGTAAAAATTTACGAACCGCACGCCCGCTGTATTGGAATTGATGAGTTTTGAACCATTTCGTGTTCATGAAGGACGGGATGACATGCTCTGCGGATCTGTCGGTGGAGTAAATATCAATGGTTGTGTTGATTTTTAGAGGGTAATATTTGGATTAAGGTTCTCATTTCTTTGCCCACATTATAGGGTTTGCGCTGATTAGAGTTTGCTCGAATGACCAGAATGCATTGATGATATACAGAAGACAACTACAGGAATCTGGCTATAGTGTGAAGAGCCCTTAGAGGGTCTGTAGGATATTTTTAAGTACCTCTAAGGAATTTAATCAAAAGGTCACCATTAGGCTCCTATCATCCTTGGAAGCTTCCTTACACTGTTTCTGGAAATAATAAAGTATAATTGTACAAACCTGTAGTAAAACTTCAGCCCTAATGGGTTAGTAACAAGCCGGCCCGGTCTTTCTCCCGTTTCACCAGTTTCTAGCAAATGGTATGCCTTATTCCGCTCACGGACTACTGTCTCAATATTTTCCATTGACTCCTTAACCTATTTCCCCCAGAAAAAATGTTTTATTCCATCTATAAACTTAGTCATCAATAGTGAACCCCATACCTTATCCAATCGCTCCGGACTAGGGAACACTTCCATCTTATCATTGCACTCGTGCTCCATTGTGAGCAGCATGTTCCTTTCCTTCAGTAGAATGAACCAGAGTTTGTGCAGGTCGGAATTGGACTTAATACGGAGCTCATCTGCTCGCCATGCTCTGCCTACTTTCACCTCATTCTCGCCCCAATTTTTCTTGTCATCGAAAAATTCCATTAGATCCTGACGGGAGGATGTTGTGTGAAAGGCATTGCTAGTGATTGGGGTGGAGTTTCTGTTAGTTAAAAAAAAGTTAAGAGCATAGTTGCGAAGACATCTAGTTAGGAGGTTACCTTAGAAGAGGACTAGATATAGCTGGACCGGCGCTTCCTACACTTAATGCCCTGAGATTATTACAGAGTGAGCCGACAGCCCTCGATAAACTAAGGACCTTCGTAATGGTACTCATTATTAAGGAATTATTTGTAAGCTCACTGGCAAGCTGTCCTTATGTCATCCCTTGCACTTATAACCTGGGAATGTTTATCATATGTCCGCGGTGTTTTGTTCACTTTATCGAGGCAAGCGCCTCTAGTGGGTGGAAGTGTAGAAAATTGTGTGTTCGAACCGGGTAAAAGTTTCACAGAGATGTCAGCACTGCCGCTCCTGTCTTCCGGAAAAACATAACCTGAAAGCCGGTTGTGATTACAGTACAAAACGGTTAGATAACAATAATGATAAGGGGTTAACTCCTTTTGGGAACAGGCGTAACGACGGAAAAAGGAAACCCGGGAGAACCAACAGGTCTGTGATCTCGAAAAGCACAGGGAGCAACCGCACCAGGCATTTCCAGGCGGAAATGTTAGCAACAAGTCTGCAGGATGAAGCCGTATGCACTTCGATACACATCCGGCAAAGAGGGAAATGCGATTTCTCTCAGAATGGGTATATTGGAGCGATGGGTTGAGTATTTTGATGAACTCCTGAATAACCAAAATATCGGCCAGTTGGAGGTGCCACCAACTGAAGACGACGGCAGAAGCCGATGCAATTACAGCCGAAATTCGAGAGGCTGTTTTTCAGTCAAGTTGGACAGAAAATTTCGGAACCTTTGCCAGAAAATGTCGGAGAGGATATTATAAAAAAATCATGTAGCCTCTCATTGGACTTGAATTTTCAACGCGTCTTGCGAGATCTATTTTCAGAGCTGGTACTTTTCCTGCAGTGTCAACACTAGACCCAGCAGTAGTTGTTCTTGGTGAAAAACCACCCTTGTTATTGAATGATAGATCTAATATTCTACCAAAGAAGCCTCCATCATAAATTGATTGTCTGTTTCTTGATTTTCGACATTTATCGGATATGACTTTGTTTTTTTTTTTGGTCTGGTTTTCTCATTGACGAATGAATCAAATGCGTTTGCAAATTCGTGTCGCCCCCACGTACTCGAGGAAGGCGACCAGACCCGAGTCTGCAAGGGACTTGAAGGGGGATTTGAAGTGGCTTTTGTCGTGAAGTTTACCTGGAGGTTATCTGGTACCATGGAAACCGAGATGGCCCTCTGAAAACAGGAGACTTCCTGTTCTCGGCCCGGTCAGAAGAGCTCTTCGAGGATTCAAGCGTGCAGTTGCACTGTACAACTCGCCGTACACTTTAGTTACGGCATTGGTGTTGCGTCACTCACGGCGTCGAACCGTGGGATCTTAGGATTATCGCTACACAGTAGGTATTCACGTTAAATCCCCAGAATCTTTATGTCCTCTTTGATGAAAAATTTACCAGGTAGCCTTAGGTCAGTCTTTCGCATCGTCTCGACGGCTGATATACCCATATCCACCTGAAGGCTGTTTCGCAATCTTGAGGGAATGATCAGAAAGAATTTTGTCCAATACTCTATTTCGTGATCTTTGATGACAGACGTTGAAGCCCACCGCAAGCGTTCTACCAGTTCATTTGGTTCCTGATGGTGTGTACTCAACTTAGTTGTCCTAATGACGAAGTTTCTTGTTAACTTTTCGAAAAACTGAGAGCCGATTTAGGTAGATTTGTTTGAGGTGATTTGATATGGGGATTCGAATCGAGTTATACAGTTATTATGATAAAAAAAAAGCGTCCAAATTGGAGTCTGCGGTAATATATTTGGTGGGTGTGACTAAGTGATCGGCCGTTTATGGTGAAGTGGTATGTACCGCAATATTAGCGAGAGCGGCTGTGGTTCGAGGATGTTAACTTTAGCGTGACCCAATCTACTGCCTGTCACCGGAATGTCCAATACATGATGGCATTGTTTTCGAGGAAGAGAGGAACATTTTGACTACAGATTTCTTTTTGACTCGGCCATTGGTGTGCGCGGTGTTATGCAGTTTGATCTGTCTTTGGGACATAAACCTCTAGTTGTAATTCGATGAATCTGATGACTCTTTTAAGGATTGCTGTTCAACGGTATGGTAATGTTCCCTTGGATACTTTTTTCTGTAGGATGGTTGCGTGTTGGAATCCCACAGCGGTTTTCCGTCGGTTTATCAAAAAAACACCTCCCCTTCATCAGGGAACCAGTCTGGAACCGTTTGACCTACTACTTCGAGCTAGCCTTCCCCGTTTCATTTTACAGAACCTGCCAACAAACAGCGATGAAGCCAAGGCTTATTTCCAAATACTTAAGGAATTGTGTTCTCTTTTACTTAGAATAAAATTCGTTTATTCAATGAAATATACAATTTACAAATTCACAACACTTAAAAATACTAAGTAAGCTTCTAACTATTCTATCAGATACATGGATGGGGGCAATACTTCTCTGAGAGACACATGATATATTTGCAAAGTTTTCAAAACCGCAAGACATTATACAGGTTTGTCTACTAAAAGTGAAGGTATCTGCGTATGAGTAAGTACGTTCTTTACTTTTGTTTAAGCAAGAAGATACAACTCATGGATATGCTCCTGAGGTGAATAAGGTACTGTTCCTTAACTGATTTTGCGATTCCGGTCTCTCAGCTCTCGGGAGGTAACGAATTGGAGGTCTAACTCCTCAGATGCTACCCTTTTATAATTTGATGAAAGTTTTCATCGTATATGATTTTCCGAGTGAAAAAAAATCTGAAAGCTTACCAAGGAGTCTGAACTCAGCGAATTACTACTTCATCAAGTTGTGGTGATAAGTACAGCTTCAAAGACTATCCTTGGAGAGATCCAGTATGACAGGGTTATGGATTATATCGTGGAACCTTTTGTAGATCCTTTTTTGCTGTAATGATTTTAGAATGTAGTACTCCAGAAACTGCAGGACTTTTGTGGTATTATTCATGAGAGTATCTTCTATTTTGCTTAAGATTAAATACAATTCCAACATACTTCCACAGAAGGGTTGAACTTACATTTAAGGACTAAATTACACTCAGTATTATAAACTAAATTAATACTTTTCGTGGCGAAGCATAATAGCCCCATTTTAGGTAATAATGTTCATGTTTACATCACAAATCAACTTTACATAAAAACATAACAATCTGGATTGCATTGCTCTAAACTTGTGGATTATTTTTTATGAGGTATAGACCGATGCCTGCAACAATGCCAGCACATCCCATTATAGACATGGGCAAGTAGACTTGTACTCTTTCCTGAAAATGGAAAAGAAAAATAGGAATTAATATTGCTTTGGAAGGTTATTAAAATTTTTTGGTTACAAAATTACTGATAAAAATGCCTGCTCAAAACCTTATATTCCAGCAAAGAGTCGTACTCCTATCCTGAGACGGCCTAATTACCTTTGCTTTATCTACGGCCTAACGTGGACCACTGAGTATAATCCGTGGAGCTTTCTTTTTCAAAGGGTACTTCGTCACTTTGTCGTTCATAGCGCACTGTTGGCGAGGTAGAAGACGAAGCAGCAACCCTATCGGTCGAATCAAAACCAAGTGGCGGAAGAAAACCTCCACGTGATGGTACTGGGAAACGCTGCACTCACTTTGACTTGGTGGTCGTGATGCAGTAAGTGACTCGAATCTGCACGGGGACTCATCTGATGTAGCCTCGAACACGAAGTCTCACCAGTTATCTGGTACCATGGGAATCGGGATAGCCCTCTTCTGCGGCATATGCTCTCAGCCCGGTTATTAGTGGTTGGCCCCCTAGAGGGACTTTCATGTGGCTTGTGGTTACGTCCAAGCGAACAAAAAACCTTCTGCCCTCGAACATGAAGTAGTGCTTATGACTCAATTGCTGTACTCTTTAGTTTGGTAGAGAATTTGGTAGGTCTTGCATCCAGTAGTATGAATGTTGCGCCTTTCACTCAGTATAGACAGGTACCGTTGTTGCTTATTATAGTGCGGCTCTGATTGCGGCAACGAAATTAAAAAACCTGGGGGAAGGTATGGTTACTCACGTAAAACCATCAGTGCGTAACTGATCACCTCCATCAAAGAGGAAGTGCCAACATTATCTTATTCTTCCGCGTGGTAAATATCAAGTGCAACTTTCTTGCTCATTCAGTCGGAACTCCGGTGCAGTTAACTAACTTGTATCTAACTTTGTTTAGATCGATATTTAGTGCACTTAGGTATTTAAAAGTTATGTCGGCTTATCAGCCCCTTTTGCACTGAGTTGGCGGAATCTAAGACAGTTTCTGGAAGGCTCGTATTTTTTAGGTATCTATTAGTACACTGCGTGGTTGAGCTCCTGTGGTAGAGGGCGCACCATACCATGTCGAAAACTCGACGGCAGGTACCCTCTGGTATCATTCTTCCCACAACCCTGATTAAAGTAAAGGCAAGTCAGAATTGCTGTATTACGGGGTTGTCGACAAAAGATAGATTCCTCACTCAATTTAATTTCGGGCCTATCTGAGATGTGCATTGCCGACGTTGCAGTCACATATGTAGCAATGGAGGAGGTCAAATAAAAGTTAAGGAACTTCTGGGACATGGTGTTGAAATAGGTCAAGAAGAGTGTGAGCGTCTATATCAGGCTAGACATTATCGTGAAAAGAATGGTCGCTACGTTGTGCCCACGCTATGACGTCAAGAAAAGCTCCAGTAAGGGTATACCTTCCATTTTTCCGGTTAGGAAAAAAGATGACTCAGAAACGTGCAGCTCAAAAAGAGATCGTATGCATTTATTTGAGAAATACAGGGACTTGGGAGAAGTTACGTTAAGGAGAGATTCTACTGGGGAAATTTACTACATTTCGTTCATACCCAAGGACGCAATTAAAACGAAACTTAGGAATGTGTTTAATGCATGGAATTCAGCTTCCAATGGTATTAGCCTTAATCAGGGAATTTTTCCTGGGTCAAAGCTTCAAACTCATATATTCGATATCGTTTCTATTGCTCCCGGAGAGTCAATTAAAAATGCATATTCTGTGGAGAGATAATCCCAAGGACCCTATAAAGGAATATTTCTGGAAAACAATTACTTAAGATAATACTACCGATGAGAAGGGTTGTCAAGAATGCCTTTTCTATGGATGATCGGCGGCGGCGGACAAGGTTAAGAAAACTATCCGAAGGGTGTCGACAACCCTGAAGAAAGGCAAGTTGTCCTTGATTAAGTAGGCCACCAATTGGAAAAATCTCCTGGAGGATAACTCACGACGACTGGATTCATTCATTAAGCTATAGAAGGTTGGAGGTTGGAAAATGATATCAATATCCTCGGTCTGCATTTCGATCTCCAGGAGGACTGTTAGCTGCGTCCTTGTATGACTCCATGGAATCGTTGTTTCCCATCCGTCATCAAGCTTCGCATTGTGATAGAAAAGTTCTGGCAAGAAAGATCCAACTGGGACGGCAAAATCCCTGAGAGCGCCCAAAAACAGTTAACGAAGGTTTTCCTCTTTTTGAATTAGCTCAACCGAATCGGGATTCCAAGGTGGACTGGGTATAGCAATCCAAACGACATTACGGAATTAGTAGAGTTCAGCGCCGCTTCCGGTGATGGGTATGCCACAGTAATTTATAGCCGGATGAATGTCAGCGGAAAATTTGTCGCACAGTTAATTGCAGCCAAGAGATGTCTCGGAGTTAGGCAAACTCCTGGGATTCAAAAGCCAGCGAACTACGGCATACCACCCGCAATCCAATGGGATGCTAGAGCGTTGGCACCGGACGCTGAAAGCTGCCATTATGGCTTGCGACGATCCGTCCTGGACTCAGGTCTTGCCTCTCGTCCTACTTGACCTCCGAACAACCCGCCGGGAGGAATTTGCCGCGCGGAGCTGGCATAGGGGGAGAACCCAAGGCTCCTCAGTGATCCGGTCTTCTACAAGAGATCGGTTTTCACAGATTCGGGATTGCTGCGCCACATACGCATCATTCCATTGAAGGGCAGGGCAAGGTCTGCACTATTGCCAAGTTGCAATTAGAGAGTGTGGTTCTGTTGATGGAGTTATGTTGAAATTTGTAGAGGAGCTTGGGGACCATCCTCACAAAGTTCATCGCTTATACTAATTTAAAAGTAGCTCTCGCGGAGATCCAAATTCAGGAGGGTCGGGAAAATAACGTAGTGAATCGAAGAGTCTCGGCTATTCACAAAGTCCTAGTTCCCTCCGAAATTCAGCATGTAACATCAAAGTGGAACCTGGCGGACTGCGCCTCTAGAGGCATTTAACTGCATAAATTCGTATATCATGATTTGTGGTTCACTTGTCCTCCTTTTTTTTAAAAAAAGAACTCCCAACGACACCTTTCAATGCAGTCGAAACTACATTAGGGTATGGGGTCATAGCAAAAACGAAGCCAGTGGGGGTTTCCAGGGCCCTTAACAGTCCTAGAATTGTAGCAGGCTGTCGGCAGAGCATCCTGTTTGAAAGTCAGATAAGCAGAATTCAGAATTGCCATCCAGTAGAAAGCTGTCATTAGTTGGGTATCATCAATGCTTTTATGGTAGTTCACAGCGATCCCCTACAAGCGGGAGGACAACTGACTCAGGCTCTAATTTCTTATGATCAGAAGCACCCCATCATCCTAGGCCAGTTTCATTTGCCAGATTTTCTGATTCATCAATTACATGAAAGGAATGACCGTTGCATGGTGGTAACGGACTGTATTTAGATGTCTGAGGACTTTCATATCGCAGTATGTTCTTGGGAAGCGATCCTTAACAGTGACCGTTGTATCCCCTAACAGGCAACCAGCATTATCTTCAGGTGTTGACGACAATGCAGTTTTTAATTCAACCTTGTCTTCCCATGCTTCCGATGAGGCAGGGACCCGGAAAGATCTTCCTGCGACGAAGCGGTGGCTGCAGATCGAGGAATTGCAAATTCGAGAACGATTACTTGGGCCATTTACAAAAACGTTATAGATCCAGACGCCAGATCGGTGAGGGAGATTTAGTTCTTATTCAGGAGCAGGATCACCGTCCACTAAACTGAAAGCAGTACGAGTAATAGAGACGCTCCTCGATCCTGGAGGTGCTGTAATGCAAGTTAGACTCAAAACGGTTAACAGAGATAGTATGCACCAAGCAGCCTCTCGTTGAACAATGAGTTCTACCTTTGGTGATCTCGTATCTGGAGGGCTATGGTTTCATTAGAGCGAATATGGGCTCGTTTGTTATGAGGTAAACGCTGAACGTACCCCTATATTATCTTCATGTCTGACTCGTAGTCAGGTTAAAGTCACTCATTTTTCAATCTTTGCGAGTGGCAGATAGTCTAGCTGCAAAACCTCAAGAGTGCAGTTCGGGAGGACACTGGTGACAGGACACATCGCAAAAGAAGAAAATATTTGATAGTAGCGGTCTTCGAGCCTTCTGCGTTCGCGACGATGCTTCTCTCTTTGGCTCTTGCTGTGTCAATCACTTTTGAGAGACCACTAACATTTGCAATTTTTTGGCTTCTTCAGCTGTAATGCCCGATAGGGAGTACTATCACAAGAAAATTTGCTGAAAGCTATATATCTAGTGAAGCTAGAAAGGGCGTCGGTTCAAAGGCTTACATTAACCTGCAGGGAAATATCTAAGGATTTGTTGAGACCGTTCAGAGGCGGTCTATCTCTGCAAATGACATTCCCGTTGAAAACTATGTAGTTCTCTTAAGGATAGGAGAGACACTAGCAATCTCCTACGATCACTGGATCTAAGGTTAATACCCGAAGCAACCAAACATGATTTACTGAAAATCTGCAGTAGAATGCAAACAGCACCGTACAGGGCATACTGCATAAGGTTTTGTGGTAATTATAATTCAAGTGCATAATGATGACTTTAAATTGTCGATATCCTGCTGTTTCATCAGCATAGATTCTTCGCCTCGAGGACAAGCACAGTCAGTGTTCCGTTCGGTTAGAAAAGGTCACGGTACGCTGTCTTCTCCGCCTTTTAGTTTCTCTTCTGCTCCTTTGGCGTTTCAACGTCCGCATTTTTGGTATTGTTGAAGCATAGTTTCCTCATCGACGTCCGAGGTTAGAATGTAGTCAACTCGCTAAATGGTCCGCTTTCATACGACAATGTGGAAGCTGCATAGATCCACAGCATCTCCATCACCTTCAGCTGTAAGGTTTAAGATACATGCCAAAGGGAGTGCACTTTCTTTTTACTGAATGTGGCCATGTAGGGTATCAAATGAAAGAGCTCAATTAGTATTTTTCGCACCTCCTCCTCGTATGACACGTCCTTTGTATATTGGAGGATAAGTTCACACTTTCTAACCAATCATCTCCTGGGAAGTCGAGGTTAGGCCCAGGATACAGCACCCTTCCCCAGCTGGAATTCATACAAGGGTCGGTACTAATTCCGACGGGTTTTTTAACGAAGTTAGGGTCGGGCAGCAGTTAGCAATCCATATTCGCAGAACACCATTCACCTAAGAGCCTTCCGTATCGGATGCGATACCAGGGACTGACGTAACATATTTAAAACCAGATTGGTTGCAACACATATATTTGGTACCTGCTCTTGTTGGATTGTTGCTAACTTGGAATTTTGTTCCGGTATTTCGAATTTGATTCGGCCAATTTTAGGGGCCTTGATTCATCGCAACTTTCAGAAGTATTGAACTGGAACTTCCGGCAAGGATAATGCAAGCTCAAAATGCATAAATTCCTGCAACATTTTCGCAACTCTGTGACAATTTATATTCTCGTTAATGAAAATCCTTGACGAGACTGCCATTTTCCGAGCAGATGCTTTGCTTGCATGCAACGCTACTCCCTCCATCGTGACAGGACATACGGACGCAATATGTAAAATTATTCGTGCATATAGTCAAACGTGCAAATAACTTACCAACAACCACATATACGGTATTGTTATTAAAGCCAATCCAGCTGCGAAATTCCCGACACCGACAGCAAAGTTCCTGATCATCGTGGGGTACTGTTGGGCTGTGTATGTTGAAACCATGGCGTTATTTGCCCCAATTAAGCATTTACCTGTAAAATTCACCAAATTTTATTAATTATCTTATACGAAAATTAACTGGTACGTGCACAGGATCCGAAAAGCTGCATGCTATGCACCGTGGTAGTCGGTTTATACCCACTTTAAATTTAATACGTTTAGGCCACTCCAGAAGTGGGAGGCAAGTGTTTCCCAGTGAACAGGCGACACTTTCGGGTAATAGAGCGACAAAGAGGGTGGAAAATAAATAGAGTCATATAATAATTCCCGTCGAAAGCGGGGGTGAGAAGTGGGGGTTGCATTTCCCGTAGAAACGTAAAATTAAAGATCAACATGTTGCCCTTAACCTAGTTAAGTGGTGTGATAACGATTTTCGGTTGTGCGTTGCGGAATATGGGGACACAGGACTTGCACTGTGCAAGACAGTAGCTGGTTTGTTCGCTATCCTGAAAATTAATTCAACGCTATAGACAAAGTTCAAGGGTAGCAGTTTTATGAACTGAACGATTTTTATAGGTCGTTAAATATACATTTCGGGAAAACGGGATGCAAATGCATGTCAATATTGTTTTAAAGGTTGCGGTCAATTCCGACCGTGAACTTTCAGACTTCCGTGAATTACATGACGCATCATAAAAACGTATATCTTTCGTCCTTCGTACAGATGACATAATAGAGCTGTAAAACGGATGTGGCTGTTCGAGTTCATGGAATCAAATTGTAAAGGAGATGACCTCTTTTGTCTGAGTGGTGTCTGAAGGAAAATGTGGTATTTTTTAGGGTTGGACACGAGTAGGATGAAGTAAATGAAATAGTTATTATGTAGTCTTTTTTATGAATAGAGACAGCCGAGAAGGGAGCGATTAAAAGCATTTCGACATTCCTTCTGTCTCTATCCCTGTTGGAGCACCGTAAAATAGAACTTCCCAGGGAACCCTCTAGATATCACGAACACCACGTTTCATATAGCGCAGTGTTGGTAGCTGCAGTATCGAGAAAATATACCATTTAAACAGTTTTTACGATTTTCGTCGGTGCACTCCTGCCCGGCAGATGCTCTCAACGTACTCCTGCAACTCCTCCCTCTAGACATTCACATTATATACGTTGTAGCGTGCAGTGCCGTCAGACTACGTGTGTCCGGATGCTGATCAGCGAAGCCCTATGGTCATAGTAACATCCTAAACGAAGTAGCTCGGGAAATCTGGACATTCTCCACGGACTCTGCCACACGCAAGCTGAACTTCACGGGAAGCTTTGATATGGACTTTCCAACCAGGGTAGAGTGAAAGACCGACAGCGTGTTGCAAGGCTATGACATAGTATTCTCCACCAACGGATCCAATATGGTCTGTGGAGTCGATTCGAAGTGTTTCTCGAAAACACACAGTGTATCCAGCTCGTATGATCTCCCAGGTTTCGCCAGTGTATTCCAAGCAGAAGTGCCGGCGACAATGGAATCCTGTCGATGACTAGAGCATGATCATCATCATCAACCATCCTGATTGATAGTCCATTAAGGCCTTGTTTTCAGTTTAGTTCAATTTCCATATTCCAGGCTGGCGGGGTAGTACAGAAAAGCGCCGAACAGTCTGGACCCCCCCATGGGCTCCCGGTCATAGGAACATATAGGAAAATGAGCGGGCTGACGGATTGGCCAGGAAGGGTTCTGCTTTTGGCAGTATTTCGGGGGGTACAGTTGGTGTCCCGTTGGCAACTGTCAAGGGCGGAATTTACTCGAGCTACTTAGCAGCCACGGACTTCAGATGGGAAAGGTTAAGCCTGCACGGACACTGGCTCATAGGGGACCATGCCGCCAGGCTCGGCATACCCCACAATACGCATTGCCGAAGCTGCTGAGAAGAGGGGGAAATCCTCAGGGACTCCCTTTGCGGAATAGAAATCATACACCTTGCCCCAAAATTTTGTTTAAGACTTTATTTTCGCAGCTTTTCAGAAAATTTTGAAGCCAAAGGAATCACTTCTTCTGGCCATTCGAAAGACCTGAGCTTAATGGCTGCAGATATGGTTGCCGTAAAAATTTGATTTTTGAATGTTCTTTAAACACACGCCCTGAGATGCTTCGCGATAGTTCAGATTGATTTTTGTCAACCTATTTACGTCTACAACTGAGCACTGTACAACGCTTTTACAGCATAATTCGAGGCATCTAAAGCATTTCTTAGACGAAATTTGCTCCTGAAGGCTGCATCCTTCGCAATTCATTTTTAGATTCCTGGAAGCGGTGCTTCTCTTGACTTCCGCGTGAGAGTTTCATGGTGGTCGTGGTTGGGCCCATATCGAGGACCGCAGAGCTCCATGTGGGCTCAAGCGTGAAAGTGCGCCGTACAATTCGGTTGTCGTACCCTTAATTGCGGCAGAGGTGGTTAGATAGACCTCGTCTCTACTGGTGTGGATGCTAAGTCTGCACTTAGTGTAAACCAGTAGTGCTAGTTACGGCGGGGCTCCGCCTCAAAATCAATTGGTGTCCAAAGAAGGCTGTGGTGTTACCCCTACATGGGAGGTACTCGTGTGGAACCTCCTGTAACTTTCATTTTTTTGACTTGGCCATTTTTCCAACAGTCTTGGGATAAACGTTCCTCTTTAGTGGATTGCTTAGCTTTTTTATTCTAGTTTAAAATTTTAGGCAGCACGTGTTCTGTAAGCTCTGGCGAATCCGGAGAACCATGCAATCCATACAGCGAATGTTGAGATGGTTTACCAATTGATTTGGTTGCCTCGGGTTCGATTCCTGATCGCCATGGATGTTTCTGTCATCTTGACCATTTTTATGCATTTGTCAATATTTCGAGGATCTGCGTTCTCATTGACGATACGGCTCGCCCTATCACACGCCTCGTTCTAGGACGTGGTTTCAGTACGAAAGACCCATTACCCATAGAAGTCAACTAGGATTTTGGCTTGCTACAAACCCTCAGAGTCATAAATTGACAAACCGAGTTGATATATTTTAGGTCACACCATTCTTGCTATAAGTAATCTCCTGCTCTGTTGCGGACCATCAACATTCGATAATTTGCGTGTAAGTGCCGCTGCAGCCATAGCTGTCTTTCAAAAGACATACTCTAGGTGCCTTTTGAACGTCGGTCATCACCTCAGAAGGATTCTTCTCGAGAACTCAGTTAAGAGTTCGCATTTTTTGCTAAGAACCTAAGAGCCAAACAGTTTTTATAAACTGAAATAGGCTCTGTTAGCTGCCGAAAACCGTGCGCGGATTTCTTCGTTGTAGTTGACGCGCAATAACCCCCTTGCTTTTTGGTCCTCTTTGAGCCACTTTCCTACAGGGGCTCATTTTCTCTTTTTAAGGTTTAATGGATTTCTTCCATTTGGATTGCGCGTTTGGGAAGCATATTATCTGCGTAAAAATGGAGATTCACGGATTATCAGCCTACTTTTAAAAGGGTTTGTTGCCAGGTCCAGTCCCACTCTCTCCTGGGCGCATGTAATATTAGACGCCACAGTGCCAAAATTTTGCACTACTCAGGGTCAACAGACTTCAACTAGTATCTTTTGTCTCTATTATTAGCCGGAAAGAATTGAAGTAAAGCTCTCCTGCTAGTGAATTCCAAACTACGATAACCGATGCCTAAACTAGTGAACCTACTATTTTCTTTAATTGGAAGGAGGTGAACGAAGCCTCACTGAAGGTCAGCTGGTGCGCACTAGAGTAGCCTTTTGGAGGTCTATGCCCTCAGAAAAATCTTGAAACATATCCGTTCGAGCAAGTGATTTGCGGTTGGTTGGATCAATGCACTTAGCTGCACATTTCACTTCGGTGGTCATACCTTAACATTGTGTATCCTGGTAGAACTATTGTGCCCCTTTGCCGGTTATAGTATACCTATCAACTACCCCCATTTTCCCAGGCGCCTCATCTTACTTTGTACAATTACCGTACACTCTTCGCACAGAATCTATAAACGGTGTCCCTAGATATCCCCAGTTTCGCCAGGTCATACTTTAGCCGGCAATAACTAGTGGGTACTCCTCCAAGAACCACAGGCTCTGCTTGATAGGGTTTAAACAACCCTGGATTCGCCTAGTACAGTTTCCTCAGCTGTTCCTCTTCAACGTCGTAATCGTGCACCCGTTTCCAATTCGACAGAAGGGATATGGTTCGGATAGGGACATTCTTTCCTTGACCACTGCCTGATTGCCTTCTAGTCCAATGTGGCCTGCTACTCAGAGTATCTAGACCTTATTGTGCAAGCTGAGCATGTTCACCTGATTTGACCTGAGTACCTTGATGACTGCTGGTCAGAATAGCAATGTTCTGCCCCCATAGTTCCTTTGGAGATTGAAGGAGGCACATGATAGACGCTAGTTAGACCTTTGAGAAGATAGCGAGTCAACTTCTTCAGAATAAAGATGGGGTGGATCATTTGCAGGATAAGGCGAATGGAATTTTCAACCTGCTGTTTTAAGTGCTGGGCCTACGGACTCATAGCAAAGGAGAAGACAGGAGCACGGTGTATTACAAGTGGTGCCAAAGCGCTCAACAAATGAAGACCTATGAGTCTGAAAAATGCTGTGTTCTCTGCAAGGACCTTAGTGGTGAAACTGGTTGAGACACATAGTCGCCACTGTCGGCGTCCTTATGGCCCTAGAAGTAAGAGACGCCTTAAACTCTACAAGGTGATGCCACATGCGGATATTGAGCGACAATTTAAAGGATCGTGCCCCGTTCTACGATATCCGGAAAGAACAGCGCAAAACGAAGGTCACATCGGGACGGGTCAGGGATCTATCTTCTTTAGAACGCCTTATACGGTAGTCTTCTACGACTCGAGATACCTGATGAATCACATCTGGTAGGATACGCGGATAATGTTCCGGCACTAGTTATTGTATGTCCAGTTGAGAGAGCTCAGCGCACGCTGCCGATGGTGATGCGGCGAGCTGAACATGGATTTTCTCTAGCTCTGGAGAAAATGGAAGTCGTTGTCCTGACCAAGGAGAGGGCTCTCACAGTCCCCCTATTCAGGTTGGGGAAACCATGGTCTATTCAAAGCTGGCGGTGAAATACCTCAGCATCTTGATAGATTTGAAGATGAGCTTCTTCGAGCAGTTTTGCAACACCGCAGACAAAGCTGCGGCTAGAAGGAGGTTGATGAGTGCGATTCAGTTCGTCCTTATTTACGGTTCGGAGTACGGGCTCGGAGCCAGCGGTAATGGCGATAGCAACAGCTTTTCCGATCGCTTCCCATACTGCCGAGCGGATGCTTATATACCTCCGAGGGCAAGAGAAAAAAGGAGGTTGTCGCTTGTGAAGAGAGAACCCGTAGACTATTACGTAATCTAGCTATTCAGCGAACACAATCGGGAAATAACGGTCGCCCGATTGCATTTATTGCAAGAATGTGGTGAATGATCCCTGCCACCACTTTTTCTTCTGCAGAATGCGATAGCGCTATCGCCATTAGCCATTAGCCCTTAAGGTCAACAAGAAGAAGATGGATAGAAGAGATGCCAGGGTAGCTAAGGCTCCCTGAACCATGGGGTCCTCCTGTACTGAGTACACCTGGCCTGAGGTAATATGCCAAACGGTTCAGGGTCCTAGTCTTAGATGTATCTGGGGGTGTTTTAGCGAGTCTGAAAGGGAAGTCAATGCATATTCCCTCCCTTGATAAAAAAAATATCCATTGGTATTGGTATTGATTACAAACTTAATATGTCTCCGAAAATCTATGTACCAGGAATTCATATCAAACTCCTTGGATTTTTAAGTGGAAGTATAGAAAGATTCCTGTCAAAGTTCCTGCTAAGCTAACAGCTAACGAGCCACAGAGCAACTTTCCTAATTAGCGGTTGATATGTTAAAAGTGCATATTGGTTTTGTACACGAAATTCGTAAAGACGGACTTATGGGTGAGATGGACTTACCTATAATAGCTAACATGATTATGATCCATAGATTCCCTTCTGGAACGAAGTTAACACCTAAACACGCCACTCCAGCTATTACCATGTAGCTCACAACGCTGGGTCGCATGCCTATCTTCAAAACGATAGGAATACTAATGCAGATAGTGAAGGCTTCCAGGAGACCACTAATAACCTGAAATCATCGTAAATTTTAAAACCTTTAGTTAGAGTTGAGTGCTGAATGTAAAAGGACATATCCAAAAGGGATAGTTACTGATTTGAATGAATTGAATTATCTAATCCAAAACTGGTAACAGGATTTCATGTCCTTCAGTTTTCGTTATGCATGACATACTCTTGTATACTTCTTGAATCCTTGAGTAGCGTAACAAACATTTAAATCTTTATCCTTCTTCCACCAGGATACAAGAGCATACATACTATGTCCTTATTTATTTGGACCCATACATACGGTATTCATGTAAATATCTCCTCCCAAATTATTCAGATGTAACGTTAGTCCGAAGTATAGAAGGATCATCGAGTACCAGACAATAATTACAAGGATAGTTGTCTTTCGAAACTCCTTATTGAATACAGCCAGCACTGGCTCCTTTGTTGAGATCTCGGCCTTCTCCCTTTGCGAGTAGACTTCAAGGGTTTTCTCGAAATTCGATGGTAGCACTTGTCCGTTCATTCGTGCCGCTTGTTCCAGGCTGATTTTCAGCTTATCAATCTTTCCATTGGATAGGAGCCACCGAGGAGATTCAGGAAGCCAATACCTGGGGAGAGCGTAGATAAAAACATTTGTACACATGACATGATAATCCAATAGGGATGGATGTAATTGAATTAACGAATTCCTTGTATAAGTCGTGTCTTACCACATGACGAGCAGGATAACCCAAGGTGACGACGTCAGTATCTGCATTAGACGCCACTCACGCGCCACATAGGCAATGCCGGCCGTGATAACGTAACTGAGTGGCACCGGTAACAGATTCAAGATGCCAATTATAATCCGCCATCGACCGCTTACATATTCGACAACCAGAACGAAACTAACAACCGTGACAGTCATTGATGCAAATCCAATTATAATCCTTAGGACCATGTACATATGCAGTGATGTAGTGAAGCTTATCAATGTGCCTAGAATAGGGGGAAAAAAAGAGGAAATTGACATGAGATGGAGGCGTAAGATACATGAGAAAAGTTCTGATTGACCTTGTCCTGTTTGGGATATACTCTGGATGCGATAGGTTTTTAGGTATTCTGAGAGGTTTGATTTCTATAAACCCGTGGAACATTTAATCATTTTGACAGAGATAATTCTTTATTCTTGAATCTGATGGTAGAACCATCTTGTTCGTTAGTAAACTATGCTCCTTCATGGTCATGAAACTATTGATATATAGGAGTAAGGGTAAGGATTGATATTATTTTTGATTTAATATATAATCCCTCTTCCATGAAGGTGATAGGGAAACGTCTAATAACTTTAATGTGTCCAGGAGTAAGTCCAGAATATATAAGAGTCCTTGGAGGTGGGCTGAGAAAAACAACATTAGAACCAGCGAATCGTATTGTATTTGTAGAAGCTTTCTCAGTTCATTCTCATAACTAAATTCTTCTTATTGCGGTCATATCTTTGTAAAAAGTGCTTGTTTTTGACTTGACGTGGTTCTTCTGGGGTCGGAGATTCATAAATTGACGACTGAATTTTCCTATTTAGAATCCTGCTTCGTCGTGAGTCTTGGGGGTTTAATCTGAGTATTCGTCGTGTAGGCAAAGTTTCACGGGCCTCTTCCAACATGGTTTCATTTAAAGACCACAGACCTGCAGTGACTCGCTTGATGGTACTAGTTTATGCAGAGTGCAGGGTCCGCATTCGCAAACTAAGGGGTAATGCGCCCAAACTGTAGAGGGCAACTCCACGCTTGAGTTCACATGAAGTTCTACACTTGATATAGACTTAACCACAACCACCATGAAACTTCCACAAAGGAGACCGAGCCTAGAGCACATCCCCAAGGAATTCCCCTGAAGCATATGTTCTCAAAGGGTCATCCCGGGTATTATGGTACTAGATAACCTCTGGTGAGACTTCATAGACATCTAAGTTACCACTTAAGTGATACAATCTAATCTAACCTTTTTTTGAACGCGAGATGTCCTAGACTTTGCACATGGTCAGCACTAACTAAATCCGCTTGCAGGAAAGGTAGGGCTCGTCTGATCTTGTACCCTTTGGTACGCCGGACTGACTCTAGATTAAACTACCTGCATGACGTCGGAAGACACGCTACTAATACCACATGCCCACTGACACCTTGGACGAATGCTTTTCTACCAAGCAAGTAGCTCTTCCACGGAGCAAATTCGTGACAGCTGCACTCACAATGTTTTAACAGCACTGATGACCAACTTAAGTGATCAAATGCCCATTTGAAATTTACGAAGATCCCAAGGACGTATTTGTTAGTACAATTGACAATAAAGTTTTTCAAATGTATTAAGGCATCGTCGGTGGACTTTCCAGTTCGGAAGCTGTATTATGCAGCTGCAATCTCTGCCATAATTCGGCTATTCGCTAATGTTGGGGGCTTTATATCTTCCAGTAGATGGCATTTTATGGGAGAAATGCAGTCATGAGCGCATCTACGGTGTGCTGTTCTCCTGTCGAGTCCCTGGCAAGTTGTAAACATTTGTTCATAATCTAGACACCTATGCCACTTGGTGGGGCTATCTGCATTCGTACCCTGCACAGTACCCATCTAATTTTCTCGCTGTTAAGGAGTTTCCCCGCCCATTATTCGGCTGTGGTGGAGGTTTTTGGTCTCGAGAATCCGCAGAGGTGATACCTATCTCACATTTCTAGAGAACACATAGGTTATCGACTAAAAACGAGTCTAATTCGACGAAGACCCTGCCACACTTCATTTTTGGTACGGAAGACACTTCTGCTTGATTGTATTCAGGCTTCGTCTTTTTTCGCAGCCTCCTTGTTTTTGGATAGACAATTTTTTTCCGGCGTTTCCTTTTGTTCTTCTTTGGCTTGTTTTTCTTGGGCGCTGGGAATTACTTTGATAAAGTTTCCTTCAGGCGCGTCTTTTTATTTCGTTTTTCACCCCGTTCGCTTTGCTGTGGGCTGCCCGTGATTCGTTTGGCGTTCATAGTGTTCTTAGCTTGGAGTGCGGCTTTTTCTGTTTTTCGCGCGTCTTCCGCTGCTGTCTATGTTCGCCTATGGAAGCAAACGCGGTTCAGTAGTTCCTCTAGTTCCATCAGCATGTTTTTCATGTCTTAGCTGGCACTCTTCTGGAGATACGTTGCGGACCACATGCGCTTCACGACTGTCGCGCATTACCTGATGGACTTATCCTCTTGGGCTCTAGCTAGGACAGCTGACTGCACTTCCGCTCGGCTCGTGTTCAAATCCACCTGCTCAAGTCTACCAATTTTGTCTTCTCTTCTTTCTGGAAAAGAAACACTGCAGGTTACTGCTGTCTCCACACCGGCAGCTATGTTACTTTGTAAGGCTCCCTCTTTATTCGGGCGTTTCTCGGTGTTTCCGCGGCTGAGCGCTGCCGTCAGCCATGCATTTTTGTGCTGCACCCAAATGCAGTTAGCTCTTCCTACTTCTTTCCTATTTTATTGATTTTGTTGGTTTTTGTTCTCCATGAGAAATTTACAACCGCAACGTGTGTCAGGAAGCGAGCCGCAATAGTCAATAATGAGTGATCCCTGACCCCAGCTCCCTGAGGTTTGACCTACGCTTAGCTGATCCCGGAACTCACGTACGGGCCAGTGCCAGCTCGGGGAAACGTGGTATACTAATACCGGTTCGAGACCAGGATCCTGACAGCTTGGCAAAATCCTATCGAAGTCAACAAAGAGTTGTCGACAGCTCCAGAGACATTACCAACTTGCTCTTCACCGGAAGACTTTCTCGAGGCAACAACCTAGGACGCAGGTATAACAACAGCTAGGGGGTCAGAACGACTTGCTCGTGCACTTCGAGGACGTTGCTTCTTGTATCATAAGGGACTCGTTATGAATCGGTGACGGCCTTTGACAAGAAGGTGTATCGTAAGCACTTTGTACGGAGTACCAAGTACGGAGACGGGGAGCTATGATATGCGCGGGAGTGGTTTCCATTACCCTCCTTGCTAAGGAACATAACCATCTGTCTGAAAATGGAGTGGTGGACGACGCTGATCATAGCTTTTTCTGTTGTGCAGGGTGGAATGGGATTCGCCAGAAACTTGATGCAGACACAGAGGAAATCTCTCCAGGCAGCGGTGTCAGATGGAGTTGTGTTACGTATTACGTTAAGATTCTTCTTTTGATTGAACTTGATCCATGAAGGGTCCGAGTGACAAGAGTTCCTAACTAACAACTCCTTTCCTCTCTCTCCTCCCGTTGATGGAAGGAATTCTCTGATTTGAATGTTTCCTAAGGAATCCAAGCTAGTTCTCTGGTGAGGGTCCCAAAAAAAAATTAAAAGGAAACGTCAGCTTGAACGATCAGCTACGAGGTACGAAAAAGCAGACTTGGTTTTCTAGGACGAGTGCTACAATTGTAGTAAGAAAGCACATATGGTTCGCAAGTGCAAATCAAGTAAAAGCCACCATTCTTTAGAAAAATGCACCAAGAAATCACCTCAAGCCAAACTTGGGAGCTGCCAGCTATTTTTAAACTAGAACTAGAAGGATTTTAATCTAGAGGATTTAAAAGGAGATAAATTGGTTTGGCAACTCGTCGCTCCAAAGTTTTCGTCTAAAGAATTGTTAAAAGTTTGATAGGCATTCTAGTAGAGGTGATCCATGTAGAGTAACTCCCGGTGACGAAGTTACTATTAGCGTAGGTGGCCTTATAAACGTTGGATCTGACGATACAGGCGGCAGTAGAACTAGCAGAGAAAAAGCCACGGTATCTCCAGTGGCGTTAGACCTGTTAGTGAACTTTCCATGATTAGGAGGTTAAGTAGTATTGGACCGAGTAGTGGGGAAACCTGGTATTTCGGACTAGATAGTGAAGCGCCTGGCGGTTCTGGTAGCAAGCGTCCTGACACTGGAGGCACAGTAAGCTGTCTCAGAAATTTTGGGCTTGAGGCCAGTAGAGGAGCTGGCAGTTTTGGGCCCTATAGTGGAGGAATGAAATAAGAACTTCAAGGAATTGGGTTCAAGGAAGTATCACTTTGGAAGTTGCTGTCACTGTCACATTGGAAAGATTCTCCGCTTTGGCTTTTTTTGGCGAAAAATGATGATAAGAAACTTGATACATAACTTTGAGCAACAGTTGTCATACTTCCATTTCCACCGAATAGAGTTACGTCTATTTTACATCAGACGTCTCCGCCCTTCTTGTTAGAAATTTTGCTAACCAGGAAAGCTAACTGCATTGAAGACTGTTGGGAGTTTGAGAGACGAAAAAAAGAAGATAGAGAATAACGTTAGGATTGGTTCATAGTAGTAGTTATTCCTTCTAATATATCCACAAATTAATACCCTCACAACTATTTCTTCTATCCTTCGCTCCATCAACCAGAGTATTGACACTAACATATTGTCTCGCGTGTTCCAAAAAATAAAGAGACTTCATGAAATCTGTTGGGATAAAATCTAATATATGAAAAAATCTCGTGATTGTTGAGCACATGTCCTTGACTACATATATGTATCTCCGTGTTGTGTGTACATCAAACAGTTAGAAAAAAATTTTCCTTGTCTACCTGTAAGGTAGATGTCGAGTGACAAAATCGACATTGATTGAATCAGAACGAAATCCCCTTTGGCTCTTTAAGCTCTTTTCTCGCTATTGTTACTATTTGAAATCTGTATCAGAAATCCAGTTACATTTCATCGATTTAAGTAGTGCACATACGTACAGACCGAAGCAGATATGGTAGACTTCATACGTGTCCTGACAGTATCGGAATTGACTCTCTGTCCCAAGTATCTCAGCGGTACTCCTACATATAACGCTCGTTTTTTTTATTAAAAAGAAATTCTCAATTTGAGGACAGTCTTCGAATGATGATGGCTATGGCGTCTACCAGAATCCAACCCAGTTTGATACGGAGGTCAAACGAGCAGAGATATTGTCGTTGGTTGTAGTAGAATGTCCATGGGAACACTAACGATGATTAAAAACACACTAGCAACTGTTTAGCTTTGAAATAGAATTGAAAAGAAGAGCTTACTTTCGGTAAATTGCATTGGAATTTTTTTTTATCTGAATGGGCTCGCTGCATCTCATGGATACTACAAGCTGAATCTCGGTTTACTTTTATGACCAAATTTGCAAATGGGTTTCCAATATTCTGTTCCAGCGACAAGCACATATTGACTGTATCTTTTTTTATGAAGAAGGAGCTCATCAAAGGACTCAAATTTTAGAGAGTAGTCTAAATAGTATGGGGCTTAAAACAGGGGCATTTTTCTTGAAAAAAAGGATCATGTTGGTTTAAATTGAAACTCCTCAGCTGGGAAGAAATTCCAGTTCCGAAGGGTAGTTGCTTTTAAAGATATATTATGGATCTTGGGTAGAATTTATGGGCGAGGAAAGCAGTTTCAAATAAGATATGAGTGAAACATTTATGATGCTGAAGAAGGAGCTATTAAAATGAAACTTGTCCTCGAGGGCTACGAACAAGCGGGGAAAAGAACTCTCCTTTGATATTGTGCATTAACGAACAAAAGGGACTTCACAAGAGTATCTGCTAAATTTCAAATTCTACTTCAAGTAGTATCTGCTGACACTAAGAATTGATTTGCCCCTACTGGCGATGGTTCGGTTAACAAAAGTGAGAGATAATAATTAGTGTCTGAATGAGGAACTCAAGACCATACAATCCTGAAACAAGAAGGAAAGCAATTTTAATTGCAGTAACGTAATGGACATAATCTATACATAATGGTTGCCATTCACCCCTTGGTGGGGTATAGCGCGTCAACCACACCTACGCGCCATCGCTCGCGGTCACCTGAAATGCGCTTCAGCTCCTCCTACAACCTCCCGAGGCCATCGCACTCGCTCTCAACAGTTCTGTGCCAAATGCCCTTGGGGTGACCCACTAGTCGGATAACCTGGAGAGTGGATTCCACTGCATGGCATAGCCCGGAATGCTTGGAGCTTTCGAGTAACACTTTCCATGTGCTACTTCCATATAGCAACAAGGAAAGAACACTAGCACAGGGCAGCAAAAGCGGATCTAGCGCTATTAATGCCTCCGGCCACATCTAGTTGAGTGCCGCCGTCAGAAGAAACCACGGTTCCTAGATATACAAGTTGATCCACGCTTTCGATGCTCTATCCATTAATGTAGGTAAGGAGAGTGTGATGACCCGTCAGACTGGGAACCTTTTTTGAAAAGAAGATTGAATTTGACCGGTGAAGGAACCAGATGGCAAGGGGTTCCTTGAACTAACAACTCCCTTGATTTGTCATTTGGTTTTGTTTTTATTTTACCTTCAGTTCAACTCTACTTGCCTCTCTTTCCAAATCCAGAGTCATTTGGCCAAGGTCCGTGACCCAGTGAGACAGCAAAGATATGTCATCAGCGTAGTCGAGATGCTTGAGGAAAGATGTCATCATTCACTGAATTCCTCCAGAATTCCCGAAGAAGCTCACCGATAACAAGAAGAAATAATAGCGGTGACAGGATACAATCTTGCCGAACTCCGCTTTGGACCTCCTCTGAAATTTGGCTCGCTATAACCGTAATCGATGAAGAGCAGGTGCAACGAAGACCTAAACTTCATGCAACGTTCCAAAATGATCCGTAGGGTGTTAATGTGGTTCATACAGGAAAATCACGAGCGAAAATTAGTCTGCTCTCTGTTGATCAAACTTCTGAGATGTCCTTTGATTTGGTTTTAGCTATCATCTTTGCGACGGCAGCGAGCGCCCACATACCCTTCAATTGTCACACTCAAAACGTGTGCCCTTTTTGGGAGCGATTATCGGATTTACTTCGTTTAAGTGCATTGATCGCCGAAATTATTTCTCTTCTGGTTGGAGGATCAGTCCGTATCAGCATTGCATTCACAAGAGAAGGAACCTCACCGATACAGATAAGAACTGTGGTGAAGTCTTCTTTCCATCTCTTCAGTTGTTCATCATCGTGTATGAAAAGTCCACCGTTAACATCCTTCACAGGACCATTGAAAGATTTGCAACCACATGCAAACTCTTTCGTGATGCGGTATGTCCGGCATCTTTCGCTTCCCTGACCGGCGCAATACCAAATCCTTTCTTGTCATGGTGTACACTTCGCTGTACTTGTTGTGATTTCGCTCGGTATAGGAGTTCGAGCACGTCACGTCCGCCATCACTCGCGGCGGTCAGTAGAGCCTTCAACTCCTTCCGTTCATTCCTCCGCTTCCACGATTCCGCAGTCAATCAGATCTTATGACGTCCGGATTCGCGTCTGCTACCACTTGGTTTCCAGAATACAAAAGCACATTCCCACCTATTCTGGCCCAACTTGAGCTGGAATTCTGAAGAACCCCACTACCGTTGTCGAGGAGCGTGCGCACATTCTAGAAACCAAAGCCAAAGTTCGATGCCGTGAGGTCAGTCTCTATCCGTTTCGGTAGCAATAAGGTCTCAAGTTGCTATCCCTTTTAGACGCATCTTACGATAAGCAGGGAAGGCTTTGTGTGTATTTTTAAGCCCTAACTCACAGGGCTGTATGCAGTCCTTCCTGAGAAAGGTTCCACGTCCTGGAGGGGAGCGATCGAAAGCCTAAATTTTTCCTTGTTGTTCAAACGTGATAACAAAGTTGTACTAATGGGCATTGATGTGTCAATTTGCTGTATGGTTGAAAACTGGAAGTCGAAGCAAAAGTCTGATTCCAGCTTTTTTTATAAAGCTAGCCGGGTCTATCCATAGAGACAAGCCACGCGCCGCGAGAAGGTCTCGTGAAGATTTGTATGTTTTAGCCCAGCTGAGAGCAGTCCTGTGCCTCAAAAACTTGTCACGCTGAAAGATGGTATGGTCATTTGCTTCCTCTACCCCACAGCGGTCACAGTCCCGCAAAGGAATAGTCCCAATCTTGACGAAAAAAACTTTGCCATACGAAAAGTTGGTAGACAACCTATTCAGTGTCTTCACATCCTTCACACTGAGAGATACTTCCTAGAACCAAGTCTTCCTAGGAATGTCATGAAAGATTCCTTTACCTAAGGAAGTTTCAGTCAAATTCACCGCAAATGGTGTTGCGCACCCTGCGCATTTGCCTCTTCATTGTAAGAATTACCAGACGTGACCAGGCCATCAGAGCATAAGGACCTCTTCAAGCCGAGCTTTCCTCATTTTATCATGCGCCCGCGCGACCAGGTATTTGTTCGGTGCTTTGCTGGTGAGGCCTTTATTGGCTTGAAAGGAATCTGTGATGATGACAATCTTGTCGAGTATTGCGTCGGTTGATAGTTCTATGGCTTGCCAGAGAGCAAGGAGCTCAGCCAAGACGACCGAAACTGTGAATGTTGCAGACCGGTTGGAGTTTTGAATAGACCGAGCATCCAGAATTCATCGGTTGCCAGGATTGTGAAACCTAAGGCTTCCTATTTGTGGGCTGGATTTAAGACCGTGAGATATTTGAAAATGCTGGGGTGCTATCAACAACAGTGTTTTCTATGATTGTATGGTATTTATTAGAAACTGGGGCTAATAGTTTACGGCTACATAGTTGCCTCTGATGACCGAATAGAGAGGAGGATTGAAGACTTTTTTATTGGGATTTTCTCTTGTCGTCGTTCTTCTGAAAGAAAGAGTAGGCTCGTTAGCTAGACCAAAGCGAATTGAGGCGGTCGCGAGGGATTTTATCTCATTCTGAAGGTGTTTGGGCACCAAGATTGTTGAGGAGGTATAGGGGGGGAAAGGTCTCACTATCCTCACCACCTTTATATAGTTTGAGGGGCACTCTCGAGTAAAGACCCCAGCTGGCCCCAGCTTTGAAGTTGCGCACCTTTGCAGCATCTTTCTTAGTGCTGGAGTCAACATGGTCCATTACTGCTAGTGGAACCGAGATTATTCGCTCCAAGAAGGTAATGGATTGTTTGTATTGAAGGAGGCCGCTTATGTTTAGTCTGGGAAAAGGTGAAAACGAAAAGAAGAAAATAAACTAAAATGCATATTTGGATTTTCTTCCCAAACTTTGAAGCACTAAGCCATCCCGTACGCAGGTATATGCATCTTTTCCCCTTTCACATTTTAGATACCAGTTGAGTTCCCCTCGAGGTCATTCTATATAAAATTTTTAAAAATTGCAGTTAAAAATAATATTCTAAACAATTTTTCTTACCAATAACAACCTGCATCGTCACAAATATCATCAAAATATGCTTCCGTCCATATTTATCTGAAATCCAACCGCTCGTAACACTTCCAACAGCTGCTCCGGCCAAGAAACACATTTCCACCACACTCAGCATATTTACTTGATCACATATCAAATTGTAATCAGATGTTATTGTTGGCCCCATTTTGCTATCGTCATATTCAAATTTGGTGCATTTCCGAAAATCTAGATTGCTCGTCGATAGATTCGACATGGTTTCCTCAAAGTTAGATGCGTCGAAACGGCTGTAGTCAATATCCAATATCGTACAAAGGCCCAGGGGTTGGGTGAGATTCTTCCAAAGGTCGGTGTTTATTGATTTTAAATGATCTGGCCTGGCACACCAAAAATCCTTATGGGTGGTCTGGAAGAGTGATAGGAGAAGGAATTTATTAGAATTAGATAAATTATAATTGCAATTGCATATGGTGTTATGGAAATAGTTTTATTGATCTGGAGAAAAGCTTGTTTTTCTTACAATGTATGAACAGTTGGCACGTCCGCTTTGAAGACTGAATATCATTAAAGGACTTCAACAACTCCTAAATAAACTCTGCTCCTGAATAAATACGGGGATAAAGGCTAAAGATGAAGAAGAGAGAGACACAGGACGGTATCCCGCTTTTGTGTATATGAATTAGTATCTATTCACAGAAGTTGGTATCTCTTTAAAAAGAGCAGCAACTGATATCCTGGAAGGGCTTTGCTGATACTCAGGACAAGAGGACACAGAATCTTTAGATTCAAGCATGCCGTCCTGAAAATTTCATTGAATCTCTTCATCAAGGATTGGGGAAATTGTCATTGCAAATGGCCAGACAACATAGTCTCGGATTTGGTCTTCATCATCACGACCAACCAATCCGTAGTCTCATCTTTGATTTGCTTGCTTGCTGAAGGTCTCCTTTCATTTCCTTTTTTTGGCTGATATGGTTCCCTTGCTGATTATTACAGTTATTCGTTCTCTTGGTCCGTTTCGCTCGAGTTAGCAAGGACCTGCCCAACAAAATCAGAACTTTTTCTGCAGGTTATTAAGTAAAGTTTACTTACAATGGGGCGTGATACATGGGTTTCTCGCTCCCCTTCTCTGAGGGCGTTAATTGCAACGAATTATTCACTGGATTGTGGCTTAATTTAACCGCTACAGTAGAAAGAACATACAGAACTGCAACACTATGGCCTTCTACCAGATTTAAAAAGGATATGTGGATAAAATCCGGCTGAATAGATTACGGTGGGAGGGTTACTTAACCCCTATGGATGAGGATGACCCAGTTCGTAAAGTCTATAAGGGCAATATCTATAGTAGAAAAAACACGTGGCTGACCCTGTCTCAGATGGAGCGATGGCGTAAACCTGCAAATCTGGGATATCTAAAATTCCTTACTAAGGCAGGAATACACTGTGTACTGATTGTTGTTTATGACGATGAGTAGCTAGCCGTTGCCAGACTTTCAAACAGGTCATATACAAACCCTCTGCACGTGTTTGCGTCGATTCCTTAGATCAACGACCAACTTCTGTAATTGCATGGTATGCCCTTGAAGCAGCGCCACTGAAAGAGATGTTATTTGCTCCGTGTATATTAGTCTATAACCCCCCTGTTCTATAAACTTCTCGAAAATCAAGAGCTCAAAATTGATTAAATTATTTGGCGATATGCAGTCAAGTGGGAGGAGAAAGGATATTATTCCCCTCCAACTCACCAAGATCCCCAGTCTGAGGCAATACTCCTCAACTCGATAGCCAAACTTGTAAGTTTTGAATGAATCTGCGCGTCATCAACAGTGTAATGGCATAGCATAGCATAGCGTGCACTGACAGCAGCACTTATGCATCATTATATGACTCTTACAAGGAGGAAATTAGAGCTTCTCCGTCAGCACTCTTGTTGGCAACTTTTATAAGAATATCAACAGAATTTTTCATCTCGTAAACTCTGCCAACTTAGTCCAATTCATTATTAGATCAGTTTTGATGGCAAAAGGCCTTTATGTATGAGGACCTATCTTCAAGCTCGCCTCAGATGTTAAGCCACCCGTTACCGTCACTTTACAAAGGGCCACACAAATTAATCCGAAGCTTAAACCAGGACGTCGGATATGCCAATTTGGACAATCAAATAAGCGAGCCGCAGGACAAAATCAACTAACGAGTATGTTAGTTAGGACGCCCAACTAAAACACTTTCGTGCTGGCGATGAAATCCGCGCACGGTTGTTAGCAGCCAACAGAGCCTACTTCAGCTTACAAAAACTGTTCCGCTCGAGGGTCAAAGCTCTTACTGTACAAGACAATGATCTTGCCAATCCTCATGTGTTCATCGGAGACTTGGGTTCTTAGCAAGGAAAATTGCGAACTCTTGGCCGCGTTCGAGAGAAGAATACTCCGAAGAGTTTTTGGCCCCCTACATGAAGATGGACGATTCCGCTACCTACATAACGACAAAATCTATGAGCGATACCATGACCATCAGGTTCTGGATAAAATCCGGCTCAATAGGTTGCGGTGAGCGGATCACTTAGTCCGTGAGGATGAGGATGATCCAGCCCGGAAAGTCTATAAGGGCAATATCTATTGTAGAAAAAGAAGACGAGGCAGACCCTGCCTGAGATGGAACGATGGCGTAGGTCAGGACGCCAGACAGCTTTTACGGATAACGAATTGGCCGACCTCGGCGCAAAACCGGGATGTCTGGAGTTCGTTATTAAGGGAGGCCTAGACCGGATACCGCTTGCGCCGTTGATGATGATGATAAATGTAACTCATTTCAAAGGATTGAGGAAGAATATAGGCAAAGGAAATTAAGAAAGAATATAGGCTGATTTTCGATTTTTGACCCTTAACTTTCTTAACCTTTCAGCTGAGTCAAGTTGGCTAGTATGCATCCAATACTTCAAATAATTTTATTGTCATTAAATCCTTTGACAAGTCCCTAAATCTAATAAGTAAATTTTAAATATAAAAAAAAAATGAAAAAATTCTGAGATACTCTCCTTTTTAGGATCTATCTTTTAAGGCAGAAACTAAACATTTTTAAATTTGCTTAGGGACTCCCGCTATGCAAAAAAAGCCGGAACAGCGTCTTGTTTGAAACTAAAAAATCTCTGCCGAAGGACATAATTTCATCATATCTAACGACTTTAGTTGGCCCAAAGTTTTACAAAAGATCCGAAAACCATGGAATTATGGAATGCTCCAGCCATAAAGCGGCTCCGGAACATGATTGAGTTCAAGTTATTCCTTTTAGAACCGAAAACGGCAATAGTCGGTTTCTTCGAAAAGGGGAGTGCCTTGGAGTCGGTCTTCATGCTCTTTGGCTGCATGTACTCTAAGAAATTTCACTTTGGTTGTACAACAACACCCGCTATCATGAATCAACTGGATGAAAAGTATCTTTTCATTTAGTTTTTGAAGCTTCGTTGTCCGTCATTGCGCTCTCTTTGCAGTAATAGTATCATCATCCACCGCGCTCCTCATTTGCAAAACATATACGAGCCTTCCATCGTGAAATTTGAGGGCAGTTCCTTTGACGAGTTGAAAGAGTTCGTCCAGAATAACTAGTAATTATCATGAGTTCTGCAAGTATCTTAACATTTTTAACAAACTTCTCTGATTATAGTCACGGCTTGGTGGGACACAGGACACCAGAACTAGCTCGGGATTTCAAAGCCCAACTTATTGTGGTGTACTTTGATGTGGACTTCGACAGAAATTTCGCTGAAACTTCGTGTTTACGTAATGAAGTTTTAAAAGTGGCGAAGGAATTCGCTGAAAAAGTCCACTTTGCAGTTAGCGCCAAAAGTGATTTTGAAAATGAAATCAACCAATTGGGTTACGCCAGCACCGAAAAGGAGGCCCTTGTCGTTGCTTACGATCCTAGCAACCAGAAGTTCATCATGAGAAAACCATTCTGTGCTAAGAACCTCCACAGTTTTGTAGCAAAACTAGAGGCGGCGAAACTGGAACCCTTTCGAATACCAAGGTCAGTTCCATCTCCTAGTAGTGTACTAGTGAAAGACGTAGTTGCTGCGAACTTCAAACGGGTGATTGTTGACAATGCGGTAGATACTCTCGTTACACTCTATGATCCTTTATGTGGCGAGTGTAAGGGGCTGACTTCGGTCCTTGAGGAAGTTGCCCAAAAACTAAGTAACGAGGCAGTTTCTTTTGCAAGAATAGATGTGACCTCAAAGAATGTGCCACCAGGGCTTGAAATTGATAGATGTCCTACCATTTTTTTGCTTCCAAAAAATGATAAATGGAATGGATTACCATATGATGGTCTTGTCAATGCCGTGGATATAATAAAGTTCGTTGCCAAAGAAACTACGGACGAGCTAAAAAATTATGATCGTCAAGGGATTAAGAAAGTCTTAGGGGAGTCGGGAACTCCAAATGAACGTCCTAACAAGCATCGAAAGCATAGTTCAAAAAGCAAAAAAAAGTAAACCTTCAAAAGCCTGAGAAATGATATTGACTTATGACTCTGGGCAGAGCTTTTGTAAATGCCAATAAACAGGACGCACAAATATTACGATAAGCATAGCGGATCTAGGATTTAATTCTGGCATGAATAAGCATAATATTTTTACTATTTTATGTTCTTTTATGAAGAAATAGAGTGAATTTTTAGCCTTATTTTTTTGTTTCCTCCCTTTTCCTGCCTTTTTCCCTCTTTTATGGAGTAGAGGAAAATCACAATGAGGCTGTGTGTGAACCGGAGGCAATGAGATATAGAGGCTGATGAGTTGGTTGATCATTGGCCTCAGGATCTATTGCACCATCAGCAGAAAAAAAGGCCCATTCGAGATATGGTCTAAGATTGGTTTCAGAATCCAAATGCTCTTAGATTTCCTGGTTATCATAATATGAGCTATGAGGGTCAATATCTTTCAAGCTATAGTTTGACGTATTTTTTTTTTTTTTTTGAGATGTTCTCATTTAGCTTCATTGGGACGATTGGCTGGCACATTTAAGTGGTGCCTTAGCTCATGCAATGTCATTGTGATTATTAGGAAGAACCTGTGGCTTAAAATAGCTACTGGAAGAATGCACAGAATATAGATGAAAACTGGAGACTTCACAAGCTAATTATCGATGGATTTTGGAAGTGGAGGATGGGGCCCGACATTGATTTCCAACCACCACAGTGTTTCGGTAAGAAACCTCGCTGTTCTACAACTTACCTTACCTACAGATTTGAATATCTTCTTCCTTGTAAAATTTATTTTCAACCCTCATCCAACGTCTTCATAATGGGATTTTAATCCCCTTTTAAAGCTACGACTCAGGTATTATGAATAATGAGGAGCGTATCCCTATTCAAATTACTGAGGCGCTTGTTGACTTTCGTTTACCGTTGCGCCAATCGAAATCTTCCCTTAATTCACTAGGTGATCTTCGGTAGTTGTACGCTCTGCTACTGCCGGAGAATCAGTTTTTTTTATTTAATGGTTCTTCTATTTTCTCCACCCAATCTTTTTTACATGATTTGGGTGGAATCTTCTATGCTCTCCTGTCCATAGTATTTTGAGCACTGGCCATTCATATTCTGTACTTTTGGAACGTCCATTCTATCGGTTGCAACTTTGATATAGGTAGTCCCGAGAGTATACTGGGGGGACCGTTATTTTCATGCCCTTTCAATTTGTTTTCTTTGTTGAGGTCTACATTTTGCAATATTTTCTTTGATTGATTGATCTATGAAAATGCCCTTAAGTTAAGGTATTGACTAGCATGGTTTGCTTTCCGTCAAACTGCAATTGCTCTTTGTGTCCTTCCTGCACAAAAAGACTAAACACAGGAGTTCCCACCGCAACCTTTAAAATTTTATGGAGACGGAAAATTCTTGCACACGTTCATGCGCGACGGGAGTTGCGCGAGCTAAATTCCGCGCATAAGGGGTGGTGTTAGTGTGGTGTATATACTGCAGTGCATTGGTATGCGCCTACATGGTTGAGAATCTGTGCCTCTTTACCGGTGGAGTAGCTCCTCTCGTGTATGGTTTTCTTGTTCCAGCATTACATCAAATTGTAGACCCGCGGTTTCTGTTATGCTCGATTTTCATTTTAAATTTGATATTTTTGTGGCAATTGTTCACATGGTTCAGAAACTCTCCTAGAATCTGTGGGCCATGCCGCCAAGAAATGGACATGTCCCCGATGTACCAGAAATACCTCTTTGACATTTGGCATTTTCGGGGTTTATAGATTAGTGGAAATTAGGTTATCACACTTCAGTAGTTCCGGCTACTTTTTGAATAACAGGACACTAATTCTTTGTAGACTAGATGAAGCATGTTCCCTGGTAAGGCTCCAACCTTAGTAAAACAACTAGCTTACTTTCTTGGTCCTTCTATTCAAGCATTACTGTTTCAACGTGTTAATTTACTTTCATACTAGCAGTGTCGGTTTCTCCTTTAGTCAATTTGGGGTCAGGTCCTTTCGCCTTTCCTTCATATTGTCATGGATGTCACCGGCTGGGTTAAGATATCGCTCCTTAGGTTTAATATCTGAAAATAAATTTCCAGTAATCTTTCACCACCTTTGGCCGGCAGCAAAAATATAATCAGATTGGCCACATCTCAATCAGTAGAAGTAGAAGGAGTTGATTTTTGAATATGAGTAACAAAAGAGCCGCCGAAATTGGTCTCGAACAGGACCATTACCTCATAGTCTTCGCCATCAACGCTCTTAAGTTGAGTAAAATCGCCCCTTTAGTCAATTTGGGGTCAGGTCCTTTCGCCTTTCCTTCATATTGTCATGGATGTCACCGGCTGGGTTAAGATATCGCTCCTTAGGTTTAATATCTGAAAATAAATTTCCAGTAATCTTTCACCACCTTTGGCCGGCAGCAAAAATATAATCAGATTGGCCACATCTCAATCAGTAGAAGTAGAAGGAGTTGATTTTTGAATATGAGTAACAAAAGAGCCGCCGAAATTGGTCTCGAACAGGACCATTACCTCATAGTCTTCGCCATCAACGCTCTTAAGTTGAGGAAAATCGTCGGTCTTGAACTCGTTGTGGAATTGCTTCTTTTAAGCCCTGCAGTATCTGAAGAGTTTCTGCTTCCATTCATTATCACTGTAGAAAAAGTAGGGTCGTTAAGATTTGGAAAAAGGGCGCCAGTCTTAGGGTTCCTTCATAAAGATTTTCGCTTGCCGGAAGAAGTTCAACTTTCTCCATTCGACTGTGTGAATCCTTGCCATTTTGCCTTTCAAAGTAGATGGCCGGATGCCAAAAACTGGTTCTGGTCCCGCCATTGTGGATTCAAACTTTGGCGAGCCTTCCTCAGCTTCCTCATTACCAGCGATGTTTGAGTGTCCTGGTTCCCACATCAAGAATGTCGGCCAAGTTTCAGTAGCACCTGACGACAACTCCACACCAACTGGCTTGATATGTCGTTATTGCTTTGTGCTGATAATGCTGCCTTGCTGTTGAAACAGATTCGAATTCTTTTGCTGCCAATAAAATGACATACATCTCCGCCTGGAATATGGTCGTAATTGTTCCGAAAGGTCGAGCCAGTTCTATCATCGGATTTCCCGAGAACATACCTGCGTCCGATCTGGTTTCCATGATTGACTCTTTAGTGGAAATTGTTACGTCAGTAACCCCAAAAGGTTTGTGGCCATTTATCGATTATTCTTCTCTTTTGGTAATTACGATGTTTTTCCGAAGATGAATCTGGTAACCATATGATCGGCGAGCACCAAAGCCACTTGATACTTACCAAGAAATTTCTAGATCGACGCATGAGCATATGATTGGCCGCCTTTTCAGGAGCCAATAGTATCATGCCTATGTGCGTCGTTAGCTGCTTTCCTGCTTTTGAAACCACCATGCAGGAGCGGTCCCAAGCCCGTAGTAGAGCCGGTCGCCCGTTTATTTTCGAACCTTCTTAATATCCAGTTCAGGAATGCCAATAGTGAGGAAAGATCCCGTCCTATCGGCTCTTCCCCCTGCTTTACTACCTAGTAGCATACAGGTGGAGGTGTTGTTGTTATTCTGGACTCCAAACTGATCCAGGACCTCAGCACCATTACGCTCCTCTTTTGGAAGCCAGAGAAAACACTTTTCAAATGAGGGTAGCCCGGAAACCCTCTTCAGGGTCAGTCGCACACCCTACCACACATCGTTGAAGGAGGAGCAGTACTGTCTAAGCCACTCGTTCGTGCTTGATTATTCTTGCTCTCCCTATTGCCAACAGTTTAAGTGCTACCTTCACGGTGGGCTGATGATGGTTGTTTGTGTTCCACCGTAAACTTCCCTTGATGTTTTCACCGCTGACTCTTATAGTTAGATAATGCGGAAATGCTTTTCCAAGGCCTCATAAGCCTCCTTCTTCGTAGTCCCACCTGAAGACCTTTATGTTGACTTGCTACACTAAGCGATTTCCAACTTGGCTCAAGAATTTGTCCGCGGTTGCGTTCTTGGATTCCTTGAGCTCCAACTTAAGATCTCCTTTCTGTAACCATCTGGTGTGGCTAAAGTTATTTCCCAAAGTGGTGAGCTTGAGGTCTGCCTTCATTTCTTTGCGAATGTAAAAGTATGACCTTGCACCACGTTTGGAGATGATGATAACCTCCAATCTTCTCTTTTCTTCTCCCCGCTTTTCTCCAGGCTTTCGAATCCTTCTAGAAATATCCACTTTCTGTCTCCGTAATTCCGACTACGAGAGTTTCGTCGGCAGATTAAGCTGTCCTCCTCACCTTTATTCATTTTTTGGGAGTTCAGCCCTTTTTCTTTGTGGGATTTGCTACCCTGTTGATTCGTTTAAATGTTTGCGCAGCCTCTGCCCCAGGGTCCCTTGATGAACTCACAGAGTTCCATGATCTTAGTACCCCATTACGCACTTCCCACTGGGAGTACCGGTTTTAATCATGGGAACTTGTGCCCGTATGTATTCAGATCTGCGAAAAATCGAGGTTCTTCTGAAAGGATCTGTCAATGGAATCAATTTTAGTCCCCCTCGTGCGCTTGTAACATTGGATCCCAGAGTAGCCAAGGTTCCGACTACTGAGGCATGGAAGGGACGGACCTGATGGTAGATTTTGCAACTCCACATGCAATAGCAAGGATAGGTCTATATGTACATGCTTTTCTGGAACTTCCAAGTTAAGGACAAAGATTTTCATGAGCTAACACAAGCGGAGGGATTAAAAGGACTCCTACTCCAGTTACCAACATGGGACGAGTGATTCCTTAAAGTAATAAATGACCATACTGAATAGATATTTTTAATAGTACGCTACTTTATTATCCACTGTAGGTATGAAAATCTGAAAAAGAGCTTCCAAGATTTTATACAGATGCATCCCTCCAAATTAATGGTTTTCTCCCAAGTAATAGCTGTACCATAAACTTCCCCATTTGGTGATTCGAAAACCACTTCCCATACTGCAATATCCACGAAAACTTTTCCCAGAAATGCCAAGATTAATTATTTCAGGAACAAATACTCAAATAAGTCATACCAACCAGTTCTCAGTTAACATTGACCCACATTTCCGTTTCTGTAGTTTCACTTAAAGATTTTATCCTTCATCTACACCTTCCAGATAACCCACACGTAATTTTATCTTAATTGATGGCTTTCCTACCGGGATTTCATCGTGGCCTAATATAAACAGTTTGTCATTTACAATACGAGTATCTAATATCTTAGAACGTAAACTTGAATGCGCGAGAGATAATGACGAGGCAGGTAACTTGCAAAATTCGAAAAAAAGTAAATAATTGTAGTTTGGCGAGATTTTATTCAATGGCAAGGTTACGTGTCTGTTTTGCCGGAAAAAATCTCAGTAATGGGTAATTGTGCATTTAAAGATATTCTGCTGGTGTTTAATCGAGTTTTCAAGCTCAATGCTGTCGTTTCGCATTTGAATGAACGTAAGTGCGAATGTTGGATAACAGATACGTAGTCACCTGATTGATGATAAGTTTAGCATGCAGAGGTCAGTTGCTTGCTTTTATGACTATGTGGGTTGCAATTTTTCCGTAGTTTTTGCTTATGTGAAATCCATATAAATTCCTAGAAAGTTTAATATAAAGTTCAAGATATGCAAATTCAAAAATGGATTAAGAGAACTTTGAGGCTATTTCCGGAACTCTTGCATCTGATTTGGGGTGTAAAGTTGAAATAAAAATTGCAGTTTTGCAGTTATATTTTGAACTCAGCTATGTCCATATACGAAATCCTGTGACAATTATTCACATGGCCCCGAAACTACCCTAAAGGTTTTTAGCCATGAACTTGTCACCGATCTACTTTTTTGTTGCGCTTAATCAGCACGACAAAAACCTTTCTTTTCTAACCTCTCCATAAAAAACGTTGTCGCGGACGCTTTGTCTCGAATCTCGGAGGTCACGGTTCCCGCGGGAGTCGATTATACAGCAAACGCCGAGGCGCAGAAAGACAACGGGACAAACTCCAAATAAGAGTTCAAGGAGTTTCCTATCTTCGACTCAAACTCCTACTTGCTCTGCGAGACTTCAGACAAGGGGCCTAAACCATTCATTCCGGTCGATTTCGAAACGATCTTGCGTACCGAGGCATCAGGACGAACTGCTTAATCATTGGAAAATACTTCTAGCTGTCCATGAACAAGGACGTAAACCCTTGGGCCAGACACTGTATCGCGTGCCAAAAGTGTTAAATTGACAAGCACGTAAAAAAGAAAGATGGCATATTCCCTTGGTTGACCAAGCGCTACAGTTTATAGCGCGCTTAGAGCCTATGTCCATATTGGAAATCTTGGAGGATGGTAGGGGATGCCTTTCATTCAAAAATTCCAACTCACCACTTCAAATTGTGGGGTTTTTATTATTATTATCGCCTTTCTGTAACGGGACCACATCGAATATATAAATGGAGAAAACGTTCACAGTCAGTCTTTTCCGCAGCTTCGGTAATGTCCATTGTAGTGTATTCCGAGCCTCACAGCATGGTCCCTTATGGGCCATCGAAGGTTCGCGACTGCTAAGTAATGCGCCAGTAAAGTCGCCAGCGAGAAACCGGCAGCACCTGCCGAAGGCCTGCCCTAGAGCAGGGCCCTGCCTGGCCAATCCGTCAGCCTGCTCATTCTCCTCTATGCTCCTATGACCGGGAACTCAGAAGAGGGTGATCTTCAGCGTGCCACCCACACTGTTCAGCGCATTTCTACACTGCCCTACCAACCTGGAAGATGTCGTTACTGAGTACAAGGCCTTAATAACCACTTGGCTGTCGGCCAGAATAGCTATGTTACAGTTGGGGCTTGGATCATGCTCCAACCATCGACAGACATCCCGTATCGCCAGTATTTCCGCTTGGAATACACTGGTGAAACCTGGGAGACAATACGACTCGGATATACTGTGTATATTCGAGAAAACCCCCGCACCGACACCACAGTCCATCTTTGATCCATCGCTGAAGAATGTTGATTCGTAACCTTGCAACACGCCGACATTCTTCCATTCTGTCCTGGTTGGAAAATCCACAGCAAAGTTTTTCGCTTAGTTCAGCTTACGTGTGGTATAATCCGTGAAGAATTCCCAGATTTCTCGACGTCCGGACTCACGTAGTCTGACACTTCTCGCTACAACGTCTTTAAGGCGGAGGTCTAGGGGAAGGAGATGCAGGAGTATATTGAGAGCATCTGTCAGGCTGAACTGCAGAGCCCCAATAGTACCTGCACTCACGGTCCTTTCAATCCTATTAAGCTTCGTTTTATTTGTACTTTTTGCTCAAAGTCTGCAATCATACAAAAGAACCGTGCGTTAGGATTGGACGCACTACAGCTGTTTACATCCAGAGAACCATCCTCGGCCGGAGACACCATTTCTTTGGTTCTCTTGCAGGCATAGAAGACTATACAGGTCTTCTTAACCCTCAGTTCTATGTTCAATCTCCAATTTAGCTTTGGATCCAGGATTACACCCAGATACTTTACATTGGAGGAAAGAACTAATCTTTGTTCATTCAGCCGCGGTAGGCGGAATTCAGATACTCTTTTCTTGGTGATGAACAGCATCAGTTCGGTTTTGGTTGGGTTTATGCTCGATTCGTATTTTACGATCCATAGGCACACCTTTCGCACCGCTTCTTCCATGAAGTCGCACGTAATGGACGGAAACATCCCTGACAATAATATTACCTAATCGTCGGCATACGCCACTACCTCACCCCGCTCCCGTTGAATATTCGTGTTAGATACCCCTCCAATCCAATAGTGGTCAAAGCTTCTTTAATAGCGGTGGTACTAACGGCCTAGTGTCTTCAACACGAAAGAAGTGAGGTTGATTGGTCGAAACTCCTCCGCGGACTCATGGTCGGTATGAAAACCACTTGTGTGTCTCTCCAAGTCTGTGGCACGTATCCTAGGAAGATACAGCTCCGGTAGATCTCGACAAGCAACGGCACAACCCTTTCCTGCTGCTTTTGTACATGCTCTAGGTCTGCTTTGTGGAAGAAAGTATAGAATTTGGAGCCTTTGATGGTTCAGTCGTCCCCGACCCAAGGCTCCTGTATAAGTGCGATGTCGACGTCTTCCTCTAGGAGAAGACTAGCAGATTACCCGAGGCGCACTTCGAGTGCTGTGCATTATCTGCATCATGTCAGCATCTGCTTGCGGTGGGGGTTCATCAGTCCCCGTCGGACGTCGATCCTCATCTCCTCCAATAGCGCATTGGCGGCGTCGATTGGATGCAGGTCGTCCGGTTTTGGAGAGCGAAACACTTTCACCTTTGCGTTCCTAACTCCAAACCGCACTTTATAGTCTACCTTTTGCAGCGTCTCCAGGCACTCTCCGTTAATACGGAGCAGAAAAGTTTGCCTGTTTGTTTGAGGTTCTTGCTCGTTGATAACTACCCAGTCGTCCATAGGAATCCGGGGGTTTTGAAGGCGCAGGGATTGGACAAGCTTGTCCGTATCCACGCGGATTTTCGGCAACCAGATCCGAGCAACCGGTCTCCTGGGAATATCATCGTAGAGAATGACTTTAAGCTTTACGCCCTCCCAGGCGTCGCACGAACCAAGAAAGTCCCTGGAGAATTGGTCCTCGCAAGCTATAACGTGGAATCCACGGACCACAATATCTAACCTCCTACTTGTCTTTTAGCAAAGGGTCCACATGCTGGAGTTGAGCTCATGAGGTAGCTTCCAACTGGACAATTTCTCGGTGCTTGCAGCTCTAAGTTCGCTGTCTGTGATGTAAAAGTCCCAAGAATCAGAATCATTGGTGGAAATTCTTTGCTCCATCGCATTAGCTTTGTATCCGTATATGGTTTCCTAAGTTTCAGGCATTGAACCCATGTGAACCCATATCGGACTACCCTCTTCACACAAGATTAAATTGCAGTTTAGAGTCAGTTCCACTTCAATCCATACCATACGTCTTTGAACTATCGGCGATCTACAAATCACATCATCCTGCATAGTCAAAAGTTCTTTGGACAACCTTCTGGGATGCTTCCGGCTTTTGAAAATTCAACAATCCAAACTTGACGTCCTGCTTGGTGCACATGATGGAATCACATAGTAAACAGTTCCAATAATTTCACATCACCAGAAATACGTCACAAATGCTAATAATAAGTGGATTAAACCCACTGGAAACACCATGTGCGCAAAAATTTTCATTTGGATGTCACGGGAGCCTCAAATGCTAACCATTCCATCCAGCAGTTCTTGCTTCTTTCTGTATTTGAACTTGATCGGCTTCTTCTGAGCTCTTGAATTCTAGATGTTTTTCTCCATTTTTATCTTGAATTCTTTCTAATATTAGTTGCAGAAATCATATCATGATTGATTATCATTTGACGGTTATCTTTGATGCGATGCTATTTTTGGTTTAACTATTAATTTGTAACTTAATCTAGATGAAGTAGTTTGTACATGTGGCCAACTCGGAAACGTCGTGCTAAGTGAAGAGGATGTTTAGGAAATGTTTGACATGAAATAAACAAGTTCTAATTTCTGTTCAGCTGTTATCAGTGGCAATAGATTTAGTTGAGAAGTTCTTGAAGAGTAAACATATGTCATTCAAAAATTTTGAAAATAGATGAAATCTAACTGATTTCGGAGCTTATACCAGGTCCCTTTTGATGAAGAGAAAGATGCTCCAACACTTTTCGAAGATGGCGGGATCTAATTTTTATTAGTTACACAGTATTCAAGGACTTCCAACTGCGAGTTAACGAGCAATAGACCCAAAGGTCTTACCAAATTACCATTTTTTAATTGAAGCCTGCAATAAGAGCGCTCAAGCTGAAGTGCTTAACGTAATCAATGAGGAAGTCCTTGATGTAAAGGTTACCGCAAATAAAGCCTTGGGCTAAGTCAAAATTAAAAACTGATTGCTCATGTACTGTCCTTTCCCCAAAGGAGAGAATATCTTCCTAAAGGTCATATACCTCTTAAAGAATATCGACGTACTGTCCAAATTTATAACGGACTGCCGATGGAAGGAAAAGGATAATAACGTATAACGAGAGGGAGGGACAAGGTATCTGTAGTCAGTATGGTGATTGCGAGAATCTTTTGAAATATAAATGTGTTCAATCAAAGCGATTGTCTCCTTATTTGAAAGGTTGTTAGCTCGGTTCTACTACTTGGTAGTTCCCGTCTAGGACATAACTCCACTGAATAGCAAGACGTAGCCGCATATCGGCTAAGTGCTGTACCTTGGGAACAACATCCGACAACGCAGACACGGTTTCTGTCGACAGCATATGCGATTGGCAAATTCAATAACTCTCGTCCTCAATTAACGTGAACTAAACCTATTTGGGAATGGTGAAAAAACATGAGATATTGTGACGGAAAACAAGAAACACTAGTACGAGCCACAAGCCGTAACTGACTGCTCTACGCTGTAATAACGTATGATAGTACTCGGGGTAAGTGAAGAAAGGATGGAGAATTTAGTTGTGAGGATTATCATCCACGAGGGCGAAGCTATATTTCAAAATGAAAAATTGATGACCATTCACTGTCTTAAATCCGCCCGTGTCCAAGTTTAGCTTCCCGTTAGCGTACATTTGTATTATTATATTTGGTTGCCATTTACCCCTTGGTGAGGTATCCATCGGTTGCGGCTACATGAAGTGCCCTTCGAGTCCCTCCAGGACTTTTCGAGACGCCCGCACTCCTACTACAATGTTCCACGCCCATTGCTCTTGCGGCGATTTACTCGTCGGTCATCTTGGAAGAGTGAGTTCCACTTCATGGCGTAGCCAACAATGGAATTGTCGCCCCCCTTCAATGTGTAACCTATCCACCGCCACTTCCGCTTTTCGATCACATTATGTATGGCTGCCAGGCCTGTGCGCTGACTAAGGTCTTTTTGTGAAATATTATCTGACCAGCGTCGCAGACAAGTGTTCATGAATGCTTAGACCTTTCGAATGACAGTGACAGTTCATATAGCAGCAAAGAAAGAACACTAATCGTCTCAGCTAGATCTTGGTGGTGAGGTAACTGCATTTTCGGTTTTTATACAACGTAGCGAAAGCAGATCTAGCATTGCTAATGCGTCGATCGACATCCAGCTCGCTGCCACCTCAGAGTCATTTCGCTAAGATCCATGATCCGGGGAGAGTGCAAACGAATGCCGTTAGCGTTGTCGTGGCGTTTCAGGAAAAATATCATCGCCCATTGAATTCCTCTGCGTCCTTCGGCAAGGCAGCATGAAAACATATCGGTGACAAGATCCAACTTCTGAGATTTTCCTTCTATCCAGAATGCCCCTTCTGCTTTGAGCATGCCAGATACATTCCCTGTTCACGATTTCGAAAGCTTTCGCTAAATGTAAAGATCTAAACGCCATGCAGTGTTCCAAAATAATCTATATGGGTTGATGTTATCAATGCAGGAGGATTTAGAGCGAAAACCAGCTTGCTCTCTGTCGATAAAGCTTTCGTGAAATTCTTTGATGCAATCCAGGATTATTTTAGCTATTATCTTTGCGGTGGCAAGGAGCGCACACAGATACCCCTTCAATCCTCGCACTCAAAACGGGTGCCCTTCTTTGGAATCTTAACGATCATCCCCTTTTTCCGCTCTAGGAAAGGCCCGGATTCCCAAGACTTTTGTATTAGAGCAAGTACCAAATTTGCAGAAACTGCAGGTGCAGCTATAAATAACTCTGCGGGTTGATCGTCGGGCAAAGCGGTTTTCTTCGTTTGAGTGCATTGATGGTCGAAATGATTGCAAGAACAGTCCATATCCGCATGTTACCGTGATGAGCCATTTCATCCACAGGAGAATGAACCTTACCGGATGTGGTACGGTTAAGAATCGTGGTGAAATATTTTTTCCACCTCTTCAGTTGCTCGTCATCGTGGATAAGGAGTCGACCGTTAACGACCTCCACAGGACCATCAAAATATTTGCGACCATATGTTAGTTCTTTCGTGCTGCGGTACACACTTCTGAAATCATTGTGTTCTGCGGAGTCTTCCGCTTCCCTAGCCAGCGCAATAACAAATGTATCGCAACGCACACTATACTGAACTTCCCGGGATTTCGCCCGGTGTCCGAGTTCGACCGCGTCACGTCGTCAACACTCTCAGCGGTCGATAGAGCATCCAACCCCTCCCGTCAATTGATCCGCAGTCAGCTAGGTGGGGGAGGTGGTGGACGGAGATTTTTTTATTGCGGCCTACTGCTCATTGATATTCTCCGAGGGTTACTCAGTAAGCTTTCGGCACACCTGGATTATACAAGCGGTCGATGTTGAACTTAGGGAGTCGCAACTCGCCAACCCTGTGAGAATTGACTGACACAACAAGCAGGCGGATGTAAGCGTCCATCAGATGGTGATTCATTTCGAGGTCGATATCAACACCTCTCTTGTTACGGGCATCCAAGAGACAATTCCTACATCTGGTTTTGTTCATAAAGTGGTCAATCTGATTGCTCGCACGGTGTCGGTCAGTTGAAACCCAACTGACCTTATGGCAGGTCTTCTGCTCAAATAATGTGCCACCAATGACGAGTCAGTGGAACCTACAGAAATCCACCATTATAGTTATGATCGCGAAGACTGTACTTCCACATCACTTGACCGAGCAAGGTGTTGTCAGAACCCACCTTGACATTCAAAAGCCTCTCCTGAACTGCGTGTAATTGCTAGTAGAAAGCAACCGCTTAACCTGGACCGGAGTCCTGCAGTTAGAAGTTTTTCAGAAGCCGGTTTCCAGAACAGAAGAGCACGCCTTGCGGTAGCAGTCCGAAACAATCGGCATGGCATGGCATCAGATCCGCGTCTGCTACCACTTGGTTTTCCAGAGTACAAAATCACGTTGCCATTAGTGTAGAAAGAGGGAGAGGAGTACTTCACTTAGGCACTTAGCAAGCGTTCTCGAGGAGTGTGTCAGCATTCCAGAAACCAATCATAGTCCGTTTTGGATAGCCAAGGGACTTTGGAATTAGGTTAGTCTCTATCTAAGGCATTCTTGACGTTTCGGCTGGCCCACGAATTTCTATCCTTTCTAGTCGCATTTTACGACAAGTAGGGATGAATTTGCTTATATTCTTAACCCCCAATTCATGGGGCAATTCGAATTGATTATCTGACAATTATCCGGTTTCTTTCAAAGTATCGGGTATCTGGAATGTTAATGTGCTAAGCCACATCGCTACGTCGGATTACAGTATTTTCTGGACATTGTGCGAAGCTTCCAATTCAAAAATACTTACTTACTTTTCCCACCGTGGACAGCGAACGTCACCTGATTATGCAAGAGGTTGGATCGGTCTACAACTCACTGTGATCGCAATCGATATGCCACCGCACGCATCGTATAGTTGCGAAAAAAACGCCTACAGGGTTTAACTTCTTAACGAAAAGGGAGCTTTTTGTTGACCCAAATGATTTACCGCCCCGAAAATGCACTGTGTTGGCACTAAAATTTTTGCGGTATGGTGTGACTTCAGCTTGAGCAGTTGATAATAGTCCCTCAATTTTTGCTCCTCCTAGTGGACTAAAAGCATCTTCCGGCATCTAGTACTTTGGTTTCCAACTCCCAAAACGTAAATAATTTGTTAGTGACTGATGTGTTACTTGGAAAGCTTTTTCTTGGAATTAAAATCCTTCGAATATTGAGATTCAACATCAACACAATAACTACTTCCTTAAAAATCTGTACTACCTATGCGCTATGCCACCCATCTAGTTGTACATAATGCCAACAATAGCATAATAACAGCAGCTGACGTAAATAAATATTTTTGATAATAAGCTGAATAATTTTTTGTGTGTGAAGTAGACGAAATGAACCTACCAACAATGAGAGCTTCATCGTTGCTGCAGTGTCGGGCTGCAGCTATGGCTGCCAACTAACACATCTCCTTTTCGTATCGGAAAGCTTGAGGACGTGCTCTTTCATGTTACTTCAACCCCTTCGCTCGATTAAACTTCAGCTGAAGTTCTTCACCACAGTTGCAATAACCACCAAAAACGTTATTACCCCTTCGGTAAGGGTGACGAGGTATATATCGTCGGGAGTCTCTATTTTTAAAATTCATTTGTCGATGACGTTGCAGAAATTGCCACCTAGGGTTGATCCTCGGCAAACTATTGACTTGGTTTGCGAGGTCTTCCGCTATTGTCTTAGATGAGTCCCTTGTTCTTTAGATGGCTCCTCATCATCTTCATGATGTGCCGAGGTACTGTAAAGCAGCAAAGATATCCTAGCAACGATGCCGATTTGACGCAATTGAATGAGTTCCTTCTTGCGGTATCCTCCCATTTTGAAAGCCGAAGCAGTATACACCTGTGCTACACTTCACTTTGTTGCATTAATCTGCATTCTGACATCTCCTTAAGGGGCTGTATGTGTTATGGGATACTCTTTCGAGTTTGGTGAGCAGTTTGGTGGTTCTTGATCCATGCCTAAAATTGACCGCTTTCGCCGTTAAGCGTGAATTTATGTTTCGGCGGTGGCAGCTAAACAGTGGCTTTAGCAGATTCGTCTTCCATTCATATTGCAATGTGGTCCTTATTGTACTATTCATTGGTAAGTGCAACGGCGGTATCTTTTCCTAAAACCAGTTTTGTCAACAGTTTTACTCATGTGCATATACGATTGAAGGATTTTAAGGTTTGCACCTTTCTGTACGTTCATTCAATTGAGCCCTGTTTGAAGTCCTTTCTGTATTGATTACCATTACCATCACCAAATATTCTTCTTTAAACTTGGAGTCAATACTCAAAATATAAAAATATCTTAATTCTGTGCAAACAGTAAATAATTTGCTTTAGATTGGATCAGAAGCTCGCTTAAAACCACATTAATTATTAAATTTCTCTGTGGTTTTTTTTTGGGAAGGCATATTTTGATCATGTGTGATGACACGCTAATGAGAATAAATTTACCATAAAACTATCCCATTTTATGAAAACAAATTTTTTTCCCTCAAATTGCTACCAAACTATGACGAATGATTAATCGGAAGCATTAATTAGAACGTTTTACTCAGCAAGTTTGATAATTTTGAATGAAGTGCTTTGATTTGTGTCAACTTTTTGTATATAAGAGTACACACATGTGTAAATACTTCAACTGATTATCGTATTATCAATATTCTATTTTTATAAGAAATATTCTTTGAAGTGACGCATTGTGGCGCCCCCGTAGAGCCAACATAAACAAAGTCAGGGATAAGGCATATCAAAATCTAATTCCTTTAGCAAAAAATTAAAGACAATTGGCGACAAATTTTGTATCATGCGCAGCTCTTCTATATATTATCATAACCAGCTCAATTAATTTGCGAATTATAGTAGATTCATTGTGCTGAAGAAAAAAAGATGTCAAAATGTTGTGCTTCAGATTACAATGGTGTGACCATCGCTCATCATCAATGCTTCATCTTGACACAAACGCAATTTGTACCAAGGCCCGTATTATCTCGTGAAAGTTCAAGAGTAATATCAAAATTCATCAAAACAAAATTCCGAAACCAGAGAAGAAAGCGGTGCAAAGTATTAATCTTCAAATAAATACCACAGCCGTCAGCAAACTTAAAGATTTTACGTCTTTGTCTTTTTGCATCACGAGGGAAAAAACACTGAACCTTTGCATTTCCCGAAATAACAGATTATCGAGAAGTTATTTTTATAGTCCGACCCATGCTGCATAGATTAATTAATATCCGCAGCAAAATATAATACTTTTTCGTTCATTCTTGAAGGTCTCATCAGTTAAAATTGCAGTTAACATTTTGAGCTATCAAATATCTCTGTTAATAAAATTGCATTTTTTTGCAGTGGTACCTCGTTTAAGGCTATTTTTATTGCAGCAATTAGGGTCACTGACGATCCATAATTAAAAAAACCGTTTGAAAGAAAAGGAGTGTGAATTCGATCGGGTTGAAAAGCAAATTGAAGAAATCACAAAAAAGATGTCGATGTTTGAACGGGGCAGAGGGGTAATTTGACAATCCTTCACATAACCTGGCGTAACAATTATCACCCATAATACCTTTAACTGAGTTCACGATATTAGCTCCTGTCTAAAAATATATCTCTTTCTCTCTCCTGCCTCTGCTCCATGGATCCACTATTAACAATTTTTTCGTAGGACAAGTTTGGCCTTATGTCATCAGATCTCCGGACCCATCTCGTTCTCGTTTGCCTCATCAGATCAACCGACCCTTTTCTAACCTCTTCTGCTGTCGTTGCCATCTTCTGAAGGTTTCCATCTCATTCTGCAGTGTTTTTAGTTCTCTAGTTCATACTCCCTACAACTGATATAGTTGGGAATGTACAGCAGACTCTTAGCAACATTAAGTGGTTTACTGAGTTCAACCCCTAATGGCTTGCACCCATGGCCAATGCTTTCATGCCGCGCCCGGAATGATTGGAGAATAATCAACTCGAATGTTGATCTTGTTTTCTGGCTTCATCTATGGATCAAAATTGCTTTCATCTCTTCTCCCGGCAGGTCCATCTCGGCCCAAATACTTCAACAACCTCAAATTTTCTTGCAATTACCATCAAGCTCTGGCGATCGCTGCAACCCAGTATAATGCTCACGTTCAAGAAGGGTAGGGCAAGTACGCCATAATACACGACATTCGACAACAGAGATCTCATCACTGAGCTCGATATTTCCTTCGTAATCACATACTCTGTAACTCCATCGTCCGTGTTATAACACAGAAATCTTGACCCCATCCAAATAATTCCACTACTGTGCCCGTTGAATTAACTGAAAGTTGGGCTCGCGGAACCTATATTAGTTCTCTCAGAGCCAAACCTCATTTTCAATAATTTGGAGCAGCTTGTTGTTGGTAGGTCCTTCCAGTACCCAGGACATATATTAAATAGTACAAAGATAGTTCACTCGTCTCCCGTTCCCTTCGGTATCAGAACTAGCCTAGCTTTTCCATGACGCTGATGATTTCTTCAACAATGCATGCCAGCGAATATTTTCCGCGCGGTAATGACAGCTGTGTCATCGCTAATCTTCCGGCAAAACTCCCCTAACTCTTGTTTCCTGATCGCGGGTACCACTAATGCATTCAGGGATATTTGTAACAGCATGCCATTTGCCTTGTGGGAAGGAAAAATCGGTAGCAACTTTTTTAGAAGGCTAGGGTAGTTGGTTTCGGGAAGATCTATGCCCTCTTTGTTTCTTAATAGCCACTCTATGTGTGTTTCTCTAGTGGTTAATGTCTGCTTCTGTACATAGTTGCTTGAAGTATTCTATGCATTTCACTTTATGGCGTTTTTGCGTTCACCCCCACGTTGCTCCTGCTTCAACTCCTCACTCTCTCTTTCTTTGGTCTGATATCAAAGTCTCGCTCCGAGGCATGAAGATCGTAATCGAGCCATTTCCCCATTCCACTAATAGTTGTAATTTAGTTGTCTGCACGGGTATGTATTCTGGTTGATTAAAAAGGGATCGCATGCGTCAAACGCATATCTTCTGATATGCATCACTTTCTATATATTGGAACAATCCTGGTCCGAATCCAATTCATAGCGCCTTGAAAAATGTATTACCATCGAAGGTCATCTGGGCCCAGCCAAAGCACATTAATCTATTTGTATCGAGAAACTGTTGTTTCTCCAAGGCGATCAGTACCTTCTTAAATACCAGCCCGCGATGTGGTCTACATCGGCGCTATGACTCTCCCTGCAAAATATGTTAAGGGCAATTTTTGCCCCTCCTTCCTTAGATGTGTGACTTTTTTCTGGTGACTTCTGCATTTTTTCGATGTATCCTTATCCTATTTACATGCTGCCTAGTGTCTAGGATATACTTTTAGATAAGCTTGGTATCTAAGCCGGCAGACCACCAAGCTTTTTTAATTGCTAACAGTGTTATTGCTGCTTCCATCAGCAAACTGACGGTTGGGACTACATGCGCTCATCAGCCGGTTTACCATTGACTTTTGTAGTCCATGCAAGATGAATTGGTCTTCGATTCCCGCTTTTATGTCTGCTTTTGTCCTGGAAATCGCCAAACATCTCAAGCCTGCGTGTCCTGACTTCGAGTTACAGCTCAAGCGATTTTTTCATTCCCATGCAAGATTTTCTACTGATTTACCTTCACACTTTCTAAGCTCTACTAGGAGATCTCTTTCCTGAGTCCGTCTCTACTCATGTTCTTTTCCACTTCATCTAAAACCAGTCGATCTTAACCATAAGCAGGATATCTCCTAGAGGTTATCCTTTGAGATAATGATTACCTTTGGTCGAATTTGTCCCCTCTCTCCTTTTCTTTACCTCAAATTCGGTCCAGGCGCAAAAACCCAATTGGAACAGGGCCTTGAAGTGTGTAAGAGCACTTTATTCAAAACGGTAACGGTACACTGCGGGATTACACTACTTCGTAAAAGGTAATGTGGTAATGTGCTTTTTAGGTTGCATTATTAAAGCCACAGACACAGGCCGAATTTTCATCTTGCTTCCTTTTCTTTATTGATTGAGGCTTGAATATTAGCGCCACATATATCTTTATTCGGACTTTCCTTTTCGCCGGAGGACCCTTTAGGCCTTTCGGAGTTTGTAGTGATCTTGCTATCCCTATCATTATTTCTCTACTCCTTTCCTTTATATTTCTGCTTTCCGATGGCTTTGGCGATGTTGGTGGTTTCTCCTCTCCTCATTTTCCCGTCCGTTCCCCTATATGCCAACACTATACCTCGAAACATATTCTGTATTCATGAATGATAGAATCGTTAATAAATTCGCTGAATTCAAGGATGTTGTTCCTTAATACATTGAGCATTGCTATCACATGATCGTCTTGCTTTGTATTGCATTGCTCCATTTGGTAAAGAAGTGTTGATAAGCCAAGGCTCTCCTTCATTTGTGTTGATGCTCCGCAACCCGTCATGTTGTTCAGCGAAGGCCGCTTTAATGGGCGGCAATTTCCCTATGACCGAGCTTTTTCTAAAGAGGTGCGGTTCAATTGTTTGTTGTCTTTGGTCTTAATTAGCAATGTCTGTACGTGATTGGTGCTTTCTTTCTCCCTTTGTAGCATTGATCGCCATATCTCCAACTATTTTAGGAATGCAGTTGCTCCTAAAAGCCGCCTGATTTGGCCTTCTGAAGTCTTTCATTAATGATATTATTTCATTATGCATCTGAAAAAATTTGGCTTTTGTCTCATATACAGACACGATTTCGTTGTTATCCTCGTTCGCTATTCTCGAGTTTCATGAGAAGTTTTATTCCTTTATTCGTCCTTTCATCTTTCGGTAGCCGCCCAATGTTTCGTGGTCCTTGACAAATAGCCCGTTTTTTCTTACTTGTTAGTTCCTTTGAATGTCGGTCCTTCAAGGTGTTCTTCCTAAGGTATGTGGCCTAATTTAGGACGTGCTGCTTTCATTAAACCGATCTATCCGTGTCGGCCAAAGTAACGTATTACGCAGGAACCATTGACTGTAGCCAACTAACTACCACCTTACCCGGGTCGCTTCGTTGCTCATTCGGAGCGCTACATGGGCGTCCCATTGACACGTACCGCTGGGAAGAACACTTACAAAGTCAAGCAGCCTGGTTGCTATATCAACTTGTATCAGTAACTAATGGGTGGGTGTACACCAGGAATGCAGTCATTGGAAGCTTGTTTTCGTACACTGTCACTATCCTTGGAGTTGCTATTTCCCCACTGCCTAGTCCCAAATTTAAGAAGTTCATACGAGACTTGCTTCAAAATTACTGCATCGTGAACGCTGTCAGACCATTTTCTGTAGGTATGTCTGACTGAAAAAAGGAACAGCGCCAGACCAAGTAATTTACATATTCTTGGCCATGTAGGATGACTCCGAAACGTGAAGATTTTGCATTTCTTTTTTAGTTTGTGTTGTGTGGATAAAGATTCCAAAATGCATATTTTGTGATGAGAAATCGATAATGGATTATATCTTCACCTGAGTTTTCTCCTTATCGCTGAGGTTGTTAAGACGGAGACCCCATGCTGCCTCGATATATCATTATATTCCTGGGTATTTGGTGGGACTGGTTGAAAATTGTCTTCTGCAGAGGACTCTTGGATGCAAAATGGAATAGTATACCGCCGCGGCGTGTTCGGTACTAAGTCGTTCACTGTGGAATGCAATGTACAATGAAGTTCTTCTACTTCCCACCTCAGAAGAGGCAATAATTTTCGGTCCAGGAAATGCTTTGGGCGCAGTTGTCATTACGAAACACCAGGAAAACGCAAAAGCGGTCCATTTTGTTGTAGGTGTCGCCCGTCTAGTTATTGCAGGGGCATGCTCGCAAACCGGTGTGGCGATGAGGAACTCATCTCTAATATTAGGGAATGAATCAGCTTATCTAGCGGGGAACCGATTGTCATTCTATGTGGTGTCCTGAGGTGGCAGCGAAGAAGACGGGGCAGCAATACTGTCAGCCTAACCAAACCGAGTGACAGAGGACAGCCTTCATGTGGTAGCACTGGGAAACGCTATACTTATTTTGGTATGCTGGCCGTGATGCAATACGCGAATGCTCCAATTAGGGCGATCAGACCCGAGTCTGCACGGGGATTCTTCCAACGTGGCTTTAGGTCACGAAAATTTACCAGGAGTATACTGGTACCATGAGAACCGGGCTAGTCTCTGAATACATGTCTCAGGAGAATTCCTGGTTGCGTTCAGCTTGGTTGTTGCAGTTGGTCTCCTATTGAGGGGTTGTGGTTACGTCCAAGCGAGCAGAGACCTTCGGGCCTTAAACGTGGTGTAGGTCTTGCATTCATCAGTATGAATGCTAAACCATGCACTCAGTATATACTGATACCGGTGAGCGTTTCTCAGCGGGACTCTGATTGTGGTCACAAAATCAATCCGCGCCTTAAGAGGGCCATTGAATAAAGTGAACTCGCCAGATATTCACGTTAAACCACCAAAGACGTAACTGTCACTTTATGTAGTTTTTTGCAGGATACGCAGCCTGCGTACACGTGTGCTACTGCAAATTGCATACATCTTTGAAAATTAGAATTAGGGAAAGATGAATTTCACTCTGAGTACGCGAACAGTGATCCACTTATTCCTGCTGCCGACACTACAATTAGTTGTTCTTGTCTAGTCACAGAAGGGGTTGACCCTACTTTGAGTAAATCCATATGTTGAATTTTGATATAAACTTGAAGAGTCCTGTCTTCCTGAGCGAAGTGAGGTAATATTGGGACTGCTCAGATTGCGATACGCCTGGCTTTCCATCACCCGCCAATCACAAAGGTTGTCGTTCTTGAGACCACATATGCTTCTGCCTGTGAAACCACATACTCTTCTGAACTGTTTCAGTTTTTTTTTGCCAGTGAGACTAAATTTATATCTCCTATCAAACATATATAAAAGAGATGTATTCAGTTCTTCTAGCATCTCTTCCAATGGTATGTGTCCGTTATGTCTGCTATTTTCCAATAGATTTTAACCACGGCGAAATATTTAAATACGCCAATGACACTAAATGCGCTAGGAAAGAGGCTAAGAGGTTCTCAGGCTGCAAAGCTAGCAAGTTCATAAATCTACCAAGCCATGAAATTTCTTACTTGGTCATGTTGAATGAAGTTATGTTCCTGTCTTTCATTCACGTTAAAGCTGGTGAGGGATACCCTGATGACAAACCAACTATCAAGGAATTCATCGGTGCTGATAGTGTGGCCATCATCTGACTAAAGATATAGATAGGAATTACGGTCGGCATACATAGCTCCGATCATTTTTTGTGATTTACCACACATGAGGAGCTGCATTTCTGAGACTGTTACTTTTTTCTTACGGCCCATGTCAGCCATCCCCTGTGGTTTTTCTGAGATTGAATACCAATGGTGGCAGAGGGATTTATATCGTAATTAGATGTCAATTACTAGTAGACCCAGCTGTAAACGAGTACCTGAACCAAATCAGGGTAATAATCACAGGCGAACACAATACTGACCACTTTTATGGCCTCAGAAATCAACCACAGCTAGCTTCGTAATCTCGGCATTCAGCGTGCAGAGGGGCTTATTCCATGGGAGTTCTCTCGTAATGCTTCGATGTCGGCGAAGTGATAGATATCTAATTGACGCGCAATAAGCTCCAAATATTCTGTCTACTCAACATAGCTTTTGTTTCTGCTATCAGTCGAATATCCCTTGTTATCCCAAAGTTTGGCTTATCTATTGCGCTGTGCCATTGATATAAGAGACGCAGCCAGTCTACTCTCCAAAACTGTCACCTTTTAGAAAATTGACAGTGATGGAGCCGTGGAAATTACTGACAATTTTAGCAATGGAGTCTCAACCATGCAGATCCTCATAGATCACACAAACACCAGGTATTGTAAGTATGCTTTTGGGAGTCATCATTACTGACAGTTTTTATATTTTATGTACCTCGTTTGCTCGGTACTTTATCAAGAATGGTGCGATATAGATTATAATGTAGATCGTCGATGCTGGACTGTTTGTCCTGTCCAATTTTTGCTTGGGGATTTACCTCTTGTTCGACCCAATATAGGGGGTGAGAAATTTTAGTTTAGTTAATATTACCGACGTAAGTCTGTATCAAGGGAAAAGCCCACTAAGTCATTGGCTTAAAATTGCTAGGCATATTCATATTATTGTTTTTCTATTTGAGACATGACTTCTTTACAAAGGAAACCCCGGAGTTGAGTTTAAGTAAAAGAAGGATAAAATGATTGTGTTGTTAGGACTACATGAAAAAATTTTTGCGTTTCCACTGGAAAAGCTTTCAACCAAGGAGGTTTAAATTAATTAAGAGGAGCTAAAGGATTATCCTGAAAGAAATCCCTGGTTTGATGCTGAGGAGCTGCAAGGGTCAGCTGTGTTGCTGCGGGCCTTGAGAACTGAAATGAGTTTTTCTCGCGAAATAGTCCTTTTTATAAGCAAGGCATCCTGAATTCTTTTGGTGTTAATAAGCCCTGAAAGTGAAATTGGTGATCTAATTGGCGTAACCGTTCGATTTCTTTAGAAAAGTGAGGTCAGTCAGTGTGAGTGATGTCAGTGTTCTGGTTAATCAGCATCGGCTCGTGCTGCATCAAATGCTGGGTCAACCACCCTTCGGCTGAATGTCAGTTGGTACAAAAAGAGAAGGTAGAAGGGTAGTGCTTAAAACATTAAATGTAATACACCGTCAACATCGGCTATCCGCACCTATGCATAGATGCCGTTTCTAATGTCACCTTATTATTTTATATATCATCTCAAAAATAAAGAATACAAAATATTTAAACATTTCTATCAACCTTCCAACCAATCAAAACTTTTTATGCACTTAAAACAGCAATTACCATTCGTTATTGCCACAAATTAACAAATAAATTTGATTACCAACTTACACATCAAGCAATCACATGAAAACATGACTATCAATTAATAGTCTGCATAGATGATAGCTTCTAATGACTTTTTATGTCTTTATTTTGAAAAAATAAAATAGAAATAAAACAAAACTAGTATCAACCACAAAATATGGTTTTGGCATACACTAAATATGTACTTTTATTCGATGGGAATGAGAATTTTATAGCCCCGATTTTACGATCCTTCCAGCGTTCGTTCTATTTATTTCCGAGGAACATTGTTTTTTCTGGACCACACTTAAAATTTTATTTAGTTTTCAATTAACAAAAACAGAATTTCAATTGAAAGTCAATGAATTTGCAATATGTGTGTGTACGCATGTGCACAAATCCTACGTAGATTTTTGAATTTTATTCGTTACCGAATTGAGGTTGTACGCAAAACATGAATTTGGCACATGAGTTTGTACACCACCTTTGATTTTAGTATTTCAAAATAATAACAGAAATTTCGATACACTTTCTGCCGAATTTTGGTGTTTCTATTATACCATATCCATGCATTATTTTTGGAATTTCTTGGAAAACCACACAGGAAGACTAGCGGACCTCAAAGAAACAGGGGCTGAGTTGCTTAGTGGGTTTTTAAAGTATAAGCAAATATCAAAAATAGTAGCATCACAACGATCACAACATTTCTGAAAGTGAGCAACTATCATGCCTTAAGGTTGGGATAATGTACATCTATGATTTCCTATTTAGTCAGAATCCTGCCAGACATCGGTCCCTAGGTCAGAAGAGCGCGCCTTGTGGTATCCGTCAGGAACAAGCCGACACTGGATTCGCGTCTACTATCACTTGGTTTTCCAGAGTACAAAAGCACATTGCCGCTAGAGAGATAGGAATACTCTCCAGAGTCCTACCATCTCACATCGCTCAGACCTATGTAGAATGTCTAGCTTATATCACTGAAATTGTCGCTCAAGTTGAGAGTTTGTGCTGAGAAAAAAAAAATAATTTGCGACAAAACCCTTGCTTAATGTTACATTTCGCGATTTCATCCGAGCATTGGTACCCAGATTCCTTTATTCTAACCTTCGCTTGGTTTTCCTACATATCTCTTCAATGTCTGTCTGCTATTGTTTCAAGTTGTCGACTCGAGTTAGAGTTTTTCGAGGTCCTTTATTTAGTCGCAGTTTCAAACCTTACTAGCGATAGCAGCTAATATGACGAAATCTGTGTAGGGTTTTTGACAACCAACGAAGCCTATTTCAGCTTCATTTCAAACATATAATCATAGGATCCTAATTTCTCAGATACTTGTCCCCTCAGGGACTAAAACTGGGTAGTACCTAGCCTCCCTTGACGTACGATCCGACGACGACGAAGTTAGTCCAAATTACCCAGTGGGTCGTGGAAGTAAGCGATGCCGCCATGTGTAGATTGCGCTTCAACAGGCAACCCAACTAATGAAGGTGGCAAAATTGCCATGGTGCAAACAGCATGCCATTTGCAAATCATTTAGAAAGGATGAGGTTCGAGACACCCTACAAGAAATCATACGATAATCAAATGGAACTATTTCAAAAAGTATTGTGAAGAAGTCGAGATAATTCTCTAGTTGACAGGACTGTTATGAAAACGCTCTTAAAGCACGAATCACTGTATCAATACGCCTCCTCAAAAATATAATAGCCTCCCTTTAAAGCTGTCTTCGCAGTTATAAAAATTGAGGACAATCTACTGGGGGAGCTGAAAGAGTTGCAGTCATGAGGTACTAATCGCAAAACCACAACACGAAGCACGATATCGGGGGTCAGTTACACAGTGTTGGTAACAGTCATTTGATCATTATTTGGAATACTCAAAGTCGGCCTAGTAGAGAATCCATTTCGCCCTGGTGCCTGCAAAACACCAATGCTTGTTGGCAGGAAATGGTAGACTAATTCTGACGGGCATATTTCAGTGCATACACTTCTAGTTCACCATGCATGAGTGGTGCAAAAAGCTCTAGCAAGCAACATCTGTTTATGTTTCTTCCTATGACTGTATAAATCATCACACCACCCTTAGGTTTACATAGCTAGACTGGAAGATAGCCCTTCCGACTGCGAACTCTCGTACTTGCTGATCACGTTGTAATGACAGATAAGAACTGATTGATTGACTGTAGCTAATGTGGATCCCAAGCCAGAGGTGGCCTATGTGCATTACTGCTTGACTAAGGGGGTGCTTGGCCACTAGTGTGAAGACACTTGTAGTTTAACATGAGTACATGCCATTTAGTCATAATCCCACGATTCTTTTCAACCACAGATTGATGTGACTTGCACTACGGTACTGGTTTATCTGAGTGTAGACTCAGCAGTCATACCAGTGGATCTGAGACCTTGAGTCTAAAAGGAGCTCTGCCCGGGGTATGGGCCCAATCACCATGAAACTCTCACTAGAGGATCAACCACACATGAAGCATATGCTCTCAGAGGACCTTCCCGGATCCCATGGTACCAGATAACTTCTGGTTAGGTTTCACGACGGGTCGAATTTTTTGTGACTCCATAGCAGACTAGGTCTGAACGCCACTTTCGAGTACTTAGGGGCGGTACTGGCCACTAGTATGTGAACTCTGAACATTCGAGGAACTTTGGACTTTAACTAAGCCCTTGACCCTGGTATGCGCACTCGCGAGGAGGGATGCACTTTTCCGCAGCATAAAGCAAATAAAAATAGCCGATGAGACGATGCTAGGAGATTTCGAAATCGATCGAACGAGTCCTACGGAGCGCCAATCATGACCGCCAATATACTAAACGGAAATGGCATAAAGTCGGGAAAATTCAGTTCTAAAGGAATCCGAGGGATGGTTGATGATGCGCAAGAGAAACCCGCGACCTAAGTGGATACCACCCTCGTTATCTTTACCTGGGGCCACAGAAAGGTGATCCTAAGACTTCTGGCCGACCAATATGTGGATTTTTCTTCACTCCAGTATGTGAAGGCAACCAAATTGCCGCCAATGAGGCCTTCGATATCCATAAATGCACCTAAGGCGTATTTTTTTCGAACATCGCCTTTTAGATTTTTGCCATGAGCTTATGAAGTGCTGTCTCCGTGGAGTTGCCTTTCTGGTGGGCGTGTTGCTTATGGTAAAGTGACCACCTAGGAATGCGTGTAACCCTTATGAACCGATCTACTAGTATTTCTAGTCCTTTTAGTGGAAAGGACGTTAGACTGATCGATCGGAAGCTTTTTGCGTCCGTGTAGGTGGGTATCCCTCATTGGGGAATAAATATCAGCCTTCACTTCACGCCAGTTAATTGGAATATAATCGTGCTACGAATTCTGGATATATACCTTGCATACCTAGGCACGGTATATATTCCGATTATGAAGACCCAGGGCATTCATTCCCTCTATTACTAGTGTTGGAATTATGTCATCCAGACCTGCATATTTGTATCTATGGAGCGTGTTAAACGTTTATTTTACTCGCTCTAGTTATACTACTTTGCATGCCATATTTCAGTCTCTCAATTGAGGGCTGTACATACCTGTCAGCTCCGAGATGAAATTTAAGGTGCTGCCTGGAAGTGCAAGAGAGTTAGTCTCTTCGCAAAAGCGTCTCCATGATCATCGTTTAGCCGATCTTATGCGCTTCTTTAGACCTTTCCGTGCCTCTTTGGACTGATTCCAGCCAGCGGTGGAACCAGACCTGCACCGACTGCACATGTGATCAGAGAGTGTGATATCATTTAATCCTCTCCTCTCTCCGACTATAGCCACAATGTCAGTGGATCCCATCGTGATGTCGATGACCTTCCCCCTGAACACTTTGGAGAAATTGGGTTCATTACCCAAATTGAGAATCTGCAGATCGGTTTCTACTAGATACTCTTATAGTCTCGATCCTCTTGAATTGATGTTGGAACTTCTCTAGCATATGTGTTGAACGTTGACATCACATCCTACTGTTACCCCATCTCTTTATTTCTGGTATATTGGATAGCTCTGGTTATTGCTCCAGTGAGAACTTGTTCTGCGTCATAGGGGAAATGTGCGGAGCACCATAAAATCTCTTTATCTTCCTGTTGACTTATTATGGATAGTTTGACGGTTGTGATGTCACCACCAGGTCAGTAACCAAATTAGCCTGGAGGTCTTTCAAGATCACCATTAAGTTGTAGGTTTGATCACGTCCAGGTCACCAGGCTGGAAGCTTAAGCCTTTGACTACCCCACCAACAACCCATGGTTCTGCGATTTGGGTTGAAGCGTCTCCTTATTGCGGGCAGCTGCTGCTTACAATGTGCAATTTCCTTTGGGTCAGCCCTACAGTCCTTGCTGATAAACCTACCTGTCCGCATTTCCTGCATTGCTTCGGACTGTCACTCGAACTGGTGCATGTCTTCGCAATGTGATAAAAGCCAAGGTTGGTTGATTATGGCTGCTTATGCTCCACCGTAAGTTTTTCTTAGCCTTTATATCGTCTTTCTATCGTAAGGACTTACCAATTTAGTTCGAGAATATGTCTGTCGTTACATCCTTGGATTTTCTGAGATCCAGAATAAGGTCTTTTTTGTGGGACCGTCTAATACGGTTAAAATATCTTCCGAATTGATGTTGCCGTCACTCTTCTGAGAATGTTAGCATAGGACCCTTCCCCAGATGATGAAAGCGTCCTATCTTATCTTCCTCCGATCTCTCTTTTTCCGAGGTGCCACATTTCTCCAGGCAGCCCTTTTTTCTCCTAGTGAGATCCTCTCCCTTTCTTCGGAATTATAGCTGCGAGAGTTTTACCGGCAGCTTCAGCCCTCCTTCTCACCTACTCCATGGTGATGTTTAGTAAATAAATTGAAAACTTTCAATTAAACAGTGAAGGATAATTTCCAAAAATGTCCAATGTTCTTTGCCATCACTTTCAGCACATTCTCCATTCACCTGAAAACCCATCAGCATTCATCCATTCGCACTCACCGCATATGTGCATGAATTCACATCTGACATTTTCCGGATTTCATCAAGCCACAAGCGAACGTGTGAAAATCTAATGCACGTAATGGAAAATTGGTACATCCGAGCTCAATCCCATGGCGAAGGTAAAATCATAAAGCAAAATTCGTTATCACACGGCCAACACGCGATAGTCCCTCTAGTGCTCGACTCCATTGTATCTGAATTGTATTTAACAAAATTGTAATGACGCAATGAATCTTGCAGAAATTTAAAAATTGCATGCGTTTTTTTCTGCATTTTTTATTGTGACTTTTAGTAATGGTTTCGAAAAAGATGCAGTGGTTAGAGAAGGTATTTGTGAATTGTGGCAAGTATCGGTTTGAGCAATTATCCAGATGCTTTTTATGAGACTTGAGGTAGATATTTATAGTGAGATATTGTCCATTTATAATTTATCTGTATTGTTTTGCGCTTTAACGATTGCCTTTAAAATTGGAAGTAATTAGTGTTTGATTTAGCCACCCAATTTTCAAGCGTATTCATGTGAAGTGCAAAATATCTATTATTAACTCGAACTATGTTTATTGTACTAATTCTCAATGAATTAAGCTTTGCAAATATAATTAATGGTTTTTTTTCATGTCTACATGTTCTTACTATGAGTATCTTACGATATATGAGTTGATCTTTAGACCAGTTTTTGTAGTAGATCCCGCCCTGCCATCGCTAATAATGACTATGACAAATTATTACATCTAACGTTTTAAATTGGATGTAACAATGTGTTTAAAGATTGTTGAGTATGGAGTATGTTTACTACGTAATCTTTTAACAAACAAAATCCAGTAGAATATTCCTCCGTTCTCGAGTGAATATTTTAATTCCTAACGCATAACCGGTATTTCGGGAACCATTTATTTTGTTAACTTCGTCAGTAATCTTCCCGTGGTCTGAATGATGAATGGTTTCCGAATATAATAAATAGGAAAGTAACATTTAGATTTGAATCTTAATACCAATATAGGTTGATTCCCAAGTGTAACACGGTTGACCATTATTTGACTTGATCTTTCAAAAAGCATATGAAGAGTTATCTTGAAAGCTTGGCTCGGATTACCCTTTAAAGAAATTAGCTAACTATTTTGCAACCAACTTTGTAGTTGATATACATTTCGTGGTTTCAACAGATAGGTTCCATGGGAATGGGAGCATTCCACATTTGAATTATACTTGAATGTGAAATAAAGTTGAATCGCAATAAATGACGAAAAGAAAATCATTTTTGCATCATCAAAATTTACCTTAGAGTATTTTCATATACATAGTTTATGGTAATATACTCAAACTATCCTATTCATATATTTAGATACTGAGGAATTTTTCATTTAATTTGTTTGATGTAAACTATCGTTGGTTAACTTGATAAGATAGCTCGCACGATAATAGCAGGATAGTAGTACTACATAATAGTTTCCACATGAAACTAAGATGTGGGAAGGTGTCAGTAACAAGATAATATCCGGAAATTCAGCGCTCTAGGCATGAACAGTTTTGCGTATTTCTATCTCTCTGAGAGTATTTGTATATACGACAGTGACATTTGTACGTATTTCGTAATATATGTGTATGTATTCAGCACGATACATTATTCACTTTAGTATTGATATTTAATCGTACATAGATTATGGAAACTTTGCCTTAATAATAATAGCATTTCCACCAAACTTTCCAGTATTGTGACCCATATAATGATCTATGTTACTTTAACACTTTATGATCCTAAGATCCTAATTAGACAGGAGCCATCATCTGTTAAATGAGCTCGAAATCACGTTCAAGATGAGATAGGATTTATTTGTACCACTCTCGTTTTTGACCAGAAGGCCTAACATTGCTCCAAACCCTACAATTGCGATGAGCGCTTGAATCCGAGAATCTAGAGTTCATATTGAGATGATAGAGGAAGACGAGGGTCGTCTCATCATCGCACACAAAACGAGGCCACTGGTTTGATAATTTCTCGCTTCTTTGCACCAAGTAATCTAAAGCCCACTGAATTCAAATAGTTTGCAGCGGACAATACTTTTATCAAGACATCCGTAAAGAAGAAGTTGCTTTGATCATCAGTGTACTCTGAACTGGATATTTATAGTTGCATACGTCGTCTTGTCTTCTGTCCTCGTCCATAAATCCTCCTCTTGAACGCCACCTCGTCATGATGGTGTAGCCTGTAGTAATTTACTACTACACTAAGAGTGTCCAAACCACACGTAAATGAAAACGACGGATTTTAACTCTCCAACTGATAAGGAGTCGCAAAGTTCGAATCCATCTACGACTTTGAGCAATCAAGTCTGTCTCACCAGATTCAGATTCTTCCACGGAGAAATCTGTAGAAAAATGCTCTCCACTTCAGTACAAAGCCTACACTCAGTGTCTACCGCACAGTCAGATAAAAATGTGAGTACAGTAACTGTCATGATAGGAGGAACTGTAAACATGACTATGGCCGGTCTGACGGTGATACTGTTCCCTACTTCCTCTATTGTGGTCCACGGACTCCTCTTTTTGGGTTAAACACCCAAGTTTTCCAAAAAAGTTGACTGACGGTTTCGACCAGAGCAGAAGCAACTCATCAGACGCTACCACACCTCTGCCCTGGGAGCAGTGGGACCGAAAGTAACGACAGGTAGTAATCGCTCCGGCCACAGCCCCCAGGGTAGAGATGAGGCAGCGTCTGATGAGTTATCTCTACCCTGGACGAAGCCGTCTGTCAACTGTTTTGGCTAGAAGTTGTAGTTCCTTCTTTTCCCCAAACAAGTAATAATGAAGGGAGCAAGTAACTCAGGAAATACATATAAGTATGCAATATAAAAATTGTTTGTAAAGGAGAAGCTACTTGTTTAATGTTTAACAAATTAAGTATCAGAAATTATAGCTAATCTAAAGGTTTTTTCTACACAAATTCGTCTTGGGGATTTAATTGAAACGATCATTTATAAAAACTGAAAAATGATTATAAGTGATTCATGTGATTGTTATACCGTTATCCTCTGTATTGATTAAATCGAATGGGAATAATCAAAAAGACCATCCTGGTTAGCCAAAGTCGACCTAGAGGGAAAAGCTATTCCAAAAATGTAAAAGGTTGCCGAAATTTACGATGAAAAGTCCACTGAAGTGTCTCGTCAATAAATTGTTTGAATGGTTCTGTGCTGGTCAGGCGTGCGATTATACAAAACATCGCAATGAGCGAAAGTAACCAGTATCGTGTGAATCTAGTGGGAGAAAACACAAGCTAAAACCAGCAAAATACCGAATACCGACTCAATCGACCCCGTGAACAAAGGCCGCTCCTCATGAACTCTGGGGCAGGAAAAGTATCGATTGAGGATGTGACCCGTCAAGGATCTTCCATGTCAGTTGCAGCACTTCGGTCCAAAGTTGGACGACTCCACACGCGCTATCGAGCCGATTTTTTGTAGGTTTCAATTCTAGTTTCGTGCGTTTTTTTCCAATAGGCTAGCAAAATACTTCCTTTGCCCTTCGATGGGAGCTTCAACAGGGAGATGCTCTGGACGACGCTGATTTGGGCATGTAGAGGCGGATCCTGCTTGGAGGGACTTCAAGGGCAGGGCCCTTGAATGGGGAATGCCTTATTGATTCTCGAATTGACGGCGAGCACAGTGCTTGTTGTTTTGAGCACCGGATCTATGCGGATGTTTTGGCGCCCAGACTGCTAAAGAAGCATTTACGTCGTAAAATTCGCGTCGGAATCAATGGCGAGTTCTGGAAAACTTCTCGACAAACGACTGTCATACATTGTGTTCGAAGTGACTGACACTAACTCTCGGTGTGTGTGCGGAAATAGCCGAGCTCTATAAGGATTGCCTTAAGCTCTGCCATTTGACACAACGGTTGAACAACTGGGAGGAAGTAGGCATCAGAATGAAAGTACGAATTCGGTCGTAAACAGGTAACTCGAAAAATCGGAGCCTTTGTCCACTTTTCCGCATAAAAGAGCTGGAAGAGGCAGTTCTGTCTTTGAAAAGCAATAAGGCGCCAGGCCGTCAGAGGTAGAAAAACTGGTGTACCACCATCGACGAGACGCATTCGACGTTGGCCTCAAAGAGGGCATCTTTCCTTTCCACTCGAAAGCGGCGATGCTTGCGTTGATCAAGAAGTGGAATAGAGGCCCCGTGTTGCCGTCTGTATACCGTGGAAGTGGTCCATCAATTTGAAGCCCTTAACCGACGATATCGACGAGTGGCACTCCTCACGCTTGATGTCAGAAATGCCTTTAATGCCTTCAGTTCCGACATTCTAGGCACACTAGAAAATTCAATTTACGTTCCGGGTTAACTCTTACATATATTGGGGGATTATCTGAGAAACCGCTCCCTGCTCTATAAGACGCTAGAGGGCCAGAGGAGGATAAAGATCACATCAGGGGTAACAAAGGGATTTTACGACCAGGCTTTTGGAATGGTTCTTGCGATAGCCTGCTAAGATTCCACACCCAAGAAGTATCGCACCTGTTGAACAAGCGCAAAGTAGATTTGGCAGAATTATGGGAATTAAACGGATAGATGACAGCTCATGGTTTTAACTTTGTGTTGGAAAAACCAAAGCGGTTATCCTGACTGAAAAGAGAATTCTGACTCTGCGTCCCATATCGATCGGCGAGTTGATAATCGCGTCGATTCATGGGTTAAGCATATCGAATTGACGCTTGACTCAAAGATGAGATTTTCGAGCAAATCAAATCTGCTGCTTTTCGGACAAGGCAAGTAGGCTAATGGCAATCATAAGCCACGTCTTCCAATAAATGCGAAGCAGTCTGTTATGGCGTGGGTTGGTGCTCATGGTAACGAGGTATAAAGTAATCGTCCTGCGCAAGTACAAAGACTTCAAGCTTTGCAGGTGGCATCTGCCTATCGTGAGAGTGATTCCCGTTGCCCTTCTTGCTAAGGCGCGTAAGACCATATATAAGCGCAAGGGTGATGTTTGCTCGTGAAGAACGGGAATACACACCAAATGAGTGCAAAATGAGTCGGAGGCAAATGGACTACGCGGCTTATTGGCATCTTAGGTGCGTGGCTGAATTGGACGCATGTTGAGACTGTCTATTTCCTAACCCAGCTTCCAAGCGGGCAGTGCAATATGAATTGCAATGGGGTTGTAGACGACACTAATCACAACTTTTTTTCATTAATAATTTTATGCAGACACAAGGGAACCCTTTCCAGAAAACATTGTTAGAAAGATACTGGGGAGCGTTGACAGATGAGGTCCTGTTACTCATTTCGTTCGTATTCTTCCAGTTGTGAAGAAGATAGAGCTCGAGCGATGGAGGGTCGAATGACAAGGGGTCCTTTGAAGTAACAGTTCCCGTGCTCCTTTCCTCACTCGTTAGTGTTTCCTGTTCGCTTCTTGGTTCGGGCATCCACACAGTAAGATTGTGGTTCAGTTTCACTATTATCACACTTAATGTGTGTGCAAGTAATAACCTCACAGCAGTGAGACAAACACAGGACGAACACTGACGCTCTACCGCTCAACCATCCTCTCTTTGGTGCTTGGAATTTCCTGACTTGAAGGCTCCCCTGAGGCGGCGATCGGGAAGGTTACCGCGAAATGATGTAATAGACTAGATTCTAGGTTCTCTGATGACGAGGAGGTGTTTAGTTGGTTCACTGATGAGCACTAGATCAGCTTTTTTATTTTTTTTATTTCCGCAACTCACGACCGGTTGCACTCCGGTACATCTTAATCTGTAGGATGCTTTGAAGACCGGGCACAGTATGTACACTACTCTTACCCGAGGTACCATAATCCCTGCAGAGAATGTAACTCTCCTTTTCGTTGCGGATATTTGCCTTGTGACCTATCTGGCCGCATCTAAAGCATGCTGCCCTCCTGTTAGAACCCTGCCAGGTTACAAACATGGGCTCATATTTTAAGCATCTGTAACCCTTAATGGAGGCTGTTCGAATTCGTATCTTACATACTACCCAACCAATTCTGATTTTCCCGTTGTGAATTGGATTGCTCTACAACTTCCACCACAGCTAGTTTTTGGCCTCGAGAATTCGCAGGAATGATACCTATCGGGCCATTGGTTACCTCTGGACGTCCACGCTTGCCGGCTTCTTCTGCTTCGATCTTTTCTATGAGACATTCAAAATCTCGGATTTACAAAGGGCACATGAGTTCTCGGCTAAAAGCCAGAGCTTTTTCTTCATGTAGTCCCTTGACCGCTTTACAGAACGTTGCCTTTGGACCTAATTCGATGAGTACTCCACCACCCTTTTTTCGAATTGAAAATACTTCAGTCCCACTGTCTTAGGTGTTGATCTTATAAGGGATCTCCCTACGGACTTGATAAGCAGGACTGGCGGTTCATTCCTCCTTCTCAACAGCTTTTCAACTGCCACAAATTTTACTTCTGTCCCCAACTTCCTCTTGGTAATACTGAAGAATTGCGCTGTAAACGCGTTAGTAGGTTTTTAGAGAGGAGTTGCGGGATTTGTTTTGTTTTCCAAGGAAATTGCTAGTTGTGAATTTCGCAGAGTGGACCGCCGGCCATTAATTTGATTTAAAAATGATTTCGCACGAGAGAGTAAGGGTAGCGCATGATGGTGGTTTTCATATGCTGTTATTTTTACTAAATTGACACTTTTTCGTATGTGTTCATTCTAAAACAGAAAAAAACTTTCAAGAAATTTCTGTAAATAATTTTATGATGGAGATATAATCTTCCTAAGCGTTTGAGTAATTTACAGACTATTGTTGCTGAACTTTATCTGGTAGAGTTTATAAATCTAGAGAAAATGTATCATTGTATTAGTAAACAGCAGGAAAACTTCAATAAATTCTTATCTATCTCAAATATGAATAGTCTAGGGAGATATCATCAAACAATTGTTTTCCTGTTTAAATGAGAAATTGACTGTTGTGTCCACTATAAATAAATGGCTCACTTTTTACGTACATATATCGTTGAAGGTTTATTGATAATTTACACCAAAATACATGAAATCGGGGCTGAAATGAGGGAAAACCGTATGTGATTTTGGTTACAATAACGGATGGAGGAAAAGCTCCTCAGATATCAAAAGTGGGGATGAAAAAACTTAACTGTTTGTATCAAAAGAAGTAATAGTAATTTCCGACGCTGACGGTGAAACTGAAAAATTTCGAAAATTCGCAATGGTCCCTATCTATCGTAGGTTTCAAAAGGCATATCATCCCAAAGTCAATAATAGTAAACATTCTTTGGTGAAACTTTTTTTTAACTTCACTTGAGGAGCGGGAAATTGGGTAGCAAAATCATGATATATAGTAGGTCACGTTACTGGAAAGTTTGGTGCGAGTCCTCCGATTATTATCAAAGGATAGTATATGGGAATAAGTGGCCTGTTCAGGAAAATCATGCAAATCACAGAAAAAGTAATAGAAAACAAGGAGTAGTATGTGGTAAGGGTAGTTTCATCCGAGATTCAAAATATGCCTCACCGTAAAAAATATTTTCGAGATTGTTTAAAAAAAATAAATATCTAAAATATTTATAATAAATCCATTATCACTGCTGACTAATGCGTAATGATTAAACATAGAAATCATATGCCAATTTAACATTTTCAAGCTATCAATAAAGAAATGAATCACCTGGAAAACAAATGTGAACATGTGCATAGTAGTTGGTATCTGAAAAACGAACACTAGTAAAGCCCACGTGAATTGCCACCGTCCACCATCACCAATCAGCTCGGAAATAACATTATCATCATCCAGATCCGTAGCACTTGACTCCATCAAATCAGAATGGGAGTCCTTAGACGGCACATTACACTGCCTATTTTGCACGGTATCACTTCGCGTTGCAACACTTATCAACGTCATGGCTACTATAAGATACAAGATCCTTGCCAATATCTTCACCGATCGCGATGTTTGAGAACACTAAGTCCAATTTTCAAATGGAATCTGTTGTTATATTAGCAAATTATAACAGTGAAGATCACTGAACACTTGAAATCGTAACATCGAATGTGGTGATTCTGTTTATTAGCGATCCGCGGACTGGAAACCGCTTCCATGTGCAGCCGAAGTCGGAAAACTGTTCCATCTATCTTGGGCACGATTTTAGCTGGATCTTTGACTATAAGTTTTGAGTGTGATTATGCTGATCATCCCCAGTTGTTAACCGGCATTGTGTTGGGAGTAGAGTTCATTTTACCAGAGTCAATGGCACATGCTTTTGAGAAAGTGTCTCCTCATAAAAGCTAAGAAAGTATCTATCAAGCAATTAAAAAGAAGCGTGAGCTTTATCAGACAGTATGAGATGCTGTGAGTTGCTAATGGGTTTGACGAGTTAATATAATGTAAATATTATATTTGTATAAATAGTAAATTGTTGGGTGAGCTGATATGTTTTGCGACCTAGTATTACAAGTTGTCAGTTGTAAGTTGTGTTATGGCTGCTGAACTACATCAGAGACCCTGCTGTTATTTGATCTGTGGGGCGAAAGCGTCATCTTTATAAGTTTAGGCACGGGAATAAAAAGCAATTACAAGAGCCATGTCCGTCGAAAATGGAGTCTGGTCCTATGAGGGGTATTGCAGTTTCAGAATAAGTTGCGCTCTAACAGTCTTCATGCCTAAAATATTCGCAAAAGTTGCTTGCCACCAAGTAAATGATTTGGCGAAGTGCCACAGTGACTTCCCTCCTGGAAGTTGATTCATCTGAAGGCAGCTCTGATTTTAAATTAGACTGTGCAGGATGACAGCCCTCATCCAGCGAAATGTCCTGAGAAACAGACTCTCGTTGCTTGCCTTTCATCTCTCTTCTTCTTTCTGCTATCTCCTTTCTCCCTTATTTCTTTCCGCTCTCCACTTTCCTCGCTTCTCTACATTACATAGAACCTTCCCATACACTCGAAAATTTCACGTCTCGATCCCGCGTTAAAGAGCGCATCCACTGGGAATGACATGACAGTTTTGATAACCCCCAGTGGGAGCGACACCACAAAATGTTGCCTAGTGTATTTGCAGAGTATAAACACTGTAAACACTGTTACTAACTTCAGCCTGTCGCATTCAACGCATACAGGCAACAACATACTTTGCGTTGTGCTCAGTAAAACAAAAATAAAATGCTGTCATTAGGAGAAAAATACAGTATAGTTGGGGTTATGTCACTATGCTAAATCCTACCTGACCTCTCTTGGTGACAGGTCTTGCAATAGGCCGACAAAGCAAGTGCATAAATGTTGTCAAAAACAAAATGATCGTGTTGAGTAACAAGCTTCGGAGAAATGTCAGGGGGTCCACCTCAGTCGACGCGACAGGACGGGCCCCAGTCTTGTTGAAAAATTGGCGAAAGTTCTTGACACATGGATGGCGTCAGGATGTAAGTAAGTTAGTCCGAGCAAGACACCCTGGCGAAAAAGAGGAGGAACTCGCAAGAGCCCTTCATAAAAGTCGCATGGATACCTACGCTCTATAAGAAACCCGATGGCCTGCTGTCAAAAACTGCGACATCTCTATTTTGCTACCCCACACACTTAGTACCATGTTTGCTATGCCACTTGAAAGGGTTTCCACCTGATTTCATTAAAGAAGTCGAGTGGTTTGATGACCGCCCTATGAAGCTAACCATTATATCAGCTGACCACACTATTCATTTCAGCACCACATACGCACCACAGATCAGTTGACCTGATTCCGAGAAAGATGCCTTTTGGCAACTTTTCGTTGATAAGACCTGTAACGTGCTTGCTGATAACTATATCATCATTGCAAGCGATCTTTATGGCCAGGTGAGTGAAAAGGCAGACGGGAACAGATGTCTTCTTGGGAAAGGGTTTGGAGCGCGCAATGAGGGTGGCGAGCGTATAGTCCATTTTCTGGACACCCATGACCTTGTAATTGTGAATACATGGTTCATCAACCAAGATACTTGGCTCTGGAATGACGATGTTGAAATTATAAAAAATCAATCGAAGAGAACAAAAGGATCTAATGTCTCAAATCCAAGATTTACCGCAGTGCCATCTGCCCTGCCACTCTCTATAGTTCTGGGTGATGGTCGACTATAAAAAACAATTAACGCCGCCTCGTGATAATGGAAACAAAGATGTTGTGTTAACACGTCATTATCACATCTGAAACTAGGATACAGGCGATGGGAAACGACCAAAAGGCCGGCCGAAGTGATGGGTTGATACGCTGGACGGTGATTTGAAGATCTCGCGACAAAATCCGGTCAGGACGAGCCGGCCCTGCTTCTGGACGGGATAAAGGCTGAAGAACACTTCTAAGGTCTTGTTAATTTGTACTGTCTACTCAGGGGCCCATTGGGGGCAAAGTAATGCAATATGTTCTTCCAAATTGTCGTTAAGTCCAATATTAAGTGCAGCAGTTTTAGAGGTGTGAAAAATTTTGTTGATTTTTTATGTAGGAATATTTGGCTGTACCATGGTTCCATTTATATATCGCTCGTATTGTATATACGTTGAATATACCCGATATTCAATGCTCGTTCAGCCCATCGCTCGGCTTTTTCTAACTTCTGCCTCAGGATCCGTTCTTAAAGATCCGTGCGATCCGCTGTTTAGCTTCCGGGTTCGTGTTCTCTCGGAGCAGATGCAACATGCGCCTGTCTAGCCGTTGCCGCATCTTTTTTACCTACCCTGAGTTGCCGGTATTAGGCTAAAATTATGGTTGTCCTTGAACGAGGTCCGAGCACTGGTTGTTTGAGGCCTTCGGCTGGGTAGACGTCAGTCCTGGTCTCGAAGGAGCTGGCAACTGTCCAGATATGTAGAGCTTGACCGGATATATCGTCAATTGCTCCTGTGACCAGAGAACGAGTTAGTTACCTACAAGGTCCAGCCCCCCCCCCCTAAGTTGAATGTGCAGCAATGTAATTCACCGCATTCATAGGGATTCACAGTTCTTACCTTCCCATCAAAGATCGTATCAATCCGCACAGCCGTTTCTGAGAAAAGTGTGTATAACAGACAGACAGACAGTGAATTGATTTTGAGATTCTCGAATTCTACAACCAGAAAAAGATATGTAAAACAGCAAGGACTTATTAATCTACTTTCAAGTTATTTGAACTTTGAATAGGTCAATGTGGACAGGTATTCGGTTCAAGTTGTATCAGAAACTTGCGTCGGCGATTACAGTCGGCTTGATTTAGTCTAGAACAACTTGCAAGCTCTGAGATCATGGTTAAGCTTGATTGAGAAAATTATTCAATATTCTAATGAATGAATCTCGACTGGTTTTACAACTGGTGGAGCTGGAGGAGAAGCAATTGAAGTATCTCAAAATCGAAACCCTGTTAGCACCATTTTCCAATGTGAGAAACACTCAGGTACTTTAATGCGCGATTTTCCAGCGAAAGTTATTCTCCACCCTTCGTCAAATGAATTAAAATTGTCATTCCACTCAGGTGAAGCGTTTTGCATCTATTACAGATAAATTGAGTATCTAATATGCTAATTATGACTGCTCGCATGGGCTCCAACGTGATTTTGTTAAACGTATCATTTTCCAATAGCTATGACTGTGAGAAGGACAAAGTACTCATACTTGTCGCTAATATCAGTTACCTCGTATCACATTCTACAGAGAAGATAACGTTAGATCGCCGACAGCCTTGTGGGAGCAAAAACATTGATAAAGCCATCGAGCGAATCGGCTCATTTTGTTTATAAACAAATGGAAAAAGTCTCTGATGAGGCAGAGATAATAAATAAAATTGGGTCAATAAATTCATATCGAGTGTGAAGTGATTACATGAGGGTAATTTCATTTTCTAATTTTGCATGAAACTTATATGGTTAGCATGTTTTCATTGGAGTCGTTATAAAAGATAAAGAATCGCTGCAAGCATCAGAAAATGACTGACTTCTGCACTGACTTGGGTTCAGTTAAATTATGAGCGTGGCAACTATGCTTTGTTATAGCGTCAGTTAGGACCTTTCGCTAATTTCATCTGGAACTATGATACATCTAAATCAGCGGGCAATCTTAGTTCGCTGAAGATCATCATCATCACAATTAAAAACTCAACGAAAACTCCTCCTCTTAGATAGTTTAAGGAATGATGTCTCATAAGAGGGTTTTCGTGTTCCTCTTTGGCTGAAAATATTATACAAGTTTAGCCGGTCGAACTACTACTGCTAATGATTGGAAAAACAAGCTTCAATTGTCAAAAGGCCGCTTCTGAATCCTCTCAGTTTTAGGACAACTCAGGGTTTGCGGTTTACCTGGTGGCTATTTAGTAAAAGGCGGTATTCCGGAAGAAGGCTTACCCAAAAACAATTTGTTCTGAGGCATTCCGCACAAAAGTTTGGCTTTGCACGGAAGCAGTTTCTCTAGTGCCAGACGCGGACAAGGTCTTGCTCCAGTAGGTAATGTTAAGTTGAGTCTCGTGTTAGCAGTACTGACGAAAGAGCCTGCTTGGATCGTCTCGTTAAGAGCTTGGTCTCAATCGAATTGCGACCTAGACACAGATAATAGATGGATATTAGATAGGGGAACTCTCACACTTAAGGTTAGATTCTCATGACCAAAGTTTGATTTCTGTTTTGACTTTGTTCAAAATTTTAAATCGAACTCGGGAGCTAAGAGGGCTTCGCACCTAAAGTAAGGATCAAACTTATTTCAAATTCAACACACCTGCTACAGCCATGTGATTTGTCTTTTTTGAGTCAATGAAAAGTGTCTGGAAAATAATCCTATACAAGGAAAAAAGCTCTCCTTGATTAAAATCCTTTCTGCTACTGTCAGAACCTGTGCTCCCGTACGGTTACAATATGAATTTTTGAAGAGTCTTCTGTTTGGATTTCTGTCGAAGATATGTACAAGTGCAGTTGATCCACCTAATCGATGCAAAAGGTGTGGAAAAAAGGATGATATTATATCATGATCGGTGCTAAAGACATTAACTGCGGTGGGAAAATAAGGTTCATTCAAATCAATCTGAATCAAAGTAGGGTTGCTCAAGGCCTGGTCTCGAAGACCGTATATGGATCGAAGGTCCAAGTGACTGCAACTAGCGAACCATGGCAATAATGTGTGGGTGGGTAATCTGAAAGTGGGACGACGTTGTGAGCATCTGTCGGCCAATGCATATTTTGGCAAAAATATATGCCATGTGCGTCACCAGCTGCTATGTGTCATTAAACCTCACATTGGCTTAGTTAAGGGACAAGCTGGAAAGGCTGACCTTGGAGGCAGAAGAACGGAGACCACAGGTCGTTGCCCATGACTCTAGTGCGAAGGCAACACAACCGAAAATTTCAGATTTATATATACATATAAATGAGGGCCCGGTTTGGTGGTTCACCTGACTATCGGTCACCAAGTAATCGTCTTCGACCTGAAAAACAACGGCTGACGGTCTCCATATGCAAGAATGGGTAGCACGTCAGGTTGGTCTAGAAAAGCAATTTACGAACAAATATTTATGGAGATGGCCCTGAATCAGGACAACATATCAGGCCCAGGCTTGGATAAACTCTGCATTTTAGGGAATGCATCTCGATTAGATGGAACTCCTTCAAAGCCAGGACGTTATACTTCAGTAGAAGGCCCAACTGCTGGTGGAACAGTGAATTGTCTGACCTTCAGCTCAACAAACCAGTGGATAGGAATGGTCATACGGTAAAAGAGCGTGGCTAGAATGAAGCTCGAAGGAACGTGGAGCCAGCTATATAGCGAAGTACGACTAACTGCTTCAAACCACTCTGCGGAGAAATGGAGTCAACCGGTTCGTGAAGCGCCTACAATGTTGAAATGGTAAAATTTAAGATGAGGAAGCTCCGCAAATTATAAGTCCTAATCTTTTTCTAAAATTGTTCAGGGTTTATATACTCAGCGGTGGCAACAATTTCCTGAGACTTTAAGACGTAGTAGAAATACAGGCAGTACAAAAGTAGTCCTGGGGGTTTACTGTAGGCTAGGAAATCAAAGCGCTGACACACCAAAAAACACCTTCGACTTAAATCGAGGATGGATTCATTTTTGGAATTGTTTCAGGTTTGCGTGATGGATGGGATCTTACCTGAGGTTACTGTTGTTACTTAAAGTTGGTAAACTTTCTAGTGAACCATCCTCGTATAGGCCTGTATGCCTATTGGACATTATGGGTTAAATCCTCGAGCGAATATTTGATAACAAATTGCTCCTTGTCATATAGAGTGTGGGAGCCTTATCAGACCGAAAGCTGGGCTTCCATACAGTCCGATTAATCATCGGTGACATGGTGCAGTAGTTTCGGATGTTGAGTTTGGGTATTCATCCAAAGGCTTAAGAGCGAGTGCTGGGTTTTGAAACCATCCCGGAGGACCCGACACATGTTTTCCCCTATTGTCCTAGGCACACCAAGGCAATCAAAGCCTGATAAAGATATTGGGAAAGACGGTAGTGCTGGAAAGAGCGATTAGGAGAATGCTTGAGTACCACGAAATGCAATTAACCACTTAGTAACACAGATCTTAGTTAGGCTTAGAGAGGCAGGAGGAGCGAGAAAAACGCAGTTGCGAACACAGCTGATGGGCAGATGGATTGGTAGCAAAGCTATAAAACCAGGAGAAACTGTGACATAATATAGGTGTCACCATCTTCCGGATACATTACTTAAAAGGGAGTTTTTATCACACTTATGTTGAAGGTGAACCACCTAGAATGCGTTTCAATCATTTTGTTTCCGTTAATATTAGAATATTGAAACCAGATATTGAAACGGGAGTAACGAGATAGCGAGGCTGGCGTTCAACCATTTCGACCATTGGAAACGTTTCTTATTGTTACCATTTCCTTTGCAAGGTTTTGTGTGAAATAAAACCTTATTAAAATCGATTCAATTCCTGCCTGTCTTTCTGTCTTGTCCGCACGCCAGTGTGTGGGATTTTTTGCCGCGGAACCACCACATCGTATTACGTTTCGGAGCGGAGTTGGCTCATTCTAGCTTAGCCTCCTTTCTTCTATTCGCAGCGTAAGTAATCACGCTTTACTCGCCTCTTCTGTCTTTTGCAGTTTACTCTTCGTTCTTCCTAAGGTGGTGGTTTTCTGGTATTAGCAATTCCCCTAGAGTTTCCTCTAGGTTGAACATTGACAGAATACGTGGTGCGTGTCATCTGGGACTCCACAGTTCTGACAATCGGGTGAGGTGCAGATATTGATGATATTCTCCTTCTCTCGAAAGAAACTGGGTAAGATTATAATTTATCTCACCGTGCCGTCTTTCCATCTATTCCTTGATGACGAGGATGAGCCTGCGTGTCCACCATTTACCGAGCTTCCTAACTCTCTTGCGATCTATTTGCAGATCTCTCCATTTCCATGTTTTCCGTCTGCGATAATGGAGAGACTAGCTTCGTATTTTTCATCATTTCATCTACCATGATATCAATGGGTATCAATCCCAACATCACTTGAGACAGCCCTGAAAGAAGCACCTGGAGCAAAATCGAGCGCCCCTCCGTAGCTATAAGTCACCTATATGCAATGCATTTTTTATCAGAAACATACTTCACATGCTGCTTATAACTGGGCTTCACATCTATCGTCACTCCAAAGTATTTAATAGCCGACTTTGAAGTGATGATATGATTCCCAATTTGAATGTGGGCATAATTTCTTTTAACGCGCTTAGTGATGAGAACCGCTTTCGTTTTTCCCCTACAAACGTTAGACCTCAAGAGAGAACTCAATTTCCCATCTATGCTTTGCGTCGGCGGGAGTAGAAGGTTAAGAACATCGATGTGCATAGTGTTCCACAGTAGTGGGCCTAGTACAAACCCCTGCGGGACACCTGCGGAAATAACGTACCGCTGGGGTCCGTCATCGGTGTCATACCAGAGCCTCCATTCTTGTAAACAGCTGTTGACAATAATTTCGAGATAGACGGAAATATTAATCTTTGCCAAAGTTTCCTGAATCAGGTTTCAATTGGCCGAAATGCATTTCTCACCTCCGGGGTCGCCATCATGCAGTATTTGCTGGTAACAAATATCTGATCTGAGAGGCCTCCTTGACTCTAAACAATTGAGAGTAATTTGTTGTAGATTACCCGCTCGAACTATTTTCCACAGTGTCCAGGAGACATACAGGACTGTAGGAGGACTTGTGCCGCTTCTATGGTGGAAGAATTTTTTTATTAGGTTGATCTAACCACACCTCTATAAAGGTCGGCTCATCTAAAGCTTTTGCAGACCAGCTCTCCCCATAGCTCAATGAAGATTGCCTGGCAATTGCTATAAATAGGGCGTACCATGTGCCAATGGAGGGCTGAGAAAGGTTAGGTCTACTAATGAGGCAAATCCCCTTTCCGAAAAGTGTTTATATCACCCTCGTTGGCCAATACTATATCTAATGAACTACGCCATTCCATTTGCTTCTCTGCTACCCCACTCAGGGACCCATGCATTAAAGCCACCGGAAATCTGGGTGTGTGTCTGTTTAATTAGGTCGTGTGGTGTAATATGAATTTTAGTGGAAAAGAGGCCCACGCATGCAATAAGTCACATCATTCTACGTTGAATTTAGCGGGGGGCCCCATACATGCGAAAGGGAGGTGTTCATTTTTTCTTCAACGAATATAGTCATGTGATGTTGGATAGGAGAATACAACTTTGAAACCGTTGATAATTTCTCCTATCTAGGGTCGAAAATCCGCGCACGGTTGTTGTCAGCCAACAGAGCCTATTTCACCTTACAAAAACTGTTCCGCTCGAAACGTCTCACCATAGGGTCAAAACTTTTACTGTACAAGACAATGATCTTCCCAGTCCTCATGTATTCCTCGGAGACTTGGGTTCTTAGCAAGAATAATTGGGAACTCTTGGCTGCGTTTGAGAGAGATGGCTTAGGTCAGGACGCCAGACAGCTTTTAGGGATATCGAATTGGTGGACTTTGACGCAAAACCGGGATGTCTGGAGTTCCTTATTAAAGCAGGCCTAGACCAGATACTCGTTGTTGCGCCGTTGATGATGATGATGATGTTATCCGGTATTAGTTTTGAAGCTGGTTGCGAAACGAGGGAGTGAAGAGGCCTTGAAAGAGTCACTTAAGTTAAGAGGCCATTCTCAGAAACTACATGTCAGAAAAATCTGAAAAAAATCATCATGCTGTGTGTTGATATGACAAATGGGCCCCGAAATATTCTCCATATCGATATCTGCTCCAATAAAGCTAATAACAGCATATTAATATATCTTTATCTATCATAGATACTCGTATGCGCTAATGTAGGCTCTAATATGGGGCATCATATTGGAAACTTTGATGGAAATCCTACTATTATTAACAAAGTTACAGTAGCTCAAATTTACCTCCTTCGTGTCAAATCCCTAAGAGATACAATATCAACATCACATCGAACTGAATATCGGGTATGTTCAACGGATGTACACTACGAGCTATGTATAAGTGAAACCATCGTCCATGTATGTTCTTCACGTATAATGCCCAGCCTCTGGTATTCCGACTTGTTTCATTTTCAATGAGACGATGATTCAGCTTCATTTGGCGCTATTCATGATAAGTGATAAGCGTATAGTAGCGGAGCAAACACAGCGAAAACGCAAACATCTATGACGCAACCAAGGTTCGAACCCCTGGCATGAAACCAACAAACTGCGATCAATCAACTGGGAGAGCGTACCATAAAAAAGGAGGATTTTAGACAGTCAATCGATGATAAACATAATTACCAGTCGGAAAACCGAAAGCTAAGTGCTTCAGGTATGAAAGGTTTTGTGTATTTCTTATATAAGCATATTTAAGTGGGCATTTGTTCCATATGTGTCTAGTTCGTAATGTTTATGCATTGCGTTTGCCAAACTATTCACTTTAGTATGATATTGGCATTCAAAGTCTTAGAATGCAAGAAATTTGCCTAAAAGTGATCTATTATGACTCAGTTAGTAATAGTGCCCTATAGGGGAGCCTATATTACAGCAGTAAGCTGATAATTCTAGGATAAAGTTAAGAGGCGTTTCCAGCCCATTTCTAGAAAATATACTTATAATAAATATGGTAATATACTATTATTAACTTTAGTTAAACAGGTATCGATATGGGGAGTATTTTGAGGCCTTGATACCATGTGCATATTACTTTTCATATAGTTGGGTTGGATGGTTTCTGAGAACGGGTCCTTGATGGAACTGACCCGTTTCGGACCCCCGCACTCCTCCCATTTGCAACTGATGTTAAAACTAATCTCGATTTCGAAAAATGCTAATCGAGACCTTTCATTTGATGCTCCACATGACTATACTCCGGGAAAAAAAATGTACACCCACCCGTTTTGAATGTATGGAGTACCCCCACCGTCCTTAAACTCAACCTGTAACTATGTTATTGCATACTATGAGATTCACAAGTCCCACCTACCAAATTTCGTATTGATAGAAATAACCATTTCTGTGGGACAGACAGACAGACAGTAAACGGTTTTAATAAGGTTTTGTTTTACACAAAACCTTAAAAATTGGCATTCACGTAAACGTAAAATAATTTTAAATTCATGTAATGTTGAAATTATAACACATTATTCATCATTACTGGGAATTTTATTCATGTTAATTTGTTTTCGTTTGGCTTTTATTTTTTAAATATTTGATAGAGATTGGTTCAAATTAATTAAATTCGAATCCATTAGAAAAAAAAATGTAAATGGTTGTTGCTTGCTATTTTTTTGTAATTTTCTTAGAATCTAGAACCTCAAATCTTAGAACATAATGATAATAAGACAAGTTCTTAAATGGTTAATAGACGGGGATTTTTCTTGTTTTCTTATTTTTTTTTTCGTAGATTAATGTAAAAAGATATGCTCTTGCCACAGTCGAATTAGAATTAGGAAATAAACATCAATAGATGAAATGTCGTGAGAACATTATAGTTACTAGCGAGAATGGGCCATTCACATTGATTTATGTTGCCTACCTGTAGCAGTTATCTAATCTCGCAATCTTCACTTTTATCTTTTATCTAAAGTTTTCGTAGTAGGCTTTCAAGAAAGTCTACCTGTTTTCTGCTGATTAATTCAAAATCATTAAACACGGTAACTTAACACAACCTTGACCAATGTCGGTCAGTCAATTAAGTGTGTTTTGGTTTTTGCGCAAACCAAACCGAAGCCAATTTTTACTAGTTTCCAACTTACTTTCTTCATTTAGAATGTTTTGTTAATATAATAGTTGTGTTGTGTGGTTCATGCCATGTATCTCGGTTGGGTTGTGCAAGTTAAAAGTGTTGCGTAAGGTTATGTATAAACTTTTGTGAAATATTGTACGTAAAATATGTGAACAGAAACCGTGGCAGATTGGACTGTTTTGTCTGTTTACTTGTAGAATTGATGAGAAATAAAAAGATAAAAAGCAGGAAAAAACGTCATTGCGCAATGACTAAGCTAAATCTATGAAAGGTGAATATTTCTGAAATTCTCTTATTTATTATTCAAATAGAAAAACAATGAGCTTTACATTTACATTTTTCTTAAAACTATGTAAATGCATCAAATGCGAGGTTGTTGTTTGTTGCAACACAAAACTGCATTCTCGGTGCAATATCCTCAGGAAATGCATGAGATACTACGGAATATTGCGGTATTACCAAATTCAGTTCGAAATTAAATCATCAGCAATCATATAATAGATACTAAACTATCTATTTACACATTTAGTTGCATCTATAACAGTATGCTATAAAAGTCCCATATTTACACCAATTTATGAATAACTTTTATGGCATTGCAGTTTTACGCTGTATAGACATTTTCAGTTCCTACAGCACCAATTCACTTCAAGCTTTTATGAGTATAATTAACAATGAGCGTGATTTTGAAGTCCAGACATTCTAGTGATTGTAGTATTTAATATTAATAAAGTATTGAAGGCCAAGTTTTTACTTTTATGGAGACTATGCAGGATCTTTTTTTAAGAGGTGGAAATCTTCAAACGACTAACCTCAGAGTTCACGATCCCTGAGAGTGTCGGATTTCCACCCCCTAAAACCACCTCTCTCCATGCTGCGACTGAGATTTCCCTATCCAGCAGTTTTCTTTGGTTGGCTTCGTTGAAGAACTGACTGTTCCTCAGTTGTTTATATCTTCAGGAATCCTTTATGTTGGCAAGTCGTTTAGTTTTACTCTTTTCGGTCGTCTCATTACATCGACAATATTAGTCGATTTTCGTACTTCATTATTATCACGGGATCGTAGTGGCTATGTTTAATTGCTTGGTCTTTGATGACTTCATTAACCAATTGCACTTTCAGATTCCTATGCAGATCCTCCTTACGAATGAACCAAGGAGCATCTACTATGCTTCTAAACACTTTATTTTGGAACGTTGGTATGACCTTTAGGTTTGATTCTTTGGCACAGCCCTTGAGCCGGTTGTCGTACGTCAATATGGACCTTAGGATCTGCTTATAAATTAGCAGCTTGTTGTCGGTGGTCAGCTAGGAATTCCTCTCCAATAGTCTACATCTATTTGTATCTGGTATTTAGCTCGACTTTCCTTCTTAGGATGCATCTTTTCCAGCTGAACTTAGCATCGAGTGTTATATCTAAATATTTGACCTCACTCGCCTGTGGCACATCTTGTTCGTTTATGATGACTTTAGCTGGATTCTCTTTTTTGTTTGTGAAGATTCCACAATATTGTCAATATTTGTTTGTAACTTTATTTTTGCTTCTTCGGTAGTTTTACCCATGGCAAGGATGGCAGTGTCGTCCACAATTGTCGTTATTTTGGCTTCTTCACAGCAAGATTAATCATTAGTATACAGAAGAAGCAGTGTTGAGCCCAAGACACTGCCCTGAAGACCTGCAATGAAAGCGAAAATTGTGTTCTCTGCAGGGATCGTGGCGCATCTGGTGAAAGCGTCACACACACTGTGGGCTCGGTAGGGTATTCAATCTTCAGGGCGGAACTAGAGAGGGCTAGGACGGAATGCAACTGTTCATCAGTTGATAGCGCAGTTGGCTACGGAGGTAAATGCTGATCTTGTGTTAATGAGCGAGCAATACCGGCATTGCGACTTATCGGCCATTGCTGCCATCTGGGCTAAGGACGAGGTTCGACTTCGTATTCTTGCCGAAGGAACGGGTTTGTCTGGATTTGGTGTTTAAGATTAACGTTTTTTAGCGTTTATATGATGCCGTATAAGACCATGCCGGACTTTCGGGGCCGGTTTGATGCCCTGGAGGACGCCATTTCGTGCACGGAGGGGCGAATCCTGGTAGATGGTGATTTTAATGCTAGGGCCCTTGAATGGGGCATGTCTCAGCCAACTTCCAGAGAGAAACGGATTCTGGAAATAGCGGCGAGTCCCAGGCTCGTAGTTTTAAACACCGGATCCACGCCAACCTCTTGGCGCCCAGGCTGTGAAAGAAGCATTCCTGACATCACTTTCCCGTCGGAACCCGAGTGGCGAATCCTGGAAGAGTTCTCGGCAAGTAATCAACACTACATCGCATTTAAACTGGTTGATGCTACTTGCCGACGAGCACCAACCCGACGCTCCCTCTACCTGTAGAATGTCGAGAGGGTGAACTCGGGAAATTCATCGAAGCTCTCGAGGCAGGCCGCGCTGGAGGGTGGTAGCGTCGCTTCTACACCGTCGTAAATTCAGCGATGAACCTGATAATGACGGCGTGTGGGGCTTCCATGCCCCGGAGGGGCCCCAATCGCAACATACCTTCTATGTACTGGTGGACAGTGGAACTAACTAACTTACGGAGGGAGTGTCATATGCTCCATCGTTTGGTACATAGTTTACACATGAACGAGGAGGCATGCGCCATAAAGACACAGTACAGATTAGGAAAAAGGGAACTGCGTGGCGCGATTAATAAAAGCAAAACTCGTGGCTGGCAAATCTTGGTCTACGAGGTGAATGAGGACCCGTGGAGACTTGGCTATGAGCTTGTCACCCGGAAAATCGGAGCTCTGCAGAAGATTTGCATAAAACATATCGATCAGATGGACCGCATTGTACCGGCATTATTCCCCAGATATCCTGTAAGGGTTGATGTCAATAGCGCGGAAAGCATCCTGGATTGCCTCCTTTCACAGAAGGCGCCAGGTCCTCATGATATCTCGGCTGAAGTTTATAAGCTGGTGTTCCGCCTACGGCCAGACTTGCTGCTCGGGGCTTGCATTTTTCCTTCTTGCTGGAAGGTTGCGATACTCGTGCTGATCAGCAAGGGAAAAGGAGACCCGGAGCTGCCGTCTGCATATCGACCGCTGTGTATGCTTGGCACGGCGAGGAAAGTGCTCGAAAAGCTTATCAGAAATAGATTCGCTGAAGCGAAGCGGGTTCAGAACAAGCAGATCTACGGTGAATCGCCGTTCTCAACTCTCTTGGCAAAATAAGCCAAGGGGCAGATGAACTGCGCGGCCCATTAACTACTTCCTTGCCAAAGTTCTAAGCGGGCATGAAGGTTTTCAGTCACACACCTTTTTCTCTTGCAATAGGTGGGCTGTTTTTCGTCAGCAGCTTTATGCAGACACAGGAGGGCTCTCTCCATAAAGATGCTGAAGAGCGCTGCAGCTGAAGTCGTGTTGCGCTTTATGTTCGGACTCTCCTTATTGCAAAGAAGATTGAACTCGACCGGCGGAGAGACCGGATGGCAAGGGGTTTCCTACTCCCTTCCTCCCCTCCCGTCCCGTTGGTGAAGGGAATTCCCTGACTTGAAGGCTTCCAAAGCCAGGAAAGTGGGAGGGCTAGCCGGAAGCAACGTTTCAAACGGTTCCAGGCTAGTTCTCTGATGAAAGGGAGGTGTTTAGCTAGTAGTTCGACAGCGTACTGTTGCGGGAGTCCAACACTCTGTGCGTAAACGCATTCACCTACCCTACTCCAAAAACAGGCACTGCCCTGCGGAACACCAGCAACATTTTTTTTTCAATTCAGAGCAGGTTTGATTTTAAAATCAAAAAATCATCTTCGTGCCACACTTTATCAAACGCTTGGGCGACATCGAGAGAAATGGCTGAGCTTTTTTGCTTTTTTCCAATGCATTTTCTATCGGATTCGTGATCCTGTGCACCCGTTGAATTGGGGAATGCTTTTCGCGGGAATCGAATTAGTGGGGTGCTATTAGATTTCGACCCACAAAGATTTGCTTCAGTCTTTTAAGGAGAAGCCTTTCAAATAGCTTGGCTGTAGTCGGGAGTACCGATATTGGTCGATACGATTGGACTCTACTTGACTCCTTCCCTGGTTTGGGGACCATTATAACTTCGACCACTTTTCATTGTCGAAGGATGTATTTTAATTTGAAAGCTGCATTAATTGTTTCTAATAATTTGACTAGATTCCTTTCTGGCAATTCTATTAGTATTCTCCCTGTAATAAGTTCATAGCCAGGAGCTTTGTTTTAATTTCTGTCCTCAATAAGGCTTTGTTTCACAAAAAAATATATTAGCATTTTAAATATAAATTTTATACATTATATAAACTACAAATTCCTGCAGGACTTGCAGGCCCAATCGATGGCGTTGTCATCCCCATGCTTAACTGTTGACTTATTCTTATTTTGCTATCGAAGCTGAACATTTTAAATTCGAATTCATCAGCGAATATAACTTGGACCCGAAAGCCGGTGTCCTTATTAATGTGCTCTTTTTCAAACAAAAGACGACTTCACTAATTCTTCTTACTTATATTTACTTTTTCCAATGCTACTCTGTCATCAAAGTCATGCTTCCGGAATACTCGGCGAATGGTTTCTGCACTACAAACCTAACCCAAGTAATCCTTAATCATACTGGCCAGTTTGGGAGCCGAAGTGTTAGGGTTTTCCTTTATTTTTTGGACAATGTATCGCTCTTCTCCTGACGCTTCTCTGCCATTATTTTGAACTCTATTTTCGTATATAAAGTGTGCTATTATAACCTGCACTGTAGAATTGCTTAGACACACTATTTCCCAAGGAAAACTTTCTCTTTCAATTAAATTTACTAAAGCTTCGTCAATATTGACGCCCCTCGCCCCTAACTTTATGCAAAAACTTGATTGAAAAATTCAAATTTGGCAAGGTAATCATTAAAATTAGAAAATTAAAATATTATTTTAGACAAATTTTCAATGTTCATGGGATTAATTATTATCTAAATCCTATAAAAGTACGATAAACTATGAAGAAAACTTCTTTTATTTGAAGATATGCGTCTCGCCAAGTTCTAGAGGGCGGGGATGTAGCTCAGTGGTAGAGCGTTCGCTTTGCATGTGAAAGGCCCCGGGTTCGATCCCCGGCATCTCCAGCGTTCTTTTTGTTCTCAACTGTTTAATTTTAAATCTGGCAAGCGCTGGGGCAAACTTCTTTATTGTCAAATTTATGTGTAGTATATGACATTTAGTCTATGTGGAAATATGTGCCATTTGGATAGGGAAGATTCTGCATCCAAAAAAGAAAGATTTTTGCGGAATCTTCCTACATTTTGACGCTTTTGAGTGAAAGGGGTTAGAAAATTTTGGTTGAAGTCAATTCGTTATGGCGAAACTTCGCATTCAATACTTATTAAATAGCGCACTAGTTGCGGTCACGAAGCATTTCAAAGATGCTGAGATGTATTCATGTAAAGCAATCAGTGCTGTTAAGGTTTGGTTAGAGAGCGCTGGTTTGGCATTTGCGGACGAAGTGATCCACATCAAGCGCCGTAAATTACGCTTGCATCAGAATTGGGAGTGCTAGCGTTCTCACGTATCTTATGTTCAGGCGGCGTCGATTTTGTCGCCCCCGTGACTTTGCCACATAACGGTTGGGCGTTTTACTCCTCCATCACCCTAATGAGGACTACTTGTTGGATATTCTGCCACTCCTTGATGAACTCAGAGAGTTCATTGATGCGTTCTCCCAGTGAAAGAAATGCTGTTGCAGTTTGCTGCTTTCAACGCTCGTCTTTGACAGCAGTGATCATGTCGATCCGAGGACTATCAAAGTTGTTTTCCGAGTCCCACGACAAATCTCGACTGCCTAGGGATAATGTTGCCTTCGGTGGTGACTTTCCAAGTTTTCAGTTCTTATGAAAATGATCCGGACTGGATCTTATTTCCATGCCAGTAAGATCTCTTGTAGCATTTGATGGCAGAGTAGCCAAGCTTCCCACTATTCAGAGACTGCGGTCGCTGGCTTTCAACGGCCGGGAGCTCGCTTGCCCACTTCCGAAAACCGCGGGTACTGAGTTTCCGAAGCCACTAACCGTAAATAAACCTCCTTCCTCGACCTGAATATTTGGTTTGACTTCTGGGTATCGAAGGATACCCATGGGAAGTCATAGCTAACTTTTATCTACGGGTGGGCGTTTGCGTTGATGTAGGGAGCGCATCCACCAAGCGTTCCCTTATCCGCACGAAGGGACGCGCCCGATGGGAGATTTGGTAACTCCACACAAGGGGTGAGTGTTATTATAATAGGCTAGCTATCAAAGCTTTGGTCACAAATTATCTCTGAAGTGACAAGTTAGGAGTATTAACTGGTATACCTTTAATCAGGATCCCACAATCTTTGATACAACGCAAGAATTGGGATTAGCCCGGAGGCGGCTTGTTCAAAGGTGTTGTTTTGCTCTGAAGTAGAGGACCAGAGTTTTCCGCTCTAGGTCCCAAGTTTTGAAGGTTGGTTAACAGCTTTGTTATTTTAACGAGAGAAGTAGATCGATTCGGGAGAGCCCGAACAAGGGTCTTTGAAACTAGGACCCATGCGCACAGCCAAACCTTGGCCCTCTGACCAGCATGTGCTCGACCCAGTAACCACACCATGACTTCAACTTTAATTACCTCTTAGTCTTAGCTTTTTCCCGAGTTTCATTACTGAGCCCCCTCTCCATGACTTCAGGTGAGTAATCATCGAGGGCAAGTAGACATGTTTGAGTCACAAGATATTGCAGAACCAATCATCCTTAATCTTCTAATCTAATAAATCAATAGCAATCTATTCGATTATGGGAGAAAAACATAATTTGATGGCAGGACACAATAGGAAAATTCCTTTTGAGTATTTTCCAACAAAGAGAGAAATAAATCGTAAATGGTTCAATGAACATCCTTAGAATCGGCCACGTACCGTGCGCCAACGTTCGTATAAGTTCAGATACGTGTGCTATAAGCACCCTTATAATATTTGCCTTCACCCCTTCTCATGTGAAAGGTAATATGTTGCTTTCAATAAAAATGTTCTTGTATAATCGAACATCCGATTTACAGCTTGAATGTAAATAACTTCATACGGAGCCAGGTACATATGAGCAATCCCTCAGACCAATATGTCTCAATAACTTGAGCTTAAACTGACATCTTCCATCCCGACGGATTCTACACGTATCCTTTTGAATGTCTAGTGAATACGTACGGTACATTGAATCTCAAAGAAGAGATCCTTAAGTTGAAAATACTCGTATTCACGTGAGCCATGTATATCTAAGTTCTTCTGGTACTTACAGTTCGTTCTCGTCAAGATTTAAACACTGATGGGAATAAGCGTTTGTAATGGTCCTAACAGGGTAAGGTAGTGAAGTATCTTTTCGAGTTGGTGGAAATTTGCGTCCATGCAAGGAAAAATTGTACAACTATTTGTAAAGTTTAGAGCCTTCTATCAAAGGATTCTGTTCCAAAATAGGGAGCCGAAAACATATTTATCTAAGCTTTTAGAGGGGCTGAAAAGTATCGTCTGTAGTAGAAACGCAGCAAGAGCGCGTATGTTGAAAATTGGCATACCTCCCGGGAAAATCACAAAAGAATTCCATCCATCACTGTAAACTCAAACAAAAACGCACCGACATCATTTCAAACAAAGGAATTTAATGTATTGTTACCGTTGTTTGTCTGTCTTTAGCGTTTATGTCTTTCGTAGTTTTGCCTTTTAAGATACTTCAATCTCATCACGTAGATTAACCTCCCTTTAAGAGCGTTTACCCCGTACTCATTCGCAACGAGAGGATAACACACATAACAATCTTCCTCAGAGATCCTGCTCGTTCCAGGCCGGTGTGTGCTCCTTGACATGCGAATATTCTTAAGCGGGAAGCGTGGTCCTTGCAGAGCAGAATGTCTATATAAAAAATAAATAAAATTGAAAAAAACATAAAGAAGCACTGGTTGGTCTTTAGCGAAACGACTTTCACTAACAGTTAGACGATGGTAAGTTTATTGTATTCCTTGCTGTTTGTTGAGTCAATTGTGTCTGTTCTGTTGTCAATCTTATAAGAAAGTCGAGGGATTTTCCCTTTAGTTGTGTTGCTTTGATTTCGCCTTTTAGAAGATGCTCGTCTTTTGATAATATCCGTTCGCACAGGAGTTGTAAACTCAACATTCGCCCATGGAAGCTCTTGTCTAGATGAATTTTTCCGGTGAAATGCTTTGATTCTGATATGCCTCGAGTGTACATTAGGGAATCATTTGAAAATTTAAGACGTTCCTGGGTAGGAGGGAATCATGTCGGATTCGTCAAACTGTGGTTGAAATTGGTAATGCTTTTATGTGATGAAGTAATTTTCTGACTGTATATTTGTTGACTTTATAAATCATAGTCTTCTCGAAAATGTCTCCTGAGTCTTATCGACTATGAGCAAAAAGTGTTGTCTCACTCAACCCACAAAGAGGCGAAAGTCCACTAGGTAAATCTGTGGCAGAATTTATCAGGACCTCTTTGCCAAAATTTTAACGAGGTAGAGTAACTTGTAGTGGTTCATTACTACACAAAAACTGTCCTACAAGAAGGAATCTGGAAGACCGACTATGGTCGGCCTGCCCGCAACATTATTCCCTAAATCTCTTAGAAAAAGAAAGGCACGGCAGCAGACTAGTTCAGCCGCTAAGGAGGGGAAACTTGAGACTAAATCTTCCCTGTTAGAGCCCTCCACTCATTCTGTACCAGGGAGAAGGCGCAAGAAAGGAAAACTGGTGATGTTTACACAACTAGTCTAATTCCACCATGAATAAACAGATTCGTGCTAGTAGGATATAGTCAACCGTCGAAGGTTCCGAGTCGACAGCAGCGGAAGTCACTGGGAATGAGGGAAAAATTCCTTGAGAATGGGGACATGTGCGCTGCAGCAAGTGAGGCAACATCCACAGAAATCGGACGTAAGATGACCTTAGTGAACCCTAATCGGAAACCAATAGATTCGGAAGCCCAACACATCAGTGTTGGATATTTCCAGTTTTTGCGGTAGTTAGGACCTTTGTATTAAAAAATAATCTAACCAGCGGCAGGCATTTCAATGAAATTGGTTGCTCCCATGTAAACGTTAAAGCGAAACCTTAGAAGAAAAGGTCGTATGCGCAAACACCAGCCTCATTTCTGGCCGCTAGAAGTTTACTTTAAACATGCTTAAATGTCGCCGAAACAATTTACAATTACGCTTGAGTGGCTGCGACAAGCCCTCAAGCTGGTGGTGTGGGATCTAGAACGGGCTGCTCAGTCTAGCTGATACTAAACCAGCATCTTTGGTAAAAACCTTGATGAAGCCTCTCCATGAAGAATGAACCACGAATGACTGATACACGTTGGGACAGATTGGGAGTCCCCGTAGCTTTCTGGCGACGTCGATGGAGCGATGTGTGCCTGGCTCTGCCAAGGTAGTAATGGTAAGCCAACCTCTTCGAGACGCTGATCGGGTAGTGTGCATTGAACTGGTATTAGTAGACCGCGCACTAATCCGTCCGTGAGTTGCGGAATCAGATAAGCAAACGTCACACCTCAGGGAACTGGGGTAGGAGCTTTGCCCACGAAGGTACCCCATCCCTGACTATTACTGCTTTTTTCCTTGCAGCCATGTGCCGGGAAAATTCTCATGAAGAACAAAGATAAAAAAACGTTTTTTTTTAGCGTTTATCTAATGCCGAATGAGTCGATGCCGGACTTTCGATTCAGGCTCGATGTGCTGGAGGGCGCTGTTTCGGGCACAGAGGGGCGAATCCTCGTAGGAGGTGACCTTAATGTTAGCGCTCTTGAGTGGGGCATATCTCACCCAGGCTCCATGGGCAAACCGATCCTCGAAGTGGCGGCGAGAACCGGGCTGGTAGTTTTAAACCCTGGATCCATACCAACATTCTGGCGCCCAGACTGCGAAGTAAGCATCCCTGACGTAACTTTTGCGTTTGAATTTCTGACACCATTGGTAAATCGGTGGTGAGTTCTAGAAGATTTCTCGAGAAGAAACCACCAGCACATAGCTTTTAAAGAGATTGACGCTATTTGTCTGCATGCAACGGATGGCAGGGGGTTCCTTGCCCTAAAAATTCACTTTTTCTTCTATGGTAGAAATATAATGACTTGAAGGCTCCATAAGCCGGGATAGTCAGAACAAAGTAATGTATGTAACAATTTCAGACCAGTGCTCTGCTGGCGGGGTGGTATTTAGTTGGCAGTCTGATGGCGTATCTTTGCGGGAGTCTAACACTTTGTGCTTAAACGCACTTTTACTCGCCAAAAAAGGAAGAACAATGTGGGAGAAATTTGAAACCCGAATACGGACCACCCATTCGAAACATTATTGCGTGTGTGGCAATAGAAATCGGACGCAAGGAAGCGGAACCTTCGGTGGAAAGTGGAGAAAAGTTTGTAATCTCAATGAGATCCACACTCAAAGTACCAGATTTCTCTGTCAGTGACAATTCACGCAAAAAGTGAAAGCCCAACACATCAATTTTGGACAACGCTTGAGAGTGCTCTGAACTAAAGGATACTTTTAGAGTTTCCATGGTCCGGTCCGGTGCGTTAAAATGTAATCAAATCAACTAGAATGAACTCCCTTTCACAGTGCCTCCAGGCACTTTCCATTTATATGGAGCAGAAAGGCTGGCTGTTCGCCTAGAGTTCCTCCTGGGAGGAATCAACGCAGGGGATGAATCCCCTCCGTTCAGCTATACCTTCCAGGAGATGCTCGATTACTGTCTCCGACATCTTGGCATAAATACTGGTCCACAACTCCGGTGCTAGTTTCCCGGTGGCGGAATTACCATCTGCCTGCGCCACACGTACTTGACTTCTAGCCACGTCGTTTAAGGGTTTCACAGTGTGTGGCTTGTCAGCCGGCTGTTGCTGTTTATCTGTTTTCAGAGGTAGCTTGGTTTCCAAGCCATTACACACTCTGCTCCGCTTGTTTTGCTATTCAACCTCGTTTTGAGAGCATTTGTTGTTTTATTATTGAACGATTTCCTCATATTTAGCGAGGCCCTTTTCATCCCGCTTGTCGAAAGTACCGGTGTACTGATTCTTCGCAATCTCGCTCAAAATATGTATGGCCTTCTGCTACTGGCTCTTGAGCAGAACTTCGGTTTGTTTGAATCCATGCCTAGGTCCCATGAGTAGTAAAGGAAAAATGTCTATCCTGGCTAGCGCGGCCACCGGGGCAAGAATCTTATTTGAAATTGTAGGTCCCAAAATGTTCACAGTTTGCATACTAAAAGCCACCCAGCCCTCGGTTAGGCTGTTTCACCTTGGCTTGGGGTCCTGTTAGCATCTTTTTCAGTGCAGCAGGACGATCCCTCCGCTGTTGCTCCGGTTCATTCCTCCGGGAGGTCTGCTTACCCCTAACACATGACCAGTAGGTAAAGAGATTTTTCTCAGTTGGGTGAGTCCACTTCTAGCCCGGCCCTCCACGTTCTTGGCCCATTTAAAGACAGTTTTCAGCAGCCACCGCGAAGGGGTCGTGTGAGGACTTGGCCAATTATGCAACCTTAACCTGAAGCATAATCAGACTAGACCGCCCGAATGGGGTCCCTTTTCTAAATCTCGACCGTTTTTCCTGTCGAACGCGGTGTAGGTTTCCGAAGAACTTGTTTTCGATTTTCCGTAATTATTCCTGCGTTGGATTTTCACCGATATCAGACTGCCCGGCGTCGTGACTTTAAAAAGTCTTGTACTTTCTAAATCTAGATCTATTGTTTTCCAAAGGATTTCCGTCAGTTGATTTTAGGGGTTACCACCGGTGATAACTTATACATTTCACTAGTAGGAAAAAGTACTCAGGTTAGGTTTTCCGCTCATAATAATCAAACAAATCTTTAATAATATTTTTTTCCATTTTATTTGAACTCTTAATTTTCACTTTTTTGAACAATATCATCTTCATCATCATTTATTAATTAGGTTTTGGACATATGCATTGTTTTGCACACCATACAAATATTTAAATTCTATAATTCCATCTAATTGTTAATAATCTAATTAATTTTTTCATGTTTTCCTATTAAACTTCTACAATTTTGATTCAATTTTATTTATATATATATATATATTCTCATGATAGCCAACGAATTTAAAACAGTTTTTAAACATTTATTTCTATATATGATTCTAATGATACGTGCTTATTGCATTATATACGTATAAAAAGGAAAATTTGATGAATTATTTTTTTAAAAGACAAGAAAAAAAAGAAAATGTAGTTATTTACTTTTTTTTAGAGTTAAATAATATTTAAGTACAAAAAAAGAGAGACAAATTGTTCAATAATTTATAACTATTGGTTTGATTTGTTGAATTTACCCAAGGAAATGTCTACTAATTGTTGTGAAATAATTGTAACTCAGGTCAATATTGCACATAACAAGCTGAATCTCTTCTGAAATCTTTTTTAAGACCCTTGAATTGGATTGGTCTAACTGAAATCTTCCTAGTTTAATTGTAACTCAATGGGGGTTAGAATTTTGTTTAGCAACATTGTTCGACTTCGGAATTTATGCTTCTGCCGGCTAATTAATCAAGTTTATAAGAAAAGAATTCAACGAAATTTAAATTTCTAGGCAGAAATAGAATTGACGGGTTCTAATTGACTTCTTCATCTAAATATTGCTATTAATTGTCATTGGAGCGTTACATATATAGAGGTCAAAAGAAAAGCTTAAATTCAAATTTTTAGATTGATTTTTAAACTTTTTCTCCATCTTTTATTTTATCAACAGATACTTAAGTCATCCTTTCGATGACTGAGCCACCTTTTGTTCACTGTCCATAATAATTTGAACTCATTTTAAAATGATAACTAATATATACTTTATTAGTTGTAATCTTGAAGTTTTCATATTTTCAAAAATAGTTTCGGAATAAAGCGTAGTTGTTTTCATAGAAAGTTATAAATTTATATTTTAAATTAAAAAAGAAAAATATTTTTTTAAAGTTAAATTATCAAAATGTAATGACAATTTCAAAAATTTTATATTTCAGTTTAATCAACTGACCTCGATAAATGATTACACTGAAAAATCGAACTCCAAAAATTATATTGATAACAATGAATCCTACATGCAACACTATTTAGGTAAGTAATGTTACAATATATGGAGGACCTGCCTATATATATTCTGTTCATTATATACTTCCATAAACAATTTTCTATTACCTTTCTCAACATACATAGATATACATTTCCATTGACTAGTACCCTAAGTAACAACTACATCGTTATACAATTATAACTATTCAAAATGCGTTCGGTGTTTCTTTTGTTGTTTTTCCATCTAAAAAAACTTAAATATTAAATACTTTATTTCGTTCTAATCTAAACATATTTATAGATTCACTTATTCGTACAATGAGAATTTAACAAAAGGAAATTCTGAAAAGTCAACCTCTTACAAAAAATAAATGCTTTTTTTGATAAAGTGTAATTAAGATTGAGTACTCATTAAATGATTTATATTTATGCTTTCCCGATTCTATGATTTTTTATCTTAATGGGGTATGTTTTGGATTATTTAAATATTCGTTTCTGTTTATGTATTTAAAATAATTCATGTTGTTTGGACCAGCCAAAGTATTCATCTTAAAATTTGAGTTTGGTTGTATTTCTCTTTCTTGCTTATAAATATAATCTACGTATACTTACTCTAATCTCATGACATATATTCATTGACACGTAACCAATTACTAATATGATATTTTATACCTGTTTTTGTGGTTGATCCTTTTGCCTAATTTCCTTTTTGTGACTTTCTTATGTATACGAGTACATGCATTGATATTTGTCTATTAAATAGTAACTGTCATACATTTATCTGCTAATATTATTATTTTTAATTTTTTGCGTAAGTGATGGATATTTTATGCTTCACATTCTTGGCATTATTGCTATTTTAACCCTCCGATGATGGAAAAAAAATTACTGGGCATAGTTTCAAAAATATAACTATTCCAAAAAGATTAGATATCAACTGACAAACATGATTTGACTTTGCACATGATATGATAATTACATTGTCATTATATGACGTTTCATTTAACAGATTTAATTTCATTTATAACTACTGGACACAACCAGAACCAGCTGTCGGAAACTAAGAAAACATAACAAATTATTGAATTTAATTCTTTATATTTTTGGTGCTAATTTTCTCCATTCACTTCGAGGGTTAATCTCTTTAACAACTTTTTGAGAGAATTCAATTTTATTACTAAATTTAATATCAGAGACGACAATCTCAATCATCACCATGCCACCGTTCGAATGAAAATATGAGTATAAAATTAGAATACACATACTATGCGAAAAATAATAAAAATACAATAAAAATGATAGAAAACCGAAAATAATAATACCAAATTCCTCTGGGGAAAACTATATACAAATTAGAGCAATACTGACGAAAAAATTATAGAAAACATTTTTAAAACTAATCCATTTCAATTCAGAATTGGTCCCACCTGTATTCGAGGCATAAATAGAAGCTCACTTGTTCCATTTTGATAAAAATGCTATTTTCCAGCACTCAATCGGTCAGTGCCTTACTGCATATTCATCAAAACTACGTAAAACATATTTTCCATCATATCTAGCTCAAGAAAAATCTGAGTAATAATCAATAAATCTTGTGGATTTCTGTTTTATAGCCTCGACTCAAATGGTCTAAATGCAAATATTCTAGCTTGAAATACTGCAACGTTTTCATGTTCTCTTGACTTAACTAATAATTAGGAGCGTCCATTACAATAATAAATTTTTCATCATTTACGTCGTATTGTTTTTGATCTAAACGCTTTGAGTGCACTAATTTACATCTGGATTTATGGCAGATGCAGATTTTCAAAATTTTAGTGCGCGCCATTTTAAAACCATTTTATGGGGGAAAATTAATTAGTGGTGGTTTTACATCTGTGAAAAGATAGAAAATAATTGAAAATATTAGAAATAATTCAAGTTTTCGGGTGGTTTTGAATGTTTTGAATTGATACTAAAAGCTTCCGGGTATTGATTGATATGATATCAACTCCAGTCCGAAATTAAAAATAGCCGAGAAGAAAGTTCAATCGATATCGATATATCTTGGAATTAAAAATAAAAAACTGAGATATTTCCTTTACTATAAAGAGGTCAATGAACAAAATTCGTGATCACCAGATCAAAAAAGTTTTTAAAATGGCTTGACACTTGGGGGTCAAAAAATTGCAAAAATTAGAAACTTCTCTGGAAAGTGTTAAACGTCAATATCTCCGTCATTTCGTCAAATTCAGGGTGGAGGACTGAAATTCCTTATCAATTATTTAAAGGAGAAAAAGACTTGGGAAATGACGTACGGCTTCAGGGATTGAAAAATTCTTAAAAAATCAGGAAATCTTTTGAAAACATTAAATGGTGAAGTGTTCGTGTCTACACAAAATTGGGGAACCTTAGCAATAAGTTTACAGCATGGGAACATGAACTGTTCATACTGAGTTATATACTATCCCTCCAAATAAAGGAAAATATACAAATACAAAACTTAATTAACTTCATAAATATGGTTGCCAATCACTCCTTTGTGTAATATAGCCGATCACACCTACGCGCCATCGTTTGCGGTTACCTGTGCTTCAGCTTCCCCCCTCGATTCGATACGCCTGCACCCCTTCTTTATCTACTATGACCTCCGTCTTCCCATCACACACAGGTGGCAGGCCTGCGTGCCGACCAAGTTCTTCGTTTATGATAGTCTCACGCCAGCGTACTCCGATGATACGACACAGACTGATGGTCACGAAAGCTTGGGTAGCATTGGAGTTGACTTTGCATGTGGTACTCCTAAATAGCAGCACAAAAAGATCACTAGTAAAGAACAGTCTCAACTTGATCGTTGAAAAACTGAATTTAAAGATTTTAGACAGGGCAACGAAAGCGGATTTAGCACTGTTAATACTTTGGGTAAAATCCAGTTCGGTTCCGCCGTCCGCAAAAACCATGCTTTCTAGATATACCAATTGATCGACACTTTCAATTCTCTGCCCATTAATGCAAATAGGGAAAGTGCGATAACCCGTCAGATTGAAAACCTTGATTTTGTTGGCGTTTATCTTCCGTCCAACTCCACTTGCCTCTCTTTCGGAATACAGAGCCATTTGGCCAAGGTTCACAACCCGATGAGAGAGCAAAAATATGTCATCAGCGTAGTCGAGATGTCATAGATCTTCGGGTAAGGCAGTATGACACCGACAAGGATACACTCCTTATTCACGTTGCCAAAAGGTTTCTCGAAATCGATGAACAACAAATGGGGCGGAGGTCTAAACTCCGTTGTAAATGCTCTCTGCCGATCAAGTTTTCGAGATGTTCTTTAATGGGTTCCAAGGTTACTTTAGTTATTATCTTTGCGACGGCAGGGAGCACGCAGATACCCCTCCAATCGTCACAGTCAAAACATCCTTTTTTGGAATCTTCTACTCTCTGGCAAATTTCCCAGGATCTTCGTGTAAATGGAAACAGCAGATCTGCAGTAACTGCAAGTGCAGTAATAAATACCTCTGCGAGAAGAACGCCAATCCTAGCAGCTTTATTTCATTAAAGTGAATTTATGGCTGAGGAGATTTCTATTTGGAGGTTCAGTTCGTATCCACACGTTACAGTGACTAGTCATTTCATCCACAAGAAAGAAACTTCACCCGATGCCATGTGGCTAATAACTGTGGTGACATATTCCTTTCTTTTCATCAACCGCTCGTCGTGGCTGATGAGAAGTCGAAAAATAACGTCCCTCATAGGACCATCGAAAGATGGTGGTAACACATATGTTAGAAGTTCTTTCGTGATGCGCCATATACAGTATTGAAATCATTGCAATCTGCGGCAAGCAGATCATGACTCGCAGTGATCAATAGAGCCTCCAGTTGCTTCCATTCATCGATCTGTTTCGATGATTCCACAACCAGCCAGAGCTTGCACAGTGGGTAGCACCCAAGAAAAGAATATTTTTGATGGTGGCCCGATGTTCTTCAATATTCTCAGACGACTCGTATAGTGTTGGTCAATTGAAACCCAACTGACCTTGGCAAGCTCTGTGCTCGAACAATGTACCACTAATGATGAGGCGGCGAGACCTGAAGAAATCCATAAACTTCCCGCCATTATCGTTACAATTATCAAGGCCGTGTTTTTCCATCAGATGTCTGAGAAAGGTGTTGTCAGAGCCCACTTTGCCAGTAAGATCAACCAACAAATGTCACCTTTAGGAAGCGTCTTTTGAACAGGTATCATTGCTCATAGCAAGCATCCTTCTCCATATTGAAAACCTCCATTGGTACATAACACTGTACAATTGTGATGCTCCTCAACCTGAGTCGAAATCTTAATAATAATAATAATCGTTGGCGCAACAATCCATATTGAAGTGTGTTAGAGCACTTCATTCAAGACCAAAACGGTACACTACAGTATACTGTAGGAAGCAATGTAGTCAGCATTGTGCTCGCCGAGATTATTACCCTGATTTGACTCAGGTACTCATTTTCAGCTGAGTCGACTGGTATCCAACGTCAAATCACGATACAAATCCCACTGCCACCAGTGAGATTTGAATCGCGACTTTCCGTACGATAGCCTTGTGCTCTAACCACTCAGCTATCTGGACACGGACAGTCGAAATCTTGCCCTTCAGAAACCAACTCCAAGTCCTCGGGTTCTCCTCCAAGTCCGAAAACGACTTAGCTACCACTTGGCTTCCAAAGTACAAGATGGAAGGTGGAGAGGAGTACTTTCCAAAGTTAACTTATACACATACTCAAATCCGAGCCTTCGGTGGCTCCTGGATATCGCGCTGCTCGGGAGGGGAGGAAATCCCTCTTCTAGCATTGTTGCAAGATCAAGGAGAGCATGATAAGGCTCAGGTCTCGGAAGTCATCTGACTGGGCTGGGATGACTGGCGAGATGTGCTTAGCAATCTGGCGTGCTATCCTATCTCATGTCCGGTGTTTGTATGATTGTTCTTTACAGGAAGGATATTTTCCTGCATTCTGGACGATTGCCAGGGTCGCTGCGCTTCTGAAGTTGCCAAAAAAGGAAAGTACTAACACCCAGTTGTTTTTGGCTTAACTCTGGAGAAGATTTCATCTGGTGTAGGGCAGGCAGTATAGCTTCCGAATTGGCAGGTTCATTGACGCCTCCAGTCAGGGTTGTGTTCTATATGGAACAGATTCAGGGAACTAGTTTCATGTTATAAAAATCAAGGCATATATTCATATTGCATTTTACAAATAATGTGTATAAAAGCATATGAGTAAATGTTTCCCTTGCCTAAGGCTCGATTCGCAGAAGCAAGTGACATTTTATATAGTGTCTTACGCTTGTTTCCTCATTGAAAATAAATAAATAGGACCTTTCCGTTTGGCCTTTAATCAGGTCATAGAGGGGTCGGAGTCTGGTCTTCTCGAACGCATTATTGAGTTGACTCAATCTGCCAGCTGCGGGGCGAAGGAAGGGATAGGCAAAAGTCTACAAAAAGCCCTGAGCTACAATTATCCTTTCTAGTGTCGCATCGCTTGTAATTAAATCCCTAGCTACTTCTGACAACTGACAATATTTTATTATAGTTCCGCTTTCAAATACAATATTTTGGGAAACTTTTATTGATTTGATCAATATCATGCACCAGAGAAGGAAAAAATAGTTCACGGAATTCTGGTATACCTCTGACCTCAATTGAAAAGACAGAGCTGCATGCGATCAGGTGCCTATTACGGGTTGCGGATAATGACATAACCAGTAGCCGCGAATAAGCAGATTGTTTCCTTTTTGTGTTCATCTTCCTAAATCTATTTTTCCCTTTTGAAGAGTAAACTTCTTTAAAAAAAAATTCACTAACTCAGGTCCGGAAAGTAATCTCGATCTGGATCGGGCAAAAACCTTCCGGAGAAGCGTTTGGAGCCAATCCACCTGCTGCAATTTACTACACCGGATATCACTGGAGCTGATATTTGAATAGCCCTTGAAAAGGCAGGTAACAAGTTTTTGCTTTTGCTTCAGCAATCATAAATTGATAGCCGAGGAACAAAAAGGATGTGGAAAAGACTTTTGCGACCGTAAACAATTTACTAATTGTTAAATCTAAATTGCTGAAGGAATTTGAACGACGTTTGAATCTTATCCTGAAAACATTCTGAAACAAATGTCAGACGTCAGAGAGATATTTGTCTGGCTGAGGCAGGCATTTATCTGACACAGAAAAAAGTTTTGCTTGAAACAGACATTAGTTTGCCTAATGCAGACTCAGACATTTGCCTCACTGATGTGTGAGATGGACACAGATATTTGATGACTGCAGAAAGAGATTTTGTCTAAAACAGACATTCGTCTGTCTGTAAGGTAACTGGTCCGTGACCCATGTGGTTAATGTATTGCTATGTCTTTGTCTTGCTGTGTCTTTCTTGCCTAGATGCTTCCCTATCCTATCCTAGCAGGAGGTGGATGCATCCGAAAGATTGCTTGGCGTATCTATTATACTTATTTGCTCCTCATTTCATATAAAGGAATTATGATGCATCTTTCGCTCAGTGATCCATAACCATTAATACGAAATGAATTTTTAAGGAAGCTCTGCCTTTGGTTCCCGATGCGATGTGGAAAGACATAAACACTTGTGCAATGTGTAAAAGTGACATGATATTGATATGTATAATAGAATGAATTTTGATTGTGGACAAGTGAGTACTTTTCTGCCGTTTGAGTGACCAAAACCAAATTAGATAGAACCTTACACTTTGCTTGCTTTTATTGTTTTGACTGCTGCTACGTGCCCGCATCAAATCGCAGCCATGTGCTCGCAATCACATGGGCGCATACCAATGAACTGCATCATATACACGCCACTTACACCAGCCCTTATGTGCCGAATTTTTACCGTGCAACTCCCATCGCAGTCGAAGATGTGCAATAATTTTCCATCACCATAAAATTTCAAATATGCGACGTTTTTCTATTCAGCTCGTCGATGAATGTTATGAAGTGTGGTGATACCACAAAAGTCAAAGAGGTCAATACCGCTTATTTCTCTTTTGACCAACTTCCAGTTTGAAAAACTTTAAATGCCGCTATATCAACCCTATAAGAACAAGGGAAAAGGGCTCATTATAGGAGAAAAAGAGCTGTAATATCGAATCTGGATTGGAGGTCCAAAAGTTGAAAAAAAAAGGTGAGAGAGCACACCGTTCAAGCACACCAAAATTTATTTGGAATTTTACGATGCTTTTCTTTCCAATACATACTCTAGGGTATCCTCATAGCTTCCCAGTAATCAGCTCATCTTATTTAGCTTCTCTAATGTTCGATTAAGGTTATGGTTCCTCCTTTCTTCTAGGGAAGCTACCATCAGTATATAAGGGACCAAAATAAAATTTTCCATCCATCTCTTCACGGAGGGAAGCGATTATTCTCAAGATAAATTTATCTCCTCGACAATACTCATAAACGAAGACACTTGACTAATTTGCTCCACATATGACCGTCAGATACGACTTTCTTTAAATTCACCGATAAATCTTTTAAATTGCATCAAATTAAAATCTTTCAAGACGACTCTCATAAATTGACGACTTACCTTCATTCACTTTGTAAATCTTCTGCTGGTAGGTGCATAGACTCGGGTAAAAATATTACAACTAGGCCCCCAAATAAACTCCAAGCTGTCAAGAGCGTCATAAGAAGGTGGTCTTCGATTTTAGTCTGAAACGAAACGACGTACATAAAAGATTTATGTTGCTCATAAATTTGATGGGAAAATTAGCTTTGCTATTTGGATTTTCCTGTTGTTCAGAGTGTTGAGGACGAGGATATTGAGATTTAAGTAAGTTATAGTGTTTAAAACTAATTAATCGTTTTAGAATTGTGTCAAAGTGGGGGATGGGGGCTCAGATGGATTCAGATTGGGGCCAGGTATTTTCGTATAATAAAACCAAACAACGGAATTCTATTGGCTACTGGTTTATGATAGTATCTTTTCTATTTAATTCTGCTATTAGTAATACTTACAAGCATTGAAAGATATGGTGTAAGAATCAGAGCCAATCCAGCGGCCACATTGCATGCTCCAACTCCAGCATTTCGAATAGCAGTTGGATATAGTTCTGCGGTGTAGACCGGCATTATCGTATTACCAGCACTTATCGTGAATTTTCCTGTGGATTAAGATAAATTAATTAATTAATTATAATGATTTTTTCGAAACTCCTTTGGTAATTTTAAAAACACATACCAATCATCAAAAATGTAAGCTTGAGCCATAGTATATCCTCCTTTCCTTCTGTTATTGCTGCACATAAACAGGCCAGTCCAGCACAAACGAGTGTCGCACAGAAGAGCCATTTCTTGCCAACCTTCATTATAATGTACATAGCAATACCAATTGCAGGGATTTCGACTAGACCAGCTAGAGCCTGTTTAAAAAGAGAAATTAACCAAATATTGTTAGTATAACAGTAGGAGCTCTACTAGGCTGCAATGAGGACAAAAAACCCAAATTAAAATTCTGAATCGCAGTAAATAAACAATTTTTAAAGAACTTTTGAGTAATACTTCAATGCGAGGCTCAATCTTTTTGTCTTTTTGTCATCATCATCATCATCAACGGCGCAACAACCGGTATCCGGTTTAGGCTTGCCTTAGTAAGGAACTCCAGACACTCCGGTTTTGCGCCGAGGTCCACCAATTCAATATCCCTAAAAGCTGTCTGGCATCGTGACCTACCCCATCGCTCTATCTAAGGCAGGGTCTGTCTCGTCTTCTTTTTCTATCATGGATATGGCCCTTATAGACTTTCCGGGCTGGATCATCCTCATCCATACGGATTAATTGACTCGCCCACTGCAACCTGTTGTCCTGGTATCGCTCATAAATTTCGTCATTACGTAGGTTAGGGAATCGTGCCTCTTGCATTTACATTTGCATCGCGAATCACTTTCTCCAGGGCCAAGTTAAAGAGGACGTCAGATGTATGAAACAGATATTACCTCGATGCCAATCGTCAGGCATATTCGTTGTTCTACACCTTGAACATCAGTTGATGAAGTGCCTGGTGTAGCTGATCACCTCCATATTCAACCAATTCGGCTGTAATTCTATCGGCTTCTAGCGACTTATGATTTTTAAGCCAGTGGATTGCTCGGACTTTTTCTTCTATGCTTGGTGGTGGCAGCATTTCTCCGTCGCCTTCAGTTGACCGGATCTTCAATTCGCCGATATTTTGGTTATTGAGCAATTCATCAAAATATTCAACCCATCGCTCCAGAATGCTCATTCTATCGGAAATTAGATTTCCCTCTTCCGGCAGGATGAGCATCGAAGTGTATAAGACTTCATCCTGCTGATTTGTTGGTAAAACTTCAACGTCTGGTGTGGTTGCTCTCTGTACTTTTCGAGTTCATAGACCTGTTGGCTCTCCCAGGCTGCCTTTTTCCGTCTGTGAAGTCGCTTCTCCGCTCGCCGGAGTTCGTGATAGGTCTCTGCGCATGCTCGCGTTCTTTGAGAATGCAACATTACTCGGTATGCGGCATTCTTCCGTTCTGCTGCTAGTTGACATTAACCGTCGTACCAGCCGTTCTAACTTTTCCTGCGGCTGGGACCAAGTATGTTTGTGGCCGTATCAATGATAACGTTCTTCAGGTGGCTGTGAAGACCATTTGTTGATGCTTCATCTCCATCTCTCTTAGCTGCGGTTATTGCGGCATCCATTTTGCCCTTATAAGTGTTGCGGAGGGCTGTGTTGTGAATGGCTTCAGTAGGCACTCTACCTGATTGTGGGTGGTGTTGTAATTCGAGCCCGGAGCACTATGCAACGAGATAGTGATCCGAGTCTATATTGGCCCCGCTTTATATTCTGACATTCATTAAGGGGGTCGCGTTCAATCAGCACGTGGTCAATTTGGCCGAAAGTGGCCCCGTCTCGTCGGCTTTCCGCGCAAATCAGGTACTTCCAAGAACCATTTCGTGCCTTACTGCTAACTGAATAATCCACAGACCGTTATCATTGGTATCCCTGTATAAGCTATGGAATCCGACGTATCGCTTGAATACGCGCTCCGTCCTTACTTGGCTATTGAAATCACCAAGTATGATTTTGATATCATACTTGGAACAGGTTCGGAGGATCCGCTCAACTGCCTCGTACAAGGTATTCTTCTCCGCCTCTGCAGTCCCATCTGTAGGGGCGTGAACGTTTATCAGACGTATATTTCTAAATGTCCCTCGCAAACGTAGACTGCATAGCCTTTCGCTTATATTTTCAAAGCCGATAACAGCAGGTTTCATTTTTTGGGTGGCTGAACATCTACTGTCCGGATAGCTAAGTGGTTAGAGCACAAGGCTGCCGTACGAAAGGTCATGGTTCAAATCTCATTGGTGGCAGGAGGATTTGAATCGTGTTTGGCGTTGGATACCAGTCGACTCATCTCATCTCAATGAGTACCTGTGCCAAATCAGGGTTATAATCTCGGGCAAGCGCAACGCTGATCACATTGCCTCCTACTCCCACTGTAGTGTACCGAGACGGTCTTGGAGTGCTCTGACACACTTCAACGCCGTAAACCAATATAGATTGTTACCCCAACGATTATTATTATTAAGAAAGCTACTCCGAGCAACTGGGTGTAGTGAATCTTCTCCAGGAAACCCGGTCCCTGTCCGGCACATCTTTTGCAACACTGTTGAGATTGCATATTGGCTGGCTGCTGAGCAGCATTCGGTCTGCGCAGAGAACGCAGCTTCCATGAGAAAATGCGCAAATCGTTATTCCGTTGTCGTTGCTGGATTCGTCATTGTAAAATCCATTCTGTGCATGGCCCCTTCTGTGGCTTCATAACATCGGTTTTCTGTGTAGGGTTGTCAGCCCTACCCAACCCTTAGTTAGTACAAGTTGTTCCGTTTTTATCGTTCTAAACTCCATCCTGTCCGACGCTCCTTCGTAACTTGAGTTTTCCGAGTCGGGTTGTCAGTAATACCCAACCCCTAACCCGGAGGATCAGCTGGTACAATTTGTTCCGTTTTTAGGCGCGGTAGACTTATCTTCATCCTTTTCCGTCTGCAATTTGTCACTAAGAAAGAACTTCCAGAGACCACCACGTGGAGGTGGAGATAGGGTTTGGTAGTAGAGCTGTTTGTGTTGTTTCAGCAGATATTTATCAGATTTTATGTTCCATCATGGGTACCAATCCACGTTTCGCCCTGGGACCTATACTACCCTTTTACCAGGCCAACTATCTCGGTTTCGTGGCTATGAAGGTGTCAAAGGCTGTTTTATGGATCCAGTTCCTGGTTCGATTTTACGTTTCTTCGACATTCGCTTTCAGTGAGAGTGGAAAAATGGCGGTGTCATATGAGAATATGGTCCATCTGAGTCTTACTTTTCCCACTATAAAATGTAGGAAGATGAAACAACCCTTTTAAAAGGCATATATTGACATGTGTAAGATCGTGAGTGGGAGAAAATCGACGGTATGCTGACCATCGTCATTCCGTGTACCGAAGTTTTCACCTCCGATTGCTTTCTGCATTTTTGCTAATATGGCCATTGAGGTTAGCCAGAATTATGAGTGTCGGTGGCAGGCGTTACAGGTCTTATGTCAACTAGTTGTCAAATGGCATATTTTTGGACGTTGAGTCGACCTGCCTTTAATGCGTAAGCGGCAATTAAATGAATCGTGCGGTTAGCTAGGTAGTGAGCTTATTTTTCGACAGGATTCATCTTCCCACTTTGATTAAGGTGGACGCTCTAATATTTTTCCGAAATTTGTTAAATGGCATGATCAAATACTTCGTTCAAGACTTCTAAATAAGGATATGAATTGAAATTTAACTGTTGGCCGAAGGTAAAAGGAAAGGGAATGGGAGGCGGTGGGAGCTGAATTAAAAGTGGATGTGAATTGGAAGTTTAGTTTAGTAGAGCCATTTTTTATTGGGGGCAGCTGCAGGATTACCCGCTCGTTAATGTGAGAGGATGATTTCGTTTTGGATGAGTTGAAGGAAAAATTCAACTTTTTTTTGGGAATTGGGGAGTCCTAAGTCCGCATCCACTTGATGCCGGGTCGGGTCAAAAGGACACGGACTTCTCTTTTTGAGTTTAACACCCAAGGTTAAAAAATTAAAAGAGGGACGGAGACGGCTACGGTTTCGTACCAGGGCAGAGGCGGCTCGCAGATGTTAGACACTACCTTTTATAATCCGCAAATCAAGACATTACTCGTGGAATTTTTTGACTACCCTGTCTTAATATTTTCACAAAGGGTAGTCGTTAAACCATTTCTTTTGTTTACTATCTACTATTCGTCTATGAACCCTTCCATGCCATTAACCCCAGGACAAATATTTCGAATTCCTTTCTCTGAATGAACTTACCAAATCAATATACACACAACACCATGTAGTCCCGAATAAATCAGTTCATGAGCCATTTATTACAGTTTTGATATTCAATTATGGCTTGTCGCTCATAAATCTACCCACAAGAGTCGTCATAAATCTAAGCACATGCTCACGGTACATACAAACCCTCCGACATACATCCACAGATGATGACGTCAGAAGCAAATCAAAAAAGATCCAATCAACGATAGTCTGGACTAGCTTGTGAATGCCACTCTAGCTTGCTGACTTCACATGATTCTACGACTTTCTGTTTCTTTGATTTTCGGGGGACAATGCAACGTCCCACGTCCAGGTTGTAAATAAATCAGGACATCATGATGGCAATGACGTTTGTCTCGCAAAAAAAAAATTGTTTGAGCTGCGAATCGGGAGGAATACCATGAGTATTCCGTGTCTGTCAGTCAGTCTGTATTGGATCTGCTTTTTTTTGCTGGTGTAGATTTTGGATGAGAGCCAAACATGTGGTTTGATGTAGTTTTGACTTCTCATGTTGTGAGTTTCTAAACATATCTTGTCACATTTAATGGGGTAGTTTTTTAAGTGGGAAAGTTTTAGGCTGTTAAGGTAGCTCTTTGTACCTGATTCATGCTCAAAGAATAGCTAGGCATTGACCTCCATTTCTTCGTTTTCCAACCCCCAGTTTTATATAATTATTTCAGTGCAATGCAATCATCCGTAGATAAATGGTGACAATCCAATTCCAGAAATGTGTCCTATTTTATGGCAACAAAATACTTCTATATTCTAACAATGGAAAGTGTGGTCGATCTTTGCAAAAAAAATTGATTTTGAAAAAAAATCCCAGTGAACCACCTTAAATTCTATGACTTCACCTATTATAAACCACGGCATTTTGATCCACCCCTTTATTTGTTTTCCTCCAATTCAAAATATTTAAGAAATTTGTTGATAGTATGAGTTTATAATAAAATTAATCTAAAAAGACAATATTTATGGCATAGCAAATTCATCATTCAGTTCTCAGAGGAAGTCAGTGAATGTTATATTTTTACATCAAAAGGATAGGAAGATTCGAAGGCCTAACATTTTCAGAGACCTTATTGTATTCGAGAAGAACAATGGCACCTTGTATATTCGCTATGAAAATAAACATGAGCAATTCATCAGATATTACGTCCCCATGTGACCACTAGCCACGATGTACCAAAAGAAAAAAGATGAGAGGCTCGTATTCGACCCATATACCCATGAAAAACCATGGTCTTCTGGTCTGAAGACAGCGGGAAAACCTTTTTGAAATTGCTGACATGGAGTAGGGGTGGTTGTCTAAATTATGCCTACTGTTCTGTGTAAATTGATCTTATGGTGATATAAGCTCAGGATTCAAGTATAAGCAAAGAATTCAAACAAGAGGTTAAAAATGTTCGAAGTAAGTGAAATAACTAACCACTATAGCTCAAAGATAAAATTACACTTTTAGTCTACTTTGACCTCGGTCATTGTAATTTTCAAGCTAAATAGTGTCATAGCATACTTGAGAGAGATCTTCCCAGGCAGAGCGAGTAGGCAGTGAATCTAATAAAGGAGAATGACCGCGAGAATAATTTTGATATCTTGGTAGTTTGCTCGACGAGGACTAGACAGATTTTCGTCAAGGATTTCCCTTTGTTGGTCCTATATGCCTCATGAATCATAATAGGGTAATACCATTTGTTTTTCATTGATTTCGCGATTTTTAGGATCATTAAAAAGTCGATGATCAGCGATTCTATAAAAAAAAGCACTATCACTGGGACATGTATGTGCCCCCCTTCAATCCTGTATGGAGCATATGAAGAACCTCATCGACCGACGAAGACGTGAAACCTCGATTGGTATACTACTACATACACATTTATCTTGTCTGGGGATGTTTTTGTTAAAGTCTACCGACCCATTTTTGTAATGGATTTAGATAAAATTTGAACCTCACAAATGAATAGCATCAACTTCAAGATCACCCTGAGGCGGGGATGTTTGCTTCGGAGATACGTGACAGAGCGCCTGCATCTATGTTTTCCTTGCCGGACACCTTCTGGATGTCTGACGTAAACTGGCTTATAAAGCTCAGGTGTCGAAGCTGACGAGGGGATGCTTTGGCGGTTTTTTTTGTTTCAAAGCATACGTGAGAGGCTTATGGTCCGTGAACACTGTGAACGGCCTGCCTTCGAGGGAGAAGCGGCGAACAGTTCTCGATCATAGGTACTGTAGTTCGGTTGAGCGGGGATCAACTGCTTAGAGAAGAAGCTCAACGGCTGCCATACCTGATTCATCTTTTGGTGAAGAGCAGCACCTACTGCGATGTCAGAGGCATCAACAAAAACGGCTAGGGGTGCATCTTGTAGAGGAAATGCCATGAATGTATTGTCGGCCAGTTGTTGACGGGATTTGTCAAACGCGTGGACAGCCTCTTCAGACCACACAATCTCTCGTGTGTCCTTTGTTTTGGGGCCACATAAGTACGCGTTCAAAACGGACTGGTGTTGGGCTGCCTTGGGCAGGAAACGACCATAGAAGTTTAGCATGCCCAAGAACCTCCGCAATTCCTTCGCAGTATTCGGACGCCGGAAGCTTGTAATTGCTTGCACCTTGTCTGTGTCGGGCTGTATTCCTTCAGGGGAAATGGAGTGGCCGAGGAATCTCACCTGTGTTTGAAGGAACTTGCATTTCTTAACGTTTAGGACTAACCCGGCCTGAAGGAAACGTTGAAAAATGCACTCGAGGTGGGCTAAGTGCTCGGGCTCAGTGGAAGAAGCGACCAAAACATCATCCAAGTATACGAAACAGAAATCGAGGTTTCGCAGGACCGAGTGAATGAACCTTTGAAAGGTTTGCGCCGCATTGCACAATCCGAAAGTCATCCGGGTGAAGTCGAAGAGTTCAAATGGTGTGCATATTGGCGTCTTTCGTATGTCTTCTGGAGCTACAGGGATTTGAATATATGCCTTGGCTAAATCCAAGGTCGAAAAGGTGCGGTAATTTCCGAGATGATACGCAGTCGTGGATGAGCGGAATTGGATATCGGTCTGGAACAGTCTGTGCAGTTAGCCTTCTGTAATCCCCACAGGGGCGCCATTCGCCGTTTGGCTTAGGGACCATATGCAGTGGGGAAGACCAACAGCTGTTTGAAGGTCTACAGATACCCTGTTGAACAAGTTGCTCAAATTCTTTCCGCGCAATTGCCAGTTTCTGAGGTGGTAGAAGACGCACCTTCGAGAAGATCGGGGTACCAGTGGTGTTAATGTGGTGCTGAACATTGTGCTCCACTGGTTTGGAGAGACTACACTCGGTAGTAATCTGGCTGAACACGAGAGTCGATAATGTCCTCTAAAAGTATGGAAAGATTGTTACTTGGATGAGATGCCATTTAGCCAGACGAATTAGGGTTGGTCTTGGGATCTATAAGAGACTTGTTTTGCAAGTCCACCAGCAACCCATAGTAACACAAGAAGTCTGCGCCTAGTATGGGGAAGCTCACATCCGCCAGGATGAATCGCCACGAAAACGTCCTACGCAAGCCAAAACTTACGTCCACTTGCCGATACCCGTAGGTGTTAATTCGGAAGGAATTTGCTGCCGCCAGTTTCAACGGTTCAGGAAATAGCCGATGGTGCCGGGGTACGGGAAAAAGCGAAACCTCCGCACCAGCATCTACGAGATAAATGAGCCTGCTGAGAGTGTCGTAAATTGTTAGGCGACGTGGCGCTGCATTCTGGGTGGCCGTCGCCAGGACCCCCCGCGAACCTAGTTTTTTGAGGTAGGCGCGAATTTACACGGGATCGTAAATCTGGTGGCTTTTCCGCCGAATCTGCAATCTGCTTCAGTCCGTAGGTCGTCCTGACGACCTGCTACCTGACCTATTCGAGCAAAAGACCGCGAGCGACTCGCAATCTGGGGCCCGAACGCTGAGCGTCCAGCGTCGCCCTCATTTCAGCCATACTGGTCACTAGAGCGGCTATCTCAGACTTCAGCTCGCCAACTTCTTCAGAAGGCTGCACCTTATCGGCCGCAGCTGCCCCCGCCTCCAAAGAACCGGAGACGCACGCGAGGACCGCCTGGGTGCTCTCCGGGAGTCGTCGCAGCCAGAGTGATTTCAACAAGTCGTCGTCGATCTTGCTCCCATCCAATTGCCTCATTTCGCGAAGCAATTGGCTGCGAGTTCGATCGCCCAACGACAAACCTACCAGCAAGTGATCCAGCTTAGCTTACTCACTTACCGACAGGCGCTTGATCAACTCGGTCTTCAACCTTGTATAGGAGGCCGATTTCACAATGTCGACCACCAGGAGGATGGACTCCTCATCGAGACCCATGATCGCGTAGTTAAATTTGGTCGCGTTCGCCGTTATATCGGACATCTGGAACTGCGCTTCCAGATGGAGAAACCACAGTTCCGGATTCCGGAGGGAGGGATGCGCACAGCGAGGGCGGTCACCTGAGGGTCTGATGGGCTTGCCGCGTCTTTATTGTCAAGCGACATATCCAAAGCTGATTTTCCGACGTGAGTTTTTGTCGAAGCCGCGGCGATACCGAATTCTCTAAGGCCCTACTTTGACCACAAATGCCCGCACGAACGAAACAGAGACACCAACGGGCCTGGAAACGTCATCGAGCTCGTGCGCTCTTTTATAGTTGCATTGGAATAGTACATGGCAAACAAAGGCAAGGGATTTTTGAGATGATTGAATTACAAATACCCATCAATTACTGCAAAAATATCTGAAACCATTGTAATATTAAAATCGCTACTACTCACCGAATTCAAATAGACATTTCCTCCAAATGTATTCATATTAAGAATGAGGCCATAGTACACAAGGTTCATAGTGAACCATATACACAGGAAGCAAATCGTAATAAGTCGTAAATATTTCGACTTGAACAGCATTATGAATCCTTCCGATGAGGTTTCTTGAATCGGTGGTTTCAAAATCTTCTCGTAATTCTCCGGCAGAGTGCATCCATTAAATGCAGCTATTTTTTGAATAATCTCCTTCACCTCTGGAATGCGTCCTTTTACTAAAAGCCATCGTGGCGATTCTGGCACTACGAACCTGTGAATTTTGGGGTGAAAATAATAGTTTCATTAGTATTGAAAAATTTTCCTGCAAAACTTGAGAACAAGAAGGATGTCCTTAAAGATACTTACCATAGAAAACATAAAAATATTCCTGGTATTCCGATGCACAATTGTAAGGTTTTGTAGTCTTGTGTTAAATAAGCGATGCCGGAAATCATCATATATGAAACTGGCAGTGGAAATAAGTTATACATGCCGGCAATAGTTCGCCATTTTCCATCGACGTATTCAATAGCAAGAATAAGTCCAGCATAAGTTACAGAAACGGACACCAAACCGAGTAGGGTCCTTAGGGTTAAGTACAATTCGAATGAATTAGCAAAATAAAGTGCAATGCCTGTGGGATATCCAAAAAAGGAATTAATTGAGAAAATTTTCGCCACAGTTTCAATTAAATTAAACATATATGGTTTGTTTCAACTATTCTCATTCACTCCCCTAGAATGCAACATCGAAAGGGTGGTCATCAATTAATCATATGAAAAAGTAATTAGCTCCCTAAGCTCATTTGCTAACAACAAAGTATTACAATTTACAGTTCGCTACGAGAAAACTAAACACAGTTCATAATTCACTCCCCTAAGAGCATTATTGTTCTAACAAAATAAGACATAATACAGCCACATATTAACCACAAGGCCATAAACCACCCCATCAAATGCCCGCCCAATCGCAAAAACTATGAAAACCAACCAAAAAAAAGTCGTCCCTTTCATACCATCACTCACCGAATATTGTCTGCAGCACTGCTGATATGAAGAGCATCATCTTTCTTCCAAATTTGTCCGATAAATATCCACTTATGATGCCACCGGTTGCAACCCCCAACAGAAAGAACATCTCGGCTACATTTTTGAGGTATTCCTTATCACAGACCAAATTCCACTCGGACGTCCATGTATTTCCTAAATTATCATTTTCATCGAATTCCCACGACGTACACTGTCTCAATGTTGAATTCTTAGGAATGTCTAGAACACCATCCTTTGTGGGTTTCATGCGGGCGGAGAAAGTGAGAGTGGGAGTTAAGTGATAAATACATCCCCTTGATATATTATGGATGCTGGAGTTTAATTTCGCTTGAGGAAGGTCCGGACGGGACAGATTGTTATCGTGTTCTTTGTAAATCGTCAAAAGGAGTGTCGAAATTTGGGATTTGGGAAAAGGATTTTGGTGGAAAATGTTGAATTTTTTTCTTTTTAAGGATTTAGTGAAGGTTACTTGACTTATGCTATTTCTTTTCAGTGTGTGTGTGATACCTTTATACTATCGGATGTGACTTTTTGCCAATCAATTTGTAGGACATGACAATTGTCCTGTGATCTGCTAACATTTCGCCACACATCGACGGGCGTTGTGTTTAAATGGCTCGGTCGAGAACACCAAAAGGACTTGTGTGCTGCCTGAAAATGTACAGAAGAAAGAAACATTTTAAATTTTTAGATGTTTAGAATATTCATTTTATTTAATTTAATGCTTTTTTCGAAACGTCAATTTGTGATAGAAAACGAAGGGACTTGAATTTCTTTTTCGTAAATAATTCTATTCTCATTTCCTTTAAAAAATGCTTAAAAACCATCCAAAGACGCTGTAGCGTGCACTGTAATCAGACCACGTAAATTCGCATGTTGGACAGTGAAGCTCTACGGCCACAGTAACACCCTAAATGAAGTGCCTCTGAAACCTCTGGGTCATGATCCAAACCCCGAGCATAAGATGGTCATACCCTCCAAAGCTTTGTCCTCAGTAGTGACAACCTGTAGTCTGGTGTGACAACGCCAGGACTCCCTCTCTTTCTTCTGAGTTTCCGGTCATAGGGACATTGAGGGAATGAACGAGTCGACTGAGTGACTAAGGGGGCTCTGTTCACAGATGCGAAGGCTTACCACAAGTCGAGGAAGATTTGGCCCTCCTGTAACAAGATCCAATTGCGAGAGCTTTTGGGCCAGATTTGTGAAAATGGTATCATGTATAATCATTCCCTACAATCCGCTTTGCAGAAGCTGCAAAGAGAAAGGCTGGGAAATTTCCCTAGCAATTGCCCAGCTCTAGTTAGAACGAAGCTGCGGATACTAAGAACACAATTCATGGAGGACCTCAAAGATATCTCTAGTTGCAGGGCAGGGAGTTTCCTTCATAAATGCTGCTAAATGCCGGCTTGATTCTGCTCCCTTTGCTCTTATCGTGGCAGACATGGTCTAAGGAATTTCGGAGCGACTATTGATACTTGCTTACATATATTCGGAGAAAAATGTTTAGACCTGCCCCTTGCATGTATGGAGGCATGTCTTTGATTCGAAATAAAATGATGTTTTTGATTGCTCATTTTGGAGCATCCCTACCAAATTTTGAGGTGAGTAAAACAGTATCAGGGGCTTAACGAATATCGCAAAAATGGAACAAACCACACAGGTCATGCAAGTGATGTCTCCCCAAAATTCATAAAAGATTAATTGAGAAGAAACAATCAAATTTTCTGAATATTTACACGGGGCCAACAGGCAAACATTCTCTCTGTGGAAAAGCAAGTAAGCCAAAGGAAACAAGCAAAGTTGTTGAAGAACTGACGTCTGTCTTAATCACTGCAAAGAAGGTAAATCTCCAAAGCAATCACAGAAAAGAAAGAAATGATGATTACCGTTTAGTTAGGTAGTTGCCTAATAAGATGGCAGAGAGCCTTCTCTGTAAAGTGAACAAATCCTCTCCACAACAGGCTAAGGCGTGGACTAACAAACAAGAGATCGCCATTCAATTTAAGGACATTGACGTCGGTATGACTTATGTAAGTACCACATAAGGAAGAAGGAAGGAAGGAAGGTCTTGTGGGTTCCTCAGCTCTACACCTACAGGCAATCTTCTTCCACCTAAAATGAGCTCAGGACAGAGCCCACTTCTGCAAGAGGGGCGCTGGAATGTCGGGTCATTGAGGTAAATATGTTTGCAAAAGTGCTGTTAGGAAGCCATTATTTCCACTGCGTGGCTGTAAAAAAGGCAGAAGAATTTATGAGACAAATAACTGTTGTAACATGCGAAAATGCCATGCCGAAACGCTGGGTACTCATAAATAGGGGAATATTACCGGAAGGATGTGATGGTGGAGCTGTAGGTGGGGTGCATTCGATGACGAAGAATTTACGAGGAGAAACGGAGGGAGACAGAACTTCGATGAGCCTCTGGAAGCGTATACAAACTATTGCAATAGACTTAAGTAAGCCATACACACCAGTAAGCGGGTTGCATGAAATAACTGTGGAATATATACACCACTTCCATTTAAATTTTTTGTAGATTACATAGGATTAGATTAGACAAAATTTTTAAATAAAAATTGCAATGACAGGTGAATTAAAACATCTTCTCTTCCGTTGCTTGACAATGGAAAAAAACGTCGACTGCTTGGATCCGGCTACTCATTGAATATCACTCCGCCATAGCATACCGCCCCAAGCTGAAACCGTGGGTCTCTCTGTAAGAACGGCTTTATTCTGTCCAAGCAGACCGCGTTGGGCTTGCCTCTAACGTCCAGTCTCAGCGAGTCATCTATATACTGAAGTACCTTATAGGGGCTCTCATATGGTGTTTACAGCGGCTTCCGGGTGGTGCTTCGAGATCCTTACGGGGTGAATACCGGCTGTGAGTGACAAAATAACGGAAGTGGTTTCAATTCGGCAACATCCTCCCGTGGCAGCCACAACAATCTAGGTAGCAAGGTCGTGCACTGAGCGAAGTACTTCTATACGGAAATCGGTCGGAATATATGGCCTAAATCCTTTTCCAGAGATATTGCGACAGGGTAAGCCGATGATAGGAAAATCGTTGAACTTTATGTGGAGTCCGACCGTAGGCACTGAAAAACTGCGTCGTACTTCTGGATCGCAACGATTGCCAGAAAATCGATTGCGACGGGGGTATTGATCCTTGAGATCTGGGTTATCTTTACTAAACACGTATTGAATGCCCGAAGTAAACTGGCTAATGAAGGTTAAGCGCCGAATTTTACGAGGGTAAGTTTTATTGAAATCGTCTGAGCATACATGCGTCTGTAATCTCCACAAGGTCACAAGATGGAGCGGAGATGATCAACAGCTGATGTACATATACCCTCCTTAAGCAGTTGTTCAAACTCTTCTCCTACAATACCGAGCTTCTGGGGTGGTAAACAATTCACCCGCTACCATCGAGGCCATATTAGTCGTGAAAATAGCCATTTCTCTCCGCATTTCTGCAATCTCCACGATTTCGCGAAATACTTTCGCGATCACGGGACACTTGTGTGCCTCGTTTATATTATCGGCCGGCGCTACCAACACTTCCAGGGAGCGGGTGTCGTCACACGTTAGTACGGCCTGCATGCCCTTTAGCTAGCAACAGTGAGCGCCAAGCGTTGAGTAGGATCCCTCGCGCAGAATATTGGCAACGAGCGCGATTGACTCCTTACTCAGGCAAACGATAGCTTGGCTGCATCTGCATCAATTGTGACTCCTGCCAACGCAAACTGGGGCTCTATTTGGGGGAACCAAGCCTCCGATCCGACATATGGGTGCCATATTGGCAGCCATGGGTGCAGACGGAGGGTCTTACATTTCTTGCGGGTTATAAGAAAAAGAACATCTAAACGAGTGAATTAACAATTTAACGAAAATACCTAAAACAATACAAAATCATATCCTTTGCCCAGAAAGTTCGTTTGGTCGCGAGTGTCAACACCCTTCCCCAGCAGTTCTTCTTTGAGTAGTTTTCCCTTATTTTTCTTTGCGTTGGATCTTCTTGAGACGATAGAATTTCGTATGCTCCAACTCGCCGAGTTCGGATACAATGTACTGAAGGGTAGGCTCGATAAGCGGGATGATAACCTGCTCGATGGTATTCACTCTCCAACTGGTAATTTTGATGATTTCATCCTTCAACTTTCCAGCGATACCAATCCAATGAACAATTTTACAGCACTTTGATAATTTTTCTTCAATTGGGCCAGCTGTTGACCTCCAAAAGTCAAACAACGACATAACGACTTGCTTTTTATTATCAGGCCGACTTTCTGTGTTCATCGTCTTAAACATGGTATTAATGTTAGTCCTACTACACCACCGCCGCATTTAAGGGCCGACTTGTAAGGAGCAACTCCATGCACTGAGTCAACTATATGCGCGTAACTGCCACTATAAAAGTGTTAGAAGGAGGCAGCGGCAAATAATCGAACCGAAAACACACCTTCTGGGGATTTTGTTGTGTGGCTGGTTATAGTTGTGTAGTTGTCATCCGTGTTCTCATGAAACAAGGTAGCTTCCGGTGAGGCTTCAAAGTAAAAGCCGGTTCCCACTAGTGACAGACTCGTACTCCCTACGTGCAATGTAACACGCCCATTATAATGCAGATGAACTAGCGTTAAGAAACTCTCTTCCCTTTTTCCCTTCTGCTCAAGCTTCTGTTGTATGTTTCCTGCAACGGATAGCCGCGTTTAACATATACCCATGCACGCTCACTGGTCAGGACCAACTGACGTAATTAAATGCACCTTTGAAATCTACAAAAAAGTTAAGAAAACGCGCAATAAAGTTTTTCATCAAAATATATCAAGATGATGTCCGAAGAGCTCTCAGCTCGAAAGCCATACTGCCTGTCTAACATCAGATGAAACTTTTTCATCTTCAGGACCTTCCCAAAGGTCAGGTGAAGAGATACGATTCTGCGTGGCCGAGGATTATTCTTATCTTGCTCCGGAAACTTGGGATGCACAGCGTTCCGATAGACAGCATTCATTCAAATACCTGACATGAGATGGGGTCAGACAATTTTGCAAATCTCGCCAGTTACCCCGCCCCAGGCAGGTATTTTGCGGGTCCTGCGCCTTGCCATGCTCTACTTGATATCACAACACTGTAAAGCAGGAGTTTCTTCCACCACTTCAGTGTGATTACTTGTGAACACCGAAAGCGCCGACCATGTAACAACTCAGCATTGATTCCCTATTCACCTTGATGGCAGCTAAGTCGGCGCTTCTGTTCCTTTTGTATGATATATTCTATAGACCCTTTCCTTAGGGGAAATTATAGCGAATCACTTCGAATATTCTTCCTTAGTATTCCTTTATAAAAAGGCGCACCTCGTGGCTCGTGACACATCCGAACTCTCTGCAGCGTCACAATCCATCAAAAGGGAGGGATATTATGGTCGAAAAAGTGAGTAACATAATGGATGAATAACTACTTCTTGAGATGATAATACATTTGTTTTGGTTTATGCGGAGTTAACTATATTTCTAGTACTATAATTGTTAGTTTGGGAACTGCTTTTCACCGGAATATGGATTTTTCAGAAGGTTGCCCCAGTGGTAGACATTATACACGCGATTTGCTTTGTTCTAAAATGTTGCTGTCATTTGCTCCATTTTTTGGATTTGTCGAAATTAAGAGTAATTTCTCAAAATGAAAAATTGGAGCCAACTGTCCCACTATCTCTCTGCTTTACTTTTCTAGTTTTCTTTTCTCGAAAATTCAAATCTACAAAATTTCGCCCCATTTCACTTCGCCACCACACAGCTCCTCAAGTGTGGCTGTAACACGTCACCCTTCAATCATTTCCCATGAACTGCATACATCATTCATTCCAACCAGCGCTAAACTAGAAGCAAAAGAAAATTCCCATCAAATTTGCCTTCTTGTCACAACCCATTAAATCCCTTCGTTCATTTGCTCACCGCATCTAAAATCTTACTCACTACGTACTAATCGAAAAAAGTCTGAAAACTTCGGGAACACAGCAGAGCGTTACGTGTGGAAAATTTCGTATCTGACACGTTTCACTTCGAAACAACTGAAATCCTCTTACGCGAAGAAATCCTGTAAAGTTTCCCGGCTTAACATAATCGAACTAGCGTGCAATAAATTTAATAGCAATTTAAGGATAAGCTCCTTGTGTCGGACTGTTAGCAAATTACTTCCGCCCGCTGCGTTGGTAATGGGATCTGTCTGTGGGAGTTGTGATTTAAGGGAATTCCCCGGAATGTTTCCGTGTGGGTTCGGGGAGATCCTAGCGAATATTTTACTGTCGGGCTTCATTGAATTAATAAAGATATTTAGATGTTTTACCTTTGCTTCTACTTATTGGTATCTTCAGGATTATTTATGGAATATTCCGCGAAAGGATGTTTAACTGAACTATCTGCAGCTGAAACCAATTCGAAGTTTTTGATAACTATTGATTTGTGTAGTCGTAGTATTTGTCCCATTTTTTACTCACAAGATATTATCAACTGACCCTCTTTATACAATGTACACTCCTGTGAAGGGAATCCTAAATTGTCCAAAAATTTAAAACGGCTTTTATGGGAGATTATTGGTTTGTTTTCGAAATTACAAAACTCTAGAATTAGCAAGAACCATTTAATGAAATGTGGGGATATCAGCAATATAGGAAGGCGTTAGTCAAGTACTATAGCTGCAGGGCTCACATTAATACATTTTAGAGCATCCTTCGATGTCTTAAACTTTGGGAGAACTGGAACTATATTTTACCATATGCATACATATGTACGTCAATGCTTTAACGATTTCTTTTCAATAAAGATTCAAAAATTGATTTTGGTCAACACGATGAGAAAGCTGTAAAGTGAATGAAGAAAGATGACTAGAGAGGATGGTACAGGTCGACATGTATCTAGATATCTTCCGTCATGAATGATAGTAGATAGTTGAATCGGAAATTTTAAGCACCACCTTTCTACTTGACCTGGCGTCCTCACCTATGCCATCGCTCCATCTTAGGCAGGGTCTGCTTCGTCGTCTTTTTTTTCTATTATAGATATTGCCCTTATAGACTTTCCGGATGGGATCATCCTCATCCATACAGATTAAGTGACCCGCCCATCGTAACCTATTGAGCCGGCTTTTATCCACAACCGGACGGTTATGGTATCGCTCACAGATTTCGTCATTGTGTAGGCTACGGAATCGTCCATCCTCATGTAGGGGGGCAAAAACTCTTCGGAGGATTCTTCTCTCGAACGCGGCCAAGAGTTCGCAATTTTTCTTGCTAAGAACCCAAGTTTCCGAGGAATACATGAGGACTGGCAAGATCATAGTCTTTTACAGTAAGAGCTTTGACCCTACGAGGAGACGTTTCGAGCGGAACACTCTTTGTAAGCTGAAATAGGCTCTGTTGGCTGAAAACAACCGTGCGCGGATTTCATCATCGTAGCTGTTATCGGTTGTAATTTTCGACCCTAGATAGGAGAAATTGTCAACGGTCTCAAAGTTGTATTCTCCTATCCTTATTCTTCTCCGTGTTTGACCAGTGCGGTTTGATGTTGTTGGTTGATTCGTCTTCGATGCTGACGTTGCCACCATATATTTTGTCTTGCCTTCATTGATGTGCAGCCCAAGATCTCGCCCTGATAGCCGCCTGCTCGATCTGGATGAAGGCAGTTTCTTCGTCTTGGGTCGTTTTGCCCATGAGGTCGAAGTCGTCGGCATAGGCCAGTAGCTTCATCCTGCTGACTTGTTGGTAAAATTTGCGCGCCTGTTGCGGTTGCTCCCTGTACTTTTTGAGTTTACAGATCTGTTAATTCTGTCCTCGTCTTTTGGGAATGCAACATTACTCGGTATGCATCATTCTGCCGTCCCGTTCCTAGCTTATATTCATCCTCGAACCAGCCGTTCCGACTCTTTTTGCGAGTGGGGCCAAGTACTTTTGTCGCCGTATTTATGATAACGTTCTTTAGGTGGTTGTGTAGATCATCTGTTGATGCTTCGTCTCCAGGATCTCTACTGACCGCGGTTATTGCGACATCCATTTTCCCCTTATTGATGTCGTGGAGGGTTGTGCTGTGAATGACTTCAGTGTTAACTCTCACCTAATTGTTAGAAGGGATTTTGGATTGTGTTGTTATTCGAGCTCAGAACACCATGTCAACGTGATAGTGGTTCGAGTCTATATTGCCCCCCCCCCCCTCTATTTGTTTTTGCGTTCATCAAGGCTGACAGGTGGAGGCGGCCTATCAACACGTGGTCAATTTGGTTGAAAGTGGTCCCATCTGGACAGGCCCACGTATGTTTGTCGACCGCTTTCCGCGGAAACCAGGTGCTTCCAACAACCATTTGTTCTGATACTGCTAAATGAATAATCCGTAGTACTACTTGGCTGTTAAAATGCCCAAGTATGATTTTGATATCATACCTGGGGCTGGCTTCGAGGATTCATTCTACTGCCTCGTAGAAGGTATCCTTCTCCAACTCTGCAGTCTCCCCTGTAGGGGCGTGAACGTTAATGAGGCTTATATTTCTAAATTCGCCCCGTAAGTGCAAAGTGTATAGCCGTTCGCTTATATGTTCAAAGCCGATAACAGCAGGTTTCATTTTTTGGCTGACTAAGAAACCGACTCCGAGCACATGTTGCCAATATCATTTCAATCAGTCATAGCCCATCAAACATGCCTACGCACTATCGCTGGTGGTTTGTCGAAATGAGTTAAGCTTTCCGTTTTTTACTCTATCGCGCCATGTGTTTGTAAGGACACTCACTCATTGGCCATTCTGGAATAGAGTCGTCTTTTCGTAACGTGTGATCTACCCACTGCAACTTCCGCCAGCTCTCTCAGCTATACCTATGCCATTTGATAAAAGTCTACGCGGTTATAATTAGTTAATCATTTCAGAATTAGGGAGAGTCGATTGGCATGTTAGTGAGGACTTCACTTATAGTAACTACCAAATAATCTGCTTGCAGGATATCAGAGAAGAATACCTGTCTGGATGGACGACAATAAAATCGCAATGTGCTCCTCCGATATTCACGAGAAGAATGTGTAGAAACAAACAAATATTATTGCTTAAGCTGATAGTTCACGCATATTCAACCTGCATGTCATTTATCTATCCAAGGATTCGCTATAGATTTTTATGTTTGGCCGGAGCCAAGCTTTGGTGGGAGGAGGGGTCCTAAGTCCAGACCAAATGCAGAGCAATTTTCTCTCAATTTTTGATCATTCTAGACAATCAATTTTGTAGCTCCGGCTCTCAGTTTATGTTTTAGTCGCTGTTTCCTACTTGTGAATACACCAGATTCGCTTTCGCCATTAGTTTTTTGGAGCTGCACGTATTCTCTTTCCTTATTGAAATTTTCCTTATTTAGTTGGACCACGCCGATTCGATGAGCCTATCCTTGATCATTATTTGACCGTCCAAGAAAGCTGTGGTCGATTATTGAAATCCACCAAAATTAAGCTTACGTCTTGGCTATTGATCATGCCAAGGACAACATCTACGCACCTTATCCACAATGGGGATTTATTTCCTCCTTTTTCATCTTCTTGTTTGCATTCTTTATAAATATTTCACTAAGTAGTGGAGAAAGGAAGTTACCCATTGAGATTCCAAGGGCTGTGGGCCGACCAAGTTCTTCGTTTGAGAAGCGTTTGAGCGCACTCCGATAATACGAGGCAGACAGGTATTGACGAAAACTTGGAGCTTTTGGGTAATAGTGGAGTTCACTTTGCATATGCAACCCCCATATAGCAACACAGAAAGAACGCCAGCACAGAACAGTCCCAACTCGATTTACGGATCTACGGTTGTTAATGCGTCAGGCAGCATCCGCTTCGTTGCCACCGTTGGCAGAAATCACGCTTCATAGTTATACAAATTAATCGACGCCTTCGATACTCTACCCATTGAAGCAGTTAGAGAGAGTGCATTGACCCTCAGACTGAGAACCTTGATTTTGTTCATCTTCAGTCTAATTCTACTTGCCTCTCTTCCCAAATTCAGAGCCATTTGTCCAAGGCCCATGACCCAGTGAGAGAGCAAGTGGATGTCATCGGCGTAGTCGAAGTGTTTAAGGAACTCCTCTGCGTCCTCCGAACACGACAGCATGAAAAATGTCACCGATCACAAGAGAAATAATACTGGTAACAGCATGCAACCCCGACGGACTCTGCTTTAGACCCCAAAATCCTCCGAGATTTTACCTCGATGCAACACGTGACATTTTGCCCCATCGTATGTTGCCTGCTGTGAGCTTTTTATTTGTACAGCGTTAAGCGTGATGATAGTGAAACTGAAGCACAATCTGACTGTGTAGATGCCCTATACTCACGAAGGAATGAACAGGAAACACTAACTATACGTGGCTCTGATAAATTAGTTTCTCGAAAATAGTCCTCCGAGGTAGAGCACTCCAGGCACACTCCCTGTTCACACTATCGAAAGTTTTCTCGAAATCGATGAAGAACAGGTGCAGCAAAAATCCAAACTATGCACAGTCCCAAAGGATGTTGATGTGGTCAATGCAGGAGGATTCCGAGCAGAAACCAGCTCTCTGTTGAACAAGCTTTTGAGATGTTCTTTGATGCGTTATAGAATTATTTTAGCTATTATTTTTGCAATGGAAGAGAGGACGCAGATATCCCTCCAATTGTCACATTCAAAAGGCTCCCTTCATTGGAATCTTGACGATCATTCCCTTTTTCTCCTCTCTGGGAAAGGTCTCGAATTCCCAAGATGTCTGTTACTAGTCATTTCATCCAAAAGAGGAGGGACTTCACTGGATCCAATATGGTTAAGAACCGTGGTGAAGTGTTCGTTCCACTTCTTCAGTTGTTCATCATCGTAGATGAGAAGTCCACCGTTGACGTCCTTCACAGGACCATCGAAATATTTGCGACCACTTACAAACTCTTTCCTGAAATCATTGCGATCTGCGGCATCTTCTGCTTCTCTGACCAGTGCAATAGCAAGTTCTCTCTTGTCATCGCGTACACTACGCCTAAACTTCTCGATATTTTACTCAGTATCGTAGTTCGAGCGCGTCTTGCTGGCCATAGCTCACAGCAGTTTGTAGAGCCTTCAACTCCTTTCGTTCATCTATCCTCTTTCATGAAGTTGCAGAAATTGACGAACCTCCCACCATTACCGTTGCGGTCGCCAAGCCCGTGTTTCCCCATTACATGTCCGAGCAAGGATGTTGCCAGATTCCACTTTGGTATTCAGATCACCCATCACGATCACAATGTCACCTTTAGGAAGCCCTGCCTGAAGTACGTTTGACTGCTCGTAGAAAGAATCCTTCTCCACTATACCGGAAGTTTCCGTTGGTGCGTAGCATTGTACAATTGTGATGCTCTTTAACGTGGCCCGGAATCTTGCAGTCTGTCAGGAACCGGTTTCCAGGCTTCACAGGGTCATTGAATCTGGTGGGGTCTTTCCTCAATTCATGGAAGTTTCCGTTGTTCAAATTGTTTATGATTATGTCGTCCTACGCCTCCTTGCCCACGATCACGATCGCATTTCCTTTATTTGCATTCATGTAGAAAATCAGATTTTCCCTGGGGCGCTTGACGATGGCGGCTCCTTTATGCCTTTTTCAATGCCTACGACAATTTTGGCTGAGTCCTTTCTTGCAGTTTTTGCCGATATCCACGATTATGTCCTGTATTAGGAGTTCCACTTCCTTAAGGGGATAGTTCATGCCATGGTTGAGGAGGAACTAGTCTCTTTTGAGAAGCTTTCCTTGGACTTGTTTATTATGAAGTTGTTTATGTTCTGGACTTTGTTTTTCCCCTTTTCTGTGGTGTTCATGTTGGTGAGTTTTGGTGCTTTTTATTTCTTCGTGTGTTTGGTTCCTTTGGAGCTATTGACGAATTATATATATAAAGTTCCTTGAAAACCTTTGAGTTTTTGAGCCTTAAAGTGCTTTTGTGTTTCTTTCTTCCCAGTCTGCCATTTCCTTTTTAATGGACCCCACTAATGGCTAGAATCTATCTAAAGTAATTAGACTCACTTCTTTCCCTCAATTTAATAAGTTTTTCCAATTCTACTTCAACAAAATTTCTCGTCTTGATCCTAATGAACCAATTTCAATGAACGAGTAATAAGTAATAAACGGATCAATTCATATCGCTATATTGAAGCTATTCCCAAGGAAAATAGCAAAATTCTTTCAATTCCGCAAATACTTCAAACAACACTAGAACAATCCTGGAAAATTTCAACCTCTTCACGTACTTCAAATCGAAATCCTTCACTTCTTAATTGGAAAATAAGATTTTTCTCAATTTCCTCCAACAAAGCAGCTTTCGCATGACGGAGCTACCTCCTTTGTTTCGCGCAAACAGAACTTGTCCTCAACGGATTCGAGATGTAAGTCACATCCATCCCTTCCCTCCGTTCATACGACCGGCTAGAAAAAGTATCTGAAAAAGTAAAATGTTTCCGACTCACCTGATAAACGGGTGATGATATGTGAAATGTGTTAGGAATTTGAAACAGAGACAGGAGCATGGTCATGAGAAATTGCCATTTGCCAAAGTGTCCAACTAGGTCACCGATGACATCAGTCTCGTCCATTGATTCGCGTGATTTCCTTTTATCAGGAATCGGTGGAATTGTGTTATCATCAGGCGACATCTTCGATGTGTACATACTGTTACCTGAAAGAGGAAAGATAAAATGAGATAAAGGATGTGAATTTTGAGCCATCAAAGTCGTAATCAGATTCAAGGTTTGTCTATGTCAAAGATAGTGGTTATGTGGTTTACAGAATTGTTGAGTCTATCCAGAATGTGGAATCATTTCTCCAGGTTTTTCTATTGTATCTAAACTTCCTTTGATCCGACCTGCCCGACAAAGGAATGACTGAAAGTCTTCGCCAATCACACCACAGATCCCTAAAGCTTCCTCCACCGAAGCGAGACGTTGAAATTTTCAGCATTCCAAAGATTCCCACAACTAGTGCGATTACAAAGATTTTCTCACGTTACCGAGATGTAAAATGATTATCTTAATTCGATTCGATTCCACGTCTCGCATCGGTGCCGTTCTAATGGTTAGATTAGACAAGAAGACTCATTGGAGCTCATTGGGGTGTCTACAGGACCAAGCGCAAGTATCAATTGGCTACTAGTGATACTGCCGCCTTAGATACTATGTACAATATTAAATCTGAAGGCAGGAATGCTTTCACATTTGGCTGGATACGAAATTCTATTCGGAAAACGGAATTTGCTTCAGTGATTTCACAGATGTATGGACCATGGTATTGTTGGAATTTGCTTGGGGTTATGGTTGGATGCTTTCGAGATTACCCCCAGGAACGCATCGATGTTGATTAGTATTATTTCGTGGGCACCTAGTCCTATTGGTATCACCGTGTTCACACTACTATGCTTCCGTTATTATCGATGGGGGATTTATGAAAGAAGGTAATTTATCTCGGATTATGAGCATCAAATTCATATGAGCAAGGATTATGGAATGCCTTTTGTACTGAGGAATGTACGCATGGTGATTTTGTTCGGAGCAGTGGCGAGTATTATTTGAAATACATTATGGAAATTATTGGCCACATGAGTGGAAAATTGAATTTTGCATAGATGGATTTGTATTTCATATCCTTAGAGATTAGGCCTAAGGCTATGAGGGATCACTTTGTACATCTAACCTTTGAGAATCACGTGAACTATTGAATTTCGGTAGTAGCTAACATGACTAACGCTTCGCTCTGCTTCATCCTCCAAGCTTATCCGAAAGGGAGTATACCGTTAAACCAATTTTCACGTATATTGGCACCATATTACGGATCATTAGCCTACTAACATGTGCTTGGACTTGAAGAAAATGAAATTTTTTTTTTTAATTTTACGGAAAGAAAATTGGAGAATTAACTCAATTACCTGGAAAAATTGCACGAGTGGATACTGAGAAAGTTCAATTTCATTGTGAAGAATTGCAATGAACAATTCAAAGTAGTTTAGGCAAATGTAAGCTGGAAGCAGGACGAACGAAGTGAACGGGGCTACGAATTTGCATGAAGCAGAGCGAGCCCTTGTGAAAATAAGTTACATTATATGACTATGTAACGTTTGTTTGTGGTAGGGTAGCTCCAACAGAGACTTAGACTCCTGTAACGATCTGTCGTTTGACTACCAACTTAACACTTCCCCGTCGTCAGGGAACTAAGCTGGAACTGTTGGTTACATTATTTCGGGCTAGCCCTTCCGTTCTTGCGCCTTAAGAACCCTTCAAATCAGGAAGTTCCTCTCCCCAATGACGGGGGAACTGTTAGATCAAGGAATCCATTGCCATTCGGCCTCTCCACCGGTCGATCTTTTTCGCAACATGAAGAACCCGAACATAATGCGAAACACGACTCCATTTTTCAACGCTCTTCAATATTTTGCCTTATCAATCTTATGCGGCTTCCTTGAGTTTTCTTCCTTGCGTTTATGCATGGCTTTACCCTGCTTAACATAAACGTCAATGGAAATCATTTCATGATCACCATCACCATCATCATCGACGGCGCAACAACCGGTATTCGATCTAGGCCTCACCATCACAGGCATTTTAAACTTAGTGGGATAGGTGGGTACCATCTGCAGGGCTCCCCGTTTCTGTGCTTGCGCAAGACACGATACGCCTTCTTGCTAAGAGTGTCAGCCCGTACCTCTATGCCGTAGAATCGACTGCGCTGCACTCATTAGAAGATGTCACCTGTTAGATGTAAGAACCCCGAAGATTGCCGCTGCTGCTGCTTTGATTTGCCGAAAAAATCTCATCTTTAACTCGAGCGTCAATCCGAGGTACTTAACCATTGGATTTGACTCGCGGATTGATATGGGACGCAAGGTCGGGATTCTCGTTTTAGTCAGGAAGACCATCTCGGTTTTTTTTTCAGCGGAAGGCTGAAACCATGAGCAATCATCTATCCGCTTATACGTCACATTATTATCACAAATCTGCTTTGTGGTTGTTCGAAAGTACGTCCGGAAAGAAGTGCCGCAACATCTTCTACATAGCCGGCCAGGCGCGGTTCTTCTGGCGTGTCGATTCAAACGTTTTCTAGAGGTACAGCAATAGAATGGATTTTGTGCTACCCCGACGTGACCTCCACACATCAGTCTAAGACTTTGACGAGTGTTTTCTTCCGCTTCATTATCGCGGATATAAGCACACCTATCTCAAGCGCAGACTTCTCGTGCCACTAGGCATTGCTAGCAAATCTGCACAACTCATTATCGACTCGATAGTTGTAGGACAGGCGACTAGAGGCCAAAGAAACCTCTTTAGTTGTTATATCGATTATGCCAAAGCTTTCGACAATATCCTGCATACCTGGCTAATCGATGCCCTATGACTGTATCGTATTGATCCCAAACTAATATTTGTTTTTGGCGACAGTCATGGAAGGGTGGCATGCCACCTTATCAGTGCTTTCATCTGAGGATACCAATACCTCAGAGCCCATCCATATACGGAGGGGCATCTTCCAAGGGGAATTCGTTGAGTCACTTCTGCTTTTGCATGGCATTGAGCCCCTGTTCATGGTTATTGAGCGATACTAGACGGTATGGTTTTGCAATCAAATATGGCCTGTTCACGAACCATAAGCCACTTCCCTCTTCTGTGAAATGGAAATCCGTCAAAGCGTCCTCTCGCTAAATTCCACATCTGAGCTTTATGAACCAGTACATTCCCGGCATTCAACATGTCTCTGGAAAGGATAAGTTACCGACGGTTTCTTACCTGTTGCGGAGATCAAAAATCTCGTCACTGTCGATTTTTCGACAATCGCGAAGGGCCACAAAGACAACGCAGTTTTTCAGAGTGTCAGGACCAACCTAAATACACTTTTATAGAGTCTCTTCGGCTTAATGTCCAGTATATACTTCGAAACCTCAGATAAGGGGCCGAAGCTGTATATTCGGACCGATTTCTGCAAGGAAGTATTTCACGGCGTTTACAATGTAGCACACAGAGGCATCTGGATAACGAATCGGTTAGTCATAGCAAAATGTTTCTTACCTTCCGTGAACAAGGCCATTAATTCTTGGGCGAGAGGGAAGGGCATTGCATACTTGAAGTGCAAAACTACAAAACATGTAATGAGAGAAAGAGGCGTTTCCCCTCGGTTGACCTAGCGCTTTCATGCAAGCCATCTCGCTTTGATTGGCACTTTGCGAGATTCCTTGGATTTCAGGTATTTCCTCACAATCATCGATAGGTTCACGCGCTGGCCTGAGGGGATCCCCCTCAAAAATGTTTCTGCACATTCTTGCGCTGAGATCCTCTGTCGAGAACGGATTCCACACTTCGGTGTGCCGGCAGTTGTATTCACCGCCCAGGGAATGCAGTTCGAGTCCATCCTTTTCTCGGAGTCATTCAGACTCCTAGGCTTCAAATTCCCCCGCAGAACCGCGTGCCATTCGCAGTGCGAAGAATAGGATGCTTGAAAGATGGCACATGACACTGAAAGCCGCTATAATGGACCGAGGCGACTCTTCTTGGTTGTAAGCCTCGCCACTCATTTTATCGGCTTTCGCTCCCCAGCGATCCTGTACTCGTCATTAGGTCGAGCTTTAACACCACCGATTTGTTGCGCCTGTGCAAGGGCCTAGCGCGGAGGTTGGAGCCACCACCACCTGCCAATCACGCGGAAAACGTGGCCGACGTACACAGGGATTCCGACTCCTCCTCGTATATACTAATTAGGATGGGCGTTTCCCAAAGGTCGCTGCAGCGAGCTTATGTGGGCCCCTTCGAGATTGCCAAGCGAGGCCCAAACCATTTTAGCTTCGACGTTAGACGCACTTTCAAAAGAGTCTCACTGGTTCGGCTATAGCCTTTCTTCCAGGAAGAAAGCATAACAGTCACTCGAACTATTTTTCTTGTTGTGCTTGTCTCAGCTCTGATTGTGGGGACAAAATCGAATCTTAAGACCGGGGGATTAAGTCTACGAGACAGGCATTCACGTTAAACCACCAGGACGTAACTTTCCTTTTAGTCTGGTCGTCTGAGGTGGCAACGAGGTAGACGGGGCAGCAGCCCTATCGGCCGAATCAGCACCAAGTGACCGAAAAGAACTTCCATGAGGTAGCACCGGGGAATGCTGTATTCACATTTCCTTGCTGGTCGCCAACTGCATTGGCGAATGCTCCAAGGCTTAATTAGGACGATCGGACCAGAGCCTGCATGAGACTTATCTGAAGTTGCTTTGGCTATAAAGCCTCTCCAGAGGTTATCTGGTACCATGGGAACCGGGGTAACCGTCTAAATTCACAAGTCTCAGGTGAATTCTTGACCCCGTTTCAGTCCGATTATAAGCGGTTGGTCCTCTAGTGGGAGTTTCATGGAGGTTGTGGCTAAGTACAAATGAAAAGAGACCTTCGGGCCTCAAACGTGGAGTTGCGTTCCTTAGTTCAGTAGAGATTGAGAGAGGTAAGTCTCGCATCTACCAGCATGGATCTGCTGAGCCCTGCATTCAGTGTAGACTAGTACTGTTGTTGCTTGTTACAGCGGGGCTCTGATTGTGGTCACAAAATCAATCCGTGTCTTGAGAAGACCATGGGGTTAAACCACCAGGACATAACTTTCATTTTAATCTTAGAATGGTCGCTGTGTACATTGAAAAAAGTTTTGTAATTTCCTCTGTTCAAATTTCCTGGTGATAGAACTTGGTTTTTTTACGATTTCGTTCTCCTGCAAAAAAATAGTTTGTAAAGAGACGAGAAAGGAGCTTTCCTTTATGGGCTAAAATTTTTTTGTTAAGAAATCCACTTGAAGAAAGCACGCTTAATAGGACAGTTGTGTTCCATCAAAGATTCATCTCATCCGTCAGTTCATCCCTACGTGGCAAGAAGAATATTCAATTTTTAAATTAAATGAGCCAAGAGATTACCGTTTCACACAATGGTAGGGCAAGCAGTGTTGAGAAGCTTTTGTCCCTTTGTCCGACAGAGCAAAAGGAAGTTGTGAGTCGGAATAGGCTATAATTCACTGGTTCAAGTAATCGGAATCTTAGATATGTTGGGCCCCAAGTGGGGCGTCATTTCTAATGACAAAATGTGCTATGGTCATTCGATAAGCTCGCGCGAATCCCCTTGTTCGTTTAATTTTCAGAATTCGTTGCGAATCCATGCACCGCAAGGAAACGTGAATTCTTGTATATTGACACGTGAGAGACTGAAGTGCTGAAACGTCGTTCCCATTTTCCTGAGCCTGGGTAGCACAAAAGCAGAACACTTCGATGGAGCTTCAGTATTTGCGGGCGGATCTTCACGGTGAATTATGCCATCTTCTTAGGATTTTGGTCGCCTCCGACCATTCAGAATGGTATTTTGATCATCGACGTCATTACAGATCTTAAAACGACCGCAGTTCCTTGAGATTACAGTGAAATAATTTTCAGCGGTGGGTTTGTCATAGAAGGTAGATCGGGCTCAGAGTTGTTCTCGGAAAACCTGATTGCCAAGTGGACCTAACCAAGCTATATGTACTCCTATGCTTCAGATCAGAAATTCCAACCGTCCAAAAACGCATTTCCTTTCACTATCAGCACCGGAGGTACCTGAACATGAATACTACCTTTCACATTACTGCAGCCATTCATGCATTGCTCAATCTCTTCTGCAAATTGCACTCAACTTGCATGTTGACTTTCGGTTGCATAAAACTAAACATCATATTGCCCCGTCTGTATTGCACTTAATTCCTCGATCATGTAGAGATGTGGACCGTCTGGACATGATTCAGCTGAAGCTAAATCGCTAGATTATCTGGCTGACATTTGCACTCAGTAAATTGGATTACTTGAACCATTAGATCGTGTCTGCAGACTAGAGAGTCCTTGTTCATAATTGTCTGATCGAAAGTGCATAAAAAGTTCGCTTGTTACGGATGCAATACGTATGAGGTTGTACGTCGTACGAACATTGTTGCTGATGGTGTCGACGACTTGACGCTAGGCTAATTAATGGTACGCTATTTGTCATATGCATATGTGGGTACTTTTATTTATTGCATGAGTCTAGTGTGAATTTACATGAGTTGTCTCGCTACCAGCAAGAAGTGAGTTACCATATCAAGCTATTTTGCCGCCTTTACTACAGCTGCATATTGAATTTGGGGCGAAGAATTCTTACCCTTACCCCGCAAGATAGTTGACTCCTTTATAGTCACCATTTTTAAGAGCGAACAGTACCTGATTAAAGATTGATGATATACAAATGAACCTACTAGACTTCGTCGAACAATTAATGGCTATAAAATGGTAAAACGTGGCATGAACATGCCGCTTATATTAACAAAACAGCAAAAGCTCATTTATAAAACAGACGCCTCCTACCACGTCGTTGACGTGTCCTTGGGGAGAGTACTAGCCACAGGTGACACGGACGTGAACGGCTACTTGAACTAGGAGCTCTGTGGTTGGTCTTTTTCCAACACGAGTTTTAGCTGTGCGCTGGTTGTCTTCTATCAGCTCCAACACACCTTGTAATGTCATTACAAATGGCGCCCAACGTGGGACCTAACCTTTCCGATCACTTGAAACAGTGGAAGGTAGTCTATTCTGGCTCACAACTTTGTTTTGATCTATCTGATAACTTCTCAATATTGTCCTCGGCTAGGCGCCACGAGCGCTTGACTTCGCCTTTCAAGTTTAGGTTTGACACCTTTTCCCCATAAGTAAGTGTTCATAGGCCTAATTTTCCCATCCCACCTTTTAGAGTGGAGCTTTCTATCCTGTACTCGATAGAGTACTTTAAGAGCTGGTGTGTTGTGTTTACCTTTGTCTTGTGTCTCGTAGGTGATTGTCTTCCAGAAGTTTTTGGACCTACAGGCTTCTGCGGTTGTATGTTGAAAGGTATTGCTGTCCAACTTGCATATGAAGCGATAATCTCTCCGCTCATTTAATTGAAAAATTGAATATTCTTTCTTCTTCGTCGGGATATGACGTGTGAGATTAATCTTTGATGGAACATGGAGGCAATGGACTAAATGTCGTGCCATTCCGTCCTTAGTGATTCATCTCCACTCCGTCCTCAGTGATTCATCTTCACTTTGTTCTCAAATTTCAAACGGAGCTCATCTGAGCGTGATCTTTCGACGCATCGAAACGATTGACACTGGCATGAGGCCACGGAGAGAGATCCTGGGGGTTGGGTTGATTCTTCCACGTATGATGTAAGGGCGACGGACACTTATATTGCTGTCACTGGTTGAGGGATTGGTTCAAGAGAGAATGGTTGTTTTTCGCGCATCGACCCCGTACACACACCCAGTGCATCAGACTTTTCAGCATCGGCCTGCTTATACTCGTACAGAACATTTTAATGACAGACGTGACGATGGACGAAATATGACAGATTTGACGGTAGATCCGGATCCGATAATTTATAAAGACATAACGACAAATTCAGACGTAACTACGCGTACAATTATAACGAATCGGACGATGAGGGTTCGTTTTTGGGATGCCAGGCACACAATTATAGCATCCTGGGAGCTGGTTTTTGATGGCATACTGACGTCTTTGCCAGTCAACCAATTCTTCTTCCAGATGCTTTGACATACTCAACCCCGCAAGGGGATTTCGGTCTGCTGTGCACCCTTTTCAAAGACAGAATGGTAGATTGGTACTGGGACTACCACCAGTCCGTCGGACAAATCGACTGGACATTCTTTCCGTGAGGCTTTTCGTCTGCAATTCAAGAACACACAAACTGATGCGAGAACGCGCGCAAGGTCCATCCGAAGGACAACAGGATAAATTGGTAGAATTGCTGCGTCGTGGGCTGAGACTCGATATTCAGAGGCAACTTCTCTACTTTTCGGCTAGTATAGCAGAGCCTATTTTTAATGGAGCGTCTCTCAAACAGGTACTCTAACTAATTGCACAGGAGGTGGACGTGAAGTGCAACTCAGGAAATCCCGACCCTGAGAATCAAGATTTGGGTTTACATTTGGTCTGTTAAAATTGTCGATAGATTGTACGAAAACTGTTTGGAGAATACCAAAGTCTTCTGCTATGGTTGTGGCCTTCCGAACACGCATAAACCCTTGTGTCCAAAATGTCGAGCCCAATCCCAGTCATATGGGCGTACCAGCATCGGATGCACATGATTGTGTGGATATTACGATGTCTTCCATGGTAGCTCCGAAAGTTGTCGTGTTGAAGCGGTCCGATATTTTAAGTAAGATCTACCCGGATTTAACCCCACCACTTATTGTTCCTAGGGACACCGATGCTTTCGATTCTGAGACCGTTTTATGTGAGACTATAGCGGCCAGGGAAGGGCCAGGGAACCACCTAGCTATTTCAATTGTAAAAATGCGCTGTCCTATTGACAAATAAAACATGGGATTTTCGTGATCCATATTGTTGTCCAAGTAACATTCCTGAAACCTTGAAGTCACCAGAAATCATCCACTTATGGTCGGAGTGTTTGATAAGTTAGTGGAAGATTTCTGTAGCTCTTTTTGAAGTAAACAGGATAGCTAACTGACAACGGAGCGAATAACTCCCATCATGCAACAGAATTCTCGAGAATCGTTCCTGCGTCCTGGAGGTTGCTTTATTAAAAGCATTTCTGAACATAAAACCAAACTCACGCTTGTAAAAGCCAATTTTCAATACAGTTTAGCAACCCACTCCCCGGAAAAGTATAGGGCTTTTTTCATTGGTACGCTTGGGTATGAATTGTTTCTGGCTGCCGTCCGTCGATCTTTATTTTTCGAGCAGAGATCATACGCTGAGGATCTCCTTGCTGAGATGGATGAATTTATGTGCGTCATCCACCAGGCCATCCGTGCTGGCAGACAACTCATAATGGAAGTACGAGTGAAGAACGACCAGTCTAGAATACATTTGCAAGGGGTTCTCGGCGGATCTTCCCAATAATCAGTGATGGGTAAAATTCGACAGCAGCCCAGATTGTGATGACTAGGAAATAAATAGAAAAAAAGATTAAATCTAGGCTAATTTGTTGTCATGGAGAAAGACTATAAGTTTGGAATCTTAAAAGAAATCTCAGATTCTAGAACTTTTAGGGTAAAATATTCTCGGAAGGCTATACTGCCCTAATGATGGGTGGTAGGAATTGGTTACACAAAATTTAGGATTCGGGACTAAATGAATGCAAAATGCCGTTTTGGGAATGATACTCTTTTTGACTCCTTAGTTGATTAAACATTCACGAAATAGTGGACCATGGAGATGTTTGATGATCCGTCATTTGATGAGATGAGATATGATTCCAAATACTGAATATCTTGGACCAACGAGGAAACCAGCGTTTTCAAATAAGATTTCTCGGCATAGTACTAGCTCGTGGCGAAACCTATGCAGACATGATGACAAAATTTAAGGCCATAGCAGATTAAATGTCTGGCATTGTCTCACAAGGTATTAACGAACTCATTTTCATACACTGGGAAACCCACTGGACTTAGTGCCAACGGTAGGGTTTTTATAGCCTTTCGGCAAAATGATATTTGAAAGTGGGAAAGTATGATTTGCTTGGCTGATCAGTACTAGCATTCTGAAAATTTGGATCGTTTCGTTCCTAGATTGGAGAAAATACCGGCCAGCCATGGGCAATACTTTGAAACAACCAGTTTTCGGCAATAAGGCCTGGAATTCGGGAACAGAGCGATGAACACAAAATTATGCGAGCTTTGAAGATTTTTCATGTGAATTTCTTATTTTCTATATCCAATTTTCAGATATTTCTTGCAGAAAACAACACTGTCAACCTATGGGATGCACTTATGAACAAGTGCGTTCCATTCAAAATACGCAACAACAAACTGAATTAGCAATGCATGCATTTCATGCAAAAACATCTACACATCTGAAATGTTTAGAATTGTTCACCAATAGATTGAAGTGCGCACTTTTGCTCATCTCCTCTGACACTAATTAAAATCGTTACGATAATTGCAACCAATTAGTCTTTTCGCACTTTCTCACGAATTAATTTATGCTGACATGGACGAGTTGGTTTTGTAGCGCTTCGTTATTATATGTGTGTAATTGGTGTTTATAGGATGACGTGCAGTTGTAGTCGATACGCAGAGGAGGTGATATTGGATTACAAAGGTCATCAGAATGTACGAGCACTCGTATTATACGAGATTTGTTTACTAGAAATGTGTCGATGATGTTTCCTAAAAAGCTTATCGAATAATGACAAGTGCTAAGTTCTCGAAATAATTTTGGTTGCTCTCAATAAAAACTCGGGAAGTTAAAGTAGGAGCGGCAAAATGTGTTGTGTCCAAGGACAGATTGCAATTGGGATTATAATACTATCCTCGTTACGTTATCGTTACAAGTAATTAAATCTAAATTCCAGAAAGGTTGTCTTAACCTTCGTCAGCGCACAGGCCACAAATTCGAACATGTGTTGATGAAAAGGCGAAAGTGGCAGTAGATAGGTCACATATTAAGGAAAGGCGACAAGTTCATTGTTAGCTACGCCATACTGTCCGCTATCTCTAGATGGCCGACGAGTGTGGCTCTTTTCTCCTCTTTTAAACTTCCAGTAGGAGTTCTATAGTTAAGGGTATCCCAAATATAATACGGTCCAGAGATGATGGGAATTATCGAAGCTCTAAGGTTACGTCTTATAACTTCTGTCAGCATTAGACAAGATTACGATTTGCAGTAGTTTTCCTTGTCACCACGTTTCAAGCGGCATCATATACGAATTTAACCCATTTTATTTTCTTTCTCTATTTTGAGGTTTTAAAGATGGCATCTTCGGGGCTTTCAGCAGTTCTTCGTTTAGGGGCTCAATCCCTCGCGAATTACAAAGGCAACGAGTGGGGAAGGAGTCTCAAGATCGCTGCCCATATCCCTAAACTAGTTAGCAAAACTGCTTTAAAACTTAGTCCGATAGATATTTCTTCCGAGCTAACTGTCGTAGATACGGACAGGTCTGCACAGTCACTGTGCCATGTATGTCACGGCAAAATGTTATATGGAAAGCCGATAGATTCTATTGGCTGTGCCAAATAGTTATGTACCGCAACCGTGCATCTTTGGACCTATTTCTAAAAAATCTTCAGAGCAGACATTTTTCAGTCACAACAGAATACTCCAATTACTGATTCCCCTCAGGAGGAGGAGAAAGCAATAATCTTAACCTATGCTTAAAACTACTTAAAAAAGAAAAGTTTAAAGGACTAAGCTGTTGTGCGTTGTAACTTCGGCGTTGATGATGATGATGAAGACAATCACAGTTACGGGAGGGTGACCAGAACATGGAGCAGCACTCGAGGGTATTCCTCACGAAGGAATTGAAGAGAGCTAAGTATAAAGCTTGACAATTTTGCTGCTCGATTGGTGACTTCGAAGCGTTGGGTGTCAGAGCGGAGCTTATTGTCGACAGTGACTCCGAGGTCTTGAATGGAATTTAAGCAGGATAAGAAATGTCCGTTAAGAGAGTAGGAGAAAGAAGTGGGTGAGGATTTTAGGGAGTAGAACATAGAGTGACAGTTTCTGACGCTTTGCGCTAAAACATTAGTCGAGCACCAACGAACCAGAATGTCTAGGTTAGATTGAAGGGAAACACAGTCCATAGGCGACGATATAGCGGAACACAGCTTAAGGTCGTCTGCATAGAGCAAACAGGGACAAGTAAGGAGGGGGGGGGGGCAGTTGTTAATCAAAAATAAAAATAACGAAGACTCAGAATAGTTCCTGTGGGACGCCAGAGGAGGGGGAGAAGGAGCGGGAAGTGCAGCCGTCAAACGAGACACGGCAGCATCGGTTGGAAAAGTAAGAGACAAGCCATAAAGCAAATGGGATGGGAACGCTTAGAGACGATATTTTGGATGGAAGTATCTTTTGATTCACATTGTCGAAGGCTCTAGCGAAATCAGTGTAAATGGTATGTAGTTCTTGACATTTGGCGACAAAGTTGGTAAAGTCAAGCGTGTTGCTCTCTATGTGGGCCGGCAACCAGTCGTTGACATATCTTTCCAGGATTTTGGAACAGGAGGAGAGGAGGGAAATAGGACGGTAATTCTCGGTAAGCGTACGATCGCCACTTTTGTGTATGGGGATGATGAGAGCCTCTTTCAACAAGCCGGGAAAATGATTCTCTTCGAGGCTTTTGTTGAAAATAAGTGAGATGGACTTACTAGTTTTGAGCAAAAAGAGGTTTGGAAGACCATCGTAACCAGGTCCGACATTGGCTTCAAGTTTGCCAATGAGGTACTCGACAAGGACAGTGGTAAGAAGGGGAATGGTAGGCGATGCGGGCCAGGCTACATCCACTATTGGGGCCGATTTGGAGGAAGGAGGGGGAACATACACTGAGGAAAAGTAGCGGCAGAGTAAATCACAAGATACCTATGGGGAGTTAGCTGAGGAGCCGAAGATTTTAATGGGCGGAGGGTAAGACAGCGGGAGTTACGAATGTGGGACCAGAAAGGTTTCAGGTCTCCGCGCTTCAGTGAGTCTTTGTTAATAATAGTATCACTTCCACCAAACTTTTCAATATCATCATTCATATCAAAGCGTATATTATTGCATTTTACGGATCCAAAATGAACTTGAACTTGAATGAACGCAGAGTATTTTCAAAATATTATTAACTTTACTTGACCAGATGTCGTAACCAAGAATATTTTGAGGCATAAATATGTGCATGGACCATATAGTGTTTTTTTTTCTGATTTTTCAGTTGGTTTTCTTTAAGTAATTGACCTTATTTGACTCCCGAAATCTTCCCCTTTTCGATCAATTCTAAAACTAATACCTGCTTTTCATTTGATACTCCACGATGTAAAAAAATCTTACACCCCTCTTTTACGGGTATCAACGTAATTCATTGCGTGCAAAAAGAGAGACTACAAGCTCTTAAGTATGTCCCTTATAGTAAGCCTATTCGGAGATGAAAAACTATCCCAGTCGGAACAATCAGGAGCTGAATTATATCATGGCGAACTCCAGGGCTCGCTCGATATTTTTTCGACCACAGTACATAGGAGAGCCCATCCCACAATTCAATCTCTATTATCGAAGCTGGAGCTAATTTTTCCGGGGTTGAATTTTCTAGAAGATAGGAAACGTTCAATATCCTCAGAATGTAAATATTTTCAATACCGGCAGGTAGCCCTTCAGAAAGTGTCCGGCAAATTAACTAGACTCGGTACCTATTGCTTAATTACTCCTTGGGTATATCACGGGAAGAACAGGTAGTTAGGCACTACATATGTGCTGGTACATTCTTTTCATGACGGGTAACTAGATCAAATAATATCTTAGAAGTGCGGTGAGTATGGTCAAACGTAAACATCTAGATTGTATAATACTTAGGGAAACCTGGCAGGGCCAGTAAAAAGAATCTCTGCAGCTGACTGAAAGACTGCATAGATAATTTTTCTTTTAAAAGCTTTATTCGAATTCGGGCAATATATATATATCTATAGATGATGAATAAAATCATGGCCTCACAGCTCCGTAGTTTGAATAATCCGCCCTCTTTTCAAATAACGTCGATTTGCATAGTGCTCTTTGCTATACTTCAGTCGTCTTCCTCGAATTATCTGGTACGCTTTGCTAGTTCTCCTGATAGTATTACGATAGAAATTCGGTTGTTCCAGAATGCTCGTTTCGATGACGGTATTCTCCGTGAAAGTCGAGTTTTGCTCTTGATAAAAGACAGATGAATCATAACTCCGGCATTCTGTGTCTTCGCTCTCATAATGACGATCTTCGGCTTCTACTTCTTTTTGAATATCGTTAACTGGGGTTACAAGGTCACTCAATTTATTGTCTTGCTCTTGCACCAGTGACCTGAGGTGTTCCATGCGAATTTCGTAATATCGTTCATAGCAGGTAGGGCAAAAGTCGCCGGAATTTTGAGTATGGGCAGAATTGATTTTAGACATTTTTGCAACTTTGTATTCTTAGGTTGAAGTGGAGGGACTAATTGTGTTGTGTCAACAAGTAACCTCTTTTATTTACTCTGTTTTACCTGTAATTAAGGTTTAGGTCAGGAGACATATTTTAGGTCAACAGTCACATTAAATAGTAATTGCTCCTCGGACAGGGCATATTTTACTTCGATATTTAAATTATCTCCTAATAACATCCCTTTCAAATCTTCGAAACACGTTCAGATGATATCATTGGTGGTGGAACCAAACAGGGAGAAGATTCTAAAAAGTTCAAGCACAATGGATCAGGAACAAAAAAACCAAATAACATCTACACAAGCTGATGCACTGAGGGATGAAAACTTTTGTACTCAACAAGAAGATAGTAAACCTCGAATTGTTGGTGAAATTTTCAAAGAGACAAGACAATGTAAATTAACACGAGGTAAACGGTTAATACAGAGCTCACAGTATTATGAAAACCGAAGAAAAACGTTAGCAGAAAATAAGGACTCTCATGTTTGTATATTAAGGCAGATTTTTGTAAATTTAAAATTTATGAATAAATAAATTAAGTTTGTATTCGAATTTCAAGTTGTTTGATTTTCTTCTATATTCGCAAATTTGGGATATTCCTCTGTCTTAGCATCTTCTACCGATAATGGTTGAGGATGCCCTTTACGATGGAGGCCTCAAAATGCACCGCCTCCTTAGGATCTGAGGCAAGAGGGGTATCATTTGGAGATGTGATCTGTCAAGAATGTTTCGTCTCGATTCCAGCGCTCGAGTCGTGAGTTTTCTGGCCTTGCGTGTGCTTTCCCCTAGATTACTGTTTTTCATTTAAAACTTTTGGGGCACCAGATCAAGGACACAGGAAATTTTGTTGCAATATGAAATGATATGATTTCAAAAGAACCCCTTCCTATATTTACAACCAACAAGTGCAGAGGCGTGAAGTGCTTGTCGGCGGAACACTTCAAAGACGCTTCACTTATTGTTTCAGAAACAATGCCAATAGTTTCCATATTCCCTCAAATTGTTGCCTTCTTCGATAGATATTGATCTGATTGGCCGCCATCCCAGACACTTCGCCGGTAATATAAAGTGAAAATGGTTTCCTATTTTCTTTGAAAGTCTCTATTTGTTTATGGTTGCCATACATCCCTTGGTGGGATGTAGCACGTCAACCACTTCTAGGCGCCATCGCTCGCAGTTAGTTGAACTGCCCTTCAGTTCGCCCCCACGACTTCCCGAGACGCTTGTACTCCTTCTCTACCGTTCCGCGCCAAGTGCCCTTGGGGATAACATTACTGGTAGAGGAAGCTTTGGTTTCCAGCCTAGAACCCACGAGTTCTCTGAAAATCCAAGACTTTGCCTGCCTGACGGAAAAGAACGAGCTAGAAGAGTCCATAAAACGCGAATGTCCAGAGGTAACTAATATTGGAATTGGTATCACCTCTGCAAACTCTCGGGGTCAAAAACTCGCTGTGGTGGAAGTTGCGGAGCAATACGAAAGGAAGCTTTTCAACAGCGGGAAAATCAAAATTGGTTGGGTGATATGTAATGCAGGCCGATCCAACCAAATGTTACAAATGTTTGGATTATAGACACATGTCTGCAATCTACCGAGGACTTAACAAAAGGGCAACATGTTGCAGATGCGATTACAGGCCATAAGGGGAATACCTACAACGAAAAGGAAAGTTGCGTTATATGCACTAATTGTGGTACGTCCGGTGAGAACATTGCGGACGCAGGGCGGTGTCCAGTCTACAAAGCAAGGGGTGCAACTACTCACGATTTGCTGGCGCAGTTCGTTGCGGAAATTAAACTCTGATATAGTATACATCAGTACCGAAACAGGGACCCAGCATCATGGCACTCCGAAATATCAGGTACCGCTGCCACCTGGAGTCGGGACCGCACCCATCTTAGGATTCTTGGCCAGGGTCGACGGCACGATTTTGCCTGGATTCGGTGTTTCGAGCTAGCGTTTTTCAGTGTCTATCTAACGCCGAACATGAAGATGCCGGACTTTCAACGCAGGCTTGAAGCTTTGGAGGACGCTATCTTCGGCACAAAGGGGCAGATCCTGGTTGGGGTGACTTCAGTGCCAGAGCACTTGAATGGAACATCACTCACACTCCAGGGAGAAACGAATTCTTGAAACGGTGGCGAGAACAAGACTTGTATTTTTAAACACCGGATCCACTCCAACGCGGCGTCCGGGCTGCGAGCGAAGCATTCCCGACATAACCTTCGCGTCGGAATCATACGTGTCGCTGAGAGGCTCTTTCTGTGCGTGAAATGTTGCGAGAGTCAGCACCGGCAGGTTTGTCGAAACTCTTGCAACAGGTGGGGTTGCGCTGGAATTCATTCTTGGAGGGGGAATGGGGACCCGTGGGGTCCGGTTACAAAAACGGGGTCTTGCGAAAACCCTGTTCATTTAAGGCCGAATAGATGGACCGCATTGTACAGGCACTATTTGCTGCGCGCTCCGTACGGGATGATGACGGCACTGCAGATAGCGTCGAGGGCTGCCTACTTTTCTCTATAAAAGAGTTGGACTCGATGGCATTTCAGCAGAGATATACAAACTGGTGCTCCAACATCGACCAGACCTATTGTTTGGCGCATTCAACACTTGCAGGGCAGCAAAGGGAGTTTCTGTCTTCATATCGACCACTTTGTATGCTTAACATTGTTGGGAAAGTGCTCCAAAATCCCATCAAAAATAGACTTGCTGAAGCGATACGTACTGCTGGAGACTTATACCCACGGTAGTTCGACTTTAGAGGGGCGAGGTCCACAGTTGATGCTGTCATGCAAATCGTGGATGCCGTTCGTCGAGCGGAGACACACAGCCGCCGATTTCGACGGGTGGTGCTCCTCGTAACGCCTGACGTCAAAAATGTCTTTAATTCCGTAAGATGGAAATACATTCTAGGCACATTATGCAATAATTTCTATATACCGAACTATCTCTTACGAATATTGAGGGATTATCTAAGGAACCGCTCCCTGGAATGAGATGCTAGAGGGTCAGAGGACGATGGAGATCACGTTAGGAGCAGCACAGGGATCCATCCTAAGATCGGCCTTCTGGAAAGCTTCCTATGATAGCCTGCTACGACTCGACATGCCAAAAGAGTCGCGCCTGGTCGCTTATGCAGACGATGTTGTGCCACTTGTTGCGGGACGCACAGTTGAACAGGCGCAAAGCAGACTTGACATATCCATGTGACAGGTAAGCGGATGGACGACTACTCATGATTTCAGCTTTGCGCTGAAAAAGACAGAAGTAGACAAGTCGCTCCATATCGATTGCCGAGTTGATTATTGAATCAAAACCAGAGGTTAAATGCCTTGGTTTAAAGCTCGACTTGAAGATGAGGTTCTTTGAGCAAATCAAAGCAGTAGCTGGTGTCGCGGACTTGAGTCGTCTAATGGCGATCTATTAGGAGACGTCTTCTTTTGGGAGTAACGCAGTTCGTTCTGCTCTATGGTGCGGAGGTATGGGCTGTTGTCCTTGAAAAGGAGGTGCACCGTAAGTGCCTTGCTTAAATGCGGACACGGTGAGCTTTGTGAGTCTGATTATCGCACTGTCTCAGAACCGACCGTGATGGTCATTGCGGATATAATCCCTGTTGCCCTCCGAAAATTTAAGAGAGGTAGTTGTCCGTCATGAACATCAATGAACACTTGCCGAGTGGCAACTCTCTTGGGAAAATTAGTGGTGATATTGATTACTTCCTTACCCAAATTCTAAGTGGGGATGGAGGTTTTCAGTTTTATCTGCACGACATTGGGAAGGCGCAATCTCCTGATTGTGTGTTCTGCAATGGAGTGGCGAACGACGCTGAATACACCTATTTTTCTAGTGAAAGATGGGGCGGCTTTCGTCAAGAGTTTTATGCAGACGCAGGGGAATTCTCTCCAGACAACATTGTCAGAGAGGTACTGAGGAGCGCTGGTAGCTGGTGTCGTGTTTCACATTATGTTCAGCCTCTTCTTATTGCGAAGAAAATTGAGTTCGACCGCCGCAGGGACCGGGTGGTAAGGGGTTTCTTGAACTAATCATTTCCTGCCTCCCTTCCCCTCTTTGTAGTGGAAGGAATTCGCTGATTTGAAGGCCGAAACCGGGAGAGCTAGCTGGAAATAATGTGTCAAACGGTTGCGGCTAATTCTCTGATGACAGGAAGATGTTTAGTTGGTAGTCGGACGGCATACTATTGCGAGGCTCAAACACTCTGTGCATAAACGCATTCACTTTCCCTACTCTTCAAAAAGGAACTCACGACGTAGCACACATGTTAACTATCGCATTCGTGCATTATTGCATTAAGTTAAGTTTATCCCAGTCGTTTAAAGGATACTTGCACTGTTTGTCAAGAGCCACATTAAATGAGGACTGCTCAATCTATTCGATCTGCTGTGCGATGACTGAAAGTGGAATGCTACTGATCAAAGATGGAGAAAGATTGAGCAATCTTATTGTGCCCACTCTTAAAGATACGCAGATTTCGAAAAAGAGCTACTAAAATCATTTCTCATTTTTTGAAGGACCCGAAATGGCACTAAGGTGTGAAAACTCGGGTAGCACAATTGGAAGACCACAAAGTGGTTTATCGATTCTAAAAGTTTATATGTCAGGAAGATAACCAACTGAATTGTCTCTTAAAAACACAGAGTTTGTGAGAGGAATTTTCTCTGAATGTGGGCCTTAAAGTCAGTATCAGGCATCTTTCAGTCCATTAATGATGGGCAGTACTGAAAGAATGCCTTGTGCTCCATCACTTGAAATCACTTGCCTGCCGGGATCGCCTACAAATTCCGTAGATATGTTTTGAAAGATATAATTTGATTCGTTCAATACCTGGTTAGGTTCGCAATGCATAAACTTAAAAACAAATCAATAAAAGCCATTATGCATACGGAGCAGATACTTGGGATTCTGTTCCCTTCATTTATTTATAAATCCATAAAACACATAGAAATACCATGAAATGAAAATATTGGATATTTGCATATCAGAATTTATCTGATTTCAATCCCAAGATAATTTTTATTTATTCCAAATCGATTTATTCGGATGGAGTTAAAAAAGAAATCTGCGGTTCGTCATGTTTCACACAATCTAGAATATTTATTTTGCTGCACGCGCTCCATAAAAATAATTTTTTGTATAAAGAATTCCGCATGCATTTTTGTTTATTTGCTTGTGGGTTAATGAAACATTTTTTTTAATTACAGGAAACTTTGTTATTGTTAGGGGGGTTGTTATAAAAATCGAACACACACGTTGCATTCCGATAGAAATGGCTACATGAAACAGAATACGTAGTTTTGATGATGGGGTTGATTGTTTACCATTGAATGGTTTTGGATAATTAAGAGTTTTATGTGGGATTTTTTTTTTCAGACTATCAAGGATCCACAGGAATTCAGTGTTTGGTGCAATTTTTTTTCGTAATTAGTTTATTTTTCGGCTTTATTTGTGTGGAAAGGAAAATTGTGTAGCTGATAGTCTGGCTTTTATTTTAAATAGTCAAAAGAAAAGCAGACCATTTTTATAAATAACGAATCGATACTAGCCTTGGAAGTCTTAAAAAAATCGGACTCGAATGTGCGTAGTTTAAGAAGATATTCAATATCTCTTTCTGTTCCTGTTAAAAAGCGAAATCGGCTTGTTTTGATTCGACATGAGTATAAATATTCAAATTATATGGACTGAGCAGTATCCCTAGTACTTTATTGATTGGAATTTGTTATTTTTAAGTGACAAAAAATGTTGACAGTGCAGTCACAAAATTTTGAAAAATAGATATTTTCCATACGCTTCTCTTCAATTCATCATCATAACCGGTTTGCGGCCTCACTCTGCCACCATTAGAAACTCCAATCATCCCATATAGAAAAGTTGCGATTTTGCCCAGGACATAGGCAACTCATCAAACACTGCCTCACCTCTGCCTTGGCATAAAACATCCGGCACCCACTTGGGTCACGTTTCTCTCAAAGCAGAGGTAAAGTAGCATCTGATAAGTAGGCTTTGTCCTAGACGAAACTTATCTATATGTTCCAAATCTGATCTCTTAATTTAGGTGACCTCCTTCCGACACCTTCACTTCCCCCCTTTTTAGCTGGCGATTGTCAAGTCCGTTTACTCGCTGGTAAGTTACAGCTCTCATCCCGTGATCTGCGCCACCACAGTCTAATGATATCTCTGCTTCTGGGTTTGGATGACCTAGTAGTTTAGCATTCTTATGATCTGATTTGAATTTTTCGAACGCAGCTACTACAGAGTCGGTCCAGAGGATCGGAGATTTGTCGCCTTGCCATGTGTAGAAATGCCTTCAACGGCTTCTGTATATTGGCTGCATGAGGTAGACTTCTTCGGTAGAAATTCTGCATCCTGAGGAATCTTCGTACCTGCGTTATCATCCCGGCATCACAAAAACACATTCGAGGGAATTCGAACAATCCAAATGGCGTTATAATTGATGTTTTGAATATGTCAGTAGCTGTTCTTGGAATCTTGAAGTAAGCTCGTTCCTGATCGAATTTAGAGAAAATATGTTTGCCGTGTAGTCTCATGATGGGCATGAGGGGGCATGTTGGGCACACCCTACCTATCAGGTACTGATGAAATTCCTTCGTGCTTCTGAGTCCAGTTGATGATGATAGTACTATTACCCATCGTACAATTTGGCGTTGTTTCGATGGAGCGTTCTCAATCGTCCTCGGAGCTGTAGTTGGGCAATTTCCTGGTGGAGTTTTGCTATATCCGCTTGCCAAGCTGACACGATCTTCGTGGGTTGTACTGCGCGGAAAACGCTCGCAACCAGAGGTCTCAGCTGGCGGAGAAATTGAGAAGGTTTCTCATCTCCAATTTGTCGGTCTTCCAGAAGTCCTCTGATCCGCTTGCCTTCAGAGTCCGTGTAGATTCCGATCAATTTATTCTTAAGTTCATTGTAGTTTTGTTAACACATTGGCGTCGGTATCTTGTCTGGAACAAATGGCGTGAGTGAAAACTGGTGACCGTAGCGCTATTTACTCGTAGCAGCTAAACATTGAACTCCAGTTTCTGTATCCGCTGGTGTGCGTGGGAGCATTTCCGGCAACTAGTGGTGCCGTCGGCTATTGTGTTAAATTCAATATTTTTTTTTATTTTGAACCAATGGGTAAGCACATCAGGCATATACAGATGTGCTTCAACCACCAAAGGAATCAGATGGGTCAGAATATTGCTATTCTGACCGACAGCCAAGCGGCGGTCAAGGCACTTAGGTCTAACCAGTTTAACTTCAAACTGGTGTGGGAATGCCTTCAGAGACTGAATACGCTCGCATCGCACAAAAAGGTCTGGATACTTCAGGTTCAAAGCCATGTTGGGTTAGAAAGTATCGAACCAGCGGATGAGCTGCCCAGAAAGGGAGCAGGAGCGCCTCTATACAGAATGAAACCCTTTTGTAGAATCGGAAACAGGTTCATGGCAGGCACGGTTGAGGTAATTTTACTGGATGAATTTACCAGGAATGGAGCTGCGCAGATTGCTTATATGGGGATATGAACCCAAGCGCTCAAACTACTGTAAAGTATATCCAGTGAAAGCTTTTTCGAGGTGCATCTTTATTTCTCTCTTCTACGGACCTGCAAGTCATCAGAGCCCTCGTGGCTTTCCGAGACATGCTTTCAACATGTGTCTTTCAAAGTAATTTTTGGTCTGATGTGATTCCCAAATATTTGACCTATGGTATTCATCTCGCCTCCATACCAATCTCAAGTGATCAAATTTACGCTTCCTAGCGAATGATACCGCCTTCTTGCACCAGTTCAGTTTCAATTCTGTCACATAGAGTATCCTCATACTCGCCCCTTCAGATTAGAACCATATCATCAACGTAACCCTGGACCCGTATTCCAGTGTTTGTTGGCTAACTACCATGCTCCACATTAACGGTGATAGGACCTCACTTTGTGGGAACCCTTGAATAGTGTTCACGACTCTAATATTCTGTCCATCCAGAAAGCCCAGGGTGTTTCCCAACACCTTGGCGTCTCGTATCTCCTCATCTGTGTGCGATATGTTATCGAATGCTTCTTTCATGTAAAAAAAGACCACAGTGCTATTTCCTTTGTTTCTATGGCATCTCGTACTACATTCGTCAGCTGATACAGAACAGTTTCGGTTGATCGACCTGCCCGGTAAACGTGCTGACACGAAGCGTTAGTTCTAATATAGTTGTCTATGGAATTCTCCACTACTTTAAGTATGAACGATGTCAGGCAGATTGGTCTGAAAGATTTAAAGTGAAAACGATGCTTTTTACTTGCTTTCCCTGAAACTGTTTCATTTCGCTTTTCTACGTCCCCTGTGCTCCTTCGTACCTCTCTCAGTCCCCAGGTCACTCGGTTGATGATTTTTCGCACCTCCTTTCTCACTAATTCCTAGCTAATTACTGAGGATGCATTTCAGAAGGTACTGACCTTTTCGAATGAAGTCGCAGCTTCATGCCCCTCATGGTGGGCGTTGGCATTGCAGCCGAGAAGAAATAGTAGCATCTTCCTCTCGTCAGTCTAACGAGCTCTTCCTCTGGTTACCAGGGAGACTTGGACAGCCACGACGTATCCAATTAGACGCTTTGGAAGTTTCTTCTGAGAATGATGCAAGCTCCTGGTTTTTCACGATAGGAATTTCAAATTGCTTGGATGCTTCCTCCTTACAGATTACGAATCTGACCCCGGTACAGCCAGCACTATTCCAATGTTAACCTTGGCAGTTGCCCTTGCTATTATTGCAGATCCAGGTTTACTCGGGCTATTTGAGTGCTGGCCATCGGATCCATTAGTGCTAGGAGCTCTTTTCCACTGTCGAAGTATTGTCCTCTCTTCCGCACACTGCAGCCAACTTTCTTACTCGGTCCTACCTTTCAGACTCTATGGTTTCTGCGATTCCTTTGGGGGCTTCGGTAGGCTTTCAACCCTTCCCTAGCTCGTGGGCTCCATAATCATGTGTGGAAATCCATGTGATAAGCAGGCAAAGAAGCTTCCCCTTCTTAATCGCTGCGGCTTTGGGGGGGTAAACCGATACCATGTGTGCCCCTGGTATGTCAGCCCAGCCTATAGCTACACTTTAGTTCCATTCCATCCTGGCAGTTTAGGGACTGTAGTCCTAAGGCAGTCCGCCATGTTATTCATCGCGTAGTATGCCAGTATAAGACCTGGTTGAAATCGTATGCCGATGAAAATCAGCTCCTTATTCAATCTCTCGCACATTTCCATGACGATGAGATCCTCAATTATTTTCTGCTCTTCACAAGTGGTTATTGGCTCCGGAAATACTTTCGGCAGTATAGCCAGCCGAATGCATTAGCATAGCTAACAGCGGGTCTCCTGGCTCCTGCCATCACTCTTGACCGCCCCGAGATTTCCCCTCTCTTGAACTCGGGTTTAGATTTCTTGGGAGCATTTCCCTCTTGCAGGCGGTTTTCACTGGCTCCCTCTTGCGGGCTCATTCGACTAAGGAAATGTCTATGCGGTTAAACGAGATAAAAAGTTCAGATGAAGACAACTGAGTCGATTTAAGAAAAGTTTTCTTAAGAAGCACTATTAGGAGATAGACACTACGTTCAAAGTACTAAGCACTCGTCTCCCATTAGATAACCTTATTAACATATGTATTTGGTTATTAACACTTAGTTAATAGCAAATATCTTTAAGACGGAAACAGTAGTAAAATGATAAAATACGCATTGTTCAAAAGATACTTTTTATTTGCCTGAACAATTAAACAATGAATTAATCATTAGAAAACTAAAGAATTCTGACGACATCCGGATCAACGATTGCAATACAATTAAGATTATTCCCATTTATTAATATTGCTTTATTTCCATAAAATCTACATATAATGCAAAAGATAGTGTACAAGGATTGCACTTTATTGCAACATAAAATGCAGATTTTAGATAGTTAGGATATTTTTGCCGTGATTAACTGTCATTTGAATAAAATATGGTTCATATCCAATATACGGAAAATGCAATTTGTTAAGAATTTTGCGACTTTACGTGTATATATGTATGCACATATATTTGCGCATTGTCTACTAATTCTTCTTGATTTATATCTTTAGCAAAACAAGAAAATCTATCTCAGTGGACTTCTATTTTCATTTTTAATATTCATTGCATTAAATAATGCTTGCACCGCATTAACGTTGGAATTAAAGATAATAAATTAACATACAACTTCGATTAATTTGTCGGTTTCATTTAGCTATCTCAAGTATGATCCTATGATTGCAAATATTTACTTTAATTCTAGCATTATCTTTGGTGATTTAAATTATAATAACTACAAAAATGATTTAGGACTAAAAGCTAACTTCTATTTGGAAGCTAATTGTACTTTAAATGCTAATGGTTGATTGCTTTTAAGAAAAGTATCTATTGGACAGATGGCTATCTATCTGTCTATGTGTCACATGCAATTTATTCGAAAACGGTTATATCTATTGAAGCGAAATGTGATAAGAATATTGAAGCTATAGACCCTCAGAAATGTAGCAAATACGATGGTTATATGTTGATCTTAACTGCATATAAAGGACCATTCTTTTATGGATTTAGTGTCAAGTTTTATCTAACCTCACATAGGGCTTTATCAGCGAAATTCGACTACTTGCTTTTTGATATATTTTTCACTATTGTCCATAGCCCTTCAGTTTTTATATTTTTGTCCATAATTTTGTCCCAAGCTTTTCTGATACCACTTGCTTTCCTCCCATCTAAGTACTAGACATTCTCAACAACGCTTACCTTCAATGGTTAGATGAATATCGTTTTTTCCAGCGAGCCACCTGCAGAGTAATTGTCGGGATGTATGCAACCAGCAAAAACGCTCGTATAATGTGATATATGGGTCACTAGCATGCCAGACTAATATTTTTAGTTTGCTACTGGCAGTTGGGAAATGGATACTTTAGCCTATTGAAGATGATGAAATTATAGTCACTGATGTTAAGGGCCCTTTCGGGGCAAGGGTAGGCTACGAGGTTGGTTGGAAACAGTGGTGCTTATACTGATGAGGGAGTGTCTCACATAACGGTGATAATTCCATTCATTGATAATTCCATTCATTGATCTTTGGGTCTATATTGGTAAGACATCTGCGAGGGTATTAGATATTCCCCGTTCAATCGTGTATCAGTGTGTACCTTCACTCGACCAATATTGAAGTTGATTGGCAACTCAATGATCCCATTTCTTGGAAAACCCAAGCAAATCCAGATTGAAGATTTCTGCTGGGTGTTATATAATGTATGATTGCCATACTCCTCTATTTGAGGTATCATGCGTCAACCACACCTAGGCATCATTGCTGTGGGTGCCCGGCAATCCATCTCAACACTTACACTCTTCCTCCGTTGTTATACACCACGATGTTGTAGAGCCACCCACTCGTCGCCCATTCTGGATACTAGCTTCCATTACATGGCATGGAGTTGCTGTTTCCAAATTCTAGATAAAACAGCATTTCAGGATAATTTTAGCTAACTTCGCGACAGCAGGAAGTACGCAAATACCACTCCAATTTTCGCACTTAAAACGGGTAGTCCTCTTCGACCCTTACGTACAGGAAAAGATTTCAGATTCCGAAGCCAACAAAGGCAAATTCAGCCCTGTTAGAAACAATGCTTCCTTAATATACAAATTGATTAATGCTTTCGATGTTCTACCAATTAATGCTAATGGGAAGAGGGCAATGACCAGTCACACTGAGAACCTTACTTTTGTTGGTGTTTATCACTAGTCTAATTCTGCTTGCCTTCTTTTTCAAATCTAGACCCATAGGGTCAGGGTCGATTACTCGGTGATAGCGTAAGCAGATCCCTAACATTTGCTGATGACCTGAATTAACACCTGCACAGGAACTACAGAAGGAATAACGAGCAGATGCAGTAGCGAGAAGCAAACTAAAGTGAGCGATTATCAGATGATGGTCCTTTCCGAGGCCGATGTCAGCATCTATCTTTGCTAAGGGCATTTAGAAGGCAACTCTTAAATCTACTGCTCATCGCGATGTGGCCAATCTGACTTGATGTCAGTTGCCGGTCAGCCGACTCTAACTGAAAACGGGCCCTGTGCCGACGTTGTCACGGCTATCAAGACAATGCCTCCTCATCTCATGTCCGATAAAATTGTTGTCACAGCTAACCTTGTCATTCAGACCATCCATCACGATCACAATGTCACCTCTAGGAAGTATATTCTGAACTGTGTGTAATTGCTCTCCGTTGGTACATAGCATTGTTCAATTGTGATACTCCTTAATCTCGATCTTAATGTGTAACCAGTTTCGTCTTCTGATCATATTATCATCCACGGGGACCAAGTTTTTTCCCAAAAGCGTATCCTATGGCAGTGGCACATTAAGAAGGGATGATAATTCTATTGCAGACTACGCCATGCAGTGGAATCCACTCTTCGAAAATGGCCGATTAATGGGGCGCCCTAGGAATACTTGACGCAGAACAGTAAAAGGGGAATGTCTCAAGAAGTCTTCGGGAGGAGTTGAAGCAGAGTTTATCGGATGGTGTACGATGGTGTGGTTGGAGCGCTATGCACCACCAAGTGAGGAATGGAAACCATATATTAACCTGGATTAGAATCTTGCAGTCAAGATGCTGTCGGAAACCGGTTCCCAGAGCAAAAGAACGCATCTTGCGAGAGCCGTCAATAACAATCCGACACCGGAATTTCCAGAGTATAAAAGTGCAGTACAAAAGGAAAGAAGTTCAGCCCAAAGCTCCACCATCACACTTTGTTTAGTTCCAGAAGGTCCAGCTTATCTTTTCTTTTTCTTAAGCCTTTGTCCCGTTCACAAGCGGGTTGGGCTCGTCGTAATCGGTTTCGCCATTTAGCTCTATCAAATGCCTGATCTGGATGCAATCTCGAGGCTTTTTAATCCCCATCCAGCGAAACAAGCCACCGTTGTTTCTGCCTGCCTTTTGGTCGTTTATCATCAACTTCGATGGTCAGACCAATTTTGGCGAGTGAATTCTGCTACGAATTACGTGACCATACCATCGAAGACGCCTCTCTCGCATTTTTTGCAGAAGATCCAGCTTATATCACCGGAGTGCTCGCTCGAGTTGGAAGAAGCGAGTATTTTGGAAGCCCCATGCTGGTTGAACTTCCGGAACCTTGAATCTTTATGCATGACATCCACAAAGGATAGTAGCGATTGTATGAGTGCTTCATCTTCTTGTTGTTTCGCCTTTGTTACATTTGGAAGCGGTGTCGGCTCGTTTCGGCCAATTGCGTCATTTTGTGCATTTATAGGTCTGATCTGGACGGAGCCGGGAGGCATTCAAATGAATGTCGGACTATTGACAGAATGTTTGGTTGTAGTAGGTTGCCCTTTTCACTGTTTTTTCCACGCTTTAATAGCTACGAGATTCAGATAAATTCCGCCGGGATTAGGAGCGGGGTTTCGGGAGGTAATCAATCAATCAGTGAGAAAGATCTCAATGAAGCTAGTTCCTCTCATAGGAATACCTACACGAAGGCGGGGAGGAAAAGAATGTATGAGCAAACTGCATGTCAGAGGGACAATTTACTATCCTCTGGGAATGCTTATGGAAAAAATGCTGGAGCCTGAAACGAAGCCAAGATTTAACAATGAAGGTTTTCGCGATTGGCTTCTCCTTTTGGAATGCACCGATGAGGCTACCCTAAAGTGGGTCTAGCAGGTAATCCCGACTTGGAGTTCTGACGGTCGGCCCACGTTCAACATTGCACAGGACAGGGCATGTCAGGTGTTGGACGTGGAGCGTTTCAGCTTGATATTCAAACTGGACTAAAAGAGTCTGAATATGCTTAGGGACAGTTATCATATGGTGCTTCATTTTTTCCTCGACAGCTTGAAATTTAATAGGATCAGAAAACTGTAGAGCTTCATCTCCATTTTGAAAGCAAAAGACAAAGCTGGTCTTCGATGCAAACAAGATAGAGCAAATTGCAGCATCTCCGGTGCATACGGTGACGGAATCCTAATATAGGGGCTCGCGCTGGAGTTGTCCCTTCTCCAGAGTAAATCCCACCTGCTAGTAACTTCTCCTACACTATGTACGGAACAGGCAGAATGAAGGGAAGTCAGAGATGTGTATGAAACTGATTTGGTGTGAGTTTGTGTGATCGGATCTGTGGAAACCGGGTACCACAAACCAGTGAAGGTGTTAAGTGGAAAACAGACGAATGGTCTGGGTGATGAGGTGAGATCTTTAACTGCAGCTATTCTTAGAAAAAACAAACACCAGGGAATTTAGTCTCTGGCGGTATGGTGTGAGGAAAACCTGGTCACATGCCGGCCGTACCATACGCTTCAAACTGTTTCCCATTACACATTACAGATTGGTGAAATTAACAAATTAACCAGCATGCCATAGCCTCCAGCTATCTACTGGCAGCAGGGCTGACAAAGATGCAAGGCTACCTCTATATTCACCTAGTGTAAAAGTCATAAGTTCGAATTAATAGAATATGTGGCATTGGATCAGTGAAAGATCCAAGATCCGCATCGCAGCAATCTGCAGCAATAGCCAGGTTGCATTGAGGGAGTTGAGTAGTCCTTTGATCATCTCGAAAATCGTTCAGAAATGCAGAAACCGTTTGAACTCTATCTCTAGATTCAATACGGTGGAACTACTCTGGATATGTGGTCACTATGACGTAGAGGGAAATGGACTCTCGGTTGCCTTAGCAAAAGAGGGTTTAGTCTCTTCCGTACCGGGACCGGAACCAGCAATTAGAGTATTAAAGGGCGTTGGTTGAGGCCGTCTTCAAAAACTGGTAACAATCTTCCCATAATGACAAGTGGCAGAGCCTAAATGCTGCTAGACACACCAAACTTTTCCTGCCAGAACCTAACATGCCTACCGCAAAGTTTATCCTGTCGAAAAACAGGAAGACTTGCAGGAGTATTGTAGGCAGTGTATGGAATAGATGTAGCTTGAAAAGTATTTTTTGAGTCGATGGAACGAAGGCAGTATTTTTGGCAACAAAGTGGAACCAATAAGGTGATTGTTGTTCAAATGGAATCTTAAAGGTACACACATAGTTCATTATATTAGTCACATTCCATTCATTGACCGGTACCTCATTATCTGATAATTATACTTCGTAACCACATAATATTGAGCGGATGTGAACCAAGCCATTAAGGGAAGTTATTTGCCTAGAAAGTAATAGTAAGGTTAATTCCGTAGTTATAACTGAATTATAGCTTTGAATTAGTGTGCAACCTTGCACTTATAATCGGACAATTATATTATATTTTTTTTTTAATTTTAAAGGCTTGGAATTATAATTCTAGCTTGACTCTTTAAAAAGTTTGCATTCAGTCATATATGAAAATCAACAATAAAGTTGTAGTTTTCACTACAGAATCTGAACAGAGGTTTTATCTATTTTGCACTTGTGACAACTTTGATTTGTCTACATTACTATGTACAATTGACGCACAATCATATATGGTTGAATATTATCAAGACAGCATATCATTCAGTGCATCGTTATTATTCAGTGAGGAATGCATTATGGGTGATTGCAGCTACTTTTCTGAATTCCATTACAATTAATTTGTGATGAAACAATGAATAATTAAGTCAACTAAATATTCCAAATACTAACTAAATATATACTAAACACATAACAAATTATTATTCACATAACACATCCTCCTGGTATTCCCTATGATATTATCAATCTTAAATGTATAATTTCGTGATAGATGCGGTAAAGTGTAATCAATGCATAGGAAATGAGGCAGTTTTGCGACACTAAAAAAAAAACAAACTAGATACAAAGGAGTTTAATATTAATCTCTTTCTTCCATAAACTCAGGGAGGGAGCTTAGTAAGGAAGCTCAGTAAGGAAGATCCTCCAGGAAACGAGAGGTGACACCTGAAGCCAAGCGGTAATCCAAGTCCCAAGCCAAGGTGAGACTACCGTGTCGAGGGCTGAATGGTCACAGGGGTTAAAATGTGGTCATAAACGGTGAACTCTGGGTATCAGGCAACCCCCAGTTTCAGCTAGTCTTTCCTCGGCAAAAAGGGGCTCTGCGGAGATCGACCTACTTTCCCCGATAAAACTGAGACCATGGTAGCCAATTATGAAAAAACAAAAAAATCTTTCAAAAAACTACAATTAAATCTGGATCGTGACGATCCAACCCTGAGTGAAGGGGCAACCCTAAGCCCGCCGATGGAGAACCTGAGTCTAAATTCAGATTCTCCCCTTACTTAGGTGGGAACCGATCTAATTGGGACCCAATCCTTAACGGACGAGCCCGATTCCAATCGGCGCCACCTAGCATCTGTCCACGGGCAGCAAACAAAATTCGGGCAAAGCACCTCCGGCCAAACCGCCTTTGTGCAAATCACAACCCACGGCTGTGCCACAGTTGAGGGGAAAGGATCGTTCGGGGCACCTGCGGCCAAGGGGAAACCGAAGCGGCAGCGGTGCTCGGACGATCCCAACTCTTCGACACAAAAGACAACAAAAAAGAATTCGGCCGACAACAGCTAGGCCTTCATTTGCAGCGCACGCTATCGAAGCCGATGGATGGATCTTGTATGACGACTTTAATCCATCCGGTTGCGATACTGAGCAGTGCGAACAGCTTAGGAAGGCATTAAGCTTTGCTTTGAGTCGGTAGTTCACATCGTAAAATGTTACGGCTAAACTTTACCGACGAAGACACAAACTAGTGGCTCAGGCAGTACGGCTCCTTCCTCAACGATGTGTGGGAGGGTGCGCGACTAACCCTGAAAAGGGTCCCTGAACGGTCATCGTTCAAAAAGTGCTTCCTGTGGCTTCCAAAATTGAAAATGGAATGGTGCTGGGTTTCTGGAACAACTTGGTGTGCAGAATAACCTCAACACTTCCACCTGGATGCCGCTAGGTAGCAAAACAGGAGAGAGAGAGCCGATAGGCCGGGAACTTTTCTCACTATCGGCGTTCCCCAACCCGATGTTAAGAAGGTTCGAGAACAATCGTGCTGCCGGCTCTACTACGGGCTAGGGACCGTCACGTTACAAGTGTCGGCTCCTAAAACTATTGAAGGGAGGGGCAGCCCTCGGCATCTTCATCTGAAGCGTAGATGAGGTGCCATATTTCCCAAATAAATTTGCAGCATTGTAGAGCGGCGACTGCACTTATCAGTCGTCGTATCCATACCTGCAAGACATTTATATACTTCATACAAGAACCATGGGTTGTTGGTGGGGTAGTCAGGAGCTTAAACTTCCAACATGCTGATCTGTTGTATGCCAGTGAAAGTGATCGACTCCGCTCCTGCATGGTAGTTTCAAAAGACTTCCAGGCTAATTTGGTTAACGACTTATGTGATGGCGATATCATATCGGCTAAGTTAACCATTAAAAGCCAACTGGGAGATAAGGAGTTACTAAGGTGCTCTGTATATTTCCCCCAAGACGCAGAAGAAGTTCCCAGTGGAACATTCATCAGAGTTATCCAGTATGCCAAAAGTAGAGGCATGGGGGTAATAACAGGATGTGATGCCAACGCTCATCACATCTAACATCAATGCAAAAGGATCGAGACTACCGGAGTATCTAGTAGGAACCGATTTGCCGATCCTTAATCTGGGTAATGAACCCACTTGCTTCAACGTGGTCTGGTCATCGACATCATGGTGACATCCCCTGACATCGCGGCGCTGGTCGGAGAATGGAGAGTATCAAACTATATCACACTCTCATATCACAGGCGCATTGATTTCGTAATGGGCATGGATCCACCTCCACCCACTCCATTTCGGAATCCGCGGAAGACAGATTGGACGTCGTATAAAATAGAATTGAGCGCCCGAGTCACGATCCCTGGGAAACGCATCAAATTCATTGCTGGAATTGAGAAGACAACGCAGATGATCACAACTAGCATGAAAGAAGTTTTTGAAGAAAGCTGTCCACTCAAGGGGTAAAACACCATGGTCGAAGTCGGATTTAGTAAAACTGGAGAACGACAAGAATGCTCCTCAATCGTGCTCTGAAGTGTGATTCAGCCGCTGGCTGGAATCGCTACAAAGAGGCACAGAAGGCTCTAAAGAAGAGCATAAGATCGGCTTAACGATCACAAGACGCTTTTGCGAAGAGACTAACTCTCTTGAGCCAACCTCAAAGCTGAAGCGGATTCTTGTTAACGAACGTAGCCAAAAGCATGCAGCCCTCAATCGAGAGACTGGAATTTGGCATGCAAAGTAGTATCACTGGAGCGAATAAAATGAGCATTTAACTTGTTCTATAGATACAAGTCTGCAGGTCCGGATGGCATCATTCCTGCACTAGTAATAGAGGGAATGGATGCCCCTCCATATTCGGAATATGTCGTCCATGCCTAGCACACGCTTACATTCCAATCAACTGGTGTGATGTGAAGGTAATATTTATTCCCAAACCAGGGAAACCCACCTACACAGACGCGAAAAGCTTCCGACCGATCAGTCTAATGTTCTTTCCACTAAAAGGACTAGAAACACTAGTAGATCGGTCCATAAGGGATACACACATTCCTAAGTGACCACTTCACCATAGACAACACGCTTACCAGAAAGACAAATCCGAGGAGACAGCACTCCATGAACTCACGACAAATATTGAAAAGTCGATGTCCGAAAAAGAATGCACCTTCATGGGTATCTAAGGTGCCTTCAATTATGCCTCATCCGCGGCAATTTATGATGCGGCAAGACAGCATGGAATCGAACCACTGTTAATCAGTTGGATCCTTCACATGCTAGAATGAAGAAAAATCCACATATTGGTTGGCCAGTCTATTGAGGCAGGATGTCTTAGGGGCTGCCCACAGGGAGGGGTTCTCTCTCCGCTGTTATGGATTTGGTAATGGATACCCTGCTGTGGCTCCTGGAAGGCAAAAAAGTCTTCGCGCAAGCATTTGCGGACGATCTAGCCGTAATAATTACCGGCAAGTTTGCGGACATAGTATGTGACCGCTTGAATGCAACTCTGCATAAAATCCACAGTTGGTGCCTCCGCAATAGACTCACGGTGAACACTAGGAACGTCAGGTGGGGCAGCCATACGCTACCCACCTTCGCAAGGGCGGAAATCCAGCTTGTACAATCAGTCAAGTATTTAGGAGTAGATTTCGACTGCAAGTTAACGTGGAAGCATCATATCAATCCAATCATACAGTCATGCCTCTATCTGGAAATTCCTTAACAAACATCCGGTAGCCCTGATGCCGCCCGATAATATTGTTTTCAGATTTGTCTCTGAAAAGACGTACACTGTGGTAATCACCAAAAGAGAAGAATGGTCGATAAATGGCCATGAGTCTTTTCAGATTACAGACTTAATAATCTTTACCGACGGGTCAGTCATGGAAGGCGGATCGGGTGCAGGGGTATTCTCGGCAAATTCCATTATCGAACTGGCCAGACCCCTGGCCAGACTGGCGGAAAATGACGACCATACTCCAGGCGGGGATATATGCCATTTCATTGGCAGCAGAAAAATGTGTGCGTCAAAAATGGAGGGGTCGCACCATTCGAATCTGTTCCGACAGTCAGGCAGCATTATCAGCACTAAACAGCCATGACATATCAAACCAGTTGGTGTGGAGTTGTCATCAAGTGCTGCTGTAACTTGGCCGACCGAAGGCAACAATCAAACATCGCTGGTAATGAGGAGGCTGACAGACTGGCTCCCCAAGGGTCTGGATCTACAATTTTGGGGCCAGAACCAGCTTTTGGAATCCAGCCATCCACTGCTAAGTCTACTCTTGAAGGATGAAATCTCAGACGAAGACACCTTGGTAAGGTTTTCTTTAATGAAGAATCTGCACACTCTCTGCCTCTGGAGAATGTTCCCAGATTCGCTAAAGCATGCGGACACCGTAGGCGGAAAACCATTGAATAGGTGATTTACAGGCATAGTACAATGGGCCTAAAAATGGCCTGAGTGCTCGGAGCTGCGGCTCCCCCAGTAAACTGAACTAAGATCCTCGATAAGAAAAAATGCAAATAATTAATCAAGAGCAATCATCATCCCAAACATTTTAACACCGACCATACATTGATGTAAAATAAAAAACAAACATATCCATCAAAATTAGCGATATTCCTACGAAGTGTGCAAAATACAGATATTCATCTTCTTCCAAAACATGGTATGCAGTCCCAAAAAAAGCTCATCTCAAGTCGCTATTAAATTGTATGAATAAATAAATGCTTGTGACAGTCTCACATTGCACAGCAAAAACATTAATTAACTTGTGATTCGAGAGTCCGCCAACGATTTCTACTGGTCATCAACAAACAATTTAAATGTTCAGGGAAAAAAATCGACCCCACGACAGACATTTAAGCCGCTACTATTCATAAATTAACATCAACGCTTTCACAAAACCGCTCCCGAAACCAGCATGGGTACTGTATCTGATAAAAAACATTAGACCAAGAACTATTACAGCTTCCCAACCCCATCCGGACTCATGACCTCGTGGCATTGACAAATTAACAAAAACTAATTAATAGCCATCCATAAGAATTTTTTTCGCGCCTACAATAACGGTCAATGTGTTGGTCAGATAATTAAGTATCTCGTGTGGAAGGCGCTTCTTGAGATAGTCATATGTGACGAAAGCTTGAATGCGGCACATCTATTTGAATTTAAAGTGACGGAAACTATTTAAAAAGATACTCTACAGAAGATACAAGTTGATTTGTAAAGAGAGGGAGATGAATTTTGGTGGTGAAAGATGAAACTTGCTAGAATGTAACATTTTTCATCCCTCTAGGATATAAAATGTCTATTTTCGCGAGAATTTTCAGACTTTTCAGAGGGCGGGCACGTAGTCTTCCTTGTTGCTATTTGTCATGTTTTAGTTCTTTTCGTTTTAGTAAAATATTTCAACTACTGGAATGCACTTTATCTAGAGTAAATTATTGAATACACTAGCCTTCGAGGAAGATCCTGCGAAATTCCTTTAAACACGTAAAAACAATTTTCTTTCAGAAGGAACAATTTGTAAGTGTAAGAAAGAAAATTAACGTCCTTAATTAAGGCAAAAAGCTTGTAATGAGACGCTTAGTGGTCCACCTTCATAGTCATTCACGTAAGAAAACTGTAATAAAGTTTCAGTGGTTTCCACAATGTGGGTATATATACATACCACAGAAAGAATTCTATCTTGTTACCACAGATAATCTTTCCTATTGTCCTCCAGGGGAACTGTATCCTTGTAGTCGTTTGCCGTACTCTTAAAAATGATAAGCATCAAGTTAGAATTTTTTCACTTAACGTCTTTAAGGATATCGAGCCTGTAATTGCCTTAGATTAATACAATGTTAAGAACACGCGAGAAAAGAAATGAGGGAAATCATCCAATTAGCAAATAGGAGGTTGCAGAATAAATCGTGGGGCTAGATACCACTAGAAGTGGAAGCACCTTATTAAGATGAGATAGGAGTGCGAAACTGCGTGACAGTTAACGAGAAATTGGCTTCCTATGATGCCCAGATACTCCTCTTAATCACCTCATTAAAAATAATCTCAATGGACCACGATATTGCCCTTCTAGAATATGATTCAAAAAATCGTGGAACGATCTAGAAGACCCGCCTTCGATGAGAAATGGGAAGTATACGCGAACCTTCGATGTAGGCCTAAGCAGGTTATACAGAGGAGAACGCGAAAATGCTTCAAGGCACTTTGGGCGGTGACAGACCAAAACCCCTGGGGGACGGCTGTATGAAGACTATATTAGAGGGCGAACACCACAACTGACCTGCCCGCATCTTCATCTAGATATAGTGATGGCGTTCTTCCCCCACATAAAGGGGAGCGCAAGAAATAGAGGCAGGTGTTGGACATTTTTACAATACCTGAGGTAACCGAGAGGGTACTTTCGGAGATTTTCCGGAGACTCGGTGACAATAAAGCTCTTGGTTTGGATACTATTCCAAAATACACCCAAAGTCATCGTTGCTTGTCGTAGGAGGCGACTAAAAGGGAAAGAAATTGGTTTGTTAGAAACCTGTAAACTTTACAACTTTATTGCATCGAAATGTCAACAGCACCTCGGATAGGGACTGACCTTTGGCTGTCGAAAACGGACTGTGATTGGTTTGTGGATTGAGCAGGAATTCCAATGATATAAGCTGGATATTCTGAGCCTGAGTAAGTAAGATGGTGGGACTCTGGAAAGCCGAGTGGTAGAAGACGCAAATCCGGTGTCCCGTTGTTTCTGATGGCTACCACAAGACCCTTGAATGCAAGATTCCAGTTCAGGTTGAGCATCCGAATTGTACAGTGCTATGCACTAATGGAACTATATAGTGGAAAAGAATGCTTTTTATGAAAAAAAAAACGCAGTTCAGGAGAGGCTTCCTTTCTAGGTGACATTGTGATCGTGATGGGTGATCTGAATGTAAACGTGGGTTCTGACAATACTTTCCCCCTCTTTTGGATGAAATGGCTAGTCACCGTAACATGCGGATACGGACTGTTCCTCCAAGCAGAAGAGAAATCATTTCGGTTGCCAAATGAAGTAAAGCCGCTCAGCTTGACGTTCGGCGTCGGCAAGCAGTTACTGCCGATGTACTACTTCCACTCGTACGGAATTCCTGACAATTCTAGACATCTCAGATGGAATAGAAGAACAGGATGCTCGTTAAGATTCCAATGAAGGCAATCCGTTTTAGATGTGACAATTGAAGAAGTAAGGCGTGTCCCTTCCGTCGCAAAGATAATAGCTAAAACAATCCTGGAACGTGCAGTATCGAGGTAAAATGTTGGCGCTATTTGAAGTCGAAAGCGGAATCCTTTTTTTTTCTTGTTATCGGTGACTGTCTTCGCGCTGTAAAATAGCTCTGGATTTGGAAAGAGAGGCAGATACGGGTCATCGTGCTCTCCCTATCTGTATTAATGGGCAGAGCATCGAAGGCGTCGATTAATTCGTGTATCTAGGAAGCTTGGTTTCTGCCGGCGGTAGTACCCAACTGGATATGGCCCGACACGTTAGCAGCGCTAGATTCACTTTCATTGCTTTGTCTAAAAAATATAGCTATTCTTCTTTCTGTGTTGTTATATGGAAATTAAGAGTTGCACATGGAAAGTGACCCCGAATGTTATTCGAAGCGTCTAAGCCTTCGTCAACACTTGTCTACGTATCAATCAAATGAAGTTTACTTCACATCGAACGAATCTGTGTCTACTTTTTGGAATAGGCTCGCCGCCTTGGAGGACGAGATTGGAAACATGAAAAGATGCGTTCTAGCTGGAGGAAATTTTAACAACAGAGTCCTCGAATGGAACATGCTCCAACTCCAACGATTGGAACATGCTCCAAAATCCACACAGATTTTGGAGATGGCCTAAATACCAGTCGCACTCTGATATTCCGACGCCCTGGTGGTGAGAGCACTATTTCTAACGCAACTTTTGCTACGGAGTCTTTAGTGTCGGCGGTCCAACGATGGATGGTACTGGAAGATTTCACTGCCAGTGATCAAAAGTACATTTCCTCCGAAATGAACATCGGGAAAATCGAATTTACAAAATTTGTAGAGGGATAAATCAGTGACAAGACTTCGGGGCCGACAAAAAAAACTGCGACTGAATTGCTAGCTTGCAATACATCGGCCCCCAAAAGGAAATTGCGTTCCACGAAATTATTTGTGTGCTGGTTGAAGGCTGAAATTGCAAGCCTACGAGGGGACTGCCCCAAACTTCGGTGGATTGCTTAGCGTGCAAGAAACTAAGACGAAGTGACGCTTGGATCCGCAGAATATATGAGAAAGAAAAAGGAACTCCACCACGAAATCAACAGGTAGAAAGCACGCACGACGTTAACACGCTGCCGCTAAAGGACTGAGTACTAAAGAATGCCCACTTTTCATTACAAAGGAACTAGAGGAGGCGGCCCTGTCCATGAAGGACAAAAAAGCTCCAGAACCGGATGGTATTCCGAGCGAAGTGTTAAAACGTGTTAATATTCGTATGTAAATACAAGCCGAACTTGCTACGCATTCAGCGCATGTTTGACAGCGGGTGTTTTCCCTCCCGTTGTAAGGTTGCGAAAGTTGTGCTTATAAGCAAGGGCAAAGGCGACCCCGAGTCGCTTTCAGCATATTGTCCGCCCAGGATGCTGGACACATCGGGGAAGCTACGTTGGCCCACTCGCCACTGTCGGTGAGTGACGTTGCTTGTGACCCTAGACGTAAGAAACGTCTTCAATTCTATGAGATTATGCCACAAGCTATCGCTATCTTTAATATTTAGGGATTATTTAGAGTAGCTTGCCCTACTCTACTAGACCCGAGAAGGACAGCACAGAATGAAGGTCACATCGGGAGCCGTTCAGGGATCTATGCTTGATCCGGACCTTTGGAACATCTTATCTTATCTTCTAGGACTCAAGATGCCTGATGAATTGCATTTGGTCGGATACGCCGATATTGTGCGGCACTGGTTACCACACGCACGGTTGACCAAGCTCAGCGCTCACTGGATGGATGGCTGAACATGGATTCTCCCTAGGTCTGGGAAAAACCGAAGTCGTGGCCCTGACCAAGGATCCCACAGTCCCCTCTAATCAAGTTGGTGAATTTATAGTCTTGTCAAAGCCGGCGGCGAAATACCTCGGCATCATGATAGACACTAAGATAAGCTTCTTCAGGCAGACTCGCAACACCGCAGACAAAACTGGGACAAGGTGGGAGCAACATCGTGCGTCCTCGGACACCATAATTGAAGCCATGCTGCAGAACGAATACACGTGGAGCCGAGTGGCATGTTACATTCAAGACGTCAAGAATTCACGGGGTTTTACTTTAATTCTGAATAGACTTGATCTGAGATAATATGTCAAACGGTTCCTAGTTAGAGTCCTAGACGCCTCAGGGGATGTTTTAGTCGATATTTTGCCTGACAGAATTCTGGCGATTTGTGCGTAAATGCATTTCGCCTTCCTGCAAAAAAAATCAAAGAACGTCTCAAACCCAAAATTTACTACTGTTGTCTTCCCTGTCGCTCTTTGTAGTTTTGAGTGTTGCCTGACTATGAAAGCCAACGAACCGGCGCATCTGGGTAATTGATCATCAAAAATTGGGAGGGAAGCAACTTCGGTAGTATGGTCATATTATTCACGTTGACAGGATGAAGGTCAAGGAGAAAGCAAATATAGCGAGTCGGGCTTCTTAATACTCCATGGTTAGCATTGGTTGTATGTTCTGTGCTTTTTCTCCAGCATTTAGACAAAAGGTATCTTTCCGATGCCGTGATGCCGAAAAGTCCCTACCGTTTGCTATTGAATTCCATCGATTGTCGTTAATATTATCACATATAAACACTTGAGCCTCATATTTCAAAACAGATTGAGGCAAATTCCTTTCCACACCCCTCACACCCTGTCGTCGTGATCATTAGCTGCAACCAAAATGCAGTTTGATTTGTATATAAATGACTTAATTAGTTTTCCCATACAAAATTGCGAGATGAGATTGAAAATCCATTTATAATGGGGACTATTTTTAACCATCGCGTGCACACCAAATGGTTCCCAGATGACCATCGAAAATACGCTAAATAAGACGACTAACTGCTTCCCTAAAGTCATTGTGCAAGGCGCCAACCTAATGGCTTTGCCGGCACAATGTCTCTATTTTGCAAATATCCCAGCTTACATATTAGTAAACAAACAATGAAAGCCACAAAAGCATTTTCACGAAAAATCCTTCGATTCATATTGTTGTGGAATGTCTTATTTCCCACCAGACGTACGTAGTACAAATGCGCTCCCAAAAAGAGCGTATCACCTCATTGGCTCCCGTACAAATCGCCTTTGCTCCCAGGATTATGGTTTGATTCTGTATTGCTTGGCCCCACGCCAGATAATCTCAAAATTTTGTCAACACAACACAAAAAATAGTGAAATTTTAGTGAAATCACAACATGTCGCACGGGGCCTGATTAAACGACAATAAAGTCGAGAGACGAAATTTTTCTTAATTTTTTTCTTCTTGAAGGAAAGAGGGAAAGTCAAAAGAAACAGGACAATGTGATAAAATAGTTGTTGTGTTGGTTAGAACGTGTCCATGTAGAAGAGTGTGTGATTTTGAGCGCGTTTTCAAGAGCCGTTGAGCGACATTTCGCTGAAAACTTGTAGAAAGCTAAATTTAAAGTGAAAGTCTCGAGTGGGTCTAATTTTGGAGATCAATGGCAAACGAAAAATGTTTTTTATCTGAGGAATGGGCATATTTAGATTCTAATTGTTGTAGATATGAGTGGATATGAATAGGACCATTTGAAAAATGCGTATAATTTTTTTCACGGTAGCCAAATGTTTCGACTCTTCAGTAAAATGGAAACGGGGTCCGTCTGTTGCAGAAAATTCAACAATTTACCTTGATTTTTCAGCAGGACGTATTGATTCATCACAGCACGCCTTCACACACAACACACTTTTCAGCCATTAGTGTTGAAAAATTGAACTATATCCAAATCTCAGCCTTCTTACTAAACTAATTCACATGCTTTTCTTATCGCCGGAAACAGTGGCCCCAAAGTTACTGTATTCAGTCTAGCTCATAGGAGCTCATATCAGTCCTGATTGTATGAATAACTAGGCACATTAGCATGATCTTCTTGGAAAAGGCTTTAACGCGACCAACTTATCTATAAACAAATTAGCAAAATCAGCTCTTATCAGTGGAAATAGTGATACCTAAAGTACTTTCTTTCTCTTATCAGAGCTTAATAAACTGCAAGGATTCAATTATTGTTAGTAATTAAAAGAACTAATGCCAATTTATCACATCGTCTGGGTCGTTATACAATCATCAATGTGTCGATAGAGCGTGTGAATTTACGTGATTTAATTGAAAAACTAAAAGTGATAAGAACAATCTTAATATTGGGTTGAAAACTAAGTAGCTGCCAGTTTAATTTTGAGTGAATTTCTCGATAGACTAGTTTCATTAAAACTGCCTCAGAGGCATATCTGACAAAATTGCCTGATTGGTTTGATCTCCTGTCAGTAGTAAAGGCCCAATCACGGCCTTGAATTTTAGTATGTGCGATAGGGATAAGCGAAGGGCTTCTACCAGAGCGCTGCTCTTTGGACTATGACCTGGAGAAAATCGCTTTAGGGGGCTCAGCTATTTGTAACTACAGGAAAATGTAGAGACGGCTCTGCACTTCGTCTTCGTCAAATTTTGTTTGTTTGTACACGGGAACGTCTGAATTAGGGCGAGTGCATGTGAGATTCGCACCCACTAAAGACCACTCTCCACTCCACTATCCAGCCGCAGCCCCACAGGACCACCATTTTACTTCACGGCGTCGATCGTTTATGATTCTCATCCCGGAGCTTTCCTCTTCCTTACTTCTTTCACCAGCATCTTCTGTATTTTTACAATTGAAAAGGAAACTGTAAACCAGTTCTTCTTCGACCTCATCATCTCCGCAACTATATTTTCCCCAGGCTCTCACTCCTTCACAGCGCTTGATTCAGATTTTTTCTCGCCATCGTGAACCTTTTGCAGTGAAACTTCCCACGCTCTGCATACACCGACGAATCATTCAGCCCAAAGCGGTGTACGAGTACATACTGTGATAGTTCGTTTGTTCTTGTCTCCGCTCAAGCCGCTCATTGACCTTTCGAAGACTCATCCCAGAGATCATGCGACTCTGAGTTTGCAGCATTCCTGCATTCTATGTGCTTCTTCATACATCTCGCATGGTATAGTAATCTCATTTTATTCGCCAGAATATTGACTTGGATCATGGCTGCCAATACTGTCTCATCTGACGTGGTTCTAAAGCGTCAAAGCCGTCAGCTACTAAATCGAATTCACCTGCTGCCTTCTTCGGGATTTTGCAAGCGCCTCCGCCCACACCGTTGACGCATAGAGCAGAATGGATTGCACTACTCCGACAAAAAGCCCCTGCGAGGCCCAATTTAGCATCTATTATCACCCCCAGATACTTAGAAGCGAATATATTTCCACCGATTTACAGCAAGGTCATTGGGAAAGCCAACAACCGTAACCTGCTCTAGGACGGGAAACACAAACAGTCCACTAATCATGACATTCCATAGCAATGGACGCAATATCCTTGCAGTGACGATATACTCTTTGGGACCATCATTCGTCTCGTATCAGAGAGTTGTCTCTAAGACGTAATTTCCAAGCAGACTCGCCAATATCTAGCAACGTTTTCAATTTGACCCCAACTGGCGAAATTGAATGTCTTTTTGACATCTAGTTCGAATACGTTATAGCAGCCACCAGAATGCAGTGCGCCTTTTACCTAGCTCACCACACGTGTTTAACGTAACCGCCCTAAAGTGGGTGCGTCGATACCCATTCTGGCACTGCAACAGGCCATTCCGGCTTTCGACGATGGGTAACACTCTGTTGTAAATGACTCTCTCCATCATTTTCCTTACTGCATCTAGTAGGTAGGTCGGATGATAAGATTTTGGATCTCCAGGTGGCTTATTGCATTTGGGAAGCAAAAGCTTCTTTTGTTTTCTGCACTGAGCAGGGAATATTCCTTCTTTTAGGCACACCTGGAAAGTGTAGGCAAAAAAGTCCGGCCTAGTCTTTACTGCTAGTTCCAAAGCTTTATTAGGTATGCCATTCAAGCCTGAGATCTTCTTGCCCTCGATCCTAGCATATATTTCCCACATCTGCACCTCCCTAACTGGAGATCTCACGCACTAGTTGACTTGCTTTCCGCTGTTTTCGTGGTGAGGAAATAGAGTCTCAACAATTTTTTTTTTTAAAGAACACCTATGGTAATCTTGGCGACCATTTCATTATCACATTGTAAGTCCCATCTCATCGATTTATATCTGTATCCTCGCAAAATTATTTGAAGTAATTCCTTTTATTTTTGCGAATTGCCTCCTTTAGGCAGGACCGCAGTTGTTTGTCTTCTCTCGATCGTCGCTACGGCGTTTTCCCTACCTTTGGTAAAGCCTTCTCGCTCGGGAACATCCGGCTTGCAAGCTTGCGATTTTATTGTTCCACTAGGACTTCAGTTGCCTAATGGGGAAAAGTTGCTTTCTGGGCATAGTAGCATTGCATGGAAATAACTCTTTCTATGGCCGTAGCACTCAGCGGTATATCAGGCAGAAAGTGTCCCTTTCGAAAGCTTTCGCCACCAAACACGGCAAACGTCTTGGCACTCTGCATCAATTTTTTTGGGGGCTCGATTTGCCCTAGATCTCCATGCACTAGTGGTCACTGTGAGTGTAGTTCTCATTAGCTTTCCAAGCAACTCTTCAGACTAAAGCGGTCTTCACGTATATCAGGTCTTCCATGGACCGCAAACCCTTTTCTGGAAGTATGTCCGGCCCCGAAATTCACGAGTACCACTTCTAGTTCCGAGAATTCTTCGAACAGAACACGTCCTTTCATAGTCGTTGTCCAGTTGCCCCATTCAATAACATGGATTGAAATCACCTGCTATGATTATCTGCCAGCGGCCGCTTATATCCAAAACTAAAACGCTCAGCATTTGCTTATACTCGTCAAGTGTAGCACTGGGTTGAGCTTAGCACCTGTATATATGAACTCCTTTCATCTTGGCTCTGATGGAGCCTTCCTCCGGGTGTTCCATTATTTCCTAGAGAGCTTGTTTTCCGCAAGTCCATCGAGTTGTTCAGCCCATTTGATCCTTGCCTAAAACGCCACCACCGTGATTTCGATATGGCTCATTATGGCCACATCGATATTTTCCGCTATGCTATATGCACAGTTCTTGCTTATGCTCCCCTTCATTCCGTATCTCCTGCATTACTTTGACCTATCATCCGGAGCGGAACATGCCCTCGCGGTGTGACCAAAAGCAGGACATCTGAAGCACCGGTTCAGCGCCACCTGCTCCCTAAGACAACACATAACCCGGCTTGTTCTTTCATTCCCTGCTGTTAACAGTTTGAATGCTATCGCGACTGGTAGGCTGATGATGGCGGTACGCTTTTCGCCTCGTTTGGAGATGATAATAACCTGCGGTCATATTTTTCTCCTATCTTTCTTTTTTTCAAAGCACACCTTTCTCGAGGTTTTCACATCACCCTTGTCGGGAAGGCGCACATCCTCTCTTCGGATTTGTGGCTACTTGAATTTCTTCAGCTTTAACCGTCCTACTTAGCGCTCTTCTTAGGATTGATACCTTTTTCTATTAAAAGTTTGTTGTCATCTTAATTCATTCAACTGTCCGCGTAGCCTCTTCCATAGTTTCTCCTCTCCCGAGTTTGGAATGAGCATCACTTGTGTTACCTGGCTTACTTTTTCTCCCGATGGCTTTAGTCCTTTTTCACTCTGGGGCTTACCGTAGGGTAACCTGATGCCTCTAATCATTGCCTTGTATTTTGGTGAATATTCGGGCGTTTCTTGATGAATTCGCAAAATTTCAAGATTTTATTACCCAGTGTGATTAATACAGCTCCCAATTGGACATTGTATCTTGCGATTCTCGGGTAATTAGGCATCATAATCATAGTTTTCCCCATTCCGTATCACGCTCCGCAAGGGGAGGGAAAGGAGGTAGCATTCTGGTTCGCAGGGACTTATGCCTGTTAAGGGTAGGGATCAGTGAAATCAGTTCTACTTCTACTTTTGTGCTTGTAGCATTTGGTAGAACAGTGGACAAGGTTCCCAGTACTAAGGGACTAAGATCGTAGAATATTGAGGGAGCGGTTTAAGTTCATTTTGTCACCCGTAAGGTACAAACGTGGGAATTAACGAATAGTGATCATCCAGGTATGCCAGCATCTAAGTGTGACTCCACAAAAGTTAACGTCAGAAGGTGCTTGCATGTCACTCTACTGGCTGATTCGAGAGATTGAGTAGGGCGTTTGTCACCACTGTGCACCCACAAATGCAAGCAAGTTGTCTCAGAATGGAGCTGAAAATTTGAAAAACCTCCAAAAAGATAAAATGGCTTTCGACAAGATTGCAGAAACAAAAGGAAATAATTCAAACGTCTCAATGGTGTGCTAAGAGCCAAATTATTCAACAAACCACGTCGTGATCGGGTAGAGAGCAATAGACCACGAATATCAAGATTCTTATGACACTCTTAAGCTCAAAGGGCATAAAGGGTGGAGCAGAGGCTTCCATTTTCCTGGCACCTCTAGGCCCATCCAAATTAAAGATGCCTCTTTAGCTTCCACCGAAAAAAAGAAAACCTGAGTAAATGGTTACCAGGAGAATATGGTAAAACATAACATGGTCCCAGTTTCTGCTCCAAATCAGCAGTACCTTATTTGCCAACCGAACAGAAGCAATTTCACAAAGTTAACACTTGAAAAATAAAAAAAAAACATGGGGCACGTGTATGTTTATTTTCATTTTCTTAAATAGCAATTAGTTTTTTGAATCATTTACTATCACTAATTGAACGGGGTGATCTTTCTATAGAAATAATTAAAGATAAGATCGTAAAGTGATAACTGCTTCATGTACGGGTTTTTCATGGGACAGTTGATTTAATGTCGCGGCAAATGCTATAATTGATAGTCAATTCGATTGTTCATTTGCTGATTCCAAATAGCTAACCTGATTTGTCCTAGTAACTTAAAAGTTGTGTCTAGTGTTCCCCTACGTTTGATTGGCTCCTATGAACCATAATAGGTACTAGCTAGAATCATTTATGCCGAGGTCAAGGAAATCTAGAAAAGGAATACGTTAGTTACTTACGATTTAGTACCTGAAGTGAGGTACCCTGAGGTAGGCTTTCAGTGTTCAGATGAGTGAAAAGTTACAGAGGCTCAAGCGGAGCGAGGTTGAGCATCACAAAGCGCAGCGTCGATGTATAACTACTAGGTATTCTTAATATTTTGCCTCACACGCATCATCCTTTTTCGAAGTATCTTAGGAACGTCTCGGTGAAAGTATTGGTAGCCCGTTTGGTTTTGAGGCAAATGAGTGATTCCCTCTAGCTGTCGAAGAAAATATTTGATCTTCAACTTTTTTAGTTGTGAAAGGCATTGAAAGGCTGTGGATGACCAAAATTGCCATTCAGGGTGATTAGTGGCAATGACGACGTAAAATTTTCCCAAGGACTTGGAAGAGTAGCAAAATTTTACGCTTGACATCTAGTCGATTGTGTTGTTCCTCATATTTTCAAATCCATTCCTGCATGCCTCGAATTTTGGAACTAGAAATGGGAACTCAAGTCCAAATCAGATTCTGGGCCCAGAAGCCCCGGATAACCCGCCTCGAATCTGGCCTCTTAAGGAAGCTTCCTTTAATTTCCATTACTGGCTTAGCTATGCAAGAGTCCTTGGGTAAGCTGAATAGGCTTTTCAAAAATAGAAGAACAATCTACTTGATGCTGGGTAATGTGTTCATTGCCAGGTTAATGCACCCTTTAGGCTCACCATTGACGTGCCCGGTATGAAAGTCCACATAGTACTGCAGTAAAAGCAGAATAATCAATGGTTCCCATTAGCCTTCTATTAGATGAGACTTTTCGGCCCGAGATACACGGGTGTATCACCGCAAGTTTTGAGCTATATACAACAGCGTTGGCCACTTCGACCATTATCTGGAGGATTCTGACTTTTTTATTTTGACAGACCATTAACCGTTTCCGTATTTTCAGCTGGCAAAGCCTGGCCACGTCGCTTTCGCCTCTTTCTGCTTTCTCCCTTCTTATTTCCTTCAGCACCTTGTTCTCTAATTTTAAGATTATGGTGGAAACTGTAAGTCAGTTGTCCTTCGACCTCAGCAACTATATTTTCCGGACTCAAGCGCTTGGTTTAGATTCCTTCTCTCCATCGCAAACCTTGGGCGAAGAAAAATCATATGCTTTGAATCGCTAAGCCGAAGCATCCAAAACAATTATCGAATCCAAAGCAATGTAGATACTGCCTGCAGCAACCACCGGGTCCTATGAGGAATTGGGTAAAGTGGCCGCCGTTGGTCTCCCGTAATTCCATTCAAGCTACACTTTAATGTTGGTAATGAGTCTATGCGCCAGGCTTCGTAGACTCGTCCCATCTGATTATCAGAGATCATATGATTTTGTCTTTGCCGGATTCCTGCATTGTGTCCGCCATACGTGGTGTGGTTCAAAAAGTGCTGCAAATTCTCTGACTATCAACCGGTAAACTAAGTTCAGTTGAATTTTTCTTTGAGGGTTTGCGAGCGCCTCCGTCTAGAAGGAACCTCCAGCGGTGTTTCGGTCCGTCAACACAGCTTTTAACATGCATATCCTAGGTGTTCCGTAAAGGTCATTTTGACATAAGTCATCACCTATAGGTATTTGATTGACCCAAAACCGGACGATTGTATGTCTACCGATTTCGACTTTCAGAGGGTTCTTCTTCCGTTTTCCCATCCTCCAAAATCAGCTCTTTCGACTCTTGCTAAGGGCACTGTCTCGGTTGCGTAGACCTGCGTGTTCTCTGTGTGCTTCGCTCGTAACAACTACTACAGCTAGGTCATCGAGAAAGCCAATAATTTTAGCCTCTTGTGGAATGGGGAGAGGAAGCACTCCATTATACATGACACTCCATAGCAAGGAGTCCAGCGCCGAGTCGTGTGGCACCCCCAGTGAGACGATGGGCTTTTTCGCCCAGTCTCGCCAAATATCCAACTGCGCTTCCAGTTGGTGGAGTTGAATGCATTTTTGACATCAAATACCAACACAACCTAGCATGCTCATTGCATCCACCGTAGAGTGGAGGTGTCCACTGTAGCCCGACAATGAAAATGGGGGCAATGGGAAGTAGCCTGGTGTAGATAACTCTCTGCTTCATCTTCCCGATTGTATCCAACAGGCAACTGGGGCGATATGATGCTGAATCTTCGGGTGGCTTATTCGGTTTGGGATGCAACACCTTTTGTTTTTTCCACTGAGTAGGCAATATTCGTTCTTTTAGGCGTGCCTCGAAATCGTTAGCGAGAAGGACGGGCCAGTTTTCACTGCTAGCTTCAAAGCTTGATTCGGGCTGCCGTCTAATCCTGGATCCTTTTTGTCACTGAGCTCATCCTCGGTTACTGGGATTTATCATGCACTCGTCATGCTTGACTACAGCTTACCTTCCGCTGTTTTAGTAGTGAAGAAACAGAGGAGTAACAATCTCCTTGCCTTTTCATTACCACCCTCTAGACTCCACCCCAAGAGTTACATCGGCTTGGTCGCACAAGTGTTTGAGGCACTGTTTGCTCCTCTGAGTGGGCTCTTTTAAGTCGTCCTGCAGTTTCTATGCGTCTCCTCTCGATCGTCCATACTTGGCTTATCCTTAAGGCTTAAGGATTAAGCCTTTTTCCTTCGAAAGACGCGGTTGCAAATATGCTATCTTGTTGTTCCTCCAGTAGTTGCGTTGCCTACTGGGGAGTAGTCGCTTTGTGGCTATCGGATGCTTCCGTCATTCATGGGGACTCCGACATACTAGCCACCATCTTATTGGGCCTTCACGTCATTTGCAACAAGGTCCTCGCTGTTTTTTTGTGCGATAATTCTGTACAGAACCACATTGTCGCTTCTGGGGGAATTTCTTGTTACTAGCGGTGGAACACCTGAACCACATGAGTTCCTAACCAATCTGCGTAGTTTTGCGTGTGAAACTCGTCCCGAGATAGACAGAAATCTTTCAGTTGTTATTGCCTCCACCACTATCTTATCCTGAGCTACATCCAATTCTCCAGCGATTGTCGGTGTTTCTCTAGGAAATCGGCTTCCTTTCGGGAATTGTAACCTTTTGATTTAGTAGTAAAAGATATTCGGCGTTATTTTATTATGCAAATTCTCAGGCCTCCACAGGAGCTTCACTCTGAAATAATCCTACCAGGATTAAATTCAGATTCAGATTTAAACTACTTTTAAGTAAAAGTATATATATGCACAACAGGTAGATACTCTTATCTAAATATTCATTGGAATTTATTCGTGGCATCAAATGAGAATCAGGAGCTTCGTTGGTAGATTAGAATGAACTAACTTCTAACTTGTTTTATTTATGATATCTTCATCTATTGAGATTAAAAACTTAATTCAACTTTTTCAAAGGATCTCTCAGGCAATGTGGAATATTGGGATAACACCAATAAGATTGCTGTGAATTGCGGTTTGAGTTATTGAGCTTCACAGAGATTTAGGTCAAAATTGAAGGACTGTGAAAGTTTTTGATGTAATTTCGTAATCAATTTTTCAGGAAAGATTCGTGAGTTCAAAGAGGCAAGCAATAGTCGTATGCTTCCTATGGATAGATCCGTGAAATTAAAGTATCTTTTTGCATCCATTGATGAGCCTTCAAAGACAAAAAGATATACGTATCCGTTTATCCCTGAAATTTATATTCACTTAATTTCAAACTGAATCTGTTCGCGACTAATCCGTTAATTACATTCAATCCATCACCAAAATCAAACATGAGAAAGTTTACAAAACTTGTGATAAGATCTCGGCTAATAAATATTGTAAATTACCATTCTCGTTCCCAATTTGTTTTAAATTCAAAACAGTTCGTTGCATGCATGTGTGTTTACTGGCAATTCGCAAATAAGCATATTATTATTGCCGCAAACAAATTCAGATTGCGCGCTATTTCCATTCGAACTTGTGCTATTATTGACACAATTCGTACTAATTGATAAGAGCATTAATTATAGCAAAGGTTATCGCTTCTGGTATGATTTACGAATATTACACATTCCATTCATTGGGAGCGCATTCAAATTGGGAAGTGCATTCACTGGTGCACTGATAAGTGGACTTGTTAATCCTGATATTTGTGAACTTGGCAATAAAACGCAATTCCGATGATAATATCCATTTATGGCTTTAGCTTTAGATGGTTAGATGAATTAATGGTACATGCACTTCTCCATTATCTGCAGGGGGATGAAAAATAATCTATTTTCCAGCAAAACAGACTAGGCAAATCCCATACGTCTTCACGGGATGTCTACCTTCATTTAACTAGATATTGCTTGTGAACAATCTTCGGGGTGGCCCAAAAAGATCAAATGTCATTACCATGAGATAAGGACATCTTACCATAGTGACTGATGAGAGAAAACAAGTAGAATAAACCAAAGCCCAACCCTTCTGCAGACGAACCCAATCTCGCTAACCAATTAGATAACTCACTGAACAATTAAATTATGTAAATCTGCTTCGTGCTTCAGCTGAGATTATACTCCCAGTTACCGGTGAATTATTCCGATTTGATGTTGTGCTCGTTTAATTTAAATTTCAATGTTTTGTCATCGTCACGGAGTGTTGTTTTCAGTTGTTCCATTGAATATTGCTGGTGTTTATAGTGAAATTTTGTTTTTGCTTTCAGATACTTCCGAATCGATAGTTAAATGGAATTTATCACACAAAGGGTTAAGCGTTTTGGATTAGAGAGCTCAATGATGGATGTCGCACATGTAAGGTGAGAAATTCATATTATACTTCACGGAAACTAGTGTGTGAAATTATTTTTAAATGGGGGTGTTTGGAGATTCAAATTATTAGTGGGACAATGCTTCAGCTTTAATGTAAATTATGATTTTTTATTAAATAAATAACGCACAACAAACCCACACCGAAATTCGGACTCGGGGTACAAACATTCATGCTTACTGCGAGACCCGGTTAAGAGGTTGCTGGCATGCTAGAGAAGGCCACCGTCTATTTAGAAAGCTTGGAATGACCTTCGTAGGTCTTGGAGCACCCGCGAAGGATCCTCCATCTCCTAAGACGGAGTCTTTCTATTTGGGACGGCGAGTTACCGATCCAGAAAATAAAGCCAAAAACGAGGATAGGGGAGGATGGGATTAGAGGGTCAGAATTTGGTTTAGGAAGGTCTGCGATGAACAAGGAAAACAGAGTGACTGACAGCACTGAACCTTGGGAATGCCCGAATATATATGGGGATTTTCCATTTTGCTGGATTTCCACTCATCTAAAAAGTTAAGAATTAGCTTACGCTCCCCCATATTAAATCGAAAGCTTTTCTTTGGTCTAGGAGGCAGGTTGGAGTCTTCTGGTTAATACCGAGAAGAGTGTCCGTTTTAAGAACCAGAAGTCTGATTAGATCGGTTGAGGGATAGGGATTTGGCAAGTGTACAATTGGCGTTACAGTGCTCGAAGATATTGGGCTTAGTGGTCCGCTCGAAGATCTTAGCGAAGGAGTAAAGGATGGAGACGGGGCTTTAACTATCGGGATTAAAAGGGTTTCCTTTTTTTGGGATGACAGTTATACGAGCACTTTTCTAATCAGTCCTTAAATGAGCATTGAAGAAGCAATGGTTAATAATGGTGGAAAGATGGAAATGCTTTTTTAAGACCAAGGATGAAATTTCCTGGTTTTAGTCGCTCGGATCGACGTCATTACGATGTTCTATGTGACAAAATAGATGGGTGGGGAGTTCTCCCAGCGATCCAGGTGATCGAATGGATGGCTAAAGATGTTTTGTGTGGTTTTGGTGCGATATAAAAAAGTAGGAGAAGCGATTTCTTGACCTTTGTTTCGAGAACATGGCCGCGGATGTGCTGGGTGATAAGGTGTCCTTGCAGGAGGTGTCTTGTCAGGATGTTAGCTTTATCGAGCGAGGATATGATTTGAGGTAGGATTTAGGTTTGTTGGGTTATTTTGCTCAGGTAAGCTTTTCTGATTTCCCTGAAGGTGTCAGGGCTCAGTTCAATGTTGGACTGTCGGTGCGAAGAACTCATTGGCCAATTAATCTGTCAAAGTTGCCGATTTCTTCAATATAGTGAGAGAACTGCGGAAAGTATCTATTCCTAAAAAGTTCCAACCGGCGGGTCTTTTTGCAACTGATATCGTCCAGAATATTATTGGGCAGAGAAATGAGATTACGGTAGTCGAGGAGATGGGCTGGAATCAGTTCGTTGCATACTTGCTAAATAACTGCAGTATACTGGAGAACTGTCCGGTTGATGGTGGAGTTGAATAGAATGCTGTTAGATGAGAGCAGAAGTAGATGAAGTCAGGACTTAAGGATTCGGTTTATCCGCTCCCAAATCACCTCCTGGAAATCCTGTACTGAGGGTGGGATGGAAAGGATGGTTCTTTTAGAAAATTTGATATCGAGGATTATAGAATCATGATCGCTAATACTTAGACGATTTCCAAAAAAAGAAAGATATTAGAATGGGCAGTCCAGCTATGAGTGGCTTAATAGACAATCAATCACGCACGTTAGTGAATACCACATTAGCGTGGATAATGGTCTGGTATCTTAGTGAGCACCATATTCACAGCTATGATCAAGTAATTTTCCTCCACTTCGGGAATGGGGAGCTGACAGTCTGAATTGGTTCGTGGAAGAATTTGAAGGCACGTGTTGAGGTGTGACTTTAGAAAAGACAACACAAACAACTAGACACATAATGGAAGCATGTTACGCTATCATTCCGAAGAAACGAGTTCATATCAATAGACATTAATGAACAATGAAATCGTGAAGTGGCGAAGTACATGCAGTCGAGTAACAGGAGTTTATCTTGAGCAAGTCATACGCACTAGCAAATGAGAATGATTCAAAGCATTTGCGTGGATTGCAGACCTGAAAACAACCTTCGCGGTTATTATGAATAAACTAAGTGTGGAAACACCACCGCCGACCTGCACATATCTTCTCCTCAATATAGTGACGACGCGCGGGGTCAACAAAAAAAACACCAAAAATGAGAAGGAACTTGTGAAAATCTGTCGGAAAATTTATGGAGGGCCTTGAGTTCGTAATCACGACCTGGTCTGACAGATTTACTAACGTGTTCCAGACAGACAGAAGGACTTAAGATCCTCTAATATGAACTGGTTTGTGAGGAAGTACTAGTGTGGGCGAACAGTTGGAAGAGGGTGAACATCACATACCGCTTCGTGGCGCAAAGCGTTTGCAGCACCTTCAGAGCAACTTCAGACAGGGCAACATGTATTATTGGTATGGTCCCGCTATGTGAAAAGCACTGTCTTTAGAAGAAAAAGAGAAAATATCCACCTGAAAAAATATAGAATACCAAAGAGCAGCAAAGCAAGAAAAACTGAAATAGTAACAACAAAGGTTCCGAAAAGCGTCGCTGGACTAATACATTAACTTCTATATTCAGCGACGACACAACGAAAGACTACCAGCTGGCACAATTTCTGACTGGACCTGGTGATTACATCTGTACCAATTCAAGTTCAATGATTCTCTCTTTGGTTTTAAATGTGATGTGATGTGATGTGTGATACATACAGACCCAGAGCATGTTATGTTTTACCGGAATATCTTGACAGTTTCTCTAAAAGTCAAAATATTAACGAGGAAATTTTGAGGTTGAAGGGAAACTGGGGTGCAGTTAACTAAATACGATTCGGGCGGAACATGACAAGGCGAAGCGCCCAAGGAAGACACCAAGAGCGAAAAGCGCAGTCTTCCTCCCGAAGTAATGCTTTGCGGTAGTTCCTTGGGGTAGAAGGAAGGCCGGTTGGGGTGATTTCACTGGATGAGAAAAACGTTTTTAAAATTTTTTTATTTCTTTCAAGGATCTTCTTTTTTTTAGCCTTTGTCCCGTTCACAAGCGGCATCGGCTCGTCGTAATCGGTTTCGCCGTTTGGCTCTATCTTGCCTGCCTGATCTGGATGCAAACTCGAGGCTTTTAAATCCCCATCCAAGAATACTGTTTGAAAATTTGAGATGGACAGTCCGTGCAAGATTACGTTTTCCTTCATTGTCCTGGATTTGAGGGAGAAAAGAAATGGTTAGGAAAATATAAGCTAAAGTTGCGAGGCTGCAAATTATATTGTCGAAGCACCTATTTATCCAGAGAACTGAGGCGCGATCAATTCCTGGGTCCTTTTTCAATATGCGGAAGGTCGCCTTCATTCCGCGGGCCTCGTTCAAACCTCAAGCTTACTTTTTTCTCAATTGCCGTTAAAGAATTTCTCTGGCACGTGAGAATCCATAACAGACTGTAGAGGGCTACGTACATGGATTCTCCGTAGAGTTGCTTCCCATCGATGACTCTAAATACAAGTTGGTATGTAACACAGCCAAAAAGTGTGCGAAATTAAAAGGTAATCGCATCAAATCGGAAGCATTTTTTTCTTATTCCTATTGTAAGGCGACTCCCACGTGGGTTACCTCTAGGTCTTAACAACCCCTCAATTCGATTCTGCACCCTTTCTTCTACTAAAGCGGAAGCATTTTGGCCTCAAGCATAAATTGTTTAACGAACTTATAAGTGCCGACAGTTTGGAGCTGGTTCATAATACCAGCTATATTTCTTACAATTGTATCTATTCATTAAATCTGCAATTCCCGAAGCTTATCAAGTAAACTACAACCATAACTTCCAATGCATGTGTTCTACCGTAACTAACCCGATCCAGTCCACCTTGACCTTATTTTAGCCTCAAAGATTGCATAACCGAAACCATACTCTCACGTCCACTCCACTTTACAAACGTCTAGCAATAGAATGAAATTGGATTTTCAACTCAAACTACCGCAAAATACGTTTCCAATTAAATGAGTCCTTTCAACTGCAAACAACACCACTTTGTAGGGACATTCAGCTTCCTATTTACCCATCCTTTTATGATGCTCACTACAAAGAGATAAACGTACATCCTGCCTTCTTATTTGACGATAAATTTATTCATTATTGTCTTGGATTCCTAAGATGTCGTGAAGAGGATTCCAGATTATAAAATATCTGCACTTACGTACTCAAGCGTGAATTGAAAAGATTTTACAATGAAATATTGTATCTTTACAATAGCCATCGCCATTGAATGGAAAATAGTTTTCACTAATGGTTCTCATCTTCATTGGTTGGAATTTAGAGCAAACGTTCTATTTAAAATGGTAAAGAGAGGGTGGAATGATGGTGGAGAAAAAAAGACGGAGCAAAGTAATTACGCTTTATTTCTTTGTCGTGTAATTTTGCATACATTCACGTGTATATTCTAGAAAAGATGAGATCCTTCAGGTAAAGCACATGAATAACTTTAAAATGCTTTTAACACCCACGAAAAGTAGGTAAAAATCAAGAAAGTATTATACAAGGGACACCATCTCGACAATGCGGTGGCTTAATTCTTGGAATTCGGCCTCTTGATTCACCTTGATCGATTTGATTCTTATGTATAACTGTTGATTTGCCCTGTTATTATAAGTTTTGACCTTCGAAAGGTAGATACATACATTATTTACATGATTTCCAATCCAGAGACCCATGGAACTCAATTAGTTGTCGATCGAAAAATTTATCTGGCAGTACAGGCTCTATGGAAGTGAGATGCTACAGATATTGGCCCGCCAAGGAACTTGTCATCAAAATAATCATATGCTGCAATTAGTTAAATGACAATAACTTACACGCGTCTCTGGCAGATTGGGTCACGCAGTCTCAGTTTTCAAAAACTCCTCGTCCTTGCTACCTGGCTATGTGACGGTTTCTAATAGTACGATTATCTGAGAACGAGAAACACAGTGTCTAATCTACTGTGAATGGTCTTCCAATCGAAGCTCAGTTTAACAAACTATTCTCTTTGAGAAATTTTCGTCACTTGGCCAATAGTGGATGGTGTGCTGCTGAATCCAAATACTAGTGTGTCCTTTATAGTTTTTCGGTGGATATATCTTCCCATCGGAAAGTAGTACCTACTTCCTTAATTACGTTATAGCATCTCAGGACCAAATATCATTCGATTGCTTCATCCAAAGCTGGTAGAATACTGTTAACAGTGCAATTGTTCAACTGTCAAATTGTACCAGCCTAGAGACCACTGCAAGTCAAATCTCAACTCCATGGTATCATAAAAGTTAAATATTGCAGTCGTCCTAGTTGGCCGACTTAACTGTGGCGAATCCACCTTAAAAATCTAACAAATGGGTGTCACCCATCACGGTCGTCTTGTGGGACCAATTCTTGATTTGATAACAGGTGGTGACTATAAACATTCATGTGGGACGTAGGTTGTCAACCACATTAACGATAGAAATTGGTACCGAGTAGTTCCAGGGCGACATTATCCACAGTAGAGTCCCCATGAAACGATGCAGATTGAAGACGTTGATAAAAGCTTGGAACTTCTGAGTGAAAGGGGTGGTTAGTTTCTGCATATTACTTCCATAACACCGCACAGCAAAAGCATTGGCACGGAATAGCCTGAGGTTCAGATAGTTGCATTTTCAGATTTTCTTCCGATGGAGTCAACGACTCCCAATAGAGCGTTTAGACAATGCAGTTTTTGTCAACGGTAGCAAAATAATATTGGAGTGGACTTTAGGAAGCATCCTGAGTGGATTACCGTGGGAGGTACCCACCATGTCACTATGCCGGGCATGAATTTTGCGGAAGTCACCGAACAGGAGGTTCGACGAGCCATAAACAGCTCGAAGAACTGGAGGGGTCCTGTTGTGGATCGGGTGCTAATCGATGTCCTACATCTGTATCATATTAATCCCAAACTATTAACGCTTTTGGCAACAGTCATGGAAGGATGGCATATTAGGTTCTTGGTACATACATTTGAAGGTACCAACACCTCGAAGCACATCCGTATACCAAGAGGCATCTTCCAGAGGATTCATTGAGTTCTCTTTGATTTTATATGGCACCCCTTTTCATGACTACTGAATGATGCTAGAGGACATGGTGTTGCCAGTAAATATGGCCTACGTCCTAAGTGCAAGCAACCAAACTTGATGTACTTAGATGACATCAAGTTATATGTCGGTACTGATGACTGGAATTTGAATTAGATAAATGTCGAATTCATGCCGTCCGCAAAGGTCATCACGAGCCACACGCCGGACATATCACTGGTGACTTCCACATCCAGGTTATGATCGAGACAAACTTCTGCAAATACCTAAGAATTATGCATGGAACCCATGTTCGAATTCTGGCGACTTGTGAAGCTGGTACTGGAATCTCATTTCTCGGGGAAGAATGATATAAGTGAACTGAATATATTCGCTATCCTTTCACTGGCATATGCATTCGGAATTTTGACGTGGACGAAAACCGAACTGGAAAACTACCAAGTTCGGAGACGGATTATTATGTCTAAATTCCGAAAGCATCATCCAAATTCAGCCATGGAGCGGATGAAATTGACTCGTAACATCGGAGGCGGGGGTGTGGTTAATATTGCAACACAACATCACCACCAAGTCGAATCGCTGTCTGCGTACTTTTACAGCAAAGAGCTGGCAAGTTCCTTATATTCGGCTATTTGTATGGCAGATTGCGGTGTGACTCCAATTAATTTGAAGGATCGAAACGCTCTGAGTGGGGTGAAGTCAGACCAAGAGCGTATCGATGAATGGAAATCGAAGGCAACGTTCATAAGGAAGTTCAGTTGGAAGTTAAATACGCATACATTAGGTAACCCTTGGAAGGAACCTATCACACATCCTCATCATAAGATATAATAAGACGGAAATATCGCTTCAGTGCAAAGGTCTTTCATTGAGTTCGCAAAAGCTCCAAGCACTCAAACCTTTGGTAGGCCCATTGTACTATCCCCGGAGATCGCCTATTCATCAGCCTCTCCCTGATGGCGTTAGCAGGCTTTCGCGAATCTGAGAATATTCTCCCGAGAAAAAGAATGTGCAGACTCTTCGCTGAAGAAAATCTTATCAAGGTATCTTCGTCTGATGCCTGAGGAGTCCGAGCAGGTGCCTACGAAGTGCAGGGCCGTCTCTTCTTCCTCTTCGCATTGGCTGCATATGGCTGGGACCACCACTCCTACTTTTCAATGTGGTAGTTTAAGGGGCAGTGCCCCGTTAAAAAGCCTACTAAGCTTTTCATGTCCCACTTCTTAAGAGACAACAAAAATGCCACTCTGGCGGCCTCGGGTTCCTTCACAAAGATTTTCGCCTGCCGGTTGGTTCTGGCCCCACCATTGTGGATCAAGAACCTTGGCGAGCCAGTCTGCCAGCTTCCTGTTTATGTTTTTTATGAGGTTTTAGTGCCTTGGCATCCACATCAGAAATGTTTCGTTCAGTCGGCAAAGTTTCAGCAGCACCTGATGACAACTCCACACCAATTGGCTCGATATGTCATTGCTGTTTAGTGTGGATAATAACGCCCGACTGTCGGAACAAATTCGAATGATGCGATCCCTCCATTTTTGCCGCAAACATTCTTCTGCTGCCAATAAAATAGCATATACGCCATGGACGCATGACCGTGTGATTGGCCGCCTTTCCAAACCTATATGCGTCGTTAGCTGTTTTCGGTTTTACCTCTACTCCGAGTACATTTAGAATAGCTTTGAGTGCGACGGTCGCCGTACTACTCATTGCTCTAGTAATACTTAGGCAACCGAGCCAGGTGTCCATTACCAGGAACCATAACAGAGGAGAGAGAACCCCTCCCTGTAGGCAACTCCTACACCCTGTCTCAATGGCTTTATCTGGATTCGGTGTTTGGGGATAACGTTTTTTGCATTTACCTGGCATTGAATGAAATGATGCCGGACTTTCGGCTCCGTCTTGATGCTTTTGAAGGCCACCGTTTCGGGCACGGAGGGGAAAATCCTCGTAGGCGGTGACTTTAACGCTAGGATCCTTGAATGGAGCGTACTTCCGCCAGACTCCAGGAAGAAACGGATCCTGGAACTGTGGCGAGAACCGAGCTCGTAGTTTCAACACCAACGTTTCAGCGCCTAGGTTGCGAAGAAAGCATCTTTGACTTAACGTTTGCGTCGGCATCTCTGATTCCTCTGAGGGTTCGGTGGTGAATCCTTCTTGGTCATCAGGTGCCCCGTGGTATGAACACACAACAAGAATGCTAGATTTAGCTCATTTTTTCAATAGGACATGATAAATAAAGTCCGCCTGATTATTTCATTCAAATTGAAGTTAAGTTCTGGTAGAGTTCCATTATGATGGCCAAATAGTCACTTTTTTCTGCAGTCTGACGCAGTTTAACCCAGATTGAGTTCATAAGCCTTACATTGTCCGCCACGTTATAAAAACTGAAGTGTCAGCATCCTTTAACATCCATCTCAGCTTTGAGCAGATCGAAGATAATCTAAACAATGGAGGCATTGCTTCATCATATCTGGACCCAAGGTGGTACTAAATGTGCCTAATGTTCATCGTCAGCGATTCCTTCAGATACAAGTCTGGGGAGAGGGTATGATAAGGGGGACTAGCCAGAAATAGGAATTTTTATTAAAAAGGGGATAATATTGGGACTCACATACCTGTGTGGATTTCATCCCGGGCCCGGTTTTTCCTCAAAGTGTTCATCTTAGGTCCGAATTTCTGCTCCAGGCATCTGTTTACGTATTAGAGAAATTCGCTGCAGTTTTGTTATTTTTCCAGTAGGAATCAAACTCTGCCCTTGAATCCTATCTCACTACTGAATCCCGTGTGTATCTCGCGTATTCTTATCAGGCTCATTATGAACCCAGGTCGCCGACCATAACATTTACTTCTAATGGAATTCTAAGTGCTTAAGAAATTAGTAAATATATGTATGGGAGCGATTGCGTAGTACAATAAGCCTAGATACTATGAAGTTTTACAAAGTAACTAGCTTCAATCTCGACCTTCTTTCATCATACAGTGACCCTTATACATATATTTAGAAATCAAGCGTCTTCAGCTGTATAGATGTAATAACGAAATACGTTTCTAACTTTTTATGCTTCCATCCATTTAGCCATTCTGGGTCACTGTTCTACCTTTGAACAAGAAAAGTTAGTTGAGCCATAAAGCATATCAGAGCCTTCGGAATGTTGGTGATATTCGTGCAGTTCCAATCGACTTTCAACACTAAAATATTTGTGCCGAGGATAAGAGTAAAAAGCTTACAACAATTCTTAACAAATACCAGCAGAAGCTTTCCAATCACTTCCTTGATTAATTCAAGAATCGCCTCAGAGGTCATTATCCCGACCATTCAACCGTATAGAACCGTGAAGAAAAAATCTGATATTCCAAGGTAAAATCAGCTCCGTAACCCAATAAGCACCACATTTGCAATCAATAATTCCACCTAGTAATCAATCTTCATCATAGAAATAATTAGCAGATGCAGCTTCTGCATGCAATTATGATTATGCATTTTCAGTTCATCCTCATATTTATCACGGAGCCTTCTGCGTCACAAATTGAATAATGAAGGCCGTGATTATCTTCTCCTAGTAGCCTCGATTGAAAAGCCATTTTCAAGGTTGCAATGGTTCGTTCTATGAAAACTAATGGCTTTAGTTTAATAAATGCTAATATATAAAAGTAATATCTTTTCGTTACGCACGAATGCACTTCACCGCTTCAGACTAGGAAGCTTTTTGTTTTCATAACAAATTCGAATCTTTTGGAGGAGGCAATAATATTATGAGTAATTGGGAAATAAACTTTGAAAAGCTAATTAGGCGATTTTCTTTTATTCAGGGTTTAAGTCTCTAAATTACGATACAAAATTAGATACAAAATCCTGAAACTGCTAAAGGCAATTATCGTGAAAAGTTGCAAAATTAATTATTGTTGGCGGAGGAGCTGAGAGCATTAAATAAATCTCAATGAAAACAAAACGGTTTCACGCAAATGATATATGACTCAATACGTTAGCAGGGAAATTCCTGGGACTGAAATTGCGTTATCAAAAAACTCGTTTTCTCAGACAGTTGCTTTAAAGATCTCCCAACAAATTGTTTCACTATAGATATTTGATGTATCTAAATGCCTCCTCCAGAATGTTGTCTGCTAGGAGGTTACTTTCGGCTTTATTCCAAACGTGTTATCAGTACAGAATCACAGAATCAACTCAGATTCAACCCTCAGTTTTGTTGCTGTTGTTTCGGAATATTTCGTTTTATAGTTTAAGAACAAGTTTACGAATGACCTTCGATTTGAAATTCAGTCTTAAGTTTCACCTTCTAAGTTTAGGTCAGAATTTTGAAGAGATTTCTGTTTCGATTAACAAGTTGAAAAATTAGCCAACAAGTGAGATACCTTCTGGTATTCTGATATTGATGCTCGCATCGATTTCGACAGAATAGGAACCTGTTTCGTAGAAGGTGAAGAAGCTGGAAAGCCAAAGTAAACTGATTCGGTAGAAATATCCAACTTCATCTCCTTTTATCAGAGCAAAAAGACACTTTAGAGATTTTTTTATTATTGATAAAACATTGCACGAAAATCGAAGTTTAGCAGTAACTTCATCAGGCCAGGGCGGAAGGTTTCACGGAGAAGGGGAGGCTCACACAAGTTTCATCCCGGGACTGGCTTTTCCGCGTAATTTTCAATTTGCACTCAGATTTGTTTTCTACGACCCTGATCTTCAGTTAACCGAAAGCAATCCGGTTTCTAGTAATATTCTGCAACTCTCTCCACTACTTGTCCAAAAACTTATAACCCTCCTGGACTGTTCAAGCTGTTTAACCCCTTTTGGGGATGAGTATTTCTAGATAGCATCAACAGAAAAGGAATTGCCTTCTTTTGTGTGACCTATCTACTGCCACTCCTTCCTTCTAACCAACACGTTGCAACACGCCTAGTGCAAGATGCTATAAGATCTGAATACCACAATTGTTGATGAGAGGCTGGGTGTTCGGGAATCTAGGTATGGTCCTTTGGACACTCCAGTTTCTCACACGTCATATTCATAAGACGGCATAGGGCCACCATATCGAACTGCTTCTCCTTACTTTTCATAGTTTAACAAATATTTCAAAAAGAGAAATTTTTACCGCCCAATCATTATCGAATACCAGACTACCACCACCGCAACCTTTTACGATTCGCACCAGGTTTTCGCTGTCACCTAACCGTGTGCCACAGTGTATTTCTGAGGTTTAAAGTGTAATGGATCGAAAGGATGCTTGACGACAGACCGATTTTGATATTGGATGCAAATCAACCCTCCTGAGCAATTTCCACCTTCGAACTGCATTATTAGGAGGTGATGCTGGTGATTGGTGCTGGGAATATTACCAGCTCGGGGAAGTCAGTATTGGGTAAATTTCCGGGAAGCACTCAGAGATTAATCCTCGGACCAATTGTCGTTTGCGCCCAGAATTGATGCAGGTTTGGTTCCTGATAGCAATACTTACCGTGGAAATTATATGGTTAGATACCTGCCCGCACCATGATCTGTCACATTCTCCATATCAATCACGACTTCTTTCTAAACTGGATAGTAAACCTTGCATGAAATAGACTTTCAATCATGATGGTCCTGAAGTGTTCGGGGCTTCCGACTGTACAGAGTCTAAGAGCGATCGTCTACATGAGCGTAGATACCAATTGTGGGGCGATGAATACCCTGCAGCCACAGCACATAAAGTGCTCTGATTCAAAACACGCCCAAAGCTGGAAGCCGCTGAGAGATCGGGGGAAATTATTACGTCCGTCACCTTTAAGCTTAGACTAGCTTGATCCCATCACCCAATACGTTAACGTTTTCAGTCGACGGGGTCTACGGAAGAACAGTATTGACGACGTACAAAACTAAGTGTTCTATCTTCCACTTGCGTGCACTTGTGCTAACTTTCGCGCACAAGACTTATTTGCATCTTCCGCATGTTCAGTCAACAGGATACTTCTCAAACTCCTACCTCCTACTGGCTTCTATCCTGTCCAGGAACTATTCCCTGCGGGGAGCAATGGAAAATTTCAACTGATCCCTGGGCAGAGACAGCATCTGATGAGTCTGATGGCTCTATCTTGCGAGGAACTGCAAGCCATCGTTATGTGACCGAAGTGCCAGCATTTAAAACACTTATGTGTTAAACTCTGTTCACGTATTCAGTACGTATTTTGTCTGCTGCAATCGCGTTTTCCGTTGTCTAGATAGAAAGACACTATCTTTGTGCCACCGTATGCTCTCCTTAGTTGTAAGACATTAGTTTCGCCCGCTGATTGGAGCTTCCATTGAGATTCCTTGGCTTCACAGATCTCGGACTATATGATAACTTCGTCCAGGTCCTTGCACTCGCTCACTACCGAGTCCTTACTCATTTTGACCACTGTATCATTTAGTCACACTTCGATTTTCTTTCGTAAGTCTTCACCTCCATCTTCACCCGCTTTAAGCTCTATCAACAGGTCCCACTTCTGTGTTCATATGAGGAAGAAGCATGTGTTTCACCAGGGATGCTCCCAATAGACATCATGGCGAACTGAAACTGGCATCTCTACGATAAAACGTATGCAACCGCGGAATCTAGCGCATTTCATAGCGGTGGGAATCTATCGCGCAATGTCAAAAGAACTGGAAAGAGTCACAAGCTGGTCACTGGACGCATTATTCCAGACATTCGAAGATGGATTTGATGAAGTCGCGGAGACTTAAATTGCGAGCTAGCACAGTTTTTGGTTGAACATGGAGGTTATGGTGCATATTTACATCAATTTGGGCACGATGCTTCACCGCACTGCTGCGTTAATATAGCTGAAAACGTGAAACATGTTATATTTGATTGGCCCAAGTTTACCGCGTAACAGACAAGATTGGTCGCTGTTGACGGTAGGCGACTGACACTTGAAAATATTGCGGAGTTCATGCCGAAGTCAATGGAGACTTGGAAACAAGTCGAAAAGGTGTTGGGAACTATTCATCGACAACTTAGGTAGGAACAACTCCGAAGAAAAAAAGAAAGAGAGAAAGCCACAACGAGCCCCAATTAAGGACTGATCCAGTCCGTGGTGCAATGCTTTAGAGTAATCCCGCAGAGAGAGTGGAAGGAATAGGACATGGTTTTAGTGAGCAGGTCTCACGTAACTGCATGACAGGAGCCAGCAGTAGGTTTCGAACCTTTCCACCTTCTGACAATGATGGAAAAAAACACATAGACAATGAACCAATCTCAGTAAAGTTTTGTTTTCCACACACACAATAATCCCACAACCTTCTTTCTGCTTCTATCTTTTCAATCTTCATCTACCTACCCTCGAAATTCTACTAAGACTACAGTCGAAAATATAAAAACCTTCACTGCAGCTCATTGGTACGTCAGAAACTCCCACGTTCGTTTAGACCTGGAAGTTCCATTCACTAAGGACAAGATATTAAGGCTGAGAAGCGCATATTGCACTGTCTGTTAAACTACCTTTGCTGCAAAACGGTTACTTCGATTGAAGTAAAATTTGGAGGATGTATGAGCACTATGAAATCCCTCGTATACAATGAATAACATAAATTTACACGAAGTTTAAGGGGGCGCTTTGTAAATGCAAAAGGGATGAAAAATTTGGTTCTCCTACTATACTCGTGTGGGGTATCAAATGAAAGGTCTCAATTAGCAGAGTTTAGTTTCGACGTTAATTGCAAAATATGGGAGCAAGGGATCAACATGTAGAAACTGAGTGAGACAGCACTTATTTTCAGAAGCTACCTAACCAAGAACCCTGAAAAAAAAATTCAGGCTGATGCTCTTGCATTAAATCTAGACCCCAAAATATTATATCATACATCCCATTCTTATTTCTTCTTCGGGTGTTTTATCCCCAACATTTCTGATGAGGAGGATGTCGTGGTAGTTTATCCACCAAGGGGTTCATCTCCTGCGACTTTTCTGTGATTTTCAAGTCAACGTAGGAGTATCATAACTAAAACTATGTAAGTTTGATTGCTAAAGGTTTTCTTGAGTTTCTCCCATCTCCATCTGTTTACACGAATTCTGACTTTATCTAAAGATTTTAAAGGATGAACATTTTTGAAAAAGATGGGTAAAATATTATGACTGCAGTTCCTTTTTTTATTCACCCTAGAACTGAATAAAACATACTCCATGCATCTTTTTTGTCCCCACAAATCAGGAGCAGACCCATTGCCTAGCATTTCTTTCACTTGAATTCATCGATTCGCATCTCTTTCAAGAAAATTACCCCCAATCCCAACAACATCATGACCCTTTCATTGGAAAACCAGTACATCTGCGTTTTCCCGATAAACACGTTATATTAAAGTCTACTACGTTACAATTTCCGATAACAATCCGAGAAATACCAAAAACTGTTATTTTATTATTGATGCTGTATAAGCACAAAAGCAAAAGCAATTGTTAGAGGCAAAGGCAGGCGAAACGCCATTCATTCTCAGCATAAGGACGAATACCTACAAGCACAACATTCACTTTGTTGTTTACTGGATTGTGTAGCGTAGCAAAACAGAAAACAAGGATATGAAAATCCGAGCCTTGTTCTGCCTAGCGAACGGAGAAGAAAACCCCCAACGAAACTGGGGAGAATGCGATTCAAACAGGACATTGAATTGGTCGATATTATGCGAAATTCCAACCTCTTTCGGATTCTTCCTTTCATTTTATTACGCCGACTGTGTGTCACTGTAACTGGTGCGTACGACACAGTATGATGTGAGGCAGGTCCCTGAATGTTATTTTGCTTTCCTATCGGCTCCATCCCAATACCAGTTGATACTTTTTGCCTGCACCATTGGGAGGCTCGTTTTCATGCCTATACATTGCAGCGATGTGATGTCCTAGTGGAAATGACTTATTGAAATGTATCCTAAGCGTATCCATTCAAGGGTATACGTACATAGCATATGTGGATACGATAAAGCCGGTAGTCCTTCGGACGAGTCTCTACTGCCAGTGGAAATTTATGCAAAGTTTATACGCGAAGTGTGAGTTCCTCTGGAGGAAATCAGAGAAAAGCTCCTTTCTCTGTAGACTGGCAAATTTCCAATTCAGTGCCGAGGACTTCCTTTGAAGTTGAGTCCCTTTCGCGAGCAATAACCTCGATTTGTGAAAATTAAATGGGAAATATTAAAGGTGGAGAGAATGGCTCGGGAAATATATGAGCAGTTGATAGAAGTTAATCTGAAACGGTACCATGGCCTATTTCACTTTGCACTTTGGCATTTACAAACAATTGTACCACTTTTTTCGTTGAGAAGATGAATTACCGTGGCTGGTGATTTAGATTAAATTTAAATGAGATCTTTTTTTTCTTGTTTTGAGGGTAGGAATGTTCCCTATCATATTAGGATGTGCATATCTAATTGGCTTCAGGGTAAAACGTTTATACGTTGGGGGTGAAATTGAGATAACCAAACTTTAAAAATTAAAATGAAACAACTGAAGCGTTTTGTTCATAAAAATTGTAGATATTCCCTTCCCTGGGAATCGGAATATCATTTTTCGGCCTTTGTCACAACCTGGTCTAATGTGATGAAGTAGTGTTCGTGTAGTTTCCTTATTTCCTCCTAAGAGCCCCTAAAGGGCTTGTTTTGCAAGATTATTTACAGCCCATTCGGCAAATCTTTTTCAACTTGAAGGAATATTTTTGTAGTGCGTCATACCTTCTTAAAGCAGCCCGCGTAGTGTCTGTCCCGAATCGGTTCGATCAGTAAGAATACAACTTGTCCATCTAAAATAACAGTGGTCCTTACTGGGGATTTAGAGGCAAAGCTAATTGTGAAGCAGTACAAAAATGTTCAGTCGGGGCCTCAGTTCACTGACAGCTACCATAACCTATGCAAAACAGGATTAGTCGCGGGCAATAATATCGCTTGTCACATCATTGGATAGCGCCATTCTACGGATTGGTAAAGTTAGGCAAGTGAGCAAATAGAACAAAGTTGTGGTCCGAATGCAGGGATGTAGATATTTCAGATGGATGGAGCATTGTCAGCTGAAAAGGAGGGCAGGAGGACATGGAATAAGCCTTGTCTTGACGACGACCTTAATCTGAAGGTATATGAAACCCGAGGGTAGAAGGTTTGCTTTGGCTTCTACCAGCTAACCTTCGAGGACATAATCAAGCGATCAACAAAAATATAATGAGTCTCAGTTAACACAAACAGGGAACACTATCATCAAAACCTGAAAATTCAGAGGAGAAAACCAATGAAAGTTGTTGGCGCTAATCTCAACATCCAGGTGACTTTAAACAGCCCTTATAAAACGGCCTAGACCGGATACCGGTTGTTGCGCCGTTGGTGATGATAATTCTAGGCCTCAGCGAAGCGCACATTTTTCTCTGGGTTCCTACTTCTTATCCGGACATTCGCTTATTTTAAAATATCAATTTGAACATGATCATTCTTCTTTATAATTTTAGGTAGAAAGCTTGACCAACTTTTAACTTTCCCTAAAACCTTAAAATTCATTTAAATATTTCCAAGTTTTAATATTGCCTATTTTTAATATTTTGAAAATGATCATTAACCCTGTTGTGGCTGTTTTCACATAGGGGCCACAATCCTTGGATTGGGTTAGAGCACTTCTTTCAAGACCCTAACGGTACACTACACGATTACAGTACCCTGTAAGAGGCAATGTGGTCAATATTGCGTTCGCCGTGATTATAGCCCGATTTGCGTCAAGTACTCATCGTCAAGTCACGATACAAACCCCATTGCGCAAGTGAGATTTGAACCGCGACCTTCCCTACGACAGCCTAGATTTACATATTATTAAATTCATTTGCAACGTTTGTTTCTGACTAAGGGGAAAGACATGGAATATAAATGATACTGGGGATTTTCTATTCGTAATGAGACCAGTTTAGGGTAGGATGGCTCCGTTCAACTTATAGAGCTTTTGTTATGGTCCCAGCTGAAGAAAAATTGAGGATTCGAAGTCTGGGCCGAAAACTGCGGACGATGAACCGGCGAATCAACTGACTTATGGAAATTTGTTCAGGGCCGTTGTTGGAGTAGGAGTAGTTGAGGGGTAGAAATAAGTAAATAGGAGAAAGTGATGTTAAAGTAGCTGAGTGGCGTTTTGAGGAGTTCTTTCCGGTTCGGTGGAGACCATCGAGTTCTAGTTTCTCTTCAGCAGACGAAGAAAACTGAAATAGCCTGAAGATTGCTGCGAATCTTAAGGCTGTAGGTTTTCGCCTTCGATTTTTCGTCCCCATCAATAATCGAATAGTCGGGCAATATCTATGGTAGAAAAAGAAGACGAGGCAGACCCTGCCTAAGATGGAGCGATGGCGTGGGTCAGGACACCAGACAGCTTTTAGGGATATCGAATTGGTGGACCTCGGCGCAAAACCGGGATGTTTGGAGTTCCTTATTAAGGCAGGCCTAGACCGGATACCGGTTGTTGCGCCGTTGATGATGATGATGATCAATAGTCGAACTGCTAGCATAGGAATTCATTCTTTTTTTGCTTTCGCTCATTTATTTTAACGTTCTGAAATCTCTCCTAGGACGAAAGGCGAAAACATGTACTTAGGGGAGTTAGGGACAAGCACTAAAAGTTTAATCTATTGTCTTGTCGCACATCATTGAATATTTTTGCAATATTTCGAAACTTGGCTTTTGTATCGTCAATGATAATGCCACATCGTAGTTCTTCTTCTGGCAAGAGAACTATCACACGTGGATGATATAATAGTTTTCTTACGGTACAGTGTATCGAATGAAGCGCGAATTGATGAATTGGTTGGAATGAAATTGGAGTTTTGTAAAAGCTGGTATTCATTTGAAGCATCCAAATGAGGAGAGCTAGGTGAACAGACCAACAAAGGTTTTCTTTTCTTAGTTTTTGGTATTTTACTTTTATTGGCTGCAGTATTCGTCTTTTTCCCTTACGTGACCTTCGAATCAGAGTTTTCAAATCTTGGATCGACAATCAAACTACTCCCAGAGCAATGATACTGGAGAGCAGCGGACCGCATACTTTTATACAATTTCTTCAGGAGCTCAAAATTCGAGAATGGGGTTGATGGATGAGAAAAAGCGTGCTAGTTCCACCCTTTGGCTGTCTATTATCTATGACAAGGACCTGTCTTAAAATTTGGAATATGTTGTCTCATACTGCAGGATATTGGCTTATTGTATGTCCTACCCAAGTGCATTTATGTGAAAAGTCTCGACCTTGTCATCAAGCAGAGGTAATTCATTAGGTGGATCTGATCAAGTCTTTCTTCAGAAATGATTATCTCCTGGCGATGTGTTTCCACTGCGAGAGCGCGGGGAAGTTACCTTAGATATGGGAGGGTGTTGCGTCCTCTGCATTGCAATGTAAGTATGCTAGGCCTTCAATTATAGATCCTTATTCAGTGTTAATATTTATGTACAGGACGCTGAATGGTTATTAGACTTATCAGTGTTTTCATTTACAGTTTACGTCGTTTGAGGGTCTCAGCCGTTTTAATTTGTCATTCATTCTGTGATATTAATGTCCTATCCTTTTAGCCCACCGTTGTCTTCCAACAATTGGCTAACTGCTTGAGATGGTATTCGGGATTCCTTTCATTTCGAGTTCAACTGCGCTCGCATTGCCATCAATGTCTTTGCACCCCACTATTCATTTCAAAGTTATCTCAAGGTTTTGCTACACAATAGTGGAACCAGAGCCAGGAATTAGAATCAGGCCATGCCTTCTCAAATCTACTGTGAAAGTTGCAAAGGTTCATGCAGCCGAATGTAGATATTTGAATACTTACTAACAAGTAAAGATCTTTCATGAACCGGAGCCTCTAAAGCGACACATTTGCTATTCTTTAAGAAGGAGGCAAAACTTTAAAACGTACACTGTTCTTTAAACTATCATATGGAAAAAATTGAGGAAGAGAAGGAGGGGTCTTGCATTTAATTTGCGACTAGCCGGCCTCTTCAGACCTAAAGCAAAAATACCTTGGAGACGTTTTTTCAACAACGAATCTGTGTACTCTCTGTCTCTGAAAGGCGTTCTCAGATTCACAAAAGCATGCCAACAATACATGCGGGAGTCCGTTGAATAGATGATTTTAAGGTAGAGAACAATGGCCTTAATAAAACGTTCAAGTGGAGCTACGTTTATGGGTATTTTTCTATTAACACAGGTCCATATTGCCGTATCTGTTCAGTTTTGTATATTGTTATATCATTGGAAAAGTGCAGATATTCCTAAATCCTTGTCGACCTAAGACACTACCCAATGAAAAGATGTTAGTCGAATTGACTAATCGATAACTCTTTGGGGAAAAACCCAGGTTTCTATGGCTAATCGCTATCTACGGTAAGTAGTTATTCCAGAACTGTTGAAAAGTGTTCAGCAATCTTAGGAAATCCTGACCGAAATTGAAACAGTGCTTAGCCGAAAGTTCCAACGGGTTACCTATATGTATGAATGATAGGTTCGTTGTGTCCTAAAGTTACGATTTATGGACCCTTACGTGCCACGAGAAAGTCCCGATTCATCAGTAACTTCACGATAGTGGATAGAGGTTCGTTTTAGAGTCCCACTTTTTGGTTAACAATATTAAAAACTTTCAGACTCAGTAAATGTCTGCATTTCAGATTTTAAATAAATTTTAAAGGACATCTTCCTAGTTTGGAAAGAACTGTAGATTTGGATTCTGACCACAACTTGTAGACGAACTAAAGCAAATTTAGAGGAAAGTAACCTTATTTTGTTCAATCTGTGTCCTTAACAAGAGTAGCACTATACGATAGCTTACGCTCTACCGTCGGGGACTGCCGGGACATCTTCAAGACCCGACTTACAGAAAGATGGGCGCTTCATCGCTCACCCGTATTTTTGATACAATTACAAAATTCCTGTAACGTAAATATCTCAAATCCAAGCATATCCTACTGAGTTATTAAATTACATCCACAAAAGACAAACTTACCCTTCGTTTTCAAAGCTAATCGTTGTACCGATCTTCACTCAATTCTGACAACTCTTTCTGCAAATGAATGACCTAATCAGGATGCTGCCGATATATCTTAAACTTCTCTATTAGCAACGACAACAAAGGCTAATATTTCAATAGTAAAATCACACATTTCTATCTACGCGCACAACAGACGCACTTCTCTCATCAAGTATTCACGTAGATTTCTTTTTTGACCACAACAACCACTTTGTTATCTGAACCGTAGAACTGGGTGGCAGGGAAAGTACATCAGATGTTGCACCCATTCCATTAATTCCACTTAAATGAAAGTCAACAATATCCAAGCATCCATCGAATGAGATGTGCGGACCTTCAATGTCGGTCCTGCTTCCCGGTTGGCAGGAAGGTATACTCAATGACCATTCTTTTCACGTCTATTGTGTACGAGCACTGAGCAGGTGGTGCACAAGGGTGAATGGTGGTCTTGTTGTTGCCGAGATGCACCCTTTCCTGCTTCTCTTATTTTGCAATTATCTCCTCTTTCTTCCAGCAATTCCGGCTTCCGGGATAAATGGCACAAGTACGGGTCGAAGGCTGAGCACAGCAAACTGGCTAGCGGGTGATGCTATGGGTGCAGTCGTAGAAGCACGTTGGATCCAATATCGAAACGTATTTATAGTATTTTCATCAACCACTCTCAATGGTTTCCTAAAAGGACTGAAAAGGTTCTATTCGGAATACTCGATAATAATCCAATAAAAGGCCATTAGCCATCTGGGGCTTAGCGGTTTTTCCAATAGAGTAATTCTACAAAGCGTCCACTTTATAATAGACCGTGTGTGCATAGGTACTGGGAGCCGGATCTTCCAATCAATCAATCTATATCTCATTCATGATAACAATAGCCGCAGGTAGGGCACGTTGATTCTAGTGCACGGGAGTCGTTATTCAATGCGAGTATGTTCGACTATGCACTTGGTAAAAGCACTTAATGTCATCACCTGAGTGTCCTTGCAGTTCTACGTAATCAGAATGAGTGTCCACGTATATATGCCTTTTTATTGATTCAGGGCCGTTGGGAAGCCACTCTCAACATTGCTATATTTAAATGCAATCCAACCCAATAGCATTTCTATTGGGGACCAAACTTTTCCTTGTTAATAGTAACTAACACAGTTTGCAGACCTTTTTCCGTTTAAATTTACACCGCCGAAAGGCTAAGGTTATTTTCGTCGTCCAGTCCCACTTGGATAAACAAATTAACTTCCTAATCTACAGAGCCACCCAGAACCACTCTATTGATTATCCTCCTGTGTCTCAGACAGGAAGTTGTCACAAACCACTTAACTCTTACAATTTGCAAACAATTACAGAAGTCGGCACCGCTTAGCCTTCTTGAAACGAGTTCGTCCTTAGCAAGTTGGAGGAAGCACTAGAAGGTTTCCAAAATCCCGATTTATCAGTACCGGAAAAGCATACCAACTCCACAAGAACACGAGACAAACTGAAATTCCGTAAAAAAGATACAAACGTTTTATACACGATTCACAGACCGATCGGAAGCAAACTGAAGGGATTCTGGCTCGATTGGATACTCGCATGGTCCACGACTGGTCGGAAGCTGGGATACGTTTCTTATTTTGGGGGATTGGAGCTTCAGCTTCGCTCGTGCCTCAACATCTTTCTGTTCAGTTAGCTTCGGTAGCGAACTGATGGATACAATGCATATTTCAGTGTTGCTCGAGTGCTAGTCAAGCGCCAGTTCTCAGTTGCCGCCAGTGCCTAGTATCTGACTAAAAACAATGTGCTCGGGCCAAATGAAAGCTCCCCGAACATGTGTTTAAACTTTCAAATGGACTAACTGTTTATCTTAAGATAAGAAACGCTTTCTATCGGTCGGTATCTTTGATGCTGGCGCTGTATCTATCCTAACATCAAACGTGTTTACCGCTTAGATTGGGTGGTTCTAGATGAAATGTAGGAAGGCCATTTTAAGAGAGATTTTTTAAGAGAATTTAAGCTTTTGGAAAGCTTGATTTACAGTGCTATTCTTAACGTATTTACCGTTAAATATAATAATAAGATACTAGATATTTCCGAGTTTATCTGATATGCTTTTTTCAGCTGGTCATCATTAAGCAAAGTTTTTTTTTCATATCTCTGTAAAATAGTAAAGCTACTAAGGCACTAGAAACGTTTAAACTTTGAATGTCCGCTAGAATGATTAAAATTTAATTATGCATGGAATTTGTAGTAAAATATATTCATTCGAAAAGCATGGCTTTGACCTACTATAACTTCGTTATGGTACTATTTATGGAGCTTTTCAGTCTCCTAGCCCATACTACGACTTGTACTGTGCGAAATTTTGTAGCTAAATGTAACGGGGGTTCCAGTAAATTTCCAAAATAAATTAAATGAATGTATTAAAATGCAGATATTCCAACTCCAATCTATCAATTCTACATCTTGGGCGTCTAGACTTTATATGAACGTAATGTCGCAACTTTTTTTAAAAATTTTGCGATAAGATTGCTATTGGGTGTGCGTCCTGTCTTATTTTAAGTCTGCACATTTTGGACCCCAACTCCCCTACTTAGAAATAGGCATCAATGCTAAAATCTCTCAAAGAAAGTATTGCTGCGTGGATGCTGAAACTTTGCATTCGAACTGATTATCGCTTTGTGAAAAGCTGGAACTTGCAAAACCTTTTATGCGAGTCTCCGAGACCTGTATAATTGCAACTATGTTAACGATGTCAGGAGTTCCACCAAAGTTGACAACATATCGCCGTATATTATGAGCTATATTTCTACAACGTCGGGTTCAAGCAAACAGATAGGCTTTGCGGTTCAATTTCGGTCAGGAAGAGGTTATATGAAAGTTGCCTATTGATACAAAAGACATGCAGCTCTACAAGTCCTGGCAAATCTTCGCATATGTAGACGATATAAACGTCATGGTGCATCTTATCTTCTCCTCTATCCTGCCAATCTTGAAAACTAACTGAATACACCAAAAAACAAAGCTTCGAGTATACAAATCGATAGTAAGTCCTATGCTCCGCTATGGATGTCAAACAAGGACCCTAACACAAACTTCCGAAAAATTGGTCAATACCTTCGAGAGGAGGGTCCTAAGGATAATAAGAAGACGACTAATGGCGAATCAGATACAACCATGAGTTGCATCATATATTTTGCGATAAGAAAGTCTATAAAATAATAAAACTTCGACAGCTGCAATGCGCTGGCCATGTTCAAAGTATGGACAACCCTCAGGCACCTAAAAGGGCATTCGACAAGAGAAGAGAAGATAGAAAAAACCTGAAAGCACGGGGCATTTTGCTGATGAAGGCAGCATCTCACTGCTCGGATTTTGAAATTTGAGGCCGTGATCAATGGACAGAGATGTTTGGAGGAAGAACATTCTGAAGGACAAGGCCGGTAACGAGCCGTTGAGGCTCGACGATACTGCAATTTGTGCTTCCATAAAAATCTGTAGAGGGTGGAGGGTGCAATATCTGTATATTATACTATAATATTTGAATTAAATGTGAGTAGATATCGAAATCACAAGTATTTTTAGATGCTAAATAAATTTATTTTTCAGATATTTTGGGTTGATAGTTTCTGAAAATGGGTCCTGTCTTTCTCAACTGATGTCAGAGCTGAAACCTACATAAAGTCCTGATCGAGAAATTTGATACCCCCGTAGCTACATTCGGCAAAAAATTACACCTACCCGTTGCTCATCAGACGCTACCTCACCCCTTTGTTTAGAAATTGACGAAGTTCTAAGTCCACCATTCACTTGATGACGGAGCTGTTCAGTTGGGAAGCAACTTACTATCACGGTTGTTGTCGGTGGAGTCCACAGTCTTGGGCAAGTACTCAAATTACAAATCGCAAGTATAATTTTGCAACTTGTGTGTTTGCCCAATACTGAGGGGTCCATAGAACACAATCATGATACTAAATTTCTTCCCAATTGGTCCGGTCACCCATTAAGTGGAATGCGGAGTTAGGACTCCCTCAATTTCTAAACGAAATCGAGTCTAGCTTCGGCCGGCTTTAGGCCTGAATTTTATTCGGCGGTTTTGCCCTGAATATAATTCATACAAATTTCATGTTTTTGAATTTATATAAGGGAGCAAATACCACCTCCGATCACGTTGCTCCTAGGGCAGTGGTGAGACAGCGTCTGAAGAGTTACCTCTGACCTGGACGAAACCGCAAGTCTAATTTTACAACGCGGTTCGTTAATCACAATCCTGAATCCATCAGGTGGATGGTGAACTTAGGACTCCCTGAAGCCCTAAAAAAACCGAATAGGAAAAATGTTGATGTTGAGCGAGTAAATTAATTCCACTCATTGAGAGGCAAGGTAGTCTAGAAGGACAATATTGATTCTGCAAAGCCAGTTAAACTATTTGTCATCAAATTGGTTGGTGTTGGTTGAAAATGCGATTCTCGCAAGGGGTAGCACCGGCAAATAATGGGTGGTAGTTACTGTCGGCATGAGAAATGCACTTAATTTGATTTTTTGAAGCCTTACACACAGGGTCCCTGCTGGATCGTCCGTGGAACATCATGTGCAATGATGATTGATTTTCTGTGTGTAGATTTTTAGTAAAGTAATTTTAATTTACGACTTTTTTTCACAAGACACAAGTTCAGCAGTGAACGCTGCTATGTTGATAGGTAAGTAGCCTGCGAAACACAAATTAATGTCCCCGTGAACAACAAAATATTCAACTTTGTTTTTATTATCTAGTGAAATTGTTTTTAGTCCATACGGATGGGCTCATTCGTACTACTTAACAGGGTGGCGGAGTTGGTCTTTACCCAGGTTCTAACTGGTTATATGCTGTTCAATCTAACCGCCGACAGGTACCGACCAGCGTTAAAATTTGCTCTGCATACTCAACCCGTGGACCAGGTTTCCAAAGTTGACTAGAGACAGGGAAACATCTGAAATTCGACACTAGAGAATTCTCCTCGAAAGATTGATCGTTGTCTTCAGGAATACTTCCAACCGCCCAGAAAACTTCTTCCACTGCCTTGCTAAGTCAGTTTGGGGACATTATCAATATGCGGAGAAGACAAAAAATTTGGAAAAGCCACAAAGTTTCCAAGTATGCCTCGACAATATCTGGTGGAATTTTATTTCATATTGTGAGAGGTTCGAAGGACCCGCTGATCCTAGTTTTAAAATGTGTGGACTTCCCTTTAGATCAGAAAGCTGCTCTAACAAGGAACCTGGCGTCCTCTACCTTCTTGCAGTTGGTGTCATTACGGTGACTACATTATCACTTACATTAGATAAGGCTACGGCACAAACGTACTAACGTAAGTCTTAAAAAAGAAAATTTACTGCAATTGAACAACTATACTAAATTTATATGAAAGGAGAATTTTTTAGCGTGAATCCGGAAACACTGAAAGAATTGTTGAGGATGATTCAGTTTATAAAAGGGTATACACAAATCAATTCGCAATACTTTCAGCACAGTAATATGTTCGGTGACTCCACACGAATCTCTAGAAGCTCCAGACTATCTCAAAATACTAAATGCTAAGATATGTTCGCACCTCTTTCTATTTAATTTTTAACAAGATGTAATGCAATGTAGAGCTAAAATGACTAGCGGCAATCACGAGGGAAGAGCTATCCCAAAATCGTAAAAAGCGATAGAAATTTACTATGCTGATCTGTCAGCACCTATGTAAGTGCTGCTCAGTTGTAGTGTCTCGTCGACGTACACTTGCTTGCCCCTCTGATAACCAAGTTCGGTGTGGTTCTTTCGACACTTCAGTCTCACACACGTTGTTTATAAAATTACTTGTCTTAATAAACGGCGCCTTTTCGGGCTAGCATCGAAATGAATGAAATCCAAATAATGAAGAAAATCGTAAAATATATATAAAGAGTAAAAAATAAGAATAAAATTTCCGGCTCTAAGAGCTGATGACATGTTCGAGAGAGGGAAATCTATGGTGGATTGCCTCTTGAAACTCATCTTACTTCAAGCCTGAGCTGACTAGTAGGCGCGACCTACGGGGCATCCCCTCTACCTTGGCATCTCCTGGTGACAAAATATGAAGATGCCCCAATTTTTTCGAGATCCGAATGCCGCAATTGGGAGGGAAGATCCACCATGGATTACATCATAAAGCACTGTTTCCCTTCGCTCAGATTTTTTGGAGATGCGGCTTTTGGGGTGCCCACACATCCCTTGGAATCCTGAGGCCTTAAAATGGAGGATACTTTTCTGTGAGCTCGGTAGGAGTTAGGAAGGAAAAGGGAAGGAGAGAATCCTCAAGTTAAAGAACTATTATCTGGAACGCATCTTTATATTTCCTCAACTCAACAATTCAGAAGCCGATTTTTTATGTAAGGTACGCAATGGTTTCATTTATACATAGCTGGGAGTGTAAATACGTTATACCCGATATTCAATTCGATGTGACACTGACATTTTATCTCTTAGGAACTAGTAATTTTACACAAAAGAAACAATTTTTATTTACTATAACTTTGTTAATAATAGTACGGTCTGCACCAAACTGTCCATTATGAAGCCCCATATAAAACCAACATTACTGTGCGGATCTGGCGGGACCTGGCGAGACAGCACAGATGAAGAAAAGTATTTATGACTACTAAGGGTTCGAATGCGGAGAAACGAAACCGAGAGGTCAAGAGGTGAGATGATCTGGTGAAGGAAGCCATCCACACTAGAGCGCCTAGGAGACCTTCAACAGGAGTTCCCGGATCCCTTCTGAAAAGAAGTAGTTCATAAATTGTTGTCACTCTGACAAGTATCAAACCATCAAATTCATTTTATTGTTACAAGACCTTTTATTTGACCACTTCACCTCCATTGGAGTGGAATTAACCACACAATAAAATTTTAGTTATCACTGCATTGTTCAAGACTGCTAATACCTTGAATTCTGAAATCCCATTACATTAGCCTAAAGCGAAGAGGTATCCAACAAAAAATGCAAGCTAAAGACCTATCACTAATTGGGCTAAGTGCTAAGCTAAATCCAATCAACGGCTGATTTTCCCATGTTCAAAATACCAAATGGTAAAGGAAAATAGTGTCACAAAACTAATAATAATTTTAAGATATCCGGCAGGAAGCTGATTTTCATATGAGGAATGTGTCACATGAATTAACGAAATATTTAATCTATTTCAAATTTCTGTATCATTACCGCCGGCACAGGGGATGCGTTGTTTACATTCATGGGAGGGATCATCACCTGGCATTCAGCTTAATTAATAGCAAAAATAAGAATAGCAGATTCAAAAAGTCAAACTATCATGAGTGGTGACCAACAGAAATTAGCAATAAAAAAGCTCATGCGTGTCTAAGAAGCTTTGAAACGTATCTATTTGATGAAAATTAGCTAAAGCTTGTCTAGAGTATTTATTTCTTACGGCTAGAGATGCCTACTTTTAGGTATTAAATATAGAAAAATCTGTCATTAATATATGTGGTACATATGTATATAAATGTGCACTACTGGCTTGTATGTTTCAAGACAATTCGCTGATGGCATTACTCCCAAGCATTATCCGCAAAAGATTCGTAATTGTTATTAATATTTGGTCCATTCAGTGCAGCCTAATCATTGTGGAGGGTTTGTATCTGACCCATACGCTGATGTAGTTATCAACCCAGTATTGTACAGGACGCAAGCAGTTGCCTTTTATTTCAGACCTTTAAGCTTTCAAATGACAACAGTTGCTGGGGGTTTCTCTGCTATGACCACATAGAATAGATTCAGTCGGAATAATCTTAAGTTTTGTACTATTTTTTTCCTCTAATTTTAGAATGATAAACTTATTAATGATATGGAAATAGCCCCTCTTCAGTGCCCTAATTTTTTAAGGGGTGTATATTGACCAGGAGTTTCTTAGTGGGGCTAGAGATTAGCGACCTATCACTCCTTTTTATATACCCTCCTTAAGCACCTCTCAGGGAGTGGAGTCGGCAAACTAAACTTTACCATGATGATATCAAAATCATTTGAGGCGCCATAACTCTCTAAATTTAGTTCACTGCCACGATTTTCGAAAGAATTTTGACAGAAAGCAACTTCTGCAGATCCTTCCATTTCCCCCCTATTCATCCGGGAAGGGGTTCATCCTATAGTTTTAATATCAAAGTAGTCGCATTTTGAGAAGACATAACTTTCCAAGGAGAAGAGGGCTAGCGGCCGAAATTCTTCAAAAACAGGTCGAGGGGAATCCTTCCCTTTACCATCTCCTTCCCCAAGGGTAGGGTTGAAAATTCATTTTTCACCATTATGATCTACAAATTCATTCTAAGGTACTAAAATATTTAAGGCGGCTTTTAAGGGGACCTCGACGTTTTTACATCGAGGTTGAAGTAGGGAGGTCCCCTTCATAATCTTCCCAACCTTAACAAAATCTAAAAGCCATCAAAGGCGATCCCGTTTTTCCGCACATAAGTTTATAATCCAATAAAGGCAATCCTTGAATACTTTCAACTCTCCTTTTCCTCTGTCTGTCTGTCTAGTCGCAAACGTATCAATAACCTTAAAATGATATTCTGAATAAAATTCAATATAAATTAAACCAAGTAAGCTTAGAAAGATGAATGAACGAGTCATTCTCCGGTAATACCATGCAAATAAAACTGTTTCACCACAAGGACAAAATCCATATATGCAAAATGTACTCGAGGACTGGGAACATAATTGCATTATCTTGTTCTCTACAGTCAATTCGGTTTTGTTGGGTGTAGGTCATGGTTTATTGGCTCAATAAAGTCAATTTAGTGAGGATATAGGGGATGTATTAAATGTGCAGACAGAGATTCATGCAGTAATTCGAATGTATGGAAAGCTTGCGAGCGGAGAGATTGTGTCAGTTTATACGTATCCATGCCATACCCACATGTGGACGTTCCAATGTCACTGGGAATTTGCTTGAATGGTTAAAGTTCTGGGGTGGATATTTCACTTGCCAAATCTGTTTCGAATCTTTATAAACAACTGCTATTTATGTTTCTTCCACGAAAATATTATGTATCAACAGATTATTATACCAGTAAGGCGAAAAGATTAATTAGGAAGAATATATAGGGAAAATAACCTTCAATAGGTGTCTGATCCTGAAAAAGTAAATAAAGTGAACAAGGAAGCGGATGCTTTACAGGGACCGAATTGAATTTGTGGAAAAGTGTTCTGCAAGTGAAGCACATTGCTAAGAACGGACAACGATAGTGCTTAGGTGTGGTAGGCTCGCTATGCACCATATGGGCGTTTATGGAAATCATATATGGATGCTATCGATCCCAAAGACGTTTTAGGAGTCTCATGCTATAAAATTGCATTATTGGGGAATTCAGAACTATTCGTTTGTTTGTATATTTCTATTCGCACTGCAGTGCCTGCCTTACGATGACTAAACCGAACGGTAGGCAATATCCCTATGACACCGGCGACAACGATCAGTAATTATTTAAATGGTTGAATACAAGAATACCGCACAGCAGGGTCGACAGACGCATACGACGGTCAGAGTTGTCCCGGGATTGGACCGGCTCCTGTAGCAGTCATTAAGAACGCGATACTTCGACTGGCGAGTATGGAGGTAGTGTGTCCAGGTGAAACCGTATATAAGCTACATTTTGTTAATAAGGCTAGTCAGCGGATTGATGTGCCCAAAAGACTGTATTTGAATTCGGTGTATTTTTGGTAATAAAACACTGTGTGATCGTCCGCCTTCCTTTCACCGCACAGATGTCTGTCTGAGGAAGCCCAGTATTCAAATATGAGTCTGACTAGACTCCTTTATAAAGATAGATCTTATTTGGGGTGACGTAGAATTTGCAATCAGATATCAACAGAATTAGCTTTTAATATGGCTGAATTTTGAATTTGAGTAACATGAGGTCATCGACAAATTTAAAAAGTTGTATTGTCGCATCATATACCGAGGAAGCATTGCTGCGTAAATGTTGAAGGGAATGGAGCTGAGACAGCCGTTTTGAGAAGAAAACCATTCTCCTTAGCGTCCTTATCGAATAACGCCCTTTGTAAGAAGAATCTCGAAATGTGCAATATTATTTGATTGGGTATACCAAGGTTAATTAGTGTATTGGTTTCGTAGAGCGCGGTCCATGGTCGATGCAATAGCAACGGACCTGGCTGCTGTTAATGCGTCGGCCGACATCCAGTTCGGTGGGGCCGTCGGCAGGAACCACGCTGCCTAGATATACTAATGAATCGATTCCTTTGATGCTCTGCCAATTAACGTAGTTAGAGAGAGTGTGATCACTCGTCAGGCTGGGAACGGGTTGAATCCAACTCTATTTCCAAATCCAGAGCAATTTGGCCAAGGTAGCCAGCGTAGTCAATGTGTTTGAGGAAAGATGACAATTGAATTCCTCCACATCCGCCAGATAAGGCAGCATGAAGAAGGTTACCGATAGCAGAAAGAAATAATACCATTAACAAGATGCAACCCTGTTAGACTTCTCTATGGACCTGAAAATCTTCCGGGATTTTACCTCGGTGCAGCACGCGGAAACCAGCCTGCTTTCTGTCCTTCAATCTTTCGAGATGTTCTTTGAATCGTTCCAAGATTATTTTAACCATTATCTTTGCGACGGCGGGGAGTATGCGGATATCCCTTTAATTGTTACAGTCAAAACGTCTACCCTTCTTCCTCTCCCCGGGAAAGGTCTCGGATTCCCAAGATTTCTGTACGAGTGGAAGCAATAGATTCGCAGAAATTACAAGTGTCGTGATAAGTAAGTCTGCGGGGAAACCACCTAGCCCAGCGGCGTTTGAGTGCGTTAATGGCCGGAATAATTTCTCTTCGCATCCGCACATTATAGTGCACTTCATCATCCACTTCATCCAGAAGTTCACCGGGTAATTCGGTTAAGAACTGCGGTGGAATTTTCTTTGCACTTCTTTAACTGCTTTTCAAAGTGGATTAGGAGTCGACCGTTAACGTCCTTCCTTCACGGACCATCGGAAGATTTGCGGCCACATGCAAGCTCGTTCGCGGTATACCCGTCTAAAATCATTGCGTTCTGCGGCATCTTTCGCTTCCCTGACGGACGCAGCAGCAAATTCGCTGAAGTTCTCCGGATTTCGCTCGGTATCGGAGTTCGAGCGCGTCTGCCATCGCTCGCAGCGGCCAATAGATCTTTAACCCCTTTCGTTCATCAATTCGCTTCCACGATTCCGTAATCTGCTTTTATGAGCTTATGTAACTCGGCCGCCGATAAGTGCTGCGTGGTGGTGACGGTGGATGCTAGGAATGCCTTTAACACGGCCAACTGGGGTTGGATTAAGGGCATCTTGCTAAAGTTGGTGTCTCTGCTTACTTAGTTCGGATAATCGAAATTTACCTCTCGTAAAGACTTCTTTGGTACGAGATGGACGATTGACTGAAGGAATACGTTGTAACAGGAGGTATTTCCAAAAACTCCGCTTTGGGGCTCCTGCTGTGGAGCATTATATATGATAGGGTGCTCAACCTTCGCGTGCTAAATGAGTTTTATTGGTTTTGCAAACGACCTGGTGGCAGTAGTAGTGGCGAAACACCCCTAGGACGTGGAGCTGTATGGAAGTGAAACCCTTCATACCATCAAAGCCTGGTTATAAATTGTGTAAAGTGAACCTCGCGGACGAAAAGCCGGAGACGGTCCTTATTACCAATCGCCAAAACTTGGGTTGGTAATCACGACGTCGTTTCAAGATTGATCATCAGATATCTAGAGGTAATGATCGACGCCAAGTGAGCTTGAAGGGGCACCTGGATTATGCGCGTGAAAAGGCTAGCTCATCTTTAGCAATTATGATGCCTAATATTGAAAGACCAACATCTAGTCACCAGCTGCTTAGCGCAGGGGTGGTGAAATCGATCCTGCTATATGCGGCTCATGTCTGGGCCGGAGCACTGGACAACACGATGAACCAGAAGAAAGGTGATTTCGCCATACTGACCAATCGCGTTTTGTGTGTGCAGTGCATATAGGACAGTGTCCGGTGAGGCAGTGTGTGTCATCGCGGGGATGATTCCCTTGGATCTTCTAGCGAATGAATCCCACTGTCTCTACCGAGGAAGGAGCTGTACAGGAGATGGCAGCAACGGTGGGATAATTCCAAAATGGGCCGCTGGACCCATATTGAGAGATAGGTCGAGCGAAAGCATGGAAAATTGAATGACCACCGAACACAGTTCTATACGGGACACGGTAGATACGGGAAGTACTTGCATCGCTTCAGATAAGATGAGTCCTCAGAGGACCCGGAGCATGTTGTGGTTCATTATCCGCTATTGAAAGAGGGAGGTAGTTATCGGGCCCCACAATTTTCTAGGGGCGGTGCTGAGGTCGAAAGCAAATTGGACAGTAACCTCGAAAGTGCAACTTAGTCATGCTGGTGTTAACGAGAACCATCCGCAAGAAGTATTATAATATGTCACGGAGGTTCCGCAGGGATGTGGGCGGAGAAGCACTGCAGCGACCTAGCGCAGCAGGGTTTTTTTAAGATTTCAACCTCTCCCCATAAAAAAACATACTCCTAAGTGCCCGCTTGGTGCAAGGAACATATATTTTGACAAAGCGATATCCGAAATCGAATACGCTTTGGACGCATTTATGGGTATGGAATGATGGATCAACTATCTTTCGTAGGCAGTAATTTGTGAAGCATCAAAACAGCATGGAATCGATCTACTATTGACCACTGGAACTTTTCGCGTGATGGGGTGGAAGAAGACCCATCATTTAGTTGCAAGGAAGTCGATTAAAGTATCCTAGGAGCTATCGACAAACGGGGTTGGCCAGAGAGTTGGCTCCTAGTAATGAATGCCTTATTATCCTTTTGGAATACTAGGGAATAATTTTACAAGCATTTGTAAACCATCTAGCCATTGCCATTGTAGCTAGTTGGAGATACGGTGCGTGATCGCTCAAGTGCAATTTTGAAGATAATCCTGTCTGGTGCCTCCAAAATAGATGATGAACTTTAAAAAGGTAAAAGTATTTAGCTTCACTGAAAATGATAAGTGTGCCAGCTAGATGCTACTTTTTTTATCGGGGGTGCAAATAGGCCAATATTTAGCAGGACATTTTGTCTCGAAATTAACGTAGAGGTACCGTGTCCAGAAGGGAACCACTGGATGTATATATTCATAGGCTTTACTACTTCGATGTATGCGGCGGGGTTAAAGGTTTCTGGCATCGAGAAGCTTCCAGCACCAATTCAAAACCTTAATTTAACTATTACAGGAACGATGAGAACTACAGTGTCCGCGGTACTGGCAACTATTCCAAATATAACTCCTATTCACTTGGGGGTACAAACAGTCGTGTGAACCATGACTCATCGCATGACAATGGGCCCATTTGGAAATTCCCAGGAAAACGTTAGTTGCCTGCGAATCAAATGACCTGGAATCCTTAAGTCAGTAATGATTAAGCCTTCCTTTCCAGGCAAGCATATCCGCCATTCGATTCGCAGTAAAAGAATAATAATAATCGTTGGCGCAACAATCCATGTTGGATCAGGGCCTTGAAGTGTGTTAGAGCACTTCATTCAAGACCGTAACGGTACACTAGGAGGCAATGTGGTCAGCATTGCGCTCGCCCGAGATTATTACCCTGATTTGACACAGGTACTCATTCACAGCTGAGTCGACTGGTATCCGACGTCAAATCACGATACAAATTCCACTGCCACCAGTGAGATTTGAACCGCGACCTTCCGTACGACAGCCTTGCGCTTTAACCACTCAGCTATACGGATAGTAAAAGAATACCTGCGAAAAAGCTGGCAGGGTTGCGTCTTTTAAACCTGCTCCGACCAAGCCATGTTATCAGTACTAAATGGCGACATTATGATACAGATGATACAGATGCTGCCTATACTCGGCCGACTAAATGAAATTTTTCCAATGAGGGTGGCAGAGCACTTAAACATTGTGGGTAATAAGAAGATTCTGGTTCCGTAAGGGTTTGGTTTCAGAATGGTAGGATCACAACTAACTTTCGGCGTTAATCTATCCACTGTTAGGTCTGCTTTAAAAGGTCAAGTTGAAAGGATTCTCGCAGTGAATGGAGAGATTACAAACCATGCTGGCAAACAACAGGGAAAAAATGCATTCTTATTGTCCATAAAGGAAGGGGATGATACTGGCAGGGTCCTTAACAAGATGTTGATAAAACAAGTACTGCTTAGCGAAGCTGAGATGATGGGCTCGTCTAATTGCATTAATCATGAGGAAGAAGCCGAGGTGACCCTGTACTTTATATAGAGTTGTCTGACTTACTCTGACCTTAGACAGGCCTTTGACAGTCAGGAAACCGTCTGCATATGGGACATCTCGATAAGTTGTAAGAATCTAATCATGGATGGTACCGTGACTGGAATATAGCATATGCTATACAGACGCTAAATAAAGGCTGTTGCACACGCGAGTAGAACTCAACTTTTGGATGCCTCGAACAAAAGATTGCCAACTCTTTGACAAGGAGAGCCTGCATGCATTTCTATGCACGTGAATAAGCATATAAAAGTACAACTTGATCATCTTGAACTCTAAAGTGCACGCATCAACAAATATGATAAAGCCAGTTGAATGCACAACAAGAGCCCATACACAATAGCCTCACCATTGTCCATTGGCCGTAATAATCCGGATGCATTACACCGTGACTACGTAAAAGAGGATAATCTTCTCGACAAATCATTTGGCGTCACTGTAACTGAGAAGTTCATTCCATGAGTGATTGTAATCAATGACAATTGTATCACTTACTCACTTGAACTGTATGCTATGGACCCGTTCCGCATCAACAGCATCCAACACTCCCGGTGACAGTATCAGCGTCGGTACCCAGCATCGTCATCCATTGAGCAAGCCAGCGTCTAAATTGTTTTATCAACTTTATCTATTTTATCTGGTGTCCCGCTGAATACATTAGAAATATTATTCAATTAAGGTGATTTCAGTCTTTCCTAGAACAATAGACGTTGTCATTCATGTAAAGACGATGAGTGGCATTACAAGGAGTAGCGTGGTTGGAGTGAATTGTTGCGATTGAAATATTGAATGGAAGCATGATTATCCTGGGTATGTGATGATCCGATGGAAAATGACATTAGGGAAAACAGTCTGCCTCGAATAAATCTGTTTATATTATGCACCATTGCATGTTCTTGAGGCTATTTGTCTTAGATTAAACGAAAGGCCTGATCTTGAAAGTGGAAAAGTACTAGCGTTTGCTGCTTCCCACAGGTCACTCCTTCAAAAAAATCAGGGTTATTTGGTAACAATACTTCAGTTAAATTCCTTGGTGAATCCATCTGGGAAATTTCAATCACTTGATGTGAATACCAGCTGTAATAGGGATCGATTCTCTCGATATTACCTTTGAGGGAAATCGAAATTTAAAACTCCTTTTAGGGCCTCTTCGGCCCCCCAGGTTCAGATTGATCATGCAATAGAATAGATATTTGATATTGACATATTTGATATTATCTAGGAGATAAAAGCCTGATAAATCTAAAATCTCAAATAGCAAATAAGCCTGACGTACAAATCTCAAGTATCTATCACCACTTTCAAAACTAGTCGGTCTTAGATACGAGAATCAGTTTAGATACTGCAACCTTAACTAATTCTGACCCGAAACAATTTAAATTACATTAAATAAAATTTTAATGGCAGGAGACAGCCGGACCTTGTTTATTTCACCCGTAGGGGCGTACATAATCTTCCAGAGAAGCGCGAACTACTAACGCACATATAGAATGGGTGCCGAAAAAAACTTAGTCCCCTATTTTAATGGGTCCATATGTAACCATATATCAAAATCGCTCGAAGCTAGAAATAAAACAATAACTACTCTTGACCCAGATGTCAGATCAGAGGTAATATATTAGTAAATTTGTTGAATTCACACTAAGTATGATAGATAGATTTTGATTATTATTAACATCAGTACAGAGTCAAGAACTGCTGGTTCATTTCATCCAAGCAAATAAATTATTAATCTTTATTGAACCCGGAGATTCGACACGAGTTGGAATTTATACACATGTGTAAATAGATGCATACTCGCATACAAATTGATTCGATCTTAATTTAGATATTCGCAATGGACATATCTAGTGACCATTCTCATTCGCTATGTGGACGTGGTTTCAACGAGATCGAAGAGTGACTTAATTTGCAATGCAATTCATTTCTCCAATAAATACTAATCGTCGGTAATTGAAAGCAATTTACACGAGCTAAGAGCAGTGTTAATTTGTTAATTTTGTAGTATTTATGATTGTTTTAATGGTGGTTTCAAGTTAGATGTGTGCTAAAATATTTTTACTGCCCACTGAATTAGAATTAGAAGGGAAATTAGTGTAAAAGCAGGCTACTTCGAGTTTAGATTTCAAGGACGTCATAAGGAAAAAATTGGATTTGAACTGAAACTTCTACGCATCTAGTATCCCTAATCATTTCGTGCAGATAAAGAGGCCTCCCTTAGTAAGGAACTCCAGACTTTCCGGTTTCGCGTCGAGGACCACCAACCCCTTAAAGCTATTGTAAAGAAGTCTGTTTTTTTTTAATAAAAACCAATCAACTTTAATTCAAATATATATATGGCAGCAGCATCGCTCAAGGTTACCTGAAATTCTCTTCAGCTCTCCTCACGACTTCCCGAGATGCCCGCACTCCCCCTCTACTGCTCTGCGCCAAGGACCCTTGGGGCGATGCGTAACCCGCAACGCATTTGTCGCCCCCTATATTATGTGCGACCTATCTACTGCCACTTCCACCTTCCGATCACACTGCGTATGAGCGCTAGGCCTATGCACCGACCGGTGCTTTTGGGTAATAGTGGAGTTCACTTTCCATGTGCTACAACACAGAAAGGACACTAACACAGAACAGTCTCAATTTGGAGTTCAAATAACTGAATTTCAGATTTTGAACAGGGCAGCGAAAACGGATCTAGTGCTGCTAATGCGTCGGGCAACAACCAGTTCGGTGTCATCGTCGGCGGAAACCACGCTGCCTAGGTATACAAATAGATCGACTCCTTCGATGCTCTGTCCATTAACGCAGGTAGAGAGAGTTCCATGGCCCATCAGACTGAGAACCTTAGTTTTGTTGGTGTTTATCTTCAGTCCGGATAGCTGAGTGGTTAGAGCGCAAGGCAGTCGTACGGAAGGTCGCGGTTCAAATCTCACTGGTGGCAGTGGGATTTGTATCGTGATTTGACGTCGGATACCAGTCGACTCAGCTGTGAATGAGTACCTGAGTCAAATCAGGGTAATAATCTCGGGCGAGCGCAATGCTGACCACATTGCCTCCTAGTGTACCGTTACGGTCTTGAATGAAGTGCTCTACCACACTTCAAGGCCCTGATCCAACATGGATTGTTGCGCCAACGATTATTATTATATTATCTTCAGGCCAACTCTATTTCCCTTTCTTTCTAGACCGACAGGTCCATGACTCGGTAGGAGAACAACCAAATATCATCAGTGTAGTCGCGGTATTTGCGGAAAAATCCTCCAGCGATTTCCTCCAACTACTCTGGATAAGGCAGCATGAAGAACATCACCGATAACAAGAGGAAATAATGTTGCCGACAGAATGCAACCCTGGGGGACTCCGCTTTGGACCTCAATATCCTCCGAGATTTTACCTCGGCGCAGCCCGTTACATTTTGCGCCATAAAATGTCGCTCTGATAATAACTATAACTCTCCAGATATACTCCCTGTTCACGCTATCGAAAGCTTTCTCAAAATCGATGAAGATTAAGTGTAGCAAGGATCTAAATTTCACGCACAGTTCCAAAGTAATCCGTTAGGTGCTGATGTGGTCAATGCAGGAGCATCCGGAGCAGAAACCTGCTCGCTGTCGAGCAAGCTTTCGAGTTGTTCTTTAGCGATCATCCCCTTCTTCCACCATATGAGAAAGGGAAGTCCCAAAATTTCCATACGAGTGGAAGCAATAGATTTTCACAAACTAAAGGTGTAACGACAAATATCCCTACGAGAAAACCATCAAGCTCAGCGGCTTTGCTCTGTTTGAGTGCATTAGTGGCTGAAATAATTTCTTTTCTGCTTGGAGGAACAGTCCGTATCCGCATGTTACGGTAACTAGCCATTTTATTCACAAGAGGGGAAAGTTAATTGGATGTGATTCGGTTAAGAACTGTGGTGGAGTTTTCCTAGCACCTCTTTAGCTGCTTTTCAAAATGGATTAGGAGTCAACCGTAAACGTCCTTCACGGGATCGTCGGAAGATTCGCGACCACATTCAAACTATTTCGGGATGCGGTATACACTTCTGAAATCATTGCGTTCTGGGGCATCTTTCATTTTCCTGCCCGTGCGTACACTACGCTGAACGCTCCCGGGATTTCGCTCGGTATCGGAGTTCGAGCGCGTCATGCCCTCCATCGCTTGCTGCAGTCAATAGAGCCTTTAACCGCTTCCATTCATCTATTCAATTCCACGATCCTGCAGTTTTCTACCCCCCTTCGGGAGGAATGCACTCGCTGATCTAAGAATTCACATCTTTGTTCATGGACGACCAGAAGTATTTCCTGGAGAGTAGCCGGTTCTTTGTCCGAATGCCAGGGTGCATAAAATCGTGCACAGAGGGAAACACCCTACGAAAAGTGGCCAGAATATAAGACCTAGGTCCCTTTTCGGATATCTCGCAATGTATAGACAGAGGTAAGCTGAAGATGGAAAACTCCTTGAACTTGTATTTGGAATCTGACTGCAGGCTTTGAAGAACTGCGTCATCCCTTCCACAGCGTTGGCCAAAAAAAAAACAAGTTGGGGCTCGACGCTTCAGGTATGAAAGGTTTTTTTCATCTTTTATGTAATAATATTTGGGTACACAATGGTTTCATTTATACATATCTCGTAGTACATGTGGTTCTGAAGTTTTATCTCTTAACGAGTATCAATTTGAGGCAAAGGAGGCTACTTTGACCTACTGCAATTAAATCAAAATTATACAATCCCAGCCTGCTCTCCAATATCTCCGGGTGATTTTCAATCAGAAGTTGAACTCCAAGCAACATCTGCAATATTCAGCTGCAAAGGCGTCCGATTTGGTATCATTTTTAAATTTCGTTATTATATAGGGACCAAAAACGAGCACTTACCAGCTAAAATTTGTTTGAAGATCGAAGTTGTTTGGACTAAAAGGCCGATCGAAGCAAAAAAACTGATTGAGATAAGGTGTGAATCCGATCAAGACCAGCAGGAAGAATACGTTTCTTATTTAAGAAGACAAATGCAGTTGCCATTTTCTCAGAACTTGGCTCTTAACTGTCTTAAGTCCTGAAAGTGTCGATAAATAGACCACTTTGAAGACCACTTTCTTTAAAGCTGTAGGACGACTTCATAGAAATGCACGAATATTTCACCAGTGCCTGGTTTGCTTCCTACGACTTATATGTTTTCGGTTTGTGGATTCGTTAATAAACTTTTTGGGGGGACGATTAAGAAGGGACAGCTATCCCAAAAACCTAAAAAGTTGGCGAAATTGACAGTGAGGGTCCTTCGACAAATGTTAAAAGTCGACTGAAGTATCCCAAAGACACGTGCTTCCTTGCCATTTTGCTAGCCAGGCTCGGAAATGTGGATCCCTCACATGTAATTTAACAAAACTTGATAAATACTCCTGGATTCGCACCGAAATCTGAAAAACAAGCAACAATCGGTTGTCGGGGCCTTCACGAGGGGGATCTTCGCCCTCAACCAACAATCAAACCCTTGAAGCGTGCAATTATCAGATCTTCTGTTTGGGGTTGGGTCACGCTCTCTACCTGCAAAATAAATCCATCGGAAAATTCAAAATTTAATTTCCCAAGACAGCGATATCGAAATGCCAGCTTTAATAAATTTTTCACGGACCAAGAACTGTTATCGAAACTGACCTACATGCGGCGAGAAGGGCGAGGGCGCTCAAACACATATCTTTTCACCTGGTAGCTTTCTTAGCTTTTTTACCGTTTTGTTAAATTTTTTTAATCCCAGCGAACAGGCGGCAATTTTGTTGATCCTTTGATTCACGAGAAAAACAACAACTCTCCTCAAGAACAGCCAACCACCTCACCTTTCCTAATTCACCCGAAATCACCTGAATAGTGAGTTTTTTATTTCTCATATACCGGTATTTAGAGAACCAGTTGTCTCCTCTTCCTCAGTGAGTTTTTGTCTGAGCTGCCTATGGTCCAGCTTGTCCTTAAATACCTAAATTCGGATCTTGGTAGAGCAATTGAAACCAGCGCAGATATACGGAGATATAAGCGTTTGAAGTTTTTCCCAAGATTCCATCCAAATTTCAGCAATTTTCCACAGTTCTTGACAAATCCGGCTTGATTCACGGTTATTTCAGCGATTTTACGAATACAGTTGTCAAGAACGCGTTCAAAGATCTTCATGCCTTGAGATAGTAACCAGATCGGACGGTAATTCGAACATTCTGCTGAACTATCCTTCTTTTTTTTTATTGGAACTGTGGTGCTTGCTTGCCAATCAGATGGTGTTCTATTTTCCTGAATAACCTGATTAAAGACTTCACTGAGTCACAGTGTTGGGTGCCAGCTCTTCTTTTTGCAAAGCTCAGATGCGATATTGTCAGGTCCTGTGGCTTTCCCCGATTTCATTCGTTTTATTGCCTCCTTGGCTTCAGTTGCGCTGACACGAAAGTCCTGGGGGTTTAACGTGAGTACCTGCCGTGAAGGCTTAATCCCACGGTCCTCTTCGGACGCGGATTGATTTTGTGACCCCAATCAGAGCCCCGCCATGCAAGCACAGCGGTCCTGGTTTATACTGAGTGCAGGCTCAGCATTCATACCAGTGGATGCGAGGCCTATCTAACACCTCTGCCGCATCTAAGGGGTACGGCGCCCGAGTTGTACAGCGCAACTCCACGCTTGAGCTCCGAGGAGCTTTGCCCGCGATGTAGGCATAACCACAACCACCATGAAACTCCCACTAGGGGGCCAACCGCATATAACCGGGCCGAGAGCACATCCTCCAGGAATTTTCCTGCAGCATATGCTCTCAGAGGGCCATCCCGGTTCCCATGGTACCAGATAACTTCCGGTGAGGCTTCGTGGCAGAACCATTTCAGATGAGTTCCTTGCAGACTCGGGTCTGATCACCCTCCTCGAGTACGTGGGGACGGAACTCAGAGTTGCGCTGACAGGTGGAACTGCTCCAAATGTCGGCAATGATTGTGGAAGTGGAGGACGTGTTAATTCTTCAGTTGAAATCCGTTCGAAATATTCTCACCACCTATCCGTTGCGGCTCGACGGTTGGTAAGCAAAGTACCGTTCTTGTCATTAACGCAACCGAAGTGTTCGATATCCTGTGTGGGTTCGTTTCGGCTTTTGGCAAGCCGATACAGATCTCACTCACCATCCCGAGTGTCCAGTTTATCGTAAAGATTTTTGTAATGGTCTGCTCGAGTGGTAGCGACCACTTTCTTTGCTTCCCGGTTGACATTCTTATAAATTTGCAAATTGGTGTTTTATCGTCGAGAAATTTGTGGTAAAGGCGTTTCTTTTCACGGACCTTCATTTCAACATCATCATTCCAAAGCCAAGTATCTCGGTTGATGTACCGCTTAACTGGCTTGATGACCCCGAGGGTTTCAGAGGATCGTGTCTTTCATTTGGTTCTACGATTCTTCCACATTCGTAATGGCTGGTAATTGGGTAAGTGAGATCATTTCTTCTTTCTTCTCACGAAATCGCCACCATTTAATGAGCGACAGGCCAGTGTGTTCATCAAACTGTTTTATCGGTGACTTAATTCACAGGACGGCAATCAACGGCAGATTTTGATGTGCGATGATCTCATAGGAAACGATTTTGCAATCAGCGACAGTGGTAAAATGTCGGCGTCTTACGAGGATATAGTCGATTCGCGTTTTACTGTTCCCACTATAAAATGTAGGGAGATTAGACAATCGTTTTATGAACCATGTATTCATAAGTACAAGGTCATGGGTGTCCGCAAAATCGATTATACGCTGGCCACCCTCATGACAGCTGTTACCGTCTGCCTTTTGACCTACATGACCATTAGGGTCGCCGGCAATGATGAAATACCGCAGTCGTCAGCAGGCACATGACAAGTCTTTTCATCGAGAAGTTGCCAGAGGACATTTTTCTCGGCATCAGGTCGACCTGTCTGTGGCGCGTACGCGGTGAAGAAGTGAATAGTGCGATCAGCTGATATAATGGTGAGCTTCATTAGCCGATCATCAAATCGTTCGACTTCTTTAATGGCATCACGGAAACTCTCTGAGATGGCAATGCCAACACCGTATTGAGTGTGTGGGCTACCAAAATAAATAAGTTTATAGTTATTTTTACCGCGTTCGCGTTTGATGCGCAGCTTTTGGCGCCATTGGGTTTCTTGCAGAACGCAGATATCAATGCGTCTTTTCCGAAGGGCTCTTGCGAGTTCCTCGGTCCTTCCAATTAGGGTACCAACATTTAGCGTGCAGACACGTATTTGGTTTGTTCGGCCTAACTTACTTACGTCCTGACGTCGTCCATGCGTCAAGAACCCTTGCCCCTTTCACTTAATACTTCAGTTCACCTGGGCCTGGTGCACTATTTATGTCTCCTCTAAATCACCAAGGCGGTATCTACTATGGGATAGGTACTATGCATTCTGGCACTACAGCAATATTTAGGACCGACCACAGATGAAGAATATGAGAATAATTTCCCAAAGTGTGAACTTTAGTTTAGTTAGAATTTGTGCATAGTTTTGGAATGGATCCTTTACTATCTCCCAAAATTATAGTAAATTTACAGAAAGTACTGGGAGTTGTTAATGTTAAAATTACATATTTCTGCTAGCCTAGTTAGCAAACAATCCGTCCTATATAAAAATACAATCTTTTCATATTCCAATCTTTTTGTACTTTTTAAATTTTCAAGACTAGAATAGTTTTGTGGTTTTCCCAAAATTCGCGGATTATTATTTCCTGTGGGGGACTGAAACATTCTCGCTCCCTATAGATAATTGTATGGTAATATTATCAGAAATAACACTACTTACCATCATTGGGTTTTCTGCTCAAAATTTTCAGCTCATTTTTAGTTCTAGGCTTGGTTCCGTTCAGTTTACCGCCGTCATCGCTATAAGCCAGGAGGCTCACCATTTCTCGACTCCCTACGTGATCCATTTTATATGATGTTTGCGCTTGCACTAACAATCAAATTTTCACAAACACTAATTATAAATAATTTTTTTTTATTATTGTTAAATACACTTTTCACTAATTTTACATTTTTTCCTATTATTTATTTTGCAGGTAAGGCACACAATATTGGAAAATATTTTCACACAATACTTCTAAGCGCTGGAACAACACTATTTCACTGAAAGCACCTGATAAATTGTAAATGCATTTGCCGTTTGTAAAGGTAACATGAAGTATCTTCTCATATTTTCGAGTGAAACAGAAATGTTAAATATTTTCAACGGAATGCAATAAGTCCCGATGAATACAGCATAAAATTAGATTCAGTGAATCTACAATTCTCCAGGTTGCGATGATGTGATATGAATATCTATTGTATTTTAAAATTACCACTTTTATTCAATAACGTGGAATAAACGTATCTACACACTGTCGAATGCCCAATTAAGCGATATCAACAAAAGTCAAGTCTTAATAAAAAGGCAATTTTCCAAATGATTATTAAATTTCAACTCCTTGATTACTATCTAATGAAGAGCCACCTGGAGAACCCTCCATCAGTCGCTTGCTCCAACAAAATAATCTGTTGTTGGTGGCACGTGAAATGAGTCTCGTTAGGACAGAAAAATCAACCCCACCTCCCACTAAATAAATTACACCTCAGACAGTCCTACAAAAACCAGTAAGTTACTCTTAACAGCGCATCATTGCGGTGATCATAAAGGCTAGATAAATTCTAGCGTATAAATCATGCATAGATGTCAAGTTAGAATTCTACTTTATCAACTCTAGTCATCTCGAAAAGTCAATAGAATTCGAAACCCCTGAAACCCCTGAAACCTGCTGCTGGTTTTTTCTTTAAGCGGGCACAGTTCGAGTGCTTGGCATTTTTCAATTGAACAGTCAGAATCGGCCGCAACACGCACTAAAACATGAGCCAGTAACCTCAGAGCTACATCTTTCTGAATGGTGAAATAATTGGTCATTAATCTTTAATGGATAAGTTAGCTGAAAGGTGACTATGATAGTTTATAGTATGTTTACTTATTTGCTGCACAAACTCACTAGTTTAACACCAATTACGGTGGCTATAAAAAGATCGTGTGCTGCGATTAGTAAACAAGTGGATTTTGAGGCTGGGTACATTGCTTTTACGACGCCATTCTAGTCACCTTCGTTAAAAGATCTTTTATAATACTCATGCATATATGGAAATTAAGATTTATGATAACAAACTTGATGGCTTGTTTCGTTTGAAATGTATAGCGGCACTGAGTTAAAAGGATCGTGATGATCTGGGAGCGAGGAATTCGTAGACGGTTCTATGCTAATACATAGATCTGTGCCATTGAAAAGATTCAAGTGTTTTTCATCTCTGGCTACTGGTATTGCTTGTATTGCTTCAAGAGGTTCCCACATAATTTTAGGAAATATGGAACCTATAAAGAACTCAATGCTTATTTTCTGAGATCTTGATTGATATGATTCACTCAAATTTCTGAAGAGGCCTAGCTTGTTTGTTTTCAGGTTTGTACCACTTGTGGTTTTCCACGCAACTAGATTCTACAAAATAATTAGATTCTACTTAAAATTGCCGTTCCCATGAAAATATGCCTAGTGGCGAGTGGAATACTAACCAAAACATTAGCATATTGGAAAAGCCCCCTAAGTCAATAATAATTAGGAGGTACTTTATGTAAATGTCTATATTCACTTTGTAAACCCCCGCGTGGCCTGTCATGGTCACGCGCTTCAATTCTCTCCCGAATTTCAGAAGAATTTCGCACTCTTTCTAGCTTCCCTTCAATAAACAGTCTGTACTAACTTGGTACGATATCAATCGCATCTGAACGAAAGAGGGTTATATAAACTACAACCCTTTGACAGGAGGCTTCCCAAAAGCAACAACACGTTTCGTAATTTTAAGCTCTCACGTAATGCCCGAAGATCCGGGGAATTCACCAGGTTGAAGCATAAGGCAGTAGGCAATACCCTGAATGAGAGAATATTTAAGTAACAGGATTTTAATTCGAAGGATTCATTCCTCATCCTGCTTGGTGATTGGAATGTTTGGGTTACCAAATCTGGTAAGGAGAAGTATAGCCTTGGGACACATACCAAGAGCATGAAGGTCGACAAAGTGGGCTTCATTCGGAAAACAGGTAAAAAGAATCTCTATTTACTCTAAATCTTTGAGACAAATTTGGCAGACATCCTTTGCTTGGAAAACCGTGGAGAAGCAACTGAACAGCTTCATTAGAAGCAGCTTTCTAACACATAATCCCTTACATCCATGCTAACATGCTTACTGGCTAGAATGATCTTCTGAAATTGAAATTGAAGACGTCTCCTGTTGATAAAGGACCCCCAACATCCGCCGTTAGCCGCCTTAAAGCCAAGACTTATATCCGCTGCTGCTTTGATTTGAAGCACATCTTCGAGCATTAAACCAAGATATTTAACCGCTGATTTTGACTCTACCGGCACCTCGCCAATCGACGTGGGGCGCAGGGTCGGGCTTCTCTTTCTGGTCAAAATGACTACTTCAGTCTTCTCCAGTGCAAGGCTGAAACCGTGGGAAGTCATCCATCCTCTTACCCGTCGCATCAATTTGCCAAGTCTGCTTTGTTGTTCTTTGTTCAACAATGCGTTCAATTACAAGTATCGCAACGCCGTCTACATAACTGACCACGCGCGACTCTTCTGGTATTCGACGTGGCAACGGCAGACTATTGAAAGCATTTCGGATATCAAGCGTTACGAGGAGTACACGGGCCGACCCCGCTTGTGAACGGGACAAAGACTGAAGAAAAAGAGGAAAAAACATTATGAGGAGTACTATCCGTCGAGATCGGCATCCAAGACCTCTTTAACATCATCCATTGTGGATCTGCCCGCTCTGAAGCTGAATGGCCTTGGGGCTAAATCCCCGGAGCTCGGATCATTTCAGCGAGTTTCCTCCTGATGAGCTTTTCGACCACTTTTCTGGCCATGTCAAACATTTACAGCGGTCGGTATGCAGACAGCAGCTCAGGCTCTCCTTTTCCTTTGCTGACTAGCGCGAATCTTGCCATCTTCCAGCAACAAAGAAAAACGCCCTCCTTCAGACAGGTATTGAACGCCTCGAGCAGGAAGTCTGGCCGTTAGAGGAACGCCAGTTTGTAAACTCCCGCCGGGGTACCATCAGGACCTGACGCCTTGTTGTTTTTCGTGGTGAAAACCGCTGCTTCAAGCTCTCTGATTATGAAAAGAGGGCATGTCTGGAGGGGATGTCTAGTAAATAATGGCCAAACAATGCGGCCTATCTGGTCGGTATTTAGTATGCAGGGCGAAACCTGGATTTTAATAATGATAAGTTTATAGCCAAGTCCCCAAGGGTCCTCGTTAACCCCGTTGATGAGGTTCTGCTAGCCACGAGCTGTGCTTTTATTTATGGCACTGGGCAGAATCTTTTTTGTTGATCTGTACCCTGCCTTTACGACACATACTCTCTCGCGGGCGTGTAAACATTGTGCCACTCCCTTCGCGTCCAGCAATTTCGGACGTCCATCAGTACGTAGAAGGTTTGTCACGGCTGGGGCCTCTCCGAGCCATGGAAGCCTCGCAGGTTATCGCTATTAGGTTAATTACTAAGTTTACGGTATTGTCAGCTGCAACGCTAACATCCCCCGAAGTGCTCTTCAAAGCGACTCTGTCTATTGCAAGGGCTTTGATGAACTTCCCGATGTTTACTCTCGTGATGTTCCACACGCAGGGGGAGCTCCTGGTAGGAGCAAGGCGTTAGCGTTAACCACTTCCAATGCGATATACTGGTAATCACTTGCCGGGCAGTCTTCGTTAACTCGCAATCCATCCTCTTGGGAGAGCTAAAAAATACTTGAATAAAGATCCAGCGTTACGCTGATGATATCATATTAATCTGTAGGAGTAAATACAAGTACACCCTGTGTGACGGAATCCAATAGGGATTGAGAATTAATAGTAACGCAAAGGAGACGCTGAGTTTCCGTCTGCATACCGGGAAAGTGGTCAAAAGCGCATCAGGGCTAAACTCGTTACGTGCTGTGGGGGGTTACATCTCCAGGACAGTTTGGTCTCAGAACTGGGGGATCCTCGATGAATTCTGTCATGCAAGTTGTAAATGCGGTTCATTAAGCTGAGGCACATAGCCGCTGATCTCCGTGAGTGGTGCACCTCATAACGCTTGATATTAGCGGTGCCTTTAATTCCGTAAAATGGAAAAACTTGCTAGCAGAGGAGGATGGAGATCACGCCGGGATTGCCGGTCTGCTAATACTGTTGATATTGTGGGTTCACATCGGAGGCAAGAACCACCGACTGCATTGCCGGCAGTAAGAGGGTCCATTCCGTTGTCAACTGCTCGTATTCGCCTGCTTGCTGGGAAAATTGGGAAATCCTTCACAGATGCTTCCATTTGTGAAGTCTCGAGAAATATTGTGAGCTAGTGCAAAGACGCTACCCCAAACTGACTGGTGAACGCTGTGTGCGGGGATTAGTTGCTCAATCGCGTTCTGTGTTGGCAGAATAGTGATCGTACTGACTGGACTATCGTGCTCGCGACCGATCGTGCAGACATTGCAAGTTTTGCCAGCCGTGCGGACCCAGCGAGAAATGTTTGCGGGGCCCGAGTCCAGGCTCCATTGGTAGCAGCAGCAGCTGGAAAGCATTTATTCAATTATCCACGAATGTTGCCACCTTGTATCCGGGGGAATCTTCCTTCTCCTTGGCATTCGCACAGCTCATCGGGAGGAGTTCCGGGCCAGTCCTTCGGAGATGGTGTACGGGGCGAATCTGCGACTCTTCGCCGACCCTGTGCTGGATATCAGAGCAGGGTTAAATGACTCCACCAATCTGCGTCTGCTCAGGGACGCGCTTTCGAAACCGCGGTCCTCATTAGGGTAGACACTCCTCGGAGGTCGCTATAGCCCCCATACGAGGGCCCCTTTAAAGTCCTAGAGCGACTGGAAAAGTCCTTCAAATTCGACGTTCGGGGCGGGCCCAAATTCGTCTTCTTGCCGAGGCTGAAAGCCTTCACTGAACCGGGGCAAGCTCCGAAATAGTGTCCGTCAACCCTCAGGTTCGCCCGAAAGCCCCATTGGCGCTATTACTCCCCGGGGTCCTCCGCCGAACCCGTGCGGTTTCAGCCGGGGGAGGAGTGATGTGGCGGCACATTGAAGGCAAGAACCACGACTGCATTATCGGCAGTGTGATCATCTCCGCCGACACAGCTGCCAGCCTCCCACGAGGCAAGTGCGCGGACTTCCTCTTCCTCCTTATCCTGACTACCGGAGAGTACGGGCGCCGGCCACTTTTGTTATAGGAGTAGAGAGTAGAGAGTGCATGGTTGTTAATTTAGAATTCCTATGACACCAGATATTTATTGATTAGTGCCTTAAAACGATGAGTTCGAGACTAAATACAGTAATAAATTTGAAATTAAAGACAATAAAGTGAACATTCCTAAAGCCTGCTAATATACGTGTTTGGTCAGTTATGCGGTACCTGTTCCTGTTCCCCAGACACTTTATCTCATATCGATTGGCCAGTTAGTAATCGCGTCAAAGGACGTTAAGCACTTTTAATTGACGCTCTACTTAAAGATGAGCTTTTTCGAGCAAATCAAAGCAGTAGACAAGGCAACTAGAGCTTTGGCCTTAAGTCCGGGAATGACGATCGTTGCGGGCCCCACATCTACCAGGTGGGGTCTGGCATCTAATGAGTGCAACGCAATCTGTTCTACTCTACGGGTGGAGGTTTGGGCTAATACTTTTAGCAAGGAGGTGTATCATAAGCGTCTGCTTAGCGCATTGTCAATGAATCGGTAGAAATTGTGATCGCGGGAGTGATCCCCCTTGTCATTCTTGCTAAGGGGCGTAGAGCCATATATGCGCGCTGGAGAGAAGACTCAAGGGAGATGGTTGCTTGTGGAGAAGGGGCATACACAATAAATGAGTGGCAATTCGCAATTCTCTTGACAATACAAGTCAAGAGGTAGATGGACTGCCCGGTTCATTTTGAAGTTAGGTCTGTTGTTGAATCGAAAGCTTGGCGCGATTGACTATTTTCTTACCCAGCTTGTAAGCAATCGCAAAAGTTTTCAGACTTATCTCCACGATCCCGTGACTGTGTATTCTGGAATGGCTTTGTGGACGATACCAATCATACCTTTTTTGTTGTGGGAAGTGGGATGGGATTCATTAGCAGCACAAAGGAGGTCTCTCTAGACAACCTTGTCAAAGAGAAGCAGTGGAGCGTCTACAAATGGAGCTATATTGCACATTACATTCGGGTTCATTTTGTTACGAAGAAGATAGAGTTCGATCGGCTGTGGGGCTGGATGACATGTGGTTCCTTGAACTAACAATTCCTTTCTTGCTTTCTCCTCCTGTTGATGAAAGGAATTTCCTGACTTTAAACAGCAGGGTTGGCCGAAGTAATATGTCAAAAGGTTCCAGGCTAGTTCTGTGACAACGGCAAGGTATTTAGTTGGAAATTTGACTCCGCACCATTGCGGCAGCCCAATATTCTGCGCTTACAAAATATACAACTACCATACTACAAGATAAACGACATCCTTGGAGGTCCTTCTAGGATTGATTCCACTTCATTTTCACGTACAGATGCAGGCAAAGAAGCCAACCTTTAGATTACTTGGGGGTAGCTTACAGTTCAAACCAACAACTAACTACCTGTGCTTTTTAAAAGCAGCGCTGCTTACGACCCCGTTTCCGGCAGTTGAGGTAATAATAAACCAGGAAGCTGTAGATCAGCCGGGGTAAATGGAACCAGCTCATTTCATAGTCTAGTGAATTCAACTGCCTGTTGTTGGAGATAGAGAAATAAGCACTGCGGTCTGCTTGGAATTCTGGAATTGGAGCAAGCAGAATTGGCGATAATTAGATGTCAACAGCTGAAACTTTTTGGTGAACAGATTTCGAGGCTGAGGGCAGAACTCTCAATTGGGAAGCATGAACTGTTGAGTATTATCTTATTTCGCTGGCCCATCGGGTGCGGTTTGCTCATGTTACAGTGCTCGCAATGTCTGATCTTAGGAATCTTGCCTGGGATCTGGAGTCGAACATGCCATATCAAGGATGGCGCCAATAAAAAAAGGAAATTCTTCTATGAGGAAGCTGCGCTCGAACTTTTGAGGCAGTGGGCGAACTAGCCAAGAAGGGAGCAACAACGCCGTTACAAGAGCCAGAACCCTTCTGCGGAAGGAGGAAGGGGAACGGCTGAGGGAACTATACTGGGGGGTCTACCAGGAATGGAGCAGTCCAGGGTGCTTATTGGGGATACGTACCCAAGCGCACAAAGGACTGCTTAATCTTCAACAAGAAGAACCTTCGAATCATAGTGGGAATTCTCACTGGTCACTACCGGCTAAACTATCACCTAGGAAAGCTAGGGATATCTACAGACACTGCCTGCAGGTTCCGTGCGGGGTGTGTTGAAACCTCTAGACATGTTCTCGAACAGTGTCCGGCACTTGTGGAAAGTAGGTCCCAGTAGGCACCTGGGAGAGCACTTAATATCAGATGTAAAGTTGAAAGATTTGGAAGTACGGAATATACTAAAATTCCTAACGGGTATAGGCTTGCTTGAGATACTATAGTTAATTGTTATACTATAACTTTTAAGGACGCGGTACGACTTTCTCTTAACAGATATAATAATAATAATTCAGTTTTCAACTTGGCTGAACTATTTTCTTTCTACATTAAAATGAAAATTTCAATTTTATAGTACCAAGCGGGTTCCTCCAAGAAATGTCCTTAGACATCATAACTATTCCCAGGCAGGTCACATAGAGAAAATCTGTGCGCGGCCCGAGGTGAACTTTAAGCGGGGCCATCAAATTTCCCTTTTTTCATTCTTCTTCATTCCGTCCCAGGGCATACTCCCTTCCCACCCCTTTACATCAGGTCTGATCCTAGGTAATAATGAAAAGCTTTAAATTGGTAGGGCTGGACTGTGATCACTTGTGAGAAGCTCGCACCACACCTATTATGATGTAGATTAACTGGTAATGAATAATATTTCTGTAACTTGTCCTGACATTAAATTCTAGTTTAACCTGTCCCCCAACTGAAAAACATTTCAAAGCGAAGATAACGTAAATCGAATTCTCGATGGGTGTGATTATGGAGATGAGGACGGGGTTCTGACGTAGTATTGCTATGATATCAATCAGTTGGCGTTTCTATATTTTTTTGGGGTGAATCACCGACGAAAACATTCGTCACGATGTGGACACTGAATGACTTAAAGACGCATTCAGAGTATCCTATAATATATCCGGCGTCATCTTTATTTTTGGATATTGAACATAGTGCATAACTAGCTCTATGTTAATAAAACTATCAACTAGTGTCAATTTTCACACATGAAACTCTGCAAAATTCGTGAAGATTTTAACCCCACATTGGGCGTCAAATAACGAAACCATATATCCTTGAATCTATGGATTATTGGAGTCTTTTGGCATCTTATATCACCCTCCTTGCTTAGTGTAGTGACGATAATAACAATGAAATCAAAGAAAATTAGGTGGAATTCACACCGAACCCTTTATTCCTCAAAATGTCGGCGACTCATAAATTAAGGTATCGGCCCTCAGCGAATGACTTGTATTAGGTGAAGAACTTTAGACCAAAAAATGACTGAGACCAACTCTTGGAGGTAGAAGTGCAGCGCATTCAAGTAGCGTGGAAAGTCCGTTTAAAAACCGACAGCAACTTTTCCCAGGAACACCCACCATAAACTTCTGACTATTTCTAATGAGAATGGTAAACACCTTAGTTGTTTTCCGCCTATAATAGTTACATCCATTAGTTATTTTGGCATTCCCTTCTGCGACGAAGAGCACAGCAAATTTACCTAACGTATTAGCATGAATATCTTTGCATATGCCCTGTTAAACAAACAACAGATAAACGCGAAAACCACTAAAAATTTCCGGCCCCATTGACTTTATTTGATTTGAATAATATCTTTTACGGTGTTGAGGAGGCGGGACACTATTTGCACACCGATTATATGACAAATTGTATTAAAGAACACACAAAAGCCTGCACTTGATCCAACACAAATGTTTCCTCCAAATCAATCACCAAAAACACTTTCCACTAACAATCAATTATAATAAAACTGCTGCGAGCACAATTATTATGATACATGTATCCATTGCTTTGCCACCGTTTAAAGTAATCATCCCAATCAAAACACGGCAAACTACCCATTTAAAGTGCACTGAAAGTTTCAAGTAACACGGCACACATACTCGCGGTTTGCTAGTTCACCTCACATACCAGTTGACCACATGAGTCGCGATACCGCTCCCAAATCAATTGACAGAATACCGGTCCCCGACCCGGTGAAACCAATATCGGCTTATCAAATCACTCTAATTACAACACCGCAACTAAGATAGCCAATATGCATCGTTAATCCGCTAAAATCACAGCTATCGATACGTTATCGATGGGGTCCTTAATTTATGTTAACGAGATAATCCCGCGACGAAATGGTCGATATCAGTCCGTAGAGTCAATTAAAATGCTACCGGAGCGACTCATTGAAATACCAGAAATTCAATTGGGAAAAAAAATTGGCGATAGATAATATTCGCGAATTGTAAGCAGAACTGGTGAGGTGTGTACACTGCAAACTACAGGGTTGGGGTTGTCTAGGCCGCGATTGCTTCAGAGTTTAGACTGTTCCTCGTACTCTTCCAGACTAAACCTAGCGAACTTTCTGTCCAACATACTTGATGAACCTCGAACCCCCAACGGTCAGTAATACTTGGTTAGAGTGTCCAGTTTTCCAGTGAACCCAAAATTGAGACCTCAAGTTGCCAGTGCAATATAGTATTCTGGGCATATCCCACAAATCCAACGCCCGTTTTTCGACTATTAATGTATCTCATACCTCAAGGCGCTTCATATTTTCTGGCCCCGACAATTACACTAGTAAGCTACCCGCAAATAGAAAGCTGTACATTGAAGATGCGTGAGGTTCTGGAATTGGAAAGTTAAGTGTAGTAAACTTTTTCAGATCGTAGATATTTGCAGCAACTTCTACTAACTCACCGCAATGTAAGCTTTTGGCGCTATTATCAACGAAATCCTGGCGATAGCCGCGAGTTTTCACCTTCCCTGACAATTGTCTAGTCATGACGCGTACGTTATTAAAGTTTGGTGTAAAACAAACCCCTATTAAAATCGGTTTACTGTCTATCTGTCTTCGAAAGACACTGGCCTGTACACGTCAAGGTGGGTTTTTTTTCCACTAAAACCACCCCCAACTCCCCGTCACCCCGTAGAACAACCTTTAGGTATTGAATCACGGGGCGGAATAAGCTTAATTTGGCTAGGTTTCCTTCAGTCTAGCTCTTCTTCTTCTTTTTCTTCAGCCTTTGTCTCGTTCACAAGCGGGCTCGGCTCGTCGTGATCGGTTTCACCATTTGGCTCTATCGAATGCCTGATCTGGGTGCAATCTTGAGGCTTTTAAATCCCCACCTAGCGTATCAAGCCACCGTTGTTTCGGCCTACCTTTTGGTCGTTCACCATCGACTTCGATGTTCAGACCAATCTTGGCAAGTGAATTCTCGTTAGCACGAATTGTGTGACCATACCATCGAAGACGCCCCCATAACGATCGTAGATATCCTCATTTCGGATGTGATCAAAACGTGTGACGCCACTAGTCTAACGTAGCATCTTTGTCTCCATTACCACAAGACGCCGTTCATTGTCTTTTATGGTCGGCCAACACTCAGAACCATAGAGAGCGACTGGACGGACGACTTTGTGGTAAATTTTAGATTTTAGACGTTCGTTGATACGTCGATCACAAAGATCACCAGTTGTGGAACGCCACTTCATCCAGGTTGCGTTAATGCGTGAAACAATTTCATAACGAAGTTCTCCATTGGCTGATAGCGTTGACCCGAGGTATTTAAATCGCTCAGTTCTGGGCAGATCACAGCTGAAGTGATTGTGTCTGTTTCATGGGGATCGGTCGTCAGAAATTCAGTTTTGTTTAGATTCAAGCTGAGACCGAGTTTAATGAGGCGATCATTTCATTTTTGGACAAGTTCCTCGAGATCATCACAATCTACATAAAGCAGTGTGTAGGGCGCTGGACGTTGAATATCCCGTGTGACGGTGTCCATAATAAGAACAAAGAGAAGTGGTGAAAGGGGGCTTCCTTGATGAACACCAACAGAGACACGGAACGGTTTTGGTACATCCGCCATTCTTCAGTCTACCTACAGCAATCCTAACCGCGCCTTCCTCACCTCTGCCGCTTTTTGGAGTTTACTTGGGATCATTGCGATTGTTGAGTTGATCGCAACGCAATCCTTCTGGCATGCTACCATACTCCGGAAAATTTTTTTTCGGTGATAAGATTTCAATTAAAGTTTCCGCCAAGTTCTCCCTTTCCTCTGCGAAACTCGGGTATTGGAGGAATGCGTGTACTGGGACGCCTATCTTGGACAATTAGGTGAGGTCTCTAATTTAAATCTATATCCACCATAACCGGTGAGAAACTGGGTGAGATTATATGATAATTAGTCTCCCCATATTTGCTTTACACTCTCGACTCCCTGAAGTCAGGGACCAAACTATGGGTCCAAAGACCCTTTTTGGGTGGTCCCATCGCTGTTACCATCTAATTATAGATTTCTCCCTTTCGGCTCTTTTCGCTTCCGATGAAGGAGCGATGGACTTGATGTTCTATATGTTCGTCATCTCATCTGCCAAGATTTTTTGAAGCGACCGCCGGCTCGTCGAACGCTTTCAGTTTCGACATGGAGACCCTTTTGGGCCAGCTCGGAAGTCGAGCTTGAACGCCTCGCTCCAGAACTCTAAAGGGGCCCTCGTATGGTAGTTGCAGCGTCCGAGGAGTATCCACCCCAATGAGGACCCGTGAACACGTCTTGAGGTCCTTGGGGGCGTTGACCTCCGTTGTTGCATATCAGGACGGTGTAGTCGGTCGCAGCTTCGAAACCGCGCCTCCGAGCAGACACAGCATGCCACAGTCGCTTAATCCTGTTCTGATGTCCAGTACAGGGTCGGCGGCGAGATACAGATTCTCCCCGTACAATATCTCCACGGGGCTAGCCGTGAACTCCTCTCGGCGGGCTATGCGGAGGCCGAGGAGGACGAAATACAAGGACCGCACGTCTGCAGCAAACGTTCTAGCATAGCATTAGACTATGGATGGTATGCAGTAGTCCCATGCCGTTTGAAGTCAAGGAGTTTGCGTAGCTCTGCGAAAAGAGTAGGCAGGAATTGCATTCCCTGGTCCGTGATGATTACGTCTGGTACATCAAAGTGCGGGACCCACTCTCGACAGAGAGCCTCAGCACATAATTGCGCCGTAATGTCCGTCAGAGGTATTGCCTCAGGCCACCGCGTAAACCTCTCGATGATTGTGAGGCAGTTTATGCCAGTCTCGCAAAGGACCGATGATGTCGAGATGGATAATATGGAAGCTCTTGGTCGACCGCCTATATCCTTTCGGACGTGGTTGTTGACCTTGCACTTCTGGCACGCGATGCACTGTCTGGTCCAAGATTTTACGTCCTTGTTCATGGACGGCCAGAAGTATTTCCCAGTGCTGAATCGGTTCGGTGTCCTAATGCCTGAGGGCGCAAGATCGTGTATTGCGTGAAGTATTTCCTTGCGAAAATCGGTCGAAATGACTGGCCTGGATCCCATACCTAAGGTCTCGCAGAGTAAGTAAGAGTTTGAGCCGAAAATAAAAAACTCCTTGAATTTGTATTTGGAATTTGCCCTTAGGATCTGGAGTTTTGCGTCGTTTTTTTGTTCCCCAGCGATTACCGTATGATTATGACCGCGGAAGGGACTGCGACCTCCGAGATTCGAGACAAAGCGTGTGCAACAATATTGGCTGATTTAACTCAAGTGCCGAAGTTGTCAAGGGGACTCTCGGGCTTTTGTCTAAGCGCGAAAATAAGGGGCTTGTGGTCCGTGAACACGGTGAACGGCCTGCACTCCAGGGGAATCGGGAGTATTTTATAGCGAGGTACGCGTTGAATAGCTCACGATCGTAGGCGCTGCAGTTACATTGAGCTGGGTTGAGTTGCTTAGAAAAGAGGCTTAACGGTTGCCAGGTTTGATTCACCCGTTGGTGAACAGCGGCGCCTAGCGCCGTATCTGATCCATCGACGAACACAGCTAGGGGTGCATCTGACTAAGGAAATGCCAGGAGTGTTACATTAACATGCTGTTGCTTGACTGTCTCAAACGCATGGTCAGCCTCAGCTGACTACGCAACCTCGCGGGAGTCTTTGGTTTTGGGCGCAGAGAAGTAAGCGTTAAGGGTCGCTTAGTGATGAGCGGCCTTGGGCATGAAACGACGATAGAACTTTAACATCCCAAGAACCTTTGCAGATCCTTCACCGTGGTTGGCAGGAGAAAGCTCTTAATTGCCTCAGTTTTGTCCAGGTGAGGTTGGATACTGCCAGGGGTTATTAAGTGGCTGAGAAATTTTACCTGCTTCTGTAGGAATCTACATTTTTCAATATTTAGGTCAAGTTCGGCCTCAACGACACGTTGAAAAATTCACCCGAGATAGTACAAGTGCTCAGATTCGGACGACCAAGCGACCAAAACATCATCCACATAAACGAAACAAAAGGTCAAGTTTCGCAAGACGGAGTGTATGAACCCTTGGAAAGTCTGTCCAACGTTGTACAAGCCTAGACTCACCCTGATGAACATGAAGACTCCGAAATGATGATACGCCTTGGCTAGATCCAACGTCGTAAAAATACGCCAGTCCCTAAGTGACTTAGAGAGCAAATGAAGTTGACAGAACCAATAGCTATTGGAAGGTCTGCAGATATCCTGTTTCATCAAATCGTTAAACTCTCTCTTCGCATCAGCTAGCTTCTGGGGTGACAGTGGATGTGATGTCATGCTGCTCATCGTGCTTAACCGGCTGGGATAAACTCCTTTCAGTAGTAATGTTGCGATACTGTCTGAGGAGTGCGCGAATGCAGTGGTCGGGAACGTCCTCGAAAATAATAGAGAGAGAGAGTCTCGTGTTTGTAGGTGTAAATTTTCCCTGAGGTCTGTCCACTAGAACCCCATAGCGACACAGGAAGGCTGCGCCTAAAATGAGGGTGCTAATGTCCGCCAGAACGAATCACCACGTTCGGCGTAGTCACATGCCTTAGACGCTTTTTCCGTGGGCCTGCCAGCTTTAGTAGGTTGGTCCAGCCGTATTTCTATGAAAGTTTACTCATCTGGTGCTTTTGTAGACTAGCCTGAAGTCCCTCTCGGCTTTGGGTATGTTATTCGCCTACTGTATGACCGTCTCCTAATTCGAAGATAACTGCCTGATGATCGCTGTGGGTGTAGTCCTCGCTATCGTGCCGCGTCATACAACGTGTCAGTGCAGGGCTTCTTTTCTAAAGGTACCTACATTACCTTCGTTGTCCAGAAAAATATTTAACTGTGCAAAAGCGTCTAGCAAACTTCAGTCCTTTACCCTTCTCTAGGTGCTCCATTATTTCTTAGAAGGCATGTTCTCCACAAGCTCATAGCGGTGCTTGGTACGTTTGGTCTTTGACTCAAATGCTACCACCGTGGTTTCGATTTGGTTCACTAATTGTGGCCACATCGATGATCGGTTGATTTGTATCAACCTCATCTGCGCCTTGTGTTAAGGGCTCTCCTGAATTCGGAGCATCTGCTGCTGCCTGCAATGTACCGATGGTCCACCCCTCCTTCTCTTTGCACAGTGGGCAATTCGAACCTGCTCTACAGTCTTTGCTAATGTGGCCCTCTGCTCTACATCTCCGGCATAGCTTCGACCTGTCATCGGTCATGCCTTCGCGATATGACCGAAGCCAAGGCATCTAAAACACTGATACAGCGACACCTACTCTCTTAGGCGACACATAACCCAGCCTATTTTAACTCTCCCTGCTGCCCATAGTTTTAGTGCTGCCTCCACTGGCAGACTGATGATGGCGGCTTTTGTTCCACCGTAGGCTTTTCGTAGCGTTTTTAGCACTGACTCTTCAAGTCCAATGAGGTCGAACTCTTTTTCCAAAGCCCGACGATTCGTGCTTCCTCCTTCGTGGTGACCTCATCTATATCCTTGCAAACTTCAGAGAACTCGGGCCTGCTAGCCCTGATTTCGGGTCCCTGTCCCAAGGACTTTCGAATTTGGCTCAAGAATTTATCCGCCGTTATATCCTTCCCTCTATTCTTCTCCTCCCTGTTTGCTTTGATTTCTGGGTATCCTTCCCATACCACATCTCCAGATGCGTGCATGTGCATGCCCATGACACATCCGCTGAGCGTTCGCTTATCCGCGCCAAGGCACGCCCCTGATGGGAGATTTGGCAACTCCACATAAGGGTAACTCCACACAAGAGAAAGAGAGAGAGTCCTGCCATCTACTGACCCTACTGACACAAAAGCTAAGGTTTCTGGATATGCCAATAATTACATATGTCAATCAAATGGAAGTTTTCTGAAAGCCGAAATGTTTTCGTGAATCGGTTGTGAATTATTTGCATTTTTAATTCAAATTCTCTGTCAAACAATTCAAAATTAGGATTCTCTGCTAGAATCAAAGTTATTGGCTATGAACCTTGCAGAGAAACGTAATTTTCAGGAACTGTTTTTTCTACGAAATTTTGATTCCTTGAATCCTGTTTGAGGATAGAAGGGTAAGAGTTGTCTCGTAAATACTCTCTCATGAGGACAACCTAGGCAAACGCGATTATTCCAGATTGAAGGACTCACTAGCATACATGGACCCTATAGAGAATGCTGTTGGTGCCCTTGGGAAATGGCAAATAATGGTTAGCCTCCTCATATTCCTGTCCAGGTTTCCAGTTGCTTTCCTTCACATGGCTATAATTTTCATCGCACCACCGGTGTCCTACGACTGCGTTACGCCGCGGAATTTGTCTGCATGTGCACCAGAATGTAAGGAAGTCCAGTTTGATCATTCCATTTTCGAAGAAACAATTACTACCGAGTGGAAGCTTATATGCAATAAGGAGCACTTGGCGAATTTATCTCAGACTATAAGTATGTTGGGAATTTTGCTGGGAAACCTTTTAATTTCCATGTGGGCTGATAGGTATGCAGTCACATGTTGCACTACTGAAGCAAGTCAGTGCCGTATGCAAAGTGAACTATGTAATATCGAAACCCTTATAGGATTGGACGAAGGTTTCCTCTTGTTTTGTGCGTCGTGGCTCAATTAGTCACGGGAGTAGCTGCCTCCTTTGTTCCCTGGTTCTGGTTGTTCTGCTTACTCAAGTTTCTCTGCGCGTTTACGACAGGAGGAATCATGACGACCAGGTAATCCTACAAAACATACATTTCCATCCCTGATTGGCTTGTGCGCATCTACTAACCCCTTTTGGATTTTACAGCTTTGTTTTGCTGATGGAAATAATTGGCATCAATCGGCGCGCTATAATGTCAGTCCTCTTCCAGCTTCCTTTCAATGTCGGTCACCTAATCCTGCCTGCCTATGGATACTTTCTGCGTCAGTGGAGGTGGTTCCAATTTGCCATTTCCTTTACTTCGATAATAATGCTTCCTTATTGGTGTCTATTGCCTGAATCGCCAAGATGGCTATTACTTCGTGGCAGAATTGCAGAAGCTGCGGAAATACTGAAAAAGGGGGCCCAAATGAATGGTCTTCCTGATGAGAATATTGAAGCTGACTTAATCAAAGAATCGAAAAAGAAGAAGTCAAGTAATGCAAAGCCGGTTGCAAAGGGAACCATTATAGATTTATTTCGAACACCGCCGTTAGCCCTGGAGACGGTCATTGTTTGTTTCGTATGGTTTTCATTTGGTCTTTACTTCTATGGATGCGCCCAATATATGGGTCACATATCTGGGAACATTTTCGGCAATGTTGCCTTCGGAGCTGCATGCACTATACCTGCCACTTTGATTTCGATACCTGCGCTGCAGTACTGTGGGAGAAAGCTCTATCTTATCATCTCCAATTCCATAAGTGGCATCGCCATGCTCATCATTGCGTGCATTTCGCCCGACAACGAGGTACCTGTCATTGTTCTTTCTTCAATCGGGATGTTAGGAATGGCTGCTACTCTGTGTAACGTCTACCTCTATACCGGTGAACTCTATCCTACAGTTGTAAGGAACATAGCAGTTGGTATTGCTGCGATGACCGCCAGGATAGGTTCCATGATTGCGCCGTTTGTGGTGGGGCTCAAGAAAACCGAACACTATCTTCCGCCTATTATATTCGCTGCGGCAACTTTGATCGGGGCAGTTATGGTCATATGGCTTCCAGAAACACGTAACAGACCTTTGGGAGAGACTATTGATGACAGTAAACAACTTTTGGCTAGCACTGATAAGGTATGCTTGCCAACGGGGTTCACGAGTCGGTCTCTTTTTGGAGACTCTCTCATTTGGGGAGCTTTTAACCTGCGTCTTAAGTTCAATGACTAAATTAACATTTCAATATTTTTCTTCTCAGTTTAAGTTTTCGAACGTATCTTCGAATCTTAATAAAGTGTAAAATGGAAAAATCTTTCGTCGAACTGGCTTCAGTAGAAAGAGGATCGAATTATGTCCTTGCCCACCATAGGAACGAAATGGCGCACATATAGTTATAAGCGCATTAGAATAATCTTCAGGTGTTATATAAAACTTATCCCGATGGTACTTATCTTTGAACTAGATTCTATTTCGCTCCGTAGGATAGAAGAAGATGATGCTGAATGTTATCTATGTGAAGTCGTGATGGAACAAATGAAGATACCAATAAGCAGAAAGGGCTTAGAAAGTTGTGTATCATGTTAAGATTCAAGCTAATATTTAAGTTAAAGCCATGTTTTCAGCAGCGAATTATGAAACAACAATAAATATTTTATAGAATCCTCGGTTTTTTTGATAAAATCAAATAAGTTCTGGTGTATCGCCAGAAAGGACTAGAAAGGATCTTCATCATCATAATCAACGGCAAAATAATCGGAACTTGACCTAAGCCTGCCTTAGGTGCACCAATTTGATATCCCCAAAAGCTCTATGGCGTCGTGGCCTACTCCATCGCTCCACATGAGATAGGGGTCTGCCACGTTTTATTTTTCTAACATATAGATCAAATAACCCGTCCACCGCAACCTATTGAGCCAGGTTTTATCAACAATCAGACGAGCGTGGTATCCAGATAGACTTCATCATTGAATAGGCACAGAATTGCCCATCCTCATGTAGGGGGCCAAAAATTCTTTGGTGGACTCTGCTCTCGAACGCGGCTAAGATTTCGCATTTTTAAGGTTTTATGTAAAACAAACCCTTATTAAAATCGATTCGATGTCCGTCTGTCCATCTGTCAATTTGTCATTTTATTTTTTTTAAGGAGGTAGAAAACTTCAATAAACTCTGGTCTGGGCGTAGCCTCCTTCGGAACCGGAAGGTTAAGTATATCATTGTACATGATTTTCCACAGTAGTGAGCCCAATACAGAGCCCTGTGGGATACCTGCGGAGGCAACATGCTCCTTGGTTCCATCATCGGTATTATACGAGAGCGTCTGCTCTTGCAAGTACCTATCGACAATAGCAGCGAGGTAGGTGGAAACACCAATCGTCGCCAGAGACTTTTGTATAAGGTTCCAATTGGCCGATTTGAATGCATTCCTAACGTCCAAAAGCACCACCACACAATGTTTACTGGTACAAACCCTTTCGTGAATTTCATTTTCAGCCAAGCCAGTAACCATTTTGATGGCATCAGTGGTTGATCTGGCTTTACGGAACCCGTACTGCCGATCTGAAAGGCCTGCTTCACTCTCAATGACCGGCAGTAATCTGTTATAAATCACTTGCTCCAACATTTTCTCCATAGTGTCTAGAAGACCTATGGGTCCATAGGAGGACGGTTCCCCTGGAGGTTTGCAGTAGTAGCTACCTCTGCTGCTTCCATGGTGCAGGCTCGAACTTCATACGATTCGTTGTCCAAACGTTTGGAATCTTCCAAACTACTTTAACACAGTTTTAAAAGAGTTTAAAAGTTGGCTTGAGCTGACGCCGAAAACAGTGATAAATAACGCATCGAGTTCCTCTTTTACTGGTGGCAGAATTTGTACAGATATAGCATCACCAAAACTGCGTTTTCTGTTCTCCGATCTCTGGTCTCCATTTTCATTGATCTTTCTGAAATTTTACATGAAATATTGCTAAACTATGACAAACAACCTGCAATTTATGAAATTACCCCAATTGAAAATGAGAGTGCCAATTTGCCGATTTAGATTGCCTTCAATCCTTCTAAAAGGTGCCTTATAATTTCATACTTCTAGCGACAATGTAAGGGGATTTTCGGGTAAATTTCTGCAATATAGCAATCATAATGGGATAGGATATAGAGGCCCAGTTTTCGTATCAATGCATTACAGTGATCTTTTTTCAGATAGATTCTGAGAATGAGACCTGTTTCGCTTTTTGGGGCACACATGTTGAGTCCTCACCGCCCTGTGTTTTACTCAATATACGAAATGAGATCATTTGCGAAAAGTACTAATTGAGCCCTTTCATTTGATACCGTACATGATCATATTCTGCGAAAAAAATTTTTCTCTCCCTTTGCATATCTGGGGAGCCCCCTTTAAATCCAACACAAAATGATTAAACTCGTTGTAGGTGTGGGGGTTCACAAAACAAATATTCTCACTGAATTTCGATACGATAGCTCCAACGGTTTCGGAGTAAAATCTCGTGTAATAGACTGACAGACAGATAGACAGACGGACAAATGAAATCGCTATCTAAAAAACTTGCAAATCGATGTCGGAAAGCTGAATGGTCGAAAATAAACAACAGAGAAATGACCCACGTCAAGATTCCTTGCTAAAATCGGTTGAAATTTGCTATTTAGTGCTTAACTGCCTATTCAGAGCCGCACCAATTTAATATCTGTACTAGGTGAGCTACAGATCGGGTACATGGGGAGATCATAAATAATATCGGGTGAAGTGGCGACCTTTATATTTTCTCAAAAGACTCCTCCATTTTCGAGCCATTTTTCCAGCATCTAGACCACCAACTTATGTACAATTTTCCAGGTCTAATTTTCCTCTAAACTAGTGATCACGAGTTAAGCTCGTTTTCTAGAAATTCATTAACGAAGATACGAGCGTTTAAAGTTCTCCGAAAGATTCTCCCACTTTGAGGCCATTTTCCTAGCACCCAGACCCCCGAACCTATACACCACTTTTAAGGGCTAATTCTCCTCTAAACTAGTGATCGCGAATTAAGCTCCTTTTTTGACATTCTCAATATTAACGGAGTTGCGTGCGTTCAAAGTTTTTAAAAAGATGGGTCGCATCTGGACCTCTTGAATTTTATCCGCGGTGACGGCTAACGTTCCCAGAGACTCCGAATCCGCACATGCCAGGATGGCCTGTGTGCTCCCCGAGAGCCTCTGCAACCAGAAAAACTGTTAGCAGTTGGCTTGACGGACGGTCAGCTAGCGTTAGCTTTGTGTGAGCAAGTGGTTAAGTTTAGCCGTCTCACTTACTGACAGGCGTTTTATGAGGTGCTTATAAGAGCATTCCTTCTTGTCCAGCCCGAACAGCACAGTTGAAGCGAATGGCATCCGTTATGACGCCGGCCAAAGCAAACTGGACCTCGACCTGGAGGGACCATGTTATCGAACTCCTACCCCAAAACCAAGGCGCCCGCATGACCACGGTAGTTACCAAGGGACTTGTCTCGGTGGACGCAAGTGAAATAAGTAGAGAAACGAGCAGAAAGAAAGAGTGAAGAAAAAAATGGTCCTGCACCGTCTCTTGTATCGATTTACTTCGTGCATCATTGAATTTTCACGATGTTCTCGCGTGACCATGTACTTTTCGTTGAGTTGTTTAGCTACATCCTTCACCGAGCTGGCTTAGTTTCCCTCTAAACTAGTGATCACAAGTTAAGCTCCTTTTGAAAAAATTTCGCCACTTTGAGGCCATTTTCCCAGCACCAGGTCCAATTCTCCTCTAAACCAGTCATCACGAATTAAGCTCCTTTTCTCCAAATTCTTAGTATCTGCCAGATCTTTTAGAATTTAAGATTTCACACTTTAATTAGTTAGTAGCTTACAGAAAGGGAAGGATAAGCACAAAGGTGAACGTTGATAGTCATGGCGCACTGGAATTCGGGCCCCGGACCACCTCAAGAGGCTTGCATTCCACATTTGACAGAAAAAACAGTTTCCATACTACTTTAAAAAAAATATTTACTTCTTTGCATTGTCCCAGTTTAACTTACAACAACAATATAGAAATACAATAACTTAAAAGTAGAACTGATTCTTACAAGATAACTAAACTCTAAGATGTCATCGATCAAAAAACATAGATTCAAATAAATTCTGAAAAATTTTCCATATGGAAAGCAGTTCACTGAATTTACGTTGATTTATCACAATACAATTTTCACTTACGCCTATCGTGTATGAGAATCTAAAGCTTATTGTATCTATTCCAAACAAAAAGAATTGCACTAGAATCTATAAAGCAATCTAGACTACACTCCGCTCGCCAACACTCTATCTTTAACACCTTTTGTCTTCTTTCCAAAGTTTTCGGCATCTTCAATTGTCTCAGGCAAGGGTTGACCCATGGTTTCAGGCAACCACAAGACCATAATTGCCCCCAGTAGCGGAACAACCCCGAAAATTATTGGTGGCAACGCATGATTTGCCGCTCCTAACCCAACAACAAATGGTGCCAACATAGATCCGATCCTGGCGATCATTGAGGCAATTCCAACACCAACATTTCGAATCACAGTAGGGAACAGTTCTCCTGCAAAAACGTAGACATTCGGGAAGGATATACTCATTGCAACGATTCCAATTGACGACAAGGTTATCATAGTCGACTCATCATCGGCGGATACAAAAGCAATGCCAAGCATAGCGATACCACTCAATGTGTTGGAAATAATGAGTGACTTTTTGCGACCCCAATATTTCATCATCACGATGCAGATGAGAGTTCCAGGAATTTCCAATCCAGCTCCGATTGCCACATTCCAGAATATATTGCCGCCAATATGACCAATGTACTGTGCAACTCCGAAGAAATATAAGCCACACACCAGCCAGTTGAAGCAAATGAAGACTGTTTTGCTGCACATGTTCGATGTCCGTACCAAGTCCAAGGCATTCCCCTTTTCAACTACTTTGTCGATATTCTCTTTCTGCTTCAAAGCTGCAGCCTTTTCCAGCTCCACTTCAATATTTTCCGTAGGTAGACCGTTTTGTTTGGCAGCCTTTCTTAAAACTTGTGCAGACTCTTCAATTTGTCCGGTTGTGAAAAGCCATCTTGGTGACTCCGGCACTAGCCAGTAGTAGGAGATCAGGACCACTGAAGGAATTGAGATTCCAAACTGGAACCAACGCCAGTCACGCAGGTAATAACCGAAGGCAGCTAGTGTCAAATGTCCGACGTTGAATGGTATCTGATACAGAACTGAAACAAGTTCACGCCACTTAGCCCCGATAAGTTCCATGACCAAGACGAAACTGTAAAAGAAAAGATTTGACATGTTAGATTTTTTGAACCATGAAGTGCTTTAGATTTTACCTGGTAACCATAGTTCCTCCAGTTGCGAATCCTGTAATGAATTTCAAAATACAAAACAGCCAAAACCATGGGGCAAAAGCAGAACCCACTCCTGTAATAAGTTGAATTATTACAGCAACCACTAGTGGATTCCTTCGTCCAAATCTGGAAATAGTATCAGTATTAGTTATGGGGAAAAGGATTTAATTTTTCGTCCTTAACATTACTTACTTATCAGACCACGATCCAAACAATACATTCCCCAGAAGAATTCCCAGCATAAATATAGTTTGCGATAAATGCGCCAAATATTGACTATCACAGACTAAATCCCATTCCGTGGTTATCGTTTCAGTGAAGATCCTTCGGTCATAGCTGTACTGCTTGCATTCGGCCGAACATATTGAAGCGTTTGCCGGTACAGCACATTTAGAATCGATTGGTGGCGCTAGGAAGATGATGGCCATTTGATGCCAAGCCACTGGGAATTTCAACAGGAAGACAACTCCACAAACCCAAATATGCCACCATCCGATAGCTCCCATTGCTTTTTGAACGGGATCCATGTTTTGGTCCTTTTGATCTGAAATAGATAATAGATACTTTGTTAACAGGACATACTTAGTAATTTATAAGAAATGAAGGATTTACAGGGAATGTGGGATGTCACCGATGTCAACTAAATATTTGTTTGAACAATTTGTATATCTAGGAAGCGTTGTTTATGCCGGGACTGAGCTCGATGTCAATCAACGTATTAACGAGACTAAATCGTTTTTATCTTTTGTCTAAAATCGGTAAATATATGTATCTCAACATTAACTAACAATTGAGGCTGTTCCGTGCGAATGTTATGGAAGTTATATCCGGCAAGTAGCCACCACTGTTACTCGAAAGCTCAATGTATTCGTCAACCCTTATTTTCATCACGTTATCACGGCTCAAGCGAGAATACACGTTTGAGAAAATAACAAATGAATAATGTCCTTGACGCAAAGACCTAACACCCGTGGATTTGCTGATCGGAAGGCAAAATTGGCAGTGGATAGGTCACACATTGAGGCAAGGCAACCTAGATCGCAAGGTAGCTTGGGAAGTACAAGATGAAATTCAATGTGAAATTGGTTAATAATAAGAAATAAGATCCTTCAAGGAACTATCTGCAAATTCAAAGAGAATCGCAAGTTTGTCCCCTCCGTAGCGTCGCTCTGATATTTTGCTAATCAATCCAAATACACAACCTTAATATTTGCCTGAGGCTCTCTGTGTAGTTGAATATGACATCATTAAGCCTTGTGATTATTACATAGGGGCTTTCGCAGTTACGTTGGCGTCAAGCGGTCGACTGCAGGGAAATCTCGAGGCGACCAGAGATGAAGGCTGGAACCAGGAGATCCGCCATTAGTTATGCTAATGTGGTAAAAAGCATCCGGCTGGCCATACTGCCGAAAATATTTCCGGAGCAAATACTCACTCTTGAGGAGCAGGAAATAATTCAGAATCTCATCGTCATGGAGATCTGTGAGCGATGGAATAAGGAGCGTGTGTTTACCGGCATACGTTTTCGGCAAGTTCTTATAGTGGTAGGCTGCGCGACGGAGGACACGGCCAACTGGCTTAGGACAATAATCCTTAAACTGTCAGAATATAAATTTGCAGGGAGATGACATACCACGGGTATACATGATGATTGAGACGGGGAAGCTTCTACGCCTCCTCATCACTTAAGACATGAATCTCTACATATGGTTATGAAGAGTATTTAGAAGAAACGATGAGGAAAAGTCAAACTCCTCACGGTCGGAGTAGACGACTGATCCCTGGAGGCAATTAAACGTGGTAACTGCCTCATCAATTACAGATTTGGTAGCATACCTGTGTGCCTGCACAGGAGCCGGTGACTAGCACTAAAATAGCCCAGGTAAACCTCCATCCCGCAAAAGCTGCATCTGCAGCAATTATAAAGGCAAGTTCCATGGATAACATTGGAATAATGCTGGCTTAGAAGTCTGAGTGCACCCAGAGCAGATTCACGTTCTGCACGGAGAAAGTAGGCAGGTAATTTAGGATCCCTCTTGTGAAAAACCAAGAGCTTGCACCATTCTCAAAAGAAACTTAAGATACATATGCCTTTCAGAGTTTCTAACTGGTGACTTGTGGCTGTCTAAGTCACGCTGGGAGCCGGGGGAAGAACTCCAGGAGCAGTCGTAGCATCAGGATATTTTCCAGGAGACGGCACCCGGAAGAAGGCGTTACCAGTTCTTCTCGGCTGCATTGCCAACACCCACAATCAACGCGTTGTGGGAAGCAAAACGAAACACCTTTAGGGAATTCTGTGAAGGGATTGAACAAACGACAGAAACATCCTGGCTATATAAGGCTATATCCAAAGATAAGGCAATATCTTCTATCTAGCTGAAGCAGGAGGATGGGACATTAACCGAGAAGGGGAAGGACAGAATACAGCTGCTTCTCAAAACTGATTTCCGAGGCAGTGGGAATCTTTAAGCCACTGAAATCACCCGGAGTAAGATGGCAGGGAGTGGGAAACACGCTGGCCTTCTGGGTGGGCAGAATGTTAGCGAGGAAGCAAGTGGAAGTGCCTACGAGAACAAATTCATGTCATGCACACTTCTCATGGTTGTCCACAAGGTAGGTATCGTTAGTGAACTCAGTGAAAACAGTCAGCATCACTAGGGCAAGGAGAACTGGCCCAATGGCATCTCTAGAGGTCCTTCAATAAAGTCTGGACACTTCCAGCCAACATTAGGTTAGAAGGCGATGAGGTAGCGGATAGGTTAGCCAGGAAAGTCTTTTGACAGATATCTGTAGATTGTGAGAGGAGAATGATAAAACCTCCACACGTGTTTTGGGAAAATATCCGGCACTTTTCATCCTTTTTGTCATCGTGGGTTGTGCAGCCACTCCAGTCATCATGTGGCCTGACGTCAAACTATTTTTTTTTCTTACAGGTTCGTATGTTAAGTGTCAGCGATGTTACAAATGGGATACATAGTCTTCCTGATGTATCATCAGCTGTGGTGATAGTCCAAACATAAGGTCGCCAGGAATCCGGATATTTTTTCCAAACAGAGCATCAAAAACAGCGATATGCACTGGTACCACTCTCGTTGTTTTTCGCTGACCAATTTAAATACCTAGATTCGCAATTAAAGTCCTATTGAACCGTTCGACCATCCCGTCCGATTGTGGGTGCAATGGTGTCCTATAAATTCCAAGCGTTTTGCTCATTTGTCTGCAAATATCGGATTCAAAGCTCCTTCCTTGGTCGGAATGTAATTCCTGAGGAACACCAAATCTGATAACATAATTCTTACACAACTGATCGGTAATGATGGTTGTCTCCTGATTTGGAATGGCGTAAGCTTCCGGCCATTGGCTCTATCAGGCTCCAGAAACGGTCTCGATCGATAGCTATTCTATCAAACGATGCTTCTACATTGTACTGTGGACACAGTGGTGCAAATACAATGCCAGTCCTCCACGTTATCACGCAAATGGATCCAATAATACCCCTGATATTTTTGGAACCTTAGATCGTGGAACCATTGCTTGCATGACATCTGAAATTCCGTCTGCTGATTCCCATTTAATATTCCGTCGCCCAATTGAAGGGAGTTCCATTGGGCCTTAGCAATAGAAGAAGCTGATAGTCTGCAAGACTTAAAAAGGATACGAAGGCATGTAGGTACTATGCCTGACTGCTTCCAATACTTTGCATTGGGTTTGTCTTCTGAATCCAAACCAAGGGGAAGATTCAACAATAATGGGGATAGGGCAAGTATGAGATTGGAGCCTGTAGGGAGCTGCTATGGCTGACCGCCCCCAATAGTCCCTTTTTTCCCACTTCGGATGTCATACAGGGAAGCATGCGTGGCGTGAGTTGTGGGGTGTGCAAAATTTGATTGGGTACGGAAATCGCAGCGAGGTGCTGGTTCTGACCGTCCCTAATACTTTAATTTGTTCTTAGATTCCAGGCAAAGAGGAAGGAATTCTCCCGGTAGCCTTCTTGATTTTTTCTTGTTTTATTGCTCCTGAGAGCTGTGTGCATCTATCTATCATTTTGATAGTTAAATTTCCATTTGACAGCGAAAGCTCTTTTCACATATCTTTTATTTAAAGCAAAACCACTCACAAGCGGTGCCCAGTACTTAACCGTCAAAAATAGAAAATCCCAGTTGAGATTGCCCAACAATATTCCCCTCATGTAGGATGTGTAGGAGGTCTCAAATGCGCAAAAGAAGGGAACACTTAGCTTCTGAAATATCAAACCGGGGGTCTTCTCCATATTTAAATTTCAATTAAATTATATTTTCACACTTTCGGAATAGCAATCAAAAGAGCACCTTTCTAAATACACCCAATGGAGCGCTTAGAACAAAAAAATTTCAATGTAAAAACACATCTTGAAATAAAGCCACTCAAAACCTAAACAGCATTCCTGGCAAAGAGCTGTCAAATTTGACGACTGTCCTAAAAGGGATAATAAAATAAAACCAATAGATTCATGCACCACAGCACATTTCGGAAGCTATCTCAACTTGATAAAAAATAAAGAAAAAATCAAATGTGTTAAATTTTATAATTTTACTTACTAGATGGTACAAATTTTTCGACTTCCCCCTCCATTTTGCAACTTAAATAAATTTTAACACTGTAAAATTATGCACTTGCTTCATGTGATCTCTTGTCTAAACTGTCGTCTTTTTACTAAACTATACCACATTAAGATAAAATCAGTACTACCACAGATAATCAATTTCGAAGACATCTATCATAAAAGTACTAAATACTACTAGTTTCCGTCCTAACGCAATATTATTACATAAGTCGTTCATTGTTAATATGTCACCTGTTCAGTTGTTTTTCTAGCATAGCGCATTCGGATAGTATCTTTTCTTGCTTTTTCATTGCAAGTAAGTCTATGCCTCAATTAATGCTGTGTGGGTGATAAACCTACACCAACAGGGCAAGCACGAAGAACCTATGACTGCAACCTGGGTTGGAATGCGCCAACAAAGATAACAAATCCAACATACATAGCTCCAAAAAACTTACATGTGCGCTTCTGGTTTAAGATATCGCATAATAAACTATCTTTCTAATAGTAGTGCAATGCAGTGTACTTCAATTAAAAGCTCAACCAGCACTTACATTTGTCAGTATTAGATTAGAAAGCGCCCACATTTCTAATCTCATCACTGGACTTTTTTTGGGATAGGAAAAAGATATCTACTAACTTATAGTATGTAATTAGGCTTCTTTTGTTTAGTCGAATTTTGTGACTATTTAAAAATAATATTTGTAAGATACTTAGAAAATGACAAAGCTGAGCTTTGTTTGTTGCTTTCTCCAAAAAAGTTACTGCACGAGAGAACTTTTATAAACCCAGAAATAACAGCAACCATATGATCAGTTGTTGGAAAATAAGTCTTTGAGGAAGTTGCTACTATTTGGTCTTTAATCTGACCAGCTGCAATTAGATGCTAATATTATCTCAAACAATTGCATAATGAGAAATTCAGACTATCTGACTAAATTCTTTAGATAAATTCAAAATCATAAAAACGATCTATGATGTAAAAAAATATCCAAAAATTACACTTTCTTTATTCGAATCCCGTACGCAGATAAGTATCTAATCTAAAAAATGTTTAAATTCAAAATTTCCCTATTTTATTTTATTTGCTGTCTGATTTCTATCCATTTCATCCATATAATTATAGACAATGTAAAGACGTTTGATAAGAAAACAAGATATTTACCACAATTACTGCCAAAGAATAAAAGATTTTGCCACCGTAAGTTGACGAAAACATTTGTTGATGAAACATAATTGTTTGCTTGGCTTATTTGAGAGGTCTTTTATTTTATATAATTTTGACAGGATGAATTATGAGAATAATTATAAGAGTAATACACACAATGGATTGCAGACCACATTTACAAGATAAAATCCATTTAAAATCTTTTATTGTCACCTCATTTGTTTACGCCAATTTTAGAACATTTTTATGACTAATTTTTACAGGGCAAATACTGCTCACTATTATTTCCACATTTTTGGAATTGTTTTTATCTCCGCTGATAGATAGATAGGTGGCAGTAGTAGCCTACTTAGCTTGAACGATCTTATCCATGAAAATATGGCTCGCAAGCCCATTTCCGGAACATTAAACACGGGGCCCTTAAATCTTCACGAAGGTCCAGACCTGATGAGAGAGGCGCGGAAAGGGGTGATTCCCCTCGGGCCCGGAACGGAAATTTCAATGGCACCAACGATTATATAGAAGACCTTGTATAATTTTCACCCCAGCCCCATTTTTCATATAATGTTGATCTCGGGCCCGGATTTTCTGTATACGGCCCTGCGATGGTGACACTCTGGATCACAGTCTATTCCGGCTTAAATGGATTTGTGGACAGGGAAATTAGTCTTTTCCAGAAAGAATAAGTCCCGATACTACACAGGGAGGAAAGTCTGAAATATGCACATCGTCGCTCAAGTTAACCACTATACTTCAAGATGCAAGAGACGAATTGCACCACATAGACACGAGGGACCACCCGTCACTTCCGGGGACGAGCCACACCAACCTTATAGTTTGTCTGACCTTTGTCTTGTTCCCCCCTAATTCTTGGATTAATTCGCTCTGTCATCCACCACAGAAGACTCAAAGAAAATTATTTTTCATAATTAGTTTTTCTTTCATTCGAGACTCAAGTTCCTGTCCTGTTTTTACGTCACACAACTTAGTGCACTAACTGTTAATCACAGAGTCACAAACCCTCATTTGGACATCGATAATTCCGTGGACAACACGGGAGATAAGATCGTGGTGTCTTTTGGTGTTGAAAGTCCATCGATTTCCTAACTAAATTGACATTTAAACATGCAAAATGACTACTCAACAACAAGCTTTGCAAGGGTCCAACATTTTCCCCTTCGGGTAGCGTGGTCGTTTGAGGGGGGGAGGGGCTGGTTGGTTGTTTTCCATCGGCTTAGATTTTTAGCCCAATCTTGGGTAGCGAATTCTTCACCATCATCATCGGTGAGAACACTGACCTGAGGTACTGAAATCACTCAGTTTTGATCATAGTCGTTGATAGATATAGATAGATAGTCGTTGCGCCAAGGAAACTATATATTATAAAAGAGATTCGCCTCTGGACGCATTGCTTGAACTTGTTTCTTAGAAGGAAAGTATTGCACATGATCGGTGTTCTACAATCACTTGGGCGTGTTAGGTTTGACATTTATTGCGTGTTAGTTTTGACATTTATTTGCAAAGCGCAGGAGTGCAGGGGTCCGAAAAGGCCCTGTTACTTCAAGGACCTACCCATCTCAAATATCTGGAAAATAATATGGTGAGCATGCATTTCAGGAGCTCTCGTGATCGGGCTATGTTATAAGCGGGCCAAATTCTCCTCAACTCGGCACAGCTCGTAAGCCTTCCCCATCTAAGGCCCGCGGCTGCTAGTTAGTGCGAGTAAACTCCGCCCCTGACAGCCGCCAGCGAAACACAGATTGTACTAACCAAAGGGCTGCGAAGAGCAGAGCAGAGCGTCCATTCATTCTCCTCTAAGTTCCTATGCCCGGGAACCCAGAGGAGGGGGACCTTGAGCGGCCCGCGCAGATAATTCAGCGCCTCTCTGCACTGTCCTACCAGCCTGAAAGATGTCGTCGTTGAGTACAAGACCTTGGTGGCTATCGGTCAGAATGGCTATGTTACGCTTGAGGCTCGAATCTCGGTCCAGCCATCGACAGACCTGCAATATCACCAGTACTTCCGCTTGGAATACACTGGCCAAACCTGGGAGGCCATACAGTCCCCCCGTCGACTCCACAGACTATCTTTAATCCATCAGTAAAAAATACTGAGTCATAACCTTCAAACGCGCCGCCGGTCTTCCACTTTGCCCTGGTTAGAAAGTCCACAGCAAAATTTCTCGTGAAGTTCAGCTTGCGTGTGGCATAGTCCATAGGGAATGTCCAGACTTTCCGAGGTACGTTGTCTAGGATGTTACCGTAGCTGTAGGACTTCGCTGCCCAGCATCCGGACCCACGTAGTTTGACGACACTGTACGCTGCAACGTATTTAATGGTAAGGTATAGGGGGAGGAGATGCAGGAGTACATTGAGAGCCGGGCAGGACTGCAGAGTCCCACTAGCACCTACACACGCGGTTCTTTGAATCCTATTATGCTTCATCCTATTGTATTTTTGCTCAAAGCCTGCCACTATACAATAGAGCCGTACGTTCGGATCGGAAGCATTACAGCGGTGTACATCCGGAGAACCATCCTCGGCCGGAGACCCCATTTCTTTGCAAAGGTTCTCTTGCAGGCATAGAAGGCTATACAGGCCTTCTTAAACCTCAGTTCTATGTTGAATCGCCAATTTAGCTTTGGATCCAGGATTACACTCAGAGACTTTACATTAGAGGGAAGAACCAATATTAGCTCATTCAGTCGTGGTAGGTGGAATTCAGGTATCCTTTACTTGGTGGTGAATGGCATCAATTCCTTTTCGGTTGGGTTTATATCGAGTCCGCATCTTACGGCCCGCAGGCACACCTTTCGCAACGCTACTTCCATGATGTCGCTCAGTGACTGCTCAACTGTCCCAATTACCTCGTGGAGGGCGGTTTCTGAGGATTTTCCATTGAAGTGGGCATGTTGGGACTTAGAGAAAGGCGTTCTATCCATAATCATCCTTAAGTGGATTTCCAGGATGCGCCCTAGGGTCTTCAGCACGATAGAGGTCAGGCTGATTGGTCGAAAGTCCTTCGCGGACTCATGACCACGCTTTCAGTATAAAAGCCCTCCTGTCCTGTCGCCCTCTACGATTCTGATTGTTGGCCGACTATAAAGACAATGAACCGCGTCTTGCGGTAATGGAGACGAAGATATTGCGTTGGACTAGTGGCGTGACACGTTTTTATTACATCCGAAATGAGAATATCCGCGATCGTTATGGGGTCACACCGATCGTGGAAAATTACAAGAGAGGCGTCTTCGATTGTATGGTCACACAATTCGCGCTAACGAGAATTCGCTTGCCAGGATTGGTCTGAACCTCCAAGCGAATGGCGAAACCGAGCCCGACCGCGAAGAAAAGAAAATAGGTCTAGCTCGTTTGTTGATCTTTCGCCAGGTTCTTGCGATGACCCATGTTTACTTGATTTTCAGTAAGTAAAGGATACTTGAAAAATTGGACTATTCAAACAGGCAAACAATTGTCAGTCAACGGAGCACTTCGAGGAGCCTTTTGGGATAGCTCTCCCCTCTTGGTCGTCTCCGGCTACACAGAATGGTCTTTGGTCATCGACCACTCACGTCACATTATGTCATTAAAAGGTATTTGGTAGTATTTGGTTAGTAGTTCGCAAACTCAGGAGAGAAACAAGCAGTGACAAGGGAGGAAATACAGGGACATTAGATAATTTTATTTACTCCTATTCAGAGAGTGTTGCTTCCGCAAAACTTTTATTGGTTACGCAGTTATTAAGAGTTTATAACAGTCATATGTACGTGAAGCCTAAGTACGCCCCATACCTCATGAATAATATAATATCAATACAAAATACCAAACAAACATTTAACAATGGACTTTTGTATCTCTGATAAAAGGACACGATTAATTCATTCAGTTTTTTTCTCCAATGCATTTTATCAACCATGATTTTTGCCCTTCAGACGTCCACTAATTTAATTGGCTTTCCGTTTTGATATCTTTTTCTTTCTTAACATTTAATTGACTATTTAAAATTGTCATGTACATATAAGCGCTTGTTCTCTCTATTTTTTTAGTGACTCGCTGACATGTACTTTTTTTTATTTGCCTGCAAAACGACCTTTCTCTTCACACAAACAAAAGCTTCTGCACCACCTATAAACATTACAAACTAAAATTTTGCCCGTTTTATGATAAAATATTATTCATAAAACCAGAAGTGCAAAGCAAATATACTTTTGTAAATTACTCAACATTCAATGGAACTACTCGAATATTGCACATTTTTATGTTTATTATTCATACCTACATAGATATTTGCTGGGTTTATTTCATTTAGTTTATAAATATTTAATTAGTTCAATTGAATATTTTACAATCATTCTGGGAATAGATGTGCTACTATTTTGATATACATTATTATCTCATTGTCAAGAGCCAGTGACCTATAACAAAACTGCAATTAAAGATTAGGGAAGTGAGACAAATGTTAAAATTTATAATAAATATTGAAACTTGAACAGACTTTCGACCTGTAAAAATATAGTAGTCATGCTCATGTAATAAACAATTTAAAAAAAATACTAAAAGAAAGTTAGCAGCGTCTCTTAGCACTCATTTGGTTAGGTGTAGATTTATAGATGAATATTTGTATCTATAAATGGACAATATATACGTATTGTATGTGGATGATCACGAGATTATAAGAGTATAAAAGGTAAAAGAATTTTTGGTTTTCTCTAAAGGCTGACCTGATACTATTCAATCTCCAATGTTGTTATAACAAAAAGATTCATCCCATCCAGAAGATACTGTTCTGCATATGTCAGTTGCTAACCGCCACTTTCAATGGCTGCAGTTCAATGGAAGAATTACACAACGCCGCCTACAAACCACGGCTGATAAGCGCAGTGCAAAGTTTGTCATCAAGAACGTTCCCTTATTTTCATAAGAAATGTAATAAAATGATTATTGTACAATGCAAATGAAGCGCCGACGTTCAAGATCAAATGACCGATAATACAAAATGAGATCGCTTATACCAGTATCTGAATGATGGGAACTTTACGAACTTTGTTCGGACTTCAACGTCAATACGTTTGTTTTGTAAGAGACGAGACATGCCCACCCAGCACTTTGTAGATACGTTATTTGTGACGTACAAATATGTATAGCAGATAGGAAATCAGCTTCAAGCCAGAATATAATTCATTGCTCCCAGAATTTCCTGGTTATTCAATTCTATAAGAAATATTAATCTGGGACTGACTGACATCTTAGAAAAGGAGATACTTCCTTCCTTTATTGAAGCATCGTTGTTAGACTTTCTAGCAAACGTGTTCAGTTACAAAAACAATTATGACGAAAAGGGGTTGACAGTTTTGTGGGTAAAACTGTAGATTGTTTAGTTAACTAGGCATCCAGTGTTCGGTGTGATACAGAGAAATACCTTCTGTAAAAGTAAAATTTACAATAAAGTTTTGAAGACGTATCTTCAAGATTGAGTTATCTCTTTGATGTTTGACTCTCCCTTTATAAGAAACAAATACGCGCCTAGAATAGTTGATTCTTTCTTAGCAAATGAAGGAATTGATCAAAACTATTTGTTAATGATTATATCCCGACTTACGTCTTCTTCCTCGATGTCATCCTTCCGAAATTCCACCCGCTCATCAAAGAGGTGAAAATTTTGAATTCGAAAGAGATCAGGATGTGGTTGTTCTATTTCATTCCTTCTTCCTACTCATTTCTATGCCTATTAACTTCACGAACTTTATTTTATGCTCTAGGTTCGAATTCCTGTCCAGATCATGAATGTTTGTAAGTGTCTAAAGTGGGTAATACAAAGGAAGGCATCCACTACAAATATGGCTCTAGCAATGATGATGCCGAACGTATGAGGGCCACGGTATACTTCCAGATTACTTATAGTCAGAGTGATGAGCTCAATCTCGCTTTATGCAGTACCAGTTCGGGAAAAGGTATAACAGATACCATTTAACGCTCATAAACTGAGTGAAATCTTCAGAAGGGTAGCCATAAGGACGTGCTCAATTATAATCTCTCTCAGTTTCTCATGGGGCATGGGAAGCACGAAGAACGGATACTGAGATAAAGTGAATAGCTCTGCCCCGCGATATAATACCTGATGGTGGTTCCACATTGGGGAGCCGGAGGTGGCTTTAGTGAATGCGAATCCCACACACTGGCGTGTTCAGGCCAGCTTCTTTTGCCCGTCAGATAGATAGATTCAGACCGTCAAATAGATAGATTTTAATATAGTTTTGTTTTATAAAAAGCTTTAAAGAAGCGATTAATAATTTCATCCAGAACAGACGCCCCTCATCAGTTGCTATTCCGACTTTTCCCTAGGAACAGCGTGACTGAAAGTGTTTACCAGGTCTTTGTTGATTCTGAGGACGCTATGCAAAACACTCCTTTAACATCGAATAATAAATATTTAATTCCAACTTTGGAAATTGTGGCAAAACGCATAAAAAGCAAAAGCAGATTATGTCAACTTAAAGAGGCTGCTCAACATGTCTACTTCTGCTTTTATGGTGCTACTGTCCGATGTAGGCCCTTGGCCTCCCAAAAACTCCTATTTTTCAATTTTGGAATCCGAGCGACGTGTAACTTGCGTTGTCCACTTATTTCTTCCATCCACTTCGGGGTTTTCCCGGTGGGGAAAGGGAAGCCCCTTCTACGTTGCCTTTCAGTAGATGCCTGGAAATTCTTGTGTTTGTCTACCTATCTGGACTTTCGAACCTCAATACTGATAGGGGTTTCTGGAACGTGATATAATTATATACCTTACTAATGTACCTCATTTGCCATTCGCATCTACCCTTACGGTGCCTACTATTCTCCTAAATAGCCTGGTTCAGTGTCCAGTTTTAACTGCCGTAACACAGGACAAACCAAAGTTTTTTTTTCAGAATTGACAATGCAAATTTAAGTGTTTTATTAGTAAGCATGATCCTCCTATGAATTTCGACGGTTTCCTTGTCGTTTTTAGTGGGAGTTGTGCCTAAGTATCCAAAACTGTCGATTAAAGTTTGTTTTAGGCCAATTTTCTTTACTACTTCGTCCAGCTTCATCAGGGCACTTTGGCATTTTCTTTCAACCATACCAGGATATTTCATATATCACCCGCATAGACCACCATCTGGGATAATTTATACAATAGCGTACCATTTAGTTCTACTGGCATCTTTCGGATTATATACGCCAGAGCGATGTTAAATAATGTTTGCGCAACCCATCGACTTGTTTTAGTCCGAAGTCTGTTTGGAAAAATCTTGTTAATTCGTATCTATCCATATTTGAGCGTTGGACTGACTTATTGGATTGTGATTATAGTCAATTTCGATAGAAGTCAAATTCAGGCAATATTTTGTACAGTACCGATGGATCGATACTGTCATAGTCTTGTTTGAAGCCATCAAACATTTTCTGGTCATTAACGTTATATTCTCAATACTTCTCCAGTATCTGCTTAACACAGAAAATCAAAGATCAGTCGTTGACTTTCCACCTCCATCCTCCCAGATATTTGCCTGAAACACTCTTTGAAAGGGGTACGAGTCTCCTTTCGATTTGTATTCCCCTATAGTTCCCGCAGCTAAGTTTGTCACCTTTTTATAGACAAACCAAATGATATTTTTGCGAGTTTCGTCAGACCACATAGTATTTATGAGTTTAAGCAGCTTGGTCACTATCGTTCGTTTCTGATCATTTTTATCACATCCTTGACTTCTTCGGGTGTGACTGGTGGGGCTTGTCCGGCCTCTGCTCCTTCAATGCTTGGGGAATGAGTTGTGGCATTGCATAACTACTCGTGGCATTGTGCCCTTCTTTTTGACTTGATTCATGTCTCCGGGTTGTTCATCTGGCGTTCACATCTGCATCGCGAATCACTTTCTCTAGGGCCAGGTTAAAGAGGACGCATGATAGGGCATCCCCTTATCTTAGACCGTTGTTGATGTCGAACGGCCTCGCACATTGGTCAGGGTCAGTCTAATCAGTCTTATCAATTTCGTCGGGATACCAAATTCTCTCATGGCCGCGTAAAATTTTACCTTAGCTATGTTATCTTAGGCGGCCTTAAAGTCGACGAAAAGATGGTGTAACTGATGTCCATATTCCAACAGTTTTTCCATCGCTTGCCGCATAGAGAAAACCTGATCTGTTGCTGATTTGTCTGGAGTGAAGCCGCTTTGGTATGCGCCAATGATATCCTGGGCGTATGGGGCTAGGAGGATATCTTTATAATTGCTGCACTGCGTGATATCTCCCTTTTTATATATGGGACAGATAATGTCTTGTTGCCAGTCATCAGGCACTGATTCGCTCTCCTACATCTTCATCATCAGTTGATGAACCGCTTGGTGTAATTGGTAGCCTCCATATTTAACTGATACGGCTGTAATTCCATCGGCTCCTGGCGACTTATGGTTTTTAAGCGGATGAATTGCACGTTTCATCAAAATAATCAGCCCCGCGCTCCAATATGCCCACCTGTCGGAAATCAGATTTCCCTCTCTGTCTCGGCAGGATGAAAATCGAAGTTGGTAAGGCTTCATCCTGCTGACTTGTTAGTAAAACTTGCGCGCCTCGTGCGGTTGCTCCCTGTACTTTTCGAGTTCACAGACTTGTTGGTTCTCCCAGGCTTCGTTTTTCCAACTGTGAAGTCGCTTCTCCGCTCGACGGAGTTCATGATAAATCTCTGCGCGTGCCCGTGTCCTTTGAGAATGCAACATTACCCGGTATGCAGCATTCTTCCGTTTCGTTGCTAGCTTATATTCACCTTCAAACCAGCCGTTGCGAGTTTTCTGGCGGCTGGAGCTAATTATGTTTGTGGCCGTATCATTGATAACGCTCTCCATCAGCTCCAGGATATCTGTTAGCTGCGGTTATTGCGGCATCCACTTTCCCCTTATAAGTGTTACGGAGGGCTTTGTTGTGAATGGTTTCAGTATTCACTGTTATCTGATTGTCAGAGAGGATTCTAGGCGGTGTTATAATTCGAGCCCGGAACACTGTGCCAACGAGGAATGATCCGATATTCATCAAGGCCGAGGGGTGGGGGTGTTCAATCAACACGTATTCAATTTGATTGAAAGTGCTCTCGTCTGAAGAGGCCCACGTATGTTTGTGGATCGCTTTCCGCGTAAACCAGGTACTTCTAACAACCATTTCGTGTGATACTGCTATCGGAATAATGCTCCTTGATAAAACTTATTAACTTTTACGAAAAACCAAAGGGAAAATATCTTATGTAATGTCAGGCTTTGTGTTTTCCAATTTAATGCAGAAAGTGTAATAAGTATCTGTTTGTACTTTAATTTTCCAAATTACTGAACCACTATTGTATGTATAAACCACCTTTAGAGCTCTGAAGGGAACACCCTATGGAGAACTGCGTTATGAAATTGCTTCACGCATTAACGCAACTTGGATGAAGTGGCGTTTTACAGCTGGTGTTCATTGCGATCGACGTATCAACAAGCGCCTCAAATCTAAAATTTACCGCAAGTCGTCCGCCCTGTCGCCCTCTATGGTTCTGAGTGATGGCCAACTATAAAAAACAATGAACGGCGTCTTGCGGGAATGGAGGCGAAAATATTGCGTTGGGCTAGTGGCGTAATACGTTTTGATCACATCCGAAAAGAGGGTATCCGCGGTCGATATAGAGTTTCACTGCGCGCGAACGAGCTGGTTCTTTGCCAGATTTAGCTCACGTGCTGATTATTTGATAGGCGCATGCGAAGTTCCATGTTTGTTTGACGTTCAAGTTCTGCAGCGGATCCATGAATCGTTTGAGGGAACATGACTGATCAAAGTGCCATTTTGACCATCCGCCAAACCGCATTAAATTATTACACTAGCTATGCGCAAGCGAGCATAGTAAGTGAGCGTGAGAATGTTTTTTTCGACATATATGCAGCCAAATTCCCCGCCTTATTCATCACACAAGAGCTCATAAGCAATGAAAGGAGCCATATTTCTTTGATGAGGGCCTAAAAATCAATCCTGACGGCTAGATTCGCATCCCGGAAATTGTAAAGTTATCCTGAATAAATTACATACCAAAAAGGAATTAACCCTTCTGGGCACTCCAGGTTCTTTTGCCATGTAGATTTAACCCCATGGTTTTCTTAAGGCACGGATTGATTTTCTGACCACAATCAAGGCCCCGCTGTGATAAGCCCAATGGTAGAAGTCTATACTGAGTGGAAACTCGGCATTCATACTAAATCTACCTAGAGCCTCTACCGAACTAAGGAGTACGAAATCCGAGATGTACAGCGCAACTCCATGCTTGTTTCCTGAAGGACTCTGTCCGCGAAACTCCCACTAATGGGTAACCACCAATAACCGGGCTTAGAACACATACCCAGTATTTCTCCTGAGGCGTATGAACTCGCAGGGCTATCCGGTTCCCATGATACCAAATGGCCTCTGCTGAAACTTTGTGCCCTAAGCTCTTTCAGAAAGTGCCCCTGCAGACCATCTAATTGCCCAAGGCCTTGGCACATTCGCCTACTGCATCATGACCAGCAACTCAATATGATTAAAGCATTTCTAGGTACCAACACGTGGGGCATTTGGTCGAGAGGGTTGCTACCCCGTCCAGATTCTCGCCACTTCAGAGCAAGGTGTAGCACGATTTCGATGTTATAAAGATCTAAAGAGGAATTGAATACGCTTCAACTTGGCAAAATACGCTGAAGATGGGAAGAAATGGTTCCGGAAATACAGTATTTTACGTTTCCATTAAAACACTGACAATGGTTGATGGTTTAGTGGCTGCTGTATTTGATTTAAATATTTCTTGATATTCATCTCGATGTCCCTTTAGAATAACAAAAACTACTTAAAGAAAACATTTCCCAATCAATTATCTACCACTCAGCACTCTTACGCATTTGTGAAAAGCTGTTTCACCAGTTCTGGTAAACGATATTTAATTGCTCTGAACAAATATACCGGTACTCTTCGTCATTTTCCCATCTAAGATACAAACATTTATCAATGAAATTCAGTATTACTATAAAAAGATTTTACTACAATATCCACATGCATTTCTTTTTCGCTCAACTGCAATTCTCCTATGTGAAGATACCGGTTCAACGTTTTCTACATTTTTCCTCTTAACTGTTTGCACTATAAACATAAACACTACGGAAAGCAATCAGTCATACTCATTAGATTGCCTGCCAACACACTATCTATAGTAGTTAGTTATTGGTTTGCAGGTTGAAAGTACTATTGTATCTATAGTAAATCCCGTCAATATCTTTCTATGCCAACGAAGCTTGCAGTGAAAACTTGTTTTATATCTATAAGTTAACGAATGCTACCGCTATATATTACAAATACGCATGTGGATGACATATTAGACTTAAATATACTATATATTGGTCATTGGAGAATTTCCTTCGAATCGCGACTAGGAACAATGAAGTAATTTTCAAAGCTTTAATGTGTATCTTTTGTAGAGTTGAGTGTCCTTGACATGAATTGTATGCCTACAAAAGCTTTGCCAGCAATTTATGTAAATGAAACTATTGGAAATGATCATCAACTTTTATCAATTGTGGCCCTCTGAGTATGCAGAGGTGTCAATGCAGTGTAATTTAGAAAAATCTTATATACACAAACAGTGAAAATAAATTTTCACATGAAAAAATACTAAAGTGTTGATCATTAACGAATAAAAGAAAAAAGATTGATCAACACCATTTTTAATTAAAAAGTATATTCACATTTTTTTTTATTACCATCAAAGATTTTGATAATTGAAATTATTTGTGTTTGGAAAATATAATTAATTTTTTTTTTACCAAACATTAGAATGTTAGTAAAAAATAAATTTAAATTAATTAAAAGTTTCGTAATGTTAAACTATTGAATGGTAATTTATACAAATATCTGCATTCTTCTAGTTGAACCTAACACCATAGGTACCCCTGCATTACAAGTGAGTGCTGAGCAATATAAGGCAACTGATTCAGTACTGTAAACATGTACATATTCACTCCTACTTGCATTGAATTGCCAAGTTCGAGGTGAACCTATTTATACGTCAGACTCCCCCGAAATGTATATATATATATTTGTATTGTTTGATCAACGTTTCCGTAATTTAAATTCGGTTCACCTCGTGGTTGAAAGTTCAAAGCCAACACTTGAAAAAAATACTGATAAACCTTTTTTTGAAAGCAGCATTCCAAAATAAAACCAGCAGTTGAGACTTTAGATACAATTGGACACTTTGTTGCATGGTTTAATTATAACAAGTAATCTGGTTTGTAATTTTAGCATTAAAAAAAATTTAAGGAAAAAAATATTTTGAAATTAATTAAAATCATCGTAATAAAAAATATGAATAAGAAAGACGAGAATTGTTCGCAACAGTTGTATATTATACATATATGTATATCTCAAAGATACTATACTATTTCAGATTGAACGAGGTTCTTATTACGAAAATCCGGGAATTAAAAAAAAAAGAGTTATTTGATTGCACCAAACTTAAATCAAGTTAATCTAGTTTCAAGAAACAATTGCTTTTCGTGTGCAAGTTGAACATAAAGTGGCGATATCAGGCCAATGGTATTATTACTCGGGTAATGTTAAAAAAATCAACTGCCATTCTATTCATACAATTCCATGTGTCAGAACAGTCACTATAAAAATTAGTCACGTTTTCAGTCTTTATATCCATTATAGAACTATGACGACAACAAAAATAAAACCAGATATATCACTTAGATAAAAGCAGCATTTAATCCTATTCTTTGAAATAAGAAACAAAAAATTAAAATAGATACATTTTTCTATGATTAGATATTTTTATTTTTGCCTTTTACTGCCTTTATGCCAATTTCAAACATAAATTGCGGTAAAATAAATTGCATTTTTAGATCACTTTCTAATGTAATTTACAAATTTTGATTTATAATTTGATTTTATATTATTGTCAGCGATTTATGGTTGTGGTTTAATCGACATTAAATTTTCATAGAACTTGTTTCTATTGTAGTTAGGGTAAAAATAAGTTTATTGCAAACACGAGATATTCAACAAAATTGTCATTTATATTATTGAGATTAAATGTCATAATTTCAATACTAGAAATGACTATAATATATTTCTACTACTACTCACTTCTATGGGAATAGTATAAAAAGAAACTATCTAGGTACCATTCCAAACCTGTCGACTGTAAAGAATAGGAGTAGAAACTTCAAAGAACATGAACATGGCATTAAAAAAAGAAACCGTAAGGATGTCTATCCTTGTATGTTCACCAAGAACACGCTTTATCGTGTTCCCCGAGTTCGTAACGTAAACATGAAGTTATCTTGTTGCCATTTACACCTTGACGGGGTATAGCGCGTTAACCAGCGCCATCGCTCGTGATTTTTTAAAACACTTGTCAGCTCCCCGAGGTGCCTTCACTCCTCCTCTACTGTTCTGCGCCAAGTGCTTTTGAGTCCTCTCATTCGTCTGTCATCTTACGAGGGCGAGTTCCACGGCATGGCGTAGCCCGTAATGCAATTGTCACCCCTTCTTTGTGGGTAACCTATCCACTGCCATTTCCGCTCATACTCACTAATGACAGCCCTGAAACCATCCTTGCTTGATATACAAATCGATCGACGTGTTCGATACTCTGGCCATTAACGCAGATAGGGAGAGTGGGCTGACCTCTCAGACTGAGAACCTTGGTTTAATTGGTGTTTATCTTCAGTACAACTCTACTTGCCTCTCTTTCCAAATCCAGAGCCATTTGACCAAGGTCCATGACTCGGCAAGAGAGTAAACTAGTATCAAGAAGAAAGACAACATATCTTAGTCCATTGCACTCCTGCACACCTTCCTGGCAAGGCAGTATGAAGAGCGTCTCCGACAACAAGAACAAATAATATCGGTTGCAAAATTAAATCCTGACAGACTCCACTTTGGACACCAAATTGCTCTGCAATATTACATCGATGCAGCTCGTGACATTTTGCGTCATCAAATGTCGCCCTGATAATAGGATCCGGAAAGCTCCTCCTGCTCCCTATTCAGGCTGCCAAATCCTATCTCGAAATCAATGAAAAGCAGATGAAGTGAATACCTAAACTCCACGTAATGTTCCAAAATGCTTGGTTTTGTCCAGGCTCGAAAATATGTTCTATATTGGATTATTTCAGTGTTTCTCATAGTCCAGTTTTTATTGCTACCACTCATAATAGTGACAAAAAGAAGGAAGTAAACTGATAAAATAGATTAGAGTGATAAATTCTTCCATCTTGTCAAAAATTTTATTTGATTGACTTTTTTGGTAGGGGATAGACTCTTCCTGAGTTCCCCTTCTGTTTAATGCTGGACCACACTAATTTTGAGAAGCAATCGAAGTGACTTTGAATAGATGAGAAACAACGTTTGAGTTTGAGGTTCCCTAATTTCACATAAGGAGGCGTTCCGTGTCGATTTAAGGGTTTGTCTGTCGCAGCTACTCGTAGCCTATTTTCCTTTCTTTCTCTTATTCCTTACAGTTCTTTTTCGTCCTTGCAAACGAGAGTTTTTCTTTCCCACTGCCTTTTATGTTTCCTACGGCTGCCCAATCAAATTTTAGCATGACGTTAATGAATGATTGGGTTTTAAGCCAGATTCTCGTCCAAGTATGGGTGTTATTGAATGTGCAACTCATTAAAACTACACTTGGGTTTTTTGCCTGAACCACTATCTAGTCTTTTTTAAGCTTCAAAAGCTACTGTTGACTCCTGTCAGACGTTTATGTGGGACTCTTATCCGCTAAAATTACCTTCTTCTTCTTCCACTGTTCCTCTGGGACTCCCATATGATATTACGCCATGGGGATGAATTTATCCTATGCTCGTGGTCAGGATCGTGTTCGTCACATATTCGTCTTCCTGTCTAGGATGGACAGCTGGCGGCTATCACCTTTTCGACTACAGTTCGTATCCCCCTAGATTTCAGTGTATGCTTCATAATGTTTTCACATGTTAGGTTACCCCCAATTGTAGCTTCCAATGCACGCGGAACTCGAGTATTGTAATAAGGCGTGTTCTGCGCTCTCTCCAATGTTCGGGCACTTGACTCCCTGTCTGTCTGTCACACTTTTTTCTCACAAGATTGGATGGTGCACATTGAATTTAAGGGGGGTACTTCAAGGACCCGTTACCAGAACATACCCAACCATGCCCAAATATTCATATTTAAGGCAACCCAAGCCACTATGACACTTTGAATGAAGTTCCAGTTAAAGCCGTCCAGAACGCCAACCCTAGCTTGAAAAATCATTCGAAGGTGTTCAAACATTGATAATATTATCTTAAATTATTACTTTTTTACAATAGTTTAGTAGTAGTTTTATTGGCACGAGGAAACTCAATGCAGAAGTAGTCAGTATTTAATTTACAGAAGGAATCAGCTGGTCTTGGTCAGGTCCCTTGTTAAATATCAACAGACCTCTAAGACAATAGAGTATAGGGATGGACTTTGAAAAATGCCTTCAAAGCGTGTCGAACCCGCTAAGTGGATGACCCCTAAAGGCACCCGCTCTACTGACAGTCCTTAGACAAATTTTACGGAAATTATGAAAGAGGACGTACGATGACTCACAAACAATTCGTAAACCTGAAGAGGCCCTGGTTTTAATCGAGTACAAAATTTCTGATATCAGAACTTAATTCGCATTCGTTACTGGTTTCCACAAAGCAAGTAATTGGTGGGCCAGAGGAATTTCTATTCTTGCTTGCTATAGGCATTTCTTTTTTATTCTTTCTTGGCAAACGGCTTTTAGTAATAGGAAGACCAAGGCTCATCTTTAGAACAGCAAAAAATTCTCCAAGGAACAGAAGCGTCATCGTTTTGCTTCGTGGAGCTGTAAAAAGTAACTTATAATTGACGTTTCTGACAGAGTTCAACGTACATGACTAATCAATGTCCTACGTTCGTATCCTACAGATTCAACCCTATGTTTCCAACGGCGAATATGGAAAGGTCGCTCGTCGAAAGAAAACGGCAACTAAGAACCGATCATTATAGCTTTTTGGTCTCCCTTCATTAATACTGAATGATACTAAAAACCATAACTTGCAATCAAACATGGAACTGAGTTATCTGGTATCCTTAAGTAGCGTTGAGCTCTACGCTAGTACTAATGCACAATTTAGATGTTTGTTTATCTAAATGAAATGTGTTCAAACAGTAATGAAATATATTTTCCAAACATCTTCGAAGTTTGTCGAACTATTCTGGTCTTCTGTCAATCTACATCAAGACCAGCGAAGCCCTTAGTTCCATTTGCAGGTAAAACCAGACAATATTTGAAAAATATTAAATAATTATAAAAGAGAATGAAAATCACATCAGTGAGGCATAACCAACCTCACTCTTGACTACTGAAAGTCAAAACTATTTCTTGCAACTAAAGCTAATTTTTCCTGAGTATGACTATTCATTTGAAAGTTTGGAATAGACTCCCTTACTCCTTTTCACAGAAGGGAATTGTCTATCTTATCTAATTATCTATATCGCTCCATATTTGATAGATGTCATAAAACTCATATCTAAAACCCTGTCCTATGTGCAATGAAAAAAGATACAAATTGAAAGATTTTTACTCTCACGACTGTTTGACTAGAAAAGAAATGATCCCAGGAAGAACCACCAATGCAAGGTATTTCAAGTTTCAAAATTTCTTAAAGAAAAGGAGGAAGGGAACATCTAGTTTCTATGTCGAAAGAAAAGCATTTCGCTGTACTCACGTAAATAATTGCTTTTGATTATAACACATCCAATTTCGTTCGACTAAGTACAAATTATGCAGAGATTTCTTCGTACGCACTTTTAAATCTGCTAAAAAAATACACATAATTGCATGATCGAATTTATGCTCCACTTTTGCATGAAATTGAAAGCGATCTGTATTCTGTGTTCAATTTGGTAACATACTTGCTATACGCAAGTGTACGTTTCTTATTATAGCTCTTGATCAATATACCTAGAAAATTGCAAAAGGTGTGACAACATCTCAATCGAAAATGTAGAGATTTATACATTTGGGAAACAATGTGCAATCAATACAGGGACGAAGTGATTACAACAGATTTTTTGAATGTGAATACAGGGGTTTTTCTACCACGAATAGGTCCAAGAAATGTGTGCAAATAAAAGGTCCCAAAATGGCCTGACAGAAAAAAGGTTAAATAAGAATATACTCTTCTAAGGTAAATCACTTAACAAATCAATCACATAGCCTAGATCCAGTAGTTGTTGCTGAGAGAACCTCTGAATACTATAGTGAACAGATGGAGATTATTATTATTATTCTGTTAAGGGAAAGTCGCACCGCGTCCTTGAAGAACTATTGTGCCCCTTGTACTGGTTATAGTGTACCTATTGATAATAGTATCTCAAGCAGGTCTATAAACGTTAGGAACTTCAGTATGTTCCCTACTTCCAGATCTTTCAACTTTGCATCTGGTATTAAGTGTTCTCCCAGATGCCTTGACCTACTTTGCACAAGTGCCGGACACTGTCCCAGGACGTGTATAGAGGTTTCGTCATCCTACTCACAAAACCTGTAGGCAGTGTTCGTAGATATCCCTAGCTTCCCTAGGTGGTAGTTCAGCCGACAATGACAAGTGAGAATTCCCACTATGATTCGGAGGTTCTTTTTGGTGAGGTTTAAGCAATCCTTTGTGCGTATGGGCTCTTATCTCCCAATAAGCACTCTGGACTGCTCCATCCCTGGTAGGCCCGCCCAATATAGTTCCCTCAACCGTTCCTCTTCATTTCTTAGATTCATAGCCATGAAACCGTTTCCGATTCCACAGAAGGGTTCTGGCCTGTGTAAAGGCGTCCTTGCTCCCTTCTTGGCTAGTTCGTCCGCTGCCTCGTTGCCTTCCAACCCAGCATGGCCTGGAACCCAAAGTATCCAGACCTTGTTGAACGAGCCGAGTGTATTAAGTCTCTCAAGGCATTCCCATATCAGTGTAGAGTTCACCTCGTTGCACCAAAGTGCCTTGATCGCTGCTTGGCTATCGGTGAGAGTAGCTATGTTCTGCCCCCTATAGTTCCTTTGCAGATTAAAGGAGGCACATTTGTCTATGGCGTAAATTTCCGCCTGGAATATGCTAGTGTACCTGTCCATTGGCTCAAAGTACATTTTCCTTGGACCAATGACACCGGCCCTCAGTCCCTCTGCTGTGAGGGATACGTACGTGTACCAAGTAATCAGTAGCTGGTTTAAGCCGTATGCCGCAGCCACGCTCTCCCAGTTTGCTTTGTTATTCCAACGTGTTTCAAACTTCTTATCGAAGTGAAACCTCGTTGTCATGTTATCCCTTGTTATCAGTAATTCGAGGTACCGCCTAGAAAGAATATCTAGATGGAGATAGCTCTGCAACGTTTAACAATCATCATGACCCCTCACTCAACTGCCCTCGTTGTTGTCTCTAGTGCGACCAATTTTTAGAAGTTCTGATCTTATACAAAGGAGGACCTACCCCAACATTTTGCTCGAATTTATTTGAAAACCTTTTAAAATAAACGCAATCGTATATTGCACCAGGAAGGCGTATAAACCACACTTAGTATGCATTTCAATTGTTAACCCTCTTTGAATAAAAATCAGAACCAGTACAACCACGTCTATCCAGACTATCAATCACAGGATCTTACAAATAAGACCAAGCTAATTCCTGAAAATTAGCCATTTATTGCATTATATTACACCCTCGGGAGCTGGGCAACTCCCACTTCATTTAAGTATTGACAAAGATAATGGAATGGACCAGACCAAAAACGAATACGCCAAAAGTATAAAAGAATCATGGAATGCTTTGCAAAAACTGCATTAAATTATTGTCAAACCGTCATGAAATTCACGCCTTCGACTCCAACACTGTAATACTAAGAATAACCTCATTCTCCCAATTAATTTCAATTTAGAATGCATCGTACTTATGTAACCACGCACAGCGAATTTTGAATTTCAAAATGCTCATACTCGTGTAATCATCAGAACACACTTCATCAAATGGTTTAACTTGCATGATATGCACATATGTGTGATCGCTTTTTGTAAAACCAAATAAAACAACTGAAATCATTAATTGAACCGGAGAATGAGTGATGAATAATTAGTGGTGGCGAGTGAAGTTTTTCACCTAACAAAGAAAGCTCATAATTTATGAAATTTAATATACTTAAATTACAAATAATTCTACTTCCCTATACCCTTCTATCTTTAATTGGACTTCTTTTGCTTTTTAAAATAGGCAATCATGCTACCTTCCTACCTTTTCCCGGCGAAAAGGGGGGGGGTGGGATTCCGAAAAGGGTCAGTTACTTCAAGGACTCGTTTTCAAAAACTATTAACTAATATGTGAAAAAAAAATATGGTGCTCGATGCACACGGTATCTAGGCCTCCAAATACTCTCCATAGTGATTCCTGTTTAAATAAAGTTCACAATAATACCATAAATTACCATATAAACTATAAGTATATTTTTTAAAAATTGACTGGGTACGGTAGAATCCTCAGCTTTTACAGTATTAAAGGCTATAGTATAGAGCATAATACTGGCAAGTTTGGTGGAAATCACACTATTACTAACAAAGTAATAATAGGTTAAAATTGTCACTTTTCTGCAAATTTACTGCACTCTGAGACTTTGGATGTCAATATCATACTAAGGGGAATGGTCTGGTAAACTAGATGCATAAACACTGCGAGATAAGTACTAATGGGATTACCATTCAAATATGCTTATATAAGCAATACACAAAACCTTTCATATCTGAAGCGTTCAGCTTGCGATTTTCCGAATTGTTATATTGAATGGGGGCGTTTCTGTTTCAGAAAAAGGGCTTTCGCCAAAGCACGCTTTCCCCTTAGACTGGACCTCATTTCAAGAGCCTGATGGTGAATCTAGGCTCCATCTGCTATAAGAAAATATTGGAAAAAAAATGCGCTGGGCACACAGATTTTTTCAATGTATTTGCGGTGCACCAAAAAATACCGTGAAATTTATCTAATTAATAGATATTCATATGCGAACTTTATTTGAAAAACGAGTATAGTGAAAGTTGATAATATATATTAGCAAATTCGGTCGTTTGTTTTTATGGCCTTTGGGCATTCTCAAGGTCGTAGATATGTATATGACTACCTTTTGATTGAACGACTCGCTGCTTACCTATGAGACCACCAAAATGGCGACAGAAGAGAGTTAAACGATTAACAAATTTCGCCATGATACTGTCTTTTCTAATACCTACTTCAAACTCTTTCATTCATCCGCAAATCTGGATCACTGAAAGAAAAAAATGTCCCTGGTCTTCCGGAATACTATCGCTATGAGGGCAATTATATGAGCAATCCAATATAGACCCATACGGATTTCTCCTCGCTCAGAAGAAAACTGTGTGGAATTATACTTCATATCTTCGTGAATTCTCTGTATTGAAATCTTGATATTGGTAATCACTCTGAAAGTCCAACGACCGCATTCCGAGCACTTCCATAGTTGTTACCTATTCAGTGGTTTCCTGCTTTCAGCGTTCTTGTCCATCGGATGGATTGAACTTTTGGTCAGTGATTCGGATAATCTATCCAGCCAGAATGTAAATGGACTTCGCCAAACAACTAGTGCCTCATAATCCGTGGCAGTCCTGGAGGCAATGTGGGCATTCTATAAACCGTATAGTTATCTAAACTTGGTATGGTGGTTTTAGGCTCAGTAGGGTAGCCGTAAGCAGCCAACAAGTATATCACATGCTTTTGATATTTGGACCATATTAGCACTGGATGCCCCATCACAAACATGTTAGAGATGCTGCTTCGCGTTGAGCCTGACATCTTTTATCACTACAAGGTAATTGTTTTGCGATGGAAAAATAGCACCCTACTCAATCCTTAACGAATATCAGTTCACTTACCTCCAGCCACTCCTTCATAAAAACGATTGTTTCAACTGAGAAAACCTCAGTATCTTAAAGGTGCAAGGTAACGAGGTATACCGTAGACGTCTCGTACAACTGTAGAGACGAGGAGATTTTCGGGTGCCATCTACGTACCGCACTGTCTCTGAACCGACCGTGATGGTGATCGTGGCAGTGACCCCTATTGCCCTTCTAAGGAGGTAACGCCATTTACAAACGCAAGGGAGAAGAACCAAGAGAGGTGGTTGCTTGTGAAGAATGGCAACCTACACTGGATGAGTGGCAACTCTCTTGGCAAAATGAGTCTAGAGGCAGATGGTCTGCATGGCTTATTGGCAACTTGGGTGCGTGGCTAAACCGGAAGCATGATTGACTGACTATTTCCTTACCCAGCTGCTAAGTGGGCATGGACGTTTTCAGTGTTACCTGCACAAGCTTGGAAAGGCACGGACTTCGGATTGTGTGTTCTGCAATGGAATTGTGGACGACGCCCATCACACCTTGGGGAAGGTGACACGGAATTCGTCATCAGCTCTATTTAAACACATGGGATATCTCTCTAGACAACATTGTCGAGGAGATCCTGAGGAGCGCTGACAGCTGGAGCCATGTTGAGCATTAGGTTTGGGTTCTTGTGATCATATGGAGGAGCCGGATGGCAGGAGGTTCCCTGAACTAACAGTTCCGTTCCTCCTCCCCCTTCCGTTGGTGAAAGAAATTCTCTAATTTGAATGCTCTGAAAGTCGGGAGAGCTCGGGGGCTAGCCCAAAGTAATGTGGCAAACGATTCTAGGCTAGTTCTCTGACAATGGAGCAGTGATTAGTTAGTAGTCCACCACTCAAATGAAGGTGAGATAATGTACTACACCATCCACAGTTGCACTATTCCACCCGTAGTTGCGGGATGATTTATCTCGTATCGGCATTAGTAAGCTCTCGTCATTTAAGTGTACTCCTTTATACGAAGGGTTCCCTTCGAGGGTATACTATTTTCACGTAACTGAATAAGGGTTTCTTTCGCAACCCAGTCCGAAGTAACGTCTGGACCACCCCAGTCTGTAGGCTTGTTTCTCAGAAGAAAAAGTCGGTGTCGGAGTTGGTGTCGACTTAAACTCCGAAACATATTGTGAGATATGATCGCTTAGAACCGAGTCGGACTCTTCTCTTCAGTATCAAACATTTTCTATACAATCTGTTGCACATACTGCAATAAAATTTGGTAGATTTATGGAACTCTGTATCATTATGAATACGTGGTGTTCATACAGTGAAAGGCATGACCCTGTATTGAAAGTAAAGGTGTTTTCCATACTTTCATAAGGGAAGGGAATGTATCATTTATTGTTTTTGCCACCAAATTAAAGCTCGGGATTAGTGCATTGTGAAGTGATTCAACCGGCTTCAAATGGGTTACTAAACAGAGAACAAGTGAGTGGTTAAAAAGTATAATAATAATCTTGTCCGCAGAATGTAACCCAAAACTGTAAACAAACAAAGAGGAAGAAGATAGCATCCTATGTAGCGCGCCACGAAACTTTGGAATGGACTTTCCAACCAGGGCAGAATGGACCGGCGCGTTTTGCACCGACGGACCAAAGATGGGCTGTGGATTCGGTGCAGAAGTTTTACACAAAGTAACCGAGTCGTACGGTGACCCAGAATTTGCTAGTGTATTCCAAATGGAAACACTGGCGATACTAAAACCCTATGGATAGCTGGGGTATGGGCCGAGTCCCAAGCGTAACATAGCCATTCTGACTGACTACATCCACCAGGCTGAGTGCGGGATCACGCGGAACAGTCTGGTTGGTACGCTCAAAATCACCCTCCTCTGAGTTTCCTGTCATACGAACATAGAAGGGAATAAAAAGACTGATAGACTGGTAAGGCAGGACTCTGCTCTTACGGTAGGTTCAGTCGGCGCCCCGCTGGTGACTGGAGCGGAGTTTACTCATACTAGTTAGCGGTAGCGAAAGTTCACCACTTAAGCTACGGCAAGCGGCTTTTGGCCCACCTATTAAAAAACCCGATAGCAAGAGTTCATGTGCCAAAGGCATGCAAATGCATATTACATTACGGCGGCCTACATGGAGTACTGGCCCATAGGGGACCAAGCCGGGAGACTCGGCATACCTTACAGTTTGCAATGAAGCTGCAAATAAGAGGGAAAAACTCTCAGGCACTTCCTTTGTGATTACTCAGCTTTGGCTAGAGCCAAATTACGAACACTAGTGAACTATTCTTTGAGGACCTCAGAGACGTCTCTAGTTATAGGATGGCAGAGCTGCTTTCCTTCGTAAGTGTTATGGAATCGCTCTCAACATCTGAGCTGGCTAGACTCTGCCTCTTGCTCATTCCACAGCAGTCATGGTCTTACTATTTTGTGGCATCAAAGCGATTCACCATTGCGCTAATTGGGCGGAACGACCACAGAAGCCGACCCACCTACCGGCATTTCGCCTGGCTTGTGCGTCCGTTTCTCGAGACAAGTCCTCAGTGTTCAAGCCTTAAAGAGATCATCCTCCTTATCCGAACAGCCCAAGAGTTGATGTTCCATAACCAATCATCGCATTTTGCTAGTGATGCTACATGGAATAAGTAAGTGCTGAATTTCATGTAGATAGCACGACTTATGGTAGAATAGTGAGTGTGATTTTTATCTCAACGGCAGTGGTAACCATTCAAGGCACTAGAATGCCGAAAACAGTGGATGAAAAGATAAAAGAGAAGTGAGTAAACTATCGACGGGCTAATAGATCTTGACGACAACATGGATTTTCGGTTTATTTTTGGGACAGCGAAATTAATTGGGTGATCCACTGAGAAAATCATCATCTCTAAATAAAATTCAAGCACTGTTAACTAACAGAGTAAACACCAGGAGCTGAATACACGCCAATCAATGTCAATCGAACCATGAAGGTTCATTTGATAAGAAGGAAGTAGGCTCCATCATCGGACTTTGAAATTTTGTAATGCGTCAACTATGGAGGCAAACAAATCTTCAAGGAAATCATGGGAAAAACTATTGCGACAATTTTGAAGTGCAAAGTAACTAGTGCAATGGTCTTATCCAAAAAATAAGCCCTCGAATGAGGAATGTTTAAATAAAAATTGAAGGTTTCGGTTTCGAATTAATTGTTCAAATAACCATTAACCATTTCAAAAAATCGGGTCACTTTAGACTCTACAATGGCGTTACTCTTTCAACCCATTTTAACTTATTAAATAGGAAATCCGTCCCTATTTTCCAAACAGATACCACGCGTACATTTATCGCCCTGACCTCTCGCTTGGCTCGGCTCTTTTTGATTCCAGAGTCCCCTAATCTACTGAACTTTTACTCAACAAATAAAAAATGGATTCTGAAACCCATATGTGAAACTTAAACCGAAAAAAAAACAATCTTTCAGAAACAAATCAAATTTTGGAGGCTTGTTCTCAAATCAGTAAACATGAAGCTGATAATATTCAGGCGTACTGTCAAAGTCCTTCGGTTCCGTTTCATGAAAGTGATAAGAGGGCTGAACCATTTAACTCAGAGTACTTTTCTAATCATTGTTGATAATATGTAACATATAACATCTATCTTGGCTGTTGATGCTAATTATTACTATTTTTTGGTCATTGTGAATAGAAGAACCGTTTAGATGATTCTATCCAATTAACACAGATAATTAGTCTTGCGTTACTATGCGTAAACAGTTTTTCCCATGGTCCCAAATTTTGAAAAATAATAAAATTCATATAAAATGCACGTTCCTGATCTGAGAGTTGATTATCTGTTTATGTAATTGCATGAATGAATGACTGACCAATTAAAAGTAGACATCGATTTCGAGGTAGAGGGTCGGGTTCGATTGTTAACCTGACATTTGTTAGCACTTCTCTGTGTGAGGGAGATGGCTTGACAAGTGAGTGAGCCCTACACCCACAGTGGGCACCACCCACACGAGGCCATCTTCTTCAGCATTAAAAACGGAGGAAGCAATCAACGACGCTCTGGAGATAGAAAGGCTAAAGCGGTTGGCTGGTGTATCGGAGCTTCCGAGGAGGAGACATTCCTGGCGGCATTGGAAGGAGCCCATGATCCGGATGGAACAGCGATGGAAAGGGTCACACAACTGTCTCAGCATCTAACCGGAGCATGCGACGCTACGATGCCACGACGACGTTTGCACCACGGCAAGAGGCCCAATTACTGGTCGCCTCAAAATCGATTGTCAAATACCTGAGGGTGATGATCGATGCCAAGCTGAATTTCAAGGGACACCTGGATTATGCGCGGGAGAAGGCATCAAATATTAGCTCATCCCTTGCAAGGATGATGCCTAACGTGGAAGGGACGAAGTATAGTCGCAGGCTACTCATCGCGGGAGTGATGAACTCGATCCTGTTATACGCGGCCCCTGTCTGGGCGGGAGCATGGAACCACGCTGTAAACCGGAGGAAGATAAGTTCGGCATACCGGGCAATTGCGCGAAGGGTGTGCAGCGCATTTAGGACGGCGTCGACGGAGACAGTGTGTGTCATCGCGGCAATGATCCCTATAGATCTTCTAGCGAGCGACGCACACTGGCTCTACAAAAACGGAAAGCAAATCCAGCCGAGGTTAATCAGATTTCCGAAAAGCCATCAGGAGAGAATTGTGTGGCAAGTGACAACAACGGTGGGATAACTGTAACAAGGGCCGGTGGACACATACATTGATCCCGTGTATCGAGAAATGGGTCCACCGAAAGCACGGAGAATTGAATTACCACCTGAAATAATTCCTTACAGGACACGGTAGCTATAGGAAGTACTTGCTGCTTCGAGTTGGACGAGTCTCCCAACTGTCCTGAATGCGGTGCTACACCCGAGGACCCGGAGCACGTTACGTTCCATTGTCCCAGGTTTCTGCAGCAGAAAAGGACTTCACTCAGTTCAAGCAATGACGCGGTGGTTCAATAGTACAGAGACATAGATCTTAAATGGAAGACAGTACGAATTAAGACTGAAGCCCACTAGGTCAGATTGTTAACGGACAGGACTCTCCGGACTATAGCACAGGTTGCAAGGATAACCGCCTTTTGCATCTCCATGTATAGTCCAGTCCTAAGATCGAGCGATTTCAGCGCTTTATGTAAGTTCTGCGGGACTAATCCCGCCGCTGAAATTACCACTGGGGCTACTTCGATCTTTTGTAATTTCCAAGTCTGCTTCATATCGTCCGCCCAGAGGTCGTAGTTCCTGATTTCTCGCTCGTTCTTCCTTGAGAAGCAGAACTAGATCGAGTCTATTGTGATTAACACTGTGGTCGGTGGCAATAGTGTGATCCCACAGTAGTTTGACCCGATCATTTTTTAAGATTCTCTGCGGAGTATACTTATAATAAGGATGGTAGGTTGCCACTAAATTATACTACAACACAAGGTTTTGATGGAGAATCTTGCAGACGGAGTTATGACGACTGGTGTACTCGACACTGCTCAACATTCTGCAGGCAGATGTTATGTGCTGGATGGTCTCCTCTTCACAGTTGCATAACCTACAACTGGAGTTGGTGATTGAGGTCGTGAGAGAGCCTTTTGCGCATCCTTTTTACTCCTCAGCTATCAATTTATGAACATCAAGATGTTTTGAGATGTTCGCGCACAGAACTGAACTGAAGACCTTGCAGATGGTAGGAAGACAAGTAATTGGTCGACATTTTGAATGGCAAGAGGCACCGTGTTCCTTGGGGATGAGAAAAGTTACCTCCTTGGTGAAAAATTTTGAAACTTATTTAGGATCGGCAATCATCTGATTAAATTGGTTTGCCAATATCCTGTGAGTGCTCTTGAAGCGTTTCAGCCAGAAGTTGTGAATCTTGTCAACTCCTGGCGCCTTCCAATTGCCTGCCTTGTCAAGGATTATTTCTACGTCGACTTCAGTTATGTCAGGCATAGTCGTTTCGGGGAGAGCGTCGCATGAACGCATAAGGTGTGCAACGGCTGGATTCGCTCCAAACACTTCTCCAGAAGATTTCTCCCTAATCTAGATCGAGGTTACTTTCCCGAATTGAGTTGATGAGATTTTTATAGAATCCCCGTTGGTTTTGGAAGAACAAGGTGTTGTCTGTCCTTCGCTGAAACCTTTTTTCTTATGTACGCATGTGATTGGAGCATACCGCAAGTTTCTGCATCAGCACCTCGAGGATTTCTTCGATTGGCATATCATTGGACAGATGGTAGTTTCCAATGATGTTCGCTACGCATCTGTGCACTCTTGGTGATGGATTTCCAAGAAGTGCTTGCGTGACACGGCCAATCTCCTTTCTCAACTTTTCGACTCTTTTGTTGAGTCGAAAAACCAAGAACGGTAAAGTCCTCCTGCGGATACCTCTGTTATTCGCTCTAAGATGTTGATTATGGAGACGAATAACCGCGCCAGGTGCAACGTAGATCAGGCTGTGAACCTCTGTAGCAGTAATCTCGCTAGCCAAACGATCAGTCAAAATTTTGTCAACGGCAGCAATGATGTTAGTTGTTGTCGAAGTGAACTTTAGTTTTGGGACCTTTGGCCTAGCGTCTGGGAGAATCTCAGCATATTCTGTGAATGCGACCTGGAATGCGGTCAAAGCCTCATTATAAATTGGGTCGACATCCCCAGTCACTAAGCTTCTCCTGATTACTGGGTTCATGGAGTGCCTTATAGGTGGAGCATTCGCGCTGCTCCTTGTTCAGTCCGGTAAGTTGGTGACTCCAGACCGAGCTCAAGTGAAACTTCGTGGAAAATTTGTTGCCTGGTTGGTAGAGCAACTTGATTATTTTTCACTATCACTCGGTACTGATTGACGACGTTCTGCTCCGGAACATGATTTAGTTCCGGGGAGTGGGTTATGAACGTGTCATGGAGTCGGTGTCTGTACCCTGATGAATTCCATTCCAAATCCATGACGCGATAATAGGCGCGGACAATAAATTTGTTGAGTTGTTTCGTCCAAACCATACGACGCCTAGGTCTTTCGTCCCTGGTGGTTGACGGCATAATCATCAAAACATCCAAGGGCGAAGAGCCGCTCTGGTGTTGTTGTTGGTGACCCTTAGCCGTGTGGGGTACTGTCTTCGTGCCCCTGGGGTCCCATTTAAAGAATTTTAAAAAAAAACGTCCCCAATTTTATTCCCACGAGTAATGGAGAACCAGTGAGCCCCACAACAGAGCCCCAATGTTGCAATGCCCCATGGTTACCTCCAAAGGTAGGACCTATGTAACAGAAAGAAGATTTTTCGGTTTTTTTGGAATGAAACTTTTTATTGCACTATCGCGTGTACAGTATTTCGGGAACCATTTGTTTTCTCCTCAGTGCGGGTTATCGCAATTCAATTGACTTTTTTTCCCGCGATTAGGGAAAAATCGTTTATTAATTATTTTTTGCTAAAGATTGGTTAAGAAATAGATACATTTTCTATGATCGCGATACGAAAAATGTCAATATCATAACTCCTAAATCGAAGAAATATTGCTTATTATTGAAATGACTCCACTATCACTATCCAAACTCAAAACATTTATGAAAGTTAAGATTAGAGGAAACAAAATACCCCAAGGCCAAGTTTATCTTTAATGAAAATTCACCTATAATATTCAAGGGAAAAAAGTTGTTTGCGGTCGTAATTTTCTAAATATTTTGTAAAAAATCACATTTTGGCCATAAACACCACTGCTTATAGCTCCACTGGAAACTGCACACGTTGTAATATGAGCGAGTACCACACATCTTACTCGACTCTACTTAAGAATGCATTTTGTTTTTAAAAAGATTAAAACAATTCCTCCAACAGGTTGAATATTCTGCATTGCCACCAGCAAAACTTCTTGGAAAGTCACACGCTCTAGCGGTTTCGCTAGGCTATTAGTGCTTTTTCCATAAATTTTGCTACAAGATTCCCGTCATCTATGTCCATCTTCATAGGGGTATTATCGTTAATTACACTTTTCACCGCACATACATCCGGGTATACATAGGTATATCAACCCTCAACTCGTTTGCGATACATCCAAGAATTTGCAGTAAAGATTAACACCCATTAATACCATAAATTTTCACTAAGCCATTCATCTGAGGAAGCTGGTTTTTCTTAACTTACTTGTTGTGGAAGTCATGGTGCAAGCTAAATATCTATCCAACCACAATCACTTTTTAACAAAATCAAGGTTTTTAACGATTGTAGATATGCACTAAAAACTCGTCTTTATTTTACTCGAAATTCATTTATAATTTATTTCTTTGGTTTTTCACTTTCTTTACTCTAATTACCGTCGAAGCAATTCACAGTCTATTATCGAACAAAATACCAAAACCAAAAACTTATTATTTAAACACTTAAACACTATTTAAAAAATTCCTATCACATATGCCCGCTAACAGTCACCGAATTTCATTCGCGGTAGTACCATATAGCGTGCGAAAACTGACTAAACGCGATCTGCATAGCTTCAACTAGTTTTATAAGCTAAGCCCAAGCATTAAGACAGACCACGCTCGCGCCGTACCACGCCGGGTCGAGGGTGCTCCAATGGCTGCTCCAGTATTGCTTGAACTTTGAAGTCACCCGAAATGCCAGATACTTCAAGTAAGTGTTACATATGCGCGATAGCTACTCGCGTATCAGCTGTTCATGAAAAGATACAGATGGTAGAGCCAGAGAGAGTGCCTATCTTTGAGTTATTGCAAGGCATGTTCGTACTTAAGATGCAAACTGCAACTCGCCGCTGGTGGATTCCCGCAATATTGCAAAATAGGGCCGGACTTGATTGCTCACTACATCGACCGTTGACTTCAACTGGCATATGCTCTGAGAGACAATCCACTTACTTTAAGACCATTACGCATACGCACTAACAATAATTGAATATATTACATAAAATCATCAAAAATATTTGATGAACATAGATTTGGCTCTCCACGAAATTTATTTCAATTTAAATATTCTTTCTCTTTTCGTTTTATTTATAGCTCATTAATAAACACCGAAACAATCCCCGCCATTTCCAGGAAATACTATATTCTGTATACTTCAATCCAGATAGGAGTCTGAAAAACATCTTTTTCCATGAATGAGTAATTAAGGTTTTCGATTACTGTTTCCGTAAAAAATACTTTACTGTCTCCGTGATAATTACTTTACTCGTTTGTAACATCAACCCTATAGACAATAAATGGCAGTCCTGGTTTTATTTCGAATATAATTGGCAGAAAAATAATTGAAATGTTGGCACTAGTGCAAGCGCGAGGGAGGGTGTAGGGTGGTTGAATGCATTTACGTATAGAGTGTCGGACTCCCGCAATAGTACGCTGTCAGATTACCAACTTAACACCTCCCCATCGTCAGAGGGCTAGGCTGGGATACATTGTCACATTACTTCGGGCTAGCACCAAAAATCTCCCATCTTACGGAGCCTTCAGATTAGGCAATTTCTTCCACCAACGAGAGGCGACAGAAGGGGGCAGTCAGTTCAAGGAACCCCCTGCCATCAGGTCCCTCTATCTTCTCTGCAACGAGAAGAACCCGAACGTAATGCGCAACACAGCTCCACTTGCCAACGCTCGTCTACAACTCCATTGCAAATCGCACAATCCGGAGATCGTCCCTTTCCAATCTTATGCAGGTAACACTGAAAACCCCCATGCCAATTTAAGAACTAGGTAAGGAAATAGTCAGCCTCACCATGCTGCCGATTCAGTCACGCTCCTAAGTTGCTAATGAGCCTCGCAGTCCCTCTATCTTTAGTTTTATTTTGCCAAGAGAGTTGCCACTCATCTAGGGTGCGTTGCCGTTCTTCACGAGCAACCACCTCCCTTGGCTCATCTCCCTTGCGCTTGTATAGGACTTAACGTTCCTCAGCAAGAAGGGCAACGGGGATTACCATCACGGCCGGTTCAAAGACAGTGCGGTACGCAGACGTCATCCACAAAGCTCTCCTTCTCTGTACTTACGATATAACCCCTAGCAAAGTGCGTCAGCCCATGCCTTTTCCCCAAAGAGCAGTACAGACTGCGTTCAACTCATCAGGAGACGCCGCCTGTTAGACGTAGGATCCCCAATATTTGCCATTAGTCTACTTATAGCCGAAACTCCAGCTGCAGCCTTGTTCGCTGCTGCTTTGATTTGCTCAAAAAAAGCCCATCTTTGAGTTGAGAGTCAGTCCAAAGCACTTAACGGTTTTGACTCGATTATCGACTCGCTGAACGATATGGGACCTAGGATTTAGTCAGGATGGCTACTTCGGTTTTTTCCAGTGCAAGGATGAAATCATGAGCAGACATCCGTGAGAGCATCAACTCTAAAGCCGAACTGCCGCGGGGATAAGTCTCCAGCGGCGCATATCACTTCAGCGAGTCTACTTTTGATGAACTTTTCGAGCACTTTCCCAGCCGTATCAAGCATACAAAGTGGGCGTTATGAACACTGCAACTTCTTCCTTTTCTCCAGCCTTTGTCCTGTTCACAAGCGGGGTCGGCGCGCCGTGATCGGTTTCGCCATTTTATTTTATGAACACTGCAACTCAGGATTACCTTTCCCTTTGTTGATCAGCACAAGCCTCGCCACCGTCCATCGAAAAGGGAAAATACCCTTTTTCCGGCAAGCGTTGAATGTACCGAGCAGTTGGAACACCAGTTTGTATACCTCTACTGAGATACCATCGGCTCCTGGCACCTTCTTGTTTTTCATAAGGAGGACTGCCTCTTCTAATAGAGAAAAATAGGTGTCATCATCCCGTACGGGATGCGCAGGGAGTAGTGCTCCTACAGTGTGGTCCATCTGCTCCGGCTTAAGTGAACAGGGTTTCCAGGGAGCCCCAATTTTTCGGATTACCAGTTTGTAACCGAGTCTCCATTCGTCCCCATTCACTTCATTGACCATATTCTGCCAGCAGCGAACTTTGCTCCTATTTATTGCATTGCGAAGTCTCCTTTTGGCTGATCTGTACTCTGTTATTATGGTGCATGCTTCCTCCCGGTCGGTTGAGCGTTGTGTTAAGCGGCGAAGTCTGTAACACTCCTTCCAGAGCTCTGCAATTTCCGCCGTTCACCAATGCGCCTGTTCCAAGAGTTTCGACAAACTTTCGCGACGTTCCACGAACAGGAAGAGCGACGAGAGTTTGTGTTAACTACTTTGAATACAATGTATTGTTCGTCGCCTGCCGAGAAGTCTTCCACGCCACTCGTGCACCGTCTGGAATGCTTCCCTCGCAGTCTGGGCACCGGAATGTTGGGGTGGATCCGCTGTTTAAAACTACAAGTACAAGCCGCCATTTCGAGAATTAGTTTCCCTCTGGAGTCTGGGTAAAGCATTCAACCGCCCTGGCACTGAAGTCATCCCCGTCTAGAGTTCCCCCCGCTATGCCCAAGATATTATCCTCCAAAGCATCAACTGCGTCGAAAGTCCGGCATCGTCTCATTCGATGTTAGATAGACACTGGAAAACGTCACCCCAATCTAGACAATTCCGCTCGATCGGCCTTAAGCAAGAACCTAACGTGGGTGCGTCCCGAACCCAGATGGCAGCGATACCTGATATGTCAGGGTGTTATGAGGCTGAGTCCTTGTTTCGGTACTACTCAGAGACGAGCACTAAATAAGCTTTGGTCTCCGCAGCAAATTGCTCTAGCAACTCACGAGCAGTTGCACTCCCGTGCATATTGGTTTGTAGGATGCGAATCATGTTGACCGGGTCCTAGCTGTTTCCAGTTCTGCTCTGAAGACCGGACATAGCCTCAAACCCGCAGTGTACGCAACGTTCTCATCAGACGCACCACGGTCCCTGCATAGGATGCAACTCTCCTTTTTGTTGCAGGTGTTCGCTTAACGGCCTCCCTCCATTTGCGGGATATTGTCCTTCTGTCAAGTCCCCGACAGGTTTCAGACGTGTTCCCATAATCCAAACATCTGTAACATTTGGTTGGCCTCGGAGGTTCGCAGAGGTGATATCAATCTGGACATTGGTTACCTCCGGACATACGCGTTTAATATCCTCTTTTACTTGGTTCTTTTCTGTGAGACAGTCCAGGTCTCCGATTTCCAGGGAGCACGTGAATTTCAGGCTAGAAGCGAAAGCTTTCTCTCCCAGGAGCTGCTTGATTCCTCCTGATGATTTGTTGTCCTCGGACCCAATTCGACTAGGACTCCACCACCCTTCGTTCTTCGAAAGAAGTCACTTCAGCTTCGCTATCTTCGGCATTTATCTGACGATTTCACTGAGGACTTCAGCTTAATAAACGGAGCTGACCGTCTAGTCCTCCTTCGTCTCTCCACCTTTTCTTTTGTTGCGCCATCCTTCGTGTTCGCTTTAATTTTAAACAGAGGTTTTTCTGATGACGCGACATGTTGCTGCCTGTTATCCCTCTTCGTCTTCTTCTTTTGAGCCCTGGAGGGTACCTAAATGAAGTCTACTTCAGATGCCCCTTCCTCCTTTCGGTTTTTCCCCAGTTCGCTCTGCAACGGGCTGTCTGCATTCTGTTTAGCGCTCGTGGTGTTCTGATCGAGAGGCGCGGCTGTTTCTGCTTTTCGTAGATTTTCTCTTGTTCTCCATGTCCGCCTGTAGCGCGAAATTCTGTCCAGGAGCTCCTCCAGCTCCATCAGCCCGTTCTTCACCCCTTTGCTGACGTTTTTCTAGAGGAACGTTGCAGATCGTATGCGCTTCACAACTGCTGCGCATTTCTTAGTAAGCCATTCTTCTTCAGCTTTGGCCAGAGTAGTCTGCTTATAGTCGAAACCGTTTGGTTTGTTTCGGCAGTTTCCACTATGCCTCTTTTGGCAAGTATAGCACTGTGTGGTACTTTTTCGGTGGCCGCCTTTTCCGCAGGTGCCGTATGACTCTGCCAGTCGTCTTCTCTCTTTGCGCGTGCCGATTTCTCGTCGGGTATTTTAGGCGACGCATTTTCGTACTGCATATATACGAAGCCAACTCATTCTCCATTCCCACTATCTCTTCGTTTGTATTATTTGTATTCGTCATCTAAGTTTTTACCAACACAACGTGTTCTAGGAGCATGACTTCAATTATGGTGTCTGAAGACACGTGGCACCTTTCTGCCGACAGGTGACGGCACCCCCACCTTCTGAAAAAGAAAAAAAATCTGGTAAGCATCATTCACTACATCATTGGAGTATATGCAATCAAGCGACGGCAATTTCCAAATTGTGTCCAGGTAAAATTGAAAATACCCGTGCCGGCTGAGTAAATGGGTTGGGTAATAGCCAACTTCACATTCTTTAGATTGGAACCGTAGACGCCCGTCTTTGATGACATGCGCGCCCATCTGCCCCCGATTCACTTTACTAGCTGTACTCTAAAACACAGGCTCTCCATTCACAAGCGCCGACTTTCTTATTTAGATCGATCGGAATAACTAATGTGATCACCATTACTGCAGACTCCGGGACAGTGGGACAGTGGGCTGCAATTGACAAATTTTCTCACTATTGTGCTTGCGCTAGGCCGTCGCGGTACACCTCCTTACTCCTTCGGAACCGTAAAGAAAGGCGGACTAACCCGCACTTATCAACAAACGATGCCTACTGGATATGTGACTCCTGACATTAATTATCAGCTGGCAAATTCTAGTTGCAGCATTATGCCGAGGTGTTTCACCGCCGGCTTCGACGAGAACATGATTTTGACAACTTAAATAAGAAGGACTATAGGAATCCTCTAATTCGTGAGGAGGATGGCTTAAGTTTTCTCGAGAGCTATGGAGACCAGACTATACACTGACCTTATTTAATCAAGGGTGCAGCGACCAGTGTGCGAATCATCAAGCAAAACAGACTATAATATGAAGCGTTCCAGCGTGCCCGGATGTGACCTTCGTTCTGCGCTGTCCTTCCTGGGACTCATAGTGGAGGATACTCTCAACACAAAAAGACGCTATACCGAACCCCATGATTGGTGAATCGGCCAGGCTTGGCAATACTACTGCTCAGAGAGGACCCATACATAGTAGAATTGATCCCACCACTTTTGTTACGAGCAGCATGTGACTAAATCTTCGTCTCCCAAAGTAGCCATTATTCTTGTTAAATACTAGCTATATAACTGTTCTTACCTTTTTTTTATTTCCAAACTATGATTTTATGGTATGAATGCTTTTACTTCCATGGGGTTCAATGGCTTGGATGTGTTTCGCGACTACACCCACTACTAGCTCATATTTAAAACCTATCGTTATCTCCTTCGGAATGCGAAAATTAATTTAACCTTGGAGAACTCCCCTTCGTAGGTCTCGCATCACAGGAGGAGGTAAGGCAAGGTAATTAGTCCGGAACATCCACTTTTCCGAAGTAAACTTAGTCCGACCCCCATCATCCTTTAAGCAAATTGAAAGAATTAGAAGCGTTTTCAACGTCCAAGAGTTGCCGAATACGATGCCTAATTAGATCAACAACGCTCGCAATGGCATCAATCTTAGAAAAACAGCGTTTTGATAAACTACTACATCCTTCGAGGAACACGAATAGACCATTATATATCACCTCTTCCAACATTTTTCACAGAATGTCAGGAAAATATACAAAGCGATATAAAGAAGGTATTGTGGTCTTTGGAGCTTCGACAGTAAAACCAACTTCTATTTTTTCCACTAGGCGAGAAACAGTCCTAGTTTACGCATTATACTTGGCCTTAGCAGACAGCGATGCCATAATTCCGAAACCATTCGTAAATTACGGCCCCACTAACAGTCAAATCTGCGAAAGCAAGTCCTGAGCCTGAGTCACCACACCACAATCACCTCACTACTTCAGTTACCTGTATGACGCAACTTGCTTCCTCGAAGTCTGCGTCTTAGCCATCGTTCCAGGTTGCTGCAAATGTCTGACCTTTCTTGCTGCAATCACTTGTAGCGTAGTTTCCCGCTGGAAACTACTAATAGCAGTCTGTACATCTCCAAGGGCTTTTCACATGTCCTTTATGGCGTTTTTCACTACACCACTATGGCCGGACTGTTTTTCTAGTGCAGCGGGTTTATTCTCCGGGTTAACCTGCTATTCTGGTATTTTCGGAATCATGTCTCAGTTTCTGACTCTTGACTGACTGACTTCACCCTAAAGTTAATTACTTCCAGCAATAACCATTATATCATTTTCATATGGATCTTTCCTTGTGTGCTTTCTGTATTTCTAGCTGATCTTTATCCAGTGTTCAGCTTTTCGGTTTCTGAGTTTTTCCGTTCCTGCCGGGTCAGTTTCCGTCGTCGAAGAGTCTACTTTGGACTCTCTAATTGTTCCCTTACCACTTGCGTCATGGCCTACCTCTTCCCTTTCCCTTTCTTGATGACTGTTGGGGTCTCACAAGGCTCTATTTCGGGCTCACTATTGTTTTTTTTTCTTCATCAACGACTTCCTCCTCCTTACTTGCCTCTATTTGTTCTATGCAGATGTCCTTAAGCTATTTTTGGTTAGATCGCCACCTGTGACTGTGTTTCCCTTCAATCAAACCTCGACACTCTGATTCTCAAGTGCTCTGCTAATGATTTAAACGTTAGAAAATATTACTCTGTGTAGTACTCGCACAAGTCCTCACCCACTTCCTTTTTTCTTTCTTGACGGATACTCCTTTTCAAATCAGAACTACACTCAAGACTTCAGAGTCACTATCGACAATAACCTCCTTTTCGGCACGCACTGCTGAAGTCACCAATCGGGCTGTAAAATTGTCGGGATAATACTTCACTCCTCCTCTGATTTTGACTCCACTTAAGTCTCTTCAACTCCCTCGTTGTTTATTTGCAAGCACGCTAGAGTTCAGGTTTTGCAAAATGTCTCGCAGAAGACTTTAGCTTCATGAACTTGAATATTTTATTAGGCTCTAAAGAGAAAGGTACCTATCAATTACCGAAAAGATAATTCGAACAATTTACAAGATAGATCGGACTCTGTAAACAAAACGTGAGTAGAAATTTGGATTATTACATCAGTTGTGCCTGTTTCGCAATAGTATCTTTTCAAACAGAATTTCTTACGTAAATAAGCCACAATATTCTGCAGAGTGGACTCTGCGTTTGGAATTCAAGATTATTATTCAATACTTTTTTCGTCCATCAATCTTATTGCTACTAAATCTTAGTTACTATTACCGATCATTGCATTTCCTTCATATTTCTGTGATTAGTGCACACTTTTGCCTCACACTAAACAGGTTACCGGCAAAAATTGACCACATTTTCCCCGCGTGCATAACTTACGCTATATTTATTTATAATGGATCAAAGGAAATCTATCGGTGGGACCAGATCGGAAAAGCACACCATGGAAAACTTGGAAATCACCTGAGGACTTGTTTGGCTTGACCGCCTTTTACTCTGCGGGTCATTGTGCCATTGCAGTAAATTAAATCGGTTGCTCTGTCAATCCATCACATTGAGTCAAGTACTCATGCATTTCAGGGGAATCACCCTCTTAGTGCAACCATGCAAAAATATCTGAAATTAAACGCCTGCATCTAAATTTTATCAAGTGCACAAACTATGGTATCAAAACCAATGGGGGCTTTTAGATGAATATTTTATCACCAGATGACTACTCCTATAAATAAGCCTAGACGCATCGGGTATCTTACCCGATTTTGACATGATTAAGATGTGCGAAGGTTTTGTAATACGCACAAAACTGGGAAACTCCTCGGCTACGACATATTCTGGTTTTCACAACAAATGTTGTTTTAATTTTATATTATCATCGGCGTAGTAATTGTAAGTGCTAATTAAAGCGCTTTTACGACCCATTTTACACTTAATTAAATTCGCAGACGTATTTGATAATTCCACTTGTAATGAGTAGTTCATGGAGAATATTTTAGACCAGCAAATACTTTTCACTTATTCCGTTTTCCGCTTGCTTGGTTTAATGTCTTCCAAATTGTATGAATGAACCAGTTTCGTTTTACTCTAATTTATACAAAATGCACATTGGTATATCAAAACCACATAGCTTTCCTCGTGTGCGGAGTTACCAGGTGTTCTATCAAGTGTGTCCCTTCGTATGTATAAGGTTTGTTGACATATGTGTATATGTGGGCTTTTGCATCAATAGCAGACCCATTTAAAAGGACTTCGATGATTGATAGATCTCTGTCCTTACAAGCAACAACTTTAGCTATTTGGGGTACTCTTCAATTAGGCGAGAATGGCACTAAATCTAGACAAAAGCTCTCCCTTTCCTCTCCTGGAAAGCATGCAGGCAGGTTGGTCCCGATCAGTGTCTCTTGCGCTGTGTAATGATTTGACTTTGGAGCCCTTTGATGGTTCGGCCTCCTTCGATGCAGGTCTCTTTTATTAATGCGACACCGGCGCCTTCCCTTAGGAGGAAAACCAGCAGATTAGTTGAGTCGTATTTCCCAGATTCATCTGCGCTAGCCTCAGCATAATACGGTTGGATACAGAGTTCATCAGTACTGGTTGGACCGTTGATATTCTTCTACTTCAACAATTCCATGGCAGCGTCGATTGTATCCAGGTCGCCCTCCGGTTTCGTGGAGCGGAACGCTTTCAACTTTGGGCTCCTGGCTCCGACCCGCACTTTGTAATCAACCTTTTAGTCCTCGCTGCTATAACAGGGAACTCACGGATCCGAGTAGGAGATTAATCCACTCTATTTCCCTTTGCCGTCCAGGAGATGCTCGATGGTCATTTCCTGCAACCTGGTCTCAACACTCAGTCTACTGATACAGGAAATTTCTATTGATGGATGTAAAGGACTGCTTATGGGATCGTTAGTTCTAATGTAGTTGTCTAGGAATTTCTTCAGTATTTTCAGTACGAAGGATGTCAGGAAAGTGAGAGAAGAGGATGATCGTTAAGATTTCGAAAATGCACCCTCATTGAGTGCGATAATGTATATTGCCTACTGTCGCGAAGATAATAATAATTTTTCCATCGCCTTTCGTGCTTGGACTTTCTGCATAGATACACTCCCTTATGATGCTATGGAAAGCTATCTCGACGAGGTGAAACGGTGGTCGTCAGTTCTGCATCAACAGTATCTCTGTACAAACAGCAACAAAAAAGTAAACGCCACAGTTGTCGACGTCGTATAATTAAGATATTCTAGTCTGATACAATATCGAACGACAGACTACGTCAGCGTATAGGCTAGATACCGATGGATGTATTGATTAGAAGGTGGAAGTGGCAGTGGCAGTGGATAGGTTACACTTTCAGAAAGGGTGACAACTCCGTTGCTGACTATGATATGCAATGGAATCCACCGGGCCCAAAAGAGTAGAAGAGGAGTGGAGGCTTCCATTTAGGGGATAAAATAAACATATAGAGACCCACGCCAATCTAGTGAGTCGTCATCAACCAAAATTGCATGCCACACAATCGAAGACACCTCTCTGACAATTTTTCCGCGATCACTGCAAATCCATATCGACCGTGGATACTACTGACCTAACTCAACATCTTTTTCCCTATTACCGCGAGGCGACGTTCATTGTCTTTGATAATCGATTAGCACTCAAATAGGATAGTCTTTAGATCTGAGACGCAAGTTGAATATCGATGGGAACTACGCTTGTTGTTTAGCACCGCCAACAACACCCGTTGTGGAACACCACTCCAACTAGCTGGCACTCATGCGTGAAGCAATTTCTTGACGCAGTTCACCATTGGCTGAAAACATAATCCAAAGGATTTAAATTTTCCTTAGATCGCTTATATTGCCTGTTTCATAAGGGTTTATCGTCAGAAACCTAATTTTGTTCAGATCCAGTCGTAGGCGGTGCTGCATCTAGAGTTAGCAGATTTAATTAATACGCTTGGTACTTAGAGGAAACAAGCAGATTCTTTTGGGAATTATTTGAGTAATATGGAAAGGGGTACAGAAGAAGAAAGAGATCCTGGGAATATTTTCCCTTCACTGTTCATTATCATTTGCTAGTTATAGTAGAAGAGTTAAAACGGTATGCTCTATTACTTTCTAATACGGGTATCATAAAAAATGTTGAAAAAAGCAGGTGATGCTGGTTCTGATTTAATTCTCTGAAATATTGAATCAGCAGCAGCCCCAAACTCATCAACGGCACTTAAAAGCAAAAAATTAAAGCCCGCAATCATCAGTACCATTATCACCAGATTCAAACCAGTTCAATAGATAGTCTTAGCCGATATAAAAAAGTTCACTCACAGCCTAAAAAATCCCCCAGAAATGAACTTTATCAGAATATTTGTGATTAATCAAGAAAAATCAAAACAAAGCAAAGAAATTTTCAGCAACTTTCTAAAAAAAAGTATATTTTGAAAACTAGATTGATCTGCACAAAATGCCCACTATCAAATATTAGCGCGACCTTGTCTTTGTTTAATTTTACTTTATCATCTTCCAATTTTAAAATAACGCCCGTGGAAAAATTTTCTAGGCGGAAAAAGTTCTCAAAAAGAAACGAAAGCCTATATTATTCCATTCTGCGGATATAGGAGATAGAAAATAATAGGACGTTATCGAACGTGAGCATTAAGTTATCATTGGGGCCACATTTTACTTGCGAAAAGGTCAAAATGGTGATCCAGCGAAAAGAGAATGGAGGCACATGAGACAATTTATATGAACATGTGACTAAAAATAAGAATGATTATGAGTACGTTACATAAATCTGTGTACCATAAAGAGCTACTTTTCATATTAAATGAAAACACAATTACTGAAGTTAAAAGGGCGCATGGCTCTGATTGGTTTACTTCAAGATCAAGCTAAAGTTCAATTCAGAGAAACCTATGTTTTTACAACAACAGGAATTAATTAATTTCCCTGAACTAAAAATCACTCGTCCTACAGAACTCCCGCGAGACTTCTCAGAATTAATTATAATCATAGCAGAGTTTTACATCACACGTAAAAGTAATCAGTGATATAAGTGCAAGTAGAAAATTCTAATCAAAACCGGTAAAACATTTGTGAGAATATGCAGCAGAAGATTCAATTATCAATTGCCCCGGATCGGAAGAATTAATAGACCTTTGTTAACCCATATTGGGCCCTTACCAAAGTAGATCCTTTGCCTCCCTCTACAAGACTAACTTCTCTTTACTAAACGCTTGACTCGCTTTTCTTTCATCAGTTATCATTTTCTCGATCAGTTTTCGAAAGAGTTGCAAATTTTTTTTTACTATAATAGTTCGATTTGCACCGAACTTTTCAATATCACTTTTATTCTTTATATTGTACTTTTGTAATCATAAAATGAATTTGGGGGAGCTTTCCAGGAAAATTCGAAAAATAATATACTATTGTTAACTTTATGCGGGGAGCTATTTTGAGCCCTAGATGTGATATAAAATATGGCTCCACTCTTCGGTCGATTCCTGCAATGCACACATTAACTTTGCCGAAAACCTGCTGTATGGCATGTATGTAACTCGTCATGCTTTATATATGTACGCTAGGTAAGCGTAGAGCGAAGGAGAGAATCGCTGCTGACACTACTGGCACTGAAGAGATATCTTTCCCCGTCGAACTTGGCATTTACTACCTTCGGATTCTAACATGACTAAAACCTTGATTTCCCCTCCGAGTTTTCTTCCTTATGTCTCAACGGGCACTCAGAAGCAACCTAACTGACCCCATACTTCACGCATCTCAATGTTAGCTGGCAGGTAATTGCGTTAACAAAGTGTCTACGGCACTAGAACAATCAGTTCGAAAAATTCAGGCGGCAATTGTCTCATTCAAGGCAACAGTAAAGGTGAAGTTTAAGGAAACCAGTCCCACCTCCACCAACCTTCTCCGGATGTACCAAATTCTTCACATACACTCCCTCTTCGGAGAAAACGGCGTCGCTCTTATTCGTGATCTCGACCACACTTACTTTGTCCAGAATATCGCTGACGACCTAAAACCAAAGACATCTCTAATGTGATATCCGTTAAATGCTAAGTCAGATCAAATCAGATTGAATTGGTGGCTACTCACCTTTGACGCCAAGAGGAGAAATCGAAGTCGCTCCTGGAGAGTATTTCCATGGCCAGCGAGAAACCCTCCCAGTTCCTCCGACACCCCTCGGCCGTATCGCAGTTCCAGAGCCGTTAATGAGAAGTCTATAGTTCAGATGCCTGCCATCTACTCTTCAACCAATTATGGGGACAATGAATGGTCAGTCATTGTAAGCTGCAGGAGACTTAGCTGATACCTGCACTTCCATCGCGTATCGTGGAAAGAATCTCAAATTAAACAGCATCCTCGCCTTCAGCAGCGGAAACCAGTTTAACGCTGCTAGTCGAACACGTGGTCGCACAGGAGTCCCATCCCATGAATTCTTCCGGACGTAAAAGATGACGGTCAAATTCCCGCCAACGTTAACAGCCCAGGTCCGAAATCTTCGTCCCCAAGGTATACACTGCTATCACAGAAAATTTAATACCGAAGCCACCAATTGCATGAAAGCGAAGAACTCGCCCCAGATTATTACCCTGATTTGACACAGGTACTCATTCACAGCTGAGTCAACAGGTATCCGATTTCAAGTCACGATACAAATCCCACTGCGACCACTGAGATTTGAGCCGTGACTTTCCATACACAATCAGGAGATTGTGCCTTCCCAATCTTGTGTTGGTAAGACTGAAAACCTCCTTCATGCCCAGTGAAAAGTTTGATAAGGAAGCCTTTTAATTCTTCGGCCTTACCTTCCTTCGCAAGAAGGGCAATAAGGGTCATTTCCGCAATCACCATCACGATCGTGCGGCACGTAGACGCCACTCGCACAGCTCCCGGTTTCTGCACTTGAGTCTTAAGCAGACTATCGTAGGAAGCGTTCCAGAAGGCCGGCACTAGGATGGATGCCTGTGCTGCACCTGGCGTGATTTTCATTGTCCTCTTCCCCACCAGCACCTCATAAAGTAGCAAGCGGTCTGCCAGGTAATCCCTCAATATCCGCAAGAGATAGCCTGGCACGTGGAATAAGTTTTCTAATGTGCCTAGCACTGTCCATTTTACAGAATTGAAGGCATTTCTGACATCAAGCGTTATGAGGAGCACAATTCGTCGAGATCGGCGGCTGTGTGCTTCGGCTCGATGAATCGCATTCATGACCTCCATGTGGTCCATCTGTTCGGTACTTAATATGCAGGGTTTCCGCAGGGCCCCCAGCTGTGGCACCAACCTTGTGGTGCCATGGTCAACGCTTTGTCGGTGACTTTTTGCCCAACTTTTGCTCCAATCTCGTAGCTCGGAACTTTGTCCAAGAATTAAGTACATTCTTACCTTCAGAGCTTGTATGTCCTTCTGGTGTTTCGCATTTGTCTCTAATCGTCCCTGGTTTACGCTTTCGGCTCGTTGGCGTACTTATTCCGCCTCTTTCTAAATGAGAAAGCTCTGGCAGTCCATCCACGTCAACAGCCCAGTTTCCTCCCGTTTATGGTCTTCAAGCCGGCCAATGGGAGTAAAAAAAAATCATGATATAGCAAAGAAATAAGGAGCAGGTAAATCACAGTTTTTATTTTATGTAACCTCTTTTGTTAACCAAACGCCTTTATTACATATTATTTTCCCAGTTGTCACAATCTCAGAAGCCGAATATTGCCTAATACTAGCACTAAATACCGAGCATTTAGGCTCAGGCGATCCTACCTACTTGAAAGAGAAAGGGGCTTTGGTAGTAGTGGCCGGTGGAAGGCTAATGGGAGACTCAGTCGAGAACTCCCCACAACATTGAGGACAGGTACAGAATGATGTACTTCTACATAGTTTGAACCAGACTGTGTGAGAGTCCCAGGACATCAAGGGAAATCGTGAGGAATTTAGATACAAAACCGGCACCTGAAAATATTATGAAAACTGTAACCCCCTTCTGGGGATTTTTTGATTTTCCGAGACAGCGGCCCATACTTCAGCTTCTTCTTCACGTATTTCTGTTCAATATTACAATTACTGCGATAGCAATCTCTCAATCGCTCTTGGTCTAACTTCTCCCTGATCATAGGATTGAAAGACCCATCCTTCAAATTAAGTGCAGTCAGCCCTTAATCTGCCTTATAAATAGCGACATGCAAGGGATTTAGTGTAAAAATTAGCAGGAGTCGACTTGGTAGTCATGTTGTGCCGCAATGTCAACCACGCCACTGTCTCCGATGCTACGATGCAGGTTCATCCACTCCACTGCAGAGCTTTGATGATGCATTCGAAATTTGGACATGGTGGCCCGTATCCGCATGTGCCTGAGTTTGCTCCCTACGACCCCAATTGTATCGAATTGAACCAAGTGAAAGTGTAAATTTTTGATTCCTTGATGTCTGCTTCGCTCTGAACTCAACGTCTCATTGTGAAGTTAGTCATTTTGTAGGACGAACGGTAATTGGGAAATTCTCGTTTGTTTTGTGGGTAGGGTAGTATGCGTTTATGCCCAGTGTTGGACTCCCGCGATGTAACACCATCGGACTATCAATCAAACACCTCCCCCTCATCAGCGAACTAGCCGGACCTTTTTGATACATTACTTCGGGCAATACTTCGCACTCTCCCAGCTTAGGGAGCCTTCAAGTCAGGGAGTTATTACTTCAAAGAACCCCTTGCTACCCGTTGGTCGCCTTTTCGCAACGAGAACGACCCGAACGTAATGCTAGCGCTTCTCAGCATCTCGTTCCTCATCGTTCGTCCATCATCGTTACCTCAAGAAAACTCGCTTGTGACTGCATAAACCCATCCCAGCTTCCATAAGAAAAAAAGGATTGTTTTACGTCATGCAACACTCCATTGTAGAGTCGTGCTTTCCCAACCTTATGTAGGGTAGACTGAGAACCTCCATACCCACCTAGAAGTTAGGTGAAGAACTATTCAATCTCGATTCAGCCACAGATCTAAATTACCAATGAGCGGTACTTTTTTATCTGCCTCTTGGCTCATTTGTCCAATAGAATTGCCATCAATTAGTAGTCGAGTGGTATGCATTCTTCACAATCAGTTCTCGTAAATCTTCTTCGGTAGAAGATTAGAACCCTTAAAGTTCACCATTAACCGACATAAGGCCAAGACTCCAGCTGCAACCTTGACGCCGATTGATATGGGCACGGGGTCAGGATTGTCTTTCTGGTCAAGATGATTACTTCAATATTCGCAAGAGATAGCTCGACACGTTAAATGAATTCTCTACTATGCCTAGCAGCATGTCCATCTTTCGGAATTTCGGAATCTGACATCAGGAGTTACCAGGAGCACTATATGCCGAGATAGACGGATGGGAGCCTTAGCTCGATAAACTGCATCCACGACTTCCATGACAGTATCCATTGTGGATTTCCCTACTCTGAACCCAAACTGCCTTGAGGATAATTCCCCGGCAGCACGGATCGCCTCAGCGAGTTTATCCCAGATGAGATTTTCGAGCAATTTCCCGACTTGGTCAAGGATATACAGCAGTCGAAACAAGGAAGGCTGCTCATTTTGCTGATCAGTGCGAGCCTCGCCACCTTGTTATTTTTCTCAGAAAGAACTAGCTCTTCGAGCTCTTTCATGATGAAAAGCGGGCAGTTCTTGACACCTTCCGCGTTCTTGCCATCCACCTGTGCGGAATATCAACGACACAATGCTGTGATGGTCGGTGCTTAGTATGCAGAGCCCCGATTTTCCGGTTCATTCATCTGAAATTTTTTAAAAATCTGACTTTTTTTCTATCTTTTCCCACCTGAAAAGAAGGTCATCATTACAGAACCGAAGCAATTCATCCCCATATAAAAGTAGCCAGAAAAGACTCAGATATTTGTATCTTCCAGTTTTCTGTTTAAAGTGATCTGTTATGTAAACATAAACATTTAATTCTATAAATAAATACATAAAAGTCATTATTTACTTTACTAACTCATTTCTTATCAGCTAACACCAACTACATAACAACGATAAGTGACGAAACTACATAACAATTTCATCCAATATTTCAAGTTTTCACCTTTCCTTCCTTCTTTCCAAATTTTTCTCCATCTGCGATCGTTTCCGGTAGAACAAACCCCTTAGTTTCCGGTAAGAAAAATGTTAAGAGAGCTCCTGTCAAAGGAAGTACTCCGAAAATAATTGGCGGCACTAGATAGTTTCTTGTCCCAAAACCGACTATAAACGGAGCCACAGTGGATCCTGCCCGAGCTGACATCGAACATATTCCTACCCCTACATTCCGCACCACTGTAGGAAACAGCTCACATCCGTACAAGTAAAATGTCTGGTATGCGATACTCATGGATACAAGGGCAATTGAAGCTAAGGCAACTATTGGCGATTGCATGTCCCTCGATATAAAAGCGATACACAACATCCCCACGCCTGTTAATGCACATGATATCATCACTGAAACCCGTCGTCCGAAATATTTCATCATCACAATACAAATCACAGTTCCAGGCAGCTCCAGGAGGGCACTAACCGCCACGTTTAGGAAAATGTCTCCTTCTACATGACCCACATATTGTGCAACTCCAAAATAGGTCAACCCACATATGAACCATGTAACTATTAAAATTAAGCTTTTTTGACGCATGTTTGGTGTTCGGAACAAATCAACTACATTCCCTTTCGAGGTTTCATCCTTGCTATCTTTCTCTTTGAAGGTCTTTTCTAAGTCACTTCGAATGTTTTCCGTGGGTAGATTGTTCCGCTCAGCGGCCTTCTGCAGAATCTTACTTGCTTCATCCAACTTTCCGACTGTGAATAACCACCTGGGTGACTCTGGGACCAGCCAGTAATACGACAATAAAAGGACAACAGGAAGGGATATAGCTAGTTGAAAATGGTGCCAATCTCTGAAGAAATAGGCAGCTAATGGTAAGCACAGATGCCCAAGGAAAAATGGAACTTGGTATAGAACTGAGAATAGTTCACGCCATTTCTTTCCGATGATTTCCATGACGATAACTAGCCTGAAATGAATAAGATTGATGAGACTAACTCCACTTTGGAAGTAAAACTGCTCCCAAAAGCTCTGAGTCGCATACTTACCCTGTGCACATTGTTCCTCCCGTAGCTGCAGCAGTGATGAATCTCAAGATACAAAAGAGCCAAAACCATGGAGCGAAAGCAGCCAAGGTACCAGCAACTAATTGCAGAACGATAGCAGCTAAAAATGGAGGACGCCGTCCCTTCCTGGAAAAAGATATTGGTGAGACATCTTCTAGGGCAATATTACCAAATTATATACTTATCAGACCAGACACCAAAGCCGAAATTCCCAATGAGCACGCCCAGCATGAATATGGTCTGCGATAAGTTTGCCAGTTGGCTCTTGTCACATATCAAATCCCATTGAGTGATTATAGTTTCTGTGAAGACTGTCCGGTTATACTCCACCTGCTTGCAATCCGCTGAACATCCATCGCTAATACCAGGCGGTGAGACACATCGAAAAGACGGGGGTGGCGAAAGAAATATAATTGCCATATTGTGCATGGCTACTGGAAATTTCACGAAAAATAGGGCACTGCAGATAACAATGTGCCATCGTCCCAGTTGACCCATTGCATTTTGCACTGGGTCGTCAAGAACCTTGGGGTCATTTCTGTCCTTTGGTTTTCCTAGAAAAAAAAAAAACAAAATAACAATTTTAGAAGAAAGATCATCTGATGAAGCCAAACAAACATGTCATTGATAATTGACGAACCTTAAAGCTAATTAGGGCCCCATTTAAAGGTCATAACCAGAAACTGACCAGCCTATTTTTGAAGAATGGAAGTTGCATTCGAAGCAGTGAAAAATAGACAAATCTCCAGGTTGATATCTCATTCTCGGGAATACATACTTACGTTTGAGACTTCGACGAGCATTTTCATGGCGTTTTGTTGTAGCGGGCATCAACAGCCCCAGATTAGACGGAGACTTCCTGGGCCACTATAGATTGCTGATAGATCTGCAGAACAGGTCTCTTATAGACCCCGCCAACCTAGCTCGGGAAAAGTTCAATCAGTCTTTCTATCATTTTTGAAGACCCCCGCATTCTTGCGTGTCTCCACAGCAACATAACTACCGAAAGTAGTCTCTCGCAGCCAGCTAAGCATGATGTACAGCACCACAGCGTCCATTACCATCCCAGAAGCTCGGTCTTTCTGAGAAAGAATTTTACATACTGTTAAAGCAGGGTATTTTCAGACCATCAAATAGTTGCTGGTCTTCTCTACTACATATGCTCCCAAAGCCCAACGGCAAATGGTGACCATGTGACAATTACAGACGTCTGAATGCTCAGACCATTCCAGATCGCTGACCCATACGACTCATCCACGACTTTGTGACAACTGCCGTGTTTTCACGGCCTTGGACTTAACCAAGACGTACCATCAAATCCCTGTAGCTCCAAGAAATATTCCAAGAACGGCAATATACACACCCTTCGGACTCTTGGAATTCACACGGAAGCCTTTTGGTCTGTGCAATGGGGTGCAAACTTTTCAGAGGTTTATCTCCTCTGTCCTGCGAAGCTTGGATGATATTTTGGTCGCTTCTTTCTCTGAGCCTGACCATTTGGAACATCTGGAATGCAATTTTCAACGTTTCCTTGAGGTTGGTCTTGTACTTAACGTTGAAAAATGCAAATTTCTTTAGGAGCAGGTGAAGTCTTTAGGCCACACGATTTCCCCTGATGGAATCCGCCCGGATCTAGACAAGATTCAGACCATCACAAACTTTCCGCAACCAAGGATCTGCAAAGGTTCTTGGCATGTTAAGCTTCTATCGTCGTTTCTTGCCCAAAGCCCCACAATATCAAGCAATCCTTAACAGCTACTTGCTGGACCGAAGACCAAAGATTCACGCGTGATTGCATGGTCAGGCATTTGAGCTAACCAAACGACAGCTGGCGGATGCTACACTCCTGACATTCCCTCAATCAGAGGCATCCCTAGCCATATTTGTCGGCGCCTCGGATATCGCAGTAAGTGCTGCCCTTGAACCAAATCTGGCAGCCGTTGAGTTTCTTTTCCAAGAAATTGAATTCAGCTCAACAGAACTACAGCACCTACGATCCTGAGCTATTAACCGCGTGCAAGGCAATCAAATACTTCCGATATTTCCACCTAAACTTCATAAGCCAGTTTACTTCGTACATCCAGCACGTGTCCGGCAACGACAATCTAGTTGCAGACGCTTTGTCACGCGTTTGCGACGTTAAAATCCCTGCCACGGTCGATTTTGCGGTAATCACTAAAACACTGAAGGATGACGCAGTGCTTCAGAGCCTCGGGGACAACCTCAAATACAAATTTCGACAGTTTCCCCTTTTCGGCTCAACCTCCGAAATGCTTTGTGGGACCTCTGAAAAGAGACCTGGGCCAAACATTCCGGCTAAATTTCGTAAGGAAACAAAGCAAATAACATCGGAGCACTGACCTGAGCTATAATGCTACCAAATATAAGAGACGCAAGGCCGATCAGTAGACTCCTTATTTCAAAAGTGGTTAGCTCGATTCTACTATATGCAGTCCCAAGGTGGGCAGAGACACTGGAAAATAAAGCAAGAAAGTGAAAAATTGCAGCTGCGTATCGCACAAGTGCACTTCAAAAATGCTATGCTTACAGAATAATATCCAATGAAGCAGCGTGTATGATGGCAGGAACGATCCCGATTGATATTCTGGCGAAAGAAAGACAACGTCCTTACGGTCGACAGCGACAGCGAAACCATCGCAGAAGAGGTGGAACGAGTCAAAAAAGCCTGCTCGGCCCACAAAGCCACATGGGATATCCATAGATGAATCCAGCGACCACAGGACGAAATGGATTTCGACCTAACACAGCTTTTTAAGCCGAGACGGGAATTATCGAGCATATCCCTACCAATTTGGACCTGAAAATTTCTCATATTGTCCAAAGTCCTCGAATATTCCAGAGAACTCAGAATACATTTTATTTCATGCTCGAGGTTCACAGCTCAGAGGGCTACATTAGAAGTTAGAATCGAGAAGCCTTTAATATCCATCAACCCTAAAAGTCTTCCCTGCTTGTCGTAAGAGGCTATGGGGATAGAAATTTGTGGGCTAGCAACCTGAAAATTTTGAAACTTTATTGCAACCAAAACGTCAACAATGCGTCGGATAGGGGCTGACCTTACGGCTACGACCTTTGGCTATCGAAAACGAACTATGATTGCTTGGGATATACGCACCCTCCTCAACAACGGTACCGAGGGTCCTCAGAATTCTCGCTTTCTCCAACTTAAGCGGGAATTCCACCCATATAAGCTGGACATTCTGGGCCTAAGTAAAGTAAGATGGTGGGACCCTGAAGAGTACTCCTCTCCCTCTTACCACACTAATGCCAATGTGTTTTTGCACTCTGGAAAGCGAAGTAGTAGCAGACGTAAATCTGGTACCGGGTTACTTGTGACGGCTACCGCAAGGTGCACTCTTTTGATTTGGGAAGGTTTCTGATAGACTTCTAACTGCAAGATTCCGGTCCAGGTTAAGGAACCTTACAATTGTACAATGCTACGCACCAATGGAAACTTTCGATATAGTGGAGAAGGATGCTTTCTACCAACAACTAAACGCGGTTCAGGGGAGGCTTCCTAAAGGTGACATTGTGATCGTAATGGGTGATCTGAATGCCAACACCTTTTTCAAACATGTATTGGGAAAACATGGTTTTGGTGGAAGGTTCGTGGATGTCTGCAACTCCCGCGGGCTCGTCATTGGTGGCTCATTATTCGAACCATAAGATGCCATAAGGTCAATTGGGTGTAACTAACCAATGCCGTACGTGCAATCAGATCAATCACTTCGCGATCAGCAGAAGGTTTAGGGGTTGTCCCCTGGATGTGCGTACTAAGAGAGTAGCTGACATTGAACTCGAAAGGGATCATCATCTGATGGTCGCTTACTTTCGCTTGCGTGTTGCGTCCGCCACTTTTCGCAGGGCTGGGGAGTTGCAACCCCCTAAATTCATAATCGACCGCTTGTATGATCCAGCTGTAGATCGACTGTGGGAGAGCTATCTTACTGATCGGACGGCAGATATACTAATTAACCTGCTGGATCGATCGATCGATGATCATTGGTCCGCCATAAAAAATCCTCCTTTATGGGATGCTACACAGATCGTCAACCACGTCCCGAAGGAGCGCCATAAGATCTAGCTAACTCGTGACTCGAATCGCGGAAGCGGATCGATGAACATAAGGGGTTGAAGACTCTGCTGACCGCTGCAGGTGAAGGCGGGCGAGACGCGCTCGAACTCTGATACCGAGTGAAATCCAAAAAAATCAGCATAGTGTACGCTGTGACAATAGAGAATTTGTTATTGCCCTGGTTAAAGAGGCGGAAGATGCCGCAGATCACAATGATTTTAGGAGTATATACCGCATCACAAAAGAGGTTGCATGTGGTTGGAAATCTTTCGATGTCCTATGAAGGATGTCAACGGTCGACTTCTCATTCACGTCGATGAACAACTGAAGAGGTGAAAAGAACACGGTGAGGTTCGTTCCTCCTCTTGTGGATAGAATGGCTAGTCACCATAACATTCGGATGCGGACTGTTCATCTAAGCAGAAGAGAAATCATTCCCGGCATCTATGCTCTCAAACGGAGTAAAGCCCTGCATCATCATCATCATCATCAACGGCGCAACAATCGGTATCGGGTCTAGGCCTGCCTTAATAAGGAACTGCAGACATCCCGGTTTTGCGCCGAGGTCCACCAATTCGATATCCCTAAAAGTTTTCTGGCGTCCTGGCCTACGCCATCGCTCCATCTTAGGCAGGGTCTGCCTCGTCTTCCTTTTCTACCATAGATATTGCCCTTATAGACTTTCCGGGAGGGATCATCCTCATCCATACGGATTAGGTGACCCGCCCACCGTAACTTATTGAGCCGGATTTTATCCACAACCGGACTGTCATGGTATCGCTCATAGATTTCATCATTGTGTAGGCTACGGAATGGTCCATCCTCATGTAGGGGGGCAAAACTTCTTCTGAGGATTCTTCTCTCGAACGCGGCCAAGAGTTCGCAATTCTTTTTGCTAAGAACCCAAGTCTCCGAGGAATACATGAGGACTGGCAAGATCATAGTCTTGTACAGTAAGAGCTTTGACCCTATGGTGAGACGTTTCGAGAGAAACAGTTTTTGTAAGCTGAAATTGGCTCTGTTGGCTGACAACAACCGTGCGCGGATTTCATCATCATAACTGTTATCGGTTGTGATTTTCGACCCTAGGTAGGAGAAATTGTCAACGGTCTCAAAGTTGTATTCTCCTATCCTTATTCTTCCTGTTTGACCAGTGCGGTTTGATGTTGTTGGTTGGTTGGTTTTTGGTGCTGTTGTTGCCAACATACTTTGTCTTGCCTTCATTGATGTGCAGCCCAAGATCTCCAGGGCCAGGTTGAAGAGGACGCATGATAGTGCATCCCCTTATCGTAGACCGCTGTTGATGTCGAATGGTCTTGACAATGATCCTGTTGCTTTTATCTCGCCTCGCACATTGGTCAGGGTCAGCCTAGTCAGTCTTATTAGTTTCGTCGGGATACCGAATTCTCTCATGGCCGTGTACATTTTTACCCTGGCTATGCTATCATAGGCGGCTTTAAAGTCGATGAATAGATGGTCCAACTGTTGTCCATATTCCAACAGTTTTTCCATCGCTTGTCGCAGAGAGAAAATCTGATCTATTGCTGATTTGCTTGGAGTGAAGCCTCTTTGGTATGGGCCAATGATGTTCTGGGCGTATGGGGCTATCCCTGCAGAGTTATTTATTGCTAGAACTGCAATTACTGCAGATCTGCTGTCTTCACTGTACAGAAATCTTGAAATATTATCATATATCAGACTTATAACATGTAGTGGAAGAAGGATATGGTCGTTAAGACTACAAAAAAAAGAGGCCATTTTGAGTGTAACAATTGGAGAGGTATCTGCGTACTCCCTACCATCGCAAAGATAATAATCTCGGAATGCATCAACCAACATCTCGAAATCTTGATCGACAGAGAGCAGGCTGGTTTTCGCTCCGAATCCACCTGCATTGACCACATCACCACCCTATAGATCATTTTGTAACAGTGTGCGGAATTTAGATCTTTATTGCACCTGGTCTGTGCTCTACGCAGGAGAGGCATCCCGGAGAAACTAATAGCTATTATGAGAGCGACATATGATGGCGTATGCTGGTAAGATCTCGAAGGATTTTGAGGTCCTAAGCGAAGTTCGCCAGGGTTGCTCCTGCCACCGATATCATTTCTTCTTGTTATCGGTGATGTTCTACATGCTGCCTTGCCCGGAGGACGTAGAGAAATCCAATCCAATGGGCAATGACATCTTTCCTCAAACACGTCGACTACATTGGCCTTGGGTTCTAGATGTGGAAAAAGAAGCAAGTAGAGTTGGACTGAAAATAAACACTCTTCGGAGTACGCTGGCTTGACACTATCTCAAGCGAAGGACTTGGTCGGGGCACAGGCTTTGCACTCGTACCCGATGTGATCGGAAGACGGAAGTGGGAGTGGACAGGTCACACACTAAGGAGGGTGATAATTGCATTGCATTGCAAATTCACTCTAAACGTGTACTATAAGAAATATATTAAATTTATTAATATTGGTTAGCACTGAGGATAAAGGCCACGAAGGCTCTTCACAAGGATCCTTCGAAAAGAAGAGACGAAGAGCAAAATTGGAGCACATTGATGCAAATCTACTATATGTTCCTGAAGAAGTCTATGGAATTTATGATAACAACAACATATTTTAGAAAACATCCCTGAAACAGCCGCTCATCTTCCAATGCTCTTTTAATTCATACGCGGAATGTATGGCTCCAGTTCATTTAAAAAAATATTGCTCGAAGGTTTCAATAGCAAAGTAGCCATCAATTACTCGTATATCTGCTTCACTGATTTATTTTGCATGGAGCGCTTATTTAATAACAAAGTATCAAGTACGATTGTTTTACGTTGAAATATTATATCAGATTTATAACATGTATCCATAACTGGAAAATGAACTTGAACTTGAATTAAGTATTTCACTTGGGTGCAGTACGTGTGGAATGTATGCTTTTAGATTTTGTTGCAAGACCCACAAACTTTCTACCCTTCATAGAAACTGAAGGAATTGGAAAGGAAGGAAGTCTATAATGAACTCCCTTTGAAATTCCTTCGACTTGAGAGTTTCCGTGATATACTCTTGATATTTCCAAGGATTTCGATGGTGTCGTATTTCGAGACAGTTGACCCACCCAATTCCAAAATACTAATCCACTTTATTCCACCACCACAATTCGTTTTACTTCCGCCAGGAAAGGGTTGGAAAATATCAATAAGACAAGGCAAACTTATATAGTATTGTCTCACTTTTTGCAATGCTCACTATCATTACTAAACAATTATGCAAACAATTATTTCCGATTAAAAAAGAAGACGAGGAAAGAAGGACAATTGCAAGCAAAGTGTTGAAACTTGATTTAAAGGGCAGGAAAGCCAGTCACTTTTCCTGATCTGATTCCAAATTAATCACCGATCGCGATCTATGGACTATTTTCATTGCTAACAAAATATCATGAATACTATCAAAATTAAACCAATCCTTGCAAACATTGGAGGATGCTGTAAAAAGGACTTTTTTTCACAAACCTTCCAGATTTTTATCCATATCCGATAGCGTAACGGTCACACCAATACTCCCCATTGAACAAATGAAAGTTTTGTCCTCTCGTTAATACACTAAATGACTGTTGTCTTATCCTTTATTATCCTGCCACTACTCAGCGTCTTATAACGTAGTACTAACGTTCACTGCAACCAAAAGTACAATACTGAATTAAAACTGCATCGCTTTTCCTATGCACCGCGAAACGTTAATAATGAAGCAGAAGCTGCTGCAAAAAGATAAACACAAGGGTGTGCAGAAACTTTTCACAGTTGTCGGCAGGTATTTTCTTCAGAACATATAACTCAAAAAAAATCTTTATTGAGTTCTTCACTAATATTTTAGATAGCAGATATAGTCCGTAATAAACTAGAGTATTATCTTTACTACACACCGCACTCAAGTACTGGATTAAAGATTACAGATTTCCAAGAAAATATATTACATTGTTTAGATGCATAAAATGCAATTGTAATTTGTGTTTGAGCACAAACTATATCCCCAGTCCATCTTGCATTGACGATACAATGCTACTTTCACCTCATTATGGGATTGTCCTATAGAAAATCCATTAGTGTCTAGCTTCATATCCACTCTAAACAACAACCGATCCGGAAACGTTGATGCTTCCATTTATCTATTATATTTTATTCGATATAGTGGCAAACGTGTATGAATTTCACATACATACGTGCAAGTGTATCTGATTACAAGTGCATGGAATCGTCTACTATTAAATTTATAAGCAAACGTCTTGATTATATTGTCCACTTTATACTGAATAGATACTAAGAAGTGTAGAGATCTGCACGTCCATTGCAACTTCCTAAATTTAAAAACGACTTTCATTTTCCAAGGTTTTCAATTGTACCTTATTTGATGTGTTAGTAATTTATATATTATCATAATTATATGATCCAAATTTTAATTATGAAAAGGATAATCACTCAGGAGTGGGCGCAAACCCATTTCTACTTTGAAATGCAGGAGTACATTGAGAGCATCTGCCGGGCAGGGCTGCAGAGCCCCAGTAGCACCTGTACACGCGGTCCTTTGAATCCTTCCACCTTCCATTTTGTCTATTACTATTAACCAGAGCACTGGAGAGATGACGCTACCCTGGGGCGTGCCTCTGTTCACAGCTCTGGTCAAGTGGTTGTCCCCTAGATCCGACTGGATTATCCTGATACTTAGAATAGATATAATCCAATGGGAAACACACCCCTTCATTCCAAAATTAGTGAAGGCTTCCTTAATGGCGTTCGTACTAACGTTGTTGAATGCTCCCTCTATATCCAAGAAGGCAGCTAGGGTATGCTGTTTGTACTGCATTGACTGTTCAACCGTGCTAATTACCTCGTGGAGGGCGGTTTCTGTGGATTTTTTTTTGAGGTAGGCATGCTGAGACTTAGAGAAAGGCTTTCTCCCCATAATCAGCCGCGGAAATATACATGTTCTCTGCCCCCGCCTGCTCCAGCTTTACCACGAACAGGAATGGGAGGAGCTTGTCGTTATCCATGCGGATCTTTGGCAACCAGATGACTCTCGTCGTAAGGGATGACATTGTGCTTTATGCCCTCCCAAGCGTTGCTGAGCTTAGTACAAACCGAGAAAGTCGTTAGCGAATTGGTCCTCGCAAGCTATACCGTGAAACCACCTAAAAGGAATCAAAGCAGGGGATGAATAATCCCGTGTGTTTTCCTTCGGTGTCCAGGAGATGCTCAATGACCATTTCCGACAGCCTGGCCACCACATTGGCCCACGCCTCTGACGGTAGTTTGCCGCTAGCGGTTGACTGTTGCTGCGTACTTTTCTTCAGATGTTGCTTAGCGTCTGAGCTCTTGCCCACTCTGCTCCGCTTGTGATCTTGTGCGACCTCGTCTTGAGATCGATTACGTTTCAGAGCGAAAGGCTTCGCCTTCTGCTGGTCTGCCTGGCGTTTGCTGTTGTATTCTTCAACAATCGCCTGGTATTGAGCAAGGTTTCAACCCGCTCATCGACAGTACCGGCTTCCTTATTCTTAGCAATCTTGCTGAGAATATGCATGGACTTCTGGTACTGCCTATTGAGCAGGACACCAGTGGACCTTCGCTTTTGAGTCAGTTTCCGCTGACCGACGTTCTTGTCGGTCCTTACTTTTAAGGGATCCTCCGACGTCGAGGGTTTCGGGGTAGGATACTATGTTTGGTACTCGCTTCACCCAGTTTTGCGGCAGTAGATTCCAAGCTGGAAACCACTAGTCCGTCTGCCACCTCGCTCCGGGAGGTCCCTGCGGTTGGTTTCAACACAGTGGTGCTACGGCTGGCACCGAGTGTACTGTTCTCGACGGCTGCTCTCTCCTGTCTGGGTCCCAGCAGCTCGTCCTCCAATGATGCGCCTGGCATCACCCGCTCTTTTTCTATCGTTGGTTTTTTTTTTGTTTTTAAAATTGAGTCCATGTCTTAGCCCCACGAGTAGTCCGGGAAGAATGTCCACCCTGGCTAGCTCCACCACTAGGGTAAGGGTCTTATTTAAAACTGAAGATTCCCAAGATATTCAGATTTCGTATACTAAAGACCAAGCTCCCCATTGGCCACCCAGCTCGCAGTGTATGCTGTTCCACCTTGGCTTGGGGTCCTATTAGTACCTTTTCCAGTGCAGCGAGGACGATCCTTGGGTTGTTGCTTCGGTCCATCCCCCCGCCAGATCTAACACATGAGCAGCAGACAAGCAGATCCTCGTCAGTTGGATGAGTCTACTCTCAGCCCGGCCTTACACATTCTTGGCCCGTCCGAAGACGGTTTCCTGCGGCCACTACAAGGAGGTCGTGGGAGGACTTGCCGAATTATGCAACTTTAACCTGAAGTATAATCAGACCAGGCCGCCGCCCTTCAGGAAACTATAAACTATACTACACTTCACGCATTGAGAAAGGGGGGGGGCTCTTTGGTAGACGAATTGGTCCCGTCTACCTGGGAGCCCTACTCTCAAAAGGCGGAAACGAAAAACACGAAATCCATAGGAAGATTACTACTGCTCATAAAGCATTTTATGCGGTCCTCATCATAATGAGATCGAGAAAGGTACTCAGACGCAATAAACTACGCTTCTACAAGATATTAATACATCCCGTGCTGCTGCATGGATGCGAGGCGTGGACCTTAACGCAAATGTCGGAAAAGCAGGCCGATATCTTCGAAAGAAAAATCCTCCCACAGATTTTCGTACAGGAAGGAGGTGCCTGGCGAATCAGATACAATCATGAATAGTATGAATTATTTGACGACCCATCAGCATCGACACTAGACAAAATCTGGAAATTACAATGAGCTGGCCACATCCAACAAGGGGGAGGGAAGGATTCCGAAACGAGTGCTGAAAGGCAGAGCCAATGGTAGCCGACCAAAAGGGAAGGAAAGGAAACTTTGGAAGGACTCAGTGGACGCATATTGCAGATCAATTCTAAGTATTTCTCACTGGAGGAAGCGGTCAGAAAGAGATAATTGGAGGCGATGCATCTCTGGGGCCCAGGCTCGATTTGGGCTGAAACGCCAAGTAAAATGCATGTGTGCATGTACATGTATGTACATATGTACATACATATATATATAGCATATAAAACGATTAAATACAATATAATTAACAATAATCCACTTCCGCCAAAAGTTCATGTAATATCACACAATCCATTATGATGACACAAAAGCAAACAACTCAAACTCTACGAAATAGATTTATAAATTATCTTTTCTATGAGGGATCAAGTGCAATTTAATTCAATTATTACAAGATATATGATGGTGCACGTATGTATGTATACAAATTCCTCTGTATTTTAGCAACTGTGAAGTAAATTAATAAATACAGATGAAGTGAATTAAGATTAGTATCTGTTGGGCAATTTGTCTGCACGCGATTCAGATGCAATTGCAAAGTCGATGTCAACTCGCGAAAATAATTAAACCGAAAGCGAAAATCATAACTCATGCATTCTGCACGTTGTAAGTCAACAGTATTGCCAAAAATGTTCAGATAGTTTAGTTAACATAAGGATAGATCCCTGTCGTGGTGCTTCTTTGGTCCTTCAGTGACAAAACCTCTAGTTCCTGCAGTGGAGAGTGAACATTCCTCAGTACTCCCTCCTTCATCGACAGCATCAGTTCGAATGGAGTGGACAAGCAAAAGGGCCTTCCTTCTTTTATACTCTGCGGTTCTAAGCGTCACCTCGTCTTGGCCTCTTGCACGCTGAGCAATCCGCCGAAGTCTAACACAGTTCCTTTCGGAAGTATACAGGTAATTTCCCGGGACGCAGTTTCCTTTTGGCAGCCGATGCATTAGAAGCTGCGCTAATAAGGTTCATTGCTGAATGGACCAGCGATTCAGTTGCAGTTCTTCTGTCTGCACCTGGGTCTTGTCGCTCTTGAGAGAGCTTCGGAAAATTTTGCAACATCGACTTTTTCGATGTTCCACCCGATAGGTGTTTGCCGGAGGTCAGAGCACTGGGACAAATCGTTTGTCATTTCGAAGAAAATGTACGGATGCTCATTTCCCGGCCCGCTGGCACTAAGGACTCCGTAGCAAAAGTTGAGTCAGGGATAGTACCCTCACAGCCAAGGCGTCGGAATTCGAAGTGCTGAAGGTATTTAGGACAATAAATCGTGTCCTTGTGTCTATCATCTCCAAAATCTGTCTACCTCAAGAATCTGGTTGAGACATGCCCCTTTCGAGGGCTCTTGCGTTAAAGTTTCCTTCGAATAGAATTCTCTCGTGAGTGTTTTTAATCTCGTCCTGCAAAGCGCTGAGCATATTCCGAAAAGCGGGCATAGATTTGTTCGGTGTGAGGTAAACGCTGGAAAACGTCACTTGTGCACAACGAACCCAAATGAAGTATTCTCCTCGACCATGGGACCGCACCCGCAAGTTAACCGTATCTCCCACCAAGGTGGCAGTGCCAGGTATATCGGCATATCAGGATGGTATTATTATCTCGGTACTATTCGCTAAAAAGGAACAATTTAGCTCTTCTTTTTTGGCCCATCTACCCCATCAGGTCGTGAGGAGTTCCACTGCATGCTTGTTTGCAGGATGTGGACTATGGTGCTTGACTTTTGACTTTCAGGAATTCTTCTTTGAACACCTGGCACCGCCCAGAACCGAGAACATGAACCACATCTCACATCTTCTTTCTGAAGACAGCAGTTCTTGCAAAGGACACAGCACAAAAAAGGATTCCTCCGTGAGTCTTGCTCCGGTCATATGCTCGTATGTGAGTACTTAAAGTAATGCCTTATTCTGCAAATAATCCACCCGGTCTTTATTTTCCTGCAATGAAGAAGTTGGCTCGCTCTTCTCAGGGACAGTGACAATAGCCAATGTTTGTCCTCTACAGTTGGCAGATGTAACTCCCACCTTAAGGTTGCTCACACCTGGGTAATTCCTTTTTATCGTCTCCTTTATATAAGTCGGACAATCTAGATCCCTTATTTCAAGAATGCACATGAGTTCTAGACTGGGAACTCCCGCTTTTATGCCTAGAATGCTCCGGAATATTTCACAGAACTTACTCTTTTTTTCGATCTTCGACCGAAGCTCTATAAGTATATCGCCAGTTCGAGGTCGCCGGATAGATTTAACATCTACCACAATGTCTTCTGGTGGGTTAACCTTGATCAACTAAGAGAACGCCCGTCTTATACAAATAACCCACTAGGAAATTAGCGAATTTTGACTATTCAGATTTGGTAGCATTTAGGGTTAGATCCAGCGGAGTACCCATCGATCTGTTCTTGCTCCCCACATTGTGAGCCAGTTTGTAAAGCTAAGTCGGGTCTTGGATACGTTTGTATCTCACACGTAATTAACGGAACTCACGTGTCTAGCATTTCGGACTTAAACCAAAATCGACCTTATAACCCAAAATAAAAGGCGATTGTCTTCACGCCTTTCATGACCTTGCTAACTCGAATGCCACAATAGGGCCAAGAAAAATCCCGATGAATTGAATCCCCACTAGATACCTCTTTTTGGGCTCAGCAAAATATTATAACATTGTCGCTCAAAATCTTCCTGTCATCTTCAGGCAATATGCCTGTGCCCATTACTATTTTAACATTTTCCGTTCCTGTTGCTATTAAACGTTCAAGACACAACCGAAGGGATGAAGGGTCCCAGGGGCCTTTGTGTAAACAAAAGAACTAGGGGTCCTTCTCCTCTACCTGTGCATGCAGTGATTAATTTAGACACAAAAGATTCACTATTCAAATATCGATCAACCTAGTCAGTTTTAGCAGGCAATGCCTATTGCAAACTGGGAGGCATTCTCCCGCAAGCAAACTAGTAATATGGGAGATGGAGGAAACAGCGTTGGTCAAGAGTAAAACTACTCATTCTTTCGAATTCTTTGGTATATTTTAAAAAGTATTACCCGTACGACACTTACTTTTACTTTTTATACTGTATAAATTTACACAAATAAGCAATGCAAACATATATTCCTGAAGTCCATTCATTTCAACCAGCCTCCACTGTAGATATCTTCTTATCTTTTTTACCAAACGTCTCTCCATCTTGAATTGTTTCAGGCAAAGGTTGACCTTTCGTTTCGGGCAATAGAAATACCAAGGCGGCTCCGACCAGCGGGGTCAACCCAAATATAATCGCGGGCAAGGTATGATACGAATACGATAGACCAGCTACAAACGGAGCTATCATCGATCCTACCCGAGCTGATACTGAGCATATTCCAATTCCACCATTTCGAACAACAGTTGGGAATAACTCAGCGCCATATAAATATACTGTTGGAAAAGATATGCTCATTCCAACTATACCAGCTGAAGATAGTGCAACGATAGCCCACTTCGTATCCTTCGAGACAAAAGCTATGCACAACATCGATATTCCAGTGAGGGTGTTTGATGATATCAGAGTGATCTTTCGTCCAAGATGCTTCATCATGAAGATGCATACCAAAGTTCCTGGTAATTCCAGCGCTGCACCGACAGCGACATTGGCAAAAATGTTTCCACCTATTTGGCCCATGTATTGAGCAACTCCAAAGAATGCCAGTCCACAAACAAACCAGTTGAATATCATGATAACGGTCTTCTTGAACATATTAAGTGTCTTGAACAAATCTGTCATGTCTCCCTTTGAAGTTTTACCCTCAGAAGCATTTCGTTTTGATGCTTCTTCTAAATCACTTCGAATATGGTCAGTTGGGAGTTTATTCTGCTTCGCAGCTTTTTCTAAAATGACCGCTGCCTCATCTATTTTGCCAGTGGTGAAAAGCCATCTGGGCGATTCAGGAACCAACCAATAGTAAGAAATCAGGATTACCGACGGAATAGATATTGCAAACTGGAAGTAGCGCCAGTCACGAATAAAGTAGGCAAAAAGTGGCAGCAGTAGATGGCCCATATTGAAGGGGATTTGGTAGACGACAGAGAATACTTCACGCCATTTGGGTCCGATTATTTCCATCACAATGACGAAGCTAGAAAAAAAAATTAGATCAAAATCATAGTCAAGAGTATGTTTAACATATTTCATACCTTGTACACATTGTACCACCAGTCGCCATGGCAGTTATGAACTTCAGAATCAGGAAGAGCCAATACCATGGCGCAAAAGCTGTGATTACGCCAGATATGAGTTGAATAATAACTGCAGCTACTAGCGGGTTTCTTCGGCCTAACCTGGAAGAAATAGATTAATTTCAATTTAAGTGCTTACTAGTGACAAAACAATGAATTAAATTGAAAGTCATTCTTTAATTTTTTAATACAAATCTATCGGTGTGCAACAGGGGCAGTATACCAACATTCCATTTCCCCAGCCCGAAGAACTGTGAGGGTTGAGAGTAGGTCCTTGATATCACCATACTAACCGACAATAAGATTCTTATAATGGAGAACTGGAGAGTGTCTGACCAGACATCCTTCTCAGATCATACTTTTCAGTCTAGATCTCGCCGCAGAAGTCTCCAAACCCTTCAAAGACTGCTCCAGGAGAATCGACTGGAGTAATTTAGGTCAAGTTACCAAGAACAAACTCTCCGGTGCACAAATTAGCAAGATTGGCATGACACACGAACTGTAGTCTGGAAAAGATAATCAATACTGCTTTGAAAGTCTGGTGCCCTGCTAAATTCAATAAGAAGACACTATCACCATGGTGGAAAGAAGATCTATCCAGCTTCAGGAAGTTGACCAGGGAGATCTTCTTGGCAGCCATTCAAGGACTGCCTGAAAAATTACAATTCGACCATCACGGTCGCAAAGAGGTGGTCTTAGTTGGACTATTGTCAGAACATTGAAAGCACTAGCAAATCCGAAAGACTTAGTAAGGAACATAGGAGCCATATCTTAAAAAGGAGGAAGGCTCCTAGATGGTATCTTCTGGTGAAACCTTGAAGCTGCTAATTCAAAAGCACTTTCCTGCCAGCGGGGAGGACATAGGTCAGAGTCTTGATTGGAGAGTTTGTAGCCACCACAGCCGTGCGACACTATCAAATCGGTAATTACCTGCCTGTCATGCTGCAGAAGCAGCAGGAAAGGGTTGTGTCCTGGCTTGTGATGGTTTATCGCAGTCGCATCTCTTTAGGATACTTACCGCAGTCTTGGAGACGCACACGAGTGGTTTTCATACCGAAAGCGGACAGGCGCGGCCATGAGTCCGCGAAGGACTTTCTATCAATCAGTCTTACCTCTTTCGTGAGCCCTGGAGCGCGTCATGGGCATCCACTTAAGGGCAATTGTAGAGATAATGCCTTTCTCCAAGTTCCAGCATGCCTGCTTCAAAGGCAAATCCACAGGTACCGCTCTCCACGAGGTAATTGGTACAGTTGACCGGTCACTGTAGCACAAGCAGTATACCCTAGCTGCCTTCGTGGATATAGAGGAAGTATTCAACAACGTTAGGACAACGCTATCGAGGAAGCCTTGACCAGTATTGGATTGGAGGGATTATCTTACGCATTGGATTATATGCATGCTAAAAACCCAGGATAATACAGTTGGATCTGGGAGGCAACCACTTGACCAGAGCTGTGAACAGGGTGGCGTCATCTTTCCAGTGCTCTGATTCATAATAATGGACGAAATTTTGCGAATATTGGACGGCAGCGGTGTGAAGGTGGTGGCGTATGCCGACGACTTGGTGATATTAGCATCATTTTAAGCGTTGTGAAAGGTGTACCTGTGGGCCGCAAGATGCGGACTTGGTTCTTTTCATAGAAATCGAAGGTTAGCAGGTGATGCTCTGTAAAAAGAGTGAACTTTCTCCCTCGGAAGTGTTTTATCACCAGAAGTTCGCGGTCGCAGACCCGGCATTCATTAGTTGTCTGCGGGTATGACTCTGGGCAGCACGTGAAGTGTTCCCTTCTTTGAAACCAGGTATCGAAAGAAACTGAACTTTTTCTGATCATAATTACACTAATTCGAATTCACCGCCACTTCATATCATATTCTTTCAATCATTTGAACGGATTTCTTAGCTGGTTGGCATGCTCTTCTAGGAATGATGAAGGGAGTAATATGTAATTTATATAAACAATTGGAACGCTTGCGCTTTATTCCATAGACCGAGTGTTATGATTGGAAGTTCTTATAGATTGAATGGTATTGTAATGGCAGTTTGGGTATGTCTTCTTCATTGACCGGGACCTAGTTAAATGCTCTTACTAGATCTATTTCCGTAGGGACCTGGCTAAATACTCTTCCTAGGTCTATTCCCGTAGGGAACCTGTACGAACTATTGGATAGGCTGAACGGTATCCGGTCTAGGCCTGCCTTAATAAGGAGCTCCAGACATCCCGGTTTTGCGCCGAGGTCGCACTCAGGCAAGGTATGCCTCGTCTACCATAGATATTGCACTTATAGACTTTCCGGGCTGGATCATCCTCATCCATACGGGCGAAGTGACCCGCCCACCGTAACCTATTGACCCGCATTTTACCCACAACCTGACGGTCATAGTATCGCTCATAGATTTCTTCGTTATGTAGGCTACGGAATCGTCCATCCTCATGTAGGGAGCCAAAAATTCTTCGGAGGATTCTTCTCTCGAACGGTTAAGAGTTAGCAATTTTTCTTACTAGAAATCCAAGTCTCCAAGGAATACATGAGGACTCGCAAGGTCATTGTCTTGTACAGTAAGAGCTTTGACGCTATGGTGAGACGTTTCAAGCGAAACAGTTTTTATTAGCTGAAATAGGCTCTGTTGACTGTCAACAACCGGGAGCGGATTTCATCGTCATAGCTTTTATCGGTTGTGACTTTCGGCCCAAATTAGGAAAAATTATCAACGGTCTCAAAGTTGTAGTCTCCTATCTTTATTCTTCCCGTTTGACCAGTGCGGTTTGATGGTGTTGATTGGTTTTTTATGCTGACGTTACCACCATATATTTTGTCTTGCCTTCATTGATGTGCAGCCCAAGATCTCGCGCCAATCACCGCCTGCTCGATCTGGATAAAGGCAGTTTGTACGTCTCGGGTGGTTCTTCCCATGATGTCGATATCGTCAGCATAGGCCAGTAGTTGGCATTTATCTTAGCATCACGTATCACTTTCTCAAGGGCCAGGCTAAAGAGGACGCATGATAGGGTGTCCCCTTGTCGTAGACCGTTGTTGATGTCGAATGGTCTTGAGAGTGATCCTGCTGCTTTTATCTGGCCTCGCACATTGGTCAGGGTCATCCTAGTCAGCCCAGTCAGGGGAGAAATAAAACAGCGTAGAGCACACCCAAAGCATCAATAGAAGATACATATTTCAAAATAAGAGAACCACTTACTTGTCAGCCCATATTCCGAAAAGAATATTTCCCACCAAAATGCCTAACATGAAAAGTGTTTGTGATAAATTCGCCAAATACGCCTCATCGCAAACCAGGTTCCATTGTGTGACAATTGTCTCAGTGAAGACGCTCCTGTTGTATTCATATTGCTTGCAGTCACGAGAACATTTATCGACATCTGGAGGTTGTGCACATTTGAAGTCCATCGGCGGTGATAGGAAAATTATAGCCATTTGATGCCATGCCACCGGAAATTTCAGGAGAAATATCACTGCACAGGTCCAGATATGCCAGATTCCCAATTGTCCCATGGCATTTTGTACAGGATCAAGTAGGCGTTGTTCGTGTTCATGTTTTTCTGGAAAAAATTGATAATATTAGGTCGATCTTTATTTTATTTAACTTAAATTTATATTCGTAAAATCTTTTAAACCGGAATTATATCAAATTTGATGGATGTCGATATTATCCAACGAAACGAGGCTGTCGTGTGGACTCCTTTGAGAAACATTGTTCTCCAATCGGTCCACTCTTGCTTGTTACTTAACTTTCTCCTATTTTATATTTACTAATACTACGCTTCAGTGTTATTATAGTCGAGGTCTATCCTTTGCCCTTGTAGTCTTCGCCACCTTGGTTGAGCGACCAGGTCCTCCAATTGGTGAAGCCGTACAGCGAATAGTTTCTACTATAGAATAAGTCCCCCAATTTGTTCCAAAGTTTTCCAGAGAATTGTTTGTTGTGCCGTGTCCCTTCCCTTCAGAAAGTATTTGATAACCCCCTCCCCTCAATTCCTGTTTACATAGGTTGTCAATTGAAACTTTCAAGTTATGGCAGCTTCGCGCGTGCATGATACAGTGATTTGTTGTACCTCAGTCGCCGTATACCGTCCTCCCTCTCAGAACTTGAAATACTTCTGGAGAACTCGAAGACCAAATCCATTACTTGAATGTTTTCCGCTTTTTCGCTACTGGAATGCAAAACTGGGAGAATCGCAGTGTTGTATATTGTTACCTTGTTTTCCTGATTCATAAAACAGTATCCATGAGGACTACTAGCATTTTACCAGATGACATGTTTACCATGCTTTTATGGTTTTACGGAAACCCTAAATTGTCTCATTACCATTCTGATGAGTCTAATCAGTTTAACTAGGACTCCCAGGTTCACACAATATTTACTGCCGAGTGACTATACCATAATTTAGCCAAAGAAACTTGATGTGCATCAACAATAGGTTCCCAGGATTTCTTGACTATTTGTTCCACTGATTTCATCTTGGCGAGGGTTGATTTTCGACGTTGAATCATTTTTTTTCAATTTCATTTTAATGCGAATATCCTTCTATTATATTTCATTATCCATGGACGTGTCTGCACCATCAATTGTAGCAATACCCAAAGAAATCGGACCAAGTAAGCGGAACATTCCGCGGAAGATGGGGAAAAACTTGTAACCCTGGTGAGACCCCCACTGCACGCATAAGACTCTTCAATTAGCGGTGGTTTTCATATTAAACTACAGTTTTTCTACAAACATGAGGTCCTGTCTACTAACAGCATTGCTTGGAAAGTTTCGGGACTGCTTTTATATATCTCTGGTAGAGAAAGAGAGCCATAGGGTTCGGTTTAAGAAAATCTGCGGTATTGGATCCGTAAAGGGGCTACGACCTTCTTTGATGAGAGATCCCAAGACTGAGAACCTGCATCCTGATGTCAAAATGGTTAAAGGCAACCATATTGAAGCGACTTTTTTCCCAAGACCTAGTTGTGGTCATCTAACGATACCAGATTAATGGCAAAAAATTAAACTTCATATTTGACTCTAATTATTTACCTTATTGTTCTTTGCGTCCTCCTCAGTGCTAGACCACGGTTACTTAGAATTTGGTCTGATGTTGCAGGCGAACAGACTCCAATACGAAGACAAAATGCTAGCAGAACGGATTGGTCAAAGTTGAGACTCTTTTGGCCATAGAAGATCAATTGGGAACTCTGAATCGCACACTTTTAAAGTGCTTTGAAGAGACTTTTCTTTATACCTGACGCAAATGCGGTAAAACGGTTCATTGGTGGAACCAAAAGCTGCAAAAATTCGGAAAATCAACTAGACGAGTTCCGGATTGCACTTGTAAAAGCAGTAAGTATAAAGAATAGTTAAGTTTTGCGGAACGCACGGCTTGACTATAAGAGGCTCGTTAAGTAGTTGAAAAGAGACACCTTTGGAAACCTCTGTGAGAAACTAGAAGACGAAAGGGAGACTTCAAGGCTGGGCAGAGTCCTTAAGAAAGATAAGTTGGCCATGTTCGACGTTCGCCTTTGTTAGAAAACCGGATGGAACTTTCACGAACTCCAGAATTGAACCAGTACGACTCTTTTGGAAGTACACCATCCGAGAGAACAGGTAACCGAAATAAGAGGGAGGGTTTCTCCAAATCTTCCATCAAAAGGGAATGGGATCACTACGAAAGGATTTTTTAGCAATGAAAGAGTGAAATCTGCTATACTATGGTTTGAACACTTCAAAGCACTGAGCATAGATGGCATCTCTCCAGCCATACAAAAGCAACGTATAGAGCACCTAGAGGGACTTCTAAAAATTGTTTTTCTATCACATCTTACTCTGGGTTTTATGCCTACCTCTTAAAAAAGGTTAAAGTAGTCCTCATACCGAAACCTGGGAAAGATTGCTATTCAGAACTTCAGACATATCAACTTGACATCATTTTGGCTAAAGTGTTTGGCGACTGGACAAGATTGTGGCGCTCAATTCGTGGGAAAGCCCTAAGGGCGCACCAACTAAATGAAAAGAAACATGCTTATCAGCGTGAAAAATCTTATGAGTCTGCCCTTCATTCCTTGGTCGTAAAGATAGAGGACGCAACCATGAAAGGTGGGTACACGATGGGGTATTCGTGGACATTGAAGAGCCTATGTCTATGGACTTTCCAAAAACTTTGTGATAAGGCCAGGGAACGTCGCTAGTACTTTAATTAAGCGAATGTACGCTATGTTAACGCTGAGATTGCTGTGCGCTGTGCCGAAGTGGATGTTGATCGCTACCTAGCAACAGAAGCAAAGAAAGACTCCGCCAAAGGAGGGGTTTTATCGCCACTTTTGTTGAGTAAATTGGTCCACTTACTACTGTGCGAACTGCAAGATCTGCCAAGCTTATGGGGACGGAGGAAACTGATGATCTTCGCCTTCCAAATATAGGGGTACGGCCCTTCAAGTTTCCAAAAAAGTGAAATATCTGGGAACAACTCTAGATAAGAAGCTTCTTTAGAAGAAACATGTAGAGGTAAGAATGAATCGAGCTCTCGCAGCCTATAAGCTGTGCTGGTGGACCTTTGCCTCGTCATGTCGAAATGTGGATATACTCGTACGTATGTTGCTATCATTAGGCATTAAACATTCGTATTGTGTGAGCCGCTTCGGTCACACTGCTCCCAAGGCAGAGGTGAAACAGCGTCTGATGAGTTGCCTCTGCCTTGGTACGAAACCGTAGCCGTCTTCATCCCTCTTTTATTCTACCGTGAACTCTTTTAACTATAACTAACCCAAAACATATTATGTTTACTCCAACTGCAAATTGACGAACTCATTACGTCAATTACGCTGCAACCCTTATGACCCGCCGATTGTTTGCCAAATGGTCGACCTAGTTGTCTACCTTGGCTCAGGTTTGAATCCAATTTGATCATGAATGCTGTTTGCCCTAAGCTTATCACATGCACAGTGATAAGCTCACGCAGTCTCATCAACAAATTAATGTTAATAACCTTCGCTCAGCCTCAAATGAAAAGCCACTGAAAGCAATTAGGTTCTTCTCCCATACTAACGACGATGCATTTAAATCAGACGTTCCACAAAAATTGCAAACTTCCCGCATTCCACTTAATTGGAAGATAGGGAGGCTAATTTCTCTTTTGGCACTTATTCCAGAGGTGGTGCAATTTTCGGATCAAGTTTACTCCCACACGAGGGTAAATCAATCCCGAATAAAACTTGCCTTTTACCACATGGTTTTCCTCCAACTTACAATAACTACGATAGCTTTATCTTCATCTATCCACTTTCTAACCTTTATCTTTTGATTATATTCCACTAAAAATAATAGAGAAAATTCCATGGATGTGTTATATCTTAAAAATGCCACAACTACCAATACCCAAAACATATGTACGTTTAGTATTCCAAATATTTCATGGTTTCCGCAAATAAAATTATCAAGATACATTTTACTTTCGACACCTGAAGTGCTTTATGTACGCTTATTTACATAGAAATCACGTGGCAGAGTCGATAGAAATTAGTAGATGTTTTCTCTGAAAATTAGATGAATATTGCAAAGTGATAAAGATATTAACAATATTATGATATTTTAAGTAAATATTTTGTTTGAATGGAAGATACTAAATGCAAATTATTTACACTTTCTTTCAAAAATGGCAAATTAAGATAGAAAATTGAAAAAAAAAGATATTTTGATCATATTATCTTTACTTATTCGGTGAAATGACATTCACGAGAGAGTTTACTTTCACGAAGGAATTCAAATCTTTTTTATAGTCTGAGACCGCATACATCACCAGCCCTGCGCAAACTTCGATGTGGAAAATACAATTTAAGACCCTAATTAACCTGGAGCCCTGTGACACCCTCGTTAATATTTTCTCAAAATTAGAGATAAGCTTTTAAATGAAACTAAAACTGTTGAGAAAAATAGGCTGGCTCATCCTTTTTTGCCGCGTCTGATGGATGCGGGTTTAATTCATCTGTTTGGATGAGGTTAAGGATCAAGATATTATCATTCGACGCTTTTTAACTTCGTTTAAGCTGTACTAGCCAGTATTTATCAGATATCCAGACTTATATGTTAAGATACCTGAGAAGCACTGACCTTTCCCAAACATTACACTCTCTCGGATGAAGAGGATGAAGTCTTATTATCCCCATTCAAGATTGTTATCCTTACGCTTATCAAAGTAATGGGAAGTTTAGGGAAACGTTGAAAAAAAAAATATTATACTTTGGTTGGTTCATCTTAAATGCTTAGATTTCCAATTTAGCGAGATCGAATCCACGTTCTTTATCATTTTTATGTCTTCTTCAAGGAAAAATGAATTTCAGTCTTTCACAGTGAATCGAGCGAAATTGAGGCTAATCCGTTGGAATTTACATATTCTTATATACCACATGGACAGAATAATTCATACTGAAGCCAAGCTGAAAGGGAAAGGGAAGCTTAGCCTTGTAGCGCTTACCAGCCTTCCCAACCCACCTCAATCACGATTAAAGGCAAAATTTGAATAGCCTACCATATTAGATTGATTACAATTCTTTTCGAAACCGTGATCTATTTTATTGTAGATAATCAAAAAAAGGTTTGAATTTGGTCTATCATAATTCTTTGTGAAAGTTGGAGAACAAATGCCTCAAACAACATTTGCACTTTCTGATTGAATGAGTAGTTACTGCCTCAAAATTAACAACCTGGGAAAGGAGTTTGCTGTATCTACTCTAGTATAATAGAATCATTAAGGCACTAAGAACGTGTAAACTTTAAAATCTGCTAGAATTATTAAAATTTAATGATCACATCATCCGTGCATACATAAAACATATTTCTAAGGGTGCAGTTAATTCACACGAAAAGCATGGTTTCAACCTTATAACTTTTGTTAATTCCAATAGGGTTGCCTATACTGAAGCTTGTATTTCTACAAAATCTCGTACTTTTAACAGAAATCCAAGGCAGATTTCCTACTAAATTTGTCAACTATAGTAGTATTATCATATTAGCTTCATTTGAACAGATTTACACGAATTTTATTTTTAGGCTTAACCTTTAAATAGGTGCAGCATTGCATTATTTCTTAAATTTTTCAGCCAAGCGGTTTCGGGATAAGGGTGTCGCCTTGTTTTCTATATATTCGGATCCTTCCCTCTAATAATTTCGAAACAACACCAAAACTAAGACCTTTTGTAGAAAAAAATCCTAAGTCCTCCTATTGGAAATCCACCGCCTCCTGCCCTTACATTCTACAGCAGATTACGATAATGTTTTTTCCACAAGCCAGTCTATCTTTCATAGGCATTGAGGGATTATCTAAAAGAACTCTCTCTTGTCTATTAGACATTCGAAAGTTAGAGGAAAAAATGTATCTCATGCTGGAGGTAGCACAGAGATCCATCCTAAGGCCAGATCTTTGAAACACTTTCGACGAAAGTCTACTCAGACTCGACAGAACAACGGCGAACAAGACTGCAACAGAAGTTTCAACCTTAAATCAGCTAATCTTTATTGTAAAGTCCCATAGGGACAGCAGGAGATACCTTCTCATAAGCGCAATATAGTCGGCCATGCTCCACAGCACATGGATATGGGCTGATGCTCTTAGTAAGGAAGGGTATTGTGAACACCTTGCGCAATTTCAAAGACTGAGAGTTTTAAGGGGGCGCCTGCCTACCAAAGTATAATACCTCAAAGCCCACTGTGATAGCGATCGCGTGGTCACCTTCTTTTCTAAGAAAAATAAAATTACCTATAAACACAAAGGAGAGAACTTTAGAGAGAAAAAACGGGTCGAGAAGTAGATCGACTGCGCGACTCATTAGAAATTTAGTTTGATTCCTGGATCAAAGGCAGGTTGGCTACTAATTATTCCCTCACAAAGCCTCAGTCTCACCTACACAATCCCTTGAGCTCCAAAAAGTGAAATAGGTCTCGTACTCAGAATCTATCCAACCAAAACATCTGAAAAAAATCACAGCTGTTGATCTAAATGAATTCTAGGCCTCAAAATATTTCCCTTTCCGACATCTGCTCAGATAAAGTTAATGATGTTTTAGAAATTTACCCGAAAACCACCCTTAAGTTCATCCTAGAAGTACAAAATTTGATATCAGTATAACATACGACGAGTATGGAATGTCAAATAAAGAGTGAGGTCTGCATTAGCACTTTCCGAAACGGATATTAGTTTTGACATTGGTTGCAAAGGGGAGGTGTGCGGGGGTTCAAAAGAGGTCAGTTATTTCAAGGACCCGTTCTCAGATACTACCCAACACAAATATCTCAAAAAATATGGTGATCAATGCACATGATATCTAGACCTTAAAATACCCTCCATACCGATATCTATTTAAATAAAAAATCTTCCGGTTTCCCGACTGGTTTTCTTGTGGAAAGTAAGATGGGATTCATCTGTAACTTGACACAGGCATAGAGGTACTCTTTCTGAACAATATTGTTAAAGGAATGGTGAAGACCGTTGTAAAATCTAGTTATGTTGCACATTATGCCCGAATGCTTCTTCCTGTGATGAAAATTGAACTTGATCGCCTGAGGAACAGGATGATAGGAGACTCTTTGAACTAATGACTTCCCTCCCTCTTCTCACCTCACGTTGGTTAAAGAAGTTTTATGAGTTCCATGACTTCCCCGACTTCAAGGCTTCCGGAGAGTGGGAAAACTATCCTGAAGTAATGCGACACATTATTACTAGTTGAATTTCACTTATCTAAGGACTTACTCCGCCACGCATTTGGAATCGAATAAATTGCTAACCTGAATACCACAAATAAATGTAAGAAAATAATAATAAATTGCATCTTGGCTATATAGTTCTCTCAAAATATGTCTAAGCCGAGAGAAAACGAGGCAAACCCTGCCTGAGGTGGAGCGATGGCGTAGGTCAGGACGCCAGACAGCTTTTAGGGATATCGAATTAGTGGACCTAGGCGCAAAACCGGGGAATCTGGAGTTCCCTTTTAAGGCATTTTGAGGATAATGAGGTATATTGAGACCCTCTTCTGCCCCTGGCAGTCGGCCTAAGCCTCCAAAACTTAATCCGAGAAATGCTCAGGTCGGAGGCGAATTGGACTTCAGTCATCCACACAATTGTGCGATACAAACCCAACTCCTGAGAGAAGCACGCGCAAAAAAAGTGCAAAAAAATTGACAGGCTGTACTCTAAGGACAGAACGGAGCTTGGTGAAGGAAGCAAAGAAGCGGAAGACTGCAGAGTTTGGAACATGAAGGCCTACGGAAGGCAAGCCCGCCTCGCGAAGTATTGCCTAAATGGTAGTCCCGTGGGACAAAGGCAGGAGAGAGGTGGGGGTGTTTTTTTTAGTGGGTGCGAATCCCATACTACATCCATGCCAGCTTTGACATTCACACGGGAGGGCTGGATTGGATGTCTTTCTAAGATTCTTTAATACCTCCGTGTATAAAAAAAATCCCTCTGATGTTCCTAAAATGTGGCAACCAGGAAACTAAGCAATTTCAGAATTGTCTATGACAAGCCAAGAATGACGAGTTGATCACCCCATAAAACAGTTCAAAAGTAATGGGATCTTATCAGAACTTTTTAAGGCTCACTATTCATAAATAATTAAATCTTTTTTTTTGCGAAGTTTCAAAACGAATTTTCTGGTTAAAAGTATTTTTGTTTTTAATGTGATTGTTTGGAATAAAATTCCAACAAAATTGATTTGATCCTAACCAACTTTTCCACGTGCACCTCTAAAAATACAGAACAAAATTAAATTTAATTTGAAAATAAACTTTTACCGTACCCATGTTCACAGCTAATCGAAAAAGTAATTCCACAATGCACAAAGTACAGAACCAGTTTTATCACTTCACGATATTTACAATACAATTCACGAAATGGAGAAATTAAAAAGGAATCTTGTCTGATTCCTTCATTCTTCTAAGAAATTACACTTTCTTGATTTATACTTTCAGACAGAATTCAAGGTAATTCTCCAATTACAAAACCAACGCGATTTTTGTAAAGCGCACAAACCTATGATCAGTACGAGCGAGTACACGGCACTGAACATTTTCTGGTGTAAATGAAAATCTAAAAATAATTTATAAACAGAAGAAAATAGTTCTCAGAGAAATCTTCAATTTTTTTTTAATAAAATAGTCGTTTATATTAGCAAATGCTCAATACCGGCAACTGCAATTGAAGTATGGCTTTATGTCGGAGATGATATAAAGTGCAATTGTAACGCACAGACTATAAAAGATATTGCATCGCATTTATTGCAATGAATATTACAAATTATCTAAATGTTCAGTTTGTGAATTATATGACCACGTGCTTCGCTTATAACCCCTTCAAGGCAAACCCAGCTTTATTAAAATTTTAACTGAATTCTGAGACTGATTTGAGCATCAGTCTGCTTCCCCAATCAAAGAACAAGCCCGGAAACCGGAAGCTGGATGCTTCAGGTATGAAAGGTTTTTATTTGAGAGTACTCCACTTTCAAATGATATTGACGTTCATCGGCTTGAATTTGTAAAGAAATAACAATTTTGACCTAATATAACTTTGTTAGTAATAGTGCGATTTCCATCAAACTTGATACGATCATGCTCTATCTTACATTACTGCAAAATTTCGGGGTACTAAGATGAACTTAAGGGGTGCTGTGCAGTCAATTACTAAAAATTATAATAATATACTATTATTAACTTTATTTGAAAGGATATCGGTTTGGATGGTATTTCGGAGCCTAGGTACCACATATTCTGAGAATGAGCCCATCAAAGAAATTATCACTTTCGATCCCCCGCACTCCACACCTTTCCCACAAATGTCAAATCTAAGACCGGCTTCGCAAAGTACTAACCGAGACCTTTCATTTGATACCCCACATGACTATATTTGGTAAAAAAAATGTACACCCTCGTTTTTCATCTATTCATAACTCACTATATGCGTGAACGCTCATAGTTCCTACCTTTCCACCAAATTTGGTATCAATCGTTATAAGCGTCTCCGAGAAAAAAACGTGTGACGGATAGACAGATAGACAGACAGACAGGCAGTCGTAAGAAACAGGGAGAAATTACAGCACTGCAGTCAACGCCTAGAGTGCTCCCATCCCCTTCACTATTAAGGATGCACAACGTATACTGGGCACGAAGGAAATTCCGGAGCTCCGTAAAAAACTGAGAGAGAGTCTAATGGGGAATCTCCTCAACCCAGCCAAAAACGCAAAATGGAGAAAACACCTCCACGGTAAATTCACGAAAGACTACCAGACCTTACGGACGGTAACTGCAGTCAAGGTTCAACTTGGAAAAGGAGAAAAAGCTGCAGAAGAGAAGCCGGCCCAGTGCGTTAATAATAACAAAAACAAGTAAACTTACGTACACTGATATTCTGCGCAAGGTCAAAACAAACACCTCGTTACTAGAGCTAGGTGAAAGTGTGAACCGCATAAGGCGAACACAGAAGGGCGACCTATTGCTGGAATTTAAACAAGTCAGAAGATTTGCAGAAAAAAATCGAACCGTCACTGGGTGAGGCCGCAGAGGTGAAGCTCAGTAAAAATCGCGTGGTTATTAAGTGTAAAGACTTGGACGAAATTACAACGAAGGAAGAAATTTGTCAAGCCCTACGATCCCAGTTGGGAATACAGTCGGTCCAGGAGCGAGATATTCTACGCCTAAGGAAGGCATATGGCGGCACACAAACTGCGCCCATAAGTCTAACATTTGAAGCGGCCAAAAGGGCTATCACTGCCAGTAAAGTTCGAATTGACTGGGTCGTCTGCCGACTACGAGAGCAGATAACCTTGAAAAGATGGATATGGACATCCGGAAATCGGGCCAATGAAGGAACCACGAAGATCCTCAGGAGTGGCTTCACTAGAGCAAAAATAGGCGGAATATCTATTTATAGCTGTTATGCGGCTCCAAATCTTACGAGAGAAGACTTCCATTCTTTGGTGGAGAGGCTAACAATGGATACAAACAACCATAGCCCTAAGATAGTGGCTGGCGATTTCAATGCATGGGCTAAAGAATGGGGCAGTCAAGAAACGAGCGCAAGAGGACGTATATTACTCGAAGCTCTTTCTGGTCTGAATCTTGTAGTTGCTAACACTGGATGCGTGAACACTTTCCGAAAGAGAGAAATGGGGTCCGTGATAGATGTCAGTTTTGTTAGTGATGTTTTGGCTAACGATCCCCAGTGGTGTGTTGGTGAAGAATATACACATAACCCCCACCAGGCATTAGTTTTTGAAACCGTGCATGGTACACGAATGAAATAGTCCCGGACGAGAGCTGAAAGGTGGGCAGCTAATAAGTTTGACGAAGAGATTTTCAAAGAAGTTCTGTAGCAAAATACAGCACTTTAAGGAAGCGCAAAAGGTAAAGTTTTACAGATCGGCGAAAAGTTACGGCGAATATGTGACGTCTCCATGTCAAGGTGTGTTGTATCCCAGAAGCGAGTTCCGAACTTTTGGTGGAACTCTGAAAGCGGAGAATGCCCCAAGGCCTGCCTCAAGACCAGAAGGCGCAGTCAGCGAAATAGAAACCGATCTGGATACGAGCAGCTACATGAAGAGTACAAAAACGCTCGGAAGAAATTACATGTGGCCATAATAAATAGCAAAAGCGAACATTTTAAGCGACTGTGTAAGGAAGCTGACACGGACTCCTGGGGTGGCGCCTATAAGGCAATAATATCGAAAGTCAATGGCAAACGCTCTCCAACAATTTCTTGCCCTACTCTGCTTAATGGAAGAATAACGGAATGTGAGTACCGCTAACCTTCCCACTGTTGAAATAGACACCGCCGAAGTTCCCATGGTAATTGAAAAGGAGGTCCTCGAAAGTACGGAAAAAATGGTTGGGAATAAAGCATCTGGCTTAGATACCATCTCCAATAAAGCTTGCTCTCAAGGCAGCAGTGAAAATAGCTCCAAATATGTTTGTCGATGCGTTCACCACATGCCTTAAAGAAGGAGCATTTCCTACACAATGGAAGGAACAGAAATTAATACTAGTCCCCAAGCCAAACAAACCTTTGGAGGAATCTTCGTCCTATAGGCCGATATTCCTTCCCAAAAATACTGGCAAACTATTCGAACGAGTAATCTATAACAGATTACTTCCAATTGCCGAAAAGGATGGCGGTCTCTCCGAGAATCAGTTCGATTTTCGAAAGGGGAGGTCTACAACGGATGCCGTTGTCCTTGTAGCTAACACAGCTAAAACCGCAACTGACAAGGACTAATGTTGTGCAATGATCGCACTCGATGTGAAAAACGCCTTCAATTCCGCTAAATGAAGCCAGATACTTGAGTCCCTAATCAACTTAGGCATGGCGAAGTATCTGGTGCGTATCGTTGTCGACTTCCTAATCGATAGCGTTCTGTGCTGCGAATCAGATGGAGGAATGAAATTATACCAAACGACATGTCCATCCTATGGCCACTCTTGTGGATTATTATGTATTACGGAGTACTGACGCTAGACCTTCCTACTATTCCGTGGACGGAATCGGTGTGACGGTTGTTGCACGCATTCTCGAAAAAGTCGAGCTTTATGCAAATGAAGTAATCTATGAGATTAAATTCTGGTTAGAGAATAGTGGTCTACAGCTCGCAGAACATAAGACGGAAATAGTACTTATTACCAAGCGACGAAGGTGCACTTCCATCAAGATCAAAGTTGGAACGCAAACAATTCATTCCAAGCCTGCGCTTAAGTACTTAGGCGTAATGATTGACCAGAGGTTAAACTTCAGATTGCATGTAGAGGGTGCAGCAACCAAGGCATATAACATCGGAGCGCTGGTTGCGAGAATGCTACCAAATATAGGTGGCCCAAGGCCGAGCCTTCGACTCCTTATTTCGAAGGTGGTCAGTTCAATCCTACTGTATGTAACCCCAGTATGGGCAGATGCACTGAAAAATACAGCAAATAAGAGAAAGATTGGAGCTGCGTATCGCATAAGTGTACTCCGAACAGCTTACAGAACCATAAAATAAAAGCCAGATTTCCATGAAATGGGACATATTTTGAGGCCTAGATATCATCTAAGCACACTTTCCTGATTGCTTTTCGAATTTTTGGGTTGTGTAGTTTCCGAAAATGAGTCCTGTCTCACTTTAAGTGCGTACATTTTGACATTTTGACTCCTTACTTGCACACTAAAACTAATGTCAGTTTCGAAAAGTACTAATCGAGACCTTTCCTTTGATACCCTGTACGACTACATCCGGTGATTTTTTTTAAATCCCCCTTTGCATGTATGGGGAGCCCCCCTTTAAACTCCACCTAAATTTATGTCACTCGCTGTATGCGTGGGATTTCATAGTTCCCATCTGTCCACCAAATTTCGTCCAGATCAATTTAGCCGTTTTGGAGGAAAGTTCGTGTGCCAGACAGACAGACAGTGAATCGATTTTAATAAGGTTTTGTTTTACACAACCTTTACCTTAAAAACCAACAAAACCAACATGAGTTATAATAAATCTTACAAGTTTTTAAAATCCATCTTCAACTGGTATATCTACAATTTATACTCAGCCAGTCATTCGTTCTTATTTTCGAATACTAGACAACGCTGGTTTTGGGAAACTTTTACTGGATATTCATATGTGATGCTGGATAACTTTCTCAGTTTCTTCAGGTTACCAAATTGTATCTTAGATCAGTAATGGATACGTGCAAGCAAATACGTCTACTCCTGAAAAATAGTCCCGAATACCTTTCTGTTTCCGCTCCTGACGAGATATCGTCATTTCGATACCCATTGAATTCTCCGAATCCGTCATTTTCCGATTTAAAAAGGACAACACCACAAAATCACTACCAAATTCACTGTAAAGGTTTCTCTGGAACTACAACACAACCCTCCAGATTGTTTTTCGAAATTTTCACTTGTCGGGATTCACATCTATGAACTCCTTATCACTCTTAACACCAACCCCATGAAATGCCGAAATCAACTGAACCATGAGTTCCATTAGATTCTCCAACTGGTCTGGACACCGAAAAGGTCATACATGCCTGATTTAAATTTGTGCATGTGTTTCAAATGATATGTTGGTCGTGCTTCTTCTTGCCGGCATTAACTTTGCCCCGAAATTTTCAATTACCATTCATCTCACGAAATAATAAAAAATCGCGATAATGGATCATCCCCCGAACTTAGTGCGGATACATCTTTCCGGCGATATCGAATGAAGAGCACTGGTCAGTGTTTAGTGGCCAGTGGTCGTCAGTTTGCTTGGTAATCGTGTATTTCGTTCAATTCACTCATCTCCGTACTATACTAAATTGAACTGGATGCAATGATTATCTGCGTATTCGTATGTATTTACTGGTGCTACTGACTTTCAAGTAAATAGAGGTCTAGATTTTTACACGAAAAAACCATGCAATTACGGAGACGGAGAGGCTATCAGCCAGCCCCAAATAGGTCAAACGATAGCACTGTGATGTTATTGGCACACCTAACTCGTCTATGTAACACAATTGATTTCAGTTGATCAGATACATATGGTATGTAAAGTAGATACATGATCTAGATACACCTGAATCTTTACGCTGAGCATAATCAATTTAGTGAGGCCCCGCTTGGAGGATGCATGATAAATACAATTTGGACCATTTCAGCGAACTTGGGCAAAATATTTGGAATTCACAAAGGTTTTCTCCTGGATATGATCGGCATCTTAATAATCATTATCAGTGACCCTAAAACCCACTAGATCACCAAAAGATGATGATATAAGGGTATAAGGGGCCTTTCTTGAAGTACTCATTACAAATTCAAAGATATTTTATCTCCAATCTCCGTCCGTCGCTAAAATTACATATAACCTTGTCTTCAGTAAAAGCATTTTGTACTTTTGCATAAGTAAACAGCCAAAAATCAACTAAAATGCTGGATTAAATGGGAGCAAAATGTCCAAAAGTAAACAATTTCATGAAATCCAGGGGATTTACGTGCTTTGGTCATAAAATTCACAACCATAGATATTTTTGTATATACTTTACGAGGATGTACTGACCATATAATGGTCAATATTATTCTATAGAATTTCTAGTCGCGTAATTACATGCGAAGTTGCTATTTTGAGATACAGAATAAGACAACTTAACGAACTAGTCTAGTCGCTGAGATGATACGTTCCAATCATTCAATTTAGAATTGATTTTAATTGGAATAATCCAGAATATTATAAAAAACTATCAGCCAAGAATTCTGTGAACAATTATATAAATGTTGTCTATTCAGTGGAAAAATTTCTGAGCAAAACCCGCAATCTAAATCGAAAGTACACATATAAGATTTCCGCCCCACTTGGCACTCGGAAAACCGGGGCTCTGCGGAAGCCCTGCATACTCAGTGCCAATCACATGGACCGCGAGACTCCCGCTAATCAGTAAGGCAAAAGGAGACCCGAAGCTGCCGTCTGCATACCCACCGCTCTGTATGCTTCGCAGTTCGGGTTCAGAACAGGGAGATCCACGTTGGATGCTGTGGTGTGCTCCTCAACGCTTGATGTCAGAAATGCCTTCAATTCCGTAGATGGACAGATAAGCTAGACACATTAGAATACTAATTCCATATGCCAAGCTATCTCTTGCGGATATTGAGAGATTAACTGAAAGATCGCTCCCTGCCCTATGAGACACTAGAGAGCCAGGGAAGGATGGAGATCATGTCGGGAGTAGCACAGGAATCCATGCTAGGGCCGGAGCTCGGAACGCTTGCTACGATAGTCTGCTAAGACTCGACATGCCAGAAAAGTCGAGCCTGATTGGTTATGCAGACGACGTTGCTGCTACTCATGATTTCAGTGTTGTGCTGGCAAAAACCGAAGTAGTCATTTTAACCAGAAAGAGAATTCCGAATCTGCGTTCCATGTCGATCGGCGAGTTGAATAGCGGACAGGGCTGCAGCTAGAGTCTAATGGCGAATATTGGGGGACCTATATATATTTACTAGGAGATGTCTTCCTATGGGAGCAACACAGTCTGTTCTCCTCTAAGGTGCGGAGGTATGGGCTGATGATGACAACAAAGCTCCCTAGCGGCTAAGTGCAGCTCCACCAAAGTACCGTCAATATGCGCTTTCTTCTACTTCGGTTCTCCTCACGTCGTTATCAAAAATTATGTGTCTTAAATTTAATTCTCACAAAATAACTTCTGCGCCTTCCTGCATCCACTTTCATGAACACTTGCGCCCCCCTCTAATTTAACCTTTCCAAAAATCACTTAAACCACACTCTTGATCTTATCCTCCTTGCCCTTCTTATGCGTTGCTTCCCCCAATCCCCTCGTGCCCCATCTTACGTTGCCCTGACGACCATCTTCCTGCTCTCGAGATTATACCCAGATCACCTGACTTCAGTCCCGGTAAAATAAATTTCGAATCTCTGTGTTCATCCCTGGCGACAATCAACTTGTCGGAACTTATCTTCAGCCCGTGTTGCCTGGCCTCCTTCTTCTTCTCTGTAACTAGACGATGCAGCTTGCTCCGTATTCCTTACCATTCCCCTCCTTACCTGTTTCCTCGTGCAAGCTTGATGCTAATGTGGGCCATGGACACGACAATCTTCTATAACCTCAGTTTGCTTAAAACTTCCGGTCTTCCTAACCTGATTTTGCCCAGAATAGGTAGTCCATATCTGTCCTCCTCCCCATCACTTTCAACAAGAGCCTCAAAGAAAACCATTTTTTTAGTCTGTGGAAAGAGGTTTTCATACTTCCCATTCACAAAAGTGGCAATCGCCCTCTTGCTGAAAATTACCTCGAAGCCATAGCCATTTCCTGGTAAATCGTGTGTGACAGACAGACAGATGGACAGACAGAAAATAAACCGATTTTAATAAGGTTTTGTTTTCAATAAAACCTTAAAAACTGGCGGCGTTTATTAATCTTATGCAAAGAAATAACTTGTGATGCAAAAGGTGTCCTTCCTACACGTTTAAACTATGTTTAACTGAATTGGAAAACATTCTCTCGCCAATGAAGATACTTATAATTAGTTAGGCGTTATAGCATAGGAAAACCAATTTTCCAGGGACTTTCTCAGTTCGTATGTTGCTAAAGTCAGCGGCGCCTGAGAGGGTGTAAAGCTCAAAGTCATCCTCTACGACGAGTTCCCTAGGAGACCGGTCGCTCACATCTGGTTGCTGAAGGTCCGCATGGATAAGGACAAGCTTGTCCTATCCCTGGGAATTCAAAACACAGGATTCCCATGGATGACTGGGTAGTTAAGAAGGAGAAATAAACCCAGGCGAACTACGTATAGATGGAAAGTGCCTGGAAGCACTTGTAAAGGCAGACTACAAGGATCCGAAGAAAGAAACACAAAGGTAAAAGTGTTCCGCTCTGCCAAACCGAATGACGACCTGGATTCAGTTGACGCATCCAACGAGTTGTTAGAGGAGGTGAGAATCGATGTCCCGACGGGGACTGACGAACCCTCCACGTAAGTAGATCATGCTGAGCATACGTCTTGGCTAATCTGCTTGCCTTCCGCCTGGTAGAAGACATTAGCGTCGCACTAGTACAGGGGCCCTGGATCGGAAGCGACCGAACCATCAAAGAGCTCCAAAGCAAATATTACAACTTATTCCACAGCACAGGACACGCTGATCAGAACAGACCTAGAAAAGGCATTTGAAGCCGCCTTTAAAGTCTCCTGTCCTTCCAAATACAGGAAGGCGACATTGTTATTGTAGTAGAATAAAGATCTGTACAACCTCGGGAAACTGACCAAGGAAATTTTCAACATCAGCTACGGGCACAAATATTGGCAGCCGTACAAAGACTGTCAGGAGAACTACAAATCGGCCATCAAGACTACCAAGAAGCGATCTTGGTTCCTTGGAACTGCTGCTTCACATGCACTTCCTCGCCAGCGAGGAGGACTGTGAGTCAGAGTCTTGCTTGGAAAGTGTTCAGCGGCCACAGTGGTGCAAGACTATCAAACATAAATCCGCAGAGACCGCTCTCCACGAGGTAATTGGCATGGTTGAGCGATAATTGCAGTACAAGCAGTATACTCTAGCTGCCTTCATGGATATAGAAGCAACAGCAACGCCATCAAGAAAGCCCTGACCAGTATTAGGTTAGAGGGGTATACTACACATTGAAGAATTTCAATGCTAAGTACCAGAGAGAGAGAGAGAGTAGCGACTTGACTAGCGCTGTGAGAAGAGGCATCTCTCCGGTGCTCTGGTAAATAGTCATAGATGAAATTTTACGGGTATTGGACAGAAGCGGGATGAAAGTGGTGCCGTATTCCGACGACTTAGTAATATTGGTGTCAGGGTTTTTTCCCTCTATTATGAGTGACATTATGAAAGGTGTGCCTGTGGGCCGCAAGATGAGGACTCAACATAAATTCAACCAAAGCAGAACTGCTGCTATTCACCTCCAAGACAAGGGTACGAGAATTCCCCCTTCCGTGGATCAATAAACAAAGATTGGTTCTTTCCTCCAATATAAAGTATCTGGATGTAATCCTGATTGAGCATGGAACTGAAGGTTAAGAGGGGCTGTATACCCTTCTACGCCTGCAAGAGGACCTTTGTAAGGTAATTGGGTCTCCGGCCGAGGATGGTTCTCTGTTTGTAAACAGCTGTTCTACGTCCCATCCTAACGTACGGCTCTATTGTATGGTGGCAGGCTTCTCGATCCGAGCGTATGGTCTCCCAGGTGTCGCCAGTGTATATTGCAAGCGGAAGTACTGGCGATACTGTCTGTCGATGGCTAGAGCATGATCCGAGCCCCAAGCGGAGCATAGCCATTCTGACTGATAGTCAAATGTCCATTAAGGTGTTGTACTCAGGGGCGATCAGTCCTTCGGCGGGTATGGTCGCTGTCTTGCTGGGGACTGTCAAGGGTTGAACCTACTCGCACTACTTAGCAGCTGCGAACCTTCATGGTTTACATGGTTCATCACCCCGCCTATAACAAGACCCGATCGGAAGAGCTCTTGTAACAGACACGTGTAAATGCATACAAGATTACGACGGTCTGTACAAGGCACTGACCTATAGGGGACAATGCCGCCAGACTCGGCATACCATACAATTCGCCCCGCCGAAGCTGCAGAGAAGAGGGTCAATCCTCAGGCACTTCCTTTTGCGATTACCCAACTCAGCTAGAGCCAGACAACGGGCACTAGGTTAACCATTCTTTGAGGGCCTCCGAGAGATCTCTAACTGCGGGGTGGGAAAGCTGATTTCCTTTATGAATGCTGCGAGCTGGCTCTGAAGATCTGAGCCGGTTGGACTCTGCCTCCTTGTTCTCATAACAGCAGTCATGGTCTTCGGAGTTTGTAGCATCAAGAAGGCGCACCTAGTTGGGCTCCTCGCAGCGGCCACTGATACCTACCTACCTACCATAATCATTGAGGAGGGTTTTCAATATTTTCAACCCTAACCCTTTTTTCCATCAAAAATTTACAACAACCACCTTCAACCTCTAATTCATTAAAATTACATCATCAAGCACGTGTGCACGAGATGAAGCTTGCAACAATCTTTTCCATCGCATTGATTGAAACCTACGATTTACGCCACGATTTTTTTCGGGCCGGATAACCATGATCAGATTTAATAGTTTTTAACACCAATAAAGTTATAGTTATTTATGGATAAAACCAAACATTTGGGTACACGGTGGCGAACGTAAAAGACGAGAGTTGAAGATAGTTATCTGCGCTCGCCGCTGCCAAATACTTTAGAGGCATAAAAAGCAATTGAAAATGCTAGCATGATCGTCATTTGAATTAATCTAAAATATGAATCCTCCACTTATCGTATTAAACTAATTCGTACACGAGATATCAAATTGGTTGGGTCGGTAACGAAATAAAATGTAGGCGGTTACATAAATTTTGGCATTGAAGGAGTTGCTTTAGCTTAAAAGACTTAGAAAGTCCCAAAACATCTACGCATTATATGTGGTAATTGAAGAAGGGTGAATAGAAAAGTAAAAGGGGTAAGTCTCATTTTGTTTCCAACTCAGAAGAAAACTGCACTTAGTTGGGAAAAAGTTCTAGCTGTGACTGGCTATATACCGCGAAATCCGTTTTAGGAACTGTGCATGTTTTCCACCTCTATACACATTCCAAAGCAATTTTCCTGTGAAGGATATCACGAGAAACCAGCATAAGTTATAACACCATTTTTGGATGGTGAGCGTTTACTAGAACGTCCTTTTCTCTCTATTAGTAAGCGACCTTCTTCAAAGCAATTGTGCCTATCCTTTATCTGCGTGATTCCCCCTGATTTATTCTCAGGCATTTGTTCAATTTTGTGGATTAAATGTATAGCTTCTCACCTATCAAAGGCATGGGAGTAATGAAGTAGTATTATGGCCGTTAAACACATTTATCCCTCGCATTAAGTATGCTTGCAAACAGGACTGTAGAGAGAAAATCAAGGTCCGGAGTTAAAATTATGCAGAAAACAAAGCTCGAGGTGAAAATCATACGTCTCTGAGGTGAAGATTATCCCTAGTTTCATTCAAATAACTGTAGCGGGCTCCTGAGAAAACTCTGAGCTCAGGGGGAACCACCTCCCTCGTTAGGCATTTTCACTAACGGTCACTGATCTCCGCTCGTAAACCTTACTTTGTATAGTCAATAGAAATTATGATCATCATCATCGTCATCATCAACGGCACAACAATCGGTATCCGGTCTAGGCCTGCCTTAATAAGGAATTCTAGACATCCCGGTTTTGTGCCGAGGTCCATCGCTCCATCTCAGGCAGCGCCTGCCTCGTCTTATTTTTCTACCATAGATATCGCCCTTATAGACTTTCCGGACTAGATCATCCTCACCCATACCGATTAGTAGTTGGGTGAACTTAAAGAGGATCGTACCCCTCGCATTTACTTCAGCATTTGGGATCACTTTTTCCAAGGCCAGGTTAAAGAGGACGTTGATGTCGAATGGTCTCGAGAGTGACCCTGCTGCTATTATCTGGCCTTGCACGTTGGTCAAGGTCGGCCTAGTCAGTCTTATCAATTTCGTCGGGATACCGAATTCTCTCAGAGCCGTGTACAGTTTTACTCTAGCTATGCTATCGTAGGCGACCTTGAAATCGACGAAAAGTGGTGCAACTGATGGCCATATTCCATAAAAGTTGTTCCACACCTTGAGCATCAGTTGATGAACCGCTTGGTGTAATTGATCGCCTCCATATTTAACCAATTCGGTTGTAATTTTATCGGCTCCTGGCGACATATGATTTTGCACGAACTATTTTTTTTTATACTTGGTGGTGGCAGATTCTGACCGATTTTGTTATTCGAGCTCGCAGCACCATGCCAACGAAATAGTGATTTGAGTCTATCTTGGCCCACCTTTATGTTCTGACATTCATTAAAGCTGAGAGATGGCGGCGTTCGATCAACACGTGGTCAATTTGGTTGAGAGTAGTCCCATCTGGAGAGGCCCACGTTTGTTTGTGGACCGCTTTCCGCGCAAACCAGGTACTTCCAACAATGATTTCGTGTGACACTGCTAATTGAATAATCTGCAGTCCTTTATCATTTGTATTTTGATGTAAGCTATGGTAGCCAACGTATGGCCTGAATACGAGCTCCGTCCCTACTTGGCTGCTAAAATCCTCATTTTGATATCACATCTGGAACAGGCTTCAAGGGTTCGTTCTACTGCCTCGTACTCCGCCTCTGCAGTCTCCTCTGTAGGGGCGTGAACGTTAATGAGGCTTATATTTCTAAATTTGCCTCGCAAGGGCACAGCGCATAGCCGTTCGCTTATGTTTTCAACAGCAGATTTCATTTTTTGACTGACTAAGAAACCTCAGAGCACATGGTTTACTGGATGGCCGCTATAATATATAGTGTAGTGGCTCTTCTCCAGGAAACCGGTCCCTGTCCAACGCATCTCGGCTAGCTGCTTAGCAGCTTCATTTCTGCACAGGGAGCGCACGTTCCATAAGAAAATGCGCAAATCGTTATTCCTTTTTCATTGCTGGGTTCGTCGTTGTATTATCCGTCCAGTCCGAGGCTCCTATTGTGGCTTCGTAACTTCGGTTTTCCGTGTACGGTTGTCAGCCCTACCCAACCCCGAACCTGGAGGACCAATTGGCACAATTTGTCCCGTTTTTAGGCGCAAGAGACTCGCCCTCATCCTTCTCCGTCTGCAGCTTTTCGTTAAGAAAGAGCTCCCAGCAGTCACCACGCGGTGGTGGAGATAGGGTTTGGTAGTAGAGCTGTTGGTGTTGGTTCAGCAGGCGTTTCCCAGGTTTTATGCTCCATCGTGGGTACCAATGCACGTTTGGCCCTGGGACCTATACTACCCTTTGACCACCTCTCCATGTCCGCCTATAATATGAAATTCTGCCCAGGAGCTCCTCCAGCTTCATTAGCCCATTTTCATCCTTTTGCTGATCTTTTGCTGGAGGAACGTCGCAGATCGCATGCGCTTCACACCTGCCGCGCATTTCTTAATAAGCATTTCCCCTTCAGGTTGCGCCAATATGCGATGCATATTCCATTGCTGGATCAGCTAATTTTCGTCTGCTCTGGACATCCCACTAAGACCATCCCAACCAGGAGATATAACTTCATACCTGTTTTCCAAAAACTGATCTACCTCATCGAGAGTGACTGGTAACTTAGGGTTCTGTAACGACAGGTCGAAGTCTCTACGCGGCGCCACGTCCATTTTGCTTGTTATGATAAAGGGAAATAAATGGAACGCCTTCGTCCGCCTTGAAACCTGCTTTTGGCAGATTTTGGACCACAGAGCGCATTGTATCCAGGGGCCTTGCCAAGCGTCCTGGAGTCTTTCTAGCTTATTTGCGGAAGATCAATCAATGCTTGCATGGCTTTCTCTACTAGCGCCCGATGATTGCTATACCGCGGGTGCAAAAGGTTCCATGTCTGAGCATAATTCTTTCCGTAAACCCCCAAATCGTCGATTACCCGTTTGGCGTTGCCTTTCAGCTTGGTTTGAAACACCATCATGCGTTCTGCATAGCCGATTTCAAAGCCATCGTAAACCGAGTTTAAAAGGCTTTTAAATGGCTTGTACTGACTAATATCGCCACTGTAACTCGGGATATCTGGAATTGATGGATCCTCGACTCCGGGGGGCATATCGTCTAGGTGTGCCTGAGCAGGGTTGTTAGCATAGTTGGAAGAATGAAGCTCGCTATTTCAGGCCGGATAATTATGATCCCTGGGATAGCGCGCTCCTCAAGGTCCTCCAAAAGAAACTGTGCTTCAGCTGGGTGGCCACAAGGAGACGCCTGCTGATGGTACGTCCTGTGCCCTATTAATGTTTAATAGTCCTAGTCTGGCCCTCGACCTACCCTTGTTCTCTCCAAGCCGTGGAATCGCCCCACTACATTGATCCACGACTGCGTGATCCCCTGTCGAACTCCAGAGATGGAATTTTGGGTGTTGTCCAGCCGCTCCTTCATCAATACTTGCAATAGGCTCACTTTCTTCATCCTTGGCAATGAGCCGGGCATGCACCTTATTGATTAAGTCCTTAGCTTTTGTATAAACTTCCTGCATAACGCCTATTTTATTTTCGCGAAAGTAAACTAAATCCTCTGATGGATTTAACGATATAAGCCTCTGGTGATCCTCCACAAACTCTGAATAGGTCTTCTGGATCTGCTTCCAGGCGGACTCCAACCTCTCTAAAGTTCGCTTCTCCTGCCTTACTTTGCATAAAGACTCTCGGATTTCTACAATTTTGGAGTTAGTATTTATTTAGCCTACGCCTTAATAAAATGTCTAAGTGAGGCATTTCTGCACTGGTTTTTGTCCCTTTTATTCGGAATTTGGCACTTCCTAGCTTTTGGTATATTTAACTGGTCGGCGTTTCCTTATATGTCCTAAGGAACGGAACCTATAATAACGGACAGAAATCTGAAGACATGGCTCTCTTAATATCATCATCTACCCTCGCTTTGCTTCCAACGTTTTCTCTTCTGGAAAAAATCGAATTGCCGAAAATATAAAATATCGATTAATTTGTAGGAAATATTTAAGAAAATTAAATTAATCCCGCTCTATAAACTACTACCTATCCTTTTAGGTTTCGCTCATTACCATTCTAATCTACTACATTCTACCAGAACAATTGTCAACAAAACATCATTGTCAAATTGACATTTGATTTTCGGCGTGCTAACCTGTAGGTTATATTTACACGTTTCACCGTAAACTTCTAACTAAAACACTAAATAAAGGATGTCTCTACTAAGGATAAGGTAAGTTGTTGTGTCTAGGCGGAAAGTGACGCAAAATAACAGAAAGTTCGGTTACAGGAAACCCACAACACATAAGGGAAAGAAAATTCTTTTGGCTCGTGAACCACAGATTCATGAACCAGCCAAAAACACGCTTTTTATTGAAGGACGCAAGTGCTCCGGCCCCATAAAGCAAGCTCTTAAGGATCTTTACCATATCAAGAAGCCTTTGTGCAAAGTCCTTACTCGGAACAATGATATTTCGCCTTTTGAAGATGCTTCGTCGCTGGAGTTGTAAGTTTGATGTAAATTTCGTTGTTTGCTATTTTTTCATGCGAAATTGTATTCCTTTTTTCAGTTTAACAAGGAAGAATGATTGCGCCTTGTTCATGTTCGGCTCGACATCCAAGAAACGGCCCGACAACTTGATCCTGGGCCGCATCTTCGAACACGAACTCCTCGACATGGTCGAACTCGGCATCAAATACTTCCGCGGCTTAGGCGAGTTCAAGAACGAAAAAATCGGGACATGCGTGAAGCCCACATTGATCTTCAACGGCCCAAAGTGGAACCAAACGGAAGAACTCCGCCGCCTGCGGAACCTCTTCATCGACACATTCCACCGCGACACGGTCGAGGCCATCCGCCTGCAGGGCATCGAGCACGCGCTCAGCTTCACCGTCACCGAGGACAACACGATCATGATGCGATCCTACAAAATTCTCCTGAAGAAATCGGGCCAGCGGACGCCACGCATTGAACTCACGGAGATCGGGCCGTCGATGGATTTCACGATTCGTCGCACGAAACTCGCCTCCGAGGATCTGTTCAAGCAATCCAGGAAGCAGCCGCGCGAGGTGAAGGTGACCAAGAAGAAGAATGTGGAGCCCGACGAGCTGGGAAACGTGCACGGAAGGATCCATGTGGGCAAGCAAAACATCGAGAGTTTGCAGACGAGGAAGATGAAAGGCTTGAAGAAGACCCCGGAGGAGCGCAAGGCGGAGCGACTGAAGCGGAAAGTTGCCTTGAAACAGGCGAAGTTGAAGGAGAGTTTGTGAGCATTTTTATTTACTTGAATTTACTGTTATCGATTAAGGTTTATCTGTTAAGAGACATTTTAATACAAATTCAACAAAGAAGATGAAATTTTTTCGAATCATTTGAGAATAAGTTCTGGTTCCGTCCTCCGTGCCGCAGGTGGATGTTTGCGGGTTAAGGGGTTTGTGCAGAATATGTTTTTCCCCCTATTTACGAGCAAAGTTCTTGTCTTCATTCCATTTTCATCGCATGCACGAACCGCCATTCACCACGAACGTACTAGATTTGCCCCATATGCCCCACCCACTGCAGTCACCTACGCAACTGTCAACAAATCCAACAAGTTAACAAACTCACTCCCACGCGACATCCAACCTGCACAGGCGCATTATCCAGTGCTACCGATTGTCGCCTCTGAGGTATCTCATCTTGAACGCCACAATAATTTCGCGATTGCGACTCTCGCGAGTGTAACGCCAGCAGCCAATCGCTCCGCGAAACATAACAAAAACTCAGTAACAGAACCGCAACCACACGCCGAGCAACAACAAGAGTGAAGCCACCGACTCCGCTGTGAAGGTGAAAAGTGTTTCCCGTTTCTGTGGGAATTCCGTGGAGCCCGTTCGGCCAAGTGCATTTCGCCAGTGTCAGCAGTATTGTACGCGACACTGTGCCCGTTCCAGTCATTGTGAATTGGCTTCTCGCGGTTGCCATTTAGCGTTTTTGTGTCGTCCGTGCATTATTGGAAGTGCCGCGGAGTGGCCAAAGTGCTTTCCGTGCTGAATTGCAGTGGAACTGACGTGAGAACTGTGTGAAATCCAACGGGAAGTCGGGCGCAAAGTGTGTGACATACAAAACCCCCAGGAAAGTGCGAGTTTAGCGCCGTGAGGTACCGTAAAAGTGACGGAAGTGCGCACCCGAGTTGTGTTGTTTTCTCCGCTGCCTGCGAAATAAATGTCAGTAGCCCTCGAGCGCGGCGCAAGCATCTGTTGGGAATTGAAGTGCCAAATCGCGAGCGACCACGAGCAGCAGGATTACCACTTGTAGACCGTGTCTGGTAGGAATGCCTCTGGCCAACTCCGCGGACCCATGGAGAGCCCCAATCAATATCGTCGGGAACGAGGTAAGTCGCATCTTTCACACACTTCCGGCTGTCCGCCGAGCGCCAACCCTACCCCCGCTGGAATTCCGTTCAAGTGTTTTCTTTTGCTATTATTTTCCGTTCAGTTCGATCCACTTCCAGCCGCGGCTGCAGCAAGCTGTGCCCGCCGCGCGCTCATTAAGTCGAAGGTCAGCGAGGCAACCCCCTGATTCCATATGGAATTATTCAGATGTTCTGTGGCTGGTCCAGCTTTAGATAAGATCGCATCGTTTGCGCGTCGAGTCAGATGCGGACTTTTGCTGCAGTCGACGGTGTTACTTCACAACATTCCTCGGTTCTCCACAACGTCCCGACTCCTCCAGAGCTCTCGCGCCTCCCATATGCTTCCAACTCGGCTCCTAGCTCCCACCCCACCGCCGCGAGCTGAGCTCGCAACTTATCAACAGACGGCAGCCCGCTCCGACCATGGCGCTCTGTTGTGTCTTCAGCGCGCCACTCACCTCCACGACCTCCCCATCTCAGCAGCTTCCCAACTCCACGTCCCGCCCCTTCCTTCGGCGCCCGCGAGCTCCGGCACTCCATTTGTTTACATTCAGGTTCTGCAGCAGCAACTTGTAAATTAAGTTAACATTTGCGCGGCGGTATCGTGTCGCCTTTCCTAATTATGATTCTGCGGAATCCGTCCTGAGTTCGACGGCAAAGCGTGCGGTTAAGCTCACACATCGCGTACGAGACCGGAAAAAATTTCCAATTACAGAGAATTTTGGAATTAATTGCCAATAAAGCATGCTGCCGGCTCAGCGTGGGGCTGAACGTCCTCTTCCTGCCAATTGGGGTCCTGCTGGGCCTGAGCCTCCCCATTTCACTAAATGCTAGCAGCGGGATATTTCCTACTTTCTTCGGCTAGAGAACGACATCATTGCTGTGTCTTGGACGAATCACCTCCGCCGCCTGAGTCATGGCTGCCCCATCTAATCCCGGGCAATGTAATGCGTGTCCATAAAGTCAGGAAATTTTATCTATGGAGCTTGTCGGGCTTTTCGCCGGCACTCTTCCACCGAAAGCTGGTAATTAATGTTTTTATATCTGAACGGACCAACAATGATAGAACACCCGTTCGGAAAATTCCCTGAATTAGTAGACAAGATACAAATTGCCCTTCACGACAGCCTTACTCGCCAATTCAAGGATTCCGGCCCAGTCGACGGGAATGCTGCCTGCTCTCGTGGCGATAAAAATGTAATTAATGTTGTTTCGCTGCTTGCCTGGAACACGATTAAGGCGTGATAATCTACACCAGAATGAAAGTCCTGTTGAAGCTCATTTTTCTTACTCGTTGAATAATTTTTAGCCATTCATCGAGGTCGGGGCGTAGTTAGCTCCTGTTTTGTGAGAATAATTAGTTTTTTCAAGGCTTTGCTATCACTTGGAAAGGCAATAATCGCAAGGACCAACCAAGCTCAAGAAGCGACCCAAGGACACCTTAACAACTCAATTTACTGCGGTTTCCTGAGTTATTCTCCTCTTCTAAGACGCTACGTTATATGTTTCCCATGGGCATCCTAGAGGGAAAAGTTCAGCCCGGCCGCAAGCTCAAGACGCAAATAAAATTTAATTTATTGTTCAAACAAAATCTAGAATTATTGTCGATTTATTAAGAAAAAATGAAAAGGAAAATGCCGCCTGAGACGGTGCAGGACAGTTTTCTTTCGCTCTTTCCAGCCCCCGTTTCTCTCCCATGTCTTTTGTCTTTAGAGGCTGTATTGCTTCTCTTACTTGTCCACGGGTAGAGTGGAAGCAGTTCTCTCAATAGCTGCTGTTGCAGAACGGATGTTGCCGTTTTAATGTAGGAACCCCTGGCATCATGGTTCCACCAGCTCGGGCCCAAATTCGCATCACAATGTACGCCACACGCTTCAACTGAACTTGTCTCTGACGTATTCGAGGACTGCTCCTACAAGAGACTAGAGGAATAACTCATAAAGCGCTTGTCAAGCCAACTGCTACATGAAATGAAGCAAAGGGTGGCAAGGTCGGCACGAAGCAGTGGCTACAGATGCTTCCATGGAAATGATCGCATCCCAGTCCTCCTGGCAAATTAGCATTCTCCGGAGAAAATTTTCCGGTGATAGCACTTCACCTAGCGTTTCCTCTAGGTTCCCCCTTTCTTTCACGAAGAACATTGGAAGAATACGTGGACTGGGCCCTTTGGGACCCGTCGCAGTTTGGACAATTAGGCAAGGTGTCCAATTTAGACCTGTACATGTATTGACAGTATCCTCCATGGCCGGTGAGAAACTGGTTGAGATTATAATTGATCTCCCTATCCTTCCTCTGCAGCCACTCCCCGATGGAAGGGATCAACTTGTAAGTCCAACGACCATTTCCTGACTGCTTATGGATCTCTCTCTTTCGGTTTTTTTTTCACCTGCGATAAGGGAGAGATGCACCTGGTGTTATAAATGTTCATCATTTCGGTTTCCAGGATGTCAATCGGCATCATTCCGGAGATGACGAACGCTGCATCATCTGAGACGGTCCTGAAGGCGAGCACACCCGTAAAGCTGTTCTTCTGTAAACCGTACTCAGCTTACGTGCATTGTCTAAAACATGCAGCGCTTTTCCCCAAACTGGGACTGCATACAGCATGGTAGAACTCATCACCCTGGCTATGAGCAACCTGCAAGTATGCCGTGGTCCTCCTACGTTCGGCATCATCCTTGCCAGAGCCATACTCGTGGTGGATGCTTTTTCGCAAGTATGTTCTATGTACTGCTTAAAATTCAGTTTTCCGTCTATCATCACCCCCAAGTATTTGATCGCTGACTTGGAAGTGGTGATACGATTCCCGATTCTTATGTAGGCGTTTTTTCTGGATATTATCGCACTTAGTTATACAGCCACGTCCATATCGTCAGTCCCAAGATACTTCATCTTCCTTCTCAGTGCCTTCCTCTGCCACCGGGTTGACGGTAAACAGGCTGCTTGGCGTTAAACCAGTAGCGTCCACGTCACCAGCTTACCTTTCTTCCGTTCTTCCCGGTAATTGTGAAGGAGAAGATTCTGACAGCCAGGATTCAGCGTGTAGTCCCCTCCCTCCTTAGTGGCTGAAGTTAGATTTGGGCTGTAGTACCACGGACGGGCTGGCCGGGTTTCCAGTTCCTCCCGAGTTGAGACTTTCCACAATTTACTGTCTGGCTGGCTTCGTCGTAAGCAGTAAATCCAGGTACATGCTTTCCACAGATTATGAATATGCCTCCAAAATGCGTGACCCGATCGCGGCATGATTGCCCATGGTCGTTGGTGGATTCGAAGTCTGTGACTTCTTACCACTTGGAGACTTCAAATCCGTAGTTTCCAGATTCATGGTTGGACACCCTTAGTATAGTAATACACTACTACAGGCTCCTCCATCACGACAAGGTGGTGGCCGAGGGAAGACTAGAAAAAACTAGAATTGCCGGGATCTCTGACGACGGCTACCCAAGATGCAACACCACGTCGCGTGACAAATAACGACCTCTTGAGCCGCCGCCTTGTCGATATAGGAGCTGAAGTCTTGGTTTTTCCCGCATCGCGGAATCACAATTTAACATTGCATTTCTTAAAACTCATAACAGCGAATTCCTTGTCAATCTGCACGTATGGCTATAGCCAGGTAGGCATGAGTCTAGGACTCTGACCAACGTTTTCTTTGTGTTTCATTATCGCGGACATCAGCATTCCAATCTTAGGCGAAGACTTCCAGTGCAACTATGAATTACTAGTGGATCTACACAACATGCCCCTCATTGATGCCACAGTTTCCTTCTGGTCATCAGGAAAAATCTTAACCTGCTCGCCGAACACTCTATCATTTTTGAATACGTTACCGACCCACATATTCTTCAAATATCGTAACACCTCTACCAATCGTAGATTCTCTGAGCCCGTTAAGCATGATGTTCACCACATCACTACTGTTGGCTCCCCTATGTTTTCTAAGATATGTCCATTACCATCGCAGCTGCGCGGAAGCAGTTAAAAGAATTTCTCAAGCAGAGTATTTGCAGACCTTCAGATAATTGTTGGTCTTTCTCTAAACCCAATGACGATTGGAGACCTTGTGGCGATTACAGAAGTCTAAATGTCCAGACGGCTCTACATCGAGCTCCTATTTCACGATTTTGCGCACTCCGTTGTAGATAACCGTACTTTCTCGACCTTGGACCAAGTCAAGACATATCATCAAATCCCCGTAAGTCCCGAAAACGACAACTTGCACACTGTTGACTTGGAATTCCTTCTTTTTCAGTTATATAATTACTCTTAAAGGCATCCAACCGAACCCAGTCAAAGTACAAGCGACTTTTAGCTTTCCACTAGCAGAAACTGTTGAGCATCTGAGAGGGTTCTTGGGCATTTTAAATTTCCAGTGTCGTTTCTTGCTCAAGGCCGCCCACCATCAATCGGTCCCTAACGCGTGCTTGTCTGGGTCGAAGACCAAGGACTATCCCCGAATTTCGTGGTCCTCAGATGCTGTTCAGGCGTTTGAGGACACCAAGCAAGAGCTGTGGAAGCTACACTTCTGGCATTCCGTCAAAAAGGTGCATCCCTTGCCATATTCGTCAATGCCTCTGACGTCGCTAAAGGCGGTACACTCCCCCAAAAAGCAAACCAAATCTGGCAGCCGTTGAGCTTTTTTTCAAGCAGCTGAACCCCACTACATTGAACTATAGAACTTACGATGATGAGCTATTAGCCGCGTACCTCGCAATTAAATACTTTTTGCATTCCTTTGAAAGCAGACCATAAGCCATTCACTTTTGGTTTGAGACAAAAGCCCGACAAAGAGTCCCTTCGCTAACTTCGACACTTGAATTTTATCACCGTTGATTTTCCCGCAATCGGGAAGATGCAATTCTTCAGACCCTCAGAACCAACTCCAAATACACATCTACAGAGTCTCCTATCTTCGGATCAACGTCCAGTATACACTGCGAGATCTCAGACAAGGGAACAAGCCTACATATTCCGGTCGATTTCCGTTAGGAAGTATTTCAGCATCGGTTAATCATCGCAAGGTTTTTTTGGTCGTCCATGAACAAGTACATTAATTGTTGAGCCAGATATTGCATCTCATGTTGAAAGTCGCAAGACTGCCGAACATATGAGAAACAAGTTCCTCAATTCACCAACCGTTTCCATCCATTCATCTCGATTTAATTAGGCCTTTGTGAGACTCGCACTGGTTCAGGTATCGCCTCACAATCATCGATCGGTTCATGTGGTGGCCTGAGGCGATACCTCTGAATGACGTTTCTGCACAATTTTGTCCCGAGGCACTCTGTCAAGAGTGAATTCCACGGTTCAGTGTGCCGACAGTTTCAGTCTTATTTTCTCTCGGAGTTGGGCAAACTCATCGGCTTTAAAGGTCACCGGAAAAGCGAGTACTACAGTCTAATGGGATAATTAAAAGATGACACAGGCCGCTATAATAACTAAAGGCAACCCTACCTGGTCGCAAGTCCTATCACTCATCCTACTTGGCCTGCGGACAGCCAATCGCGAAGAATTTGTTGGAAGTCTCACGGAGCTAGTATACGGAGAGAACCTGAGACTCCCTAACAACCCTGTACTCAACATTAGGCCGAGGCTTAACACCACCGGATTGTTGCGTCTGCTCAAGGATGCAGCGCGAAAACAAAAGCTGCCAATAGACACCAACCCCACGAAAAACGTGGCCGACGTGCCAAGGCTTCTCGACTTCTGCACGCACGTTTCCCTAGCCCGGCTTAAGCTTTCTTCCCGGAAGAAAACGCAGGCAGGGAGACAGATTCGTCATGCATCCATTTTGACTTGCACCAGCTAAGCCGAGAAGCCATCAATCGGGTCCCTCGCTGAACCTCATGAATTCCTCCCACAGGTGAGACAATCAATCGTTATCGATACCTTCAAACCCTGAGAACTTCTCGCCAAAAGATTCGTCGGAAGAGGCCGTACCTTGTCACACTACGCTTCTCATTCGCGAGTTTTTTTTTGCCAAAAACTCGATGACAACCCTTCCCCATCCCCCTACTCTCCTGACCAGGCTTCGTGTGCCTTCTAGCTGTCCCCAATACTCAAGTACCCAATGAAAGGACAACGTTTCAGAAGATAGAGTAGATCAAGGAGGCATCCATGAAACAGAGTTTCCAGATGCATGGAACAGTGGAAACACCGGCGGGAGAAGTGTATTCGCACCCAAGGGTAGTATTTTGAAGGGGATAAATTAGAACAATTGTCTTCCTTCCTTTGTCTTCCATCTTGCTTCTAAAGACTTTCTACAATCGCGTGTGGAGATCTTTATTAAGGTGCGCATAAGCTTCTCCATCTCAATCCTTGCGGTTCTCCCATTGAAGGCTTCGTTTTTTTTTTAGTCTTAAGGGCGTCTTTTGATGCCACGTTTTCATTCAGATAGCGCAGATATCATTCAGCACCTGTACCGCTGAGGCCTATCCGCTTCCTGACGTCTGATATTCTGACCCTAGACGTATAATATTTTTGCTGATTCCTGCCTTCTGATCAAAGACCTTTGTTTTAGGCCAATGTTGACCTTGACTCCACTGCTTGATTTCTCAACTTCTCTCTTCTTGTATGTAGTCACTGGTTCTCAATATTGCGGAGATGTGCCTCCGCTTGATGGTGCAGTTTGTGTGCGGTGTAAGGTCCTGCTTGTTTATTGTTTTTATTTTCTTTTGTTAATTGCATATTCATTTGATTCCTACGAGTATGGGGTTAGAAGGATCGCGTGCCCTAAAGTCTGATAGTACAGTAAGGCCAAGCTTACTCACTTAGGCGACCAGGTATTAATGATCCTCTGTTCGAATACAGTCAGCCATTTTGACTGGAAACACTGACTGGCATAACACTCTAGAAAGGGGAAGGTATTTTTCAACTCCTTAGTTCAGATCCATAGCGTTTTGTTAATAGTGGCGCAAGGTGTGGCTATCACCACCCAGCAACGATCTTGATAAACGAGAGACTTGGCTTCTGACCATAGATCAACTACAGAGAGAGAGAGAGAGAGAGATAGGTTGGCTTACAGAGAACTATATCGCGTAACAATCTATCCTGCATTCAATCGCTTGACCCCGGACAACACTACTAAGTTGGTTGTCGATTGGCCGATTCTGGACGATTGCTTCCTTAAGATGGTCCATTTTTAGACCGTATTCGTTTGAATTAGGAGCTCATGGTAGATTATTTCCTGCGAAAACACACAGAAAAACGGTCTTGATCGTCCATCCTGACTTTGTCACTGACGTAAGTATACTACAATTCATCCACGATCCTTGTCGCTTGATGTTGCGGCAAATGATGTACTATTTTTCACTCCTTAGGTTCACGGGGAGCTATACTGAAGTCAGTTTATCCCAGTCGCTTGTCAAATCCTTTTACCACCATTCGAATTTTTTGGCTTTCAGTAATACCGTCAGTTCTCTATTTGTTCCTTGGAACCACTTGACACTCAATGGTCTTTGCGTTCTCAGGACATACGACCACATTTGAAGTATCATTAGGGATAGGGTTTCAAATCTCTGCTTGAATCGTTTCCTGCTATTATTCAGCTTCAGGACTAACAGCAGGAAGAGGCAAGCAAAGTTCCTGTAATTGAATTTTCCTTTTTATTCAGGCGCGTATGTATTGCAGTCAAAAACTTGGGGGTATCTGATATTCGAATGCGTTCCGATCCACGCTTCATGAGTTTGTCATCACAGTGACTTCCATCCATAAAGAGGGACCAATCTCGAATACATGATCATGCATTGTTCTCCTAATCAGCGATACAAGGTCAGAGATTGTTGAATTCGCATTTTTTGAGACTTCACTTACTATTCTCTGCCGTAGGGTTGCAAGGCTTTTATTGTCCTCTCAGTTTTAATTTACACTAAATTTTGAAACTCGACGAGTTTTGCAGTTGTTGCTTGCTTCAGATTTGTTTTAAGAAAGAGTATCTAATATCGCTTTCTGTAATCGGTGAATCTCATGAAGTATTAGCTCGGCCTTGCGAAGATACTCTGATTGACGTCAAATTTCACATTTTTCAGTTAAGCTTGCAGCTCGCGAAGAATGAAATGACCCAATCGCTGGTACCTGCGTTCAGTTTGCCCAGTTGATGAAACAACGTTTACGGGGGGATGTGACTCTCGAAGGTAACCTAAATGTCACTCCTCTTGGATGTTAGACGCCAAAATCTTCGGTAAGGATCAATAAGTGCTTTTCAGTGAATTTCAGGGTTTTTCTTTTCTTGTTAATCAAGGCCTGCAATCCGCTGAAAAGCACTTTGTGATCCTTATCGAAGATTTTGGTGATCAACATTAGGATTATTTGCTGGACTAAAACAAGGAATAATCTTTTTCTTTCTTTTATTGTTTCACCTCCACCTAGGTAGTGGCGCTGCTGGCGAGCGCTATTGTTGTTTGCTAAAAAGGAAATCCCATCTACCTCCTCGACACAGGCAGCCTTTTGAGCTTACCCTAAGCGTCGGCGCGTTGACCGGATTGTTCAAACATCAGCCTCGCAATTACACAGAGGAACGAACTGGAGAAATAAATTGGTCGTTTTAATCTCAAAATTATGGACATCTTTTAAATTTGGAGCTGTGCAGCTTGGGATATCTACAGTAATTATTAAAATTCTCATAGATATACAATGCGTTTGGCTCAGCACGAGTTCACAATTTTCATTTCAAGAAATATGCATACAAGGTTCTTGACCCTGAACTTGTTTTCCAGGCTTTCCCTGAACGAACTGAGCCGAGTACCATTCGTTCCAGCTAGGATGATATCGTCCTGGTAGAGCAAGAAGAACATCGCTTTGTTCCCGCCTAATTTCCCTGACAAAGCAGCTGAATATCTCGTTTCAAGTTTTGGAAGCCTGCTTCAAGATGGAAGGTCAAGATTTGATAAGTTGTTCACGCTAAAAAAGATACACATAGGACAAGCAGAACGGTTTGGACTTACGAAAATAGAAGCCACCATATGAATTCCCGCATTATTTATCAGGACTTCGGAAGTCCTTACTTCCAACTTAAGACGGCAACCTGGAAGACCAAGTAAAACTAGATAAACTTTGTGAGTAATGTTGCTTCTTGATCTCATGATGAAAATAGATTCTATACTGTCCCCAACATCAATAGGGATCCCTCTTACAATGCTTCCAAAAACGGTAGACAACAAGCCCAAAATAGCATCAAATTGAAAAAAAATCCCGACTATCTTGACCCACTGCTTGATTAGTTGATTCTTCATTATTAACTTCACTTAACTGTGCACTAAATTCTTCCATCAATCTCCGAACAAACATTCACTTTCAAAGTCAATCCTTGTCCCCAAATTTATATATCCAAATGTAACGAACAACAACCCAACCTCTCCCTGGCCCACGCAACAATTAATCACAAATTAATTAAACATACCAACTAATTCTAGTGTTGATGTGTCTTTTATCGAACATAACACTGTCCGTGGTTGGATAAAATAAATTTGTTTCAAGACTTGTTGGTTAGTAATTGGCAACGGACATTTGTGCTCCATAAAAACTGTCGTCAGACTAACAGCGCTCGGTCTAGAAATCAACATGGACAAAGTTTATTTTTATGGATCGAAAGAGACTTTTGCTGGCAAAGTTTTGGTTATGAAAACGCACGAGAACAGTTAAATGCTTCTGCAAGTTGGTGGTGTTGCTTTAATGACTGCAGATTGGATAGTAGGACACAACTATCCAAAAAAAGAAACTGTTGATTCTTGCAGTCATAAGTTTTGGAGTGTTTGTTCGGAAGTGTGTAAGTTGAAGATTTTCTATAGCAGTAAATGGTGTTCTTTTTATTTGGATGAAGAATCCGTTTATTTCAGTGAAACCATTCTTCCAGCAGATTTGGGCCACTTGTAATTTCAGCCCCATATCTGCAAAAATAACTATTGAGCCTCTCTTGGGAAGCCTTGAAATTTTTGAAATATCCAATTGCTTAAAGCCAATCTTTGTTGTACTTTTCAAGGAATATATGTACTTTCACCTTTTTGAAAAATTAAGTATTATCCAAGGGAGCATCAAGGCTGAAGACGAAGGCTGAAAAGTTTGGGCAAACTATCAGACTCACTACCGTCCTTCGAAAACAGTCTCAGGCTTTGCCTGCGAATTATCTATTTTTCTTCTATTCGATTTCTGTAAGCTCACTATAGTTGCTGAGTATAACATGCCATGCCTGCACGCGATTAGGCGTCACAAATCTTTCAATAACTTCCTAAAAATTAACATTCTCTTTTCCTCAATCTGTCAACCCTAGAGCCACTCACATGCCGAATTTCCTTCAGTTACAATGCTCAGTATGGCCAGCAATAGAATTATTGGCCTCTCTTTGTGTTAAACAATTCAATTTGTCAACTGGTGAAGGGGGTGGTAATTTTTTTATCAACCCATGGGATCTCCGCTGACGATTCAAGGACCGAAAATCCGTGCGTCAACGGGTGAAAGTGGGAATTTTTTTATCAACCCATGGGCTCTCCGCTGACGATTCAAGGACCGAAGATATATAGATACCCTCGTCCGGATTCCCTCATTTGCTGCTGTCTTGATTTCGTAGATATGTTTTGCCATAATATCATCGACGAAACCAAGCAGTTTTATTCCCTTCGGTTAGCGTAGGGGTACTCCATCGTACATGATATTCTACAAGAATTGGTGCAGCATCGGCCTTTGCCGGCCCACGCTGCTAACGCGGACTATTCGCCGAGTTGAAGGCATTATCTACTTCCAAACGTGATCACTGCATAGTACTCTTTTGACCCTAAGAGCTATTTCTCGCCTTCCAGAAGCCACGATATCCACCACTTCTGTTGCATCGACGGTGGGGCAGCCTTTCTTAAATCCAAATTGCATATCAGATAGAGCTCTTTCGTTTTCAGTTGCATCTAGCACAGTTTTTGTTGATATGGGGAGGGATCACCGGGTCGAGTCTCGGTATTACTGCATCGCAGGCGTTAACAACGGTCTGGGTAAGCTAATTAGAAAACTATTCTGCTGACTCTTGATTCATACTGGCGAAATTTATATTCAAATCAAACCGATTTTTGTCAAAACTATACTTCCATTTAAGACCTCTAAGTTTGGGATTCGGCGTCTTTCTGTGTTCTCTGATTTCGAACATTATCGTCTCATGATCGCTGTATGTAGATTCTTTGCAAGCTCATCACCTCATCTGGAAAAATACATCAGCTGGCGACAGTGCTGTCAATGACTTTACGGAATTTATATAAGTTGTTACATTGTGCAGCTCCTGAATCAGTCTGAAGATGTCAGCGAGTAACATCAGCTCTGATGATGGAACCATAATGACTATTCGAGTTGATCGGATTCAACTACATGGGATGACCTTCGAAGATAGATAGAAAGTGGCGCAATCGACCATGAAAGTCCGCAAGCTCCTGGGTGCAACCCTTTTGAAATGTCCGGTCAATTCCTGTTTGTACTCTTGTTAGCCAGGCTCGGGAACATGATGAGGGGTCTTTTTGCTACCTCAGTTTCCTCCATTTTATAATAACAATAATCGTTGACGCAACAATCCATATTGGATCAGGACCTTGAAGTTTGTTAGAGCACTTCATTCAAGACCATTACGGTACACTGTAGGAGACAATGTGGTCAGCATTGCGCTCGCCCGGGATTATTACCCTGATTTGACTCAGGTACTCATTCACAACTGAATCGACTAGTTTCCGACGTCAAATCACAATACAAATCCCACTGCCACCAGTGAGATTTAAACCGCGACCTTCCGTACGACACCATTGTGCTCTAATCACTCAGCTATCAGTGCTCTAATCACTCCCAATTTAGTAGCAAAAATTCACGTTTTTCGTTTGAGGCTTGAAGGCACTCGGCATCGACTTAATGACGGACCGGACCATTTGGGAGCAACTTAGTTTCTCTCCTGTGGTCTATGGACCCCTATTTTTGGGTCAAATACCCAAGTTATTGAAAAAAATTGACTATTTCTCCGGACTCCCTTAATCCTCAAATAGAAAATTCACTGCGGCTTAATTTAGGTCTGAACGCACGATTTCACTTGAATATTCGCAGTCATGCCATATTTGCGATTATATATAAAAGAAGCGATTACCGCCACTTCCGGAGGTGAGGTATCGCCTTATAAGTTATCCCTGCCCTAGACAAAACCGTCAGTCATTTTTTTTTACATTTACGTGTCCTTGTCTAATGCCTGGGACTGCATATTGAAAAAATACCGCAAAATATTGTGTCAACAAACACGACCTTAAATCGGGAAAATGAAAACAGCTCCATCGCACCTGTAACCGAGCCAAAAAAACTCGTGACTTGAATACCATGATTGACATCCGTAATCGATGTCTCTCCTGCTTCAGGTTCTAATGAGGCGCGGCCAATACCTTGGCATCTTTCGGCCATGATAATTGCAGATGCCCCTGTAAATGCTAGCATTCTGTGCACAGAAACATTCCCATACACAGTAAATTTATCAAACATCTGATGAGCTGCTCCTCAAAAAGTATCAGCAAATCCAGGTGGACATATACATCTTAGATAGATGCATCTCTTTCAACCTAAAAAGGAACTCTAGGGCAGAACTTTGCTATTCTAACCAATAGCTAGCGGCGTTCAAGGCACTTTGGTCTAATCAGGTGAATTCCAAACTGGTATGAGAATAAGATCAATAAGATCTGGATACTCTGGGTTCTAGGCCACATGTGGATAGAAGGCGTTGAGGCAGTAGACGAGCTGACCAAGAATAAAGCAGGGACGCTGCTACACAGACCAGAACTCTTCTGTGGAGTCGAAAATAGGTTCATGGCTACGACGCTTAAAAACAAACATGAACGCCTGAACGGATGCTTATGGGTTATTCGTTTATACACTCAGAGCAGAAGGGAAAATCGTCATGTCTAAAATGATGTAAATACCTGCATTAATCATCATGTCTAGTTAGAAATTGAGTTAAGTGATAGTGGATATCTCCATGGGTGCGCGTGATCCAACGCTGGCATATTTGGAATCAGCCTATACGTCCACATCTCCTTATGAGAATTATCCCAACGTTCCTGCCACACCCTGATTGTGCGCGCTCTTTCTTCTCGTCGTCGATCTTCTGCACGTTCCAATTGTAGAGTGTTCAGATCTCCCCAGCCAAAATATCAATGGGCACCATTCCCACGACTACGAACGTTGCTTCGTCTGACGTTGTTCGGAATGCGCCAGCGACTCTTAACACACTCAGACGATATACTGAAGATAATTTTCCCCTATACGCCTGAACATTAAGGGCTTTTGTCCAAACGGAGGAAAATGGATGAACACACTCTGGCTAGCAGCAGCCTCCTCGGTGGTTTGGGTCCTCCAATATTGGGCATCATGCCAGTTAAAGCAGCTACAACTTTCGTTGCTTTCTCGCCCGCATAGTTCAAGTATTCCTTGAAGGTGAATCGATGATCCAGCGTAACGCCGAGTTATTTGATGAAAGACTTGGACTCTGTCACATGCTGCCCCACACGAGTTTCTTTCAGCTTACGTCTGCTGGCCTGTACAGACTCAGTTTTGTGTTCCGCTAAATCTAATCCATGTGATACCAACGAATCCTTGATCAGCCTAACCGATGTCTCAAAGGCCCAGATAACATCCTCCTGTCCACTATAACAATTGCGATGTCGTCTGCATAGCCGATAAGGGTAGCTTATCGCGGAAGTTTGATCCGCAGAACATGGTCGTACATCACGTTCCAGAGTAGTAGGCCCAGCACTGATGCTTGAGGCACTCCACCGGTTATCAAATATTTAACTGAGCCTACGTCGGTGTCATAGAGGAGCTTTCAATTCACGAAATAATTCCTGATGATTAGCTTAAGATATGAGAGAACAGTCAGCTGGTTTAAGAATCTTATTATATGCTGCCATTGCGATGAAAAGCATTCCTCACGCCGAGGACGATGATGGCACAGTATTTTTTGGTACCACCCTGCCACATTATACCTTCAATTGCTTCCTCTGCCAGATTGACTACTGCGTTGATAGTATCCACCGTTGATCAGCCAGCGTGAAAACAATATTGTTGTGTGGGCATGCTTTCGGTTTCTTCTACAATTGGGAGCAGCCTCTGGTATATAATACGCTCCAGCAACTTTCCTATACTGTCCAGAAAACAAATGGGACGATACGACGATGGCTCTCCAGGTGGTTTACCACTCTTCAGTAACAGCACCAGCATTTGCCTTTTCTACTGAGTCAGCAGCAGGTATTAAAAGTGGAAACGAACCACTCCGGTCTTGTTTTTATCGTCACCTTCAAAACCACGTTCGGTATTCCGTCTGTCTGTCTGTCACACGACCTTTTCTCAGAAAAGGCTACACCGATTGGCACGAAATTTGGTGACAAGGTAGGACCTGTGAACGCCCAGACATGCAGTGAGTAACATCTTTCTATGTTGACATTAAAGGGAGGTGCTCATGTATGCAGAAGGGGGATGTAAGGATAAGCAAGCAAAAACTGTCATGCCTGAAGCTCCGAGCTCTTTACATTTGCTAATAATATTAAACTCCGACTGTGAAGCGTATAAGGTTGACTATTATCAATGCAGTGCTTTCTATCAAATTGCTTATTTAATTGGCTTTCTAAAAAATAGAGGGCAATGGGAATTTTTAACTACGTACACGCTCGCTCCTCACATAGGGAAACACCCTGAAGGGTTAAGCTTCCGGTTTTCCCGACTTATTTAAATTTTTATAGTTGGAAAACCACCAAGCCTTTCCTAACTGGTGTTGTCAATCTTTACAAAATTTCAACTGGTGACACATGCTTTCTATGATAGAGGAATGAATCTGTTGCTCCAGCATCGCCCAAGAAAAGTAAGCAGCTTATCCCTGGATATTAGTTCCCCCTCTTACTACCACGTCCTAGTCCCATCTTCCAAAGCTATAGAAATATGGAAAGCTAGATGTCCATTAGGGTCGGTTCTGGTTAAAGTGGAAGAAGATGGTCTATGCGTGCTTCAAATTCATAGCAGTTGATGGACAACCTAACAACGCTCTCTTTTGATAATCGACACTCGTTTTGAAGCAAGTGAAATACTACTCCTTTTTGTTGTTTGTGATGTGAACCATAGCGATTACGAGCCTCCCACAAAAGGTCAACCACAAATAGCTGGAGCAAAAAAGACACTTCGAAAAAATCCGCCTATGATACCAGACAAAACCTCCGAGAACCTAATACCAATCAATTTGGTTGGTAGTCAGAGCAGCCCCCAAAAAAGGCAGATCAGTAGCAACAGTTGCTCGGTAACATGACATCATTACCTACCATGCATGAATGAATGAAAATGAGGTCAATATCTAAAATATTTCTCCACTGGCTCTCTTATTTCCTCCAATTTTATCACCGAATCAGCGCGTAAATAACCTCAGCGTAGGATTCATACCCTTAACCCACATAATATCATATTCTCTCACTAAAAACTTATCTCATAGTTACCACTTTTGTGTCCTGCTTGGGATGGACTCATCCCAGAAGTATTAACCATGATTCCAGCACGTTGTCAAAAGTAACATCAAGGACTGGAGTGGGAAGGCTCTAAACATAATTTTCCGCAAGGAAAGCCATTTTGCTGTGTTTAAACACCTTTATAAAAACATTGTGCAAACGACGTAGTTCGCATCTGATATATATACTTTACATGACGTCCTTTTGTTGTGACTACAGCAATGAAGGATTCATGCGGATGTGGGTATGCAAATGACATTATACACTGTGACTGGAGACGGAAAAGTATAGTTTGCACTAGGATACCATTCCTACATACAGAAAACACGAAGCTGTTGCGGAGTGAGCTCGTAGGATGTTAATAAAAGTTCCTGTGGGTGCCTGTTGAGCTTAGCCGGGAATCCTGTCTGGATAATAAATTTCTGATGTTCATTGGCCTTGAAGTAATTTAATGAGTTCGACACATGTATATATAATCGAAATTGTGAAGGTTCAGGGATGAAAACATTTTCAAGCACTTTAGGCGTGTTATATGCTCATGATCATTACCACTCGGGTAGTTTGAGTAAGTCCATTTGATGAGAACAGAGTGCGAAAATGGAATAGTTGAATCACTTAGGATTTGGAGGCTCTGCCCCGATAAACTCGCGTGTAAGCATTTGAATTTAATGACATTCGAAGCTCTTAGTCGCTACTAGAGATCTCCTTCAGTTACGGAAAATATACCAGAAAAATATTATTTCCAGCTTCTGCTTTTTCTCGGTACAGAGGATAATCTGACCGAATTTTTCACTGGAAAATTCGAAGTCGTCGAAAGAAATTTCAAATACATAAGTATGTCTGAATGCCTGGTGGCCAAGGATAGACTGATTTGAGTTTGTATACGTTAATCGATAGAGACACTCCCCTACTTTATTTCCTTCAATTCTTGGCTGAATTTCAAGGCTGTTTCGAGCTCTAAGATTCCACGAATAAATAATCAATAAGGCGTGTGCCGCTTACGTTTGGATAGAGATAGACGAAAATATCTGAAAATGGGTGATATCAAGTATTTCGATAAATATTTAGCCATTTATTGTAAAAATAAAATAACAGCGATGTATTTTGTTGAGTCAGAGTATGATGGTTAGTAGTGACTCTTAGCTGAAAACCGACAAAAAAAAAAAAGAACTGAATTATGGGTTGATTCTCTTTCCATTCAGGTCCATTCATTAAATACGAATTCTTATTATTTTTGAATGCTAGCGCTATAATGAATACCGCAAACTATTGATCTCAAAAGGAGCTTTTAAAATCCTTTTTTTTCCTCCTACACAGAGGAGTGATCATGTTAAAAAAATCAGATCTACAACAGGTGCATGTGTGTTCGCCTTCACTAAAAACTGACTTTACTCTTCGGTATGGATTGGCCTTTAGGCTCTTCTGTTTCTGGTTCTTTCCACTTTCTTCTTCGTTGCCTCCTTCAGCAGCTTGTTTTCTATCTTTACAATTGCGAAAGCAAGTTCTCCTTCGACTTCCATATCTACTCTTTGAATTTATGCTCACACTTCTTTCGCTGATCTCGTCACATTCCTGCGTTCTTCACACTACTCCTTCCTCACCCGAGAATGTAGACTGGAATCATGCCCACCACTACCAGCATTGCCTCTAATGGTGTTACAGACCCTCAGAACCAGCAGACGGTAAATTGAACTCACCTGCTTCCGTCTCTATGAGTTTGTAAGCGTCTGCTGCCACACAGGCGGTACCCATGTTAGAATAGATCGTACCTCTTCAGCTTTGAGCAACCTCTCCTTTTGATAAATATATACTGGATGGCTCTTAAGCTTACCGTCAGTCATCATCATCATGGCTTAAAAATTTCCACTTTGACTTTGACTTCCGTTTCCTCATCAGCTGTAAATACTACATCTTTTACTTGTTTCGTTGTAATAATTACGGCCGGGTCATCCATAAAAGCCGATAATCTTTGCCTCTCCTACACAAGGAACATAAGCATTCCACTATCTACAAAATTCCTACACGAGAGGGCCCAATACGGAACCTTGTGGTACTGCGGAGGGAGATTCATCAAAATTACCGATAGGATATTGAATACGGTAGAGCACGTCATCATCCCACGTATCGAGCGTATTCTCCAGTACATTGTTGACGAATTGGGACGTGAGGAGTTCTATCGTCTCTGGCGTTCACTTTGTTCACGGACTATAAGACTTACGACAAAAACCCGACAAAGCGCCCCCTTCCCAGCTTCAGCACTTAATCATTAGCCAGTTTTCTTGAGACATTCAAAGTGTGTCCGATAAAAACAATTTAGTAACTGATGCTCTGTCCTAGATCTTAGATATCAACATCCCAACCACAATTGATTTTTTGGCTGCGACGCAGAGTCCTTTCCGAGGGGTAACGGTCGATCAAATTAGCCCAGTATCCAATAACGCAGCAAATGCCCTTTCATTCCGGCTTTTGTTGGAACCGTTTAATGTATTTGCAGCATTCAGCATCGACACGGTACAGCGCCTGCCAAAAATTCTTAGCGGCCTCGTTTGATAGGTGCGCTCAAAACCTATACTGGCGTTCCGGTCAAGTTCCATAATATTCCCCATTGTATCTCACAAGCAGATGACAGCATAGACAAAAATATACTGAGTCTCTAAGTAGCTATTTGAGTTTGGGCAATAACACCGCTTTCTACTTATTTCATTACGCAGGGATTATAGGAAATATTTTAGGCCCGCATTGAAGCAATAGTATCCAATCCTCTCAGATATAATATTGTTCCTCCTCAGTAATTGGGGTGTTGCCCTCCCATTAGAATGACTTTGGATTCCGTGACCTTTCTTTTTGTGGTGAAGAAGCAAAGTGGGAACAATTTCTTTAAGAATGTGCGAGCATGTGGGGTGATCTTTCTCCATGCACCCTTTCCATTACTACCGCTACGGTGGACTCCAACTCAAGAGTTCACAACGGCGCCCTTATAAGCGTCTTGTAAAGTTCTTTTGCCCTCAAGGTTGTAACTCACACCGTTGCAATTTAATTGTTCCACCAGTAGTTGAGTTGTCTGGGATCCTTTTGAACATCGCCCGCTTCCGTGGTCCATTAGGTAATCTTTTATATATCTTCAGCCCATCCGGCAGTGGTAGCAATGAGAGCTCGATTACCCCTTAATCTGCATGGTGATTACTGTCAACATACTAAACAATGCTCCTGGATGACATGGGACTTACGTGCGTCAGATCTACTGTAAAGCTCAGGTGTTATCTTCTCAAAGTGTACCACCGTTCGTCCATTATTATTCGACTCAAATTCTCAACGCAAGTCCTGCAAGGCTTGGTCTCCGCGCGCTTATAATTTATTTTTCTTTTCCTTCATCCTTTGTCTCGTTCAGAAGCTGGGCCGGCTCGTCTTGATCGGTTTCGAGGCTTTGAAGTCACCACCAAGCGTATCAAGCCAGCATTGCTTCGGCCAGTCTTTTGGTCGTTTCCCTTTGACTTCGATGTTCAGACCAAAGCTTAACATGTGAATTCTCGTTAGTGGGAATTATGTGATCATGCCATCGAAGACGTCTCCCCCATGATAATTTCAGACATTTTCGTCTCCATTACTGCAAGACGCCGTTCATTGTCTTTATAGTCGGCCAATTTCAGAACCGTCTTGAAACGTTCGTTGATTCGTCGATCATAAAGAACGCCAGTTGTGGAACGCCTTCGTGCTTCCTTGATGAAACTCACAGTCATACTTCGGACTTTACTTTTCGGATCGTGGTAAAGCCACCCTGCCCAGGAGTTTCTCTAATACTAGGTTTTGCCGCAGAGCGTACCAGAGAAGTTTCTGTGACATATGGCCAAATGTCTTCTCCAGATCCAGAAATGCAATATAGAGAGGGCGTTGGCCGCGCAGCGTATATTGGTTCACGTTTATTTGAACGATGCCGCAAAAACGGTTGCGTGGGACAGCAACCGGTTCAGACGATGGTTTGACCATTGCTATACCGTCTTTCTTTTTCCATACCAGAACAGTCGTGCTTTGTAGCTAGTCAGATGGTGTTGACTGACTACCCTGCTCGATTACCTTATTGAGGAATCCACTCAGCTCTCCGTTTTTCAAAGCTTAGTTGCGATATCATCAAGTCGTGGTGTTTTCCCCGATTTCGTTCTTTTGATTGCTTCCTCGACTTCTGACTGTGGAAGTGGAAGATAGAAAAATTCTTCTGCTGAAAACTGCTCAAAGTATTCCCGCCATCTATCCCTCGTGGCTCATCGATCGGTAAGCAGAGTACCATTCCTGTCATTAACGGCCAATATCCTGTGTCCGTGGATACTGGCTTTTGATAAAATATATACAGATAGATCTCTCTTGCCGTACCGAGTTTGCAGTTTGTCATAAACATCTTTGTAATGGATTGCTTGGTAGCAGCGGTCACTTACTTGGTCTCTGGTTCACATTCTTGTAAATTTACCGACGAAAAACTTATGATATTGGCGCCTCTTTCAACAAACCTTCATTTGGACATCTTTATTCCAAACCTTTAGCCGACTTAGTATGTAACCCCGGGGGTTGCATAAATCGCTTTGTGCATCGTGCAGACGGAAGTGAGCTCACCTTTTTCCTTTTCTCACAAAAGCGTCACCATTAAAGCGGGCCAGTGGATTCCTCCGGTTGTTTTTTCGGTGATTCTGAAAACATTGCAAACCAAGCTCAGCTGATTTCATCTTTGCGAGTCTGCAAGCACCTGCGGATACATAGGCGATGCATGTAGTAGAATGTACGCGTTACTCCAGCTATGACCAATCTACAACTGTGTTTCGGCGCTCTAACATTCTTGCAAGAGCCGTGGTGGTACCGACTGCCTTCTTGTTGCTTCGCTGTAACAACCACGGCCTTTGCTTCCAACAAAGAGATTGGGCGATATAATGCCGGGTCTACAGGTGATTTATTGAGCTGGGGGGGCCGTACCAACATTCGTTTCATCTATTAGGGAATATTCCTTTTCTTAGACACGTTTCGAAAATGTTTTGTGAATATGGCGGGCCTAGTTTTCACCCCTTTATTGGGAATATCATATAAATCTGTCGCCTGATTGTCTACGATCCTTTTAGATATTTTCCGCAGTTGCGCATCGGTGAGTGGATATATACCGCTTTCTTTTGATTAGATCAGACCAGTTTGACAAAAAATTCTCTTAGGATACGAAGGCAAGCTCTTTAGTGACTCTTGATCATCCTGTAATCCATCCTTGCTTAGCTGTTTGAAGCAGTGTATTTTGTAGAATTCCTCCCGATCGACATTACCACGTTTCTCTTTGAATCTCTGGTAAAGTCTCCTTACTCGAAAGCATGCAATGCGAAGCATTACAATTAAGTTGTTTCACCCGTTGTGCGGTTGTCTACTGAGGACCAGCCACCTTCTCAACATGGTAACATCACATTGGGTCACCGAGATTAGGTTCACTTTTTTCATTGTCGTGTAGTTAAAGGATATAGTAATCTTGAGCCTCGCGGAAAACATGTCCCCTTAAAAACTTTCGCCGTTCATCCTAGCAGCCACGCACTATGTCATGATAGCTTTTCAGTTTCCTTAGAGCTCAATCTCCATGCAGATGGTTTGGAGGTCGCTGTGTGTTTACTTCTGACTAGCGTAATGGTGACGTATGTAAGGACCACTATGAACCAGACCTCTTCCTATTTGCGGTCCCAACATTCGCTCCGAGAAGAAGACGTTCCCTGTCATTCATTGTCCAGCTGCCACACGGAAGAGCCTACGTGCTAAAGCTTACTAATTATTCGCGTTCAACAGGACGATTCAATTCTGCTAAAATTCGACATATTTGTTGCTAGATAAAGCATATCAGCTGTGTATGTGGGATCCTTTCACCCTCGTCCTTATGAAAGGCCTACTCTTCGCAATCCCAATTCTACTCTGCTCAATCTATTTGGTCTCTATCTCAAACATCATCACCATGATTCCGATATGTTGTGCTAAATCCAGCCACGTTGATGTCAAGTAAGTCATGTGCCGCTCCGCAGTGGTTACGATTGATATGTATCAACCTCATTGCAATTTGCGTTGAGGACTGTCCTGGACTGCTATCTGTTGCTGCCTACAACGTACCATTCTCCTTCTCCTTACACAGTATGCAATTGGGTAAGCTTCTCAAATGCAAATTATATGGGTCTGCACCTCACATTATCCCTGGTGCCTGTCTTCGTTATATGAACGAAGGCAAGATGTCGTACCCCGACACATAGTCCAGCCTATTTATACTACCCCCGCCGCCAATGGGTTGAATGGTGCCTTTACTTGGAGGTTGATAAGGTCTCTGATAAGGTCGAACTCGTTCCCGAGACTTCATAAACCATCCTTTATGGGGCCGTCTGATACGGCTAACATTTTCCCCAATTCGAAAATTTCTAAATCCGCTTTCACTTTTATTACAACATCGGACTATAGCCCTTCACCTTGTTTGAAGATAGTAACCTGCGATCGTACCGTACTCTTCTTTTCCTTCACCTCGCTTGGGTATGGCGGTTACCTCTGGTCGTATATAGGAGGATATATTTTCCTACGTACCATCTTTCTTCATCCTCCTTATTTGGTCCACTTTTCCCAGGCACTGCAGCTATGGGCGTTACACCAGCAATTTCAATCGCTCTTCGCACCTGTTCCACTTTCTTGAGAGTTGACTGTTTTATTGATTCGTCCAACTGTTGACTCACTGCTTGCTCGGCTTCTCCTGCTCCATATTTTGAATGGGTGTCATTTGTTTGTGTCGTTGGCCAGCAAACATTTTGGTCACTCCCGAAAACCACCTCCTCCATGTTTGGTGTTATTTCCGGATATCCCTTCCACATCCAATTTTTATCTACGCGTGGGTAGTCTATATTTTTCAAAAATTGGGCACCTTGGAGGTGCGTTGACCATAAAGAAAACGTGTCTTCTCAATTGGTCCGGAGGGTCATCAAGTGCCTGCGGATTCAAAAAACGAAAATGACATCTTTCTTTCTTGTCACGGGGCTAGCTTTCATTTTCTAAGGTTCCCACCCCTTGTCGCCAAAAAAATCTCTTGGATATGTTAATTTTCGTTTGATGTTTCTAGATTTTTATAGGATGCCTCCCTATTGGTTCTTGAAATTCCACTTGCACATTGCTTTTATTTCGGGGAATTTAAAAGCCAAAAACTCTGTTATTCAATTTCGATGCAATGGGGCCATGTGGAATCGCATTTAAAAATATTTTATCCGTTCGTTTCAGTACGATTTGTTTGCCTACGCTAATTGGCATTAGTACAACTCTCTAATGAGGTCATCCTCATTTGTCGATGGGTTCTGGCTTCCTTTCTCTTTGGATTTGATCTGGTAAAGATGAGGAAGTCATAAGTCGCTTAAATGAATGCCGCCTGCCCGCTTTGAATACGCTCATAATACCACCCACAACTCCCGCTGCAAATGTTAACTGACGTATCAAGTTGCTGGAGAGGTTTGAGAACTGAATTTAAGGAAATGTTTAAACCATTTTTTTTTGTTTAATGTCAACAAATCGTTGTGATTCAATCCACCCCTACCGCAAATCCTTTCCCTTAACTCGTAACATGACCGACGGCTGACCCAAAGACTACGGTTACAGATTTTTTGTGTGTTTGGATTACTCAGTTTTATCGTATCTATTCTAGTCTTCCTTACCTTATGATTTACGCAATTTACTGTGCCACCTTGATTCGTTTCTGTTCATTTCTCTACACTCCTCCATATGCAAATACCTTCCGATTCCGACTATTTTTTTTTGCTTACCTGAGTAGAATAGTAACAAAAAACCATCATCTGATCTTTTCTTCCATTTTACGCTTCTAATCGATTCTGAATACCAAATGCGTGTTCTAATAGGAATTTTAAATTTATAAATAAATCTACTCACATATGCCGTATCCGTTCTTGGAAAATATAGTGCAGAAGAACAAAATCAACAACGACCGATAATAATCAGAACAACAACAAAAATTCCGAATGTGCAGATAAGCTTTGGCTGATATAAACTTTATCTTGCAACATAAAAAAAGTCAGTTTTCAGGTTACTATTGGTAGATTTGTTTAGAACACTTCGAGGGTAGGAAAGGTGCCAAGTGCCATCTGTCTGTATCTCGCGAATCCAGATAATATGCGTGCTATCTTAATGGGAATGTAGCTTGGTTGGAATATGGTCGCTAAATTGCTTTAAATAATTTATCAATGTCTGTGAAAATAAATAGCGCAGCAATTTGAAAGTTGGTGGAGCCACCTTATGGATTGGTGATAAGAGGTTCGGAACGGATAAAAAAAGATAACGTAGAGATAAACCTGATTCATGATGACCATGAAATAATTCTGCGCATTTTATTTTGAAAATTGTTGGGATATCAGAAATATTTACACTTTGGGGAGTAAGCGCAGTCTGTTCTCTCTTCAAATAGCAAATATAACAAGTCATGTAGTTGATGACTTTGACTTCTCAGATATTCTTTAGATCTTAATTTAGTTCCTTATCTTATTAAAATCGGTTTACTGTCTGCCTGCCTGTCTTTTTTCCTGTTTTTTTTTTGAGGAGGTGGAAATCTTCAAAAGACACTGGTCTGGACACACCAGCGTGTGGGATTTTTACCCACTAAAACCACCCCCGACTCCCTCCCTGCCCCGCGGAACCACCATAAGGTATTACATCACGGGGCGGAGTCAGCTCACTCTAGCTTTGTCACCTTTCTTCCACACGCGGCGCACGTGACCGCGCTTTTCTCCTTTCCTCTGCCTTTCGCAATTTATCTTGAATAGATGCGATCATGGAGTTGACCGCATCCCAATTCTCTTGATTTGCTAGCATTTTCCTCTCTCCTCTAGATTCCTCCTTTCTTTCACAAATCTCGGGCAGTAGAAGAATACATGATCTGGGTCTTCTGGGACTCCATCGCAACTTGGGCAGTCGGGTGAGGTCTCCAATTTAAACCTGTGAAGGTATTGGAGATATCCTCCATGTCCCGTGAGAAACTGAGTGAGATTATAATTAATCTCACCGTGTCGTCTCTCCAACCACTCCTTGATGGCAGGAATGAGCCTGTGAGTCCACCGACCCTTTCCCGAGCGTTCCCACCGCACTTGCCATCTATTTATGGATCTCTCCCTCTCAGCGTTCTTCGTCTGCAATAAGGGAAAGGTTGGCTTCGCATTGTATATATTCGCCATCTCAGCTGCCAAGATGTCAATCAGCATCATTCCAGAGATGACGAATGCTGCATCATCTGAGACAGTCCTGAAGGCAGAGCATACCCTCAAGGCTGTCCTCCTGTATACTGCAGTCAGTTTGTTAGTGTTAACTGACATCTGCAGTGCCTCCCTCCAAACTGGGGTCGCGTAGAGCATGATTGAGGTCACCACCCTGGCTATAAGCAACCTAGAGGTATGCCGTGGCCCTCCCACATTCGGCAACATCCTCGCCGGGGCCATACTAGCAGTGCACGATCTATCGCAAACATACTGCACGTGTTGCTTATAACTGAGCTTCCTGTCTATCACCACCCGCAAGTATTTGATGGTCGGCTTGGAAGTGATGATATGATTCCTGATTCATATACAGGCATAGTTTCTCTTCCGGCGCTTCGTGATGAGGACCGCTTCTGTTTTTTCCTCCGCCAGTGTCAGACCTGAGCTCTTTAGCCAACTTTTAACAGCACTGATTGCTTCGCTTGAGTATAACTCAGCATCTTCGAGATGCTTTGCGACAACAACCAGTGCAATGTCGTCAGCGTGACCCACCACTGTGGCTTCCTCCGGAAGGGGAAGATTAAGTACATCGTTGTACATGATGTTCCACAGTAGTGAGCCCAATACGGAGCCCTGCGGGACACCCGCGGAAACAACGTACTCCTGCGATCCGTCATCAGTGTCGTACCAGAACCTCCTTTCAGTTAAATAACTATCGACAATTGCGGCGAGATAGGCGGGACTGTCTGTCTGTCTTTTTTTTTTTATAGTCATCTGGGGTATCAAATTAAAGGTCTCGATTAGTACTTTTCAAAGCCGATCTTAGTTTTGACATTCGTTGGAAGGGTGGGGAGCGCGGGGGGTTGAAAGTGATCACTTCTTTAAGGGGGCCATTCTCAGGAACCACCAAACCGAAAAATCTGAAAAAAATCAGGAGGCTGCCACTATATGGTGCCTGGGCTTCGAAATACCTTCCATGCCGATATCTGTTTAAATAAAGTTAATAGTATATTACTACAATTTTTTGTAATTGGTTAGAAACCCCCCTTAAAAAATTTTTGCAGTGATATAGGCTATAATATAGACCATGATATTACCAAGTTTGGTGGAAATTGCACTATTACTAACAAAGTTATAATACCTCAAATTTGTTGTTTCTTTGAAAATTGAAGACTATGAATGTCAATATCACCCGAAAGTGGATACTCTCACACAATATATGGATATATTACGTGCTACGTACTAAGAAATACACAAAACCTTTCGTACCTGAAGCGTCCAGCTTCCGGTTTCCCGACTTGTTTCTTAATTCAGAATGAAACTCTATGCATCTTTTTATTTAACACATACGTAAGTCATATTCATCAGCCCACTTGAGGACGACCCCGTGGGTCGGCGGAGACGACCAATAGGAGTTGCTATCCCAAAAACCTAAAAATTTGGCGAAATTGATTGTGAAGGTCCGTGACACGTGCTTGCTTGCCTCTTTGTTAGCCAGGTTCAGGAAGGTCCCTCACGTGTCATTTAACAAATTTTCACGTGTCCTTATACTAAGGAAAGTAAACATACGAGCTAAATCTGTTTCATGGAGCCGTAAAGCTCCGGACCAGAGTGCCGCGATCTAGGGGGAGATCCACGACGGTTTACATCCTCAATCGATGCTTCCCCTGCCTCAAAAGTCAAGAGGTTTTTGGGATTCCCGTCCTGCCTTCTTTTCTTTAGAAAATTGATCTTTCTACCGCCTCTTTCTTTCTTCCTTTCATCCATAGCATCTTTCAAGATACCCTTTTCCATTCACTGCTTGATTATTGTAAATGATAATGTACGATTGATAGTCAGCACCTGACCATTACAATGACATACTCTTGACAACGAATTCGAATAGAGTCAAATGGTTTCCATTATAACTCTACACAACAGTCGGGGACTGGGGTGCCAAAGGTCAGCCTGTGAAATCTCCAACGGTTCTTAGCTATGTGCTTCAACTGTTTAGAGTACTTACAATTTCTGCTACCTTTATTTTCTTGACAAAGTAGCAACGAACACCACATTTATCTTCCTGGGGTGTTATAATCTACAAGAGGCGTATCCTTCTGTAGCTATATATGGCTTATAAACTGTCGTTTTTGTGTCTATGGTACTCTGTCAAAATTTTTTCATTCAAAAGAATGCCGGACACTGACACGCACGAAAACGAGGAGAGAAATTTCATGCTTACTACTTGTTATAAAATACCAGTAGAGCACTTTATCTGTAACTAGGAAGGCCCTGATATTCCTATTCCTGTCGGACTCGTTCAAATGTACCTTTTAACCACGTCATTTATTTTCCCCTTGTTTTTACAAAAGTAAACCATTAGCTGCCATCTGCCAACTACCTTAATGCTATTATGGAGCTAATAGGAAGAAGGAGGAAGCTCTTAACTGATAACCGTTGCTCTTGCATGGTCAGACTGTAAGAAGATTGATTTGGACCAACTACATTGGTTCAAAATGACACCTTCTCAGAGATAGATTAGCGAACCGAGGTTCGTTATTGGGGCAGAAAACAAGTTGGTTTTGACCCTGTAATCAGAGGGTCATATCCGCCTCATGTAGTAGTTTCACAACATTTTTATATCGTTTAAATAAGGCAGATGAAGTTTATCCTTCACTATGCTTTTCTAATTCCTTTAAAGTTCCTTTAAAATTCTACTCTACCCGACACTTGTTAATTCACACTGTTTAATATTCACGGGGTAATATCAATAAATTTCCCTGAAATGTCTAGATAATTAAAAAACAATTGAGACAAAGGCCTATATTTCGTACATTCTACTACTATTATGTGAACAGTAAAGTTCGTGGGCTTTTGCATCCTATGAATTGTGTGCAGCCCTCTAAAGGCCGGCCAACTCAGTAGTCATCTTATTTCAGGACAGAGTTAATGCCTCCTCTGACAAAAACTGAAATAGCAACCTTCATAGATGCTTGTGCGTGTGTAATGCTATTGTTAGAACTCATCCTATCTAAACTACAAACCAGATAATAGATGCCATCCGTGTTAGCTGCTTTAAAGTGCTCAGAGGACATCATAACAGCTCTCAGTATTCCAATTCCCTTTGCAGCACTTTTATGTTAAAAGATTTGCAAAAACCGCTAATTCTTTCCCTCCCACTTCCTCCGCCTTTCATTTTTGACCAGTTCCTCTGCTCTGTCAAAGCATGATCGGTATGCAAATCGCCATCCAGCGTTGTTTCGGCCGACGTTTTGGTCGTTTCCCATCTATGTTCGGACTAATTTTGGCAAGTGAATTCTCGTTAGCGCAAATAACGCGACCATACCATCGAAAAACCCACTCGCGTAATTTTTCCACGATCGGTGCAACTCCATATCGATCGCGGATAGCCTCATTTGGAATGCAACATCTTGATCTCCATTATCCCGACACGCCATTCATTGTTTTTTTATAGTCGGCCAACTCTCAGAACCATAAGAACACAGGTTCGGCTAATGAATTACTATTATGTAAAGTGGTGGGGGTTTGCATCCTATAAATTGTGTGTAGCCCTTTAAAGAACGGTTTACTCGGCACAGTCATCTTCTTCCAGGACAAAGCTGAAAAAAAAACGAGATAACAGCCTATGAAGATTATGCACCTTACAATATAACCGTCAGAATCCAAACTATCTAAATTCCAAACCATATCTAAAGCACATCGGGACCCCTAACAGTGTTCTAGCAATTGGCTGTCTATCTGTCTGAACTTCTTTGGGTGTGAACAGTCATCATTCCCAAGCTTAACATTCTGCCAAAGCCAGCCACGCTAGAAAAATATTTTCTTTGCAGTCGTTCTAGATGCTCTATACCCTCCTTTAGCATCGCTGGATAGATGCCATCCATGCCAAGTACTTTGAAGTGGTCGAAGGACAGCATAGCTGCTATCGCTTTTTCATTGACAATTACCGCTCTCTTTGGAACACATTTCAAAGCGTTTGCAGTTTGCTGTCACCTGGAAGTTTCTCTTTCGCCTCCCAGTTCCTCACAGTATGTTCTAAAAGAGTCCTACCTCCAGCACATAAAGAGGCTTATATATTCACGCTGTAAGTTCCGGAAGTTTAACCAGCCTTCATGTTTATTGTTTTTACAAGTACAATTCAGAAGTTGCCTGGGTAATTCTCTGAGCTTTAGCAGTTTCCAGTTTCACCAGGGACTCATTTTACCGCATTTTCTTCAAGTGTAAGTATGTTAAGTTTCCAATTAATCTTCTTCTATCTCCAAAAGTTCTCAATCTCCTAAGGAGCTGCACTTTATTCCCAAGAAGTTCATTAGTTGAATGAATGCATGTGCAATCCGCTTTCCTAGTATTCCTTCTTTGTATTACAGGCTGTTCACTTGGAATAGTTACATTGAGTTCTAAATATCGGTGGGCTGACAGTGAGATTCCGTCTAATAGCCGCCAATCAACGCTAACATCTTTAAAGCACATATTATTGAGTCAATTGGTTCACTTCTTTTCGGTCCCATGATCCTAGGGACTCACCCTACCGTCTCAATATGGTTGCCTCTAACAGTTTTGACATCTGAACACAGGCTCTCGGTCTTATAGATCTTATTCCGCTTGACTAATCCAATGCCACAGATTTTGTTAAATGGAAACCATTACTCTTACACCAGAAATATATAAGGGCTTTCCTGCAGCTTTGCCAGTCTCGCTGCCAGCAGGAGGCTTCGGCTTAGATAAGATTGACTCGGTAGTCCCTTCGCCAGTGCGAGCCCCATAGGGGGTTCCGCCACTGTATATTTTATCTTTCGCGCAGTACTATTGTGGAGAAGCGCATCAAAGATACTGCAATTTGACATATTTTGTATGAGTCGTCGAGGACCATTGTTCTTCGCTCACAAAATAAAGATGATGTTCTACTAATTAAATTTCAGTCTTTCCAGAAAAAAGTAGAACATCATATGGTGACTGTTCCTGAGCACTTCAGACCCTTTTGGTGCAGCTCGAACACGAAGCTACAAACGTGGTGGGTCCACGTTTGTAGATTTGTCCTTTCTGGCATTCATGAACTTTACCCACCAATCGATCCCCTGCTTTCCTTGAAGGGTCAGGTCGTGCACAGCTCGGTACTCACAGTAATGAACTTGGGCTGACCGCCAGAACTTAAAGCTGGGGTTACCTGCTGAAGCTACTTTAAGGCAGCCTCATCAATCAACTCCTCATGAAAACCTTGATTATTGAATCCTTTTTTCCACAAGCACTTCTGGAGTTTAGTAAATTGCCCCGTTGACATTTTACCATCCTTGGAGGAAACCCCAACGGCAGTGGTCAGAAATGAAATTGCAGCTGACACATACGTCCTCTTCTTTCCCCCCTCTTTATAATTTTTCTATGATAGGGACCAGCTTCGTTGACATTTCTCTCGCTGATTTGATCACCTCCTGGCACATAGTCACCGCGGGAAGCGTGGATTAATTCCTAGTGCGTAACACAATAAAGCATCGCGCACCACAAATTCGTAGATAGATAGATAGCTTTATTAGTGAAAATCAATTCATGTTCAGATACAATCAATATTTAAGTGGTACAGACTAGGTCTTTTCAGCTATGGTAAGTTGTACAGTATAAACAATCTTAATAAGTGCAATCGCTTCAATTCTCAAAATTCCCTAGGAAAATTTAAAAAAACCTAGCTTGACACCACAAATTTTTGATCTTACGCTTCTTGTGCACCTTATCGCTGGGGGAAGGGTCTTCTGTGTCCAGTGTTACAAGTTTCTTTCCATCTTCTGCGAAAGACTCCTCTTCCCTGCAGTCAATTTCTCTGAATAGTACCACATCTGGTAGTGCAGCCATGGTCGTATCCTCATTCTTAAGCAGCTTTTTCTTTTGCAGTACGTTCTTCTGCTGTCCGCAGATAGCCTTCCTAAAAGTGATTTCTCTAAAAAATACGTACTTCGAACCAATGGGTAACCGCACCATCATTCTCCAGCAGGGGAGAAATTTGATCGCCATGATAAGAAGTAAGGAAGGAAGAGCAGTTGAGGGAGCTATAGTGGATGTATTTATTAGAAACAGGACAATTCAGGATACACATGGAAAATATGAATCAAATTGCTCGCAGGATTGTTTAAGCCACACTAAAAAGTATCATATTGGGAATGCTCACGGTTACAAGCTAAACTACCTTTTGGAGATAGGGACCTAAGGATATCTGCGGACACGTTCTGCAGATTCTATGGCGGTGGAGATGAATCCTCCATTCATATTCTCGTGCAATGCCCGGCACTGATGCAAAATAGATTTGATTATTTCACTAGAAGAATATTTAACACCAGTCAGAAGACTAAAACACTTAGAAATGCTAAACATCTTAAGATTTTGGTTAGTTATAAGATAGATTGGCTGCCGGAGCAGAGGGATTTGTATCATGACTGGATGTCGGATTTCAGTCGACTCAGCTCTGAATGAAGTCAAATTAGGGTAATAACCATGCGTGAACGCAATTCTGACTACATTACCTTATATAGGGTACTTTACGGTCTTGAATGAAGTTCTTGAACACACTTGAACGCCCAGATGCAGTTGGATTACTGCGCCATCGATTATTATTATAGGATTGATCGACACACTGTATTTAAGGTAGATAGGTACATCAAAGGGGCATTATAATTCTTTAGAAAGCGACGCCACTTCTCTTGATACTATTAACTATGCTTGGCATAATTAAAAGTTTGTCGATTACGCACAAAATCGAAATCATCTTTTGACATCAAAGCCAGCTACAAGAAGATTCGAAACAGTCGGTATCGGTACTCCATCGCCGCCTCGACCAACTCCATACATTCATTACCAAGTAATAACATTACGAATCAATTACTTAAAGCCAAGAATATGCATCCTCATAATAATAATCATTCTCTAATCCAAAGCCAGTCAAAAGAGTAGCCCATGATAACTACAAAAACTACTCGACACCGGCATAGGCTCGGCATTCGACAATTGCCGCCGTCACTTCAGGTACGATGACTTTTTGTAATGTGATATTACATTGCAAAGCATTACCTATCCCAGAAGTAATATCGTGATGACTTTGATATTGCAGTGATGCTAGGTAATGTGCTATAAGGTGATGATCGTGCTCGGTGATGGTAATGTGACATTACATTTTAAAGTGATATCACTTTTGTGAAATTGCAAACATCACTTGAATTAGAAGGTCTAAGGTTGCTGAAAACGTATATAGTTTGGTGATTTTAAGCCTGACTAACACTTATTTCCAAGAACTCCAAAACTCCCACCTCAGCACGGTATACGCCAACTTTAGACGAGGCTAACAAATTCATTCTTTTTAATTTTTGTTTCGTTATTGACATCAAATGGAAGAAGTTGAAAGTAAAATATAATTCCGTACTGAAAAGTATAATCATTCATGAGCTGCGAAAAGACTATGCTTCTTTTTGAGCAATTTTTTTAAATTGATCCCAGGCCGTATTAAATTTACAACGGAAAATTCCATACTTCTGAGTTAAACCTGAGAAGAGGTGAACCCATGGGGATGAAAAGAAAGCAATCGTTACCTCTAACGCACGCACCCCGGGATAGGAAGCTAGTTCATTGAATTTGTTAGCATCTACAATTGGGAAAGATGTTGGCCTTCTAAAAATATCTTTATCCATTTGTCCTTTTATCAGAACAGCGCCACGAAACCTAACAAAGGAATAGACACGCTACGTTGGCTATTAAAGTTTATTTTTAAAACATTTTGTTACTGCTCAAAGGTTGCCATGAATTTAGCTTAATGAGGAAGTAGGGAAGTAGGTACTTCGGAAACTGGGAGTTGCCTCTCCCCTAAAACTGAAGGAATGAATGATCATCTGACAACCAACTTTTTTGTATCATCTTACCCAGCTGCTATTGGGTTTCATAATTTCTTGATTTCTAACAGAAAATGCAAAATAACGACCAAGTGAACATCAAAGTCGGCAAATATGTTCAACGTTACAATACCGTTTGTACCCATCTACTTTTCTGCAGCCTATTCACAGATCGGATTACATACGAAACGCGTTAGTTGTGTAATTCCGTTTGTGGAAGCACACAGAAAGTCAGCCTTCACAATATTGCATTCTCTGTTATCTTAGGGCCAGGCCATTCCTGGCACATTTCAGGTTTACCAAATAATGTCAGCGACCCCATTTTTGTGTTGTCTCACCAAATATGTGCCTGGGTACAAAAGCTAATAGTATCCGTCGACGCTCGTACGTCGCCAGAATATCTGAATACATGAAATTGGCTTAATACGATGGATGCCAGAGGTGATCAACCTGTTTTCGTTCCCTCTAGTCGCACGCCATCATACCAACCCGGACTGACATTTCTTCTATCCAAAATGTTTTGCGGGATGAAAAATGAAAGTTTGCCCAATGTGCTACGAATTATTTTGCAAGCTTTAGATTCATGGAGCCATTTGGTAACGTGGTTACTTTCAGCTCTCCTGTCCTTGTCTATATTTTTCGGTGTAGTCCTTTTTGCCGGGAGACGTATCCTACACGTGCGATTCTTGGAATATTTTGCTCGGTTTATTAGCATTTCATGAGGTGGGCCAGTGGGCAATGCTCTTTGGGAAAGAGGAAATAGGAATTCTTGTGTACAATCGCGTTTAGTTTTATCTCAGAGAACTCTGCACAATTATTTGAGCTTCGCCTTTAATGAATGGGCGAACGACAGTCATTACTGCGATGATAATGAAGTGACAATCTGCACGGAGCGAGTGGTTATGGAGGAGATTCTATTTTGAGCTTGATATTCATTTGTTCATTAACTATTTTCATTCTAGCGCTTATGATTGGCTCTCTGGTAGCTTTTTCCTCAAGAGGAAATTTCCAAGAAAATCGATTAGTAAGATACTTCCTCGGGGCTCCAAGCCTAATACGATACGTAACAGTGAAATACAGATTGGTCTCGGTTCTCATCAAATATGAATTGATGCCTCTCGTTAGGGGTTTGAGTATGAAATTGATGTTACCGAAAATGTTCAATTAGGAAAATTATATCATGTAGGTGCCAATATGCTACAAGGAATGAAAAATTCCGACCCTGGGAAGAAAAAAATTATTTTATTAGCATAGAAACGTCTTCATTCCGGCCGAATGTATAACGACAGCGGTATCGATGTATGATTATCGGTTTCCCTTCCTTTCGGGTCGTCCCTTTTTGATCATCTCAGAGGTTTCAGGCATTTGGAGTTGACCTTTTTTGTGGCTATATTCAGATTTCAGCGATGTTGTTCGAATTAGGCGTCAATCCGTAGACCCGGACCTCACTTTAAAAGCAAGTCCGGATAATTTACATTGCTTTGATCGCAAATATAATAGAGGCCCGTTCAGCGGTTCAAATTGCTTTTTCGCCTGGATTAAAAAGTAGGCACCCCTCTGATGATGATTAAGTGCTCTACCTCAGTCGATAGAGATTCTATGCAAAGTATCTAAAACAATGATTGTATCCACTTTCAGCTCAGCCGTTAAGATACACGTTTTCAAAAACTGATCTGTTATAAAATTTTAATCTAATGATTTTCTAGCACTCCCGATCTTCCGACTTAAGGATCAATGGGAGGGGAAAGGAGGAAAAGAGTTGCTAGTTCAAGGAACCCGAGCTCAATCTTCTTCACAACAAGAACAATCCGAATATAATGTACAACACGATTCCATCTGCCAACGTTCCTCATCATCTCTCTGACAACGTTGTCTGAAGAGAGCTCCCCTTTGTCTGCATGAAGTTGCTGACGAAACCTATCCCACCTACCACAACAGAAAAAGATGTGATAGGCGGAATCCAACACTCCATTTCAGAACACACAGTCAGGGGATCCTGCCTTCCCAGTCTTGTACAGGTAAAACTCAAAACCTACTTTGCTGTGTGAAGAAATAGTTAATCTCACCATGCTTACGGTTGAGCCGTGGATTTAAATTACTGATGAGCCGCGCAGCCCATCTGCTTCTTGGCTTATTTTATCAAGAGAGTTTTCACCCAGTAACTGTGCTCGCCACCCGTCCAGCGACGATGGCTAAGATTCAAACGCACACGTTACGTCAGGGATGGATCTTTCGCAGTAATGTTGGCGTGGATTGTTTTTTCAAAACTACAAGGCCGGTTCTCGCCACCATTTCCAGAATGCATTTCCCTCTGATGTCTGGTTGAGGCATGCCCTTTCAAGGACCCTAAAAGTCATCTCCTAGCACGATTCGCCCCTTCATGTCCAGAACGGCGCCTCTCAGGGTATTGAGACAGGTTCGAAAGGCTGACATCGCCTTGTTTGGACTTAGGAAAACTCTAAAAATTGTTGTCTCTAAACACCGAATCTAGACAAAGCAATTCCCTCTGCCTTGGATTAGAACCCGAAATCGAATGCCGTTCCGAACCCAGTTCACAGCGATATCCGAAAAGCCAAGATGCCGGGAAGCGGGTCCTTATTCCGGTATTGCTCACTGATTCGCACTAGATCATCTTTTACCTCCGCAGCGACCTGTGCCAGCAGCTCTTGACTGGTTGCATTCCGGTGTATGTTAATTTGTAAGAACGGGATCATGCTAGTCGCTTGGAACACTTTCACGTGATATGCAGGTTGGGGGTGACCTACCTTTTCCCTGTCAGGTCCCTAGCAAGCTACACGACGTGTGTCAATAATCAAAACACCTGTAATATTGATGAGGGTTATCCGCAATCGTATCCCGCATACAATCCATCCAATTTTGATTTTCCGGCTTCCGTTTTGCTCGGTGACTTACACCACAGTAAGTTTTTGACGTCCAGCATTCACAGAAGTGATATCTATCCAGGATTTGGTTATTTCGAGACGCGTTATGGCCTCCTCCACTTCGGCCTTTTCTGGGAGATTGTCAAGATTTCAAATTTTTTGAGAATACATTGGCTCTAGAATAGAAAGGAGAGTCTTCTCCCCCAATAGACCATTGACCGCTTCGTAGAACGTACTCTTGCTAGTTGTCTTCGTCCCTAATTCAACGAGGACTCCGCCACCATTCGTTTTCTGTATGGAAGGCACTTCTGCTCCACTGCCATCAGGCTTCATCTTGTAGCGGGTTTAATAAGGAGCTGATGTTCTAGTCCTTCTTCGTTTCCTCGTCTTTTCTGCTACTGGTTTTCGGTTTGTAACCTCCTTGTCTTTAGACAGACGGGTTTCGGGCGGTATAGTGAATTTTTTCCTTTTGTCCTTTGCCTTATTTTTTTTTTTGCGCCCTGGAAATCACTTAGATAAAGTCTTCTTCGGGCGCGTCTTTCTCTTTGCTTTTTTTTCCAGTTCGCATTGGAGTGCGGTCCGTTTAGCGTATGTTCAGCGGGAGTACAACTTTTTCTTGTTTTCGCGCGTCCTCCGCTGCTGTCCATGTTTGCCTATAGAAGGAAATGCGGTCCAGTAGTTCCTCCAGTTCCACGCCTTTGCTGAGGTTCTTCTGGAGGAACGTTCTCGACCGCATACGCTTCACCACAGTCGCACATTTCCTGATTAGCCTTTCCTCTTCAGCTCTAGATACACGGTTCGTGTCCGAATCCACCTAGTCAGGTCTAGCAATTTTGACTGGGCTTGTTTTCGGAATATGAACCCTGCAGGATACTGGAGTTGCCGTCCCCCCACCGGCAGCCGCATCACTTTGCAAGGCTTCCTCTTTAATTGGACGTCCCGGTGTCACATCGGGTGTTTCAGCCCTTGTTGCCTCTTTCGAGTACTGCGCCTAAGCGCAGTCATTTCTTCTTGGTTCCCTGCTATTTAATCGATTTTGTTTGTTTGTTTTGTTTTTGTCCTCCATGGGAGTTTTAGCAGCGCATCCCGTGCAAGGGAGCGGGCTGCAATAGTCAGGAATGGGTCTACCTTTAGGGACAAAGCTTCTACCACAGTTCCCCGTGGTTACCCTTAGCTGATCCGGAAACTCACGGACGGATTAGCGCTTGTTTGGGGCAACGCAATCAGGATACCGAATTTAGATAGTCTCCTATCACCCCATCGACATCAGCAGATAGCTGTCTACGGCTCCAAGGACATCCAGTGTGTTTCGACGTGTACCGGCCATTCACGGTTCGCTCTTCACCATGAAGTTTTCTCAAGACTACTATCTAGAACCAGGTGTACTGCTAGTTCAGGGTTAGAACTACTTTTTTGGGCTCCTCGAGACATCACCCCCCATATCGTGAACAGATCGTAGACGACCCGTAAGGGCGTTTTAAATGTCAATAGCTTGGTTAGCCCAAAATGTTGATAAATGATATTAGTCCAAGTTACAGAAGTAAAATCTATTTAATTTCGGACGCCGTTACTAAGGTCATCGATCTGTGGTGTGCAGAGAGTTCAACGACATTTGCAGTTGCCCGCGCGCAATCTCATTACAGCAGTGTGGAGATGCGATCCGCACTTAGGGCTATGTTTGGAGAGCACATCTGTCAGCTCACGTAAGGAGTTCGTCAAAGTCAGTTCTATTGGGAGCAGGTGAAAAGGTTAGCGTTATTAAACCTTCAGTATTTGCCATTGTTCTCATAATCCTAGGATAATTTTTGTTGAATTTCGCGCGTCGACTTGCACCTTTTTTCTTGGATCTGGTTGGATATGTACTTTATACTGAAAAGGATAAAGTGACTTAAAGGCACTATTTACAAGGTTAACGTGGTTGTTGGATAAGGTGGAAGTGACGGTGGAAGTTGGAGTAATTCAGCAATAGGTTGTCGGGTAGGTCGGGGTTCATCATTTATCGTGACTTCACGTCGGATGCCAGTCGACCCAGCACCAACGATTATTAATGGAAGTTAAATTGGTATTGAAGGACAGCTACCAAGAGGCAGCAGGAGACGTTTTCGAAGTCATCCTTATTATATTCCCACGTTGGATTGGTGCCTTACAGAATAGAAAGCTTTCTTTATGTCGAGGAGACAAGCTATTGTGAATGGCTTGGGGTTAACTCCGAGTAAAATAGAAGTTTTGAGAATTAAGAGGACGTGCGGCCTATTTTGTGTATGGGGTGTGTGCTCGCGCATGCGTCCATCTTTAACTCCACCAGGTTTGCACCCAGGTGCAGGTGCAGGTCACGCATGTGAAGTGTGGAATGATGGGTTTTGAGAAAGTGACTCGCAAGGACGTTTATTTTTTCAGGAGAGGAAATTTTTTGAGGCAGGATGTCATTGCATTTGTCATTGTCATTGATGCCGGATACGGTTTCCAAGAATGTGAGCGTATTCGGGTCTCGATTCATCCTGATATCGGTGCTAATCAGTTAGGGTGGGTAGGATGAAGTTAAAAGTGACAGTTCCTTTTTTGTAAGTAGGAAGCAGGCCAACATGGGAGAAGCCTCATGCCGCCGGACTTGATATCATCCAGTGATGTAACTGACGACTGTTGTTTTTTCGCTTCCCAAAGCTACAAACGTCAAATTGCCTGTTAGATTGGGTTGGTCCTTTCAGAGGGATATGATAGTTGAGGAATCGTTGGGGTCAAATAGCTGGTGGGAACAGTATATGGAGATGTGTACGAATCCGGATGTGGTTTCCAGTGAGTGGATAATCATCTCGAGGGATTTCAGGAAATTGACTGGCAGGATGAGCTATATCATTAGGAACTTGTCGGTGACTTGTACTGCACTACCTCCATCGAAGTGTGTGGTTGAATGGTGGTGATGGTGTCTGTCAGTGAGGAAAAGGTTAAAATCGGAAAATTAAGGCCTATGAGGGTTGTGCAGCATGACTTCACACAAGAACACTCTGTGGGGATTATATTCACCGAAGAACAGTTCGAGTTCGGTTTGATCGACTAGAAAATACCACATTTTGTTTTGTGTCCGGCTAAAAGTTGGAACATAATTCTGCCGCAATGCGATTCACAAGACTAACAAAGGTCCATATTAAAACTGCGACAGCGAAGCTTGATTTTTTTTCTTCTTTCAGCTAATCCTGTCGACCCATAACCAATTGATTTTTTCGACAGAAATTGAGTGCTATTTACGTAGCATTTCCAATGCACTAATGAGTGTTGAAAATTCCTTTCAAACCTTTTCTTGGCCTCGTCTCGAGATTGATTGATTGAGGTGAGATTTTTCCACTTTGAAATCGTAAACATCTTATTCGCCTAGTTTCATAATATAATACTTGACTAACGACTTTTCAAGAAAATGTTGCAAACATTCTCCCTGAGTCCCGATGAAACCCTAACACCCAAGTACACCCAGGGTGAGCCTATAATTGCAAAATAGAAAAATAAATACATGAGAAAATTGGGGTCCCTTTTTCAATTGATTTTCCCTTGAAAGTATCTTGTTCTGAAAAAAAACGGCTCTGAAGCGTCAGCTGTATAAAAGAAATTCATCTTAGAAAATATCCGTCCCTTCCCTCCATACTCTCATCAAAATCCCATCTAACACAATTTCTCCTTGTGACAACCGATTCAATTGAAAAAAAGCATATCAATGGTTGGCAAATCAACCGGCAAAGTATGCTGCCTTCAATATACGCGATATATTCTCGTCAAATGTCGCTGGTTTAACAAGATTTTTATTAGTCAGCAATGGCGTAGCAGCTGCTCTAGCAAATTTGATTTTTGTGCTTTTCCATCATACCAAGCAAATGAAAAATGCTGGAACGATTGCAATCAATTCCAACAAATCTGTCGCATAAGAAAGTAGCAAGGCAGGAAGGCAGTAAGGGACCTATTCCTGTTAATAAAATGCTATGTCAATAAAAATTCTCCCCGTTTGTTTATACGCAAGAAGGTTGAACGCATGAGAAACTCACTCTTAAGGTTTTTAGTGGGTACTAGCATATTCCTGATATCATTGCTGAAATCATTATTGCGAATTAGACTTTTATTATCAGTGTAAATAAAATCTTTATCTGCGCGTATATATTTTTTTGCGATGGAATAGTAGAGCTTCTACAAAGGCATCTTTATTAGGGGCTTTGGCTTATTTTGATAAGACATGCGGATTGGCCTAAAACTTATGCTCGGCTTTATATCTCTTTAAAAAAATTTAGGTTTATTTTTGGGCATGATTTAATTTTTGATATCATCCTAAAATATCTTATAAACATACACCTGAGATAATTCAACATAATTTTGGTAGAATAATAAGGGTCTATCCGATTTCATTTTATTGTCGGAATTATGGAAAACATCGGAGTAGATCCGATTCCGCAGAATCAGCTTTCTTCAGATCACCTCGAAATTATCTATTTGTTTGGCGTTCGAAAAAACCAAGCCAACGGGTTGTCAATAAATGAATCTTGGCACGTACACCGCCAGCACATGGTCCCCCTACGTTAAAAACTTATTTAGCAGTGGAGAGGTAGCAGGAATATATCCCTATCTTCAAGAGCGGTGATCCTTCCTTAGCTGTGAACTACCATCCCATCTCTCTTCTTTCGTCTTGCTCCAAAATCCTCAAGAGATACGTCTACGACTGACTGACTGCGCATTTGGGTCACCTTATTGTGAAAGAACAGCATGGTTTCGTGAAACACCGATCGACTGCTTCAAGCCTTTTGGTCTTTAATAACTTCCTTGCTAAATGCCTTAATTCGCGTAAGGAGACACACGTTATTTACCCGATTTCGCTAAAGCCTTTGGTACGTTCTCCTCTCTAAAATCTCTCTACTCATCTTTCTCTCTCGGTAAATGTTGATTGTTATCAACTGCAACTGATCAACTTGAATGAAGCTTTGATTAAAAAGTCGTCAGAATGGGTAACAAGACATGAAAATTTGATTCCTTTCCACTATAATGCATCGCCACATATGGCAAACCTCGTCAAAGTTCAGTTGGCATCTTTTGGTTGGGAAGTGTTACACCAGCCGCGATCTAAATATTTTCCTGGCAATCGTGATCAATATCTTGTAGTCCCACCTCCGCTCTGCAGGGTTACTACTTCTATTCCCCCGCAAATCTTGAGAATTTGAAATCTTTCTTAAAAAATGGAAGAAGGGAATGATCGTTAAGATTCCGAAGAAGGGCACTGGTCCTGGATGCGATAGCTGGATGATTATTTGCGAGCATCCTGCTGTCACGAAGATACTTAGCCCAAATCATCCTGGAAAACATCAAAGAACTCCTTCGAAGCTTGGTCAATAGAAAACAGATTTTCGCTCTTCACTAACTACGGAGGGTGTTAACTCCGGATAATTATGGAGCAATGTGCAGAGTTTAGGTTACTGATCTGCCTACTTTCCATCAATTTTCAGAAAGCTTTTTACGGCATCAACAAGGGTTGTAACATATGTGGAACACTACGCAGAGGGCGCATTCTAATAAATGTTACCAGAAGAACGTATGACAGCTCAAACTATCACGAGTTGCGCGAGGTAAAACCTCAGAGGAATTTGAAATCTGCAGCGGGTTCTGTAGGAACGCATCTTAATACCGATACTTTTTCTACTCATTATTGGTGACGTTCTTCACACCGTCTTGGCTGGAAGACATGGATTGATTCAAGGGACGATGTCATCCTTCCACGTCATCTACGCTGATGACATCTGCTTGCGCTCTCACCGAGCCATTGACTTCCACTATTTAGAGGAGAAAGTCAGCAGACTCGGATTGAAAATAAACACCAACAAAACCAAGGTCGTCAGTCTGATTGATTATCGCCCTCATCTAACCATTTGTATATCTAGGAAGAGTTGTTTCTACCAATGGTGACACCAAACTTGTTGTCGACCTATTTGATAGGGCTAAATCCGTATTAGCCGGTTTGTCCAAAATCCCCAGTCTGCTAAGGAATGCGCTTTGTTGGTCCCAATATGTGTCGTAATATATGACCTTCGATTCAAATTAATAGCTGGTTCCAAGCCTTACTTCAGGACGAGCAAAGGCTAGGTAATTGCAATTTTATGTATCAACACCAACGACATAACAACCGGCATCCGGTCTAGGGATGCCTTAGTAAGGAACTCCAGGCAACCCGATTTTTTGTCGTTTTGTGTCGAAGTCCGACAATTAGATATCTGTAAAAACTGTCTGGCCTCCTGGTCTATACCATAACTCCTTCTGATGCAGGGTGTATCACGTCTTCTTTTTCTTTTATTAATGAAGAAAATTTAGACATTTCATATTTGTATCGCCATCATAGGCTACTATTTGGGTAAATTTAAATAATTGTATTGCCACAGTGTCGGTACATAATCAAATTGCGGAGTATATGGGCTGGACCACCACCCACTTTCCTTGATTTTAGTTTGTGTAAAACAGCCTTTACCTTACTGACAGCAGGCGCTATTGGTGTACTTGCTCTTCATTTGAATCTCATATGAGAAATGTCGAAGAATAATAGATTCAGAATCTTGCGCAAGTGTGTGGTAATTGTCCATTCCTTACAGAAGCTCGTTCGGGGCCTATAGCCATGTCGCCATTGCTCTGAAATACAAATTATTCATGGCTCTGTTAAATTCACTACCCACTAAATTTCATCAACTTCATGGCCAAATGTCTAAATTCTCTCTAAAGTATTCGACTCTGTATATCACACGTTAATTTTGTCCCAAACCTCACTTAACATTCCCCTGTCATTCATGGTCCGCTGCCTGCAGTGTTTCGTTTAATAACTATATATTCTGAAGTCTCTGCTGTTTTTATTCTTCAATAACAAATGCCCCTTTCCTCATTTGCCCTTGCTTGATTTATCCCGGTGAGCCTGTCCACGTCTTTCTACAATTGAAATAAGACACTTTGACTCACTAGTGTTTTTTACATTTTGTTTCTTTTTTTTTAATTGGGAGGAGGGGGTCACCATGTTTCCGATTCTGCCACGCTCCTAAGTTGCTAATGAGCCGCGCAGTCCATCTGCCTCTAGCCTCATTTTGCAAAGAGAGTTGCTACTTGTCTAGTGTACGTTGCCGTCCTTCACGAGGAACCACCTCCCTTGACTTTTTCACATTGCGCTCGTATTTGGCTTTACGATCCTTAGCAAGAAAAGCAACAGGGTTAACTCCCGCGATCACCATCACGGCCGGTTCAAAGACACTGCGGTAGACAGATGCCACTCGTAAAGCTACTTGTGCAAGACACTTACGATTTACCTCCCTGCCAAGAGCGTCAGCCCATACCTCTGTGCCGTAGAGGGGAATAGACTGTGTTGAACTCATCAGGATACGTCACCTGCTAGATGTAAGACCCTCAATATTTGCCATTAACCGAGTTAAGGCCGAAACTTCACCTGCAGCCTTATTCGCTCATCGTTGAGTCAAGAGTCAGTCCAAAGTAGTTTACCGTTCGTTTTGACCTAAATATCGACCCGCCCATCGATATGGGACGCAGGGTGTTAGTGAAGATGACTACTATGGTTTTTTTTCCAGTGCCGTCATCCATCCGCTCACCCATCGCATTAATATGCCAAGTCTGCTTTGCATCTGTTCGACAGTGCGTCCAGCAACAAGCGCGACATCATCTGCATAGCCGACTCCTCTGTCGTACCACCTTCCAACGAGATGAGAAAATGCCCTCTTTCAGCCAAGGGTTGAATGCAGTATGTCTGGCCGATGTTGCAGCACATCTGCTAGGATGTCATCGGGTCCTGACGCCTTCTTGTTTTTCATGCTTCTTCCAACTCTTTTATAGAGAAAAGTGGGCAGTCCACGGCGCTCTCTGCACTGCCGTCATCATCTCGTACGGGATGCACACCGAATAGTGTCCATACAATGCGGTCCGTCTGTTCGGCCTTAAATAAACAGGGTTCTCGGGAGGCTTGATTTTTCGGATTAACAGTTTGTAGCCGAATTCTCACGGGATCTCCCAGCAGCGAGCTTGCTCCTGTTTATTGTGCTGCGGAGTCTCCTTTTGGCTGATCTGTACTCTGTGATTGTGGTACATGCCTCCTCCCGGTCGTTTAGACGTTGCGTCAAGCGGCGAAGTTCGTGACATTCCTTCCGCAGTCCAGCAACACATAGACGGCTTGCTACGTCTCGATGCCCTCCTGAATATGGAAGCTCCGCAGGCCGTCGTTATCAGATTCATAACTGAATTTACGATAGTGCTAGCTGCAGTACCATCACCCCCACCGCGGCCCCACCTATCCCAAGAGTTTTGACAAACCTCCCGGTTTTCACCTTCGCAAAAAAATTGCCGAGATGGCACACACCGAGAGTTTGTGTCAACCACTTCGAAGGCAACATATTGATAGTAGCTTTCCGAAAAGTCTTCCAGAACTCGCCACCCGTCCACCAGCGATATCGACGTGACGTGCTTCCCTCGCAGCCTGTGAGTGGATCTGGTGTTTAAAACTACAAGCCCTGTTCTCGCCGAAAATTTCAAGAATTCGTTTCCCTCTGGAGTCTGTGTGAGGCATGCCCCATTCAGGTGTCCTGGCATTGAAGTCAGCCCCGAGAAGGATCCACCGCTCTATGCCTAAGGTAGTGTACTCTTGAGCATCAAGTCTGCGTTGAAAATCCGGCGTCTTCTCGTTCGGCGCTAGATAGACACCGAAAAACTTTACCTTTAAACACCGAAACCACACAAAACTGGGTGGGTGCTGTCTCGAACCCAGATGGCAGCGGTACCTGATACGTCGGAATGTCATAGAGCTGGCTCCCTATTTCGGTACTGTTCACACTAGATCAGCTTTGGTCTCCACAATGAACTGCGCAAGTAACTTGTGAACGGTTACACTCGGATGCGGTTCATGTTGGTCGTGTCCTAGCTCCTTCCAGCTCTGCTTTGAAGACTGGACATCGCCCCGAGCTCGCAGTGTGTTCAACACTCTCACCAGACGCGCCGCGGTATTTATTTTATGGTCTGCCTGACCGCATCTCTTGTTAGGCCCCCGGCAGGTTGCTCAAAATCCAAACATCTGCTACATATGTTTCGGGTAGCCAAGATTCGTATCCTACAGATCACCCAATCAATTTTGATTTTCCCGCTATTATGAAGCTTCCTCGCGTCTTGCCCCGCAACTTCCACCAGCTTTTATCACCGGAAGTTCGCAGATGTGATACCAATTCGGATATTGGTTACTTCCGGACATTTGCGCTTGATGGCCTTCTACCTTGTTCTTTTTCGTCAGGCTGACTGCTGGTTTCGGATTTCCAGAGAGCACGTGGGTTGTAGGCTCGAAACCAAAGCTTTCTCTCCTAGTAACCGCTTCGCTTCGCTTCACAGAACGCACCTTTATCTGTTGTCGTCGGGCCTAATTTGACAAGGACTACACCACCTATTGTTTTCCAAATGGATGATATTTCCACTCCGCTATCTTTGGGCTTGACCCTATAACGGATTTCGCTGAGGACTTTCGTAAAGGTATTGCCTTTTATCGGCTTAATAAGCAGAGCAGGTGGCCTAGTGATCTAGTCCTCCTTCCTCTCCCCGCTCTTCCTCTTCCCTTTCCTCCATTCTTCGTATCCGCCTTCAATTTTAGGCAAAGGTTTTTCTGAGAGAGAGTACCTGAATGAAGTCTCCTTCAGATACTCTTTCTTCCTTTCGTTTTTTCCCCAGTTCGCTCTACAACGGGCTGTTTTGTACATGAGCTGACACTAATTATCAGCAAATGTCACTCGATGCACTATATTGGATTAAATCTTAACCCGTTCTTCTTTTCCTACTATCTTGAAGAAACCCCTTTATTATGGCATCCGAAACCTCAGCGTAACCTTTGCGTAAATGGTCGTTGCCTTGATATCGGAGATGCTACTTCCAGGACGTCGGACTTCCTCTTCTGATTCTGTCTTCGTCCAAACCTCTGTAAAGCTATTAAACTCCCTAGCTAGAAGCACCCTTGAGAATTGTTCCGTGTTTTCCTTTCCGCAACTTTGATTGTATTGCTCTTGGTACCTTTACATTGAGTTGGAAAAGGTCAGTGAACTGAAGGTACCGGATAATGCGCCTATGTACATAGCATAGCTACTTACAATGGAATGTTTATACTGATGGAAGCTAAAAGCTTGATGTCGTTTACTGAAAAGTGACGCTAAATTTGTTTTTGGTATGCTAGGTATATTTAGAATTTTCTAATGGGTCTGAAACTCGTCTAGATTTGCCTCAGTGAGGAACTACAAACATCCTGGCTTTTTGACAGTACACCAATTCCCTTTTTGATCTATAATCTGGAAAAAGTCCAGGTGACGAGCTCTGGTATCTGTAGCTAAGGCGAGTAAAAGCGCTGTCCTTGGATTGATATGGTTGTCATATATAGGGCACAGCGCACAAACTACCTCTACGCTCCATAGCTCTCCATTCCTGGCAACGCACTACAGCTGCCTCCACGATTTTCTCAGCAGCTTTCGCACCCCCTCCGCTATTCTACGTAACGTTCTAGGGTGACCCACTGGGTGTCATTGCATACCATAACTCGCAATGGAGTTGTTGCCCTTCCTTAATGTATGGGTCATTCATTGCTACTTCCGTTTTCATATCACACGGTAAAGAATATCTCGCACCTCCATTTGCTATTTTCTCAACCTAGAATACGAGCATTTTCCGACTTCCTAGATTTATGAACGAAATATCTGTGGAAATTATCTAACTCAAGTTTCGTTGAATGAATGAGCTAAGGTAGCTTATGATTTATATAATTGATTATTTGATCGATTTCGCATTTGAAATTTTATTCTCCATGCTTGTAATGCACCCCAATCAGATCCCTTTATGAGTTATTTCCGCCCAGTGTCCTTGGGAATTTTTCTTCAAGACGTAAGCCATTAATATACCAGTTGGAAGCCACGCGCTATTCATATCTAAATATGTACTTTATACCTTTCAAGTTTTCATTATATAATATAATAGTTTAGTTATATGAAGAATGATACCCATTTTATCTTATACACTGACCATCACGTGTCAGTTTTAATTCAAACATTCAACTAGCACCAGCCCATTGTACAGTAAAAATCTTTTTGACAAATTCAATCTTCAAGCTTGACTTCCGGTCATTGTTCTTCTCGTTTTCCGATATTCCAACTCAGGAACCTAACTAAAAAAACAGACAATATCAATTGATATCACAGATCTAAAAGATGCAATTCATCATTTACAAGACTTTGGCCAACATTAAGGTGAATGCATCTCTGATAGAAACAATGCACCTGTAAATTTCCCATAGATACGAACAATCAGTGGAAACTAATATTACAGTAGCATTCTGCTGACTTAATTGCAGAGTCTGTGAATCCATGAAAAACAGGAAATTGAAGCTTAATTACAAATTAAAATCATTTGAAACACGAGGTAGGTACTTTGCAGAGCGGAAGTCGTTGAAACTCGTGGCTAATTCGATTCAACTAAGGGTGGTTTACATTTACTCCGTACAAATTGAAATAAATTGTCTCAATCTTAAATGGACAGTTTTAGAGCCCTAACCATCTTCATCCTACAAAATCGTTCTTTCTAAATCTTGCTGGGGCTAAGATATTTCATTCTTGAAAATAAACTTAATTTAATGGGAAGTGAAATATAAGCTTGTCGGTGACCGAAATCTAGAGGCTTCAGATGGAAAGGGTTTTGCAATTCTTTGATATAATCAAATTTGAGATTAAATCCCTTGGATAGAGGAGGGTCTAGTCAACGTCGAAAGTGTTAACCATAAAGAAACAGGACAATACAACTCTTGAAAAAAAGTGCTTTTCAGGAAATGAAGCTTTGAGCGAGATATAGTATCTGAAAGTGAACCGATGTACATAATTTGGAGTTGGCTTTTGATATCTTTTAACGGAGTAGTTTTTAGTTAGTCCTGTTTTGTTTAGAAAATGTTAAATTACATATTATAGTGATTTTGTTTTCGAACGCTCGGAGTCCAGAGGCTGCATCCACCTCTAAGCCTCTTCCAGGCTTAGGACTCAGATGTAACGAAGTGCGGCCTTTAGGTCCTCATTTCAGCTGCACGTCTCTAGACCACACCACATTGCTAAATGCGGGAAAACTCACCACATCGAGTTCATTACGTATTTGGTGAGATGATCTTTCGTTATTCCTCCTGACACCCCTAAAAATCGTCCGAAACCACACCCTATTATTGCACCAAACTGGCTCACGATTTGCTTTTGAATCTTGTATTGTTGAAAAGCCCTGCTTTGTTTATTTGGCTGGCGTGTGGATAACAGTACCAGTTGCATCCAAAACCAAAAGTGTTGGTGCCACTGCAAGTCGCACACAAACATAGCCCCGCCATGTCTGGCAAAGCGGTACTGGTTTATACTGAGTGCAGTCTCAGCATTCACACCAGTGGATACGAGGCCGATTTAACACCTCTGCGGCAAATAAGGAGACGACGCCCAGCTTGTACAACGCAACTTCACGTGGAGCTTTGCCCGCGATGTGGATACAACTACAACCACCACATGACTGCCACAGGGGTCGTAAAATAACCGGGCTGAGAGCATCATCATCATCATCAACGGCGCAACAACCGGTATCCGGTCTAGGCCTGCCTTAATAAGGAACTCCAGACATCCCGGTTTTGCGCCGAGGTCCACCAATTCGATATCCCTAAAAGCTGTCTGGCGTCCTGACCTACGCCATCGTTTCATCTTAGGCAAGGTCTGCCTCGTTTTCTTTTTCTACCATAGATATTGCCCTTATAGACTTTCCGGGTGGAATCATCCTCATCTATACGGATTAAGTGACCCGCCCACCGTAACCTATTGAGCCGGATTTTATCCACAACCGGACGGTCATGGTATCGCTCATAGATTTCGTCATTGTGTAGGCTACGGAATCGTCCATCCTCATGTAGGGGGCCAAAAATTCTTCGGAGGATTCTTCTCTCGAACGCGGCCAATAGTTCGCAATTTTTCTTGCTAAGAACCCAAGCTTCCGAGGAATACATGAGGACTGGCAAGATCATAGTCTTGTACAGTAAGAGCTTTGACCCTATGGTGAGACGTTTCGAGCGGAACAGTCTTTGTAAGCTGAAATAGGCTCTGTTGGCTGACAACAACCGTGTGCGGATTTCATCATCGTAGCTGTTATCGGTTTCGATTTTCGGCCCTAGATAGGAGAAATTGTCTCAAAGTTGTATTCTCCTATCCTTATTCTTCTTCGTGTTTGACCAGTGCGGTTTGATGTTGTTGGTTGATTCGTCTTCGGTGCTGACGTTGCCACCATATATTTTGTCTTGCCTTCATTGATCTGCAGCCCAAGATCTCGCCTCAATGGCCGCCTGCTCGATCTGGATGAAGGCAGTTTGTACGTCTCGGGTGGTTCTTCCCATGATGTCGATATCGTCAGCATAGGCCAGTAGTTGGGTGGACTTGAAGAAGAGAGCATATTCCGCAGGAATTCACCCCGGTTCCTTTAGTGCTAGGTAACCTCTCATAAGACTTCGTGGCCACAGCCGCTTCGGATGAGTCTCTTGCAGGCTTGGGTCTGATCGCCCTCGAGTACATGAGGACATCAGTCTCCAACGGGTTGACTAGAATAAATTTTGTGGGGAGAACCACAACGCAACCTTTTCACCAGTCAACTGCCGTTCTGCGTTCAATACATAAGACTTCACAATACAGCACGAATTTTTTTTTTGTTTGGGGTATTTGAGGGATATTAACTCCACTTCTACTTGATGTTGGACTGGAGCAAATGGAGAGGAACTTACTTTCACTTTTTTGGAAGCATAGTACACAAGTATTCAAAAAGTAAAAAGAATGACTAACGGTTTCGCCCATGGCAGAGGCAACTCTTCAGACGCTGCCTCACCTCTGCCCTAGGAGCAGCGTGACTGAAATTGGAAACAGGTGGAAATCGTTCCTTTGTATATAATTGTAAAAATGACCAATTTCGAATTATATCCAATTCAAAACCGCCAGTACTTTAAGCCTAAGCCAGGTTTTAAATTTTTGTTTGGAATATGAGGGATTTACTTGATGTTGGGCCGGACAAGATGGAGAGCAACTTACTTTCACTTTTTTGATCCACGGACTCCGTACCTTTTGGGCATATCACCCAGGAATGATTAACGGTTTTTTCCGTGGACCAAAAAAGTGGGACCAAGTTGCTCTCCATTTGGTCCGGTCCAATATCAAGTAGATATGAACTTAGGGTCTCTCATATCCCAAACCAAAATTTTGCTTTAGCTTCGCTTAGGCTTAAAATATTGGCGGTTTTAAGTTGGATATGCGTGTTTGCGATTATATAAAAAGGAGCGATTTCCATTTGTTGTTGCTTTCGGCCACGCTGCTCCCAGGGCAGAGGTCAGGCAGCGCCTGATGAGTTGCCTCTGCCCTGGAAACCGTTACCCATTCTTCTATTATACTTACAACTCGAACAAAAAACCCTCGAAACTGGTGACTATCCACGACGGTCTCTATGGCCACACGCCCATTATACTGCAGACGAGCAATCGTGCAATATGGCAGTTTCATTGGCACACCCAACCACAGCAGTAAGAGCTACATGGTGCTCAGTGGCGGACATTAGCCACCCTTGCGGCATAAATTGTGAACAACATCAATCGGAGCATAGTGCCTGGAACGCACATTTCCAGCAGTGTGCTCCGTTGATGCAAGAAAAGGTCATGTGGATCCTCCGCGAACAACGAACACAGACGTGGTTCTTAATACGGCAATCAGCCACCCGGTGATCAAACCCTAGATACCCGGAGCAAGCAGAAAGCAAGTTACGCGACCTGACCCTATACCTAAACCATGTGACGCACACAGTTTCAATGAACATCAGCTTGTCGATCACTGCTAGTGTGCCTTCAATGACAACATTGCTGGCTGCATCAGGACCCAATTTTATTGAACAGCTAACAATATTCGCCTGTTTCTTGAATCGTTCAAGATATATCTGGTCCGCCAAATTCATCCGCACCAATACAGCAATGTACAGAGCTTCGGGTCCTCCTTTTGGGGTGGCACCCGTTAAGCCACCCCCAGATTTTAATCGGTTCACAGTATGAACCCTAACTTCTAGTGTAGGAACTACCTCGCGCATTACGTGACTTCTTCCGGTGAAGCTGCCTTATTGCACCTCTACACCACTACCGACTACGTTTCCGCCAGTTTCGGTGTCAACGACGGGATGTTGGCCATTATCCGAAATCCATTGCTGCCGGCTACAACTGGAACAGCCACGGCACAAACTATATGGCAACTTTTGCTGACCATAAAACCCTCTACTTTACCATTCAGCATGCAACCTTTTCGGCCATCCTGATAAGCAAGCTTCTAAATTTCAAAATGAACTTGCTGGTAACTTACCAATTATCTTTGAATCTTAACAAGTTTACCAGCTTTATTTAACTGCCTTCGGCCACCTCAGCAAACCTATCTTTTTCTGGATCCCCCACGTTAGAGCAGCTCTGTTGCTTACCTCCAAGACACTTCCCCTTAACTCGAACGGGTTCATTCAGTCCATAACTGCCGCTTTCAATGTGTGATCAAAAGACTATCCTGAGTGGCCGAAGACGACCAAAAGAGAAGAGCTATCCCAAAAACTTAAAAAGATGGCGAAATTGACCGTGAAGGTCCGCCCGCAAACACTGAAGCTCCATCGAAGTGCACCGTCGTGAGGCGCGGCCTTTGAGGTTCCTACCCGACCTTGACATTCTCAGGCCATGATACTAGAAGATGTCCCGCTTTCCACATTGCTACTTGTCTTTCAGGATAAAATGACAGAATGAATGAGTAACCAACTACTCTCCTGCAAAGGAGGAGAGTAGTTGGTTACTCAATGGAACTAGGGACTGTTGGTGATTATATGTGACTCTAACCAAAAATCGCGGTCTATTATCAGGAAGCACGCATTGACAATTTGATGACAATGTATTGGACAGAGGAATTAATTAATAGTAATATCACTGGAATCGGAGAATTATTTGAGACAGTAATTTGGGAAAATTTGCTTGTGGCAATAGTTGGTTTACAAAGCACTTGTCGAAGGCACACATTGCGAGGCTTCCACCCAATAAGAGAATGTTCAACTCAATTATCCTAATGCCCATGATTGAAGGTTAGTGGGTTATTATTGCACTGAACATCTGTAAAGCTTATCGGTATTGCTAGGCAATCTATCGAAAACCTAGTTTACTTTGGACTCAGGAAGAGCATCGACGAACCGTACGGTGGGCCGATTATATTATATGACAAAGTATTAATCAAACATAATACGCTTAGCTGCCGAGTTGAACCAAAATTGAGGCCGCTTTTCGACACACCCCCCTCTCTCATTGCAATTTTAACGAAGTAAGACCATTTATGAGCACTAGCGTGATTCGCTTACTCACAATGAAAATATCTAGACTTTTGGCGAAAAATCCTGAATGATCCTCTGCGCGAAATATATGCAATCGAGACTACAAATAATTAACGAAGTTGTTTTCTCCAAGGGGAGATTCTTGGTCGGGGCTTTGGTAGTTTAAGCTTTTAACTTTTCAACTACGAAGCTGACCACGTGGTTGGATACTTTTCGTGGCTCTAACAGCATGACAACGATCTTCGGTATTTCTTCCTTTGTACCTTTAAAGTTGCTATAGTAATCACTGGTCATTGCTTGATAAGGAAAATATCTGTTTGATATCCTGGTTTTCTTCGTTGGGATGGTGGCATAAAATGTTGCTTTCAGTTCCACTAACTGAGACTGGGACGCTCTCTTGTAGTTTTTATGAGGTTCAAGATGCAGAACAACATTTTTGTTGAATGTAAAAATTCCTGAATACTTTTGGAGTATAGGAGTTTGGGTAAAGTTACTGCTAAGATTACATTTAATAACGCGAAAGCTGGGACCCTTGGTGGACCTCGTTGCAAAATTGGAATGTTTGGAGTTCCTTGCTTAGGCGGGCCTAGACCAGAGACCGGTTTGATGATGATATTGGGATGTTTATGTCAGCAAATTAATTACCTGAGGTTTCGGGATCCTTGATGGCTGTCCTGACAGATGCTTCGAGTGAAACCACGCTTTCAAGTACTTTTTGAGTCCGTTGACTTATGCATTTTCCTTAAACCTCCTGAAAGTGATGGTGGTGAAGTTTCTAATTTTGATTCTTAACTAAAACCGATCCCTGACTGAGGGAGACCATCGATCGTGCAAATTACTAAAAGTTTAATTTTTAGAAAAGGGGTACCCTCGCATAGAATTCAAAAGGCATGACATTAGCCTTGTTGACTGTGACATTATACAGGGTGCGGCAACATAACTTCCTTTTTTCAAAATTCAATAAAAACTATTGTATACATCGGAAAATATTTATTTATTTTTTATAATGTAGGTACATGTCTAAAGTTTTTATTTACATTGTTTTGAAGATCAAATCTGTTAGGTGAAGTCCCCCATTCTCTATACATTGCGTAAACCGATTTCTGGCGTTTGTCATGACTCTTGTTAGCATAGCAGGTGTTATGATGACAATTTCTTCTTGGATGTTGGTCTTCAAATCTTGTAGGGTTCTTGGACGGTTCACATAAACACGGGATTTCAAAAAACCCCATAGAAAAAAATCACAAGGGAACAGATCGGGAGAGCGTGCCGGCCATTCCGAATCGCCTCTAATTGAGATAAGGCGCTCTGGAAAGTGTTCCCTCAAAACAGCCATCGATGCTCTTGAAGTGTGTGCTGTTGCACCATCTTGTTGGAACCAAGTGTCCCCCAAATCCAAATTTTCTAGCCGTGGGAAAAAAAAATTCTGTAGCATGTTTACATACCGGTCCGAATTCACTGTCACTGTAACCTCATTTTTCTCAAAAAACCAGGGACCAATAATTCCAGCTGAGGAAATTGCACACCACACTGTGACTTTGGGTGAATGCAAAGGCTTTTGATGCAATTCTCGAGGGTTGGTGTCAGCCCAGTAGCGCATGTTTTGTTTGTTAACCGACCCACACAGATGAAAATGGGCTTCATCGCTAAAAAAAACAATAGCACCCTCGGAAACGATATCAAGAAGAAGCTCACACGCGTTCATCCGAGAATTGAAGTCACGTTCTGAAAGTTCCTGCACTGTCGCCATCTTATAGGGATGAAAATGAAGATCATCACGAAGAATTCTTGTCATAGAACGATCGGATAGTCCAAGGGCAGATGCGTGTTTGCGCGCAGAACGCCGTGACGATCGCAACATTGACGCTCTCACTGCTTCAATGTTCTCAGGTGATCTAACGGGCCGAGGGACTCCAGTTCTTCCTTTTGTCGCACTTGCAGTTTGTCTGAATGTAGTGACCCATGTAACAATTGATTTGCGGTCTGGGACGGGAGCGAACGGGGCTAAATTAAAGCGATTCCGAAATGCACGCTGTGTTGCAATAACCGAACATCCGCTTGAAAAGTAAACCTCAACGGCAAAGGCACGCTCCTCACTATTCCCACACATGATGGCGACTGAACCGTGTCGGGACAAAACTATACAGTATCCCTTCTTGAACGAGACCACTAGCGCTCCGCTATGACATCAACTAACTGAGTGGCGCGCATTTTAAAAAAGGAAGTTATGCTACCGCACCCTGTATATGAATACTGGAAAGACGATCTTAAGCTTCCATTTCTTTCAAGATTTCATCCAATATTTACCCGAATCTACCTTCTGGCTAGACAAAACATTCATCCTAATACACCAACAATGAAAATGTTTCAGGCATATCACTTAAAGTCAGACTTCCCAGATAATAACGAACGACAAAAAAATCTTTATTAGAAATATCTCCGCAGTATTGTTTCCACTCTAAATGACTCGCCAGACACATTCAATGACCAAAGTACAATGCTCGCTTATTAAATTAATTGATATAATTTTGCGAAATTGTTTCTAAATGTGACATTTATTTCACTAAATGTCAACGAATTGCCTGGAACAATTGTGCTAAATGTGGAAGAACCATTATGAAGCCTCCACAGACGCTCACTACGGGGCAAAAGAACGATTAGAATAATTAGATTTGTGTGTGTACTTGGGGAAATGAAAATCTTGCAAATTGTCTAATAAAAAAGAAAATGGAAAATTTAATTTGAAAACTATATCACGAACGCTACCCCAACTCACTGGGAACCAACTCTGCAATGAAGTTGAGAGTGGAGAACTTTCAAAATCCTCTGAGATTTTTCCAAGGATTCTAGACTCAAGTCACGGAAATTCATCTGAAGAATCATCCACGGGGATGCATACATATTTATGAGTATTGCTAGCTTTTGATTAAAAGTGTCAAGGTATACTGTCCTGGTTTCTCCTTGAGAATATGCAAAAGGAAAAAGGCAACTATTCACCCCAACATCTTACAGTCAAACCTGACCGTAAAACTACTTGTTCCTTTCAAGGAATTCAGTTCCGGTGATTTCTTCGTTTCGGTTTAGTATCAACCAGAAATTTATACACCGAAGCTTTATCAAAACATCCGAACAGACAAAAAGGATCATCAAAACTATTACTTTTATCTAAGAAAAATTTTATGAAAATTATTTCTCTATAGTTGTTCTACTTCAGTAACAATAGCCCCGACACGATATCCTAAGGCGTAAGAAAATGGGAGCACCATTATATAAAAAAAAGATTCCCATGCATTCATATCTCAACTACTGTCAAGCAATTCTCTCAACAATACACTAGAAATGGTATAGTGCACTTGGGGATGTTTTCCTGAAAATGTCGAGGAGAATGTTAGGAGAAAAAGTACTGACATTTCTCGTAGGAAGGAGGTGTAGCATCTACTTCACTACTTGAAAAAAAAAAATTGAGAATAATAGGCATGATGCGGCAGATAGTGTATTGTTAGTAGATGGGTAGTGAAGAAGTTGAGAGTTTACATCAACTTAGGGAAAGTTTAATGACCAGATAATGTCCATGGATGGAGAATGTCGTTTGCGATGGAATAGTATAGAAATTTTGACTTCCTTCAAAATTCCTTCTTTCAGTTATGTCATTGTTCTAAATTTCATATAAACTTCTTTTGAAAAAAGCTTTTTAGTTTCCATTATAAGAGTCAAAATGCAATAGGGTCAAGGGCTGATAAGTATTCATTTGTCAAAAAGAAACCTTAAAATTTTAAGGCGACAATGCAACCCTTGAACTTCGCTTTACTCTAAATATTTCTAGTATAAACCGCTGGTTCCCTTCTGTAAATAACAGAATCGTAGTTTTATTTGGATTTACTGACTTCTTCTTTTTCTTCAGCCTTTGTCCCGTTCACAAGCGGGGTCGACTCGTCGTGATCGGCTTCGCCATTTGGCTCTATCGAATGCCTGATCTGGGTGCAATCTCGAGGCTTTCAAATCCCCATCTAGCGTATCAAGCCACCGTTGCTTAGGTCTGCCTTTTGGTCGTTTACCATCGACTTCGATGTTCAGACCAATCTTGGCAAGTGAATTCTCGTTTGCACGAATTGCGTGACCATACCATCGAAGACGCCTCTCTCGCAACTTTTCCACGATCGGTGCAACCCCATAACGATCGCGGATATCCTCATTTCGGATGTGATCTAAACGTGTGACGCCACTAGTCCAACGTAGCATCTTCATCTCCATTACCGCAAGACGCCGTTCATTGTCTTTTATGGTCGGCCAACACTCAGAACCATAGAGAGCAACTGGACGGACGACATTGCGGTAAATTTTAGATTTGAGACGTTCGTTGATACGTCGATCACAAAGGACACCAGTTGTGGAACGCCACTTCATCCAGGTTGCGTTAATGCGTGAAGCAATTTCATAACGCAGTTCTCCATTGGCTGATAGCATTGACCCGAGGTATTTAAATCGCTCAGTTCTGGGCAGATCACTGCCGCTGACAGTGATTGTGCCTGTTTCAATTAAATGAATGGCGCGTTGTATATTTCTGCACCAGGTTCGGAGGTTTCGACCGCATCGTTTGTATATGCTTAAGCGTCTTTTGGCAATTTCCACAGCTCACACAGTAGTGGGTCGATCAGCATACCCCACTGAAATAGTGATATCATGCAATAATCAATATAACACCTACTTCAGCACAAAGCAATCTGATTTAACGTAGCAGAGATCGACGAACTAAAGTCTCATTGACACCATGCTCTCTGACGACATCACGAAATTATAGGAAAAACGCACAGTCAAAAGCCAGTTGCGTCCTCTTATCTTGGGAACACAAAAATGAAAAGCAAATTCACAGGACTTTCCACGTTGGTATTCATTTAGCGAGCATGACTTTAGCACCTTTTCGCGAATGTGATAATCCGCCAGTCTCGCCAGATATTTCACAGAGGATGACGTTTAACACATCGTTCAATAAGTCCCGGAACTAACTATGAAAACAACATCTTATCGGCAAAATTCTTTATTATTCATCAACATAATCTCCTTCAAGTGTAATGCAATCATTCCAACGCTTCTCTAACTTTTCAATGCCATGTTTGTAGAACGATTTGTCTTTTGACTCAAAATGAGCCTCAGTAGCAGCGATCACCTCCTCATTTGAGCCAAATCTTTTTCCCTGGAGCATCTTTTTGAGATCCGCAAAGAGCCAGCAGTCGCTGTGGGCCAGATCCGGCGAGTACGGAGGATGAGGTAGCAGTTGGAAGCCTAATTCGTTGAATTTGGTCATAGTTTTGATTGACTTGTGGCACGGTGCGTTGTCTTAATGAAAGATGACTTTCTTCTTCTTCATGTGTGGGCGTTTTTTCGCTATTTCGGCCTTCAAACGATCCAATAACACCATGTAGTAGTCGCTATTGGTGGTTTTTCCTTTTTCGAGGTAGTCAATGAAAATTATACCATTCGCATACCAGAATACGGATGCCATCACTTTGCCGGCCAACTGTTGTGTTTTTGGACGCTTCGGGCGGCTTTCAACGGTCGTACGCCATTCAGCTGACTGCCAAATTGACTCCGGAGTGAAATGGTGAATCCATGTTTCGTCTACTGTCACATATCGACGCAAAAAATCCTGTTTATTGCGAGTAAACAGTGCCAAACAGCTTTCCGAATCATTGATACGTTGTTACTTTTGTTCCATTGTGAGCAAACGCAGCACCCACTTGGAAAAAACCTCTTTCATAGCCAATTTTTGGGGCAAAATAGTAAATGCACTACCAGTTGATATGTTCACCATCTTAGCTATCTCGCGCACTTTCATTTTGCGGTCACCCATCACGATTTTCAATTTTTGCTTGGTGTTTTCGGGAGTTACTCCCTCATTTGGCCGACCCGAACGTTCCGCATCATTTGTATCACCATGACCGCGTTTCAAGTCAGCATACCACCGACAAATGGTTGTTTTCGACGGAGTAGAGTCCGGATAACGTTTTTCAAGCCATTGTTGAGCTTGAACAGTGTTTTTTCCCCATTAGAAAACAAGGTTTTATCAACACACGAAACTCGTTTTGGTCCATTTTTTCACGATTGCAAAGGTAGCGTCACTTTAACCACTATAGCTTTCTTGGTTATGTTTCGAATTACATCAAATTTTGACACATCTTATCTGAAGGTTGGTACTTCTGGACCTTGGTATATAAATGGCAATATTAGCGCCATCTCTACCCTAGTCCCGGGACTTATTGAACGATGTGTTATTTTATTTTATTTAGTTTTAATTCAAATATACAATAATCGGAGAATTAAAATCAAATATACAATAATCGGAGAAGTTCCAAAAACATTATTTTACGACCATCAACAAGAAAGAGAAGAAAAAATTACGGTATAGAAGCTACTTTTTCGTCGTCATCCAGGCTCTACAGCCCATTTCGTGCTTTGGTCTTCAGGATGTCCTTCCTCCAACCATCTGCATCAATCGGTCGTCCTGCCTTCGTCAACACAGTCTACCGAGCGCTTTAGGTATCCGAGTGTCGCCCATACGTTGAAATTGACCTATCCATTGCAGCTTCCAACGTTTGACTATTTTGAACTTTTACTTAGAGTTCGAGAGTCCTCAGGGATCTTCTGCCCGAAATATATGTAATCGAGGCTACGAATTAGGATTTGATGGTTTGAGTTTCCTAAATTTGTAGCCAAGAGCTTATTAATTACTGGTTTGGATACTTCTCGTGGTTCTAAAATTTTCAGTGGGTTCTTTGACGATAACATGTCAGGTTGTCCTTTGATAAGGAAAATTCTGTTTTATTCCAATTTTCTTAGTTGGAATGGTGGCACGAAATATTGCACTCGGTTGCGCTAACTAAGACTGGAATGGAACGCCCTTTCATAATTTGTATCAGATTTAAGATACAGAACAACATTTTTATGTTGAACGTAGAAATCCTTGAATACTTTGGGAGAAGTTTTTTGTATTTACTATGTTAAGTTACTTCTAGAATTTCATTTAATAAGCGTCATGCACTACCTTCGTCAATAGAATCGTCGAAATCAACGAATCTTCTCAGGCTATCGTAAAATTCCTCTATGATTTCGTTACCTTTTTCTTCAGTTCATTTCAGGCGTGTATATTGCCAAGCCATATTTCAAAGGAACTTTGCTTTGATGCGAAGCACACACAATCTTTCGTATGTAAGTTTGAAGCCAATAAGAATTCTTTTAAAGTCCGTATCCACGATGAAAGTGAGTTTTGAACTCGCGTTTTCCTGATTGCTTCCCACTTTTGAAGACTATTTGCAACCTCACGTCGAATATCTTGTAATCGTTTCAATTAGTTTCCTAGACTGCGGGGAACCCGAGCTTATACTTCCTGCCCTGTTGGAGAAGATCTTTAACAGGGCCAGATTTGTTTAGTGATCTGACATTTCAGGAATCCAAGATCGTAGTCATTTATTCATTTGGGGGTCGTTTCCGTATTAGCGATCCTGTCCAAGACTGTTCGTCCTCTCCATCACTCAAAATCTCCAAGCTAGAGGATCAGGGCAACTGTTTTAGACCCCCTTGACCAAAGGATGTGACCAAGTATGATGCAGTAAGATGGATTTACCCCAACTAAGCTGGGCATCCAACTCTACCTTTTTTCTTACTCTCCCTGATCACGCGCTTTGCTAAGGATACTACTGCTGACATTACCACGAACCCTTCTCCTTACCCTAGCCTTGGGACCATTACATAACATGACAGAGTTGAAGACTACTTTTTAGTTGAACTAATTGGGCTGCAATTCGTTAAATAAATAAATAGTCATTTTTCACAGGCTTTGGTATGAAGGGTATCTTAATCTTCTAACAAGAGGTAGGCACGTAACCCAGGGCAAGAAATGTGAGCAAAACATTTCCTTGAAGTCATTCTAGGTGTCACTCACGTTAAGCATCGCTGAGTCACTCCGATCCATGCCAAACGCTCAAAGGATAATATCGCTTGTTCACTGGTAACCACCGCTCTCTTGTTGATTTGAGATTTGTAGAAACTTTCCTTTCATCTAATTCAATCACAGGCGCTCCCGGATAATGTACTTCCAAGAGAGCCTGCATTGGCTAAACTCTAAGGTTTGTGTGCCATCCAGTTTTCGATGAGAGTCTAGTTGGCCCTATTCAGGAACCCATTAGAGGACTCTGCACAACTTTGAAATCTTTCTTTCGAATTCCTAAAGTTTAACAAGTGATTGAAAAATTGTCAGATTGATTTCTCGTTTCCATCGGGGAACCGTTTTATCGAGTTTGCATCGGCTAATTCATGGGACAAGCTTCTTCAAAGTAGTTTCAATTTAGAGTTCCCAATCGAGCTTCTATCGCCAAACGAGTCTTTAGCATCTCAAGGACTGCACTTTATTGTCAAGAAGCTCGTTAAACTTTGCCTAATCCATTTTCCCAGGCTTCTATCTTTGCATTACAGTCTCGTCATCCGCAATAGTCATACTAAAACCTGAGTAGCAGTGGTCTGACAATGAGACTTTGTCAATCTCTAGTCAACTCGACAATTTCTTAAGCCCGAATTTCTAAGTCAATTACTTCATTTCTTCTAGGTTTGACGAGCACCCTCCGTGTTCAGTTGGGTTTCTCTGAGAATTGCCACATTCGGTGGTGCAGCAGTCGTCATCCACAAAGGACCTTGTTTCTTCACGCAAAGCATTCTTCTGTTTTGGATTTAGCGTGTTCTCTGATTGACGGTGTCTATTCACCACAGATCACGTTCCACAAGCTGGCATCGAACCGGTTTCTTTCACGTCACTAACTGTGAAGATGTGGAAGAAGATTCCAGCCGGTTGAATTAAGCCTGTAATCCCTTCTCACTACGAACGCCAATACGAGGGTTCTGCCAATATATGTTCTTTTCTCTGCATGCAGGTCCGTTGTGAGAAGCGCACAAAAGATATTGAAATTAGTCCTCCGAGGATGTTTCCTGCAGTTTGGAAACGGCAAAATTTAGTACTGTTGACTGCCTAAGGCTAGTAAATCTCTAGAAGAACCATGATTCTGCAGACCCATATGTCTTCTGAACATTATGGCGGACATGCTAAAGCAGGAAATCTATAATAGGTATGGCTTCCGTAAAGCCAAATCAATCATTGATTCTATCAAATTGGTTGTGCGTATACTTGCGAAAAAGCCTACACTGCAAATATGGCTATGGCTAAGGACGATGCAGAACGTGGGAAGGCCACGAAACAGTTCTAGGTCTCTAATAGCGGAGGTGGTGAGCTCGATGTTGCTCTATGCATTCCCAGTTTGGGGAAGGGTATTGCAGATCTCAGTTAACGCTCATAAACTGAATGAAGTCTATACGAGGACAGCCCCAAAGGGTGTGCTTTGCCTTCAAGGCTGTTTCCGATAATGCAGCGTTCGTCATCTCGGGGAAATATGCCAGACATATATAATATGAAGTCCATCTCTCTTTTACCGCAAACGAAGAGCGCGGCTAGGGAGAGTTCTGCAAATAAATAGTAAGAGCGTTGGGATTGCTCGAGGAAGAGCTGGTGGATATGCAAGCTGATCGCTAACATTAAGGAGGCACGATCAGGTCAATTATAATTTTACTCAGTTTCTCACGGGGGCATGGAGATATCGCCAGTACCTGTGGAGGTTTACACTGGACACCTCACCCGACTGTCCAGACTGACGACCCAAAGCACCTATTCTTGCACTGTCCCAAGATCTCTGGAAGAAAGGAAGAGACTCTAGGAGAGGTGATGATACCAGAAAGTCTTTTGCAGAGAGTGCTAACATTTGGGAAAGATTCGAATGCGATCAACTCCATAATCGAATATATCCAGAGGAAACTGCGAAAAGTAGAAGAGACCAACAAAACGGGGTTACCTATGTCGCTTAGAGAAGAAAGGAGAGCAACTTAAAGTGGGCTAACTTCGCCCGGTAATGCAATACCAGGGATTCGGGGGTGGTTTTAGTGGGTAAAAATTCCATAGGCTTGCGAATCCAGGCCATTGTTCCCTGAAGATTTCCACCTCTTTAAAAAAGAAGAGACGCTACCTTGTTAGGAGATGCAAGTGAGAGTTCTTGAATTTAATGAATAAAACCACGTGAGCAACAAAAATTCAGCAAACCATATGCTTTCATCTACACATGTTGATATATTTCCTACAATTCCTGGGGATTATAATCTCGACATGGTTCACGTCTGTACATATATCGATGAGTTGTATGTATAAGGATTCCAAAAATTTACATTGTTTCCTTCCCAATTCCAAACGTTCAAACAATGCAAACAACGAAGTAGCTTAGTTGAAGTAATTAATCCAGGTTCATCCAAACTCTGAACAATCATACAAATTTCATCGATGTTAGGAGCTATTCTTGGAGAGTTGCTTCATGAGAAAAAAGAAGGTCCTATGCTTCTAATGACTACGACATAAGACGGCAGATATCAACCAGAAAAAAAATAATAAAACAACAGAGCCAGCCGCTTGCTCTTCAAATATTTATCGTCTGAAAAAACTGTGCAATTGTTCAGTATACTTTGTCCCGTGGAAAATAATTTTTCCTAAGGGATCATTTTTGACTTGCTTTGATCTGATTTTTCAACATAACTTTACTAACTTCACCAGAATGTCACAGTCTTTTCACTTTATTAAATCTGCGAGAAACATTGAAGCCAGGAAAATGTTTACAAAATGTTTAAAACATCCGAACATTAACTCCCCTCCCCTCTATAATCAGATTCACTAATATTCCACTTGAAAATTTTTCTTAATAAAAATTTTCCCAGTAAAAAGGTAAATCTATTTTTCGCTGTAAAATCACCCACACCCGCATACCATGTAAACCATGAAAATACTTATTATGTTTTGCTACTTCTGCTGCTTCTGGAAATTTATTCATTTACGTCGTCCTCACGTAGCGGTACAGAATGAAAGGACGAATTAGAGATTTAAAATCTCCCACGTTCATATTATTCTCCGTCAAAGTGGAATACACGCAAGGGCGGAAATTTGCTCCGTTACATAATATTTCATCCATTCCCATTAAAATGTCTCGCCACACTTCACATTGACAGTTTTTGAATAGGCGTCTCATCCATGTTGTATCTGTCCCTTTATGAGATACTCCCAGCCGCATATGCCTCGCTAGGATCAGCTAGGGAGTGGGAAATTCAAGATTCATAGATGTTGCCATGTCCTTAGTGGTATCAAAATATATCTAACGTAAACTCGGTGTTACCAAGGTACTGTTTGGCCTGGCCTACTACCGTAAAATTCTCCTCAGCTATTCTCAGAGGGAATTCCATCTAATTCACTCTGTTTTTCAATTTTACGTCGTAATCTAACTTTTTAGAAACTAAATACCGCTGAGTACTTCCTCCAATGTTGAAAACCTACACAGAATATGACCACAAAAACTTGGCAACCCACATAGACACACCATTGCCCATTTCTCTCTGCAAAGGAATATTTTCGAAATAATTTCCGCTTAGAGAGAAGGGAAATGTCTACTTCGTCTTACTCCTACACTTTTTCTTGTTCCATCTCATGGCGACTTATTTATAGTCTTCTGAGGGTTTCCTACTTCAAATTGACACCATTTCAGTCAACTCAAAAACAGATTATGCAGGCAGAGACAGAATTCGACTGCTGATATTGCATGTCAATGCTGTGCAATGTGTAACCTTTAATTTTCTGGTCTTCAGTATTAATTGAATATTGAAATTATTACAAAGTATCCCAGACGGATAATTTAGATGGCCCTCATTCACACGAAATGACTGTAATTAGTATCGCCGCGGAGGCATCAATTCTTCAAATGAAAGGATACTCTCCCAAAGCTATGCAAATTAACGCTTAAGGATATAATTCAAATGGCGTACTGTGGAGGAGGCAGACCAATAGAAACATTTCTGCAAATTCTATAGGACAAGAAACAAGGACCTATAATCCGAAAATATTACACTTCAGTAGACTTCTAGGAATTTAAATTGTTCTGTGACTTCTGGAATACTAAGGAGTCCTGTCAAAATTACACCCATATCGATTTATTGGGCGAACTCAACACCCAATTCGAATTTGCTGAGATAAATTCCTTTGAAACATTTTCGAAGCCTATAAACGGTAGTAAGTAGCAGAGACTGGTAACGCTAAAAGAGAAAGTATTAATTATTCATCGTCTGGTATGTCTACGTCTGGTTAAAAGGATTCAATGAATGAACAAATGTTCTCAAAATTAATTTTGCTCTTCTCAGATTCTGACTGTCTTGTTTGATGTTGGCTTGCACGGAGTAAGACTTGTCGTACGTCTCGTTGATATTGCCACCCTTAAATAATAATCCAACCCTTAAACTGACTCGTTGTTGTTTCAGGTTTCTACTGCTGGAAAATCATGATGTTCAATATTTGTACATACTTTTGTGTTGTTGATATTTCTTCAGAAATATAATCCGTCAGATTATATGCTACCAGGGAAACGAAGCACCTTCATAGAAGAATCATGCTTTTGTGGTAATTTTCATGTTAAATAGAGTCCTTGAAACTTCATCAGGTCTTCTTGCGTTGTAAGAGATCCCAATTATTCGACGTGCGTATGTGTAGCTCCTGTACGTCTGGCTAAATATTAAAGGGTTGTCCTGATTGATTCCTGAAACCGTTTCGTTCCAAGACGTTTTTAGCTTTCCACACCCAGAGTACGCTATATAGAAATACAATACTCCATTAAAGGTCAGAGTCATAATGCAACAACCCAATAATGGTCAAGATCCTAATCCAAAAATCTCAGGACGGCAAACCGCAAGAAGGTGTAATTCACTTAATCCTCTCCCTTTTATTCCGACCGCCATTCCGATCAAAATGGGTCTCAATATCGGATCTGAACCACATCAGTGCAAAGATTTATAATCAGCTCTGGTTATTTTCAGCCACTTAGGCAAATCTCGAGTTGAATCCTTGTTCTCCTGTAGACGAATTGATTGTAAGTTCTCTGTGGTTTCGGGATAATACCTTTGTCCAGTGTGCATTAAGTACAAAGTTCTATCCGCGGCACATCGGTTTCCCTTTATCGCTATTACCAAATTCTCTTGCCATACTCATCCGCATATCTATTTTGGCAATATCCTCGCCGATTTATGATATATTTTATGCTATCTGCAAATAGCCAGAATCAATTCGCTCCAAATTTCTGGACTGCGATGGGTACTGTGGAATAACTTTCGACGCCAAATGTCTGGGGATTTTCCCTGCATTCTTTGACATTCGAGCCAAATTTTCTCCAAACGTTACCTGTCGTTGTAACGCTTGCTGTGGTACCATGCTCTCTGATGCGATTTACCTGCTGTATAAAACATGCCTCATTTAGCGTCGATTCAACATGCAATTGTGACGTAACTATCCCATCTGCTACCGAAGGACCCAATCCCTACTCGGCATCTGCTGTACTACGCAGTTTCGACGATACTCCTACTGTCACTGGCCCAACGCCTCCGCGCGCTCCTTCCAGCTATTCGTACCGAGACTCACTCCATCACTTCCGATGATATTCTAAGCTATATCAGAAGCAGGGCCAACTCAGCTCTGCTACCTCTCTCGTGTGTGAAACTGACGATGGATGACTGTTCTGACTAAGTGATAGCTTCCTTCAAAGTTACATATCCCCACGGCTTCGAAGCTATTGTCCAATTTTCCTTTTGGTCGCAGGAGGTCTTCATCGCCCTTGTCAGAGGATCAAGCTTCAAGACTATTTTTGGCCCATCCACCTGCTTCGCCGACCTTCAATAATTTGCTAATATAAGACTTTTTTGCGAGAATATAAACGGTCTAAGGATCAAGTGGCTGAGTTTCGAGTTATTTGCCTTAGCATTCTAACATCACGTCATCGGTTCTACGGAAACCTGGTTGGATGTCTGGATTTTAGGTTCCCAGCTCCTCGAAGGTTACTCTGTCTTTTGTTTCGACAGAGATTGCGCTGCATTTGGCAAGTCTATCAGCCGAGGTGCTCTGATAGCTGTTAAATCGCGCTTCCGTGCTGCAACAAACTTTTCCTCCTCCATTTGCACCTATGATCTTGTCACCATGTGAGTCATGCCGCCATACGCGCGCCACTTTATCATATCCTGTGTATATTTTTCGGGCCCTAGCTCCTCCTTCCTGTACGATGGTGTCTACGACAGATTATCAGAAATCCTAGCCGTTTTGTGTCACTTTCTTCTTCTTCCACTGTGGCGACTTTAACCTTCCTACACTTTCTTGGTCTACTACTCCCGGCATTCCTTCCCTTCCCAATAACTCCTTTCCTGTGCCATCCGCGTTCTTAACCTTGTCCTCTCTAACCTTCTTGTGCGTTGCCTTTCTCAGTTCCCTTACGCTCCCATTCAAGTTAGTTAGTTAACTAGAGTTTAATCACTCGACTCCATTCCCCTGTCATGTGTTAGTTCGCCAAGTTTAACTTTCATGAGAAAAATTCCGAAAGATTGAACTCAGCCTTGGCGACAATCCATAGCCCCCCCCTCTCCATTAACGTGTGACCAAGCAGTCAGCATCTTCTATACCATTCTTTCAGATCTGCTTCGTCCCCTCCTCTCCTAAGTTCTTGTGCTCTTACCCAGCCTGGTTCACTACTGAAGTTCACAAAAACTTACTGCTAGGAAGAAGTTCTTGTCTTCCGGAGCCTATGCGTTTCTTGGTCAAATTTTTAGCAATTAAGTCCAGAAAATAATATCTGACCAGTATTGAAGACTCATTGGAGCGCGCAAACCTGAAAGCATTCTGATCCCACATTCACAACTTCCGCAGTCCCACCCTTTGATAAAACTCTCTGGTCCTCTGTTAATTTCTCCCAACTATCTTGTGATTCACTCTGCCGCTTCTCAGTCTATTTTCCCCTCTCCTTCTTCTGCTCCGCAACTAGATGCAATCTGCCCCGCATCTCCTGGCATCCTCTCCTTTCCTAGTTGAGTACATCATTGGCAACCTTGTTGGCGGTGGTCATGACGATCTTCCAAACCTCTTTCTTATTAAAACTGGTCAGCCCATTTTTCTCCCCATTTTCATGATGTGTAGGAATAAACTTTTCTTAATCATTCACAAGACCGGACGATTTAGGGTGGATACTGCCTATTATATATACTGTAGTGCACAGTACTGTATACCGAACAAATCTCAGCCAACTTCATCCATTGCCGCACAGAAATCTTACGTTAGGTGTTCTTCTTCAGCCGTTATACCGTTCAGAAGCGAAGTCAACTTGCTTTGATCGATTGCGCCCCTCTGCGCGGAGGGAATTACGAAGTTCTCAAATCACTATTCGGCGTATCAAACCATCGTTGTTTCGGTCGGCCTTCTGCTCGTTTTCCACATATTACGATTTTTAGATCAATCTTGGCAAGTGAATTCTCTCTCGTAAGTGCGAATTACATCTCCATGCTATCGAAGACACTTCTCTCACAATTTTTGCACCATCAATGCAACTCCAAATCGATGGCGGATATCATGTGGTCACGGCGCGTTACGCTACTGGTCCAGGGCAGCATTTTCGCTTCCATAACCGCGAAGTGCGGTTCATTGTCTTTTATATTCGGCCAACACTCAGAACCATGGAGGGCGACAGGGAAATAATGCTGTGGTATATTTTGGATTTGGGACGTTCGTTGATACGTCGATCATAAAGAACGCCATTTGAGGTACGCTACTTTATCCAAGTTACGCTGATGAATAAAGAAGTTTCAAAACGGTGTGCCGCAAATCGAGAATTGAGCAATGGAAGATCAACGGCGGATCGCATTCAATATTCCTCCTGCCTAAGTTTAAAGGCTACAATGGTGATCTCCCGGCTTAACAATGGTCGACTCCACACGAACTCTCGTGTCGCAAATTTTCTTCTCACTTTCAACGTTTATCTGTAGAATATTTAGCAGTTTGCACGGACCGTCGCTGTAATGTGCAAGGGGGTTACAGAGGGAGTCACCACCTTGCCCCTCCACCCTCTCCCACACTAACACAGGTGAGGAGAAGAGAATGTCATGGGTGCAACCACGTTGCACATCGCAACGATGATTGTCCTACCAAATTATTGATACGAAAATAGCCCCTTTTGAGGGCGCTTTAACCTTTCAATTCAGTTATGCTAGAAAGAGATGATCTTCTTCCTTCCACATACGGCAATTTTTTTATGGAGTTGAAGGCAGGACCTTCCCCTTCCACTTCCATATTCCCTCCCCCATGAGTTAGGGTTTAAAATTCAAACTTTACCAGGATGATAGGAAAAAAACGGAAGGAAATTTTGATAGCGGGGTGACCGCCACGAGTGTTTATCCGGGTTGAGGAGTGGGAACTTTCCAGCTCCCCATCCATAAAATATTCACCCCTTCGATGATGGGGGTGAAATTTCAACCTTTACCGAAGCTTTATATTATTCATTGCGAGCGTTGTTTTCCTATTCATTGACGATACTAAGAAGTAAGAAAAAGTAGAAAGGAAAGACTAAATTTTCCCTGAAAAGCAGAATAGAAAACTATATTTGTTTCTTATACCGATATTTCGAGAACCAGTTGTTTCCTCCCCCAGTAAGTTTTAGTTAGACCAAAACAGAAAAATTTGTTTTCTTTTTGGTTTTTCGTACTAAAAACAAAGCGGGACAAAACGATATACATAATAGTAGTATTAATACTAAGTAGAATGCTTTGTTGGTGACCATTATTGGTCTGTTGGCGCTATCTTTTTCGTCCCTGTCCTTTGTAAGATTTGCGGTTAAGTATACGTTTTGTCTGATTGGTGATTCCCTGCTGGTGTTATGATTTTTTTAGTCTTTTCTTCATTCATTTTTAGGACAAATTCCTTCGATGCTTCATAAAACTTTATCAAGGGATGATTTGTATAGTAGGGTCCAGAGCTATGTTGAATAGTGTTGCGGTCATTGCCTTGCTTTCATCCGGAATTTCTACCGGGACATCTTGTTAGCTGGTTTTGTAATTTTTCTATAGTGTTAGGCTAACTCATTGTGGTTGTGATGAGTTTAATCAGCCTCACTGGAACCACAAATTCAGATACTATTTTGCACAGCACGGAGCAGTCGGCATTGTCGTATACCTGCTTGAAGTCAAGTTGATGGTCATCAATATTGTATTCCTAACATCTCTACAGTATTTGTCTAACTGAGCATATCTGATCAGTTGTTGACATTCACCGTTGAATTATTCCTTAGTATTCGTCAGCAATATTTTTGAGAAGGTTTTGAACCTTCTTTCGATTATTTTTGACAACACTTTGTGCACATGCAAGGATATCCGTCTACAGTTCCCGCAGCAGAGTTTGCTATCTTGTTGGTTGGAGGACCACCCATCTCCAATAAGTTATTTCTTAATGCAATATATGGTACCCGAATCCTTATTATTCGTAGCCTCTAGTTCGCTGACCAAATAATTGTAAACTTTCTTTTGCCACACGGTATTTCATCAAATTTGTTTCGACTTCGGTGCCCAATCGCGTCGCACCCACTCACTCTAACCACCTCTTACGCGCTCATGATCTACCTTCACGTTTCCGTAGTTAACCAGGTTTTGTGACGTCCTTTGGGACGTGGCCGACAACTTGGCCCATACCAGTGGTAAAGACACATTTGATAGCGGCCTAGTACTTTTAAATTTCTTGGGCAGGTCATGCCAAATTTCTATCATCTACGCAACAAGAAAGCTTTTCAAATGTTGGGCAACAAACGGTTTGCGAAAACGACCTGGGTTGAATTTGCAACGTTCTTTCCAACAGATGTAGAGACTCTCTTTTGCAGCACTGGAGTACCAGTACCATCTCGCTTGAGAATCCCATCCCATGATTCAATCCTTGTTGGGGGACCAAAGTTTCTCAATAACATATAATCTCATTCGTATTTTTCTTTAGTTTTTTTTTTGTAATTCCTTCTCTTTCGTCGTTCAGCAGTTCTCCCACTATTTAGATCCTATCTGAAACCATACACTGTCCTTAAAATTCAAATGAACAGTAGATGGTATGTTACCAGGATTTTCGCTCTATGACAAATGGTCCCTGACCATCACAAATGCCCAATACCTTCAGTGCAACACGTAGTACGTAGGCGTTCTGCTAGTAGACCCTGTTGCTGTAGCTCCTTCCCATACATAGCGCCTACTGTAAGGATAATGAAGCCGAACCAAAGTTTACTCAATCATAAGATAAAAATAACAAACAAAAGAAAACAAACGAGTAGGAAGGGATTTGATCAACTAGAACTTCACCCTCTAACGAGCTAAAATTTGGCATCAAAAAGGATTTCGCTGGAGGGAATGTATCCTGCATGTTCCAGTACTCTAACAAACATCCAAATCCTTCGCAAATTGGGTGTATCTTCAGATATTTTCTGTGGGCATAGATAGAAGACCTCATTTGATGACGTCTCCCACTCAATTATTCCTTGCGAACTTATCGAATGTCAAGAAGAACGTACAGCAGTATTTCACCCCAATGTCTTTCAAACAATTGCCTCTGGTATTTGCAAATATTTGTAAAGTAAGTGGGTCTCCTATGGCAAATAAATTTAAAACGCATGCCCTTAAACAAATATTTCTCTTCTACGAGTATTTCTAGCTTCCGCAACATCCATCCATTCCGGAAACATTCTTACCCTGCGGTAATGATCCCATCACAACCACACTTTGTCTATATTATCCGCTTGAAGTGAAAATCTTTTTTAATCTACTGGGAAGACCGCACTGAAAGTAGATAATCTAAAAGGTTGATGAAATTTAGAAACTGACGCCGGACAACAAAGCATCGAATATTGATTACCTATGGGCAAAAAGGATAATAATTTATTCAGAGAGTTAACTCCATAGAATTTTTTAATGAACTGTGAAAATAGTCCTCCCTTTAAAAGGGATGAAAGTTGAAATTTAAACAATATTTAGATTTTGGCTTTAAGAATTAGAGGAATTTAATTTTTGATGAAATTTGAAACTTTAAATGGAAATTGAACCTTCCCGAAAAGGGTAGGTTACAAAATAAGGACAAAAGCTTCAGCAGATAATACTGTTTATGCTTCTTGGCCAGAATAATTTAAGGATCTATTCGGAAGTTTATGGGGTAAGGGTCGTCATCATCAGCTTTGGGTCGCAGTTCAGTTGTAAGAATACTATTAATGTCCCGGATATTATTTACCCATTCATTCCTGTATCCGAGTAAGAACTATCCTTTTTTAATGAGTTGGAAGCCTGACCTTTTAAATTCTAGATTAACAAAGAATCCGGATCTTTTTGAAGTGAAATTTTAGTATTATTCGGTCATATCCGTAAGAAAGTAACGTCCGTTTTCAATTTAGAATGCAGAAGACTAAGATGAACATCAAATATTGTCAAAGATACGAGTAAAGTTTACTTAGCTCCGATTAAAAAGTATCAATTGAGTATCCTCAGACAGACCACAATCCATAATACATAAAGATTAAAAACTTAAACGGTACTCGTATCTAACCCCCAGGACATCAAAAAACCAATTTTATATTTGTGCCGAATCCCTACAACCTAATCCTAGCCTCAGTTTATGATTCACTTTAAGCGTTATTCCTTATATTCCATTCACCTTTATGGCTTGGATTATAAGTTTCGTAAACGCAACCTAAGGACTGAACACGAGCACGTAATTACATAAATCATGAAAAGCTCAGATGAACGAATAACAGAGGAGCATATTGGCATTTCTCTGGTTTCGGCTACATCCTCTGAAGGGAGTAGGCGAGCTACGGATTTCTGTATGCAAACAAAAACACGACCTAGTAACAGGTTTCAGGTTTTCCTTTTATGTTTTAACTTCAGCATTATATCCTTGTAAAGGTAAACGGTAATACTATGGAATTTTAAACAACGTTTTGACTATAAACATGCTTTTGAATGGCTTCGACTTACCTACGTATCACAGGACAAAACGTTTAACAAAAGCTATTCAAATTTACATTTTTGCGGTCGGAAAATCCTTTGATGATGGATATCAATTTGGCTTGTACATTACTTTTGACTTCCGCGCAATATAATAGCCGTAGATCAGGTAGAAAATTGAAAAATGGAGCACCGTTTTTGCCAAATGCGTTTATGGAGCCATTGGATCTTTTATGGTTAAGAAAGTAGCGTGTTATGTTAGAATAACTGCCTACAGAGGAGTATCTTCCTACACATCATATTACCTCAAACGGAATAGGCTCCAACCTTCACGCCCCTTTACCTTATGCGATTTTCAACAGAAAGAGGAGTGAAAGAAAGCGTGGATCGGGCAAGTGAGTCAGGCGACAAAAGTAACGCTTGTTCAGAATACGAAAACGAGGAAGAGGCAGCGCAAAAAGATAAAATGGCTCAGCTCCCAAAAAAATCGAACCCCATGAGGACCAAGTTGCTGGCGAACCTAAATAGACTCCAGGAAGAGGAGGATCTCTTAAGGCGGATGTTGAAGAGAAAGGAAGCACTTAAAGAAAAGGATCGGAGGAAGATAAGACCGGACCTGATTATCATCCCCAAACATGGTGAAAGGTAATTCGCTGACAGAGTTAAGACAGACCCTGAGCTTATCAACTTGGGGTACAATGTCAGCCTAATTAGACAGTCCCTGAAAAGATACCTTATGTTGGAGCTCAAGAAATCCAAGGATGTAACCGTGGACAATTCCTTGAACCAAATCGGAAAATCGTTAGGACAAAAAACCGACATAAAGGCTGGCAGGCCGGAAATCATTACAATCTTCAAAGATATAGATGAGATCAACAAGAAGGGAGGAGGTTCACGAAGCCTTGGAGAAGCAGTTCGATCGTATCGGGTGAGGAAAGCCTAAGGCAGAACACAAACTGCCATCATTAGCCTACCAGCAGAGGCAGCATTCAAACTGTCAGCAACAGTGAGAATAAGAATAGGCTGGGTTATGTATGGGCTTAGGGAGCGGTGGCACTAAACCGATACGTTAAATAGCTTGGATTCAGTCATATTGCAATGCAGGAGATACAAAGTGGAAAGCCACATCAGCAAGGACTGTGGAGCTAAAGCTAAATAGGGAAGGAGGGAGTGGACAATTGGCAGCAGGTGCCCGCAGTACAGAACAGCTCTCAACACAAAAAGGGAGATGAGGTTCATGTAAATCAACTTCAACCTCTGCCAAGATGCGCAGGACCTACTCTCGCAAACTATTCGGGGGAAATCAATATCTATGGTATGAAACGACTAGGCAGTCCCTGCCAGCAGTGGAGCAGCCGCGTTTGCCAAGATATTACGAACCATTTCGATGACTTTGGAACGAATCTTTTGATATGCGTGAATGTGTCCTAAACCGCGTCCTTTTCAAGTTGTGAAATACGCTTCTAGAGTACTATTTCTCTCTCTTGCTCCATAATATCATAATGTTTTAACATAATCACGGGCACTCTTCAGTATGAAAACTGCCCTTACGTCTCTATGGGACGAAGCAGGACAAAAGACAAGTCCGATAAATGTCCGCCAATCATGAAGCAACCTTACTTTGCTGTTTCTGTAGCACAACTGATATTCACCGAATGGCACGGAAAATTTGTATGTTAAGAATCTGTTTATTGTCTAGTTGACTCCTTTCTTCGAGATTATCGATCCGATTTTCTTTCACGACTGAGAGTTCGTAACCTCAAAACAAATTCAGAGTCTATCCAGAAGATTTCGTCTAGGAACCATCCGATTTTTTAAGTTTCCCTACTTTTTGGCTAAATCTTGCAGAGTCATTGATGGTTTAAGGACAAAGGTCCAGTAAACGTACTTTTGTACAATCCAACACTATCACTATATGGCTGCCAGTATTTCCACTTATGCCAGATATTGAAATTCTTCCTAGTCATCTTCCTGAGATTACATAGATTTTCATTCCATCGCGGTAGTAATCTGTTTTTGCTTTTGGTCGGAGCTAGCATTTTTTTTTAGGGATTGGAGGAGGAGTCCCAAGTCCGGATCCACTTAATGTCAGAGCGGACCAAATAGAGAACGAACTTCTAGCTCCGGTCAAGTAAGCCAGCTTCGACGTCTTTTAATTTTTTAATACTTGGGTGTTAAGCCCGAAAAGAGGGGTCCGTGGACCAAAAAAGTAAGAGTAATTTGCTCTCCATTTGGTCCCGTTCAATATCAAATAAATGCAGACCTAGGCCGCCTCAACCCCTAAAATAAAAATTAGTAGTAGACCCTAAATTTTTTCAGGTATTCTAATGGTGTCGATCGGTAGTAAACCATGTATGCTAAGGAGACATATAATTTCTTTACTCCTATCGACTCCATTACATTAGTTCGTTGGAGCCTCACTTAGGACGTAGAAAACTATGTAATGAATCATTTCTGGTAAGAGCAGAGCCACTGAGCGTTTCCCCATCAGCGTTTGTGGACTGAAAAATATACTGCACGATTTGTTTTGGAGTCTCATATTCCTTCAATTCAAGCTTTCTGCCCCATCCGATGGAATAAATCGGTTGGTATTCTCAGCATACTGCTGAAACTTGTATTCAAACATAAGTCCGACTTGCTACTCAGTGCGTCCAACAGATGTTTGGTGACAGGTTTTTCCCCTCCCATTGAAAGGTTGCGAGCCTCGTGCTGTTAAGCAACGGCAAAGGCGACACCGAGGCACCTTCAGCGGGAGAATCTTCACCAAAACCATTTGATTTTAGAGCGAAGCGATGGTCCAAACAATGAGATTGGCTGAGACACGCAGTCGTCCCTGTCAGTGAATGGTGATCCTTGTCACACGAGTTGTATGCCCGGGAAGGACAGCGTAGAATGAGGGTCATATCGGAACGGCTTAGCAATATATCATTGATCTGAATCTTTGAAACGCCTCATACGATAGTCTGCTATGTATCAAGATGTTTAATGAATCGCGTTAAGTCAGATACGCGGTTGATGTTGCGAAACGGGCCGCCGCTTGCACGGTCGAACAAGTTCAACACACGCTAGGACACAACACAGGCTTTGCGAGTTACGTTCATCTATCGTATCATCTCGCTTTATACGCTGCAGAGCGTAGATCTAAATACCTCAAAAAGGCGATGGAAATAAGCAGACCGTCGCTTGTAAGAAGAGATGCCGCGCATAGCAGCAATCGTTCAATACAGGCTTCCTGAATCAAGGATTGTATGCTCCCGTCGTCCTGATGAAAATTATCAAGTTAACCGAAGCGGACCTCAACAGCTCCAAGTTGACTATGCTACTCTTAGTTTCATCTATTTAGTAGTGGGAGACATCTTTGGTAATCTCACCTGAGCTAAGGTCGTCATCAGTTTTTAAGGAGCGGGAGACTTTGATTTTTGCATTCCTAATCGTTATTTGTGGAGTGTCTTTTCCAGTGTCTCCAAATACCCTTCATTAACTAGGAATATGGAAGGCCGACTATTTTTCAGTAATTAAACTCAAGCAACAATCTCATCATGTGGGATTAGTTTGAGCCAGAAGCTGGACGTCGCCACATGCGCTGAAGAAACCCCAGAGAACTGGTTTTGATATGCTCGAACGTGGTACCCACGGATTAGTTGGGAGAAGTCTCTTCTGATCCAATGCCCCATCAGGCAGGTGACTATATCAGACTGCATTGTTTCACAACTTTATCACTAGTTGAAGTGTCTGTAAATATCATCTGGGCATCTCATTGAATGATTTCCACAACCGTGCGTTGTTAAACGGCCGTCATTGTTTTCTACTGAGATTATCAGTCTTTATAACATTGCAAACTCTACTGTTTTTGCTGTCAACACAACTACCTAATGAGATCGGTTTTGCTCGGGACAATGTTTTTTACTGGTTCTCGGGGCGTCTGCAGTTGAATGTATTGAGGCCTTCCTTTTCTTTAGCCTTCGTCCCGTTCATAAGCAGGGTTGGCTGGTCATGATCGGTTGCGCCATTTTATTTTATCAAGGGCATGATCTAGATGTAGTCACGAGGCCTTCAAATCACCCTCCTGCGTATCAAGCCATCATTGTCATTGGCTTAGCACGGGGATGTTGGCTGGGGACAAGCAGCTCGTCCCCCATGATATGTCTGGCATCACTCCCTCTCCATCTAACATGTTTGTTTTTGTTAAGATAGAATTCATGCATTGTTTCAAGAACTTTTACAGTAAGGAAACCCCCCTTACTAGCCCAGCCGCTAGGGTAGATATCTTAAATGAAACCGATGGTGTTTTAGATATTGGAAGTCCGCATACTCAAAACCAAGCACCTCCCTCTTGTTCGCGTATCCTTTTCCATCTTGGCTTGGATCCTTTCGACCCCTTTTGCAGAGCAAGGAGGACAGTTTTGGAGCTATCGTTTCAATTCACCCATCCACCAGCTCCATTTACTTCGAGGAATATAACCTCAACCCGATGCAACACAGGATAGTTTCCAACGGCCACCACGGGAAAGTCGTGTCAAGGCTTATCTGCTGATGCAATCAACCTTGGTCTGTCCGGGTTGTATGGTTTTGATCCTCAACTTAGTCGTACATGCTTTCTTGGGTCAAGGCGAGATGTTCCTGTTCGAATTTTGTTATTTTGTTGTACTCAAAAATGTATGGTTTATTACCAGGAATAACTGAATGTAAACATTAAAAATAATTTCCGAGCAATTCCACGAATCTTCAACGCCAGAACATTCACATCAAATCTCCGAGTTGACAACTACCACCTGTCAGAGTTCAAAAAGTACACTTCAATCAGATGCTTTGTCGTCAACTTTCACTGTATCTCCCACTATACAAAGATAGATTGGTAAGCTGCTGGCTACGTTCTTTGATAAGGATCCGCTTTGATTTCGAGGTTTCCACGTACGAGTCTCCATCTTCATAAAATCATCTTCAGAATAATCGTTCAACCGGTCTTACATTCTTTTTCAGAATTATGCCACTACATTGCATTGTCTGAGAGTGTGAGATGGTTTGATGCCCACCGAACTTCGATGAAAGCTGCTATATCAAGGGATGCTACGTCTATGTCGATGACTTCTCGCCTGCTTGTGAGTTCATTGTCCAACTTGAGGACCTGCTTTTCTGTTCCATTAGTTTGAATTTGTGCATATTGATGTTAGGACTACCTCGCAGTATAGGATGGGTAGGATAGGATATTATTATCTGCAGGAGCAGCACTAACAGTCTCTTCGTCATACAACGAATTAACGTGCAAAGATCGGGGTCTAGCAGTTGCTAATTAATCGCCCACGGTTTATAGATGAGGAATATATATCTTTGTGCTTTGCAGCAATTGACCCGCCAACTGACGAAGACAGCAGTCACTGTCACTGCTGTCAATTTTGTTTTGTGATTCTACGTCTTTGAAGAAGGTGCAGTGGCCCGTGCATCCCTTCCCTTCTTACTGACAATCGACACCAGAAATGTCAATTCCAGAAGCCTGTAGAAGAGTCGTCAACCTGTTTGCTCCCAAACTTTCTCATCAGGTTCAGAAACGCCAATAGCCAAGAAAACTCCTGGCCTATGTCTTTCAAGTGGCTTCTTGTTTTGCAGAGCTCATTTTGTTGTCTGAATTTTGTGGTATTCCTAACTAGTTGAATAGATCAAGCATCTGAGGGCTGCTGTTCAATGTGGCTCGCCTTATTCACAGAAGGTCTTCATAGATTGAATAGAAATAATGCAAAATTTTCCGATTTTCCTTTTTCATCTCTCTTCATTCTTAAAATCTTGAGAACCAAAATCTAAGGTAGGACGCGTTCCACTTTGAAGCATGCCAGTTAGCTTCAATGACATCTTCATACGTAGTATACCAAGTAATGAGAGCTTGCTCTTGATTCTCCTTTGTAATGAAAGGTTTCCTCTGTACAGATCCTCCAGGACTCCGCCCTTAGAATCAACCTAATCTTGGTTGTATCACGAGATGTTCCTGATTTGAAATCTAACTTAGATCGTGAAGCTATCAGGGAACACCCTTTTTTACGGTTGAAGTGATTTCCGCTGTTCAAAACTCATTACCGCCTTATTCGGTGCAAATTATCTTCCAATGTACATAAACCATTTAAAAAAAGTTCAAGGATGTCAACCCAATAGCCTGACCCAAATAATTAAAGGACTAAAAATAGATTTTCACGCATGATGCAAAGCATATCGTTTTTGTTTAAATTTTCTGGAGCTAGCGGAAGAACCACGTTGCCTTAGAGAATCCCTTTTGAATCGCTCATTTTCCCTATCCGCATATCCTTTTCATTGGTGTATTTAATAGGTTTCTCTGTGTTGGTGTATTTAATTCAAACACAAGGATTCCACTCGTTATTAAATTGGATTGCTCGTAATTTTATACACTTCTTGGCATACTACTGTGGGTTTCGTCTGGAAGTAAAGATAAAGGATGGGTATTTCCTTTGGCTGGAATAGCATTGAGAATCTTCAAAAGAGAAGGATGCTACACAGGAGGTGTTACAAATGTTTCACGTCTGTGAAGATGAATCTTTCTTTTGAGAAAGGTTTCAAAGAAAATTGACGTAGATTGAAATGTTAAAAATTTAAGCTTTGGACAACAGCAATACATACAAAAGAAGTCTTCAGGAAACTCATTATTTGTTCAGTTAATCTGATTTTAAGATGGTATTGTACCGAATGGGTTTAGGGATGAGTTTTATTTTCAAATTACCTGCAAAGAGTGTTTTTTTTTTCAATTTGTTCTTTCTCTTGATGATTTGTTTTTCGAATATAAGCCCAGCAGGTTTTCTTAAACATTTCAAGAGAATCCTATTCCAGGAAGGGTTGATTAGCAGGCACGTAATCAATACGATTAAGAAGGAAAAAAATTGGCTCTCATTCTCTTGAGTGTTCATATTAAGGAAATCTTGATCGAAAAAGAAATATCCATTTCCATTTTCAAGTTTTTGATAGGAAGAGGAATTGAATCCAATCCAAATGACCCTGATTGGTTGCCGAAGAATCAAAGACCACACGATTGAAAATTTCCAACGACTTTCAAATGAAGTGTTTTTTAAAAGAATCGTAGCCTCTGATGAATTGAACTCGATAAGAATGGGAAAGGTTAGAGTATCTTTCCAATAGCCCATACCTTACAACTTCCATTCTTCCGTCAAAGAAGCGCCGAATTCGACAAACAGGCGGTGAAGACACTTTTACTCCAATGGACGCCCGTTTGGATTGGTCCTATGTATTCAGAGTAATATTCTGTACTGCAGTAGCTTCCGAAATTCCTTTTCGTATTGTTTCAACCCCAACCATGATTCTATTCATGCTGCAGATGTGCAAATCTGACGAAGTAGTTTCCACAGGGCACGAGGTTCATACTATGAGATAATTCAACTTTAGACTGTTGTCAGAATACTTAGAGCGACAATTTCCGCAAATAACGCTTATACTGCTTCCTCGTCGTCATCATGGTGGCACAAAAGCCCATCATAGGATGGGGTTTCCTGCTTCGCTTCCAGCTGTCTCGGTGCATCGAACATATCCTCCGTCTACGAAGTCCATCCAAAGTGTCATCCGTCTACTAATTCTATCCAAAATGTCAATCGTCTACCAAGTCCATAGAAAGTGTCCTCCCTCTACGAAGTCCAAGCTGCCTTGTGTGATATTTGTCAATAGAATTAGCCCACCATTTCCTGAGGTTTCCCACTGATCTTCGTAGATTGCTTTTTTAGGTGTTTGATGTTCGTCCATACGTTTCGATGCCTAAATTGGACATTTCATCTGATTTTCCAAACTGCAATGAAATCCCAGAGGAATCGGAACACATATTTCTCCACTGTCCGAGATAGATGAACAGAACGTAGTAGGCAAAGGAAATTCCAGGTGAATTGATGGTACCAGAAAATCTCTTATTGAGAATGCTCGCTTGCCAGAAGGATTGGGATACAATCAACTCGATTTTCGAGTTTACCCAACATGGGCAGGAATGGTGTCGTTACGACTACCACCAATATAAAAAAAAATAACTAATTAAAGTGAGCGAGGTGTATTACCCTTTGACGATTGTACGGAGAAAGCAAAGACTAGGAGGTGGTTTTTAAGGTTTTGTGTAAAACAAAATCTTATTAAAATCGGTTTACTGTCTGTCTGTCTGTCTATCTGTCTGTCTGTCTGTCTGTCACACATATTTTTCTCGGAGACAGTTGTAGCGATTGACAACAAACTTGGTGGAAAGGTGGGAACAGTGAACGCTCACGCATTCTACATCGAATTTAAGGGGAGCCCCCATAGATGCAAAGGGTGTGCCAATTTTTTTACATCAAATATAGTCATGTGGGGTATCAATCTGCTTCGTCTGGTCTTTATCGATTTCCAGAAGGCTTTCAAAAGTATAAACAAGAAGTGTATCTGACGTATTCCACATAGGAAGGGTCTTTCGGAGGAACTAATAGCTAGAACACTATATGATAGCGCAAAATGTCACGTGCTGCACCGACGTAAAATCTCAGAGCAATTTGAAACAGGCTCCGCTAGGGTTGCATCCTGTTGCCTGTCGTACTATTTCTGCCTGTTATCGGTGACTTTTGTTCAAGGTACTTTATCCGGTGAACTTGAAGAAGTTCAATGAAGCATGACTCAAATGCCTTAACTATGCTGATAACATCTGTTTCTTTCTCACCGAGTCTTGGACCTAGTTGTGTTGCTTATTTTGCTTTCATTTATCCTTACTCCAACTTCGTTCGCACACCAAGGGCTACCAGTGACTTACTTGCTTCAAGAAACACGTATGCCATGTTCGTCATTTAGCTTTTAAACTACATTCTCGAGATAGTGAATTCGAAAGCAAAAAGGTCATTTCGTCTCCTTATTTTAAGAATGGCTGAGTGAGCTATCGCGCTTGTGTATTCAGGTTTGAACTAATGCACGCGGCGTTGTCGCTTTTTTGAGCCAGACTAGTTTCATTGGAATGTGAAACAATTTTTTGTACAGTGCCGAGCAATTAATGCCGTGGTTACCCTGCTTAACTTCTACGAATATTTTTTGGTAGACATAAACATTAAACTCTCACTGTTTCTCCAAAAACCTGCTTCAAAGCAAATAGTTGATCCGCTGTAGATCGCCTAGCCCTAAACCTAACTTGATATTCGCCAATCAGATGTTCAACGTAAGGTCTGATTCTTTCCTCCAAAATTTTGGTGATATGAAACAAAACCTTATTAAAATCGGTTCAATGTCTGTCTGTCACACCCGATTTACTAGGAAACGGATATATCGAATGTCACGAAATTTGGTGAGAACATGTGGTCTGTGTGTCCCTTTACATGCAGCGGGCGACATCATTTTGTGGTGGGATGAAAGGCTCCCTATATATGCGAAAGTGGTGTAAATTTTTTTTTACCAAATGAAAGGACTCGATTAGTACTATTGGAAACTGATTTCTGACATTAGGTGAAGCGATTCCTGTGGTAGCTTGTCAACGCCCAGTGCTTTGTTTAGTTTTAGATTTTTGATAGCAGTATCCATCCTCTTCTCTAGACGGGATCGATTCCATAAATGAAGTGTTCACGTTCCAAAAAGAAATTCCCCTGTTGCTGCTAATGGAGGGTCCAGGAGATCTGAGCGCATCCTAGGGCGTCTTCCCTATCTTTGCTTGTCTGATGCTGTTCGCCGCAAAGCTACTATCAGTGCTCCACGTTAACATTATACCATAGGTGAAGCAGCATCGAGGTAATCCCTCCATCGAATTTGTTAGCAGAAAGGACAACAAAGGTTTTCACGAGCATCAAGGCGTTGTCGCCGTATTGCCCTTCCACCCTCAGTCACTGGACCATAATCCTCTCCAGGATTTTACCATAGATCAGGAGATAAGGTCCTATACAACCGAGTCTTATTCTTAGCTTTCGCCGCTGACTTTGGGAGCATAACAACCCTGGAAGCCTTGTAGAAAGCAAGGAAGCAGCACTCCGATAAACTTCATTCATACAGGCACTGTATATGAGATCCCAGCCAGGTGAATTCCGAGATCTAAGCCTCGCCATGCTCTCCTCAATCTCGTAATACTATGGAAGTTGGAAACAAGGCGCTGCGCTTTATCATTACTCTCTTGTTGTCCTCCGAAATATTATCTCATTGCCGACTTTGCAATTCCTCAAAAAATATGTTGACATTATGTAGGGGTAACAAATGGTAAAGGCGGTCTAAGTGGCTATACAAATTATCTTTATGACGCTGGTTTGTACAGGAATCTCACCTCTCCGGGTCTCAATAGAATAATTTGAGTTCCGGTTGTGAGGACGTTGTCGTTCGGTTAATCCAATCCGCGTTTTTGTATCAGGTTTTCGGACAGTTGTTTTTTATAGGTGACGAATTATTGTCCCGTCGACCAACCTCCAACCCGGAGAATCAGGTCAACATTTTGTTAACCTCCAAGAGAGAGAGGTGTGATCAAGTAGGATTTAGTATGGTGAAGTTATCCTAGTTATACTGATCATCCGCCTATACCTCCTTTATCACTTTTTGTGGTATCTACAAATTTTTTTGAGGATAGTGTTAGAGACGTTGCATCAAACGAACCCTTCTCCTAGGCTTAGAACCAGCCACCATGAAGGTTAAAAAATTGCTATCCGTAGTACGATCGATCACGTAGGCAGAGCAATTAGAATGTTTGTTAATGTGTAAATTGTCACCCAGGTTGCCTAGAAATCAGCGCAGTCTTTATACGCTGCTTTGAAGTCTTGAGTCAAACTTCATTGTTGGCATTAGTAAACGACTACGGCATCCAACGAACTGCCAAATTTCTAGTCACTAACTTTTGATGTAGAGAGCTAACTGTCATTTCCCGCAAATAGGCTAAGTTAGTTGCTGCTTCAAGCACTTTCGTCGACAATCAGCAAGAATCATGATATGGTTGCATCGACGACACTCTCAGTGGTCACCACGTCTACTGAGCGGCCTAAACACTTCAACATATGTACCACCACATGTAAACCCGCTGAACCAGCGTTTCACCATAATCATTTGATGGTAAGATGTCCACATAACCAGCATTCAGAGTATCAAAGCAAAAGGTTCACTGGTCTTTTGCACAACACCTCATCACTACATTTTTGCCTTATGCAGGCGCAAGACCAGTTGATACTTTGCAAAATTTTACAGCGTCATTCAGCGGTTAAACACTGTCAAGGCATAGTCTTCCCCTGACATCAGGAATTGGAAAAGGGCCCTAAATGAGTTGAAAAAAGGAACTTGATCGAAGATCACGACCCATCATTATAGCGGAAAATATATTCACGTGTATCATTCTTAGAGACGACTGGCGTCTGAAAGTTTTCCAATTTACAGAAGAAGTAGGAATAATTCCTCCGTGAGAGCCAAGAGAAAACCATGTTCACTCGAGAGAGAATCAACTTTTGGTGATCGTCAGACTCTCGATCTCGTTGTCTCTAGTTCAAATTTCGTTTGGTCATGGATGTTTGTGTTCCTCTTAGTGCCGTCCGTGACGCTTGTAAAACATTAATAAAATTGAAAAGCATCATCGCTGAAAGTCAAATAAAAAAAAATGAAAAAGAGACTGAGACAAAGGAATGAACGAGAATCAGATTTTATCAACCAGCATTTTCTGGTAGAAACTTTTATTGCTGACGTTAATTTTTGTCGCCCTTTAATTGCCCACACAAGCGCTTACATTTCCTTACCTCCTATTTGTACTTTTTTGCGGATCATTTTCACATTGTTTATGTCAGATTTTCTCTTTTAACTTCTGTCGCATGTAGGCAGGCATGTCCTTTTCATTTGATGTCACAGCTGGGACGCTTCCAATAAATCAACTTCTATTTTTTTGTAATACAAGTTGGTATTTGTCTATAACCTTTTGAACTTTTTCTTAGTTCAAGAGAACTTTGCGGCGATAAATTTAAAATTTTCCATTCGGAAATCCTCTTGACTGACAGCGTGACAGTTGGAAAAGTCACTTTTCTATAAAAGGAAACATTTCAAAAGGTCTTCAATGCTCATTCAAAAAGGAGCGAAAACATGGCATAGAAAATGTATGGGGTAAAGACCACCACACAAATAACACGTTTCCAGTCGAGGAAATTTTCCACTTTTCCAGTTAGATCCTAGCATATGCATGTCCTTATAATATATTAATTGACATAGGAAGGATTTTTCAAACCTTTTTCATTATGCTGAAAATAGGAAATTTCAATTCACATTTTGAACCCGAATGGACCTTCGTCGAAAATTATCTAAGCATGAATTGACGAAAATTGTTTTTCCGTTGTATTTTTCATTTGCCTTGTTGTTTTCTAGTTGGTCATCATTTTGTGAAATCTGATGATTTTGTACTTTGAGAAATCGATATAATCTGTTCGAAGGAAACGCAGAGCATTGTACATACCGCAGAAGTCCTTACCGAAATGTGCTCCTGCGGGGTCTTACCCGGCCCTATTTTTTTCAGAAGCTTAGCCTGATTATGCCTTTATTAGATTTTATCAAACAAGTTATTCCCATGGTTAAGGGAAGATGTTTGCTAAATCGGTAAACACCAAGGACTCCTCCCAACCGAATCTGACAGGAGCGGTCAACTTCTCAGTCGAAGAAATCCAAATCGACCAAACTTTTCCCTAATTCATTTCATTCGAGTAAATAACGCACACATGTTGAACTTCTTAATAAACTTCTTCAGCATAAAATCTCAACATTTCCAAACACGTCCTGTTTTCAGTCCTGTTTCCTCCGTAGCGGATTTTGTCCAAACTTTTACCCTGCTGTGTTCCACACCCCATATACCGACAACGTCATTCATGATGTGCGAAAATTTAATTTGCTTTCATTAGTCGCTCGACTAAAAGTCTTGTTATGAACAAAAAGGAAACATCCTTGGCGCTGGCGATGCCATTATCGTTATTATATGTAGCTATTGCTGTTCATATCGTAGCGAACGGTGCCTATGACTTAGCAGAAAATATAACGCATATCCGTGGGCGGAAATAATACTAACAAATTGTTCATTATGTTTTCAAGGAGGGAATTTCACCGAACATTCTAAATTGATACTACTCATCCTTGCTAAGGGTCTTATGTATTGTGAAAGATTTCGCAAGATATCATGATACACGTCTGCCGTATAAATTGAATCGTAGCTGAAAATTGTCAGAATATTTTGCTGAATAAAGACGCTAATATCGAGGAAAATAATATAGAACCTGACAGCATACTTTTGAACAATAACTCAATTGAACGAGACCGTGATTTCGTTTTTTCATGAAAAAAGATGAATGCAAAATGGAAAAGATAATAATTCTGCTCAAACTGTTCTTGCCAACTAATGAGGATCTCTTTGACAACTGTTCCAGGAATTAGGATATATCTCAAAGCTGTTTCAAAGTGCTTAAAGCCTCGAACAAAAACATACCTGGAAGGTCTTCAACTGGAAACGAATCTTTGTGAAATCGATTCACAATTCTTTCAATGTCAGATGTGTATCCATCTAGAAAAATTGGATGAGCAGGAAGACGTCTTTGATGGATACGAATCTATTTAGAATGGCAATTTCACCTCGGTATAACATTCAGTAAGCAGGTTCAAAAGGAGTCGAACTCAGTGCATTACTCAATCGGATCCTAAAATGTTGATGTAGAACTAATAATGGAAGATTAGTTTGCTCTTTATCGATCGAAAAACAATTAAAGCGTGTGCATTCAAAAACGAAGGGGAAAAAAAGGCGCTTCCACAACCGCTCTCACTATCGACGAAACATTCTGTCGTTGAAATTTGAATTTCTCCTTGATCCCTCTAAAAATCCTTACTGAACAATATAATTTCAGGGCAAACATTATTAGGTCTAAGCGGAGGAATCCATGAACATAGCACCAATAAGAGATATGCTTAAGACCAGCCATAAGTTCAACCCGATCGTTTTTTTGGAAAAGTCACAATTAATGGTCTGTTTTGAAAATCGAAGGACTCATTTACTCCAGAGAGTAGTACAAGCGATTAGAATTTTTCAAAGTAGCACCCATTGGCATCTACTCACTACTGGCAACGAGTTTTCCAGTTTTCCTAGTCGGGCGTCTGAAACGATCGTCGTCTTTCATTCTTTCTCTACCCTCTCAGCACAGCTTGTACTACCCACTCATCCTTTATCACCTTGGGTCTCCTTAATCATACCGTGAGTCTCTTTGCTCGTTTTACCTAGCTTGATCATGTATCGCTGTTCCAGTAATCGCTCCGTGATTCTCCCTGACGAGGCGGTTCGACAGGGGTTCACAAAACAAGTGACCTGCTCTCTTCAATGGCCGGCTGCCGACTATTTCCAGCGTTCCCAGCATCCCTCTCTACCGATCTTGCATGCGGAAACCGTCTCTCTCAACAGACCTTCTATGTTTGAGTTGACACTGAAGACCGATTGGTGAAGCTGTATGTAGAAAGCCTATTCAAAGCATCCCCCGAAAGGAGCGTCCCCACTGGGTCGACACAACTCGACAGTTTTGCTAACATGCCCTGTGAGTGACACCACAAATTGACTAACACCCACTGGAAATGGCACGACACGACAGAATATTGAACAGTATATTTGCAGGCTATACATTTTGAAAACACTATTATTAACTTATGTCTGACATAGGCTGCGTCAGACTACAGATAGACAAATGTATGTGCATGCTTCGGACGTTAAAGAAACAAATGTCTGTGTCCGTGCCAGCCAACATCTGTACTTGTGTCAGGCAAATGTCCGTATCTGATTCATATATCAGATAGGCAAACATTTATTTCAGACAAAATCTTTTCTGCATTAGACAAATGTCTGTGTTCGTCTGATGAGTCAGAAAAGTGTGTGAGTCTGCCTCAGACATTAGACAGACAAATTTCTGTATCTATGTCAGACAAATGTCCGCTTCAGGCAATCTGTTTCTGTTTCAGACAGACAGCCTGCTGTCAGAGACAGAGTCAGACCTTTGTCTGATGTGTGAGACAGACACAGACATTTGCCTGGTACAGGAAAAGACTTTATCTGTGCCACACAAATATAATGTCTCCCGAAAATCCAAACATTTGCCAGACTAATGTCTGTCTGAGGTCTAAGGCAGACACAATCTGAGCATGCGCAAACATTTGTCTGTCTGCTGTCTGAGGCAGCCGGGGGCATGAATATGGTCATGAGTTTTTCAAGAAGTCGGACTAGTTCCATTATCAGGTTTTTGAAAAAACTCCTGAGCGCAATCCGCTTTCAATGACTGACTCATCAGAAAAACCCTTTGCCATTTGTCAGTTATTCTTCTCTTTGGTTTATGACACAGTTTGTCTTCTCAAATATAAATCTGGAAACAATCTGGTTTTGACCCACGGAGACGCATGATTATAATTGACCACTTTTCAATATATGTTATGAAGGCTACAGGGGCTGATCCAAAAGTACCCGAAAGGATTATTTGTAATTTGAGAGAAAGGTGGTAAAGGTGGTTAAGATCTAAGCTTCGAAATTAGACTGGTGCCAGTCGCCCGCAGGCAGTTTTTCAGGTAAGGTTACGCAAAAGTACCTACTGCCCAATAATCGGGAAGAACATGGACCAGACCTTGGAGCAGTTTTGTTTAAAACAGGATAAAAATGGGAAGGAGACGATCGAAATGCTTCGGAAAGCCTACGGTGACATGGCGATGAACAAGAGCCAAACTTTTATGTAGCACAGAAATTTTGGGAAGGCCGTGATTCGTCATCGATGACGACCCTTTGGGACGCTCGTTGGTATCATAAACGGAGGACTCGGTGTAAGAAGTGCGTCATGTTTTGGACAAAGATCGGCGTTTAAGTGTTCGGATGATTGAAGGTGAGTGGACGAAACGTGGATGGCGATTCGTTAAGCCATACCGCACTCTTTGCCTCAGGGTTGCTGGTCAAAATGGTTGTGTCAATGCTGCCCTAGCCGTCGTCGATCGGGCTCCAGCGGATTTCAAGGCAAGGGTACCGGAGGCGATAAAAGTGGACAAAACGATCACACTGAAGGAGATTGCAATTGTCAACTTTCAGGGCGTCTTCAATGATTAGGCGAAGCGTTGGCAATGGTCCATCGAATCAGAGGGACATACTTTAAAAAGTTCTGAACAATTTCGGGAGAGACTTGCTGCTTTTCGTTTCACTTTCAAATGAATGGAAGTCATATTCCAGAATGGACTATATTATGGATAATGAACGAGCCCGTTGTAGTGAAAGTTCCCTCAGTGACAATGTTACCGCACCAGAGCAACCTGCAGAATTTGCGGTGGAATATGATAATTCCACGTTAGCTTGATACATTCTTAATTACTTGTTTATACCAGCTGGAAAACGATCCCTGAAAAGGTAATTGCCCCACCTAACGTTCCTAACAAATACAACTAATCCAGTTCTCTTAGCTTTCACCTATAAGGGTAATATCTATTGTAGAAAAGGAAGACGTGGCAGATGAAGCGATGGCGTAGGCCAGGACGCCAAGCAGCTTTTAGGGATATTGAATTGGTGAACCTCGGTGTAAAACCGGTATGTCTGCATTTTCTTACTAAGGGAGAGAGTAGGAAAGTCAGGATCGAAAGGTTTTAATTGATATATTGACTTCAGATTCAAAGTTTTGGTCGATCGTCTGGGCTTTCACGAAATGATTAACGATATACAAAATCGACGACTTGCGGATTCTTCCAGGACAGAGGTAACTCATCAGACACTGCCTTACGTCTGCCCTGGGAGCAGCGTGTCTCATCAGACATTGCCTAAAAAGGTAAATAACTCCTACCAACCACTTCGGCCACGCTGCTCCCAATGCAGAGGTTAGGCAACGTCTGATGAGTTGCCTCTGTCCTGGATAAAATCACAAGTCGTCTATTTTGGGACAAGTTTGAGTTCTAGCCCAGAACAGAGGGGTATGTACTAGCAAACATGGAAGAAAGTTGCTTTCCAATTGGTCCGACGATGGGTAGGAACATGTTTTTGGAAGGATCTCTTCACGACTAGCGACTTTGCTAACTGATGCGGATATATCCTTTCACGGATTGAGGTATCGAGATCATGAATTTCATTTCCTAGGAAGGAATACTGCGAAGAATATCTATTTATAAATAGTCTTCCCCATAGGGTGTCTTGCAGGATGTCGTCAAGGAGAGGGTTGAGGTTAAAAAAGGTCAGAGCGTGTTGGCACAAATTCGTCATATACCTCCTGTATTGCTTTAGCATATTGACGGAACGCACGGTTAATTGTATCGTTAGGAACTTCCTGTTTCTTTCGGAGTTGAAGCTTGGGTAGTATGGCTTTGAATGACTGGTTTATGAGCCGCTAGTTAAACGTTCCTGAAATCCAAGTCTGTTGGAGACGAAGGGCGAGTGGCTCGATCGGAGAGTTGAACATGGATATCAAGGATGTCAGGAATGATTTCAATGGCGCAGTGTTTGGATTCAGAATTACGTTGATGTTGCTAGTTGTGAACAAATGGGTATTGCTTACATTGTAGGTATGGAGTGCCGAGCCAAAATAAGAAATATTAAGTGCAGGGGGTATGTGTTCAGCAAGCGGTGCAGTGTCCAAATAGTTCACCCCCTAAAATCCGGGCCCATAATTTCCCAAGTGGGTGGGATTAGTAGGCATGAAAAGATGTGATTATAAACAGTTTGTTCGTATCAAACAGTTGGCTAACCAATAGAGGGAAACAACATTAACCTTTAGGGACTTGAAGGCATTGCCTTAGACCAGTATTGCGGGGCGAGAGTTTTTATTGGTAATGCAACCTAGGAGCAATATTTAAGAATTGTGCTCGGTTAGAAACAATTCGAGCTAGTGCTTACGGGCCCGATCGACTACAGAGTTGATAAAAAAAATTTTAAAGACGACTACGATTTTGTCCAGAGGAAAGGCAAATCATCTGACGCTCCCTCTGCCTCTGCACTGCGAGCAGCGTGACCGCAGTGCTTATTAGGCCTAGTTCGCTCCGGTATATAAATCCGCATACACATCATGGGTGTGATTTATATCCGTGGGAAAAATCGGTTAGTATTTCTGGCCTAAGCCCGCCGAAGCTGCAATAATGCTTGATTATAGACCGGACTAACTGAAGAGAAACTGCATTTCACTTTTCTAGCGCATGAGTTACCTCTGTCCTGGACGACACCGTAATCGTCTGTAATTTTTTTTAAATTTTGGATGTAAAGCCAAAAAGAGGAGCCAATGGATCAGAAAAGTTAGAAACAGTTTCTCTCCAATTGGTCCGGTTCGCCATCAATTGGATGACGGAATCAAGACTCCCTCAAATCCGAACAAAAATTAGAAAGTTGAGGGGCGGGACAATGAAAAGGCGTAAAAGATCAGTGGTCTTGCACTCAGTCTGATGTGATGTGATATGATACCTAGAGCCTTCAAGTCCCTCGGAATGGCCTATGCACAAGAAGATACGACCCAGACCACGGACATTCTTGCTCGCTACGAGAAGGTTCGTCATTACGATGTAGCCTTCTTCAAATTTAGGAGTATTTAGCGTTTAGAGCTTTTTGATTTCTTTACCAGAAACTCCTTGTTGGTGAGTCTGCGTAACCCTAAAAATCCGCGGGCTTAACAATTATAATAGGAAGAATCTTGGTACATATCTGTTTCTTCTCAAGTACCTATTATGGTTGCTATTGCTGCTTAGATGGCACTGGATCTGCTGTTTGCTGCCGGGTTTGATCCAGATGTTCGTCTTCGCGACATTGATGTTACGTAATTGGCTTATCTGGGGATATGTCTGCAGTGCATTGACTTAACTGTTGCCTCCATCGAGGCATTCATCATCTACAGGCTCCAGATTAAGTCATCCAGCGACTTTTCTTATTTTGCAACTCCTCTAACTTGCTCGGAAGTCTCACACTTTATTTCGCATTATAGCATTATCTTCGGCTTTGAAGTCAGGACCGACTCTGCCCTCGTATTCAGACTCCATTTTTTAAGGACCAGATTAGCATCATTTTTACGGCATTTCTTTGTCATCACCACTTAAAATGAATCCTCTATTGAGGGCTATAAAACTTCTCTTTTAGTTTTGTTGCTGAAGTCTTTCCGAAATGGTTTGATTTTCTCCTCGTAGTTGCCTTTAGTTTAGTAATTCTGCCATGGCGACGATAGCTTTCACTGATTCATAATGCTATCCTTTTTTTTGTATTTTTGTTTTGCCACAGAAAGGCCTCTTTTCTTTTGGGATCATGCCCTCAGTAGTAGGAAAACCAGGTGATTATCTAATAGTGGCATCTTTCAAAACCGATGTCAGCGCCTATTTTGTCACTCATATCCAAAGACAACCCTTACAGCTGTCCATTGTTAATCCCAATGTGATCAATCTGATTAGATATTCGTTGGCATTTATGTGTTGATTTTTGGCACTATCCCGAAAGTGGAGTTAGCTAATAAGACCACTTTGCAATTTAGCAACCAATCTTTTTACGGTGTCAAATGATGAAATGATAGAGTGGATAGATATTGACAGAACAGTCAAGAGAAAGAGGAGTTTCTAACTTATACCAAAAACTCTTTCTTCATTTTCTTCTTCTTTAGCCTTGGACCTGTTCGAAAGCAGGGTCGGAATGAAGTTTAGATAAATTTTCTTAATTTCTCTCAACTTGATTGGCAAAGTTCAATCTAATTTAAGTAAGATTGTAAAAAACTTATTCTTTGGAATATAACGCAAAAAAGAGGCTGCTACACATCCTCATATACTGGAAAGTAGTCTCAACATGTCAATAAGTTTACCACCCTGACCTGGAAAATAATGTGCGCCACACCTTTCAAATAATCCTGCTTGGTTGATGAAGGAACTGGTCATCTTGCTGGTGACCCTTGTATTTAATACGCTTCATATCTCTTAAACCACTGCTCTTTTATCCAACTCAAAACCAAGGATCATTCGTTTGAATAATTGCTATTTTTTGAATAATTGTTAACGAATTGAAATGTCTCAAGGACGATTCCTAGGCTGCTAATAAAAGCGAAGACAAAGTTTTGAGTATAATGAGAACATTTGAATTTGTAAGGTTTAAACTTTTCCATTTCTAGTTTTCCACTCCATAGACTTTAAAACAAGTGAAAAGTCTATTGGAAAAGTTTAAATTTTTCCGTCTATATCTTGAGGATCATCTTGCCATCCCTCGTCATAAAGTTTAAACGATTTCTCCTTCGTGAATGCTAATTTTCGTTATCTAAAGCTTCAAGTCAGAAAAAAGGGTAGATTCCTGTGATGAATCATGATTGAAGAGATTTATTATCCAATGCCTGCAATGGGGAGGGTATGTCCATTCACCAAAGGACCTAGTGGATATATTCAGCTCTCCAATTCAAGGAAATTAACATTTCAATTGATTGTGTCTCAATAATATATTCAACGCACGGAGATAAGTTATATTTCCTTATTTCCCGGAATACTATTTACAGCCACTTACATCCAACTTACCATTTGTTACCAATCCCATGCTTTCCCCAATGATAAATCGGTGGAAGCATGTAGCAGAGTGTTTTCAGCACGAAAAGTTTGAATGCAATGCGAAGTACAATCTACTTTTCAGACAACGGTTAGCTCTCCCACACTAGACTCCAGACAAATATCACTGAAAAAAAAAATGGCAGAAATGTGTTGTGTATGTAACACAATGAAGCTAAATGAATGATTACAGCACGGTATCTACCGAAGAGGAAAACAAGGAAGGAAAAAAACTTCAGATGTCTACAAAGTTTCGTGACATTATTACTCAAATTAGATGAATTGTTAGTCCTACTACATTCCACGCTTTTTATTGTCTTTTACCTCAGTCGGGAATTATCTATTATTCGCTTAGAGTGAGGGAGAATAAAAAGTTTCTTTTTATTGTGCTCATTCACACGAATTTGCGAGCAAGGAATGAGGAGTTTATTTTGAGAGGGATGTTTGAAAACAATGAACCTCTTCATATAATAAACGCTTTGCAGACGGTCTTGGATCTCGGAAACAAAAAGGTTATTGTGTCTGAAGCGTCTTTTATCCATCTAATAGACAGAATGGAGACATTTTTCAACTATCGCCAGGTTATTGTTATTTAAATAGAAAAGTTAATGTCCGGCTGACGCTATTGTCAACGAACGCATAGAATAGGTGCTCAAACTACCCTTCTATGCGATACATAAACTATAGTAAAAATAAGCACTTTCATCTAGAGTTTAAAATGGAGAAGACACTTCCAGTTTCATCTTTTCGTCATAAAATTGTTTATGACTCCTTTAACCTTTTGCCACAAGTGAAAAGGAATAAAAAAAAAAGAATGGATATCCATCCATATTGCAGATCTGCTTTTCGTTCCAAAATGTTCCGGTGTCATAAAATCCTTTTCATTCAACCACAGGGATGGAAACATTCTTATGCTTTTAGAAGACATTTGCCAGACGACTGATGTCCTTATGAGACCATTGTTTGGATTCTTAATAATAATAATAATAATAATAATTTTTTATGTGTTTTTTGGGGGGGGAGGTGTGCTTGGGGGGACATTATAGTAATAATCTTATTTATACGAAGGATATTACTTTCAAGTGAATAGCAAATTTAGCTGTTAATATCGAATATGGTAGCAGAAAACCTGGGACGTTAATATTAAATGGATCATCACATTGAAAGCACTCCCTCTGATATTGAAAATTCAATTCTGGTGCCATGAAAATATTAGAAAGACATTTGCTTTTAAGTCTTATGGTTGTATAGGGAATTCTAATGAGGACGGAACCTATATCTTACCATTAACGAAAATGCAGAAAAGAAGAATAGAGTGTCGGCCTCCTTTGGGAAACGGTGTTTACTGGATCAGTACCTTTGAGTTTTAAAATGAGGCGTCTCGGGGCATCAGTCACCAAACGTTCGGAATATGTGCGTTGAATCACTTTTAGGTCTTTTGTGAATAAAATCTTATTAAAATTGGCTAAAACTTCCTAAAGTTTCACCAGATTCTTCCCGCAGCACTACCGTTTTGGGGCTGGTCTAGTCTCGGAACTAATGTGTATTCAAAAATTGCGGGCTTGCACAGAACTGCTTGTAGCAATCTTCCTTGTGAGTTCCAATTCAATTTTGGCTTCCTGACGGCTGGTTTATTCATTTTATCCTTGCTACTAGTATTATCCACGCCATTTCCAATCCGAGTATCTATAATTACATAATCACGCTGTCCTCTATTAAGCGAAATCCTGGCTCCGTTTTAAGATTTCTCCTCCGATACAGAAAATATGTGCCGCGTCTTCTTCTATATTCTCACATACAAAATAGTAAGGTGAATTGTCCAAGGTAAGTTCATGATGGCCCTTTCCGCTCAGGAGTTGCGCTAGAAAGTAGTGTACCTCACTCGCTTGTATCACAAATAAAGCTATGTGTCCCCCATCCGTTCTTCGTTTGCTCCCATGTTGTTCTTTAGACTTCGCTCAATATTTTTGTTTGGCTCACCTGCAGTCCATAATAATACGACTGAAAGGGGTAGAAATTTGACTCTGGAGAGTATTCCTCTCAGTCTTGCGACAATGTGCTTTTTTATTCTGGGAAGCCAAGTGGTAGCAGACGCGAATCCGGTGACGGCTACCACAAGGCGCGCTCTCCTGACCTTGGAGCCGATTTCTGACAGACTTTTAACTACAAGAGTCCGGTCCAGGTTAAGTAGCATCACAATTTTGCAATGCGATACACTAACGGAGACTTCCGATATAATGGAAAAGGATGCTTACTACGAACAATTAAACGCGGTTCAGGGGAGCTTGCCAAAGGTGACATATTGAAATCGTGATGGGTCAAAATAGAATCGGACAACACCTTGCTTGGACATCTGATGGGGAAACACGGTTTTCGCGACCGTAACGGTAATGGTGGGAGGTTCGTGAATTTTTCCAACTTACACCGCCATAAGGTCAGTTGGATTTCAACTCGTGTACGAGCAAGCAGATCGAACACTTCGCCATCAGCAGTAAATTTAGCAATTGTCTTCTGAAAGTGCGTAACAAGACGCCTTAAAAGAGATCACCATCTGATGGTCGCCTCCGTTCACTTGCGTGTAGCGCCCGCCACTTCTCGCAGGTTTGGAAAGCTGCGACCTCCCTAAGTTCAATATCGGCCGCTTATACGACCCAGCTGTCGCTCGACAGTAGGAGGGCTATCTTGCTGGTTGGGCGGCAAATGTACTGAATAACGCTCCTGAGAATATCGATGGGCATTACGCCGTCATTAAAAATCCTCTTTTTTCGGATGCTGCACAGATCACGTCCCAAAGGATCGTCATAAGAAGCGGATCGATGAACGGAAGGGGTTGAAGGCTCTACTGACCGCTGCGTTGGATGAACTCCGATACCGAGGGAAATCCCGAGAATTTCATCGTAGTGTACGCAGTTACAAAAGAGAATTTGCTTTCGCAAGTGGAACATGCCGCAAATCACAATGATTTCAGAACTGTATATTGCATCACGCATCAGCTTGCATGTGGTCGCAAATAGTCCTTCGAAGAACGTTAACAATCGACTTCTCATCTACTATGATAAACAACTGAAGAGGTGGACTTCGCGCACTTCGCGAGGGTTCTTAGCCGTATTACATCCAGTGAGGTTCCTGCTCTTGTGGATATGGACTATTTGTGCAAACAGAAGAGAAATTGGGCCATGAATGCACTTAAATAAAATAAAGCCGCTGGGCTTGATGATCTCCCCGCACAGTTGTTTATCGCTGCACCTGCACTTATTGTGGATCTGCTGCTTCCACTCGTACAGAAATCTTGGGAATCCGAGACCTTTTCCAGAAAGTGGAAGAAGGGGATGATCGTTAAGATTCCAAGAAAAGGCATCCGTTTTGAGTGTAACAATTGGAGTAGTGTCTGTGTGCTCCCTGCCATCGCAAAGATAACAGCTAAAATAATCCTGAAACGCCTCAAAGAGCATTTTGCGCGGAATTTAGATCTTCGCTGCACCTGCTCTTCATCGATTTCGAGAAAGCTTTCTATACCTGTACCTACTTAAATTATAAAGGGGCGCTGGTGGTAGTGGTCGGTGGTAGGCCAACGGGGGAGTCCGTCGAGAACTCCCCGCAACATCGAGCACGTGTGCAGAATTATGTATTTCTATATGGTTGGAACCAGATTGTACGAGAATCCCAGAACATCAAGGGAAGCCGTGCGGGATTTAGGTACAATACCTGCAACTGACAATATTATGGGAACTACAACCACGTCAACCACGCCCTTTCCTCCGATGCCACGAGGTAGGTTCATTCGCTCCACGCCGGAGTTTGGATGATGCATTCGGAATTTGGACATAGTAGCCCGTTTCCGCCATTGGACGTTTTCCAGATCGGTCTTCGTCCACGGCAATATTCCGAATGCATAAGCCAGTGAAGGGATAGCGAATATATTCAATGCGTTTATTTTATACTTCCCCGAGAGATGTGATTTCAGTACCAGCTTTACACGTCGCATGAGTTCCTAGGTACTTGTAGAAGTCTGTCTTGGTCATAGCTTGGATTTGGAGGTCTCCAATGTTGTGTCGGCATTCGGCTCGTGATAACCTTTGCGAATGGCTAATGGTCTAATCCAAATTCCATCCGAAAATCACGGCTGAACATGTCTACTATTTGTAACGGACTAATAAGGCTGTCGTCAATACGAACATATCGCTTGACGTCGTCTAAATAAATCAAGTGTGTCAGTTCGCACTTAGCACGTAGGCCATACTTTACCGCGAAACCATCATTTAGTAGCCATGAAAGGGGATTCAGTGCCATGCGAAACCAAAGGGGACTCAACGAATCCCCCTGGAAGATCCGTATCTGTATATGGGTGGGCTCTGAGGTATTAGCACCCTCAG